>NC_139483.1:34329156-35579156 GCF_008360975.1 Lichenostomus cassidix | reverse complement strand
AAAGTTGTCAGACTGCGGTCTCACCAGCGGGTAAGCACTACCCCTTGTCCTGCAAATGGGCACTACTGCTCTCCCCATTACCCTGCCAAGCTGCCCTCCCCTTGGTCACCACAGGCATGTGCAGCATGCAGTGGAGAGCAGAGGTCCCCGAGCCACTCAGTGGCACAGCAAGGTCTGTCCCATCACAGCCAAAAGGAAACTGCACCCACATCTGGGCATGCAGGGTGCACTGCGTAACAACAGCTGGCTGTGAGGCAGGCTGTGCACAGCTGCTCGGCATCAACCCCCCTCTGGTGGCAGCCATGTGGAACATGGTGCTCTGGGGGGCAGAATTCAAAGCTCCACAGAGGGGGGACAGCTGGGAGAGAGGTCAAGGTTACCCCAGCAGTAACTGATACACTGACCTCAAGAGTGCTAATTTGAGACACAATGGGGGAGGGTGACAAAGTGGTCACCTGCTCAGTTAAAAAAGACAAGCATGTGGTTTTGCTGAGAGGAACACAAGAAGGGACAGAGACTAGAGATATGGCAAAGAGAGAGCTGGGGTAATGGCCTGGATGATGCTTTCAACCACAGAACTGATGCGACTAATGTGAAAGACCTAAACCTCATCTTTGCTCAACCTGAGAGCAGGATGAGCTGAACTGCCCCCATCCTCATTCCTCCCCACAAGGTGGAGTGAGTTGGTACCAGCTTCTCCTGTTCAGAAGGCCTAGAAAACACCCTGAATGCTGCCTCACACTTTTCTCAGAGTAATAAGTGATGTTGGGTCAGACTACTGCTGCTTGACTTCTTATGAGGCAGTATGGCCCTTCCATGTGGCCAGGTGAGGAAGGGAAAAGGATGGAGCAGAGTAAGAGAGAAGTTTGTCCTCCTGCCAGCTACCAGCACGCACCCAGCAGGCTATCAAGTTCAAGGTTATTGTGCTTTTTATAACAGCTCCTGTCTGAACTGTGAAATGGAGCTGTCATGAAAGAGGAGCTGGCAGAAGCTCTGTGCTGCCTTCTCAGTGGGAGTGGGAACAGGAGCCTTCCCCCACCTCTGAGGCTGAAGGATGAGAGGCCAGCAGCCCTGCAGAGAAAGCTGGAGAAAGTAAAATGCAGTCAAAGCCCATGAGCCCTTCTTGCCCACCTCAGCAGGATTACTACTCACATCAGCAAACTTGTGGTTCCTGAAGTGAGACTTGTTACACTTGAGCAGCTGTACTGCAAGGTTACAGTCCTGTCGATAGCGTTCCTGCAAGAGAGGACACAGGTGTGTAACACTGCCAGACTCGCCCAAACTCTTGCCCAAAAAGGTACTACCTGACCAGATGCTGCTTGAACAGAAGCCAGAGGAGGCATCTGATGAATCACTCACGAGAACACTGCCGTTTCCTCCTCCCCACACTTTTGTGCATTTCCTTACAACTCAGCCAAGGTGTCCCTTTCAACTCGTCCTTGTTGCCGGCATATCCTCTGTCAGTGTATCAACCACCTCTCCCTCTCACCTCTGTCTTTGGAACCCCAAAAATCCCACCAGATTTTCTCTCCCATCCCTTCCATACACACTGAAGTCATCCATGCTTCTTTACATGAATGACTTTGAACAAAAGGAAAAGCCCACACCTTGTACACTTTCACAGCCATTTGCAGACCGACACTTACATTGAGTTCCTCCAGCTTATTGATGGTGGTTTTGGCATCAAGCAATTTATTAGTGAGCTCTACAATCTCCCAGTCCAGCGTCTTGCGGTCCAATTCTGCCTTTTTAATCTGGGATGCAAGAACACCAGCTTTAAAACTCCCTAGCACAGAAGAACTTGGCTTACCACCCACCTTAGCCCAAGCATAGCACAATGACATGTTCAGCCAGGATACAAAAAACTTCCAGACAGACAGACAGACAAGGGAGACAACCCTCTTCAAAGGAAGGTGATTCCAAATGTGAAATGGAACCAGCAACTCTGCTAGCTACAGAGACAACAGGATGAGTTTGAACGTCCTTAATGCAGTATCTCTTCTTGCAGCACCAGCACGTTTCCTCTCTGCCCCTGCTTCCCATGGTGCCTGGTAAAGAGCTAGTGGTATTGAGTAATCAATCCCAACCTGCCACTGGTAACAAAGATCTCTGAACTTGTGATTCCCAGCCCTCTTTCCTGGGGAAACAACAAAAATACTGCCTGAAAAGATCCAGCAGTCAATGCTGAATGGACAAAAGGGGGAAGGCAACATCTTGAAAGAGGTTAAGCCTTACTCTAGTAAGTAAAAAGACCTGTAGCTTCACTTGAAGTTCAGCTAATGTCCTCCCTAAAGCAGGCAACCTTTCCTCTTTAGACTCCCTAACAGCTCAGATACAGGGCTGATAGAGACCCAGATGTAACAGCATAAAGGGACAACAGCTCAGAACAACCAAGATATCGCTGTCTCAAGAAGTTCTGCCAAACTGCCCAAGAATACTGTGCAGCTGTGACCACCAGGGCCAGCTGTGCATCATGGGCACAGCACAGTGACAGGCAAAGGGATAGGGGAGGCAGTACTTCCCCGATATGCAGTCTCTTCAGGCACCAGTACAATGAATAATTGGTAATGAATATTAAGAAATTCAAGATCTAGAACCAAAGAAATCTCATCCTGGGCTACACGGAGGCAATCAGCACCTATTTGACAACCCAGAAGGGGAAGGAAAGGGAGCAAACGAGGCTCACAGCCATCCACATCTTGTGCAGTGCTGCAGCTTATGGGCACCACTTCCCAACATGCCATGCTCCAGCTGGCTCAGAAGCAAACACTCCTAAGATGGAGCCCTGCAAGCTAGGACCTGCTGCATCTGCGGGCAGCTGCTGGATACCAGGTGAGCCCAGGCTGGACGAGGGCTGGGGCCCCTCAATCTGGGATGGTGTATGTGGGACTGACAATGAAACCAACAGGCTGAGACACGTAAAGAGGAAAAAGGAAAAACACACAAACGAAAAGACGCAACTGCAAAAATCCAGCTTTGGCTGAGAGAGGCCTGAGAGGTGAGTGCGCCCAGAGTGTGCCAGCGGTAGCGTGGGGAGGAGAAAGAGAAAGAGAGGGGGAGGGAGAGAAAAGAAACAGCCATGAGTGTTATGAATGCACACAACAGACATACACGCACATTGGCTCTGCTCTGACTGCCCCTGTCCTCCCAAGATGACCACCCCACAACTGGCTGACACATCCCCGGCATTTTTGGAGGGACTGAAGCAACATGACGGAATATCATGCAATTATGTTGTGAGGAATCAAAGCTCTCATGCACGACCAAGTAGGGGCTCAATAAATCAAGAAAACCATTCATAACACCAGCCAGAATGAGAAGTAGATGGTCATGACCAGAATCTCACCCCTCACCCACTGCCACATCTGCTGGGTAAAGACAGGGCCCCTTCCCCCATGTGCTTCTAACACACACTGGTCTCTTCCACCTCATCTCTGTAGTGACTTAATAGGGCACTCACCAGGGCATGCAGCTTCTCCTCCAGGTCTTGGTTGGTTCTCTGGGAAGCAGTGTAGCTGTTCTGCAACCTACAGAAACGAGATTGTATGCTTGGGGATGGATCTCAGGCACCTACTCAAGTCGCCTTCTTAGGTGCCAAGAAAACCACCAACTCCAGAATTCCAGAAAGACTGCTACTAAGACAACCAGGCATATTAACTATGCCTCACCCATAACACATAATGGCTTTCAGACCCCAAGTTACTGGAGGCAAGATGAGGCTGGCTGTGTGAAAAGATCCTGCAGGAGGGGATGTAGATGATTTTGGAGGACTCCTCTGAGGTATGTCATGTCTAAGCACATGACCAGTGATTTGCACTGATTTTTAACTGAGGTACTTTTCAGGTAAAGCAATGACATATTTTCTTGCAGCCACCAGTGGCTGTTTTTGCACACACATATCCAACAGATGAAGAATTCCCTGTCACCAGCCTTTCATGCTGGCAGCACTCCCACACCATATCCAGGAGGAAGCAATGGCTGCACAGCCTTAGACCTGAAATCTATCTCCCCTGGAGTCTGGAGGTGCACCTTTTCAAGGATGCAGCATGCCTTTGATTTGCACAACGGGGCACAGGCTGCTCATGCCAGCTGAGGGAGTTCTTGGTGTGAGGGATCTCTCGAACTCTACCCTTTTTCTCGTTTCCTTTTTCATACCTACGGAATTTGTCCTTGAACTTCTCCAACTCCTCACGGTTCTGGCCCAGTTCCATCTCCAGGTAGTCCTGACCTGATTCCAGTTCCCTCTCCATCGCCTCCATTTTGTTAGTCACATACGTCAGCCGTCGACGAAGCTCCTCATTCTCGTGCTGCAGTAGCCTGGAGCAGGAACAGGAACAAGGTACCACTGGGTGCACAAGGACTATTCCACGCCAGCACCCCCACCCCTCTGCCCTGCACTAGGGCCAAGAGTCCTCACAGGGGCCCCAGGAAGTCAGAAACTGAACCGTCAGGAGACTCCAACACATGCAGCAAGAGGTACACCTCTGTCAGGACAGCCATACAAACACTCTTGCAGCAGGAGCAAAGAAGCATCTGCCAGCTGGCCAGCCATGGCTCCCAGCTCCCTCTCAGGTTACAGTGCTTGCATAAAGACAGATGAGCTGCACAGCTCCAGTGTCCCTCACTGATGAATGAAACCCAATCAATAATTTATCCCAGTCCAAGTTAGAAGAATTGAAGGGAAAAATCCTCTCTCCACTTCTATTAAAGACTTCATCCACTGTCTTTCACATCCACCAACTCTTCTGCCTGCACCTGCACTGGGGGTCTATGTTCCCTCCTCCTCCAGCAGGAGGGACATGCAAGGCAGAGGTTGGAAAGGCAGAGACCAAAGCTCTGCCCACACGACTCCAAGAAGACTGAAGATCTGAGAGGAGCCTGCAGGGCCAGTCAGCTTTGCTGTGCAGGTGGCACAGGCAGGATGTGACAAATCAACACCCACACAGTTGCAGTATGACAGGCATAAAGGGGGAGCAGGACACTTACTTCATCCTTTCTGCATCCGTCAAGGGTTCCTGCACCGGGAAGAAAACAGCTGTGAGATTCTTTTAGAGGAGGAGTTAGTCTCTCACACTGTCCTAAAAGGCAGTCTTGGTTGTTAGACCCTACCTGTGACTCTTCCTCCCCTGCTCTGACAGGTCATACTAGGAAAGCTTAGAACTACAAGGATCTGTACACACTGCTCAGCTGTCTGATACCAAGACAGAGTGTGTGTTCTGGTTCAGGGTAGAAGGGCTGGACTAGAAACCACCACACAAGTCAGGTAACTTTACCCTCCCATGGTACAATCTCAGCATCTCTTGTAACATCATCACCTTAGCTGGTTTTTCAGCTTCCTTCACAACCATAACTGGTGGGCAGCAAGAATCTCACAGGTCAGCATACACAGGATTCAATGTCAACACAGCAATCAATTGTGGGGCCCCTGAAGCCCCACAAAAGGCATGAGAGAGAATCATTTGGGAGATGAAAAATGTGACTACCAATTACACCACTCAAATTGTGCTGTGAAAAAGGTATACTTCTGCAGACCTGAAACCAGCCACTATAACTATTCTAGGATAGCAGAAGAAAAACCAAAGGTCTGAAAAGGCTGTAGAAGAAAATATTATGGGCAAGATCCCCAGAGATGGCTGGAGCAGGGCCCTGCAGAACAAGGAGACACAGAGCAGTGACAAGAGCACACAGCTCAGCTATTTTCACTTCCTTTGCACTCTCTGTGCTAACCCATGAGATGGCTGCTGCCTGCCAGGATGGCTGGGAGATATTTAATTAGCACTCGAAGCAACCATATTTTCTGTGAAAGCGCAAGACTCTGACCATTCCCACCATGTCCAAAGTGCCCATGGATTATTTTTGGTGCCTGATACCAACAGCAATTCACAAACTCAAGTGCTGCCAAACTTCAGATAGTCCTTTAAGTGTCACAGTCAGCTCTGGGCTGAGAGACCATGTCAGACAGCCAAGGATGAGGCTGCTGAGCTGCTAACAATTTCAGAAGGTACACCATCCCAGTTCTGGCCTTAAGACATCATGGGGCTGCTTCCTTCATTAATTCACAGCTTAAAAGAATGGCCTTTACCATCTGCATACACCCTCCTTTTCCTAAAGGCAAAGCATCAATCCATTCTTTTCTTACCTCCTGACTCCACATGGCAATCAGTTAATTCACACAGAATTAACTGCCTCCCCTGCCCCCACAACTCCACAAACAGTAGATGATAGCGAGCAGGCAAAGGGGATAATGTGATTCTTATTAATACAAGGTAATGGCATTGCCTCCAAAGCAGGCAAGAGAAAAGAGGAGAAAGCTTCAAGGGCTTGAAACAGCTTCAAACAAGGATCCAGTATCCCGAGACAGCCAGGCAGAGGGCACACACAAAGCACCAGAACATCCCAGAACCCCTGACAACAGAGCTGCCTGCCTCCTGCACACATCCACTGCCCCACAGCCTGAAGGGCCTCCAACTAGCAAACACCTGCGAAGTCTGCAGTGGGGAGAACAACACCAGTTTCCACCTTCCTTAACTCCTGGGGCCAAAAGAAAGCTGGTTACACCCAGGAAGATATACCCAACCTGTAGCACAGCCATGAGTGGCACCCACAAGAGAGCAGATTCTGGTGATTAAGCACCCACAACATGAGGTCTGGGGGTCTGCTCTCACTCTCCACCCTGGCATTACAGACTAGATGAGATCCAGGTAGGATTTGGCTTTTGTGAGAGTCCTGCCTGCAAACCAGGTGACCCTGGCACCTACCTTGTTTAGTGCCAGGTTGAAGGAAGGGGAGGATCTAGAGGGGGTAGGCCCCTCCTCCCGACTCCAGCATGTTGGAGTGGAGCAGGATCCTTTCTCTGGGTAGTTCGGCTCCACTGCACGCTTCTGCCCAAGCTTAGCACACTGATGGTGTGGCTGTAATAGCTGTGAACAGGGACTGCTTTCATCCCTTCTGCCCTCTGCACTGTTTTTCCATGAAGACAGTGAATGCTGCTGCCCAGAGGATGTCCCTGCCAGCCCCAGGTCTGCCAGCTGCTGCAGCTCATACTGACACAGATCTACTACCCTTCTCTCCAAGGAAAGGACTTTTCCCTTACTGTCCTTCCTCCCAAGGACAGGTTTCTTTCTTAGTCTGGAAACTCTCTCCGTTTCCTCAGCATACTTTCTCTGGCCCGAAGCCACTCCCAGCCCCTCACTTTTCTTTTCTGCTTTTCTTCTGCTTGGGCAGGGAGATCTTTCAGTTGAATGCTTGGTTTTGACCCCTTTCAGGCGACCTTCCCCTTGGCCTTCTGGCATGGAGCTTCTGGGAAAAAGGGGAGAGTTCTGGTCCTGTTCTGCTCTCCTGGTCTCTCCCAGTGAGCGCAAGCGGTTGGGACTCAGCACCCGCTGGGTAATCTCATCCAGGAATTTGGAGAACTGCAGTTTTTCCTGTGTTATCTTCTCCCTGCGCTTGACAGAGTCAGCAGCCCTGCTGCTGCTGCTGTGCTCCAGGGAGCGTTTCTCCCTAGGGCTGAGGCAGAGTTGAGGATCACTGTATTTGCGTGAGCCGTGGCCATGGCAAAGTGTCTCTACTGAGCGGGACTTGCATAAGCTCTCAGGGCATGAGCCTGTCATGTTGGTCTGCTTCAGGATCCCTTTGAGAGGCAGGTGTGTAGAGGAGACACGAAACTTCCTCGGTGTCAGGACTTCAGGTGGCTCTTTAAATATAAGTGAACGTTCCAGGCTTCTGCTCTTTAAAGAGTAAGTGGGATGCTGTCTTTCATCTCCAGACACCAGAACTGTCTCCATACTACGGCTCACAAATTTGCGGCGGTGCCCACGACTGCGGTTTGGGCACTGCTTCCCACTTCGCTGCCCCATCTTCCCACGTGGAAGTGCTGATGAAACAGTCTGGCTCTTGATGTTCAACTCTGCTCTGCACCCTGCTACTTCCTTCTCACTGCTGGACTCCAGGGACCACGATGAGGAGAAGTTCAAGTTGCAAACCTCAAACCCCTCTGCCTGCTTGAGCTGGCCTGCCTCGGCGTAACTAAACCCTGTTTGCTGGCGCAATGGTGTTAAGCCCTTTGTCACCCGGCAAGTTGTTACCTGACTCTGCTCAGCCAAGATCACTCCATCCTGGTCGTCACGAATGATGGGTACCTCATGTCGGATTTCACGATGCTGCGGGGGCGCCTTGCGGTAAGGCTTCTTTGACGGAGCTGTGCTCGACATCCTCCCACCTGCGTGCCTCCGAAAGCGGGTTACCTACCAACAGCAGAAAGTGCACAGAAGAGAGAGTCACGGCTGCTCCATCGAACCCTAGACGTGACCCAGCAGGAATCTGGCTCCCCTGGAGTCCCAGAGCAGGTCCCCATGCAGAGTGCTAATAGAGCAAGGAAAGGATGTAGACACAAGCCTTGAGCAGCAGCTGCAGGAGAGGGAGCAAAGTAAGAGGTAGCTGTGTCCTTCTCCCAGCCAGTGAGAGCAGAGGGCTGGCACATCCTCTCCCCCCTCTACACGCACTCACTCACGTAGTTGTGTGTGTCCAGATTATATATAGCAAATGAGAACAGACCTCACAGCAGCATATTGATTAGGCTCTTTAGGAAAGGCCTTTTTCAATATGGAAACTGCAAGCCTTATGGGCAGCAGTGACAGCTGGAGCAGGAGTTATTGATCATGTCCTGTCACTGTCAGCAGGGACTATGTGGGAGGAGACTTCAGCCATTAAAGAGCCCAGAACTTTTTGGTTTACACTGGGACACCAGTGCAGCAGACCACGGGAGACTTCTCAGAAGGAGAACTCATTACTCTGGCAGAAAAGACAAAGCCCAAATCCCAGATGGCATCAAATTAGGGAGCAATGTCACTTATGTTGGTACCCAAGGCCAGATTTGGCAACACAGAATCATAGAATGGTTTGGGTTGGAAGGGACCTTAAAGATCATCTCATTCCAACCCCTCTGCCATGGGCAGGGACACCTTCCACTAGACCAGGTTGCTCAGAGCCCCATCCAGCCTGGCCTTGAACCTCCCCTCCAGGGATGAGGAGTCCACAGCCTCTCTGGGTAACCTGTTCCAGTGCATCACCTCCCTTAGAGTGAATAAGTGCACAACAGATATGCAGCAGTACCACTGGTGGAAAGATTAGTTCCTTCACCCTAGCCATGCTGGGATTCTTCCTGCTGCAGGAGCAGTACAAGAGCAAAAAATACAGTAGAAGAAAAGCAGCTATCTTGTACACATGGAAGAAACACTTTCCTTTCCATCTTTAGGTCATCAGTGGAGGGCAGGAAGACTTCTGTGCAAGCAGCCAGAATGTCAACCGCTGCTGTACACAAGACAAGAAGTCCCGGAGATATCAAGCAGGCACTGCAGAGCCCATACTGGACTTTTCTCAGTGACAACATATGCATCATTCACAGTTGTCCTATATTTGGAGTCAGTGCCCAATTCTCATTCCCCTTGCTATTGCAGGGCCCTTACACTGATCAAGCCTAGCATCTCTGCAATGCTTGGCACCTGACCTGCAGCACTTCAAAGTGCAGGACCTGTGTCCACTCAGATCATGCTCTCTCCCCACTTCTACAAGCAGGGCCACATAACTCCCATTTACACACCTGCTGTCAACAGCTACCACTGGGCCCATGACCCAGCAGATTCACTTGCTTTGTATGTTGGACAGTAGCGTTTTACATGGTAAGAGTCTAAATGGAGCCCCAGGAATTCTCTCCAACTCTTATCCACTCTCATCTAACTGCCTCTTCTTGACACCTAGACTGAGAGAATTGGCAAGTGGGACGTGTCTGCACCAAGCATAGAGTGGCCTCAAGACATAACAGGCTTTACACTTCCCAGGTACCTTTGCAAACTGTCCTTCAGTCTGCTATAAACACAAGCTCACGAAAATTTCTTGCAACTTTCCACAAACCTGAACAACTTCCTAGGACAAACCTGTAAATCTCCCCCATCAGAATGCAGAACTTCCCCTTGCTGCAGTTATTCCCGCAAGGTCCCTTCTCCTAAAAAGACTCAAATAGGCGAAGAAATCTCTCATACTTTAGAAAAAATACATCCATAATACTAAATACACATTTCACTGCATCCCTAAGCAAAACAAATAGGTCTGATTTGCTGCTGAAAACCTGACCAGAAGCAGGTTTGTAAATGGCCCACTATCAAACAGATGGTGTAGAGGACTCTCTCAGTCAATTTCTGCCAGACTAAGGACAGGAGATGTGCATGAAGAGATCCCCAGCTGAAATCACAATTACTCTAGTTCGTAAGGACATGAACACTTACCAGCCTGGGCTCAAATTTGAAGCCTCATGAAGCTGGGACACTCACTCAGATGACCTGGAGAAACAAACATCTTAGCATCTACCAGAACAGCCAGTTTGAAACCTCATCCCATAAACACGTAATGCATCAAGAATATTTATAACCAAGGACAACTGGGATGGCCACCTCATTCCAGGTACTTGCCTCAACCAACATCAGATCTTCTGAAAGTAAAGAAAACAAATTTAGAATAGTTGGCCACATTGCCCAGCAAGAGCCAGAAAGGCACGTGGCAAGGACATGTTCAAGGCTCTCAGGCAACTGGAACCACACAGACTCAAAATTCATGCAGCAATGGCTTCAAAGGAACATAGATTCCAGGAAGGACTAAACAAACCTCCTTTAGAATGGGACCCTCCCAGCTAATCTTCCCTGCCACTGCAGAGGGATGCCAACTGTGAAGCCTTCAGTACAGAAGTTTGGTGATACTAACGATTACCTCATTCATCCATTCAAATCAGTGCTTTTCACCCCTAAAATGAGCTGGCAATTATCAGGCTCTTGTTGGAGCCAAAACATTTGTGCCTAGAGCTGTGATAACCCACACCTCCACAAGGGAGGAAGGCAAGCTACTCTCTGACTTCCATCAAGCGGCATATCATACTCCACCTTGCTGCTAACAGGCTTCTGTAAAATATTCAGTCAACCAGGGATGCAAAACAGGTTCAGGAACAACCTTCCCCTCTGGTCAAAGCCTGGGGTATTGTACTGCTTTTGTCTGGGACAGAGTTAATTTTCCTCCTAGCAGCTAGTAAGTGCTGTGCTTTGGATTTAGTATGAGAATAATGTTGGTAACAGTGATGTTTTAGATGTTGCTAAGTAGTGTTTACACTAAGGCAAAGGTTTTTCAGCTTATCACCCTACCAGTGAGTAGGCTGGGGGGCACAAGAAGCTGAGAAGGGACACAGCCAGGACAGTTGACCCCCACTGTCCAAAGGGATATTCCACAGCATATGGCATCATGGTCAGTATATAAACTAGGGGGAGAGGTGGCCAGTGGCCACTGCTCGGGAATTGGTTGGGCACTGGTCAGCAGGTGGTGAGCAATTGCACTGTGCATCCCTTGCTTTGTACATGTAATTCTTTTAGTATTATCCCTGCCTTTTCTGTACCACTAAACTGTCTGTATCTCAACCGACAGAATTTTACTTTTTTTCCCAAATCTCTCCCCATTCCACTGAGGGGTGAGAAGTGAGCCAACAGCTGCGTGGTGCTTAGTCGCCAGCCAAAATCAAACAACAGGCACCCATCACTACAAGAAGAGAATTGGGTTAACCTGGCAGTCAGCTGTAAGAGGGTAGCTTTATGGCCATCACTCTGCCACTGGCAAGAAAGACTTCAGAAAAACCTTCCTTTCCCTAACGCACTACTGCTGCTGCTGTGCTGCTTTTCCCTTGTCAATGGCATGAAGCCCTGGGAGGCAGGAGTGCAGGGTGTGGAGCAGTTTTACACACACAGGGAGAGTTAGATTGAAGGTGAATGGAACAAGCAGGCAACCAGGACCACGCACAATCAAGCTTTGCCAAAACAAATTGAAGAGGTGCCCCAGTGCTGGCCCTGCCCCAACAAGCTGTCTGGCCCCTTTCCTTGCTATAATGCTATAGTCGGGTCTCAACTAGCACAGGGAAAAACAGCTCTACAACAGCGTAACTGCTCTGTGGGGCAAACTGTAAAGTATGAGGGTAGAAAGAGGGAGAACATGCACCTCCAGAAACTACTAGGCCAGCACAGTTTGAATCTGTTTTTTCCATCAACTCCCAGCAGGAGCTGCTTCAGCATCAAGGCATAACCACCAGCCACATGGCAGACAGACAGAAGCTTCCATGAACAGCTGCACCCATGAGTGCACACATGTTTCCATTGCAGCTGTGCTCAGAACGAACATGCCAAAGGCTTCCCTGTCTCTCAGCACACAGTTCCTCAGGCTCAAACAGAACTCTCCTGCTTCCTACCCTAGAGGCAGCAACTATGCTACCTGCCATCTCAACCCCACTTACCTGGAAAAGATACCAGAATTTGAAATCTACCCTCATGATCTGAGAATTTCCATAGATACTCAAAAACTCATAGGGCCGCCAGGCAACTTTCCCTCAAACAAGGACTTACAGATCCAAAGTGGCGACGTGTCCAAACATTTCTGGTCGTTTGTCTCCGAATCAGCTTTCCCCTGTCAGCATTCAGCAGCATCTGCCTAACAGCTCCTGAAACATGAGAAAGGAAACTTGGTGTCAGTCACCTACCAGCACAAAACATGGAAACAACTAGGCATGCTCAGAGCAACCCACAGCCAGGTGCCAGGGCACAAGTCAACAGCAAACTGCTGTACCATCAGACTATTATCTAATGTCAGGTTCCTCCACCATAAAAGCTCCATGTCTTCACTGTATCCCAGAAAGGAAAGGCCTTTTCACCATCTCTCCACCAAGCAGGATGCCTGCGCAGACCAGTAACTGACCTCGGAAAGGTGGCCGTTTTTTCTACATGGCTCCAGGGGTCCCTGCTTCCCCACCTGCATTCCTGTCCAACATCAAGAATCCAGTCTCCATCTTTCTGCTCTAACCACTCTGCCACACCAACCTAATTTTGTTTTGCAGACATCCCTGCACTGAATAGCACAGCAAGGCCTCCTCATCTACAATACCTGAGCATCTCTTGCTACCACAGTGTGAGAATCCCAAGATGGTTCAATTCACCATCCAAGATGGTTCAGATACTCTCTGCAGAACAGATGGACCCTGTGCTCCAAAGCAGAAATGGATATAGGTAATATCCAGAAATAGAAGAAGGCACTAATTCTGCTCATCACACTATTCACAAGCTTCTCTCTGAAGGAGCTTGCTGTCAAGTCCACATTAAGACTACCCTGCAGAAGCTCAATTTTAGCCTGGAGCTACAGCAGGAGGCAGCTCTTCAGCCTATCCTAATTAGCACTGTAATACAAGAGGAAACTTAACCTCCTAGTTCCTTTTATCCATCCTTTCCACCTTCCACCAGTAATGTTCCTTAACATTTACAGTCCTCTTCCTAGCAGTCTATCACCTGCAGTAGGTCCAATTCTATTGTCTTCTAGCTATTACCCACTGTTGTTCCAGTCTGATTTCTAAGCTCACTGACAATTACAGCTTCACTGGAATGGCTTATTGAGGGTCACAAGGCTCACACTGATCAGCATAAGCAATAGTCACATGTGTCTTCCAGGCAAACACATACAAACACACAAAGGGTCAGAAGACTGCAGTGCAAACCTAACAATTTGCTTTGTTCATGCAAAAAGCTGGGGAGTCCCTCCACCCCTGTCACAAAGACAAAACACACATAAACTCTTTCTTCACAGAGACAGCATGTCCTGGTTACAGCTGGGACAATGTTAATTTTCTTTCTGGTAGCTGGTACAGTGCTGTGGTTTGGATTTGGGATGAAAATTATGTTGATAACACACTGATGGTTTAGTTGTTACTATGCAGTGCTTACTCTAACTCAAGGACTTTTCAGTTTCTCATGCCAGTGATGAGGAGCACAAGAAGCTGGGAAGCAGTACAGTTGAACAGCTGACGAAGCTCAGAGGGAGCATAATCAGGACAGCTGACCCAAACCAACCAAAGGAATATTCCATACTTAATGGCATCACGTTCAGTACATAAACCGGGGGGGAGTTGCTAGGAAGGGCTGATTGCTGCTCAGGGACAGGCTGGGCATCGGTCAGCAGGTGACCAATTGCATTGTGCATCACTTGTTTTTCTTGGGTTTTATTCCTCTCTCCTTCTCTCCATTACAATTATTATTACATTTTACTTTACTTCAGTCATTAAACTGCTCTGATCTCATACTACAAGTTCTGCTTTTTTCCAGCTCTCCTCCCCATCCCACTGGGAGCAGAGGGGAGAGTGACCAAGCGGCTGCATGGTACTTGGTTGCCAGCTGGGATTAACCACGACACAGTAACAGAGTGCAGCTGCACAAGCAGCACACAAACTTGACTCTAGTTGGTTTTACCAGAGAGTATCCCTCAGTTAAAATCCACTGCAGGGTAGCTTTGTTCTCCCTGTGACCTGAGAAAGGCAAAACCTTCACCACACACCAGAAACAGATGTCATTTAGCACAGAATTGCTTAAGACAGTTCTGTGGGCCTTGAAAAGAATGAACAGCCACTTGGCGTGCATACAAAACCACATCACCACCCATAAGCATTGCTTTATCTCCAGTAACAAGAAAGAGGTCCCCAGCAGAGAAAAGAAGGTTCAAAAAGGAATGCTTTGGACAAAAAGGGAAAGAACAAGTGGGAAAAAAAAAAAAAGGGAGCAACATAGGTGGGCACCTAGTGTCTTCCTGCTATTTGGCAAGTCCCTTGAGGCCTGAGGTAGCCAACATTTAACTTTGGCGCTAGGATGCACACAACTTCTGCCTGCTTGTGGTTGCAGCAGCTGAACATTGCCTGCAAAGAGGCAGAGGACTTGCAGTGTTTTCCTCATCTTCTCCACCTTCTCTTGTGTTGCCTTTTCTGGCTGTATAAAACAGTCTGCTCAGGGTCAGCAGTTTCCCTTCCTCAAGAGAAATGCAGTGATTATGATGCAGATAAAATTTCTTATTGCAGGTACTGCATCACCATTCCAGCGTTTTACTCTTAAAAGCAGCATTTAACATTGCTTTTTATTCAGAAAGATAAACTTGCATTACTGAAAAAATACATTCCATAACACAATCACAGTCACATTTGTTTCTAATGCAGTACTACAGAAAGATTTTTTTTTGGTGGCTATCAGAGTCAGCACACACCAAAAACTTGCAAGTACAATTCCCACAAGTAAGAAAACCAAATATCCTGTGACACAAAAGTGATCACCACAGTTAAGCTGAAATTTTCTCTCTCTGTGGGCCAACCTATATTCTGCATGCATATTCAATATAGGACATTGGTATCTCCTCACTAGCTTCATGAAAAGCAAACACAAGAGAGTCTTGTCCAGTTGCCTTTCTCTGTTTATGGACAGAGGAAACCTTTGCTTTCAAAAGTCTCAAGCCAGACTACCTGAGAAGCTGCTGCAGTAAGCCTGACCAAGACAACTAATCAGTGAGATGGATGATGCAATAACTGCACCAAGCAATGTCTAGCTAGGACAGAAAAACAAGCTGTGTGAAATTAAAAGCAGTACCTATAGACTGCTGGTGACAAGCACAATTTAAAAGAACTGCAAGGTTATTAAAGGGCCCTTTAACATTTAATGAGAGAGATCTTTTCATTCAGAGAAGGCATCTCAAAAGAATGTTGGGATTCATTCTGATGCTGGCTACATTGAAACTAATTTTAAAATAAAAGGATGACAGCTCCAAGCACAGATTCACATCTCAGTTCTGCTTGTACGTTAATGCTCACAATTCATATCTGACTAATAGCATTATAGTGACTCTTGGATTAAAATTGAGTTTCAGGAGAATTATTGCTCATTCCAGCTTTTTCATACCAATTAACCTTGACTGTTAGGCAGAAATCTCTGTTCTCTGCATGGGAACAATTCCAAGAGCTATCAAGAAAAAGGGATCAGGCTAGCTGTTGAACAACAGCCCATGTTACAAGCTCTACTTAACACCTAGCACATTTCCAAAGAAAATTAAATCCCTGGGCTCCAGTCATAAATAGTTCTTGTTGAACAGAAATACCACAGGACATCTCATGTATCATTCATACCCACTGCACAGTGCAGAATTCCCTTAAAAATTATCAGAATCACACTTTTCTTACACTCCTGTTCTCTCCTTCCACAATACAAAGATCTCAGTCCCCCTAATTCAGTTGCGCTCCACACCTGTAAGTATGCACTTTCTTATCTACTCTCTGCTGTGTTAAGAGTAGCTTAGCTTCCCTAATTCTTTTATAAAAGCCAGGGCTGGTCAACATGGACCAAGAAACACTAGCATCACTAACATGTAACTGGAACAGAATGCAACAGCTGATTAACACCTGAACAGGAACAGGACAGGAAGCAAAGGACCAGAATTCAATCCCCAGAAGGAATGTTAATGGAGAATAAAAATACCCAGGGGAGATTTTGACCAGGAAATGAACACCAGCTTTTAAATGCATATAAAGCATAGAACCATCTTTAATGGCTACACCTGAAATCAACTCAGCAAAGAACCAGCTCAGCAAAAGGTCATTTACCAAGTTACCTTTAGCATAGACAGCTACATCAAGGGCTAATGACAGCTTCTCATGCAGAACTGCTGACACACCAGAAGCATGTTTAGTTTGTTCAATGATCCTGCTAGCTTGATCTCTTTTGTTTGTTCAGTGATCCTTCCAACTCTCACAAGGTAGTTTAGACTACAAACTTTCAGAGTCTCTCCATCTTTGTGTCCTGGGTTCCATGTCCTTCCTTACTCTGGCTTCTTACCTATTCTTTTAAGATGTCACATGGGAAGACTTCTGGAGCTCAGTAACTGAAAGAAATACCAGAACATTAGATAAAAACTCATGGAGATTAGGAGAAGTCTAAAAAGTTTCTGAAAGTGTCTGGATCCAGTTAGAAAAAGAAAATCTTGATACTCTAACAAGATGCATCTGGCTGAAGCTGATAGGTCATAGGAGGGAAATTTGGGAGTCATGGCCTTAAACTTTCTCAAATACAAGCAAGGGAATGGCTACAACAAGCAAACATTTGAAGAGAAGTGAAAGAGGGAGATTTCTGCAGAAAATCAACATGCAGGAATTCCCTTCCCAGACCTCTGTTATATCCTGTGCTGTGTAGGAGGGGAAGAAGAGGGGAAGAATCATACATTACCTTCCCAGAGCATAAAATCAAAAGGCATTTAATTAGGACAAAGTAGAAACAGCTTAAATTTTTCAACCAGCCCCTGTAAGTATTCCCTAAGTCTCACACAATCCCCAGCAATTAGTATCAGCAGGCCTCTTGTTTCGAGCTTTGGTTCAGAAGTTCTGAGTAAACTGCAGTCTCCAGCTCAGCTCATCAGTGCCAGGGACTGAATGTCACTGAGTTGTCCCTCTAGCAGAAATACAGTAATGCTAGAAAGTGCTCCATTGCTGCAGCATTCAACTATATACTTGCCACAATCCACTGTCCAAAACATCCCCTCTGTCTGCAAGTCTCAGTGATGCACAGATGGCTAACACACTACGCAGTATCTACACTGTGGGACAATGGAACAGAGCACATTATTTGCATTATTTACAGAGGGCAGATGGACAAGTTGCTACAGTGACCTGCCTACAGAGCATCTGCAATGTTGAGGAGACGCTAAGTCCAGCCCTAATGCTTGCAGGTGCTGACAGAAACAAATTTCAAAAAATAGAACAGCTGTTTACAGCAGTCAGCTTTATTCAGAAATGCTATCACTACAACCACGCTTGCAGAGTCATTCACGTGCCAGTTTTGTTCCCATAGAGCCTTTACCAGCAAGCAGAAAACAAAATGTATTGACTGTATTTATCCTTTTCAACCAGAAAGAGAACTGACATCTGCAGTACTTACTTATTCCTTTGCTGTAAGTTTTGTATGTGTATAAGTCACCATATATAGCAGGTGGCACATACTGTTGGGGGACACAGACCAGGAAGGAAACAGCATCAAATTCGGGTGACATTTATTTCAAGCTACGATGTAGAAAAGTAGCAAAATCCAGCTCAAACCTGCTCAGCCATCTGACTTTTTTTAAACATTAAACATTTGTGCCAAGTTTTAAGATGTTGCTTTTGCTGCCTAAACAGGACACTAACCATGTCTGCAGGCACTTTTATTGGTAGGCTGAGAAGGAAATTTAAAATAACATTACAGGGGTCTAACATCTGTTCTAGAAAGGAAAAAGTCTCATTTACAAGGAGGATCAACGTACTTTAATCAAATACTATGGCTAAGAATGACCAAGTTGTACAAAGGCTCACAATGATCAGTTCACCCATCCTCCACCAACATGCACCACAACAGGCTCTTTCATTCCATGATCACATGGCTGCAGCCAAACATGACAGACTGTTCAGCAAGTAATAAAAAGGATCAGCTTTTTCCCCAAGGTCTTGTCTACATATATACTGTACTAAATTAAATTGACTTAGAAAATCATATAAAGCAGTATAACGCTCCTGGGCAAATGTTCTTAATTCAGTTTAAGAGCACTTTACACTGAAACAACTTAAGTTAAATAGATAGATACAAGACACAAACTAAATTAAGGATGCCTATACAGGAATGCTGCACTAATATAATCACAGCTGTCTCTAATCTGATTAAGTTAAATCAGTACAACTTCCCTGCAATGGCAAAATCCTTACCGATATTGAAGTTAACCCTTTTTTGCACTTTTCTACTTACAAAGAAGGTTTTGCTGGGTTTCATGTTTGGTTTGGGTTTTTTTCTTCCAAAGAAAACAAACCCACGACAGTGTGGCCTCCCTCAGAATCAAAATAAGCTAACTACACTACACAAGGTATATTAAGTTACTAAAGGTATTGACATTCATATGTCTTGAAAGTTCTATTAATCCTATGCCAAATAAACATCCTAACAATGCTCAGACGAGCACAGCTTAATATTTTCTTTACTTTCCCAAGCAAGATGGAAAGGGTGATCACAAATACTTGCACTGTACGCTGTTTTCCATACACCCACACAGCTTTTGCTTGCTGATGTCCAACATACCTGGAGCAGTTCCGGGAAGACAATGTTCCCCACTTGCTCATTCCTACGGGTATGGCTCACCAACAGTTTATCTGAGCAAACTGGAGTGTGGAGTTAGAGCACGTTATCTAACTGCCCTCAGGCACAGTCTTACTAGTGACCCTCGTCTACCAAAATATGTTCTCCTGTTAACTGTGTGGGTAAGCACATACACAAACCAAGTCCTAGGACACCGACCTAACATGCTACAAATTCACACTCTAAAATAATCTCTCATCTCCTCAGTTCCCACAGCATTACTGCAGGAAACATATTTGTCAAAATTACATTTCAACAATTCTAAAGTTAGTGGTGTTCTATCCATTCCTCATTCAAAACTATTCAAACTCTTCCACCTGAATATTAAGATTAAATTTATCTTCATTCTCTTGGCACTCTTTCATTTCTACCCTCTTTTTCAATCGGGTCTCTTCAAGCTTACCAGTCTTACTCACATTCATACCACCAATGCAACCATTTCTCTGTCCTCAGGGTCACCCTCTACTGCTGCCTCTGAGCTACCACAAGCACAACTAACTTCCTCTTCAGCACAAGTTCTTCAAGTTCAGCACATAAAGGTAATATCAGAATCCTCTCAGAGCCCCTTGCAGACAACTAGATCCCTCACTGGACTTCCGAAACTAAATTGTGCCACAACTCTGAAAAAAGTGGTGAGATGTCACTTGAGTACCCACAGCAGCCCTGAAATCAACCTGAGTTGTAAGTTCTGGTTTTGGTTTTTTGGGTTTTTTTTGAAAGAGCTGTTTTGAAGCCCAGATCACACGGCATCAAAGATTGTAGGTACACAAGACTTTGGTTGCTAAGGGAACCACACTTCCACATTTTCCATTTTATAAGATTTAAACTTCAACTCTCAAAGGGCTGCTGGAATATTTTTGCAATAAGCTGTTTGATCTTAAGTCTCAGATTCAGACTGGTGCAACCATGAAGTTATGTGGCCCCACATCAACTCTAGGAATCATTCTCACCATAAATACATGCAAAGAAGAAGGTAGGAACAATTTCCATTCCATAAGTAGAGAAACCGAGGCACTAAGAGAAAAACAGCTTTGTGCACTGCTTTTGCATTACATTGCATGTTAAAGAAAAACAGACTCAGCTGTCATAAGAAAGGAACTGCACAAAAATCCAGCAAGACAGTCTTATTTCTTGCTCCTAAAACAAGAGTGATCTGGGATAGAAAGGAGAAAGGAAAGTATGCACAAGCTAAACACCTACCTGCCAGTAATTGAGTTAAATAGCCTGCAATTCTTTGTAAGAACAAATAAAGCAGCAACCCTGATCCAGTAGTAGAAGAACAATATTTGTACTATACTCAATTTTTTCTGCTGCTGGGGTTTAATCCCAGCAAGAATCGTTTTGGTTTAATTAGCTTTTCCCTAGCAGATGGTCAGATATGAGAGGTAGAGAATGGTACAGGCTTAACTGTTGGGTGATTGTGCAGCTGCATCTGTAGCTGAACAGTTAAGCATGTCAAGGGGTCCAGCTGTAGTTTGCTCGACACAGGCCATCTCTGCCATTAGCCAAATGTCAGCTTCCTCTTTTTCCAGATTATGTATCAGTCAAAGGTACATTCAAAGGCAGGCAAATAACTAACACGCAGTTTCACCACCATCTCCTTTCTCTGACAAAACCCTCAAATCTAATCAACTGGAAGTCCCTCTTTCTTTAGTGATAGAAGCACATTCAGAAGCATTGCCATGGAAACTTGAGACATCCTCTATGCTATTCATCAGAGAAGATCTAGCACAGAAATATTTTATGATCTCTACAGCACTGAATACACACAGCAGTCAGCATAATGAAGTAAAATTAGAGGCACTAGTGTTGTGTGAGGACAGCAGTAAGGCATTCTTCAACCAAGCAGCCTGAACCTTGCATCACCTACAATGAGCAATAACTTGCTGTAAAGCTGGCAGGGAAAAGCAGTGCAGCACTGAGAGAAGCAAAGTGGTGTTTGAAGAATAAAACTATCCAGCCAAAAGGATGAAAGACAAAAGAGGCCATCCCAGCCTTTTCCCAAAGCTGATTATATCCTGCCCCTTTCCCTTCCCAGAGGTTACAAGTGCTGTTGCTACCAACTCCTTTGCAAAGCAGGATTCCTACCAGGCCCAGACATCTCCCACTTAACCCATGTCACAGCCATTGCCTACTTTAGAGACTACATCACATATTCCTCATTGACTTCCACTCAGCCTCTGCACCCAGGCACAATGCAGAGTGTTAGAGCATTCACTCCTGTACACACCGGCAGTCAGCAGTCGTCATCTCAACAGGCCACAAAGGCAGACAAGGAGATGGCTTTCAAAAACACGCTTTTGGCCTAGCAGATTCAGAGCCCAAGCCAGGGGCAGAAACAGGCACAAAACTTGTCTCAACTCTGTAAACAATAGGGCAACTTGGCTCCTAAAGCAGCACGTAACCCTGGAGCATCTTCTCTCTTTTTTTGACATGGCCCTGTAGTTAATCTGCCTCAGTTTGCCTCATTTGTTTGGTTTGGGATTTTTTTTTTTTGTTTGGTTTTTTTTTAATGATTCTCTTAGTCTTCAGCACCACTGAACTACTGAGAGATTTTATTCCGAGAGCTCAGTCACAGAAATATAACATGGCTTAATCCAGCTTAGCAAAAACAAACAGATCCACCCATCCATCTTTCACTGATGACCTGTGTAAAGCACGCAACTGACTATGGCTCCTCTCTCCCGGTTCCCCTGGGCTCCAGTCAGTCCTTTTAACAGCAGGATCCCAGCACCAGCAGAGGGGACCCACACCTCCACCCCCTGCCCTGCACAAGGAGGCTGCCTGTCACCAGCAATCAGGGGCTGCACTGCTTGTCCTTCTGTACATGCTGTATTATACCCCCTAGGTTCACCTTCCTCCCTTGGAGGGGGATAACCACAGATGTCCCACTTGCGACCAAGTTGGATTGCTTCAGCTCTTCCCTCAGACACAACCTCTCTTCATGGCAGAGAGGTCAGAGCTCTCCTTCCACATCTGTCATCACTGCCAGCACCAGTGCTGTTCTTCAGCTGCAGCTAATTATGAACATCAATTGTCTCTAGGGGCAATTGCAGCAAAGGCACAGCTTTTCAGTTTTACAACAAGGGCAGCTTCTCCAGTCTATTTTACATCCCCTGCCTGGCATTTCTCTTGTAAAACTGAAATGCCTTTAGCACTGCTGTCCTTTGGGATAGCGTAATTAATTATTCTAAGGTTAAGGAAAAACACTCCTTTTTATTAATGCTACACAGACAAGCTCTTCCCCTACACAGGGCTCCTTCTTGTAGATCTCCCTGTAAGTTAACTCTATGCAGCTCTTCAGAGAGCAAGCAGGGAATGAGAGGTAGTTGAGTTACAACTGAAGTCACCTATCCTCAAAAGGCTCTAACTGAGGGCTAATCAACCTCAGATAGATGCCTTAAAGAAAGCAAGCCACTACAGTCCAGGTAGTTTGTTTTTTTTTTGTCAAGTGTCATACAAGAACCCAAAGAGCTGGTAGTTCACTGCTCATCTAAGGGTAAAGACCATGGAGGAATGCCAGCGCATAGCCAGGCAGATGTTGCAAAGATAGGGCGCTTGCTCAGTACCAACAGCAGGCTGTTCACTCACACCTTCAGTTTCACGCAGCTGCATGAGCTTGGCTCTACTGAGTCTGTGACTCTGGACTAAGGAATGTCTCAACTGGACAAACACCACATCTGCTGCTGCCACAAGGTGCCCCAGGACCAGACCAATTCCCAATTTTACCGTCCAGCCGTAGCCGTGCCTTCTGCTCTCCGTTCCACCAGGGGGAGATCTAGCTACTTGGGAGGTTTACAGCTCTAGACAGAGAAATACATAGCCCGGGCAGAGGTGGTTGGGACTGGATACAGGACACAGAGGTCTGGATTCTTGAGCCTTGAAGGCCAGCAGGGAAGTCAAAACAAGGACTTAGTGACTTTCTCTCTATGAAATACTAAAACTCACTGACAAGATAGAAAAAGGCCAAGAATCAGCCCTACTTCCTCCTTGGCAAAAATCACATGCATTTCATTCTTATTCCCTCACTCCTTTCCTGGCAATTGGAAAGTGTCAGCAGAAGCAGTATGTAATCCTAAACAAGATCTCCATCTTTGAAGCCATAGCCCATATCGCATGACAAAGCTGTAACACCCAGTGATGACAATGATTATACACACTTAAATGTTCTATCAGTAACCTGCCACACAATCCAATTCTAGACTTACATATATTTTGCTGTATCTCCTGTTGCTGCAGGGTATATTGTCCAGTCTGCCACTGCAGAACAGGGGAAGGAAAATGAAGATTCAGGCAACACACTTTCTCAGCATCCAAGCCCTAAAAATCAGGTATGGAGTCAGTTTGAAATAAACTAGTTTGAAATAAAATGCACCGTTTACATGAAATCATAACAGAAGAGAGCCCAATGTGAATAATTTCCAACTGTTTCGCAATGTTAGGAGTCTTGGAACAAGTAACATTCCCTTAATCACCTAGCATTGGGATCCTGCTTTGAAAAGTAATACAACCTTCTGCAGAGGATGTGGCATGGACCTGTCTGTGGTAACATGAGCTCTGTAGTGACTCACATGGAGAGTGTGGCTACAGCTAAAAAGCAAAAACTGTGCAGTAAAGCCAGAGAACTTCTGAGTGCCAACTCTTTCATTCCCACTACTAAGGATGGCACTAGGAAGGTCTTCTGCAGAAGACTAATCTGGAAATGACTGGCAGGCCACAGAATTTCAGGCTGCTGGAAATCACCGAAAGGGAAACTGCAAAAGATCCAAGCAAACTGGGTAATGAACAGCTTACCCAGAACACAGAAGATGGCCTGCTGTTACTTCCACATGCTTTGCCTATGGGCTGCCCATACTGATGCTTCCAAATGGGATCACACTTGTGCCAGGCAAAAGAAAGACTTGTATAAAGAGGACAAGGATGGATTGCATGGTGGGGGCATGGAAAACTAGTGACTGTTTCTTACGGATATAATGTCAAGGATCCCAAAATAACATAGCTACATCCTGATCTGCCATCCTTCAGCAAGCTTTCTGTCCTCAGCTATTGGGGTACCAGCTAGAAAAAGAAAGATTTTCCAGAAGTTGGAATGGAACATTTACCCACCGACTGTACTCAGGGAGGGGAGGAAGCACTCCTGGTTAAATCCCAGAGCCATTCCATCTCCAGGCAGATATCCCCTGCACAGTTTGTACTGAGCAGAGCTGGATAGCGTGAACCACTCAATCAACTACTGATTGCCAAGAGCACACAGGCTGCAGGAGGGACGAGCCAACCTTAATTGGCCTTATCGGTGTAAATTAAACCGTACAACACACCCGAGCAAACAGTCAGTTCCTTTGGAGGAGCAGGCATGAGTTATTTTGCTGCAGCTATAAAGGAAACATTGCTGCTAGGACATGCCCCTGGAGTGACTGTGCTGCTCAGCTCTCCCGGTGCATTCCTGGGGTTGTTTAGCATGGACTCAGCTCCAGCCTTTCCACAAGCAAGAAGTCTGAACCCTGAATGCCATCTGCAAACACAGCCAGACTCCACCTCCTGCATGCCTGCAGGCCACCAGGTGTGGCCAGGAATGGCACAAGCTACACACTAAATACACCTTTGATGTGGAGCTGAAAGCATGTAGCCACAGGGCACGAACAGCACGCCGCCCGCCGCCGTGCTGACTCCCACTGCAGGAATGCGGCTGCAACCACAGGCCAAGGAAAGGCAAACACATTGCATTCCTCACCAGGCAGAGAAGGAAAACAAGTAGCAAGCCCACACACCCTCCCTGCTGACACACGCCACACTCCCTCCCCACACATGCCTGCATGGCCACTGTCAGGACCCCAACTAATGCTTCAGCCCCAAATTCATTTGCATGAGAGTCAAGTTCTCCAGGCAACTTCTTGAGCCCATTGGGACAAGAGAAACCGAGCAAGGCAGGAGAGTTCTTAATTGGGCACGCAAGCCACAGGGAGAAGAGCTGCCATCCAGGCTGGGAAGCAGCCACTGTCCAAGGCAGGAACGGTTCTGTGCACTAGCCCGGGAAGGGAATTTCCCTGGCTTTTCCTATAAGACAAGGGGGAAATACAACACAGACTTGTTGAGCTGAGGGGGCAGAGCTGAATAAGGACTTGACTTTGGGCAACAGAGGTGCTTGGAAGGATCCAGGTCTTCTATCCCCAGGAAACCATTCTACCTTAAGTCAAGTAGCTTCTCTGGGATGCAGGTACTTCCTCATTAACCCAAAATCCTTATGTAAATGCTTGTCTCCACTGCCCAGATCCACAGATCTGACCTTCACTGAACATCATTCTTCCCCTACAGCACTGACACCAGGTCATTTTGGAGATCAAGAGAAGAAAAACTTAATGTACAAATACGCAAGACATCAGGTAACCTCTTGTCTCAGAATCTCATAATTTTAGAGTTGGAAACAGATTCTATGCTCTAGTCAGAAGAAACATTATTCCTCCTTCATGCAGCACTCCTACAAATCCCAAAGCTTTCCAAAGAATTCACATTCTCAAATATGAAGTTACTCTGAATGGAAAAGGATGAGGATGCCTCAGATGTGAAACTGTCAGCAGAATTCTCAAGTCTATATTGTGAGCTCCCCACACTGTGAATCTGCACTTACTCTGTGGAACATAACTAACCGACAGCCCACTCCTAAAAACTTTAAAAATCCTTGGCCCAGTCGTAAGGGCCAACTCTGGAACTTAATAGCCAGTGCTCTCTGAGCACCAAACAGGAAAACCAACGCTCTCAAGAGCACTGCAGCAAGAATATATCTCACTTGAATGTAACAGACACAAAACAGTGTCAGAAAATGCAGAAAGAACCAATTACGGGCTGAAACACTGTAACCTCTGGGGAAGCTGAAAGGGGAAAGGTCAATGTAGCCATAAGCTCCAGAAACATACCGATTCATCTAGCAAGCTGCCGGAGCAGGGATGATTTATAAGGCTTGCGGCACAGCTGCTCCCCACCCCACATGTGCATTTCAAGGCCCTTACAGAGGGAAATGATCTGATATTAAGTAACAAGAACAGACCAAATGAGGTCCAGTAGACTTTCTCATGCCCGTTGAAATTCAAAGCCTCTGGCTACCTGCTCCCTTCAGTAACCTGCAGTAGCTCCAGTACTTGAAAGACTGAGGCATGAAAGGCCAAATTTACCAATAGATTTATATCCAAAGATATAAATAGAAGCCTGGCAGGATTTACAAAAGCACCCAAACAGATTAGGTGTCTAAATCACTGCATAGAGGAAAATGGGCTTCTCCCCTGCTAACCACTCCATACCTCTCCAACCCCAGCCACCACAAGAAAACCCATTTCAGACAGGACACAAGCCCCTGCTGTTCCACACATTGCCAAGGGCCATCCCTGTGCAATCCCTTTCGATGGTGACGGCACCCAAACTCCACAAGTCTCAACAGTGCAACCTTCAATGGCTGCAGCTCTCGCAGAATGTAGGTCTGCCTGTTTCCCAGAATAGGAGCTGTCTCTTCAGCCTCTCCTCTCCCTTCCCCCACTACATCTTCACTTTTCATAGACTTAATACTGTTTCAAGGTACCCTTATCCTGCCACCTGTGGGCGGGTGAGTGGGGGAAAGGGGCCCTTCATAATTGTAGTGTTGCAATCTGCCAGCCCGGCCAGGCAGCTTGTTCCCGCCTGCACTGCATTAAATACCTTATAACTGATTACACCCCCATGGGGCATGATTAGCAGTCTTCAGAGAACAAAGTCTACTTTCATAAGAATAAGAACAGACACGTACTGCTAACCTACTACACAGCTGGGCAGGTGAAGAAACAGGGAAGAAAGGAGGGTGTGTGGGGGGGAAGAGTTAACTGTACTGCTAACTGTATTCCTTCCCTCCCCTCCTGGCTGAGTTCAGACTTCTACTGCCCTGAACAGTAGTACCCCTCAGACCTACCCCGATTCAGGTAACATAAGCTCACAAACAAACTGCTGCCTGTGGAAGTCAGGCAAAGTCCTACCCTAGAGAGGCAGGGCCTCGAGGCAAGTGGATTGAGCTTTGCTCTGGGTGACAGCCATTCCTTCACACCAGTTCCAAGGAAAAGGGAAGGGTGAATTCCAACTTCAGTATTAAAAACAAGGAGAAGGAGGGAAAGCTCGAAATATGATCACATATCCACGCCCCTAACTTCTGTATACATCCAAAAAGTCCTAAGTAACAGGAAAACATCTAATTCAATCTGGAGGTTAACAGCTCTCCAGGTGATGATTTTTTTCTTGTCAGGAGAGAGGAGGTAGCAAACAGGAGGAAAGCCCTTTCCATCTGAGATAGGTAATAGGGATCCCCAAATACACACAGCCCATATACCTTGCCACAACAAAGAACCAGCTCAAAGGAAACTCAGCCAATCTGACATTAAATGACCTACAGCTCATTAGCAAAGTGCCTTCCAAATCTCAAAATGCCCACACAAACAGCCACAAATATATTCAGTGCTATCTGGCCTCCATCTCAGCAGAGCAGAAAGAATCAAACAGACTGTACATCCTTTCACCAAAAGCTGTAAGAAAAATGGAGGCAATTTCTGGACTAAAATAAGCCCAGGATGAACCCTTCCAGCTACTGTCTCCAAACCTACAACAGAAGAGTGCAGAGTGGAAAGCTCCAGGAAAACAGTCTTACTTGAGAGAGAAGCCCATGCGGCAGCTTCAACAAAATAGTAAGAAGTGTCCTAACTGTGCTATTTTGGAAACAAATCACCCGTTTTACCCAGAGCCCACTGGCTTTGCCCATGGTCCCATGGATGCTCACGGTACAGTCTGGAAGCACTCATGTTCAGCTGAGCATCTAGAGGAGATGGATACCTCACTGATACATTCCACATGGATTCTTACCCAACCCACCCAAGAAAGGATTCGTAAATGAGAAACCCACTCAGCTGAAAATGATCTACTTGTATCTGCTTTACTCAGCAGCTGCTCCTTCAGCCTGCACAGCGGAGATCTCTGAACCGTTCTGTCTAGTCCCATCTCTACGGCAGAATCTGCATATTCTCTTTATTACAGAAAGACTTGAAGGCATCAATTGACTTTAGGCTCTGATGTACTCACCATTGATGTAAAGCACCAATACATTTAGAGTTACATTACCAAACAGATTGTGCTTTCAGGGTTTGGATAAATGGGAGCTTTCACCATAAACACAAGTTAGTCATTAGAAGCTCCAGGAGGTAATTTAAATTATCTCTGCCAGCACAAAAATAGTTCTACTTTGGGAGTTGAAGTTGCAAAACTGTAATAAATCCAAGTGGCACAGTAAAACTTCTTATAAAAGCTTAAAATTAGTTGTGAAGCCCCAAATGGCCTTGCATATAATTTGATTCTGCTACCGTGGGCTAGCAAAAGGGAAACCACTCTTCACATTGTAAAAAAAGACCCAAATCTCTATCATCCTTCAGCTCCTAGGAGACAGAAGAGGTAGGCTTACATTTCATGTCTATATATATATGTGTAAAATACAAAGAAGTAATAAATATATAAATAAAATTTTAAACCCACAGAACTAACAATGACTTGTTCAATCCCACACAGCGCTGGGCAGCTATCAATCAGGCATCAGAGCTCAAATGGGAGAACTGCCATCCAACGCTCGCTCCTGGCTGCTGTACCCTCACAGATACCCTGCACCCACCCCCCATTCCCAGAGTAAACTGCCTTCCACCGCTGAGAAGCACTCCTGCTATTCTGATACCGGTATTCACCACCAGAGCAAGAGACCCTAATTTAGCCCCGCACGGGCCTTCTGCAAACTGCTAATCCCCACTACACAGCTGCTTTTCAAATGTACAGGCATGAGCAAACCGTAAACGATTTATGGCGCGTGGCAGGAAGACTCCTGGCTCCCTGCGTAGGCGGGGTTTTGGGACAAGATCATGCTTGGACTAATGTTTATATTGCAAGTTGTCAGTCAGGCACTAAATCATCTCTGGAGCTGCACAGGAATACAGCCCCATCCGGCTGGGGCCTTGATGACACTGAATTCTGCTAGAGCCATTTCACATACTCTTGGGGACCTGTTTGCAAAGGCATCACCTAATCATGGAAAAATGGATACACTTAAAAGTACAATCTACCAAAATTCTGTAGCCCAGCAAGGGTGATCTGCTTTCAGGAATCAAACCAAATTGGTATGAGATGTTTGCCAAAAATGATGCTCCATATTAGTCCTAGAAGAAATTGGACTGAGTGCCTACACAGACATCTAATTGTTATTAGATGGGCTAGAGTGTATCTCTAGCAAAATACAGTTACCAGAGAATACCCTTCTAAACAAAGTTTTCGTTTCCCAGTATTCACATAAATGTAGTGTAAGCAATGCTTAGAAATTAAATTCTAGGAGAGAAATAAAGATATTTTTCCCACTTTAGTGCATGAGACATTTTCTGCTTAGAAAAATAAATGCACTTAAAGGTGGGATGTAAGCTTGAAGTCCATTCTCAAGAAAGGTTACTTAAGACAGCTCCAATTTTAAGCACAAAAATAATTTTCCATCATTTTCTTTTTCCCCATTTGAAATGCTTTTCGTCCAATACACTGGGTATGGATTCTCCCACAGATAAAGGAGAAGGGAGAAGAGTTCTCAATAATGAAAAAATTATAAATAAAAATTCTCCAGGAAAAATCTCCGGAACGGTAGAATTAACAGCAATCACTATTCAGTTATGTGAGAGACACCAGATTTCAACTCATCTCCCTAGAATATTTTTAACCTTCCTGTTGGGCAGCAGCAGAGTTGTCACTAATGAACACTAAAGCTGCAGGAAAAAATCTGATTTAGGAGACAGAGCAGCAAGGCATCTTTGGGAATTGCAGAGAGCTTGTGTAGCAAGACATATGCAGGTCTAAAACCAGTTACTCTAAGTAGCACATGGCAAAATAATGGTCAAAAACCTTACAGCCACAACGATTATCTAATTATTATCTTGGGAAAATAACTTATATTCTTTTGCAACAAATGCTATAAAGTAAAACTCGCCTAAGGCTTTTTATGAGCCTATGTGTAACTTCTCAATAGTTACAGAGACTATCTCTATCCCTTTTGATTTCAGAACCATTTGTGCATGAGCGTTACATTGATGCAGCTGGACAGCTGAGACTTTAAATACAAGAGTAAGAAAATCCAGTTATGACTCCTACAATGTTGCCAAGGCCAGCTTTATTGAAGAGGTAAAACACAAATACAGAACTCAACCAAAGACACAGAAGTCACAGTGGGGCTTCCAGTTCTGAATTTGCTGACCCTTAAGAAATCAAAAATTTAAACCAGTTCTCTCTTGTTACCAGCAGGCTGATACTGTCTGCCTAAAAGACAGTCTAACCCTTGCAGGAAAACTTACTTTGCAATCCTGACCCATTTCACTTTATCAGCAACACAAAACTGCTCCGAAACTCAGTAACAGCTTTATTCACAGCTGTTAGTCCTGCCACAAAAGGGTTAAGTTGGGCCCTAAAGCACACGCTGTTCCCAGAAAAGCCCATAGGGCCCATACAGGGATCCTGAGGTTCACGTATCCTGCTTCTGGCCCTGAAAACACACACACACACACACACACACACACTCTTTCCTTCAGTTCCTCTTCCGTTTAGGCAAACATTATGAACACACAGCTTTTTATACACATCTTCATGCCACTGCTACTTACCTTTATTAGCCTATGCATCAAATGGAATTTATACCTACTTGCAGCACTGATGATTCTCCTGATCCTCATCAGATTGGACATGAGCACAGCACACAGACTGCATCTTCACAGACATTAGTACACCGAGGCTCATGCTACAACATACATTCAAGAACTCACTTGAACTCAGCCTTAAAGCCCTGCCTTTCAGACACCTTACAGACTAAAGTCCACAGCAAGACTGCAATGTGGAGAGGCCAAACTCCACACATTCTTTTCCTTCTTACAAGCAAAGAAAAGAAACACCAAATGCTTTGCCTGATCACTCAGCATGAAAAGATAATAGCTACACGTCTCCACATTCATCAGTAAGACAGTCCTCCTCTATGAAGCACACTATCTTTCCCCAGATCCTGCTCTTCACCAGCTTAAAATCCTCAACTACCAGGACTAATCAGAGCTGCTGCAGTGCTTTGTGGATTTGTTCTTTGGTTAGTGATTTGTTTGTTGTTTTTTTTTTCCCCTAATGCAGTTACCACAAAAAGCAAGGTCAGCAAGCAACCTAACTTAGCACATAAGTGATTGCCCCTGACACAGGCCAATACATTCAGGTGGTTTAGTAGACAGAGCAAGAAGCCTCAGTGGACAATTATGGAACACACTGCCCTTTCTTCAAACCTTTACCAGTTAAGAGATTGGATTATGTCTGAAAAATACACCTTCTAGAACAAGTTCTTTAGCTAAAGCAAGTCTGAACATTTCCATTCCTAAGTGCTTGATCTTTTCTGAATCCCGCTCAGCTCTTAGCCTCAGTGCTATTATGTGGTAGTGAATTTCCACAGATTAGACATCATGTGAAAATACTTTAAAATCATTATTCAGTTTGATGCCTATCAGTTTCACTGAATTGCATTCACCTCAACTGAAGAATACATTCCAGCTCCTTCACCCCTGCACAGCAGTCTTCCTCAGGCTTGGCACCCAGCATTGTTGAAAAGCAGAGGAAAACTGAGCCCACCCAAGTGATGCTTATACTGCATTCCAACCATTGCAAAGCTATTTTCACACTCCTACATGGTCTTCCGCGCCATTTCCTTTCAAAGCGCAGCTCCCAGGAGGACACTCCGGAGAGGGTGGCTCATGTCATTCCAACTATGAAACATCCTGCAAGCTGCTGCTTTTGGCCCTCATTGTCTGAGCATATTTGGAATAAAATCATACACGAACATCCTGACAGTGAAAAGAATGGTTTCCAAATATGGAGCAAACAAAACAGCAAAAAACATAAAATTTTCCTGGAGGTCAAAAAGATTCAGGCAAGGTTAGACATGTGAGCAAAACAAGCAAATAGCTCCTGGGAAGGCAAAAATGGTAAGGTCTCAGAGTGCCCACTTGCCTTGAACAAGGCAGGGCCCAACTTGCACTCCACAGCAATTTCACCATGCTAGAGAATACACAGGACAATGGATCACACAGGGGTCTGCTTCAATTTGAAGTCATAGCTGGAAATATCATTTTCATCTCTTCTCCACCAAGCTTTACTAAAGCATTTCACACCACAGTATCCAAGCATATAGACACGTATGGGTTCATCCTCAAATCCCCAGTAAGACTGGTGTTAATCATACTTTCCAACCAAAGAATGAAGAGTGAGAAACAGTAATGATCTGACAATAGATCTGTGGCAGAAGTTAGGTATCTCCGACCACAGTGTCATCCTTCCCCTCTAACCAGCTGTAAAGGTATTTCAACTTTAAAAAGTAACATTCTTCCTACTACAGTTACAGACCCAGCCAATCTAGATCTAAGGAAAAGCCCTCAGGTAGGGGAACTGGCAGGGAAACAGGATGGATGATTTCATGCCCTAAGGCATTAGACCTGTTCGCATAGGTTACACACATAGTTCCTTTGCAGTCCTGCGTAAAATGAATTTCAGACAGGATCATATTTACCTAGTCACTAGTGATTTGAAATACACACAGCTGGCATGAATGCCAACAAGCACGCACTCTCTCTGAAGCTCAGGGTGTCACACAGAAAGCAGATATCTTCCCAAGCAAAGCCTTCAAGCAAGGAGATAAATATACTCAATTTCAGGACCTTAAATTTACTCTCAAAGTATTAATCAAGTCAAACAGTCAAGAAAATCTGCTCTACTATGACAATTCCAGATCCTGACAACCCCAGTCAAAAGAGCAGCAATGAATCACAAAGGTGTCAAGCCAGGTCCTCATTTATTAGCAGAGGAATCCCACTGTCAATCTCTATCACATGGAGGTTCATTTAAGACCTCTACATGTTGTACTTCTCCCAGCAACCCAAAAGGCAGAGTTACCAGCCACCACTACTTTACTGTTGTCACTCTGTGCTGGAGAAGTGAGGCCCTTGATAACAAATACACAACACAGTTAATTCATCAGAACCTAACATCCAGAACTGTTTCTTGCATCTACGTTGTAGATGTGCTGATACATGGAAATCTCAGAATCCAGTTTTCAGTGGATTCTCCATAAAACATAGCAGACATTCTAACAGGTTAGGGAGCTCACCTTCAGAAAAACCATCAGCCTCCAAGACTCACAAACATGAAATCAACTACCAAAAAACACAGTTACATTTGACTAAAACTCATTTATTTTGCTACTGCTCAAACAGCATGGCTTTCTTCACCTTTTTAAAAAACACTTCATATGCCACACCAGCTGCTACAAGCCCTTTCTCCAAGCCAACTCAGTACCACTCAGACCAGCACACCAACCAAAAATCATTCATCCCATCTGACTTGATTTTTTCTGCTCTGGGACAAAAAGCAGGCAGACTTGCAAAAGACTACACCTCTTTCAAGGCTTCAGTCTATCTCCCTGACAAGCTACACCACAACTGTATTTAGAGTGGATGGTGGAGATAAGAGTTGAGGGTTTATTGGCTGCAAAGCAAGTGACTTACCAGCAGCCAACAAACAACTTGAAACAGAGTGGAAAAGCACAAAAGGTCATCTTTAGTTCAGAAAGCTGATTTGGAGAGTGAAGAGGCAACAGGTCTTGGCAAGTAACTCATCCCCTCCTGACCTAAAGCCTTGTTAATATTAAAGACGAAGATAGCCATGGGCTGCACTTTGGAACTCCACTGGCCCTGCTGAAATGCATTCACAGGATTTCAAGAGCACTGGGTGCCTGGGAAGGAATAAAAAACCCCTCCTGATAGCACAGCTAAGACCTGTGGTACCTTAAATGCTGCTTTAACACCCAAAAGTTAAATCATACTGTATGGGAAGCACTGCTGGGATATAGGTGCTTTCTGCAGTGATTCACTAAGAAATGAGGATGAGAGAAAGGAGCTGTTCTAAAGGTGATCTGACAGTGTACAATCAAAAGACCAGATGCTGGGTACCAAACAAACAACTGCTCCTCTAAACTGGATCTCAACAGTGACTTCAGGAGAGGACAGAAAGGTACATCTGCACCACCTACCATGGGAACAGTTCAAATTCATGTGATAAAAACAATGTGGAGGAACAAATATACTGATAGAACAGAGGATCACTAGAATCACCTAACTTTGACATTGCAATTATTGCAAGAGCAGAATCATCAGACAGGATTTCATTTGGCTTATGGCTGGGCAGACCTCTAATGAATTATACAGACAGCATGGCTACTTTGGCACTGATTGAGCGCATTTAAGACTGCTTCTCCGCATGGCATGGCACGTCAACAGCACTGACTTACATCTTTAATGGAACTTGTCTTCCCAGAAGCTCTTGCTGAATTTCTCAGGGTCACTCCCATTTCACTGATACCCCTGGCCTCTCAATTCTGGCAACACAGACCTACTACGATGCAGGGAACACCACAGAGAGAGACAATTTTCTAGGTATGTGGTTCACATATTCTCAAAAAATTTGAGTAGTGGTATCAAAAGACCACAGTCTGACTCACCATCTGCTCGTTCCAGGCTTTCTTACCTGCTGTCTGATGCTTCAGTAATGATTCACTGCTTCATCTTATGTAGGCCCTTTATCCCAGTTCCTTCTCTGAATCTGTAAAACAGAGATGCATAGCTCTGAAAAGCTTTCACTGGCACAGAACTACATGTGATCTACATGTGATGGATGATTCTTTTCAGTGGACAAGATCCACCTGGCATCTCTCACATCTAGGTCACTCTCAGTCTTGCCAGATTTGTGGATCATTTGCACACCCTCACGCCTACCAATGTAACCTCCAGCGCTTCTAAAAATCTGTGTATTAGCACCCAAACTTTTACTCTGCTCTATGCAGAGTGCTCAAGCTCAGAGCCAGACGTAGTTCAATATTTACCATTCACCTGTTTTCCTTTCAAGTCTCCCCATGTTCCCAGAGGCTGCCCACTAGTTCTACAGAGGGAAGCATCCCTTACACTAGAGAGGATGCCCAGGTTGGTAGAGAATTTCCCATTAACCCCTACCCAGTCTGACACCAGAAGAATGCTGATTCTTCCCTTCCAACCCTGCCTCTGCCAGTTACACTCTGGTTCTTTAACACACGTGCTGGCCCAGGCTTGTTCCACTTTGCAGCTCCTACTCCAGCAACCCTCCCTGCACAGATATTGCTCTCTCATCCCCCACACCACCTAACTCCATCACTCAGAAACGGCTACACGCTGCGTGGACCAGCTTCTGCCTGCTGATTCCCTGCCTGTGCTGCTCCCTGACACAGGTCTCCCCCCGGGAGGGAGAGCGCCGTAATCCCCTGATGGCTGAGGCAGTGGCACCACCGCCCCTCCCAGCGGGGACCGTCCCTTCCCCGGGGCTGTGCCTCACCGCCCTCCCGCTCGCGGCCCCCGCCCCAGCTGGCTGACCCCCCTGCCCACGGTGCGACCCGCCCGGACCCGCTGGCCTCGGGGAACTCTGCAGCTCCTCGCCACACACGTGAACAGAAAGGCCCACCCCCCTCGCTGGGCGCCCCCGAAGCCCGCCCGGGAAGGCCGGAGAGACCCGGGGGCATAGGGGGCCCCGCCCGGGGCTTGGTCCCCAGCCGGTCTCGTTCCCCGCTCCCCGCCCCCGGAGCCCCAGCCCGGCTCTGACCCGGTCGGGCTCGGCTCCACCGGGGGTCCCAACGACTTTGCGGCCGGTTCGGCCCCGGTTCGGCCCCGCCTCGGGCCCGCCCCAAACTTTGCCCCCGCCCGGCCCCGGCCCCGCGCTCTCGCCTCAGGCCGCCATTTTGCCGCGGGGCACGCCGGGTAATCCGGCGGAATCCCCACGTCGCGGCGCGGCTGCGTCATGGAGCGGCACGCGCGGAGGGGCGGGGCGGGGCGGGGCAGCGCTGAGGGGCGGCGGGAGCAGAGCTGTCAGGGACCGAGCCGGGTCGGGGAGAGCTCCTGCCCCTTCCTGCGAGCCCCCTGGACTGAGAAACAGCCCCACTGCCTGCGGCAGAGCCCAGCCGGCCGCTAGGGAAACACACACTCAGCCGCGGGACCAGCTGGAGAGCGAGGGACACGGGTAGAGTAGTAAATGGAGAAATCCACCCAAACGCCCTCCAGGACAACTGTCTGCTGCTTCAAGGAGAGGGGCTGAGGACAGTGTGTGCCAGTCAAAAGCTACTCAAACTCTTGACACAATGTGGCAATGTGCTTTGGTATTCATTTGCAAAATCTTCCACTGTGTTGTTCTGGTCTTCAGTCTTTGAAAAGTCCGTACATTTTAATTTCTATCTAAATCATCCCGTTTGTTCCACTCTGAGCTCAGACAGGTACTTTTGCCATTGCTTCTCATACCCTGTGCATAGACTTACTCACCCTCTGCTTCCACTTCCTGTTATCCTTTCTTTCACAAACTTCTCATTAATTGATGATTTACACAGTAAATTATGGAGCCTAGTTCAGGGGAAATTTGCCCAGTTCAGAAAAGCCCTGAAAGAATTTACATGTTGTTCTTCAGTGTACTACATTTCCAAAGCCTTTAGATTTACCTTCAGGTAGTAGCAGGCTCAAAGTGCTGCAGACTCTGCCCAAATGATCCCCTGTCTTACACAATAAAGGACAGGTGCTCAGCAAGGACCTCGCTTCCGTGACCTTGGGAATATTGTGCGAAAACGTCTGCTGTGCGCCCAGCAAGTGCCGTCTGCACCACACTGCGCGTCAGCCAGGGATATTTCAAGAAAGCCTTCGGTACTTGTGCCCCCATAAATTCTCCAAATCCTCCCTGTGCCGGAGTCAGATAACAAGCAGAAGGACAATGGCTCCAAGAATCCAGGCTGCCCATCTGCTCTGCACTTCCAGATTCTTGCTTCCACAGCGCCAGCTGATGAAATTTTCATAGCTGATGAGGTTTCTCATTTCCACTGGGCCTTGCTGCCTTGGAGCCTTCACAGTTGTGGTCTGTTCAGGTTTCCGTGGGTGAGCACTGATGGCAGCAATGATTAGACTACTTTTCTTTCTTATAGTGACTTGTCTGAGTAGGATCTTCAAGCTTTTTGCAAGTCTAGGTGAAATAAGCCCTGCAGGAAGGAGAGAGCCTGATTTTCAGGTGGCCTCGTCATTTACTGCTTCCATTAAACTCAACTCTTCTCAAACTCAGATCTCAAGGTCAGACTGCTAAAGGGAGACAGGAACTTGACTTGGGCTGGCGGAGCACCGGTCACCTGCTCTGAGCGCCAAAAAAACTCTCTTTCCTCAGATCCCAAAGGCCTTGATTCCCAATCCTTCTTCCTCTCTACATACATCCACCCTGCCTTCCCCCATATCCTGTATGCGTGTGAGCTGGACCCACCATTGCCCTGAGCCCAGAGCTGTGACATGATGTGGAAGCATGACGTTAGGTTACATTATATTCATTTATATAACACCATTAATACCAAAGTGCTGCTCCCTGCTAGAGCCAGTTGCTCGCTAAAGCCTCTGAAGTTCAATTAACAAGCACCAGGTAATCTAACACTTGACTGCCAATAATCCTTTTATTTTAAGGGGCCTCTGGCGGATGTAAAGCCCTCAGCAAACAGTCCTGGAAGTACATTTGAGATTCTCTCAAATACCAGCTGAATTTATGACCCTTAGTGAAGAGCAGGGAGGAATCTCTTCAAAATACTTTCCAGCTGGCAGCACTTTATATAGACACTTGTAACTGAATAAAAGGAACCCCTGGAGGGGCAGGTGCCACCCTGTGGAGGGAGAAATCCCTCTGAAGCGCCTATGCTCTTGGGTAGTGAAAAAGGAGATGCCAGAAATAATGTCTCCCCACCAGAAGAAGGCAGTGCAGGCTTGGTCCTCTCAAGTTTTCCATCAAACCTGGTCAAGTGGGAAAGATGGCGGGTGCTGGATGACCCCTTGGTGGCTGACTTGGAGATTGTCACCCGCCTGAGAGAAGAGTTGCATGAAGTGATGTTTTCTCCAACTTGGATGCTGCAGTGCTGAAGGGACTCTTAGGAAACACTTGCCTGCTCTGCTGCTTCTCTAACTCCAGTTGCACAGAGGATTCCCCAGCAGACATCAGCTGGGAAACCCTCAGAGGTAAAAGAGGTTTCAATGGATGGGCTGAGCCCACTGAAGGAAAAAAACCTGAGATTTCTTTTGAGCAGAGTTTTCACTCTGGGATATGCCAATACAAGAGGAGCTCAGCACCCAAAACGAACAGCATTTCAGGAACAATAAGATCAGTGAAACACTGCCAGCCTGGGACAGTCAAACAAGTCTGTGGATGCCGAATTGGACAGCCAAATGCATTCTGCCAGTATGCCTGGAGCATACACCTACCAGACAAATACAACCAACCTGCCAATAAACCAGTTGCTAACAACATACCCACGTGTACAGTTCAGTCCACCCCACTACATAAGAGTGAGGGCTTGGACTCAATTTTGAGTTTGATAAAGATTCAACACTCAAAAAACCACTGGAGTCTTTTCACAAACAAACACATTCCCCCGCATCAGTGGCTGAAGTATAAAACAGTTCTGACCCATCCCAACCCAAAGCATTGTTTGTCTCATGGGACTGCCCAAAGGCCTCCATCGTGGTTGGGATGTAGCTGTGCTGGGCACTGCAGAGAAAGACAAGCACACACAATATCCTGCCCTCAAGGCTTGAATCTCTGAATCTCTTGAATCTCTTTCAAAAGCACCTCTGGAAACATGACATGGAAGACAGAGGCAGAAGTGGGGAACAATGACAAAAATCCGCTCTTGAAGCACCCCAGTGCTTGGCACAGCTCAGTGATTTCATGCCATCCTGGGGTTTGAGCAGAGCGTGACATGCAGCTCACACTGGTATTTCAGACATACATGGGGACACTTTCTCCCAGCCTGTATGCTTGAAAAATGTGCTGCACATCAATACTTGCCCATTACAATTGCTGCCTATGCATGTCTTCTACATATTTATAAATGTGTGTGTAGAAAAATAGAATAAAATAAATATATATATCAGTGACCCCTACTGGCCATTTCTAACTAGCCACAAAATTATGCAGCAACAGTGAGCTCTTGCCTCTTGCCCAGGTGCGGTATTTCAGTATGTGGCACAGGGCACAGAGCCTGGCAGAGGTGCATTTGTGCTCTTTGCACTCACTTCGTGCTGGCTGCATCACTCCTGGGGGCAGGCAGCTGAAATAGGGATTTTCTGACCTCAAGTATTTGTTTGTGGCATCCCACTCATTTCTCTGCTCACCACCAGTTCCATGCCACGATCCCAGCTTTTGCACTGAGCCGTGTACACGTGCCTCTACTCTTACTCTGCACAGTTCCAGGGCTCTGCAAGGGACTAGGTATTGGGCTGTGACCTTATACAGGGAAATTTTTCCAGAAAAATTCAGTTCCCAGCCCACAGATATCTACACCACACCACAGCTCCCACACCACAGCTTCCATACCACAGGTCCCACTGCTCCTCGAGGTCAGCTCCTTACAGAAGGAGCTGGCCCAGCACTGCACAGTTTCTTCTCTCAGCAGCCTCACCTGAGCCCCACCAACGCTCTCTGTAAAGTCTTTACCCCAAAGGGTGCAAAATCCAGCATGAGTGCTGCTGTGCAGCCGAGACTGAAGGACCCTCCTGTGCCAGTGATTTGCCTTGGTGAAGGAGTGGAAAGAATGTGCCTGACAGGCAGGATGGCTGCTCCAATACAAGGCAAAACTGCATGAGAATCAAAGGCTGGAATCACGGTGTCAGCCTCAGACCAAGACTCAAGGGGCTCTGCCTCCCTTCCCCTTTGCCAAAACTTGTTTAGCTTGTCATGCTAATAAAGCGTTTGAAATGAACTGAGTTAAAAGTATGTGGAGGGGAAGGGGGAGGATGTCTCACTGGAGCACACAGGGAGGTGGCAGAGGCTTAGGTGTGACACCAGCTCTCCTTGGCGTGTGCAGGCAGACAGGGCTTCATCCATCCCCTTGCTCACCCGTGTGCTAAGGGGAGGACACCACACACTGGGATGTGAGGGTTGGCATTTCACCATGGTGCGCAAATGGGGAGGGAGGCAGCTGATCCCCCATGCCCACTCAGGCAGAGCAGGCACTCAGGAACTCCTTCACAAAGAGACACTTGGCTGTGTGTTGTCTCCTGAAGAGCCCTTCTGTGTGCCTAGCACGCGCCTCGAGCTCACAGAGACTTTTCTTTTGTGAAATCTGCAGCACTGCTCTCCCTGTGCAGCTCTTGTTGTTTATAGGGACGGGTCCAGGCAGGCCGGGGAGGAATTACCTTTCCCTAGGACACGCTTGGTGCTTGGCTGAGCACACCGTTTCTCTGCTTCATGGGAGCTGCTGAAGGCCAAGGAGACAGTCAGTCTACAATTAGCCTCCCTCCCAACACTCGTCCACATCCCCTGGGGCTGCTAATTATGGACTCCTCTGCAGCCAGGGTTCAAGTCTTTCTAAGCACAGGCCATAGTTTCATAAAGTGACCTTGAAATTCTCTGCAACAGGTTCTCCTGCCAGGTTTCACTGCAAACACCGAGATATGCCATCCTCTGTAAACACCCAGGAGCAAGCTCAGAGGCAAGCACCGAGAAAGCACAAAAGATTCTCTTCAAGAGTCTCCCGCTAAATGCTTGCATGCTGCTGGTGAGATTAAGAGGTTTCATTGCTAGAGCTGCCAGCTGGAAAGGTGAAGGGAGACCGCATAGCTGGAGATGGGCTTCGAGGCACCCACGGGTGTATGCCAGCAAAGGGAAAACCTGGCAGGCATCTCCTTCCCACTCCAGTCCTTCCAGACCTCCTCCTGGCAGCAGGAGGCAGGTGGGGGCAATGGGTACACCCCCTGAGATCAGTGCCCTTGGGAGAGCTCTGCCATTAGCTGTTGTATATGCACACAGAGGGAAGCCAGAAATCACAGGGCAAAACAAGATCCTACATCTACTCATGAACTCATGGGGGTTCTTTGAAGGAGGTTTACTCAGCCTTTTGAGTTGTGGGGGCACAGGTAATACCTCTTCTCTCTAACTGCCCTCCATATATACCTCAATCTCTCTTCCCTCCTCTTCAAGTCTAAGTCTTCTTCCTCCAGTATTTAATCTCTCTTTTCAATTTTTTTCCCCTGGTAGCTTTGTCTTGTCTTGGATTGAAGTGCTGAGGGTGGATTTGAGGAATCTGTATCTCAAAATAACGTGTGACTTAAGCTTACTTTTGCTGCTACTCACAGCAGGTTTGAAGGCTGTCAGGTACTGAACTCAAGTCCATTACAGTGACACATGCATTCTCCCACACTCAGAGGATCTGTTTTAGTGTAGCAGTCCAGCAGACAGTCAGATCTTGGTTAGTTCCAGCAGAGCAGCTGCCTGGAGGCCAGTGCTGAGTGCAGACCACCCTTCAGGAAGCAGCAGCCCTGACGGTGAGGAGCTCACTGAAGCTGGCTCTGAGGGGAGGAGAAGCAAGCTGATGATCAGAGGTTTGGACGGAGGCTGACACTTGGCTTTGAACACCCAGGAATCACCTGTCCAGGACATCTCGCTGCAGCACCAGAGCATCCATGCAGTTCATCCCACCTTGGCCTCGGTGATGGTAAGTGTATGCTGTGCCACCCCTCTGTCCAGTGGGTAAGTACAGATGGTGCCTTCCCAAGCCCAGCATCCTTCATCTCCCAGAACTGGGTCTGCATGGCTCAGGGAAAGGTACAAACATTGCCCTGCACAAAATTACTGAAGAATCTGCCCTTGTAGAAAGCTGCTCCTTATTCCATGGCCTGGAACTCATCTTCAAGGCCCTGGAGCAAGAGGGTTTATAGCTCTTTGGAGTTCCTTCCTATTTATTCTCATTGTCTATATAAACATCTAGTCAGGTTTTTTTTTAAATGAATGCCTTTTCTTGTTACCCGGTGGCAATGAGTTCTCTGGATCATCAGTGTTTAGGATAAAAGTAATTCTCCCTGTCATTCATTTTGATTGCACTTTTTTGTCATTTTGCCTCATGGCCTGGCAGGTCACAAAAGAAGCAAATAAAAGAAGATCATGCCAAACCTAGGCAGTGTTCCCAGAGACTCTAGTGTCACAGGGACTGTGACATTGGACTCAGGCAGCATTCCTGGAGGCTTTGGGAAAACACAAAATACATCTTGGGATAGCCCAGGGTGGCTACTCTTAGTGCAGTACTGGAAAATAGGAAGATGAATCCTAGGGCAGCTCTCTTTGACTGAGGCACCCCTTGCAGAGCCAGCAGGCTAAGGGAATTGGGTACTTCCCTCCCTAGTGGCATTTCTGGTGGTCTCAGCCACAAGACCTAGAAAGATTTGAAGAGTTTTTGGAGGCTGAACTGCACTTTTGCCCCAGAGAGCAAAACTTGAGGCAGGGTAACACAGGATAGATTCACCAAGACCACAGCTTGTCCTTTTCTCCATCACTCCCCAGATAAGCCACCTGCCCTGCTGTTGAGGGCATGCATTGTTGTCTGCCAGTCTGGCCATGCTCCACAGTATGGCAGAGCATCAAGATGGTGCAAATTGAGAGAAAAGAGCCAGGAGGTTTTCTACCTTCCACTTTCACCCCCTTGCTGCTTCACTTTTGCCTGCCCCCTCCACTTCCCTGCTGAAGGCACAAACACCTACTGCCCATGGAAGCTATTTCTAAGCAATCCCGGGCATCTGCGGAATGAGGCTCCGAACAAATATCGGAGCATGTGTGTGCAGAGAGTGCACACACATGCACACACACACACACACACACAGAGCCACGGTGCTGCTGCAAAGTCAAATATAGACCTTGTGGAAGGGGAACAATGGCTGGGGTTGGGTTACATGGCTGTAGGGCCAGCGAGCTGCTGTTTGTTGTGGGCTGGGGTGGAATTGGAAAAGCAAGGGGGGTGGGATGGGGGAGAACATTTGTTTTAACCTAGAGACCCCGGGCTGGTGCTGTGTGTAAGGCAGAGAGGGTGACTCGGAGCAAGAGCTGAAGGGGATGAGTTGACAGCTAAGAGTGTTTGCAGTCTTTCTCCAGCTTGTTTGTGCTGCTTTTCTGCCTTTCTCAAGGAATTGGAATGAGCAGCAGGGGTGAATTTATCTAGGCTTCTGCACAGGGAAGAGTTTCTGCTCTGGAGAAGGCTTCTTGGAGGAGGAGAAGAGGCAACATTACCTGTTTTCTCAGCCCAGCATCCACTTCTTGTCCCTGATGTCTGGCTGCCTCCAAGGTGCAGGTTCCAGACTCCGGAAGAAAGGGAAGCAGCTTCAGCTGGTTTTGACAGGTAATTTCTCCCTCTGTCTGTGAGCGGTGATGGTGTGTTGGGATGACAGCAGGGGAGGGAGTCTTTGTCTGGCATGCATTTGAGGGGAGACCATGGCAAGAAGTTGCTCCAGTTCCCACTCCAGGTCCCTGCTTTGTAGGATTTCCTTCACTGGAGGGAAAAGCTCTGGAGAGACTCTAATGGGTAGGAAAAAATCCTTCCTAATTCTGACCCAGCAGCTGTTCCATCTGAGACGCCTCTAGGGATGGCATTGCAGGGATCAGAGTCTAGTAGAGCAGGGTCTAAGCCAAGCACGGGAATCCCCTCAATGCCTATTTCTTGGGTCTACAAATAGAGCTGCTCTGATTAACTCATACTGGGCAGTCCACGGACTGACAGAGCAAGCCTGAGACTCAGGATTGTGCCTGGGGATGGGACAGGAGCTGTTCAGTGTGGAGGAAGGAGTGCACTCAAAGTTCACATTGCTTGGGTCCCCTCTTCCTCCTCTGTATTCCCCTGTTTTACTCCCATCCATCCCTGCCTGCTTCTGTCTGTGATATTTACATGCAAAGCCAAACCTCAAATGCCAAAACACATTTCCTCAAATATCTCACCTTCTGAAAGTCCACCCTGGATTTTGTTCTTCAGTCCCCTTCCTCGGAGCTCAGATCCTCAGCAACCAACTTTACCTCCTCAGCCTGAACAACCCTTACTTGGCAGCACAGCTCTCACTTCCAAGAGAAGCAGCATGGGGAGAGCCACGTGTCCCGTTCTGCTGTCTGTAACCTAAGCCCATCTCCCTCTCTCTCAGTGCTCCTGCTGTGGATGCAGATACTCATGGACATCAGCATATGTAGGGGTCCCTCTGCAGGGTCCCTTCTATCTGCCCATTCAAATGAACACACGGCATCCAGAGCGTTTGCTTAGCACGTTTAACCAAGTGAGGTTTAAGAGCACTTGGGCATGGCTGTGCAATGATGTGGCTGTGCAGCACAGTCAAGACCAGGGCAGATGCCAACAGAGGAGTGCAGGACCAGGTGAGGAGGTTGCAGGAGGTGTTCTATCTGACACAGCTAGTGAAGGTGATAGGATTTCAAGGAGAAAGTGAGAATGAGGCTGAGGGTCAGCCTACACTCAGTGTTGGAGGTGTTTCCAATAAACCCTTGGCTTCCAGCTGTGACTGGCAAAGAGTGCCAGGCAGGATGCTGTGAGTGTCAGAGGAGAAAGATGGATTCTTCCAGGTCCTAGAGCTGCAGTGGCAGAAGGAGAGGCTATCTGGTTTTAAACCAAGTACCAGAAGCTGTGCTTCACCCTCAGCCTCCCCCTCTCTTTTTTGCTGTAAACTCCAGACATGGTAGGAATCATGGCTCGAAAGCAGGCTGAGCTGGCTGTGACAGATCAGGGGATGAGAATGGATGCAGAATCACAGGCAGCATCTCAGAATAGAGCTGGTACACACCTGTCTCATAAATACCTGAAGAACTGATGGAGCAACCAAGCAGGAGGTTTGGACTTCTCTGTCCCTTAGGGGAATAGTTACATGGGGTGATGGAGACGGGAGGTAGAAGGCAGGGAAAGGAACTGGCTGACAGGAGAGCAGGAAAGATGCAGGAAGGAGGTAGCTCACTCAGTCATGTGCTGTCCAGGCCTGCCACAGATGAGCAAGCAGAGGTCCATGCTCAGAGCTGGCAGAAACCTTGGCTTTGATGGGGTTGCTGCCTTTTGGGCTGTCACAGGGTCCTGGGGCCTGCAGAGCCACCCACGGCTGCCACAGGGTGCTGACAGGGCTGTCAGGAACTGCAGAGCGCCAGGTGTACTGGAGAAGGTGAGAGCAGGGATGGGTTGAGCTTTTTCTAGTGAAATGAGATGGTGTGTGAAAGCATCCACTAAGTGCTTGTAGGACATGGCACTTCTTCCCTCCTGCTAAAAAACAGCAAACCTGCTGGGATACAGGGGTAGAAAATGGCTGATGTAAACTTGTCATCTAATTAAGGATGGCTAGGACCTTTGAAGGTGACAGATATGATCTTGTCAAGTAGCAGAAAGGCCATGCAAGGTGAGGAGAAGAGTGGGCAGCTGTTCCTTCTGAAGATGTGACAGCCCTGACCCTCTCCCACAGTTGCCTTATTGATCCTTATTGTCCACTGAAGTGCTGGTGTCCATGGTTTGTGAGTGGCAGCGAGAGAAATGCTGGAGACCACAGCTTCTCCAGATGGCTTCTGTTTTGTGGGGTGACCACTCCACGTTGAACCTTTATTTTAAGGATGGGGGTTCTGACCCAGTTTATCGAGGAGGTGTGTTAGTGGACCCCGGGGACATCAAGGAGAGACTGCAGGAGGCGTTTCCTCTTATTAGTATTATTTCAGGTAATCTCAGCAAAATGAAAGCTCAGATCATCACCCACGGGTGTCTGAGAGGGGCGCCAGGCTGGGCATCTCAGTGTCCCGCGGTACCGAGCCCTGCCCAAGCGATAGGGGCGAGCGCTGCAGCCCTTCCCGAGCCCCAGGCGGGGGTCTCCCCAGCAAGACCGCGCCCCTGCGAGGGGCCGCCAGCCCGGGACACCCTTCCTTCCGTGCTCTACCAGTCGGTGCTGGGGGCTGGGGCTGCTGAGCCCCCTCGGGGCGGTGTGGGGCGGGTGGGCCCGAGCGGGGTTCCCCCCGGCCCCGGCGGCGGGAGCAGGGCAGGGGTGAGCGGGCAGGGCGGGCCGGGTCGGGGGCTGCCTGCGGTTTGGGGCGGCGGGAGGCGGGATGTCCCGGGGAGGGAGCGGGGATGTGCAGGCACACGCAGCCGCTGGCAGGCGGCCGGGGCTGCACGGCGGCGGCGGCGGCGGGCGGAGCGGCGCGGCACACGCGGCGGCAGCTCCCTCCGCAGCCCCGCGCCTCCCCAGCCCCGCCGCCGCCGCACCGGGCATGGCCGCCCCCCGCCGCCGCGCCCCGCGATAGCCCCACGAGCCGCCGCGTCGCCGAGGTGAGCAGGGGGCAGGGGACAGCGCGCGGCGGGGACACGCAGCCCCCCAGCCCGGCCGGCCCCCTTTCCCCGCCGCCGCCCCGGCCGCAGGGGGACCGGCGGGGCTCCGCGGAGCGTCCCCTCCGGGGCCGGCCGGGAGGTGAGGTGGGGGGAAGGCGAGCGCCCCGTGGCCGTGGCCGCCCGGGGAGCACTGGGGCTCGGGGTGGTCCCAAACCCCGGGGGCGGGAGGTGGGGGACAGGCGCGGCGAGCCGCAGCGGCGCGGCATCCCCCGGGTTCCCATCCCTGCCCCCGGACCCAGTCCGGAGGGGTCCCGATAGCCTTCAGACTAGGGGCAGTGCCTGATGCTCCACGTCCTGGGGATGTCCCTGGTAGTCCCCAGCCGCACAGAGGTCCCTAATACCCACGAGAGGGAGGTTAATAGACTCCGGGGGCGTCCTCGCAGCACCTGGAGGTCTGGTAGCCTTTAGCCCGGCCAGGCAGAGGCGGAGGAGTGGGGCGGAGGGAGCTACCTCGCCCGTGTCCTGGTGATCCAAAGCCAGGCCTGCCCAGGTGGGAGCTGCTCACACCTCTCCTGGGCACCAGCTGCCACCCAGGATGCCAGGGTCCAGGGCGACCCCGGGCGTTCTGCTGGGAGTAGCACCCATGGGGTGGCTGCGTCAGGAGGTCTGAGAGGCTGTGCCTCGAGTGGGTAGCTGTGGGGGAAAACCAGCCTTTGCAATGACATGTGGTTGGAGGTTATGCTTCTCACAGCCCTGAAGGAACATGATACTCATTCTCCAGCCCTAAATTATTTTATAAGTTTCATAGCAATTGCTTCACCCTCCCCTGAAATGCAGCAGCTGTTTGCCACTGCCCTGTGTTTAGGGCAGGAGGCGAAGGAAGGTCCTGCAAGCAGGGTGTCAAGGGGACTGTGGGGAGGAAGGATACTGCAATCCATGGTGGGATTTGGCTGGGGTAGTGACATATAACATCCTGTAGCCCCTTTGAAAATGCTGCATCTTTCATTGGTGATGGTTTGTTTGCTGGACAGATGCTTCAAGCAACATCATTGCTTTCATGAGCTATTTTGCCTGGTCCAGGCAGCTGAAGCTCTTAGCAGGGACTCTGACACCTCTTCCTGCAATGCATGTGTACGTGTAGGTGGGTGGGAGGACTTATGTCCCCATCTTAGAAGTCTCTCACACAGCTATGGACCAAACCTTCCAGAGCTAAAGAGTCAAGCTGAAAGCAGAATGGCCCCTGTTCATCACACCCACGCAGCTGGATAGAGTATGCGCCATACCCTCACCATTCTCCTAAAAGAACTGTTTAACCCCTCCCATCTCATTACAGTAATATATTTATGATATCACCCTCGAATTTCCTGCCCTTAACAACCCCAGAAGGCTGGGAGGGAATGAAGCATTTTTGGAAAGTATTTAGTGCTACTTCAAGAGGGCAGGAGGCAGTCGGAAAATAGATGGGTACGGGAACCTTTGGCTCACGGGGCTCTCTGCAGGACAGCCGAGGAAAAGGACTGCACCTAGTGAGAGGTGTATGTTTGCCTTTCCTGCCTGGGGCTGCAGCCCAGCTCTAGTGCCTGTTGCTTCACTCTCTTGCTTGGACAATGAAAGAAGGCTGCTGTTTACTGCCTGATCCTCTGCTAGATCTGCTTGACTCCCTGCTCTCCTGCAGGGCTTGAATAGCAGCCTGGGCACTGTGAAAAACACTCAGCCCATCTATTCATTCCAATGTGCACAGAAGAGACCTTATTTAACACAAAGCTGAAACCTCTTAGATCTAGGGAGGGAAGATGAAGGTCCCCACAGCTGGGTTGGTATTTCTGGAGGTTTCTGCTCTCTTGACAGCAGCTACCAGGGGCAAGTGCTCCAAGATGCAGTGTAACAGCCTGAGCTATTACACACTCAGGATTGAGTGTGCACACTCGGTTCTCCTGTACACACATTTTCAAAAGCTTTTTAATTCTTAGTGCCCCAATGCTGACTTAGAGGAAGGAGTCTGGAAGGACAGAGGGGAGTGTGGTGACAAGTCTGTATAAAACTGGATGTTTAAACTCAAAACTCCCAGGTAGCGGAGAGGAAGGGATGTGTGAAGTAAAGCTGTGGTGTCAGCCATGGGATTTTGCTGAGCTTGCTGTTTTTCACTCTGTAGGTGTTCATCTCGGTGGGGCCACACTGACCATGCTCAGGAGCTTCTGTCTCCAGCTCATGTCCTTGATTTGGATCCTCTTGGCCCATCACCAGCTTGTGCAAGGTGAGTCTCTGTAGACATGGGTCCTTCTCTTTCATATCCATCTTTCCAAACCTGTACTTGGCATTGCTGAAGTCTCCTCAGTTTTCCATGCAAAATAGAGATGGTCTGACCTGGAAGAGCAGAAAATGCTGCTCAGTCATTAATCACCTGGGGTGTGACTGAAGGTGCCTTAAAAACCCTTGCCCACAGGGGTGGCAGTGCCTGGGCAGACTGGCAGTGGATGTCCCTGATGGCCCTGATGTCCCTGATGCTCTGTCTCTCTCAATTAGGGTGAATGGGGTCCTGAACCAATGAGCCTGTTCAGGGGGAAGAAGGTCCCAAGAGTGAGCAGCTAATCCTGGATCCAATGCGACAAAATCCTTTCCCAAAGATTAGTTTACTCTATCCCTGCTCTGGATAAGCAATGAATTCCCAAAGCCATGTGCCAGGAGAGATTGTTACAAATAGGAAGGGTGACGATACCCAGGCTTGGGGCTGAGCAGTGCCAGGATGCTGCTCCAGCTCCACAGTGACTGGTTTTGGCATGCTCTTACCCTAAATGGTGGGACCTGCTGCCTCACTGCAGCAAAATTGCATGCACAGGGGATTTCTTCCCCTGCCTGCTTTCCTAAGCAGCACAAAATGCTGCTTGCCAAAGCCTGAGCACATCTCTTGGCATGAGGGCTTTCACCTGTTTTGGTCCAGGATGGGAGGACTCAGTCAGGTAAGGACATTTACCTCCTGGTCCTGGCCTGGGATTGCACAAGGCTTCTGGAGAACCCCCCTGCTTCTTGACATTTGCTCTAGTTCTACTGCTCATGGAGCCAAAGTGAACCAGCTCCCTGTGCAAAGATGCAAGCAAGTGATGGGGGATAGGGGAAGGTGGAGATGAAAGGGAACACCTGGAACGAAGGAGAGGATGAGAAGTGGCACAGAGAGGCCATGGCTCAGTTACAGCTTCTGTGGCTTTTAAATAAATAAACAGAACTGGATACCTGACCCCATGTGATGCCAAGTCCTGCTTCCCTGTGCTGGAAGGGGGGTGCTGGCAGCTGGGTCCTGGAAGAGGGCAGGAGCCCCAGTCAGACCACTCTGTGCCAATAGCTGTCCTTGGGGATGGCGACATCCTGGGAGATAAAGAAGAACCATTCTTTCCATTTCCATCCTTTGTACCCTTTGCAGTACCTGGCCCTGAGCTTCCCCACCATACTTGCTGCAAGACTGTGGGACCAAGGTCCCAGGTGGGTCAGTCCCTATTACACAGGTTGTCTTAATGCATGGGCAACCCCAGCTCTCGCCCAGAAGGGCACAAAACCTAAGGGAGGCAGAAGAGAGAAGGTGGGGAAAATGGCCAGAGACTGGGCAGTTTTGAAGCAGAGCCCCATTTCTCAAAAAAGACAGTGCTATTGTTTCTTGGATTACTGTGAAATCCCCATTTCTTGTGTGGCATCCAGCCAGTGAAAGGAAGGTCCCCCACCTTTACAGTTCTGGGGAAGGGTAGGCTGAGCACTTAAGGAAAAACTCAGGGCCGTGGGCAGATCTGGAATCATCTGTAGTCTCTGCTTAACCCATCTCCACATCGCTTGCCTTGTAGGGGATAACTGCAGTGAGCGCTGTAATCTCGCCCACGGCAGCTGTGACCAGGATGGGAAGTGCAGGTATGGCTTGTCTTTGGCTCTCTGCTGCTCCTGACTGTAACTGCTCTCCCTCCCTTGATGCTGTGTTCCTGGTGCCTACACCCCTGCCCAGAGCTGAAGCACCTTCTCCTCCACTGACCCACAACTGGAATCAACGATTCTGTTCTCTTCTTTCCTGACACCCTCAGGAGCAGGAGGTTTTGATACCTCAGCCTCTTGCTGGTTCCCTCTAGCCTTTGCTCCAGTGCTTTCAGGGTCCCCACCTTCACACACTGACCAGTGTTATTCTGCTGAGCCCCTTTTTGTCTAGCGGGGAGCCTAGGACAGCCCAGCTGTGCCTGGGTGATGGGAAGCAGCCTTCAGGCTCAGATATGATGGGGAAAGTCATCAGGCAGCAGGGCAGGCATGGGGGGTGGCCAGCTTGCTTGGCCTCCTCGCTGATTGAGGTGGAGGTGCTCTCCCTGGAGGCATGGAAGAGAAGAGCTGCCAGCATCCATGTAACTGAGGGCTTCAGGGATCCACTCTCAGAAGCCTGAGCTGTGGAGATCTCTGGATGTTTTCATAAAGGATTTATCAGCAAGCTGTGAGCTACTGCAGCAAAAGTGCATATGTGGTACTTGGCATCCCAGCTCCAGCTGGTGCCCAAATCCCACAGGGTCAAAGCTCAGAGCCTGACCCTGCACTTCAGCCTGGGAAGCACCCATATAACTGCTCTGGGCTGCCACAGTCCCACTGCCTATTGTCCCCTTGTAGGACCATCTGGAGCCCCCATCCTACAAGGCAGCAGCAGGAGGCAAAGGCTGCTTTGGGCTGGCTGGGACACCTGTAGCTGCAAGGGGACAAACTGCCCAACGCCACTCTGTTCTCGCCATAGCATGGTCAGCCCCCTTTCACAGGATAGCCCCGAGTCTCACCTCACCTGGGCCACTTGTCCTTGCTGACTGCCACATCAGGCACTGTCCAGCTCTGGTTTTGCTGGGCTCCCATTTGCAGCTGCATAGAGCTCCTCCCTGAGCCCTTTTGGCAGCTGTGGCTGGTTGGGGCAGCACGGTGTTGCAAAGCCCTGGTGAGAGAGGCCACACGTCACCATGTGGCAGGTGTCCCAGCTGCAGATCTTTCTGCACAAGAGTTGCCGCTGCAGATTTCAGGCCTCCAGAGCATTTGCTGAACCTTGCAGCTTGGCAGTGCCTCAAAATCACCTTAAACTCAGGGAGACTGGGCTGCTTACCTGGCCCCCTCCCTGGCAATTTTCAGGTTGGAGAAGGGGAAGAGTTGATGGCACCTGCTCCCTGCAGGTACTGGGGGGTAGGGATGTCCACATCTCTCTGCTCAGGGCTGTCTAGGTATGAAAGTGTTTCTCCAGACTCTATCAGGCACATGATATCACCTCTATTGCCATCAAAATGCTTTCAATCAACATACATATATGTATATATTTAACAATTTTCCTCATTCCTCAGCTCTTTGCAACAAAATACAGTGACAACAGCCAGCCCAGGTTTGAAAGTGCAGCCTTGGGCAAGCCCAAAATAGCTGCAGTCACCACACATTGTGCTGAAATGAGCCCCAGCCACGAAAATGAACTCCCTTCCTTATTCTAGAAGCTGTGTTGTTTTTGTTAGGTTTAATTTCATGCTGGTTTGAGTATAGCTTTTATTGTGGCTTGGTGCCACCTCCTCTCATTTCTCATCTTGTTATCACTTGCTTTCCCCCTTGGAGCTGGCAGGTCTGAGGGATGCCTGCCACTGGAGCAATGCAGCTTGGCTTAACTTAGTCATTACCACTGCCCTGCTCTTCTAGGGCCAGAAGACTCGTTGTGTGCTCAGGTTTTCCCATTGTACTGCCCTTGTGAGCTGGCTGATAAGTCTATTCTGTGCACCAGCCATAGCAAGCAAGGTTTCACAGCTGGATTACAGTGCACTCCAGACAAAAAATGACACACATTGTAATGCAGAGGGGAGCAGTGAAACACATGAAGCTCAGCGGCCTCTTGTCCCTTTCCCTCAGGAAGTTCAGGGTTAGGGGTGGGCTTTTCTCTGCCTGTCAGAGTGGCTGCATGCTGCGGGAGGAACAGGAATCGCTGACCTAATGCAGTGGCAATACAAAGCAACTGGCTGGAGGAGAGTGGAGGGACACGGGCAGTGAAAGTGAAACTGCTGAGCTCTGTTGCTGGCCACTCACCTCACCCTCCCTGGCTGCAGAGGGTGAGTCTACTCATGTTCCATCTGCTTGGACAGATGAGATGCCAGTACTTACGTCCTCTGGAGGAGGGAGCCAACAGGTCCATGGGGCCTTTGGGAGGGTTTCTGAGTGCTGCTGTATCTGTGGGAACTCTGCCCAGCATGCAGCCAGCTTTTCTGCAGCCCCTGCTTGGATTTGATTGTGCCCTGTCCTCCTGCAGGTGCGATCCAGGCTGGGAGGGCGAATACTGCGAGGAGTGTGTGCGTATGCCGGGGTGTCTTCATGGGACATGCCACCAGCCTTGGCAGTGCATCTGTCATACTGGCTGGGCTGGCAAGTTCTGTGACAAAGGTGAGTCGTGAGCTGGACATTCCAGCCTTTGGTGCTGAGGGCAGAAGCCCAGCACATGCTGCATGGATGTGTGAGCCAGCATAGCCAATGTAGCCAGAAGCCACCTGGGTAATGCCGTTTTGGGAGAGGGGATGTTGCCTGGCTGCCACAGCTGGGACCATTGCCTTCCTGCAAAAGAGGTCAGGCTGCTGGCACTTGCTTCCTGGCTGCATGGCAAGAGCTGGCATGACACTGATCAGCCTCAGGAAATGGAGCAGATGAACTCACTACATTTTCCATGCCGAGTCAGGACTCCCAGCAGCATCCCCTGCTTTCCCCAAGGCTTTCTGCCTTCAGCAGGTGGCTGGTGGACTCCCCTTCTCCAGCCCCAGAGACTCGTCTGTACCACGGGGTCTCCACTGGTTGGACAGTTAGCATGCACAGCATTTTCACAACCACTTCTGTTGCTGCAGGTGCCCATTGGACAAGACAAGGGAGAAGCTCCTGCCATTTTTCCATCCCCGGGGTTTGATGGGTTGTGTTTGCACTGAGTTGGCCACATCAACACTCTTTTCTCCCTGATTTACACCACTTTTTTCCCCCTCAGACATACACATCTGCGAGCACCAGTCCCCATGCCAGAACGGGGCACAGTGCATCTACGATCGAGATGGGGAGTATTCCTGCTTGTGTCCAGAAGGTTTCCACGGGAAGGATTGTGAGATGAAGACAGGGCCATGTGAGAAGGCAGGGTGAGGCACTGCAGTGAGATTAGCAGACAGCATTAACTTTGGGTCACACACTGCCAAGTGGAGGCCCAGCTTGGCTGTTATCTGTGAATTTCCATACACGAATGGAGTTAAGCCAAAATCATCTTTGGCTTTGGTTTAGCAGTGTTCGGTGCATGGTCCCACTGGGGCAAGGGCTTTGTTGCAATCTGAACAGATTCCTATCCCTCACTGCTGTAGGTGTGATGAGCTGACATCCATAATGCCTTTGGGGAGCATCAGGAGTGCATGTTTCCTCTTCAGATCATTTGGCTGAAGACCTTCCCTGGGGGGTGGTGGGCTCATGCACAGCCATAGCCTTTGAGGAGATCCCATGGCCTCTCACTCAAGGAGACAGAAACTCTCACCCAGTCTTCTCCTTGAGATAGCTGTCCCCATGGAATGAGCTGGACACACTGACCATGCAAGCACCTCTGTGTGTTTACCTTCCTGGGGCGGGGGAAGCTGCTTGGTCTCCAGGGCCATGACCTATCCTTGCTCTCTCCCCACAGGTCTCCATGCAAGAACGGTGGGCAGTGTCAAGACGAAAATGGCTTTGCAAGCAACTTCACCTGCCGGTGTCTGGCCGGCTTTGTGGGGGCTCTCTGTGAGCACGACGTGGATGACTGCCTGATGCAACCCTGTGCCAACGGGGCCACCTGCCACGACGGCGTCAACCGCTTCTCCTGCCAGTGCCAGGTGGGCTTTGAAGGGCGGTTCTGCACCATCAACATCAATGATTGTGCCAGCCAGCCGTGCAAAAATGGGGCAAAGTGCTATGACCGCATCAATGACTATGACTGCTTGTGTCCTGACCGTTTCACTGGCAAAACCTGCGAGATCTCCGTCCCTGAGCCCACCTGGTCTCCTCCCTACCACCCTGCAAACCGTGAGAATGGCGGGGCTGTGAAAAGCACCACTAGTGAGATGCCGGGGGTGACGCAGCCAGAGCCTGTCAGGACTGTGGTCACGGGGCGGCGCGTGGCCAACCACAGCGAGAAAGAGCCGGGGGGAGGGTTGTTGAAAATCTCTGTGAAGGAGGTGGTGACCCAAAGGGACTCAGGGCTGAGTGAAGCCCAGCTGGTGACAGTGCTGGTGTTCGGGGTGCTGACAGCAGTGCTGGTCCTCATCACTGTCCTGCTAATGCTGAGGAACTGGCAGAGAGGCCGTCAGAGGTCGAACTGGTGCCAAAGCCCTTCACAGGCTGCCAGAAAGCTCCAAGACCAGGAGTGTCAGGTGGGCATGCTCAACACCATCTTAATTGAGCCAAGGAAGACCACAGAGCTGTGAGCTGTGGGGACTCTGAACCAGGCCCTGGCAGGTCATCATGCTGGCAAACCCCACGAACTGCACTCTGTGGAGCTACACCAGCACTGACTGGGCAGCGGGGAAGGGCTCCCAGGGCAGCAAACACATCAATGAAACCCTGGGTGTTGAGCACTGGTGTGATGGCCCTGCCTGGGTCTGAGCTGTCTCCTGTCTGGCTTGCTCAGCTGGCACTCATGGGCATCTGAAAGCAGGGCAATGTTGGGCCAGCCCTGCAGGGGAGTTATGGTGTGCTGCTTGCAGCAGCCTGTGCCATGCAAGCGCCGGTATCATCCGACACAAGCACTCAGAAACAGGACAGGTAGTGCTAAGGAGGGCACAGCCCTCTTGCAAGCCCAAATACTGCCAGGCCCTTTGTAACTCCTCTCTGTGACTACTGAAAGGGGCTTTATCCTCATTTCTGCTGGTATTGGGATGCTTCTTTTGGGGCCTTTGGGACAGTTGTGGCTGCATGGGTCTCCCTGCCACAGTACTGTATGAGGTAGTTCCTGGCTGTTTCTGGAGGCTGTCATTTCAGATGCCATGTCCCTAGGGAGTGAGCAAACACCCTTGCTCCTTGGCCTTGTGGTTCTGTGAGCCAGTTCAAAGAGACTTTGAAAATCATTAGAGGTCTCTCCTCATGCCCCTCCTCTGTCCTGGCTGATGCCCCCTCCTCTTGCTGTCAGACTTGGGGTTACAAACATGTTCTGTACTTTCCTCCTGATGATCCAGGGGTCTTTTTGACCCACTTACCAAGCCGTCCTTTCTGGTCTGGCCACAAATGACCAAGCTCCTTTGCCTCTGCAGTGTGCACTTGCGCTTCACTGTTTGCTCTCCTCTGGGGTCCTCTGGGCCTGGGCTGGTCCTTCTCATATGTCGTCACAGGTGAAGCTGGAGATGGACGAGGCTCTGCTGTGGCTGATTCAGGAGCAATACAGGATCCAGGTCCTCCTTTCCTCTCCCATTCACTCTGAGGCAGGCAGCTGGCTCTAACCTCAAATCAGTCATTGCAGTGTTTCTCGATACAACAAAGGCTAAACTCCCCACAGTGGATGTGAGGACAAGCCACTGAGCCTGGGATGAACATAGGAAGCAGACACAAAACTGCCTTCACCATTGCTAAAGCACAGCTAAGAGGCAGTAGATGGTCAGGTCACTTAGCCTTCGAAGGCCCTGAATCCCAGGCCCAGGCATTTCTGTACCTCCTCATGGATAGAGGGCTAAGCAGGGCGGCAAAAACCCCCACAACCCAAACCCTACTACTGGCTTGTAGGGCTGCAGAGCTGGGTTCAAGGTGGTGTGAAGTGAGCCAAGAAGTGATCGCTCAGGCTGGAGGGAGACCTGGGAGAGGGGACTGGAGCTTCATCAGAAAGATTATTTTTTTAATACATGGATGGATGATGTACCTTTATCAAATAAAACAAGTACAAGCCCAGAAACAGCGTATCAGAGAATCATAAAACAATTTAGGTTGCAAGGGGACCTCTGAACATCAACCTCCTGCTCTCAGCAGGTCCAAGTAGATCAGGTTACTGAGCAACTTGTTCTTGATGAGTATCTCAATCGCTTTCCTCAAGAATGCAAACCCAGACTGTGGTACAGGAGTTATCCTGCCTTATTCTCCATCTGCAGGGATGGGGATGGCACCTACAGCCTCAGGGAAAGGAATGGCACCTACCTCAGGACAGCATAGCAAAGGTGTGGGATAGGCATTGCCTTAAGAGTGTTGGGGAGAAGGGGAAAACCCAAGACTGAGTCCAAGGTGCCCACTGCAAGAGCAAGATCTTAAAACTGGAAGCAGCTGTGGGTTTGTGCAGCTGGGAGCAGGGCAGGAGGGATAGAGAATTTCCCTCAAAGGAGTGGTCTTGAAATAAACTAGCCTTAGAGGCCTTTAATGCAATTGCATTCTGGCCCCTTCAGGGGAAGGCCTTCTCCACTGAAAGCAAGAGGAAAAGCAGCAAGGTCACTGGGTGCAACCTTCCGAGCTTGAAAAGGCTTTCTGGAAGTAGTAGAGAGGAGGTAGGTTGTCTTTGTGAAGAGAGGGCACCATTCTTATATCTCATGAAGAAATACGTGTCTGGTGAGGAAAGGGGCCAAGAACCTGAATAACAGCTTCACGAGGATATTTCCACTTTATTTTACATTGCATATGCGAGACTAAGTCTCAAACTAGGAGTTACTGATTCTTCAGTGAGTAGAAAATCCCTCTGTAATCTCAAAGGGAAGCTCTGGAGTGGAGCAGTATCCCACCAACCAGGGTTTCATTACTCTAAACAGCAGGTCACATCTTCCCTATTAAAGGGAAGGCCACAGTGCCATGCTCCCATCCCTGAGGGAACACAGCTACTGCCTGCAGGCAGGAAGAAGTCCTTCCCTCACCTCAGCAGCTCCTGGCCCTGCAGGGAGGAGGTGAGAGGAAAGCCAGGCATGGAGCTGGAAGGGCTGCCTGGGCTCAGCCCAGGAGGGAGGTCATTGCTGCCTGCTGTGCAGGAGGTGCTGGAACAAGGAGCCATCTTTCTGGCTTAGGTGGGCAGGTGAATCCAGCTCTGCCACTCTCCCAGCTTGCATCACCAGCACACGGTCTGAGTCCAGGATGGTGTTCAGCCTGTGGACAAATGCGAGGACACATGTTGGTGGACCTAAGGAGAAGCCCTGGATACTGTTTCCCCTGCTGTTAAGGGTGGCCCAAGACATGCCCAGCACTAGGAGCTGTGGAGGATCTCCCTCTGCACTCAAGGTCACAATGCAGTGCAGCTCCCTGAGCCTCTGCTCACTGCTGAAATGCACCACCTCTTAGGAGGGCATGGGGATGCCTTCCAGTTGGGCATGGCAGGGCACCAGGAGCACAGAGGGAAGTTCTGTGGGGGGGAAGCTCAGAGCACGCCTGATTCTGGGGTTGCACAAAATGTCTCCATCCCCACAGGGGTTAGTGAGTGGCTTCCATTCGTCCCAACATTTCCTCAACTGCCATCTCCCAAGGGCAGCAGAAATGGACTTGTGCATCAGCTTTTATTCCCCTGCAGTCTGGCATCTTTGCTTATGCCACAACCACTAGTGGAGTTGTTGCCAGACAGCCAACAGGACCCACTGCACACATACATGCCCAGGTCTGCCCAGACTGCCAGCAGAGCAACAACCTCTGGCCCTGGGTAGGGAAGACAGGACAGCAGGAATGTCTTTGCACACTCATGCACTGTACAGTGTGAAACTACAGCCTTACAAAGGTGCAAGTCACAAGGAAGACACTGCACAAGATTTGAGCAGGTAAAAGGCATTATGGAGTTTAGAATTCTAAATGGAGTTACACATTCATCTCCAAGAGAGTGCAGGCTCTGGAAATTACTTGGAGGGGCAAGAGACAAGTACAGAGTCACCTCCCATCCTAGATTTCATCCGAATGGCATGGAAGAACCATAGATACAAACACACCTCATCATCACCTCTCTCTCCTTTCTGCTCCCCTATTGCTCTTCACATCAAAGGAAGAGGGGCTGGGGCCATCTTCAGCTCAGTCTTGCTGCCTTGCCTTCTGCCACTCCTTCCTCTGCTGGTTCTCCTCTTTAATTACTCCCCCATCAAAGGTGGCCTCCCCACACCCAACCCAAACACATATCTCAGCCCACAGTGCCCTTGCACTTCTACTCTATTTATGCCTAACAACCCTAGCGTAGGAACCACATTCCCTTCACACCCCTCCTGCCTCCCTCCTACATAATGTATTTAACAAGACCCACTTGATTCACTTGCCAGGCCTAGCCCACCCTGCCTGTCATCCATCACTCCCACTTCTGTGCAGCAGGACACCAGCCCCTGCCACCTGTTCATTTGATTTTTATTTTTGTGGTAACCTCTGTGCTTTGAAAACACCCTCCATGCAATTGCATAACCCTCCTCCAAATTCTCCTCCACTTGGCAAGAGTAAGAGCAAAGAACACTGCCTAATGCTGATCCATCCCTTCTCTGTGGTAATCATGTTTTGCCCTCTGATCCTCTGGCTGCAACCATCCACTGACTCTACCCTTACACTAAATCTCTCAGATGTGGGGCAATCACTGTTGTCCTGTCCTGCCTAGGCAATGTCTATCTTGCTGGTATCAGGTGCAGGCTGGGGCTAAAACTCAGGATTTTGGAGAACAGAACTATCCAGAGCTGGCTGCAGCCGTTCGCTGCCATCTGTCCTGCACTGCCCTCTACCGAGCCAGGGACACCTGCTCCTCCCCGGTCTCCACATCACCCCTTTCTACGGGATAGTTCCCCATACTCCTCGCCCTAATTTGGCAGAACCACAAGGCGCAATTCACCCGCCCCACCGATCCCAGCAGGCAGTGCCCAGGAAGAGAAATCTGTGATATGATGTGGCATTTTGCCCTTTGCTAACACCAGCTTCTGGGTACAACATTTTCCCCTTTTCACACCCAGTTGTTCCCAGGACCCAGCAGAAAAGGGAAAAGGCAAGGTCCAGCTTTGGCACTTGAAAAACCTTTCCACAGAGACCTCCCTGCTCAGCATGAGGCCCAGGCATGGCATGTGCAGCCACCTCTCCCTGTGAGTGGTAGGATGACTTCAGGCACAGAGTGCTGCTTCCTCCATACCTGTGAGCAATCGTCAAAACAGTTTTGTCAGCAAAGCGCTGGCGGATGGTCTGCTGCAGCAGCTGGTCTGTCTTCTCATCCACACTGGCTGTGGCCTCATCGATGCACAGCACCTGCCGGGGACAGAGAGTGAAGGGAGCTCCCAAGCACCACAGCAGAGACCCCAATCCCTGCCTAGAGACAGCCTGAGAAGTTAGCACAGGATGTCTATTCCCATTACACCTCCAACTCTGCAGTGCTCTCCTCTGCTGTCCCCAGACAGCCACCAGCAGCTCACCCTCCCCCCTTCTCTGATGAAGGCAGTGCACTCACCTTGGCCTGCGTCAGAAGGGCTCTGGCTAGACACATCAGCTGCCTCTGTCCCACAGACAGATTCTTTCCCCTCTCTCCCAGCTCACTCTCCAGTCCACCTGCAGGGATCAACATCAGCAGTCACCTGCACCATATGCACAGAGCCCCCAACAGCTCCACCAGTCCAAGGTTTTCCCAGTAGCACACAAAATCTCAATTCTGCTCGGGCCCAGGCCTTAGGAACTGGAGCCTTTACACTTAGACACAAGCAACATCTGGCACAGTTCCCTTGGAACTAAGACCTGGCTTATTGCTCAGGAACTTCTCTAACACCCACTGAAGCCTCCTCTCACCAGCAAGATTCTGCCACCCAATCCATCACCTGCCAGTCCATTTGCCTCTAAATGTCAGAGAATGCCACTGGGTCCTAGCATGACCTTGCCTAACCCATTCCCTACTGCATCCCCCTGGTCTCTTTTCCTCAGGTCCTTGCCTGAGCTAAGGCCTTTTCTCCTGTCCCAGAACCAGCACTCATCAGCTGCTTCTCACTGGTGTCCAACTCACCCATCTGAGTAACAGCATCCCACAGGTGGCACTGCTCTAGCACCTCGTGCAGTTCAGCATCTGTGTGTTTTCCCTGGGGGTCCAAGTTTTCTCTGATGGAGCCACTGAACAAAAATGGATCCTGCGGGATGATGGCCAGCCTAGATCTGCAAGCAAATGAGAACTGAGGGCTCATGGGATGGGTTCTGCAGAAAAGCAAAGGTCTGCTATTTCTTTTTTCATGGGGTGTCTTAGCTTGCTACAAATCTTACAGGCACAGTGACATGGGTCACATATTCAGCCTGGTTTCCTTAGCACAACTGTTGAGAAACAACAGAGGAACTCATAAAAAGCTGCCACAATCAGAAGAGGGTGCCACAACAGGGAGTCCCCTCACTCTTTACTTTGGCATCCAGCCACTGACAGGTCTCAGCCACCAGCCCCATCAGCAACCCTTCACTCTGCTCAGCCATACCTCAGCTCCTCCAAGCCCACCAGCTGGCTGCCAATACCATCCAGGAGAATCTGGCCTGATTTCAGCTCCACCATACGGAAAAGGGCCAAGAAAAGGCTGGATTTCCCAGATCCTGTGCGACCCACAATCCCCAGCTTCTCTCCAGGGTAAACAGTGAAGCTCACACCATCAAGTGCATTAGGCAAGCCTGCTCTGTATGCCATGACCACTTGCTGGAACTCCACAAGCCCCTGGCTTGGCCAGTCAGCAGGAACCTAAGAGGGATACCCAGGTGAGAAAGCATATGGTAATGACTGATTGTCATCTTCAGCATCACCTCCCCACAATCCAAGCCCCATCCCTCCCTTTAGATGGTTGTCTGGCTTCTGAGCAGAACTAACACACAGCCCAGTCCCACCTCCAGCCCACTCCTAGGCTTGTTTTTCTGTCTCAGCTTGTATCTAGCACTCATTCTGCTTCCCTACTCCTTCCCATCACTCCAGCCTTCATCAATTACTGCCAGAGATTCATCCTCCCCAGGAAATACACTGGTAAAAGATGAGTGATCGAGGTGGTTTCCGTGGTGAGGGTCCTCTATCCACTCACTGGAACCCTGTGATCTCCCCTGGGGGCAAGTGCAGGCCACAGAGCCAGAAGATGGGCCAGTACTTGAGAACGTATTTGAGCTTTTACCTGGACCAATCTATCCTGGGGCTCCATGGGGATGTCTGTGGTATACTCCTCTGTCCGCTCCACACTCACCATCATGATCTCTGTGTGAGTGAAACTGGAAATGAGGCCTGAGAGCAGGTTTGTGACAGACAGGGCATACGAGAGTGCCAGGCCCACAAGTCCTGTGAGGACAAAAGCATAAGCGAGAATGTCACTGACAGGGAAGAAGCTGGCATCCTGGTGGGCAGAAAAAAAGACAAAGGAAAAGTCAGGACTCTGGAGTCTGGGGTCACACTTGAGGTTGGGGACACACAGGAGCAGAGACAGGAGCTGAAGCACTACACTGAGGGTGACTTGCATAGGGACAGAGAGCAGGAGCTCTGGATCTTACCCCAGTCTAGAAAATGTGTAGCTGTGGGCTGGGAGAGGAGAAGCCCCTTGACCACAGCCTAGGAGTGGACATAGATCAATCCCTGGCAGCCTACCTGGATTTCCCAGCTGCTTCTGGTGCTGGATGATGGCAATTCCTGCAATAGCAGTGACCACAGCAACCCCAATCATCTGCAAGCGGATATCCAGCCACTCCATCACTGTGTTGCTGGCAAAGAGGCAGCGCTGGTTCTGCTCCAGACGCAGCTGATTCTCCAACTCAAACCTGTCAGGTACACAACAGAGGTTTGCACCACTCAAATTCTGCTCCTGCTGCCCCAAAACAAGGACATTCCAGCCACCCCATAACCATTGCCACACAGGAGAGCCTTGGCCTATACAACCAGAGCTCTCTCTGTATGCTCAGGCTTTCTGCTCACCTCTTTGTTGCCCGCATGGCTCTGATGCTGCTCAGCCCTGAGAGGGTCTCTGAGAAGTGGGTGTAAATGGGAGACAGGGTGACACTGTAAAGGCGCTTGAGCTCCCGGGACGTGAATCGGTAATAGCGTTGAATGAAGAAGTAGATTACGGTCAGAGGGAGTAAAACCAGACCAATCCAAGGGAGGCCACAGGTGATTATCACCAGCATGCCCAAGAGCCCGTAGATGTTGGCCAGGAAGATGTTGAGGATAAATGGCAGGCTGTCATCCACGCAGTACAGGTCTGAGGAGAAGCGGTTCAGGATCCGGCCTGTCGGTGTGGTGTCAAAGAAGGTGACTGTGGCCTGGCAATAAGGGAACCAGAAAGTAAGAGCCAGTCAGCTGCAGTGAGATCCAACCACAGAATAGTGTGCAGGAGAGCACCACCAAGGAGGACAGATAAGGCCACAACGTGCTGGCCACCACAACCCACTTCCTTTCCTCATCTGGAGAAGAAACCACAGCCTCCACAGCATTCACTAGCAGCCGAACAACTCACACTGTTTGCATGCTAAAAGGAAGCATTCCTTCAATAGCAAACGGCAGACAGATACCAAGAGAGCAGTCATTCAGATGCCATACTGGTCCAACAGTGGCGAGGCAAATCTATCCTCTAATCCAAACTTCCAATCCCCTAATCCTGACTCTAGCCTGAGGACCCAAGAAGCCCAAAACATAAAGAAAGTTAACTGGCACATGCCGGCATCAGCCCTAGATCTTTCTTAATGACACCTTCCAATCTCATCTGAACCTGAACTCATGATCCTGCAAAAGCTACTTTGACTTGACTGGCCCTTATCTTGGCTATACATCTAAGCCTAATGAGTGAACAGATGAAGGTGGGAGCCATAAAACACCCTCCCATGGAAAAAACAGGACCCATTTTGAACCCCAGCTCATTGGGCCCTTGTGCTGGCTGTGGTGAAGGCCTTTTTGAATACAGTCCTACCAGCAAATACCAACAAACCTTAATCTATCTTCCACACCCTTACTCCCAGCTCTGAGAAGAATGTCAGCTTGCAGAAGCCTCAGCCTGCTCTGGACTTTGTGCCCATTACCTTTAGAACCCTTTGGAGCAGTCGGTCATGAATGACAGCAGCAGCACGGAGAGTGCCATAAGCAAAGAGGAATGCCCGAATAATGGTGAAGAGGGAGTTGGCCCCTGCAATGCTCCCATAAACTATCAGGAAGAATTTCACATCCACTGAGCCATTGGAAGGGGCTGGGGTGTTGTCCAGATCTTGAATGGGGGAACTGGAAAAAACAATGAGGAAGATTAGGAATCTGCCAATGTCCTCCTGACAGTAAACTCACAGACAGGGCATGAGAACCCAAGAGCATACTCAAGGGAAAATCAGAATACTTTAGCCTGATACTCCTGTTATACCCCTTTGGTATGTTGGGACAAATACTCTGATTATTACGCAGCTAAGGGTCTTCCATCAGCCCCAGGCAGAAGCCTTTTGGGGAAATCATCAGATCAGAGATTTTGATTCTGTTTGTCAAAGCAGCCACACACATTCCCTGAAGTGAGGTGGTCAGTTTATCGATTTCTGCTCTCAAGGATCTTCACAGGAAATACACTTAAGGGCATTTCCAGCTTCCTTTGGCACCTCCAGACTAGATTCACTTACACAAGCCCAGCAGTGGAGAAGAGAAGCAGCTCTGGGGAAGGCAGGGAAGCTGAGTGGGCCATCCCAGAAGTGTTTGCTGTCTGGGACATGCTGGAGATCCAGTATGACAACCACCAATCTGAGATATTTCTGGATGCTACAGAGAAAGACAGACTATGTAAAGAGGAATTCAGCTTTTGAATCAACAAATATGAAGCAGACAAGCTGGAGGGGAAGCTACTGGACAACTTTTGCAAAGTCTCAATGCCCAGTCTAGTCTTCCCCCTGTTAGTAGTAGAGTAGGAGCAAGGGAACAGCTTTGAGCTGCAGCAGCTATAGAGCACTGCTAGAGATACAGTAATGCAACTGCAGCAGCCAAACGCCAGGCACAGTTTCCACATGTGCCTCCTGCCTACTAAAGTAGCTCCTTGACTTACTTTAATTTGGGAAAGAGAAAAGGTTTCTCCCTGCTACAGGGAGAGTGTTTAAATCCCTGGCGTCTTTCCTTGTGGACTCCAGACAATGAGGGAATGAGAGGAGAGGAGAGGAGAGGAGAGGAGAGGAGAGGAGAGGAGAGGAGAGGAGAGGAGAGGAGAGGAATGTCTAAGGAGAGATGTACTACTGGGTCACTGCCTCACCTTGCATCAGGAACAGTGAGAAGAGGATTGATATTGCCAAGCAGCTGCCCATTGCCAGCCAATAGGCCTTGTACACCTGAAAAGCCACTGCCCCTTCTTTCTTCTCTTCCTCCTTCTGGATGAGATTCTTGGTTTGGGTTGATTCTTCTGCCTCTGTATCTAAGGCCTCTTCCTGTCCCTGTTCATTAGGGGCTGTGGGAATGGATGCAAAAGCAAAGGTCAGTGCAGTGTTAAATTCTTCCTGCAGCTGCTCCTCACGGTGAACAGAGCAAATCTAAACTATGAGGGAGACTTTTTTTTCCCTCCTCTCTCCTCTTTCAAGACAGGTGCACCAACCGTGGCTATTCTTCATCCAAAACTGGACTACAACTGTAACAACTGGTTCAAATACTGCTCCAGACCAATACTCAATGATATGCAGGCCTCCTGTCCCTCTGTGTATACACCACCCACATATCAGCACTGCCACAGCAGAGCAACATGGTGGGAGTTCTGCTCTAAGGCCAGCCGCTGTCAGGTACAGGTTCTGTCTGGATGGTCAGCTGAGCTGTGCTGGCCCAGCTGCCACCCTCAAGCTCATCAGGAACAGACCTTTATCCTTATGCCTCTTGTCTATATCCTTGAACTTGGGGAAGGCTTCAACAAGTGGCAGGATATCAGCTGGTGTGCCTGCAAAGAGAGATGTGCAAATCCTTCAGCATCTGTGAAGAAAAGGTGACAACTCACTGCCTCTTGCCCTGAAACGACCCAGTTTTGTTCTATCATAACATTCCCTACATTATGCAGCAACTGCACCCTTGAAGGCTCCGCTCCATTCAACTGCTATGTCCTTCTAACTCATCAGCTCCCCACATCTAGGGCTGTCCTGTTTTATCTGTACATCTGCACATTCTCTTCCACCCCATCTTTGCCCACATGCAGTGTCCTCAGTGTCCTCTTTTGTCAGTGGGTTCCCCACTAGTTAAGCCTAATCCCCTCAAGGCATTCCAAGACACAGGCACAAGTGAATGCCTGAGAAGACAGACAGTGTACCTGTCTTAACTATCCTGCCATTGTCCATCAACAACAAGGCATCAGCCTTCTCCAAAAGCTCTGTCCTGTGGGTGCAAAGGACCCTGGTCTTATCTTTGAGAACTCCAAGAATGCATTTCCGCATTATATGGTTGGCTACATCTGCATCAACAGCAGCCACGGGATCATCAAGGAGGTAAACATCTTTCTCCTGGGAGGGGGACAAAAGAAAAAAGGATACAGCTGCTGGAGCAGGCAGTGCTGTAGATAAAAGTCCAAGTGCCTCCGTGTGGCAGCACCCTTAGGCTAGCACTATGTGCTTTAAAGACATGCTGCTAGAGCTCACTGCCCAGCTGAGTGCTTCCAGCCTCTTTATATTTCACTTGGCACCAGGCATGACCTGCCACACTGTAACTCCTTTATTACTTACCTGGTAAACGGCTCTGGCAAGGGCTATTCGAGCCTTCTGTCCCCCACTGAGTGTCACACCATTTTCACCCACCTCTGTCTGGTCACCTGCTGGTAAAATCTGAAATATTCAAGAAAATCATTTAGAAAGGGACAGGAAACTGCTGGGGATCCAAAACCAGGACAGAGGGGTCCCTCTTCAGTCTCTGGCAGTAATTTCTAAGGCTGACACCTCACCAACAGTTAAACAATGCAACAGTCTATACACTGGTTCTACAGACAACTGGGTGGCTTTTTTTTAGCCCAATGAAAATCTCTTACACTCCAGAATAGGGTGGTCACATCTGAACTATCCATTGAGAGCAATTTCTGGTCCAAGATAATGGCACATCATAATTTTCTGTAAGAACAAGAGCTGTGCCTGCATCAAAATTATGTCAGGGTCCTTCCAAACAGTTTAGCAGTAAAAACTACCAAGTTTCAGTTTGGTAGCATAGGCATATTCTACTAAATCTCACATAAAAATCTTGCCTTTACACAGTATTTATAGCTCCAGCCAAAACAAACAGGAGCTGCTAGAGCTTGGGACTTCAGAAAATCAGGCATCAGCTTATAAACTGGGAGAAGGCTAGCTTCCTACCATATATACAGCCAGATTTACTGGCTAATACAGTCATAAATCTCAAATTTAGAATATGTGTATTACTGACAGGAGCACTGACTTAGCCCTTCCAGGTCCCAAAGAAGTTGCTTCTGATCCCCCAGGAAAAAGCATCAGCTGCTGATAGGTTCTGCCTGAAAAACCCAACGGCCATGAGCTCTGCAAGAACAACTCCTTTCCCCAGGATGAAGAGCTTTTGGCTCAGCAGCGGCAGAAACCATCTAAAGTGCTACAAGAGTGAACGTCACACCTTAAAGAAGTATGGGGATGCCAGGAATTATGTGGTCTTGGTAATCAGAGCAACACTGTGTGACTGGGACATTGGAAAAGCAGTCTGTGCCCTGAAAGAATAAAGACTGATCCTAGTGAGACTCAGGATGGATGCAAAAGCTTGTAAGAAGGCCCAGGCAGGTTTACAGTCTAGGCACTTACATTTAGGTCCTCAGAGAGGGCACAGGCCTCCAGCACCTCCGCATACAGCCTGGCATCATATTCCCGGCCAAAAAGGATGTTTTCACGGACAGTGGTAAACTGTATCCAAGGCTCCTGTGTGGCCAGACCAAAGCCTTGCTCCAGGTCACAAACATACACCCGTCCACCTTGTCTGCAAGCACACCAGAGGTGGGTGTAAAGGGCAACAAAGGAAAACTGTTGGCAGATCAAAATGGCCTACAAGTTGGGATAGCACTGGACAGTCCCTACCTGCCATGGCATGGAGGGACCAGGCAGGGAAGAGTGTTTAGGCTACTTACTTAATGAGTTCTCCAGTGATGGCTGCCAGCAGAGAGCTTTTGCCAGAGCCGACCTTCCCAACAACCCCAAGGAGCATTCCCTGCAAAGGAAAATAAGAGAAGCAACCTGATGTGCTAATGCAGGTTAGCTTGTCCAGATTTCTTGAGCCACACGTAGCCTGTAAGGAAGCTGCCTGCTAGGAGTATGTCACACGTTCAGCAGCACAGTTAGGTACAGTTGTCAGGTATACCAGACTCCTGATATGACAGGACACAGATTTGCAAGGAGTGTTAACTCTAGGGCCCTGCTCTGTTCCCTGCCCAGTTGTCTCCTGCAGCAATAACAGAAAGCAGAGGCAACTAGCTCATCTCCTGTCTGTAAGCCATGGATGACCTCTAGCACCTTTCAGCTCTGAGATGTAGTATGTGTCCTGTGCCTCTTGACCAAGAGAAGATTTTGATGCACAGCTCCTAAACTCAGGAAAACACGCCATCTCTGCTCCATTATTTCTAGTTTCCAGTATTTCTTCTCTAGTGCCATTCTTCTGTGTTACATCCTGTGTCCTTGCTCACCTTTCTCACTGACAGGTTCTCAATGTGCAGTTGCAGAGTGCCTGTGGATGAGGGCTGCCTGCTGCTTTCCTCAAGTGGCACCCACGAGAAGTCTGCACATCGCATCTCCATGGCAGTAGCAGCATCTGACGGGCTATCTACAAGTGAAAAGCAGAACAGCAAAGCACTGTTATCAGAAGACCAGAAAATTAAAGGCATCTGGCATCACAAATACCATCAGCTTTGTTCCCAGATGCATGAGACCACGGATGAGGCACTGCATGATGTCCCTGACCCAACTACATAATCAGACTCTTGCCTATTGACTTGCCCTTAAACTTATACATCCCTTCTTCCAACCCTCCTGCTTTCAGGTCACACCAGACACACAGGGCTGTCAGGGAGACACTGTAAATATATAACCTGGTTTTATTATTGCTGAAGGTAAAAAAAAAAGGCAGGGCTCTGGCAAAAGGCAATGAAAGAAGGGAGCTACTATGGCTCTCAGAAGAGAGGCAGCCACTCAAGACTTTCTGCCAGGCAAAACCAAGTTTGTTGATGGCTTCAGTGTCAGAAGAGCTTTGGTCAGAGGACAGAGCTGCTTGTTCTACTGGGACACTAATGGCTCTGTGGGGACAAGCAGTGGCTTTTTGTGGGTAAAGTGGAATGTTATAGCCTTGTCTCCAGCTTTCCACAGAAATTAAAAGAAATTAAGTCTATCTACTCAGCCTGCACCCAACTGAACATCCTGAATCACAGGGTGACAGCCAGCTGCTCTCCAGTATTGCCCCTGGAGTTCACACCTCAGCTCTCTGCCCTGAATGTCTGCTGACCAGAGTCTCAAGCCTGGCAGCTTCCAGGACCATTACCTAGTGCATAGTAAGCTTCCAGGTCCTGGTCCATGAGTTCAAGGAATTGCTGGATTCGATCCAGGGAAACTTTGGCCTCCAAGATTGCATTCAACACCCATGGGAAGCTGTTGAGGGGTAGAATAAGCATCTCAACAAGGGCCAGTGCTGTGAACACCTGCATGGGTAAGCAAAGAGCCATGAGTTGGAGCCAGTACCTCCCTTGCATCCTCCGAACAGCTTCACCAGTGAGAGCCTGAAGAGCTGTGCAGAGACACGGGCTGGGTTTATTTCCCAGAGAAGATGCCTCAGGACTGCAGTCCCACTGCAGGCTGTCTTCTGCACAAGACAAGTTTGGAGCTCTCCCTACTACCTACTCACCTTTGCGGCAGTGAGCTGGTGACCCAACAGAACATAGGTGACAAAGATGGCAATGGAGACAACAACAGGCAGTGCTGCCCACATGTAGACACACAGAGCATCCAGGTAACTGACAGCCCGTGACTTCTCCAGCTCTTTAGCCCGGCAGGCATTTATCTTGGTGCTGAAGTGCTTCTCCCAGGTATAAAACTTGATCACACGAATGCCAGATAGGAACTCTGTCATTAGCTGCAGGCAATGAGGAAAAGAGCATCAAGCAAACACTGCCCAGGCAGCCAGGACTGTGGCTGAGTGTGCAGTTGTCTCCTGCTAAGGGTCAGGCTAGAGATGCCAGGAACCACTTATTGCTAACAGACATAAATAACAGCTACTGGAAGCTTTGTGCTCATCCATCCCACCAGCTTCTTCAGCCACCAGTGCTGTGTACAACTAAGGAAAAGGCAAAATATTACACTACTTTCCAAGGGAAAGATGAGCAACACAGGTGAAGGGATGTGTGGAATTGCCAGCTTCAGCATGGATACCATTTACTTGTGTTGACCTGATAGTGTCTTGAGATAACACCTGACTCTCAGGAGTGGTCCTGCCCTCACACAGCTAGTCTGTATCCAGCGCCTGGCTGGCTCACTTCCCGAACTCTGGTGTCCCTGCAGGATGCAGTCCTCTCATTTCTGCTCTCAGGTCAGCATACACAGAGCAAGCTGTGTCTCTGCCCAATATTAAAGAAAACAAGAGAGACTTCATTCAGCAAACCAGTCTTAAAACAGTTGGAGAAAGTTCAGCACAATCAGATGCAACTAGATGCACCTTCTGTTGGGAAAATAAGTATTTTTAAAGCTGCCAGCAGTTCTGACAGGGAGTTGATTTATGTTTCATGTTTCCAAAGCATGAGTGAAACTGCAGTCCCCCCAAATTAGAGATAAAATGCTAAAAGATGGGAATCAAATGCCTGACATGGGGTGAGGAGTGAGATGGCACTGCAAATATGCAAAAAGCAGTGGAAAAGATGACTGAGAGTGCCAAGCCTGGAGCCATAAGAATTACACCCATGATTACATCCATTGCTTTTGTCCAGACTGCAAGCCACTTTACCATTGATGGCATCACTGGAGCAACAGAATGGATGCACACCTAGAGGACGGCATCGGGAGTCTTACCTTAACTACTACACACAGAAACGAAACTTGCAAGGGAACCTAAATTAGCCCAGGCAACAAGACAAGCATTAAAGGTTCACGATCTTATGGGTTCATGATCAGGGTGAAACTGCATCACCCTGAAACACTTTTGACCCAAGCGTGTGTGTTTGTGCACCTTCTAGCATTTTTCTCAACAGCTATGATTCAATTAATCTGCCTTGGATCATGACAAGTGCCCAAGAAGCCAATGTTCTGGGACAAACAGGGAAAAAATACAAACTCAGAGAGATACCACTGCCCCTCACCTTGACTCGTGTGTCCTTGTGTTTCAACATCTTCTCACTGTTCATCACGATGTGGTTAGCTATGATCTTGTTGATGGGCACAAGCAGCAGTGCCAGGGCCACACCTCCCAGAAAGGCTACCCCCACTTGCTGGTAGAGCAGGTAGAGGGTAATGGCAAGCTGCACAGGCAGGCTCCACAACTCATGGAAGCTGCGGCAGAAGTTGACCAACCTACCGGTGTCCGTGCTCATGAAGTTGACAATTTCCCCCACAGTGAAGCGGGCAAGGCTGGCGCTGCTGACACGCAGAGCCTTGCGGTAGATGGCGGAGATGACGGCGGCCCGCACCATCAGCATCATCTTGTTCATCTCATAGCTGAACTGGTTCCGCAAGAGAGCACCCAGGAAGGAGCCAGCAAAGAGCCCAAGGGCATACAGCACCCCGTGGCTCAGGGGCTCCTGCCGTGACTCCATGAAATTCACCAGCAAGTTCAGAAGCAGAGGACCTGTAAAATCCAACAGACTGCCAGCCAGCTTGAGAAGTCCAAGGGTGTAGAAACGAAGCCCAAAGGCCGCATGAAGGACTGCCAAGAGGCGCACGGCTCTCTGGGTATGGTGAGGGCTGTCTGAAGCATCACTACTGCCATCACCTTCAGCAATGATTGGGGTGGTAAGAGACACTGTCTCCTCCTCTGCTTGGTGAAGAGCTGCCTTCTTCTGCCAGCAAGAGTAGAACCGCTCACAGACCCTGGCAGCCTGCAGCTGGCGAGGAAGCATGTAAACATCCTGTGGCTGGTTCAGCTTCTGCTGGTAGCCACGCTGCATAAGGGGGTTCATCCAGATGTAAAAGAAGCGCGACAGCCAGCTCTCACCATCTTCTGCCACTCTCTGCTGCTCAGGCACTGGGATCTCTGGCTCTGAGATGGGTTGGTCTTGCTGCCAGGAGCTATTGATGGAGAAGAAGTCTTGCCTGCCAACAGTGGGGAAGAGGTAGCTGACCACATAGGCAAGCAGAGAGGCCAGCTGCACACAGAGAATGGCGAACCTGGAGGAGGCACCAGGGTGGGCAGTGGACCAAGCTGTCCCACTCTGGCAGTACCACACCAGGGTGATGATGAAGGAAGGTAGGGGCAAGAGAGTGAGGAGAGCCAGGGCTGCAGGGCCCCTGGTAAAGCCATGAATGGACCTGCAGAGCATGAGAAGAGAGGAGCCATGCACCAGCCATGCCAGGGCAGCAGTGCCATTGGCCAGCACTTCCAAGTACACAGGGCCCAGCTCCTGCTGGGAAATGGTGGCTGGGATGGTATCAGCAAGGAATAGGCCAGCAAGTACGAAGGAGGTAGTGATTCTCCATCCCCAGCTTGGCCTGCAAGGCACACCGGAGCCAGACCTTGAGGAAGAAAGAGCAGTGAAATAAATTATGGTTGAAATTCCACTACCTCTCAGTTAGTACTACCCTTTCTTCCTCTTCTCTTTCCCCTGTTTATACATCCACTCTTATTTAACCTTCTAGATACATCTTCCTAGATTTGTAACTTTTTCTGACTGTAGGCATTGCTAAACTACATCAGGTCAATACGGCCCACTCTTTGGTCAATACCAGAAATTTAGATGCTACCAAAGAATAGCATTTCTTTACAGAAATTTGTCTTCAAGCTATATTTTGTGGTCAAATTAGACTCCAATCCTTGAGGAGTAACAGCAAAAAAAAAGTTTATTTAATCCCTCCAACACAAAATTTGGATTATGAAATTCTCTGTGTCATATCTCTGATCCTTTATTTCTCTGTCTATGGGATATTCTAGAAACATTATTTTATCACTATTAATTTCAGTGATGCTGTGCTTGTAAAGTCTCTAATCCCTTGCCGATCAAACTCTTCATTATCACGTGATTCTTTGTGGCCTTTCAGTATCAGTGAATGTTGACATGTTTATGGATTTCAGAAGAAGGTAAACAGAAAAAACATTTCAGGTTTCTCTGAACTCCTTATTGCCTTATATACATCTTCTATGCCACCTTGGATTTATATCCCCTCCCAGAATACTTCCAGTTTCCCCAATCTTCATTCACTGAAATAGTTTTTAATTACTTTCTGTGATTTTATGCCCACAATCCCCTCTGTTCTTTCTGCATTCCTTTCTGTACACTGTACTCTGAATTAAGACGGATGCTGACAAATATAATAGCATTATAATATTGTGTCCTTCCCTAATTACATACTCAGCACATTATAGGAAGATACAATTTCCAGCCTTTCCACCCCACCTCCAGTCCTGCATAATAATCAAGAGCCAGACAAGTTGGTTGTCATACCTCGGAGTGCCAAGGAAGCAGGCACTGACCACTGCAAGGATCACATGAGGAATCACATTTAATGTCAGCTGGTTAAAGCAATGACCAACGCTGCCATGAACCCACACAGGGAGTGGATCTTCTGGGCTGGTCCCACACAAACCAGCCAGGATGTTCTCCATCCTTTGCTGGTAATTCAGTGTGAGAGACAGGATGTCCTAGGGTAAAGAAAAAGTAGCAGGAGGTAAAAACATAAGAAGTACAACCCCAGTCCACGATGGAGTGTAATAAGAAATTAACAAAGAGCTAGAAGCAACTTCCTGGGTCATAGTCCAAGCCTGGCTATTGTGCACTCGCTATCATATAATCTACTTCGTAGAATGATCAAGCTCCAGCTTAAAATAAATGATGTTGTTTATTACCTTAAGTCACCCCGGGACAGCAGTGCCCTGTGAATTTGAAGCTTTCTTATTTCCAGGCTGATTTTTTTCCCATGGCGAGTTTATCCTCTCTAAGTGGTACAAGGGAAGTATTTTCCCTCCTATAGATCGGTATGAAAAATATTTTGAGCTGCTTAAACAATAACCTATTCATTGTATCTCCATGTCCGCAACACTTCCCACCACACGCGGCACTCCTTAAGACCGCGTGTAACATGAAACATCCCCCAGATGGCAGGGGAGGAGTCTGGTGCCCATCCTGAAAAGCAGGCTACACACGGCTAGACACGAAAAGCTCTAAGCTACACACGACTGGCGAACCAGCCCCCTGCGAAGGCCTCGGCTACACAATGATTTCTGCCCGCCCCAGCCCGTCCCATCTCCAGCCCGGGGCCGGCTGAGCGCCCCAGGGCAGGCGCCGCACCGAGCTCGGCACGCAGGCGGGGGCACTGCAGCACCGCAGCTCGCACCCCGGCACACGCCTGGGCCGCGGCCAGCCCGGGGAGCTCGCAGCCGTGCCGGGGGCGGGCGCTGCAGCCGCCACGTAGCCGGTGACAGGCGGGCCCCCCGGCCTGCCCCCGGCCTGCCCCCCGGCCTGCCCCCCGGCCTGCCCCCCGGCCTGCCCCCCGCCTGCCTCCCCCGCCGCCCCGCGCACCTCAGCGCCCGGCAGCCAGCCCCCGCGCGCCCCCTGGCGGCCAGGAGGACGCGCCGCAGCCCCGGCGGGGAGGGGCGGGGCGATGGGGCGGAGCGAGAGGCGAGGGCGAGGGAAAGCCAAAAAGCCAATGCGGCTCGCACAGCGCGCTCAGACTGCTGCCCTCTGGCTTAAAAATATCAATTACCCACACTAAAAAGCAGTCCTCAGCCACGAACCAGCGTGATTGGCCCCAGAATTCCTCTAGTTCCTTCCTGACGATCGTATCCCTCCCCTCCTTCTCCTATCCTGTTTGTCTCACAGCATCTGGCACTCTGTGAAGGTTTGAATACTGACAGACAGCAGATGGACATTACAGACTTGCAGTGTCACCGTGTTGACCCGCACAGGAGTATTTATGGATCACTGTGCTATCCAAACTTAGCACCAGAGGTATAGCCCAGGCAGTGCTTTTACAGGTATAAATGTACTTTTACACGTACGGCATACTTTGCTCATAGATATTACTACAAGATGCAAATTGCGATAAATACATGTTATAGTGTTGGCTTTTCGCAAATATTAAAAAGGATGATGATCAGACAGAAAATGCAAAGTGTATTGGAAATGTAATAAAAGAAATATTTGATGCTCTGTACTGCACCACTGTGACCTCCTCTGCTATCCCTCCAGAGAGCGAGAACTAAATATTGATAGCGGTATGGGCAGAGCAAAGTATTGCCTTGACTTTTCCCATAGTCTTGCAAAGAAAAAAAAAATCTGCCTTATTGAGACATTAACTTCCTTAATTTAAGTCCTGTCATTTCCCATGCCACAACTAATGTGGTATGTGAAACCCTTAAAAAAAAAAAAATCCTAAGTATAAAATTGTTAATAGAATAGACTCAGATAGAGGAACACATTTTATGTCAAGGGTCTTACAGCAAATAACTCAAGCCTTGGGAATAAAATAGAAATTACATACCCCATGGCATCCACAGAGTTCAGACAGCATAGAGAAAATAAACCAAACCTCAAAAAAAGAACTCTAACAAAACTGATGATTGAAACAAAAATTTAATGAGTTAAACATTTACCTTGGCACTATTGAGAGTCCAAACACAACCCAGGTCAGACCTGGGAGTGTCACCCTATGAAATGATGTTTGGGTTACCCTTTCTGACCACCCAACATGAAACTGCTACTTATGAAGAAGAAGGAAAGTAGTCTTAGAAAATATGTCAATACAATTGCAACAACGCTTGAAAATTTGTGGTTGAAGGGGATAATCCCTCAAACCACACACTTAGAATTTAAAATCCATAATATCCTCCAGGGGAATGGGTACTAGTGAAAACAGTAAAAAACCCAATCTTTAACTCCACAATGGGAAGGTCCTTTTCAGATTTAACTGACAACTGAGGCAGCAACCTGGACCATGGAAAGAGTGTGAATCCATGCCAACAGAGTCAAAAGACCTGTAGAAGAACCTAAGGAATGGACTATAGCATCTAAACTGGGTGATACCAAGTTGACTCTTAAGCGGGGTCTGGTAGTAATGAACTGGGAAGACCCAAATGATCAAAGGAATGTACCAAGAATCACAAATAATTAGGAAATAAGGCCAAGCTTATATCAAGTGGTTTCAAGTGCTGTCTGGACCAGTTTTGAAGAACCTCCAACATCCCTTTGGGAGAAATACTTCCACCCCAAACTGGAGAATCAGGACTGTTTTGGTCAGAGAGTCCTCATGTTTTGACCTTAGCCTGTGACTTGTATAAAGAACAGAATAGACTGTATCCTAACCTCAAGGAGATATTACAACCTCCATCAGTGCCATACAATATATCCTGTCTGATTCATCCCAATACCAGACATGCTAGCTGGGTTAAATATAAATGTATAAGTTGTGAGAAAAATTGGTATTGCAGTTCACACAATCGGCGCTCTCATTGCATGAAATAGCAAGTGCCAAATTTATTCCCTATCCAGACAGACCTAGGAGTAACTAAGATAATAACTTTACTCTGTGGATGGGAATTACTAGTGCCTGTTGAGTGGGAGGTACCTGAAGAATGGTGGGAAACTACAGTTAAGAAGTGTCAAAAGTGATTTGCCTGGAAAATAGCAAAGAGAAAGTGATGAGGAAATAGAGACCAAGATTGGCCACTATACTCACCACCAAGAAAACCATATACACCTGGTATGGGTAGCAACCCCACAGGCATGGGAGGAGGGGGTATAAACCATACTGGACCTCTATTATTCCCTCTTTTGTCACTCTTTTTTTGTCTTTTCCCTTATGGGATGCAAGCAAAATCATGTTGCAAATGCTACTGAACATTTTATTGGGAAATAACCCGAGGTTCCTTGTTCATTACCCACACCCATATCAGCAGTCACTGCTATGACCCATCCAAATTAGGTGCCTGTACACAAAACGCTAAAAAATACTGGATTGGGGAAAATTTAGGAACAAGTGGCAGGAAGCTGGGGAGTGTCCAAAGGGGGAAAGATGGGTTTGTTTCACATTTGCCCTCAGGGGTAGGGTCCATGATTTAGTAAAAGAACAAATAGTAAACAAAAAGGCAATCTAACCAACACAGCAATCTAACCCTGTATCAACCCCACATCAAGACTTGTATACGAATCTCAAACAGCAATTAGAAAAGGAAATAGAAATTTCAGGATTAGGAAAAAACCTGTTTGTAGAATTAGGGGAAAGAATAAGTAAAGAACTAAACATAACCAACTGTCAGGTCTGTGGGGGAGCCTTAATGACAGAGGAATGGCCATGGAAAGGCAGTAGCCTAGGCCCTCTTGAACTAAGCGGAACTGAACAAATATAAGAGGAGAGAATCAGAAGGGTGGATTTTAAGTTCAAATGTGATAAGAGAAGAGTGCTGAGTGCACTGAGAAAAATTTTCTTAGCGAGGTAGGAAATACTCCCTGTAAGACAAAAGAAGTTAGTAATAGAACTTCTATATGGTGGGTCCCAGAAAAACCGACTCTGTATTGGGCCCAGAGAAAAAACAAAAGAAAAAAATTGTAAGTGTAATAACAAGATCAAACTTTTTCCATGTCATGATACAGGCAAGAATCCCTATTTTGGAATCCCAGAAATATCCAAATTTTGGGAGAATATACATCAACAGAATAATAATTTTTGGAAAGCACCAGATGGCTTATTTTGGATATGTGGGAAAAGAGCGTACCCAAAACTCCCTCCCCAGTGGAAAGGGAGTTGTACTCTGGGGATCATACAGCCAGGATTTTTCCTTTTACCAAGACTAGGTGGAGATCAATTAGGAGTACCAGTTTATGAGAGCCTAAAAAGAAATAAAAGAGAATTGACTGGGGGTTTTCAAAAACAGGGAGAGAAGGAATGGCCCCCGAATGCATACTGGAAACATATATGCCAGCCACCTGAGCACAAGATGGGAGTTGGGGATATTGAACCCAAGTTTATATGCTGAATTGTATTATAAGACTCCAAGCTGTTGTAAAGATAATAACAAACAAAACTGCTTGAGCATTGGAATTAATATCAAGTCAACAAAGGCAAATAAGAGCTGCAGTGTATCAGAATAGGTTGGCTTCAGATTATTTATTAGCTGAAGAAGGGGGTGTCAGTGGAAAATTTAATACATAGGATTGTTGTTTAAAAATAGATTACAATGGGGATGTTGTCCTAGATATAGCCAAAGATATCAGAAAAATAGCCCATGTACTGATCCAAAGATGGGAATCAATGCTCAAGCTAACTGGTGGGATAATGTATTGGGAATAGAATGGTGGAAAAAGCTAGGCTTCTTCCTTTTATGTGCAACAGCTGGTTTGTAATTTCTTCCTTGCTTGATTCCCTGTTTTATTCAGTTAATCACCAGCGTAGTCCAAGGTATGCAAGTGGTACTAATACCTATGGACCCAAAATTGGCTACATCTAAAACAGCACAAAAGATAATGGCATTAAAGAAACAAAACAATATGGAAGACCCCCTTTGAAGAAGCAAAATTGATCTGTGAAAAAAAAGCAGGTAATGGAGGTTAGAAAGCAAGAATTATCACTCAAGCCAAATGATTTATGAAAAAGAAGAGGGGGGATTGTGATAAATACATATTTAGTGTTGGCTTTTCACAAATATTAAAATGGACATTGTGTGTATGGTTTTAATTCTTACAAAAGTGGCCTTGTTATAAAGATATAGTTGTGTAACAATAATGCCTTTATTTCTGCTACTAACTAAATTTAGATATAGTAGTAAAGTAGCTAATATATTTATTTTAGAAAACTTATGGGTTTACTTACAATAACCGAACTGCCTGCTTGATTGGATAACATCCAAAGAACGGTGTGATGAAGACCCCTGCTACTGATATGTCAACTATCAACAACTGCCATCTGCAGAAACCACAGAAAAAGGCCCAAGCTTGAGATGATAACAAAACCTGACAAAACAACAGCTAAGGAATGCGCAAGCTCCAAAAAGGTGGATCCAAGGAGGAGCCATGCTAAACAGTTCAAGGAACATGCAAACTAGTTTGGCAAAAGGTTTGAATATGTGTAATTTCCTAGGAATAGGCATTAGGCTGATGCAACACGAAAAGTATTTATCAGGTGTCTCCATCAATAGCAGGTGTGCTTTTTGGCTAAGGGCCAAGAACCCAGCACTGTTTCCTTGCTTTATTGTCTTTGTCCCCTATTGTCCGTTATTAAACTTTTAAATTTTAACAAGAGAGTGGACCTCATTTTTCACAAAATGACATTACTATTAAGAGCACCTTGCCAATAACACATCAGTCTACTCACAGTCACAGCTCTCCTGGGGCAGTGAGAGATCATGAGGTTAACCTTACACTATCATCTGAATAACACAGGGTAAACAAATCCCCTCTGTTTCACCTGTATTGTGTTCAGTGACTATGTTTGTCTGAAGCATGAAGACACACACGCAAGCAGCACCCCCAAATGTGACAATCGTTTTTTACTATTGTCTTGGTTTGAAAGACAGGCGTCTGCTAAGAAAGGTGGAAACCTCACTTAGAATAGAGAATGTGACCCCCCTTCCCTCTGAATTATTATAACTTTGGAATCAAGGGCTTTCAGGCAAAGATATGTGAAAAAGAATAACAGTTCTTTACTAGTATCTATAATGAAGTACACAAGCCACAACAGCAGCAATAACAAACAAAACCAGAAACCAGCGGCAGATGTCTCTGGGCTGCCAGACACCCTCCCGTTTGGTGCAGTTCCGCTCACAGCCAGCAGGAGCGCTGTTGAGCTCCCAGCCGGCAGGGCAGTGCGATGACTGCCGCGCCTGCAGGGGGCGCTGTAGCGCAGGGTCAGCTCCTGCCTCAGTGGGTGAGGGCGGCAGGGCTGAAGCAGGACGGTGCTCAGCAGAGAGCGCGGAGCGGCGAGCTGCAGCGGCAGGAATGGCTCACCCGGGCTAGCCAGCAAGGTGGCAGAAACTCCGCAGTTACGGAAGAAGCCGCAGTGCGTTCTGACAGGCGGGGGCAGCGACAGCCGAGCTCCTCCACAGCAGCTGCAAGCGCAGCCGGGGAGGCGCGCTCTCCGAGCGGGGAAAAGGGTTGGAATCTCGGGCCCTTCCCAGGCGAGAGCTCACCCAGCCAGCAAGAGAAGGCAGTGCAGAGCCCGACTTTCTGCGGTCGCAGCGAAGAGGAAGGCAACAGCTTCACTCTTCCCCCCTCAGTGCCCAGTGAGCAAGTGAAGTCCCAAGGGTCACATCCCTCCTCCCCTCACCACACCCGGCCACATCCTTTGTCTCTTACAAAAGAGTTAATGGTCCTTGAGTACCTGGTAATTAGTTCCTAGTAAACGAAATCGAGAAAATCCCCCCCATCCTTCAGCAACTGTAAGAGCACGTTGCATTGGGGTGGGGAATAAATGCACAACTTTCCAGGTGAGATAAAACAAACTGGAGAGGACATCCAGCTCCATGTGCTCTGGACTATAATACAGTAACAAGAGAGTGCTGTAAATGTCACCACACTACCTTGCAATTTTATCTGCTTCTGGTGATTTTTATAGCATATGTTCTGAATGCTTCAAGTGTCCCAAACCCTCCCTTCAGTACTCTCTTGCTAAGGAAAATCAGCATATCCCTCTAAATAACTCATCACAGGTAGAAAACTTTACTTTCAACATGAAGCTCACCAGAAATGCAATAAAGCATTCTCTTGAGCTTAGAAGTGTTATCAGTGGGGTGCTGAGGAAGGAAAATACCAGTGACATTCCTGAGAAAACAGAGCAATCTGGCTGAAGGAGTGTGCAGCAGCAGAGATAAGAGCAAGAGCTTACTGGCCACAGTACTCTCTAATCATAGTTTCCTTGCAAGGAGTAGGAGAGAGAGAACGCATTTTCTGCAAGTCTCTCTTCCCGTCACTCGTTGTTTAATAATATTTTCTCACATGCCTGAAAGCAATCTCTGCCTGTGTGTCAGAGTTTTGAGGCTGCCTTTTCACGACCAAGTTACTCATACTGTACACTGTATTTGTCCAGTGTGCTCTTTTCCCCCACAGGTCATCCAAAGGTTTCTAGACTAAACTTTCCTGAAGAGGCCTTGAGAGTAACTTTTATGCCCTCTCTCCTCAGGGAAGCTTCCCTTAGAAGAAAAGGCTGTGAAAGCAGCAAACTCTAAAAGGTTTGCTTTGAGGTTGAAGCACTGAGAAGCACACAAATGAAGCTGATTTCAGGTTTCATGGTTCTGATGTTTTATTTATTTCCAAAAGAAAACAAACAAAACCAAACAACTAAAAAAATTACCAAAGCCCCCACCAAAAAATACCTACCCAAAAATCCCACAACCGCAACCAAACAACTGCTTTCTGTGTCTTAACGAGATAGCAGAGAAGTTCTTGGATATCAACAAAGGACATCCTTTCTCCCTTAAACTAATCATTCTCAAAGCTTTTCCATTCAGCCACACTGTGTTTTAGCATCCTCTCTTTTCTCATGGTGCATCCTGCTTGCTCATCTCTTCTACCCTCTTCAGGTTCAAAACCATGAACTTTTTCACTGCAGCTGAAAGATGAACAACTTTCAGATGCCACAGATTCGTTTTTGGTCCAGACAGCACTGCCAACACTCATATGGGAAAACAAACACAAAGGGTATTAAAAAAGGAACTCCAGGAAAATACCAATTCACCCTACCTGATCTGAAATCACTCCCTTTTTTGCATAAGTGCATTTAAATAGCATCACAGCAAGAGATTAAGTAGACATTCCTCCTTTGCCTGCTTCCTTTTGGCTATTTCCCCTGCTCCTGAATATTGCTGCCTGTGCCATTTACTGCTTTGCATTTGACTGATTTAAGATGTGCAGCACGTGGATCACAGGCTTTTGTCTATATTGCTTACAAAGTACCTTGCACACTACAAATAGTCATGCACCTAACAATTATTAAAAAATCAGAACATTAAAAAAAAAAAAACCAAAAAAAAACCCCAACAACATAAGGTTTAATTTAATCCATCCCCACAGGCCAGATTTTATTCACTATTATCCAGAGTTTGGTAATGCTGTAGATTGATAAATCCCCAGTGAGGAAGCGCTATCTGGCAAAGGGAGACTGCCCCCCCTTCTCTGATGAGTTTGTTTTGTAACAGATTACTTAATACCAATCCCAGAACCCAGGGAATCAGTGTAGGCTGCCTGCCCATTCCACTTCCCAGCTAAAAGTAAATATTGAGCTGAAACAGAAGCCAGCCTAGACAAGCCTTAAATTAAGAATTATCAACCTTGTAATTATAGATGTAAAATCTCTGAAAGCAATTGTCTGTTTGGATGAATTTTCTGTGCTCCCAGCCAGGCCTCTGCTATCAGCTGAACCATCCTCAAATTCCATGACGACACATCCAAGGAAGGTTTGATTACTTGGCTCAGTCCAAAATTTTTCATGAACAGGCTGCTTTGTCTGGACCTGAAGACACAAGATATATATTGTGCCTTGTTTTCCAGGGGAAAAAGAATTAATGCTAAGTTCAGAAGACAGAGGAGTATCTTCTACTGCATCTCCTCATGAGAACATCAATTCTGTCATAAAAACACAGAAACTGTCTTTGTTGTTACTCATAGCCTAGCCATTTAACATTAGATGGTTGTCTCATGCTCCAGGATGTAGTCTTGACTCAAAGAAGAAGGTAATAAGTTATAATTAGGGTATTACTTTTTTCCCTGTTACTGTTCTGCTTCTTAACCTAATGGTCCAACATGAATTAACTTCAATTCTGATTTCTGTTTACTCATTTATACTGAGCTACTGCTAACTTTTCTCGTTCTGTTCTTTCTGAATGTCATTTGCTCCCCTTTCTTATTTGAGGCCTAATGAGAATTCAGAGACATCTTATTACCCCAACATTACCCACAGCATCCAATTAGCTAAAATCTCTCCAAGCAGCAGCTAATTGCAACTTCGACTATGAGCTTTGGAATTCCAAAGAGGAGTTTAGGAGCTGAACTTCTAGCAGAACAGACTGACTGGCACCTCTTTTGTCCAGTGAGAGTCTAGAGCACCAGTTGCAGGGGTGTTACAAAAACCTCTACAAAGTAGGTAAGGACCTTGCCTGACCTTTTCCATCCCTGAGACAAACTGTAATGCTTCCTCTTCCCAAGAAGTGAAAACTCTCAATTTGCTATGCATCATTGGGCCCAGATTACAGTACTGATTTTAGGAATAATTCAGCTGGAACCCACTATGGATGCCCAGCCCCTTTAAAAGCTTAACTAGTAAGGCATGTGGTTAAAAGATGGCATCTATCTGAAAATTAGTTTATAAATTGTAATTATAAATTGTAATTGCAAAGCAATGCTCAGTAAGATGACAGGGTGCTACAAAATGGTAATGAGCACTAGTCAGTCTCCAACAAATGGAATTTTTCTCTTATGAAGTCTTTAACATCACAACATGTAGGGTGTTTGCTTTCTTTTTACTATTTCTTCCCTGAGCAGTTTTCTTACTACTGCAGTTTCTTACTGCAGATAAGACATTTTAAGGAATTTTCTGCTCAGTTTTTAGTATCTGGATTCTTTCACCTTCTAAATGCCACTAAAATCTATGGTCAGAAATCACCACAATGGCTCGTGTTGGCTTCCTTTGGATAGAAGGCAAAAAGAAGTTAAAAAAAAAATTTCTGGCATCTTGCAAAGTTTTTAGATATTAGATGCATAACTATTATAGAAATCTGGTTTTAAAATTATTTGCTGTATTTCTTGGGTTTGTGGCTTTTTACTTGCCTGCTTTGTAAAAATTGTTTTAATTTTTAATATTATTATATTTATAATTATATATAATTTAATGTTATATTTTAAAATGGTTTTAATTTTTAATAAAAACTATGGTTTAAAACTAATGTCAAGAAAGCAACAGCATGGAAGAGATGTCCAAAACCGAACAACTCATTTTTCTCACTCTAAGCTATTTTTATTTACTTCTGTTGGTAAAACTGAGTGCTTGATGCAGACACCTGACACTTATGCACAAAAATGTGTTCTTCCCTTTATTAAAGGGACAGAACACATTTGGAATAATAGTATATTCCTCATATTGATAAACTACTTGCACGTGATCTACAGCAAAAAACTAGAGGGGAAACTCCTACATACATATCACTTTTGTAGCTATCTCAAAGTGTTCTGCTTCTCTGAGTATCACTGAGCCCGCTGCTTAGTTGCAACCGGTTGAGCATTCATTGCTCCCACCAGAAGCAGATTTGCACTCTGCTGGGCATCCTCAAAGATTAAATTCTTATCCCAGGAATACTTGCAATTGAATTATGGTCATTGATAAACACTGCAAGCCTTAGGACAGAAAAGTGAGGACAAGGGTAACAGAAAACAAGTCTATATAGCTCATGGTTATTTTGATGATTGAGTACATTTCCTGAGGCTGGGTAGTGATGCACTCATTCACAAAATCTCAGAGTGGGTCCATTTTAATACAACTGTACAAAACCACTCCCAGAGGAAATATCACCAGACAGACCACCATTCTGCTGTTCTTTGTTACCACTATTTATAAATACTATGCTTCAAAACGGTGTGTATATTTGAATAAACACATTCCCAAAAACACATGCAAAATTTCATGCAAAAATTGACTAGGTCCTCAAAAACCAATCCTCACACGCCATCCAGCTAAGAATAAATTACAAATCAAGACACAAAAGCTTGTGGATTTTAGAAACGAAGCTGAAGAGTTTTACAAGAACCTTCGTTTATCTCCTTTCGCTTCCTTTGCGCGCTGGCCCTTAGTTAATGGCAAGCCCACTTTCTCAGCGGAGCCAGTCCCCAGCACGCAGCCAGCGCGATGTCCCAGCCGCGGCACGACAATCGCAGCTGTCCCGGGAGCAGGCGCTCAGGTGAGGAGAGGGAGCAGGCGGGAAGCCATTTCCTATGCTGTCATCCCTGCTCCCGGCAGCCGAAAGCACGCAAATCGGCTCAGGAAGTTTCCGAGCTGGAGGCTCAGCCTCAGCACCGCCCCATCGATGAGGCAAGGATCGCTTTCGAGCACACTTCTGCCCGAGCACAGCTCCCGTACCGACCAGCTGCACCGCACAGTGCGGATGGGGGAAGGGGCGGAACGACACGACAAAACGCTTAACAACAAAAGCAAACAAACACACAACAGCATAAAAAAAGATCCCAAACAACACAAAAACCCATCAAAGCCGAGCGCGCCCGGTCGCGAAGCGCGGAGGGAGGCACAGAGCCGCCGCACGGCAGACGCAGCGCCAGCTCCCGGCGCCCGCCCCGGCACACGTGAGAGGCGGGCCGCCGGCCGCCATTTTGTGCGGGCGTCCCCAGGCACCGCCCCCCTCCTGCCGGGCTCCCGCCTCCCCCGCCCGCCTCGGGAGCGCGCAGGGCGCCCGGGAGCGCGCACGCCGGTGGGGGGCCGGTCCGGAGGAGCCGCGGGACCCCCGCAACGCCGGCGCCATCATGTACCGCTCCAGCAGCGGCCGCTCCGGCCCCTCGTCCTCGTCCTCGTCCTCCTCCCACCGACCGAAGGAGAGCGGCTCGTCGGCGTCCCGCGCCTCCCGCTTCAGCACATCGGGGCCGGGGCCAGGCCACGGCCGGCCTCCCCCGCCGATGCCCGCCGCCGCTTGCGCCTCCGCCTCGCCGCCGCGCTCCGCTTCTCCCCGTCCGCCGCCGCTTCGCCGCCACCGCTCCCCGTCGGGCCACCGCGGGCCCTGCCGCCGGTCCCCGTCGCCGCACCGCAGCCGGAGGTTGTCATCGCCGCCGGGAGGAGCGGGGCTCGGCGGGCCCCGGGGCCGGCGGGGCAGCGAGCACGGAGACGGCGGCAGCAGCCGGGTAAATACTGCCGTGCGCCGAGGGGTCTCGGCGCGGGTCCTGCCCCTCTCCCGGGGGCTGTCAGAGCCCCCAGCTCCGCGCGGAGAGGTCCTTGCGAAAGTACAGCGGCCCCGGGCTCTCCCTGCGCGGAGGGAGAGCGGCGATTTACCCCCTATTCCTTGGAGAGCCAAATGGGGGAAAAATTGATTTCCATTTTAAGTAATGTTTTCCCACTAGTTTCCATTGCATTTTTGTTTCTGTCTTACCGGCTAGAGCCATTTCAGAGAAGGTTCAAAGATGATGCTGTCTTTTGCTAAGGCGGAGGATGTAACTCGGCATTTTCGTCCATTTAACACACTGGGTTGCCTTAGTGCATAAATATCGTTTAACTTATGGGAATAACTTTTTAGATAGGATGTTGAATGAGTACTTTGTCTGAATTCTTCCTGCTGTCACGGGCGGGCGTACAAAGAGGACTGTTACTGATTTATATCTCTGAGAGGTATTCTTTGATAGGCACTGCTTTGTAGTTGGGGCTGTGCACAGGGTTGTTCTAGTCTTCCTACTTTGGCAAAGTCTGATTTGGGCATGTGAAGCTGTTTTGGCATCTGAAGTGGATGGCATATTGGATGCAGACACCTTCATACTAAATCAACGTGTAAAGACTTTTCTTCATTTTTTTGAATGCGTGAGTGGCATTCGCTCACTTAGGTTTACTCTTGTTGCTCCTCGGTGCAGTGATTGTTTAGTCTGGTTACGTGTTTGAGCTGTGATATGTAGTAAGTTCATTGTGCGTTTGTATCACCCTGAAAAAAGAGATTTTCCTGCTGGGGTATTCTAGGCAGCGGTTGCACGGGCACGCAATCCAGCACACCTACGGTTGGAAAGAGCGGTTATACTCGCCTTTTCCTCTTGCTTTGCAGTATATTCTGCCCTCTCCTGTGTGCTCAGGCTTGGATTTGTGAGTTGCAGGGTGGGCTGATGTGAGGAAACAATGTAGCTGAGGATCAGTCCAACATAAGTGTGTTGTCTACTGATTCATGGCCTGATGGTGAAGGCAGCAATGGGACCCCCAAGAGGGAATGGGAGTTGCCCTTTCTCATGGTGATACAGGTTCTTACAGGATTTCTTTTTAGCTGCAGCCATTGGAGAAGTCACAGGTCATTGTAGTGGCATTCAAATTCAGGTATTGGTGTTAGTTCTTATTGAAAAGTGAGCTGTCCTGGAGATGCTGGAAGATAATGTCTTTGACAGTTAAACCAAGCCAGGCTAAGAAGCATGCCTCTGGCCATTTGTTTTTATGTGGTATTTCACCCTTATCTCCATCCTCTTAAGTTTCCTGTATGGTACCCCTGCAAATTGACTTACTACTAAGAGCTGTGTTGAAAATAAGTAGTTTTTTAAAAGGGAATATTTTTCTATCTGATTCATGTCAGTTTGTGTTGTGGCTTGATGGAGAGTTGCATGTTCACAATTCATGGGTGGCAAACTGGGATACAAGACAGAACTTTCTTAAACTGACTTCATCAGTCTCCTACTTCACTGTATCCATGATAGGCTGAGAACCTGGGCTGGCTGTAACAAAACTTTCAATGCTGGCTGTGTTGGTAGTTCAGATTTGGAGAAATTTGATCTAGCAGTTTTGACTAGAAGCCTTGCACTCCCCCCTTGTTGAGGGGGTGGGAAGCCACCAAAAATGTCTACTTTACACGAACCTTACTTTTGACAAACACTATTCTTCTAGTGTTATTTTGCACCTTCCTGGCTCGAGTTAAATCAGTCATCTCAGCAAATCGTTGCAGATTAATTATGTTTTTCGTGCCTATTCTAACTTCAGAGAAGGACTGAAAAACTACTAATCCTAGAAATTAGGCATTAGCAGGTTAGCTAATGCTGAACTGATGAGCGAAATAGATTTTTTGTTTATTTACAGGATTACTGCATTTAAGGAAAGCCCTTCTGTAGGAAGCAGTTGTCACTGTAAGAGAGCTCTTGAGACAATTAAATAGAGCTCTTCAACTTATATTGTGCTGACTCTTGCATTTACTAAAGACCAGTGAAAGTAATTCTTAGAGTGTAACTTCCACATTTTTTCCATGGAAGCTTTTGTCCCCAACAGGTGTTTGACTGACATTGCTTCTTCAAAAGTGATGTTACAAAGCATAAAATACATATATAGGTTTATTTTACTTTTTGAAAATACTGTTTACAAAAATAGTGTTAATTAGAGAAAGATAAGAGCTGGAATTATGCTGGTATTTTCCAAAGAGTGGAACTAAATGTGATGGAAACAAAGCAGACAGCAGATACTTTGGATTATCATGACTGGGTAAAGTTTTAATAAAATGTTTAGGGTTTTATGACTTAAGACCCTCTCTCTTCAGGAGTTGGAGGATACAAAATGTGCAAATGTGGAGAATTACACAAATATGTTAGCAAGTGGGATTTTGGAGCTGTCACTGAAAGGACATAAATTCAGACAGAAGCCTGAGGAAGAGAAGTTTAAGGTGCACCAAGAAAAGAGGACTTGGAGGAGGGGAATATATGCATAAGAGTGGAAGATGTGGTATGTGGAATGAAGACACTGATGGGATAAGGGCATGGGATTGAAATGGAGAAAATATTTGAATACAAGCTCTGGTTTATTGCCCCTATCCTTCGTATGAATTGGAATATGAAAGGCACAGCCTTAGAGAGTTCTTACTACATTTTCTTGATTCTGGGAGTTGTTTTGCTTTGGATTTTTTGTTGCTGTTGTTGGTATTTATTTATTTATTTATTATTTGTGAGATGGAGTACATTCCTTTCCAGGTTACAGCATTGTTGCAGATTTTGTTTTGCATAACTGGGATGCTGTGTATTGGATGTTGTAAGTAGGGATGGTGTTAGTTTCTTAATAGCTGAGGAAGACTTTGTGGTGATTGCAAGAACAGCAAAGGTTTGGGGCAAGTACTGAGAAATGTAATGGAGGAGAGGAAGGTCAGGGCTTTACAGTGAGAGATTTTAGGAGACTTTTATTTGTTCTTGCAAGGCTGACACATGCTGCTTTTATTTATCCCTGCTGACCTACGTGCTTGTTCTTTTTAAAGGTTTTGTTTTAGCTTCTTTGCTTTCTTGTAAGAAAATTGGCTGAGATTAGAGGACTGGAGCATGTGGGGTCAACAGAGAATGGAGAAATGACAAGCAGGTATGCAACCTGTTCAGTAATATGGCAGTGGTAACTGTGGTTTAGGTGACAGAACAGGAAGGGAGAAAAATGCAGTGCAGTGCACACACAGGAATGACTAGTGGTGGTGTTCAGTGCTCCAAATACAAAACCCTTTTAAATCTGGAATTTATCAAACAAACGAACAAACAATCAAAAAAATCCAAAAAAACCCCAACAAAACACTCCAAAACAAAAAACCCTCAAATATTTACTGCCCTAACTGCTGTCTCTGGGCAATCTGTGTAGGTCAGTCATAGGCCATCCAAACATCCCAAACTTTCTTAATGTAAACTATTTCTTTCCTTTGCTCAGAGTTTGTTCTGAGATGTAATCATCACTTCTCTGTCTTCAGTGGAGGTGATTGTCATCTGTATTCCCATAGTCTTGATGACTAGAAGAGGGCCTTGAAGGTAGTAATTTCTTGAGGCAGCCCTCAAAATTCAGTGTTAGGCTGGGCTCAAGTGAGCCTTCAGAAAGTGTTTGTATGAGACACATGCACCTTGAATATGTATCTCAGCCAGGCTGTTGCAGGATCATATTGTGTTGTACAAGACAGTTGGTCTTAAAAAGTAATTAAAATGTGTTCTGATAAATGCTGGGATTCAGCTTGATGGAACAAACCAAATCACAAATATGTTACCTTAGAATAAAGTTATATACACAGTGGCTTCTAGTACAGATTTGTACTGCTAGTGAATTTTGTTAGGTAAACTTGTGAGGGAATTCTTTTGCTTTTTTGTTGGAGATTATGTACTTTTCTTTTGGTCTCTTTGAGGATTGAGCTGAATCTGCTGCATGTTCTCAGAGTGGATGCAGACAACACAGTGCACCTGCTGCTTGCTACTGCAGTTTTCAGCAGTAGAAGTGGTGTGCAGTGCATGACTGGTTTGGCAGAACTGAAGCTGGTCCACTGCTTCCTGTTAAGCAGAATCTAAATTATTTTGGTTTAAAAAAGCAAATCAAGTATCTGTGTCTTTAGGCAGTCTCATCTGTTTTTTATGGAACTCCCCTTACTTTGATCATTCCTGTATTCTAGTCCTATATTTTAGAATAATGTGAGATGTAACTAGTTAACCATAACTTACCAGTAATTATGTTTTATGTACATGATATTTTATGTGTATGTGTACAAAGCAAGGTCTATGCAGAGGCAGTGAGCTCAGGTCTTCTCTGCTGTAGATTTTTCAGGGGCAACTTTATTTAGTTTACTCTGGTTTATCTCTACCAATAATAAATAATGGGAATTCTGTTATAGAAGGTGTTTCCAGTGTCATTGGTGGTTTTAGTATTATGTTGTGCTTATCTGCTGAAAGCAGCATGAGGTGAGGAAAACTGTTAAAAACATCACCGCTAGGAAAATCTTCATTTACACTGTAAACTGTTTGTACTGTTTGTACTTTGGTTCATGTTGTTACTAAAGTTGGAAAGGGCCAGAAATCCAGACACTTTATTAAGAAATTTCTGGCACTGTTTTTTATGCAATGTTTATTTAGCTGCTTCTTCTCTACAAAGAAAGGAGGACAGCAGCAAATCTGGGACTTTGTGACTTTCTCTTTGGTTTTACAGCTTCCAAAGTGGTGCTTTATGAAATGTATTTTTTGAGTTGAAAACTTCTCTTCTAGATAATTTAAATATAGAGCATGTTATTAGCAGCTGGGATGAGAAGTTAAATGCAGTCAATACCATCCCCTTTCTTTAGTAATTAAATAGAATTGAAGTTTTTGGAACAGTTGTTCTTCTGGTTTGATTTTTTAATTGATCCATCCACCACAAATCACATTTATTAAGCAGAGCAGAATCACTTTCTTTTCTGTAGCTGAAATTAAAATCCCCTGATTGATGGGCTTGCACTCTTTCTTCAATTTACAGAGGCGTTCACCGAGTCTCCGCTCTGAGTCTTCACTGGAACACAGTTTGAGGATTACTGTTGGTAATGACCGGTATTGCATTGGCACACCAGAGCGAAGGAGGCTGCCTGATAGACTGGGCTCACCAATTGATAACCTGAGTGACAGGTATGGTCCTCCACAGGTTCATGTGGGTGAAACAGTGTGGGAACGGCTCTACTGGATGAGACCAAACATCTCATTAGTGTAGGGTTGCCTAGGGAAGAGAGTAAGCATGTCCTGATGCTTCCCCAGAATGTTCTCCCAGCCTCTCGCAAGTTGTGGTGCGGGGAATTCCTGAACAAAAGTCTCTGCCTGTGTAACTCTAACCAGGTATTTCTTCTCTAATTTTTGTCAGCTGCTTCTGAACCCCATATAAACTGAGCATGCACAGCATATATTGCAGGAGGGTGTGTGATGTCAAGCCCTCCAGTGCTTCCTTCCCCTTGAGGGTAGGATGTCACATGGAGATACTTCATTTGACATTTCACTACTTCAGACACTTTCTGTTTCTTATGAACCTACCTAGTCCTTACTGAAAGGAATGTTGCTTAATATAATGATTGTGTAAAGCTTCAACTTTCTCATTTATTGGGAGGAATCATCTACTTTGCTGATTTTTGAGACTAGTGTAGAAGAAAGCTCTAGAGCAGCTTGACAAAGATTGTTTTGACTTTAAAAACCCTGCAGAAGAGAACATAGTCAGACAGTCTCATACATAATAAAAGAGGTGTTAAAATTCTAAGGATCCCTTGATTGAAATTGGAGAGAAACAGTTAATGGAGATAATTCTTTTGTGTAAAAAATACTGCTGTGAACAGTGAAGTACAAATGTTAGTAGATACAATTTGGAAATCTTTGCCTTCAGTAGGAGAACAGGTATAATCTGGCAAAGAAAGAAAATCAGAAAACCGCAAATAATTTTCTTTGTTTTGAATTGCAGAGTTAAAGATGACATAGCTTGTGCCCTGGAGCATATGGTTGCATTTTCAAGTCAGGGATAAGCATCCAGCACAAGAAAACCCCACCACTACCACTTCCATTTTTGATGCAAATATCAGCAACTGTTAAAAAAAAAAAAAAAAAGAGATGAGAGAGAGGGAAGTGAGCAGAATAAATGAATTTCCTGTCTTTCTCAGGTGTAAAGTTAAGTTTCAGCAGGTGTAGAAAACCAAATGAGAGTTTGGTTTTCAGTACTGTCACTTTTATGCTTTTACCTCAGTTCTCCTGGCATCAGTGTTTGATTTGTAAATCCCCTGTGCAGTCTACAATCTTCTGAATGAAATGAGTGCATGTGCTCAGGGAGGGTACAGTGGTTGGAAGGAGAAGGAAGTGGCATGTAGGAGAACTGGCACTTCTCTGGCAGATTAGGAATATGTGGGGGCAGGGGGTGGTGGTGTTTGTCCCATTGCTTCATTTTCTCAGTTGAGATTTTAGATTTAACCTGTTCTGTGGTGCTGGTGCATGGTTAGAAGTAGCATCAGATATAGTGAAGTTTATTTAATGTAAGAGTGAGAAGTTACAAAAGTTGACTTCACTGTTGCAGAAACCAAAGATGTGAAAAAGAATGGTAAGAATAGACTCCAGAGAAGGTATAAAAATGACAGATGAGTTAGAATGAGAAGAAAGTAAAGAGAGACCATGTAGAGTTTAATTTTTAAGTGACTTTCTATGTATTTGTAGTGTAAGTATGAAAGAACGTCATGTTGTTACATTTACTTTTTTTTTTGTCTGATCTGTCTGTGCTGGCTGTACTTTTCTAAGTGATGCCTATTTTCCAGAAGCTTAAAGTATGTGACAATCAAGTCACCCATGGGCTTTTCCTAAATCATCTAGGTACTGCTTCTGAATTCTAAATTTCTTCACTGCTAGCCATTCTGTTTGTTTTCAAAAGACTCTTGGTATTTGGTTAAGGGTGTTGTTTATCAAGTATTTTTCGTTGTGTATTTTTTCCTGCCTCTGAAAGGCTGCCCTGGTACCAAGATACTGACATGATATCCATCACTGGGCTGTAAAATTGTTGTTATTGTAAATCATCATTGGATTTAATACTGGTCATATCACATTCTTATTTAGCATATGGTACATTCTCATTCTAATTAAAAAAAAAAGGCTAAAGAAAAAAGAGTGTTTTCTTAAGATGTCTCTTCAAATTTTGAAGTAATTGGATCAAACAATTCTGAATTCAGTTATTCTCAGCTATTTTTACTAACTACTCACAGATTTCAAGCAATCACTTTGACACATTATTCTTTGTTATTTGTAAGGCCTTGGGATGATAGAGAGGTTCATTAGCCTATAAAGGCAGCAAAATACCAAAGGATAGAAATCAGGGAGGCTTTTAGAGTTTCCTGCAGTGGATTTTCGGGATGCCCAAAGAGACTTTCTCGAGGTGTGTGTTCACACGCAGGTCCATCCTAAAACATCTGTAAGAGGTTGCCCCAAGTTTCTAGGGTAGCTGGTCTCCTGCACGTGTCTAAGCAGGCATACTGAATGCTGCTGGTCTGTGTCTTCAAGGTCACCTAAGCGGCTTCAGTCTCCTACTTTGACTGATAAGTACTTTTTTGTCTTCCAGAATCTCATTCTGTCAAAGTGAAAAGTAAATCTTTTCCCTCTCCCTGTCTTCCATCTATCCAGCTTTCAGTATTTTTAAGACATTCTATTACTATCTGAGCTGGCATAAGCTATACAGAGCATCCCACCAATTCTTTCATCTGAGGTTAATACAGAAGATAGACCACATCATTGCAGAGACATGGTCTGCATTAAGCTGTGTTCTGAAATAGTGTTTTTGGCATAATATCAAGAGTAACAGTTGGCTTGAATATGAGCAGCTCATCTGACTTCTTGTTCAAAGACTGTGTTAAAGTAGAGTCCTGTTGGTTGCTGACAGCAGAATACCACTATTTATTTCTGTTTCTGTGTATGTGAATAAATATGCCATAAAGTAAATTACCTTACACTAGTTGTAGGTTTCTGAGGCATTGTGAGTGTCGCCCGTGGTCTGTTTTCCATCTCTGAAACTGCAAATTATGGTGATTCGTGGATTCTCTGTTGGTGAAGGAATTGGGATGGTCGCAGTGGTACCACCTTGTATCCTCTCTCAGGGATGCAGTAGCCAGTAGTGGACATTACTGACTGAAAGCATCCAAACCAATTAAGAGGCACACATTGCTATTAGACAGTATGCACAGAAAACATACTTCAAAGAATCCTGTAAGGCAAGTCATCATTTTTCTCACACCTGTATTTAATTTTCGGGTTTTAAATTAGCATCTTAGCAGTTCAGAGTGTGTTTGGAATGTCTTGGTAGTTGTAAATACAGTAGGTTTGCTGTTCCTTTCTTTCTGATGTATGATTAAAAATTCCTCTGCTTTGTCACTGCAGTCAGAGTGTTTGAATGGTAGGTGACAGCTGCCAGACATGCATCTAAATAATTTTATGTGCACAAAAATCAGCTGAAGGTGTATGGTGAAACATCTGTTACTCCATCAGGTGTGTTCATGCAGCTTGTGCAAGTTTAGCACGCTCTCAAAAAACGTGACACTGGGAATAGACATACCTTGATGTAGGCTGTGACAACAACATTTATTTATGAAATTTAATGTAGCTATTTTTAGATATTTTTGTGCTTTTAGTGGATGTGTGTAGTTTGCTGAAAACTGGAAACATGCCATGCAATACAATGGGTACAGGTGCATAGCAGATTTATAAGATATGTTGGACTGATAAAGTACCTAATAAATGCTTTGTAATGATGCAAGGTAAAGTGAAGTTTTGTGTTGGTTTTTTTCATAAATATGCATGTGTAAACTATGAAAATACTCAAGAAAAAGACCTTGTCTGTGCATCTCTGTTATTCTTTAATGTGATGTGAAAAACTGGGGCTGTAATTTATTTGCATGACTTGATTTGTCCCTTCTCAAATCTACAGAGGGACCTTTTTGAGTAGGAGGAGGTGATTTTTTAGGATTTAGCCATTATACATAATTTATCTCAAATTGATTCACTCAGGAAAGAGTTTTCTGTCTCATTGATGTCACTTAAGGAGCACATTTTCTTTCTTGAATGATCTTGCTAGATTTTGAAATATCAATGAGTAAAACTAGCAGCTGGTAACTTTTAAAGTGGTTTGGTTTGTTTCTGCCTTACCTAAAAAAAAGTCCCAGGAAAGTTTTTAGGCATAGAGAAAAAGGCTTTAGTTAAAACAGTACTCCTAGTTGGAGGTGTATGTAGGAATTGGTGCAAAGGAAGATACTGCAAGAGAAGAAGGTGGTTTTTCTGATGTGACAGTTGTACATCCACTGCATGTAATAATGCAGGGGCTGGTACAGAAGAACTATACCATTAGATTTATTCTCCCTGGTTTATAGGTATCAGAAACTGTGCTTCTTTTTGGGTGTAGGGTTAATGTGATTATGTGACAGTGCTGTCTACATATCTGTTGCAAAAGAAAATGTTAGAATTTGTGGTCCTTGTCCACAACTCAAGATAAAAAGAGGATCTGGTTGCATTTGCCAGTGTGAAACTGAATTATACCTTGAATAATTCATACGAAATCTGACCTTGGCATCTTGCTGGGAGAGGTGAGGAAAGGGATTGTGGTCTGAAATATGATAGTAAGGTTTTTTTTAAAACATGTAGTCTCTCACATTCACAGAAATGAATCCATCCTATCAATTTTTCAAGGCTCTTATTCTTCAGTATGAGTCGAATTGTTCATGTCACTGTGTTTGCAGGTAACTTCCTAGGAGGAGGCTGTACAGTACCATAAAAAATAAGTGTCCCTCTCTATCCTGCCTTTTAAGTACATAATATGTTGGTTCTGTTTAGTGAGGGAGATGTTATTTTGAAACTAATTGGGGAATTTCTTACCATTGAGGAGAAGACTTGATCTACTCTCATCCAAGTAATTTTATTTATTCTGTGTTTCTCTTACACAGGGATGATATGGCTGATGGTCCAATATTCACTAGAGGCCTCACATGTCCTCGAGGTCTTGAGAGATACCCAGCACATGAAGATCAGTCTTCGAGTCCCTTCATCCCAAGTCATGATGAAGACTACCGCAACCGAGACGTTTTCCTGCACCGTTCAGATTACAGTCCACATTATGGCCGTCGGGAGGAGCTTCCTCGTGGATCTGACAGAGATGGTGACAAACTGAGGAGATCCCCCTACCCACTGAGGGCAGAGGAGAGGGGACGAGAAGTAAAGCGTCCACGCTATGAGAAGGATGAGAAGGTGCATGGTGTGAGTGGAGAGCATCAGGGTTTCTCATCAGGAACACGAAACTATCGCAGACGAAGCCGCAGCCGTAGTAGAAGCCTCAGCCCGTCATACCTGAATGAAGAATTCCGAGAGCTTGACCGTGCAAGGAGGAAAAGAGAAGAAGAAGAGCGAAGTAGAAACCTGAATCATGATGTTTCAGGCAGTGGCTACATGATCCCTGGCTTGACTAACACACTACAGACCTCTGAGCCTCGGTATACATATAGACCTGAAGAAATCCCACCCATGCCCAAAAAATCTATTTTGAAGAAGCGAGTGGAGATGGAAGTAGAATCTCCTGTTCAGGTTAGGTCTGTGTGTGTCTGTCTGTGTGCTTCTACTTTCCAAAACAGTTACTTCATGTCCAGAATGTTAGTTTGATTTCTGAAATAAAAAAGCCAAATTTTTGTTTTCCTGTCTGTAAGAGCACAGGTATTTTTTTGCAGGCCTGCACAAGTTAGAGTTGCATTAGAAACTTTAAATGGTTATAGCATTTAATCAGGAATCATATCTATAGAATCTGAGACAGAATAAAATGTCTTTGTGGAAATTCATCCCAGGATGCAGAGATCAGGGCCAGCTTTTATGGAAAAGCTGATTCTCATAGTACCACAGGCAGTCAGGGTATTGATTGATACTCTTTCCCTGTCACAGTGTCTCTTTCTTGTTTCTTTATAAACTTAGAGAACTGCCTAATGCACCCCCAGTAACTCTGTCTGAAAACATCTTTTAAATTTCCTTACTTTTTCCCTTTGGACTGTAGGCTGGGATCAGCCCTACTTAATTTGTATCAAACCTATACTGATTAAGTCTCAAACTGAGTGCAATGGGCAGATAAGTGGTTGTGACCAGTGTGATAGATTGACTTTTTGTGTTTTAACACATCACTTTTGCTTGACTGCTGTACTGATCAGTGTTGGTTTGACAGTGACGTGTTTATCTCAAGAGTGCTCCAATACTGAGGATCCCATTCCATACCTGTTACTGGAAATGATATTTAATATGGCATTAATTATGAATATCAGAACAAAGTGACTGAGAATAACCCCAATGCAGTAGTTTTTACCTGAATTAAGGTGTTAAAATCCTGTTTGACTATGATGAAACTCAAAGCATATCCAAAATTGTGTAACAGGGTTCCAATTAAAAAATTTCAGGTTTTATGCTTGCAAAAGATTTGTGAAATATAATTTTAATTTTGTGTATCTCTGAGGTAAGCATTCATTGTTGGACACGGCATTTCAGAATCATCAGGCAACTTGGTTTGTAATCTCCTGTGTTCTCTTTCAACTGTATATTGTCTCTTCTAACTCTTGTCTTCAGCTGTGAACTCAAGGAGAAACAAACACGTTCTTTTGTTTGTTCTGTGAGCTTCATAGTGCCTTAGAAGGCCTTGTAGTAAATACTATCTTCTCTGTTTCAGCCCGAGGGCTTTTCAAGCAGTCCAGACCCCAGCAAGGATCTTCCTCTTCTTTCTAGTCAGTCGTCTTTGCCCCAGAGCAACAACATGGTTCCTTTTGCCTCTGAAGTGGAAAACTTTCTCAAACGGTTTAATAAAGACTCTCTTGTGGAGTCTGCAAACAAGGAGTTGCGTGAAGGTTTGTATGAGTGGAGCCCACTTTCTGGGCCTCCCAAGGACACTTTAGCATTTGAAGAGAAGTTTGGAAGTTTCTTAAGTCACAAAGAAAAGGTAGAACCCAAGTCAGAGGCCACTGATCGCCACACTGACTTCCTGCTGCCTCATGAGCGGGCCAGTCAGGATGGCAGTGGTTTTTCCCGAATTCTGGGCATGATGGCTGATTCTGTCAGTGCTCAGGAGAAGAGGAGGCGTAGCTTTCCTGACATTGAGGATGAAGAGAAATTTCTTTATGGTGATGAGGATGAAGAGACCAAAATTGAATCTCTCCCCGTAGAGAAGCCCCCAGTGGGTTGTGGCAATGAGATAATAATCCAGAAAATGAGCCCACCTCCTTCTCCTGCTCCAGCTGTCAAGATGGATCCTTTAGAAGAGCCAAATGCAGAGTATGCAAAGATCCACGACTTACTCAAAACCATTGGACTTGACATTGGTGTTGCTGAAATTGGAAAATTGGCTGTCCGTACCCAGGAACGCCTTCATGGCAAAAAGCTGGCATCTCGTTCTCCGGATCGTCGCTCTTCGGACACTCGCAGACTGGACGCTTGGGACCTGCGCCGCAGCCGGAGTGACACTCGTTCTCCTGAGTCAGGCCAGCAGCGTTCAGCATCACCTCCAAGCTCTTTCCAGCAGTCTAAAGATGTGTCCTCTCTTCAGAAATCAGAATATACTAAGAACAAGCCAGTGGGACAGGAGATACCTCCACATGCACCAGAACAGCCTCTTCCTTCTGTCTCTCTCATTCCCTCAATTCCACCAACTCCTCCTAGTTTGCCACCTACACCTACTTCTGTTTCCCAATACCAGATTCCCAGCTATTCCCACTACACTCCCACTCAAATGCCTCAAAACTATCCACCTCCCGCAATGGCTCCTCCAGGATACGATGCATATGGGCACTATATGGCATATGCAGCTCCTGGCTGGCCCATGTACGCCACTGCCCAGCAGCCTAATCCTGCGCTACCAGAAGCTCATGGTCTTCTTACTATGGCTATGTCAGCAAACCCCACACGTCCCAATCTCCGGGTGATTGAGACAGTCTCTCTGGGAAAGGATGTGCCTGACATAAAAAGAGATGGTTCTGTGCTTGTTCAAGTCCCTACCACTCCTTCTCATTCCAAAGCACCCCTTCGTCTGTCTTCACACCCTCTCAAAAATACTACAGAAAGGATGTCAGATGAAAAAAATCGGGCAGCTCAAAAGCAGAAGGTATGTTAGTTATTCTGATACTTCAAAATGTGTTGGATTGCATGCTTGGTGGGGTGGAACCTTTTTCTCTTCAGGTGCACCTTTTTTTCTTTTTCTGAGCTGCTCCAGTTTAAAAGTAATGTAACATAATTTACTTTTGTTAAAGATTTCTAAGCATTTATCTATATTAATTGGTGACACTTTTAAAAAATGCATTTTAAATGCCCCAAAGTTGTACGCTATAGGCTATGGCAGAACAGGTGAAATAAAAAACAAAGTTCTTTGGACCAGCCAAAATCTTACAGAGAAAACACATGGTAGCCACAGTTCAGCTTTATTCCTCTGAGCTTTAGTTATTGAAATACCTGAAGATATCTGGAGATATGTAAATACCCAAAGGGACAGTGTAAAGAAAATGTCTTTTTTCACTGATGTCCAGTGGCAGAACAAGAGACAATAGGCACAAACTGGAACACAGGAGGCTCCATCTGAACATGCTTATTGTTCATGTAAAATAATATCATGGTTATACCTCTATTAGACATTCTTAAATACATACTAAAGGATATCATCATTCACTATTGCATACAATTTTCCCTCTACATTTATATTAATTATCTCTTACAAAAATCACAAAATGAGAAGAATTTGGGGTAAATTCTACTTGGAGGCTCTGACACCAGTTCAGATACAATATTTATGTACAATAATTAGAGAGTAGTAGGGAAGAATGTACTTTAAAATAGGACACTGTAGTTACACAACTGTCAAAGAACTGGAAGATTCCCAAAAGTTGTTTGAGTTTTCAAACTGGTGTCCACTTGGTCTTTATAATTAAAATTAGGGCATAGAATTATATGGGTTGGAGGGGACAATTAAAGATTATCTAGTTTCAATGCCACTGCCATGGACAGGGACACCTTCCACTAGATGAGGTTGCTCAAAGCCCCATCCAACCTGGCCTTGAACAGTTCCAGGGTTGGAGAGTCCACAATCTCTATGGGCAGCCTGTTCCGATGCTTCACCATCCTCATTGTAAAAAAAATCTTTCTTATATCTAGTTTAAAGCTACCATCTTTTAGTTTGAAACTGTTGCTTGTTTTTCTGTCACTACAGACCTTGGTAAAATATATGTCCTCATCTTTCTTCCAAACCCCCTTTAAGTATTGAGACTGCAATAAGATCTTCTCAGAGTCTTTCCCTCACTTGCATTAAGTACTACATAAGCAAATAAATGAACTTTCACTGCTTGCAGGAATAATGATTTCTTTAGCTAACACAGCTGAAATTTTGTTCTTAATGAAATTTAGTAATTTTGGAAGAGCTCTCTTGGCTAAGGTGCGTGGTTTTCTCCTGCCCTGACATACTTTGGTAGCTCATCTGTGCATCTTGGTAGAACTTCTAAGGCTTTGTTTGCACTACAGTCATCTTTGACTTGGGCTTAATCCTCTGGGCTTTTTTCTGGGATGGCTTGGAGTGTAAAAATTTGCATGCTCCAGTTGATGCCCCCATGCTGCCGAAAATGCAAAAGGAGAAAACAGTGCTTTGATGATCAGAAAAATAGCACACAAAACCAAAATAATTGAAAAAACTCTTATGGTGTTATAAGATGTGGCTTAACCGTGTTGGTAGAGCTACTTCCAGGCTTTACTTCAGGAAAGATTCAGTGATCATGGAAACATTTGCATTGCCATGGTAGAAGTGATTGTCTAGAGAAGTCAAGGTCACTTGTTGTTTACTAAGGGAGGAGTCCGTAGTAAGTTTTAAGAGCCTTGTGAAGGTAAAAAAAAATAAAAAAATTGGGATTTGTCTCTTGAAAAATGAAGCTGGAAATGAAATTGAAAGAACTTTTCAGGTTTTATTTTAGCATATTGCTTTGTTTCCTTCTATGAGAATCAATGAAAATCAGTGAAAAGCAGATTTGTGAGCTCCTCATGCCACAGTTTACATTATTGAACAAGAACTAAATTTCATCCTGATGTTTCATTTCAGATTGAAGCAGAAACTTAACCAATAGGTAAAATGGCCCAGAGACAAAGCAGGAGGCAAGGTGTGAAGGCTAATGAAACAAACTAGCTTTAGGGATACTACATGAGTTTTGAATAGTCATTTAGCATCGATCTTGATTAACCCTGTAGAAGAAAGTCTGCTGAGCATAAAGTGCCTTGGGAACTGGTGCAGCAAACACAGCAGTTTAGAGGAATACACTGCCCAAAAGAAAAAAAATTGCCTACATGCAGGGCTGGAGCACGACCACACAATACAGTTACCTTCAGATGCAAAGGAAGAGGTGTATTTATTGTGTGAAAATACTCAAGAACATTTTGGGAATAGTGAGAAGTGTTCTGTGTCTGGCAAGCTGAGGTCTTCATGTTATTCTTGCAAGACTGTTTAACTTGTGTTGGGAAGATAAGAAAATCCATACAGCTTCCAATTTATTTAGGTGATAGAAGAGAGAGAAAAACTGAAGAGTGATCGAGAAGCACGACAGAAGAAGCTTTACTATCTCAAGACTGAATTGGACAGGCTTCGTAAACAGCAAGGTAAAGTGCATTATACCTCCTTGCTCCCCTCAGCCCCTGCTTATTTCTTTCCCCCATTGGGATGTGTCACAAGTCTTGGTACCTAAGAGAAGGGAGGCCCAAAATAATAATAATTCATAACAGTGTTTTCATACTCTTGGCAATGCAAAACCCTTGAGAAGGCAGTGACCTAGTTACTATATTAAGATCAATTACATCAAAATTTGGCTGTTACACTGAAGCAAATAGTTGCGCTTGCATCTTCTTTGGCGGCCTGATAAGGTAAAGGAATTGCACTTTTTGCATTTTAGTGCTTCTTTAGAAGAAGTGAGAAATAGTAACTGAAGATGTTATTGTCCTTTCAATATTTCATGAATCTTATCTGGAGATGGAAAAGTCCTCTCTCCAGAGAGCTAATTTTTTGTGTCTTTAAAACTTGTTTGGTCCAAGTAAATACTTAATTCCCTCACCTTTGGAAAATGATACTTTCAGGTTAGAATATGCAATTTAACTTTTGCTTGTTTGGTCACACAGGGAACTAGTGATTATTAAATTGATAACTCTGGAGGATTATGGTGCCTCTCTTAGGGTATGTATTATAGCAGGCCTTATAGAGGCACATCATGCAGGTTCAGCTGTACCTGAGAGTCAGTTTCATCTTTACAACTTTATAGTCAGGATTTAGCCTTAGTATTTTATATTAGTATTTTACTTGTTGCTGGAATTATTGTACAGATTGAAAGTAAATTTCCCTATTGCCTTTCTGACTTCTGCTTCCTTGACTGGCTCAGGAGAGATGTTGAGGAAAAAACGTCGTGAGAAGGATGGACACAAAGACCCCTTGTTGGTTGAGGTGAACAGACTACAAGAGAATATTATGAAGGAGATTGCAGAGCTGCATAAAGAATCTGATGCAGCTGACAAGAAGCAGTCTGAGCTTGACAAAGTAGCACAGATCCTGGGGATTAACATATTTGAAAAACCCCGGAAACCATCTGTGGAAACTAAAGATTCCTCGGAAAAGAACAGCAAGTCAGAAAATGCAAAATGTGTAGAGAAAACATCTTCCTCCAACAAGGTAAAGTCTTATGGTTTGTGTGCCAATGATTTTCCCACTAAGAGAAGAGGGCACTGGGGAGACAGCTGATCCCAAACATTTACTAAAGGATGATTTAATGTCACGTGTTACCACATCTCATACACTGGTTTTGATGGTGCATGTGGGTGAGAGTTGATGTATCAGTGTCTATAATGTCCCTCAGGTTTTGTGCAGTTCAGCACCACGTACTGTTTTTTATCTTGGTTTTGCTGAGGTGTTGGTTGAGCAGTATAATGAGTGTTTGTAGCTGTTTGGTCTCAATACCATACCAGGAGGACAGACCTTTTCTCTACAAAATTTCTGGCATGGCCTTTCAGGGAGGAGCGTTTGTAGCAGCAAAGCTCCCTGCAAGTTGGGAGCATGTTGGTCTTCTCACTGGGTAATGATAGTAACAAATCACAAGACTTGCTTAGGATTGTCAGCGTAACGTGATTTTTATGTACATGCTACGAGTTCTCTCTTAAGAAATGCATCAGTATGGTCTCTCTGACATGGGCTGTACTACTCTGTGCTGGATGTACCAAAACAGGCTTATTGTGTTCCAGAAGATAGTTTTAACTTTGAAAGTAGTATAGATATTACCATGCATCATGTTATGCATGTATTCAGGAAATCAGCTATCCTGCCTTTCAGATGTTTATTCAAATACGTAACAGAGATAGCTAATGGGAAATTGTAGATGAATTTTGTGTAGATCTTACCATATACATCTTTTGCAGAGAGGAAAATGTTAGTAGGGTAAGAGCTATAGGGACAACTGAAAATGCACCTCATCAGTGTATCTGAAGGGAGGGTGTCAAGAGGATGGAGCCGGATTCTTCTTGGTTGTGCTGAGCAATAGGACAGGAGGCAATGAGCAGAAATTGATGCACAGGAAGTTCCACCTGAATATGAGGAGCAACTTTACTGTGTGGGTGACTGAGCACTGGAACAGATTTCCCAGAGAGGTTGTGGAGTCTTCCTCACTGGAGATACTCTGGAGCCATCTGGACACAATCCTGTGCCATGTGCTCTGGGATGACCCTGCTTGAGCAGGGAGGTTGGACCAGATAACTCACTGTGGTCTCTTCCAACCTTACCCATTTTGTGATTCTGTATTTCCTACAAGGTCACTCAAATCTGTATATTCTGTAAACTTTTCCTTACGCCGTATCGTGGTCAGAGATTCATTAGATATCTTTAATTTAAAGGCTTGCTTTTGTTTTTGGGGTTTTTTTGTTGTTTCTTGAAACATTTCTGAAGTTTACTGTTCACTTACTTTTACAAATAATTTTCTGCAGTCACCACTTCCTAAAAGTAAATTAGGCAACAATGTTTGTTAAGTCCTACATTGTATTAAGTTATATTGCTTTCTTTTCTTGAGATATGGATGTGTGAATATACTTTTCATTATTTTAATTTGCATTGTCTGTATTGTCCAAATGCATAATGACTTTATCTCCTTTTCATAGTTCCTTATTTTAACATGGAAAATTGTGAGTTCTGGACAGGAATATTTAGTATTTTCATATATGTAGGTACATAAGACACAGCCTTCAGCTTCTAAGATTCACTTTGGAATTCTGATTTTTTACTTTTTTTTCATTAAAAGAAAGATGGTGCAGGCCTTTCAATATTGAGATTGGTTGACTCTGCCAACCTGAGGGCAAAAGCCTGTGCCTTTCTGCTTATTTACGAGGAACCTTGTGGTCCCTTGCTGCTGAACCTGTGTCTGTGTGTTGTAGTTGCACAGTCAGTGCAGAGGTGAAGACAGTGTTACTGTGCTGAACAGACAGCTCACCCTGTCTGGGCTCTAAATAGTAGCAAATTATAAAGGCATCTTCAGCTTGGGTAAAGCACAAACTAGAATTAAGAGTGGGCTGTCACCTGTCTATCTGAGAAGCATCGTCTTTTTAAAGTTCTGATTGAGATAGTATTTTTATAAGTGTATGTCTATAAATAACATAAACATTGATGCTTCTTTGACATTGTGAACATCCTTCCATGCACTTCCTGCAGATCATAAGTTGATCTCATTCTTTAAGAAAATGTCAGCTTTGCTATGTTCTTGCAGACAGAATCCATGCAAATATTCACTGGGTCTCTTATTCTGCTACCAAGAACTAGGTAGTACTGGGATATGGATATCTATGGGGTGCATCGTGGTCTGGCTGTCTCTTTATTCTTTGATTGACAATGCATCTGGTTTGGGGTGGTGTTAAGGAATCTAGGGTAAAGCAGATGTTATTTAACAATTTTGAATCTGCTTAAGTAAGTTTGTTCAGTGCAGGTAGTGAATAACTTTGAAATCATGTAACCAAATCGAGTCTGTTAAGTTAACATGCTGTTCTTTCCAGACAGCCATCTAAAATAATAACATGAGGGACTTCAAGCCATTGAAAATGTAACTCAAAACTCAAAATACATGTAGTACTGTCATAATCTAAATTACCAGGGCTCATTCATTATATATTTCAGATAATATTTGTTTTGCTACAAATGTTAGTTTAGTATTAATTTTGGAAAAAGTCCTGAAATGTCTGTATATCACTATATGGCGTCTTTCTGTACAGATCAATGTAAGTGCAAACATCACATGTTTAAATCACAAGATCCTTCGCTTTATATGCTTAGGTAATTAACAAAACACCATCTTTCTATTATTATTAAGCAATAAGTTTTCTGGAGAATTCAGGAACACTCAAATAATATGATAAAACTGATTGAGTTAAATACTTCTAGTCAACTGTTTTTTACTTCTTTTTCCATTCTTCTTTCATATAGGTTACTTTTACAGTAACTTCTGTATGCCTCTAGGGGAGCCATTTTAGGTCTTCTGGGCACTGTTTAGCTAGTATGGTAAATCGGAACTGTTCAGATTGTTATATTGAAACCAATAAAGTGGGAAGGGTGCATGCCACAGGGAATTTTTTCATTTGGTTCCTTGGTTACCTACAACCATCCAGCCATTACATCTGGGAGCCTTATTGGAAACTTCACTGCAGCCACGCAGCATCTTAGTCGGCAATACCAGCTCTCTGAAACAGCTCTCTGGGCACTGAGAAGCAGGTGATATATTTTTTTTTTTTGGTGTGTATGGCTTCTGCTGGAGGCAGGTTCTGAGTTCTAGAGCATTATGTCTATCCTGCCTTGTCTTAGAGAAGTGTTTCCTTTTGTTCAATTTAGGAATCAAAAACTGCTAATGAAAAATCGAGAGGTAGAAGCCCGAAGCCAGCAGAATCCTCTTCCCAGTCCTCCAAACATCCTTTCCAGTTGGCCAATATTTATGAATATTATGATGCAGGGAACCACTGGTGCAAAGACTGCAATACCATCTGCGGGACCATGTTTGACTTTTTCACACACATGCATAATAAGAAACACAGACAGGTATGTTGCAGGCTTCCTTCACTAAGTGCATTTCATATTGCTGTGAATATTAACACTAAAACATACATCACAGAACTACATTTTACAAGTGAGCCTGAAGTAATAATGAACCCAATAAGTAGCTTATCAAATTCTTTTCCCCTAATATTGGGCTTGAACAGTTGTACAGCTACCAGTGTGTTCCAAATAGTGTAAATGGGGCCTCTGTTCAGTTTGCTCGGGTTTGCCACTTGTTTTTCATATGTTTACCTGTTCTTTGCAATCATTTACATGTTACACTTTTCACAGGTTATTTTGTCATTGTAAATTGCAAAATGGGAGGGGAAAGAGGCAAATTAGTTCTTGTAAATATTTGCACGTTGATTTTAATGTTCAGTGTTCTAAAAGGATATTAAAAAGGAAAAAGACAAGTGTACTTGCCTTGCTAGTGTAATATATGAGCCTATATACCTCTGTCACTGTGCAAATAGACCCTGGATCCTTACAACAGACCTTGGGCTTCGAAGACCCAGAGTGAGACCAAACAAGACTCCATAAAACGCATTGATAAGATAACAGTTCCTGCCAAAGGTATGTTAATTTTTATTAATTTTGGTATCATCCCTCTTTGCCCTCCAGCAGGTTCTATTTGCTCAGAGATAGGAATTTTCAAAACTTTACCTTTGTATAGGAGCACATATAGATACTGTATTATTAGGTAAAAGGTAAATTATTTAATGTCTTGGTTTTTCTTGTGGAAAAGGTCATGGAGCAAGAGTGTAGAAAAAAGGTGTGGCTTCTTCTGTTTAGAGATTAATTTTTTATTTTGAATACCAGGTGACTTTTTCTTTTTTTACTTCAGTGTAACTCTGAAGTAATTTTGCCAACATATTAGAATTCAGAGCATGATCACAAGAGTTGGCAGTGTTTGGCTAAATCTTGCACAGTATTCCACATTGTCTTGTAGCAGACCTTTCCATTCAGTACATTTTTAGCAGAGGTCTCCCTGAAAAATGACCAATGAGTACTTGTGCGGATATAGGGAATTTGAGACAGACATATGGAAGAAGCTGTAAGTGGTTTGAAAATCAATATAGGATTTAAAATCTGAATGTTTAAATAGGCCTGCCAGTGATCAACTCATTTTATTATTCTGTTATGTAATTCTAGTAGTGCCCACTAAAGAATCTGCAGTGTCTTAGATAACTGTAGCTGGTTCTGTAGGCAAAAGGATGCAGTCTTGCTGAACTTAAAAGAAAACATTTGTGCTCTGTTTATAAACCAGGAGTTTAGTATTTGAGCAGACTATACCAGAAAGATGGAAATAGATCAAGACTGTAGGAAATGTTAACCTACTTGAATACTGGATTACCTTAATACAATAGAGAGAGCACTTAAATAATTTATTGAACCATAGTAATCAAACTTCTTCACTTTACATGTTTGTTCCTGGTAGTGGTGATTCCTATACTGTAACTGTATGGAGAACAGCATAAGCTGTTCCAAAAAGAACATTACTGGAGGTTTTGCTGTTGTTCTTTGACCAACTTTGTTAAGAGCTTGGCATTTATTAAGTTTTGTTTCTCTGATAATTTTCTTTGGCCTTTCCAGGCTCTGAGTTTCTGATTCCCATCACTGGATATTATTGCCAGCTCTGTCATGAATTTTTTGGAGATCAAATCTCAGCAGAGCAGCATGTGAAAAGTCATCCCCACAATGAGAAATACAAGGTTGGTAACTGGTGTACTAGGAAAGAGACATTCCCACTGTTAGCTTCCACTTGTTCTGTCTTCCTTTCCTGAAGAATGACATTTAACTCCTTGGAGTTATATATATTTGGTTATCTTCACTACATTCGACAACTAAATAAGCAGAGCTTCCCACTGCATCAGTACGTAGAGACTGATATTTTATCTGCATGAGGCTGAAACAGAGTCTACTGTAAAGTGACAGCACTGCTTCAAGCAGTTTGTAGTACTTCAGTTTCTTGGTAGGAAAACGTTCTCTTTTCTCATAGTGTTGAGATGGCACTTACTGAGCAAGTCAAAACTGTCAGAGAGCTGCATTTATTTATTTATTTTTCACGGAAACAGTGGCTAAAATGTTGCTGTTTATTTCCACAGAAATATATAGATGAAAACCCACTCTATGAAGAGAGGAGAAATCTAGACCGTCAAGCTGGATTGGCTGTAGTTCTGGAAACGGAGCGCAGGAGACAAAACGAGCTGAAACGGAAACTGGTTGAGAAGCAGAAAGAAGAGAAGGATGAAAAAGCCCCAAAAATCATAAAGAAGGAGGAAGTAAAGAGCATCCCAGAGTCTGGAGAAGGGAGTAATGAAACTCAAGGCAAAATAGATTCTTCTGGACGAAAAATGGGTATCATGGTAAAGCTGAAGAAGGAAGACAAGACAGAGGAGAAGAAAGAAGAAAAGAAAGAGGAATCTAAAAAGGAATCACCAAGCCAGACCTCCTTTGGGAAATTCAGCTGGAAAAAGACTGAGAAAGAGGATAAAACCCCAGGAGCAATTCCAAAGGAAGAGAATACCGAAGGAAACAAAGAGGAAAACAAGTGTCAGTCTGTGAAATCCCATATTAAGCCCATTGAAATCAAGCTGTCTGGGAAAACTGTTATTCCACACACTAGCCCATGGATACCAGTTGTTTCCACACCGACACCAGCAAAAATTCTCCCCAATCTACCAGTCCCCACCATGATTTTCAGGAAGACTAATACTGCAACAGTTAGTAAACCACCACCTTTGAACACTTTTTTATCCATAAAATCCTCTGGAGCTACCACCAAACCCCTGCCAGTGGTAAAAGAAACAAATGCAGATCTTCTATTGCCTCCAGAGATCATCTCAAAAGCTTTTGGAGGAGAAGAAGTAATTTTAAAAGGGGTAGAGGAGGATTTGAAAGCAGAAAAAAATGAGTCTTCTCAGACTTCAGATAGACTACCTCCACCCCATCCTCCACCAGCAGTGCAGCCAGCAGCTCTTATCCCTGCAGATGAAGTAGCTCCGGGTGTGTCGGAAAGTGAACAGACTATGTTGGCAATGCCAGTGAGACCACCACCACCTTCAACTGCTTTCAGTGAACAAGCAAAAAAAATTGAGAAACGAAATTCTTGCTTGGCCACAGCCAATGCTAAAGATCTCTATGATATTTTCTACAGTAGTGGTGGAAAGGGTTCAGCTGACAGCAAGCTTGCAAGTTCTGTGCTTCCAAATGGAGAAAACTCTAACCCAACAAAACCTGCAGACTTATCTGCAAACCACAGAATAAATAGTAGCTCATCCTTGTTGAAAGAGGATTCTGAGAATGTGGATTTCTCACAGTGTAATAATCAAGTAACAGGGAGTTTGGTTCCTGGTGAAAATAAGGCTGAAATGAACAAGAAATCACTTCAGCCTCACCTATCAGAAATGTCAGTCATGGAATTACCAGAAAAAAATTCTGTTTCTGGTATCCAGATGCCTGCAGAAATTGGACTTGTTGATACAGGAGGTAGAGAGCAGGAATGCAATCTGGAATTCTGTGATAGACAGAAAACTGAGGTCCACGAGAAGGCTGGGCAGGAAGATGGAAATAAAACTCCCGTTACAAACACAAATGTTCGTGGTACCTTGGAGAAAGACACAAAGACAAAAGACTGGGATATAAAAGCAGTAAAGCCTAAGCATAGCTTACACCCAAAGACTTTGTTACCTGAAACACAGAATGAAATTCAAAGTTTGGGAAATTCCCATTTAGTAGAGGAAAAGTTAAATGATGACTGTAGAACTCACTCAGAAACTGGTAGTCCGGACTTGCTCTGGGGTACTTCCAGAACTAGTAATGGAAAAGAACAGATAGTCACAACTCGTTCTGAAAGTGGTTGGGATCTATCAAATACTCCAAACACAGAAATAAAATCTTGTTCTAATGAGGTTAATGCTTCAGAGTTGACAGAAGGGCAGACAGAAACTAGAAGCACCCTATTAGAAGCTCAAGGAAAAGTTCAGCCTAAACCTTCAGGCCATACAGTATTAGATAACCAAACCCAGAGGCAGGGAGTTGAACCGTTAGTCAATACCTGCTCAAACATTGTTGAACTCAGATCCAATCTAGAGTTAGTAGCTGAAAAGGAAAAAAAATCATTAGGACATACTGGATCTGATGCAAGATTAGATAATTTTCATATCAGGAGACCATCAGAAGATGTGAAAAACATGAAGACTCCCTCCCAGAAAGCAGAGCTTGAGTTGAAAAGCACTGATTTCAGTCTGGGAGACAATAAGGTAAAACATGACTGTTTTAGCACCCTTTCCACAGGACTTTTAAATGAGAATACAGAAGAAGTCACAAAGCTAGAAACTATTGCGTCCATTAGGCTGGAGTCCGGTAAACTTAAGAAACTGGGCATTGAAAAAACAGTGAATGAAACAGAGATTACTGATTTTGCTACATTGACTTCTGGTAGTTGTGAAGATAAAATTTGCACATGGACTTCTCAAAAACCTATGCTGCAGCCTGGATCACAGACCTCAAATAGTGACACTACAGAAGTGGTCATGCCAGTTCTAGAAATGCAGGGCATTTCTCCCACGTCTGAGATACTTCTGCAAGTGGAGGAGAGCAAAGGCAGCACTGTTCAAATGCCGTCACTGAGTTGTGATGGGGGCAGCACAGAAAGTCAGGCTTCTGGGTGCATGGAAGCTTTAATTCCTGGGCTCAAAGAAACACATGGGAAGGTGGGTGGCTCAGGAGGCAAGGGAGTGTGCACCATCCAGAGCAAGAAGACTGAGCAAACAGAAGCTGCTGACAGTAGTTTGGTATCTACAACAAATTCAGGAATTGCTGAAAGCACAGCAGAAAGCCCAGTGGGTTGAAGTAAATCCAGCCAGTCCCAATATTTGAGGAGCCAGAGCTGGGATTATGTATATGTTATTTGTTTGTTTTTCTTCTTGTTCCAGCTGAGAGTTTTGGGTGTATTTTGCATTCTGTGGTAGGACTTGAGTAAAGTGAAACATAAATCATCAGAAGGCAGTCTCATACTTTATTCTGTACATAATTAATTGTGTAAAATGTTTTTTCATGTGAATTTTTTTGCCAATTTCTTTTCTACACTCTGCTATTAAAATGGAATCTTGTTTATAATGCGTGCGTCTTCTTTATTTTGGGGGCTTTTATTTTTTGACCATGCCTGGGTGATTTCCAGCTCACCCAGTTTGTGTCAGTAGCACCATGAGTAGCCCAGCTGCTGAGACAAGCTCAAGAACAGCAATTTAGAACTTGAGGAAAAGGAGACTTGCAGAAGAACTAAAACTGAACATTTCTTTGAACTGTAATGCATGGGTTTGTTTACTTTTGTTGTTTGAAATGCAAGAATGTGTTTAGAGTTGATTTTGTTTGTTTATCTGTCTCTGTGATTTGTAATTACTGTTGTATTACATCTGTACTTAAGGTGTTTCACTGTATTGTATAAGCACATGTATGGATGCCACATCACTAAGCAAGGGGAGAAAATCTGTCCGACTGGCTTTTGGAGAAGAAAACTAATCGGTAAGGCTCTGTGGCCTGACACCTGGACCAGACATATTGAGGTCACTTAGGTGATTTGAAATGGGCTTTCTTTCATTTTATTGTGATCCAGTAACTATTTGTGTTAAATCATTTAGCAGCTGACCAGCTCTGAAGAAGTAGAAGATCAGAACCCTGGTGTCAGGAATTGGACTCGCCTCATGTGATACAGACACATGCATGCCTACCCTGAATGGTCCTTGAGCTATCAAAAGCTCTAGTGTGATGGTTCTCATTTGTATAGCTTGTTAAAGACTACAGTATTAAATGTGTTTGCTTGGATAAATACAACATTTCTATTTGTAAATTGTTTAAAAAAATAAACATATGGAGGTCAACAAGGCTTTCTTCTTGTTTTTTTTTTCCTTAACTCAATGAAAGTATTTTATTTAAATTAGTTCCTAACTGCTGTAGTAGTTGATTAAATTGAGGAACTGTAGAGGATGAAGATACTCAACAGTTAGCCTGATCAGTAAAAACCAATTTATTTCCAACTGAAGTCAATGGAAGAACTACTGTCAACATCATCAGTGGAAGTTTGTTTGAAGTCCTGAACCCTGTGTAAAACCAGAGGTGGGGGACCCCAGCAGAGCTTGAATTTCTGTAATCACTACCTGTACATGGACCTCTGGAGAGGGCAAAATCACCATTTGTCTTCATTTTCCATGACTGTGTGAAGAAGGTATGAAATGTTTTTCAGAGTCATTTTGGTGGTTTTTGTACTAGAAATGTAAGAACTGTCTAAGCTGAATTTGGAAATGTAGTATAAGTGGTCAAGTGAACAGTAAAAACGTAATTGTGAAGTGAAGAGTGTTTGGAGAAGGGCTTTTTGAGCTGGTTTTATGATGTTAAGCAGTTACTGCATTGAATATAGGAAATCTCTGTTAGTATCATTGCCATACTTTCATCACATAGCTGATTTGCTGTCAAAACCAAAGAAAGCAAGGTTTGACATGCTTTGATAGTTTTAAAGTGAATTTGGGCAATGAGTAGAGATTGTTTAAATCATGGTTTATAAAGTCCTTTGTAGTTTCTTCTTGATTTTCTTCTGTATTTTTTTATTATATACCTGAGTTTATTTGTTTACATTTGACAGATAAATTCCACCCCCATTTTCTTTCCAATTTTTTTCAGTGAAGTGCCTGGTCTCTTGTAAATCCACCGAGGAAGAGGGGAATTGATTTTCTTACCTGCCTTGTATTGGGAGATACAAGTGCAGGGGAGGGAAATATTAAAGGGAAGGCTGAATTTTTCTAGAGTTGTGCATTTTAGCTGATGCTGTTTTGGAATACACACATGGTTTCTGGTTAGTTTCCTTTTGCAGATTGGTTTTCATGAAGATCTCAGTGCATGCAGTGGCAAACGGAGTTATCTGGACAATCTTCAGACAATCTTATTCAATGCTCTGTGATCTGTGTGGGACTTAAATAATCTTATTTTTGGGAAAGGACAATATAATGCCATTATCCTTGTTCTGTGCTCTGCTACAGTTGCTACTACAAATAGTAGTCATGGTCAGTGCTGAACCTGGCTGGCCATGAGTGGAGAGGAGCTAGCGCAAAGGGCAAGCAAGAACGTAGCAAAGGGGAAATTGGGAGTTGTTACCCCATATTTGTCTAAAACTTGTCAGAATCTGAACTTTCCAGTGGTATATATTAAATACTTCTGCTCTTCATGCCCTTTATTCTGTCCTTGAAGGAGGTAGGTCTTTTTATTCCTGGAAGGAAGGTTTACTTGGTCTTTTTTTGGGGAAGGAGTGAAAGATACTCCTTGAACCTTTGTAATGGACAAGAACATAATGGGTGGTGTAGGTGATAACATCTAGGCAGCTTGGCAGACAAGAGGCATTAACACTGTAATTTCATAAAATGGCATATATTTTTATTTATGTATTTTTCTTTTTTTTTGTTTCTTTTTTTCTTTCTTTTTTTTTTTTTTCTTTCCTGTGGTTTCCAGAGGCTTGCGGTAAATGATTTATCCACTGTACTCATTCCCTGTGCTGGCAGAGCTGTAGCATAGTGCACTGACTGGGAAGCCTAATTTCTAGGCTGGCCTTGGACTCTTCCAGATCCTCAGGAGGAGGGGTGAGTTAATGGGGATTTACTTGTCTGTTTGAATGGTGCAATACAACATTGGCTCTCCTTTCTGACGTAGTTCTCTAAATACTGCAAAAAGAATTTTTCCTGGTTTTCAGAAAGCTTCTGATAGGAAAGAAACTAACATAATTTGAATGTTTCTATCTTTACACTGTTTCAAACCAGGCACAAAAAGCTAGTAAATTCAAAGAACAATGGATTAACTCTAAGTCTTCATTTGATGCTGTAGCCTTTTGTTTGTCATGATGAAGGCTGGCACAAAGGCCTTTCTCCTGGATGAAGTTTGTTGCAAAACCAAGCTTGATTAAGAAGCAGTGGGAGAAGAGACATGGAAAAGGTGTTGTCATCCTGTCAATCTGTTTTAAGGCCAGGTGGGTTTTTAATGCTTCTTCCAGTCTCTTTGAATGTACATTTGGAAAGGAGAAGAAGCCTGCAAATGTTTACAAAAGTAATGTTTTAGGCAAAACACAGTACTTTTTGCTGTGGTAGTCTGTTGGGTAGGTAGATCTTACTTCTAGCTTGCTGGAATCTTGTCTTTGACTAAGTTTTAACTAAGTGGCAGATAGGCTTTTGGGGGGATTGATTGTTGGTTTTAGAATTTTAAATGGCATGTGAGCAGGGAAGAAAGGTAGCAACCATCATTCTATTGGTAAGTTTTTACCAAATGCGTTTGTGCCCTAAGTAGTATGTTAAGATATAAGATTTCTGCCCATTGGAAGTGTTCAAAAGATGTGTGGATGTGGCATTTGAGGACATGGGTTAGTGGCGAACACAATGGTGCTGGGTTAACGGGGTTAATGGTTGAACTCAATGATCTTAGAAGTCCTTTCCAATCTTAGTGATTTTATGATTCCTTAATTCTTGCCAATGGTGGAAATAAATGCCCAGTTCTTATTTAAGCTTCACAAAGAACTTAAATTTTCTATGGAAACAGTAGGAAAAGTGGGCAAGGGCCAATTATTTTTTTATCCTGGTAAACCCCAGTTTTCAGAAACTGCTACTGAAAGTCAGTGATGATAGCAGAAGGATTTTTTTAAAAAGAAACCCACAACCATCCACCAAACCAGTGCATCCCAAAGCATGACAAAACTGGTATTTCTTTGTGCAGAGGGCAAGAGAAATCACCTGAGACCGGTTTTCATGTGGCACTTGATGTAATACTGTGTTGGTTTATTATTCTCAGAACATTACAAAAGGTTAAAGGGAGCAACATCATTCTCCGAGACAGAACTCAGTCCTTCTCTGCCTGCTGCACGGTTATGTGCAAACAGCCTACGTGCCAGCAGTGTGGGAGTATAAAGCAGCCATAAAATTTATTTTACTTGACTCCTCTGCTTCTGTCTGGCATGAAGAAGAAGAGAGAGATGCAAGTTACGGTTGCTAGACTATCTGTCAGCTGTTTTCAGACAATGTGGATGTATTCATGTTTGCAACCAACTTGAGCAGAATAACACAGCTGCAGACTGTTACATTCTGCCTTAGAGCAGAAATCCAAGGCTCCATATTTAGAATTAGTTTCTGGGTTTTGTTTTCAGATCCCACCTCCACCTCTTCTTGGGCTGTCGTCTTGCTTGCAATGAGGAGGCTGATTGCCGTATGTTAGCAGCTCTAGGCTCTGGTAAAATGAGTCAAGCTGCTGTTACAATTCCCATGAAGCTGTCCATCAACTGGGGATGCAGAGAGCAGAGCCATTAGAATTGTTTGGGCAGGTGGTGGAGAACAGTTGAACACCTGCAGGAAATAAAACCTGCATCAGAGCTGCTTCAAGGCAAACAGTGTTCCCTTTTCCGGCAGACTGACTGAAGAATCTTCATTTTACAGACAGTAGAGCACACACACAAGGTAATGTCTTCAATTGTTAATCAAATACAATTTTTCTTCAAGAAGCTGCTTTTGTGGGGGAGTTTGAGCCAGAATCTAAGCAACACTGAAATACTACAAGCCGTTTGTGTTACCACCCTGTTTAATTTGCTTACAAACTTTAGATGAATGTAGAAACAAAATAACACTTTGGGAGCCACGGTAGCTGTAATGAATGAAAAGCCCTGTAGCAGCTATCTGGTAAAGAAATTATAGGGATGGTCTTCATATCAGTTCTCATATTAGGCTGTATTCATACCCTGTCAGAGATGAAAAAAACAGAAATTAAATGTAAATGCCAAATAATTAGATGAGAGGACTCTCGTAGCTAGGCACCTGCAAGATGGGTATTTAGACATGCTTGATTAGAGGAAAAAAAAATCAATTTGCAAAGGAATATCAGTCACTGCATTTTCTCTTTAAGAATGTAGGGTTAATGCAATTAAGCCTATTTAATATGGTTCTTTCCAGGTACTGTTTAAATTTCATGTCCTCTGCCAGTTAGTTTGACACATTATATTGCTTTACCAAGTCGAGAGAATGGTTCAAAATCAGTGTATCTGTTGTGCCCAAGCTAGGGTTACAAAAGTAATTCACACTTGTATTTTATGTTTTCAGTGCAATGAAATTGTGCAATGGATTCAGTTTGGCTGGGTGAAAAAAAATCCCATATTTGCATTTGCCATAGTCCTTCATAATTTATATTTGATCTGTCTGGCATTTGATACAAGATACAGGCATGGACAACCTGCCTCAAGCTGCCTACAATGTCTACAGAAGAGAGATCATCCAAGACAGTAAACGACTATTTCTCCAACAGTTGAATTTGTGCATCAGAATGCAAGAAACGCTTACAGGCTGAAGATTTATCACAGGTTTGTAAGATAAAACCTTATGCTTTATACTGTTAGTATACTAGACAAAAGCATGAAATACATGGCTTTTAGTTATCCTACTTCTTACAAATCCCTTCTCCTAGTGACCTGTCTACATTCACAGTATGTTCATTGACCATTGTTTTTATTTGTATTACACTTGTGTTACGATGCACCCTGAAGGTGGGGTAATTGAGGTTCTTATTAATAATAGATCCCTTTGGGGTGGAGTAGAGTGAAATAAAACTAAATGACCAGTGTTTATAAACAATATATATACACACATATATATAGCGGGTTTATTTCAGAACAATTTGGTTGCAAAGGAAAGGAGGTATGTACCCATTTTGTTTATTATCTGTAGAAATATAGCAGTACAGAAGCATAAAAATAACACTTAAAAAGAAGTATAAAGTAAAGAGAGAGAAAGGATAGGTAGAAGGCCTCAGAAATTACTTTGGGAGCACTTGGGGGGGGGTCTTTGTGGTTTATGACACCTTCTAAGTCATGACAGTGTAGTTTAGCCAGTTACGCCCCATTGGAGGGGATGAACACCTTCAGGCCTACACGTGAATGCCCTGATGACACCCCACCCATCCCACTTCCAAAGGGTCCTTTCATTGGCCTTCTCCCTTACCTGGCTCAAACCCCAGCTGTGGCCCCTGGTGCTGGGTGTGCACCCCCTCTGCACCTGGGCCGTGACCCTGCTTTTAGAAGCAAAGCACCCTCTGCTTTTGCAAGTGGCCGATTGTTTGAGTCATTATCCATTAACATTCCAGTGTAACAGCTTGACAAATTCCTTCAGAGTAGCTGTTCAGCGATTGAAAAGTTTTGATGCAGAGGAGAGCGAAACAATTAAAAGGGCCTAAGATTTAGGATTGTAACAAACCCACCAGATGCCCCAGCAAGTGGGATTTTAGGATTAATAGTTTGCTGTATCAGGTCTTTGTATTTGCTGGCTCTTGATTACTTTCCACAGGTGCTAAAAAAAAAATGTTACTGCAATTGCTGGACTTCTGGAAACCTATTCTGAGGTGAGTGCAGATTTGCATGACTGGAATGGTATCTTTTGCTCCTCTCTTTGGTATGGGGGCACATTCTTTTCATTGTTATTATTAATGTGATTAATCAGTGAGGCTTCTTCTATATTCTTTCTGATTAAACCTGCTGGTCATGGGTATGTCTCTAAGCTCTTTTGCCAGCATCCAAGAAGACTCTGTATGTGTGGATTCCTTTCTCTCGATTAAATAGTGTTATTTTATAAACAAACATTAAACTTTTATGAAATTATATGGATTCCTGAGTGCTGTTTGTTTAAAATTATTCTCTAAAGAGGATTAAAAGTGCAGGCTACTATGAGGGATTAATAGTGGCAAGAGAGGGCACTGAGTTCTGAGGCTTCTTGATTCATTGGGCCTTGACGGGCCTTTCTGTATCCCTCAGAAGAGCTGCTTAAAGTAGAGAAAAAGGCCTTTTAAAGCTTCTGTCTCTATACTTAATTTGGAATCTTGCAGCTATTTTTAAACTCAGCTACCCTGTTAAATTATTCATGCAAATTTCTTTGTCATGTGTTCACAGAAGTGCCTTGTTAACTCTTCGCAAATATTTCATCTCAAGGGAGGTGGTGCTGTGTTTCACCAACAGAAATGTCCTGACAGCAGCTGCCAAGCATGTAAAAGAATAAAGACAGCCTGCATGTATTTTTTTAAAGATTTGTCATAGCTGTTGATTATTCTCGAAAATGTGTGAGAGATCACTTTACAGTGTGTAGATAGGCTCATCCTGCTTTATATATGATACAACCCCACAAACTGGTTTGTTGCTGCTGCTTAGGGAGGAACATTTTAGAAATTTCTATTTTCCCTACACAATAAGTCATACCCATCAGTATAATCTTAAGTATTGAATTGTCAGCTCCCAGGATGTTGTTGTGCTATAGATCCACTTTCCCTTTCTGCTTCCTTAATTGCTACTGCAGAGGCTGACTGGTAAACTAATTACCATAGCACTGACATCCTTTGGCTAATAGAGGTGTAATCCAGGGATGGATTCAAACAGCCTGCCTAGAAGGAATAGCCTGTACTTTAATTGTATTCAAGGCATCACAGCAGCAGAGATCTATCTACTCTAGAAAATATTCAGGAACATGGTCTGTACAGCTAGTGAAAAAATTAACTGCTACACAAAGGCTGCATTTTAACTGTGTTCTTCAGCAGAAATTACCTCCTGCCTGCAGTAGAAGTGTTGGTGGAGTTGATAAACCTGGTAACCCCACAGAAGTGAAGCTGCCTGCGTGTTTGTCTCACCAGGTCCAGGCAGCATCAAGGCTGACTGTGTACTCCTGGTAAGCACACACACACAAACACATCTGTGTGTGTGCATGTGGCCAGCCACACAGATAAACACATAAAACCCCAGAAAACAGCACTTCTGCGAATGGAAACAGGACCAGCACAATGATCCTTTTCCCCTCTCTGGAATGAATGTCTGTACTGGAACATACAGAGAGACATGCAGCATGGGCCTCCTCAGTGACAGGACAGATGCTCATTTATCCAATAGCCAGCCCTGGATCCTTGTTTCCTCCAGCTGCAGATACCTGATCATGGCAAGACCTCAAGGCTCACTATCCCACTCAGTTTTCTTGACACCCACAAACAGGCACACACAGACTATGGATCTCCTCAATAACTGGCCTTGGGCAGTCCACCCTGTCAGCTGGCCCTATGGTACCCTCTCATCTCTAATCCTCATGGCACAGCAGTAAGGACTGAAGAAAGTATGGAGAGCTGAAAGTAGAAGCTGGGTAAATATTAGAGGAAGTGTCATATGTCATTGTCCTACTCTTTATCTTTTGTGGTATCTGGTTTCATTTAGTACTACCAAGAGGCTATTTGGCTAATCGGAGTGTGCTCTGAGCCAGAACTGACATTCCTAGATACCTGGCAAATCCACCTGCATGTCTGGCAGAGAGTGGGCTTTTAGCTGCCACACATTGATTCTGCGGCATCCAGACACTGAAGAAGCTGCAGCATCCTCAGAGAAATCAGTTGATTCTTATACAGAAGTTATTAGCAGCCCATTAACACTCTGCACCTGGTAACACTCAAGTGTGTTTGTTGCTGTTCCACAAGTGCAGATTTCAGATTTCATGCTTCTGTCATGGGCATTTTTGACAACCACAGAGCCCACAGGTGACCTGAGGTGAGGTGGTGTAAACACTGTGAAAATAATTTGTCTGTAATGAAATAAAGCTTGCCTTGAGGTTGTTGTCTTTGGCTAGCTTTCCTACAGAAGTGAGGTTTAAACAACCAGGGTGTGTCTTCAGTGACCCGGACAAGCTCAACAAGCCTCCTCCACACTGGTGACATGTTCTTTTGGTGCAAAGCTGGAGGATGGGCTACAGCCTTACTTTATTAGCTGTGAGAGAATCTGCTCAGGAGGAAGTCCTTTATCATCAATTGGAGCTCACAGCATCCCAGACACCAAAACCAATCAATCACGAAAGGCAAGTACACAGGAAACCAATTGTCTTTGTTTAATGACAACTGGCATCTGTGCAGTGGAGCACCTCACCTCTCTGAATAAATATTTTTGGGCTGCGGAGCCTCAGGCTGTGCGTGGGCTGCCACATTCCTTAACCTGCATGTAACAGCCTGGGAGCACCTGACCCATATCCACCACACACATCCCCATCTCTCCAGGGCCAAGGGGCCAGGAAGGGTGTACAGGGGTCCCCTGGAGAGGACAGCAACAGCCTGGGCTGGTTTGCTTCTTCCCATAGGAGAAATCAGTTTTACATGGCTTTTCCAATGGTGGCACCATGTAGGAAGTCGTGCAGCTCCAGCCAGGATGCTGCTGGCTAAGTCAAGCTGTCTGAGGGACACCTTGGACTCCCAGTCCAATGTGAGTGAGGGCAGGGAGGGAAAAAGCCATAACAAACCTACCCTACCCTAGGGAGAGAACAAACAGGAGGAGAGCTGAGCTCAGTTCTGGGGGTTGAAAACTGCAGAGCCTTGTGTAGCCTAGGGAAATCTACTCCAGTTACAGCCCTTTCATGAGCCAAAAGCCCAAGTGGCTGCTGCTCCCAGAAGTAACCCCTCTGCAGTGCTCTGGATCTCATGCAACAGCAAACTGCTCAGTATTACTTTGTTCAAGAAGCACCTGTATGGAATACTGTCCAGTGTCAAAACTAATTCCTTCCAGAGAGGCCAGGATGCTGCACAGTGGCCATTTACACCTCCCATGCCTCCACAACTTGCATGGTGAAAAACCCTACATAGGTAGGAAAAGAAAAAATCACAACTGATAAGACACAACGACAAAGCAAAGCTCTCATTCCTGTCCCCAGGAGAAAATTGTAGCTGCCTGCTCCAGGTTAGCATCACACCTCCAACTGTTCTCCCCAGCCACAAGATCCATATGTTTTTCAAGAAATTGCTGGTTCCCACAGCACAGAAAAGACAATAAGCAGTTGTGGAACTGAGTGATACAGACTGGAGAAGAATCATTCCAAATTGTCCCTACCCTGCAGTATTGGCATGACTGAACTCAAGAGAGAAATACATTTATTTGTTTCAGAAGGCAGATGTCATCAGCTGAGCACCAAGATGAATACAGCCCTTCTGTGCCGATGCTTATCTGAGCAGTAAATAGATGGCAGCAAATGTCCCCATGAAATTAGAACAAAATCCTTGCTTCTCAACATGTGCTGATTCAGGACACAGGAACAGTGCCCATGTGACAAAATGAACTGTTTAATGCACTGCTTGCTCCAATGAATGCTTTTAAGCCCTATATTTAGGGCAAGAAAAAAAGAAGGTTCAGAAATAAGGGCTAAACATTATCATGACCACAAGCAGCAGTAATTGAGCAGGGTCTGACTGTGGACATACTGCCCAGCTTTGTACAGTTCCAGTTGTGCAAGCAAGGTGAACCCAACCATTTCATTATAACAAAAGCAAACAAACCAAAACAAAAACCAAACAAAACCCCCCAAGTCAACCAAACAAGCAAAAGGTCACACGCTTTCAGCAGCAGTGTTGAATTTGTGAGGAAAAGACTAATCCCCCAGACCTCCAGTTTAGACTATCCACCTGGGGAAGGCTCCCAAGCAGAACACCTGAGATGCTTTGAATCAAAAATGAATGGACTAAAGGAAAATCAGGTAATTCTCACAGCCCAGCAGTGATAAGGCATCTTGCCAGAAGCTTTTATCTCTTTTCTCTTTAAAAAAAATTAAGTGGGTTATGGCTACTCTGTACTAACCACTACACAACTAAAAGCAAATACACAAAGTAGAATGCCTGTATTATTCCTTTGACATCAAGATTTTAGTCTTTAGGATGTAATCTTCCCCTAAATGTGTAGATTGTCTTATCTTCAGTAGCAGAATTGGTGATTGAGCTGTGTGCTAGTGACGTATTTCTTCTTTCTAGGCCTTCAAGGTCCTATTTCTTTATCCTCCTACCTATCTTGAGGCTACAAGATCCTTCATATTTTGACAGCAGCTTTTCTTCCTTGTGCCTGCCAAGGGCAATTTCATGAAGTATGGGATTCCCCTCCCGCAGCATCAGCTCACTGCTGGTGATGGACTGGGATGATTTTTGGCACAAGTGGTTTTGGCTTTCCCTAGCATGGCACAGTCATCCCAACATATGCTCTCATCCGTGCCTCCTTTCAGTGCTTTCTGTGACACTGCTGTGTCCCTGTGACACTGCTGTGTCCCTGGGCAATGCTGTGTGCCTGTGACACTGCTGTGTCCCTGTGACACTGCTGTGTCCCTGGGCAATGCTGTGTCCCTGTGACACTGCTGTGTCCCTGGGCACTGCTGTGTCCCTGGGCAATGCTGTGTCCCTGTGACACTGCTGTGTCCCTGGGCAATGCTGTGTCCCTGTGACACTGCTGTGTCCCTGGGCAGTGCTGTGTCCCTGTGACACTGCTGTGTCCCTGGGCAATGCTGTGTCCCTGTGACACTGCTGTGTCCCTGGGCAATGCTGCCTGGCAGCGCTGCAGGGAGCGAGCAGAATTACCCCTTTAGCCCCTAAATGAGCTTCGTTACTAGTGATGGATCTGAATCCACCTGCACGGCCTTCCCTTGGGTGTTGGCAACTGACCAACTGGAAGAAGTAAGCGCTGTTACACCTTCCCCTGCCCTGTCCTAATAGAAAATAATTTCTAAAACGCTGCCGGAGCGTTGCCTCGAGGAGTTTCACGGCAGCACAGTCAGGCAGGCTCTGCTGCGCTGCCTTCAGCATCCCCGCCGGGACCCCGCTGCAGCCCGCGCCGCCGGGGCACGGAGCACCGGGGGCTCCGTTTAGTAACTGAACTGAAACGATTTCGGTTTATTAATTTTGTCAATTCCATCCGCCGCCGAGCGCTCGCCGTGAGCGGCCTTCCCGCGCGCAAGGCATGCCGGGGGTTGTGGTCCCGCCGGGCGGGGGCGCGCTCTCGCTCCCTGGCGCGGTTTGACCCTTCCGCCGCCCCGTCCTCCCCCCACCTCCCACCCGTTGCCGTGACGCCGCTCGCGGCAGCACATTCCTGCGCGCGCTCCACGGCGGGGAGGGGAGAGCTCTTTTTCCGGGTCTGCCCTTGCCGGCGCCTGAACAGAAAAGTGAGTTTCTCGGCTCCTCCCGGGCTCCTGTCCCACAAAACAGCTACCTGCCCGGCCTCGCACCCGCGTCCCGGTTTAGCAGTGCTGCCCCGCTCGGCGGATAGGCGGAGACAGCCGCGGGGGGAGGCGGCGCCGGTGAGGCAGGGGGGCGGGCGGCCCTAGAGAAGCCGGGTGGAGAGCGAGGCCGGGGGCCCTGCGGCGCGGCGCTCCCCGCCCTGAGATGCCAACCCGGCAGTCGGCGGCGCAGCAGCTGCGAGCTGTGCGTGGGGCCGCGGGCTCGGGGGGCAGGGCGGGCAGGCGGGCGCGGGGAGAGGGGCTGCGGCGCCGGGGGCTCTCCCTCACCGCAGGGCGGGCTGGCAGGGTTGAGCCTCCCGCACGGGGCCGGGGCGGGCTGGAGAAGGCGGGAATGGCGGGCGGTGGGAGTGCGGGAGCTGGCGGCGCTGAGTCCCGCTGTCGCGCAGGTCCGCCCCACGTGTCCCGCCGCAGGATGGAGTTCGAGCTCCTGGAGAACGACGTGCTGGAGTCGCTGGAGGACCTGGGGTACGTATCCGGGGCGGGGGTGCGCGGCGCTCCCGCTGCGGGCCGGGGGCAGAGGGCGGCCCGGCACGGACACGGTGCCGCTGTCCCCCCGCACTGGCCGGGCCGCTGGCGCGCTGCAGGGCCGCGGCGCAGGGCAGCGCCTGCAATGGTCAGTTTCCGTCAGAGCCGCCCCAGAGCGGGGCTGGTGATGCTGCTCCTAGCCAAACGGGCAGGTTTTTAGCTGCACGGCCTTGGAAAGCGTGTCACTTCTCCCTCCGAGCTGATCTCCTTGATTGTTGGATGCTATCCGGTTGGTTACTCTTCTGCTCTACGCAGCGGTCCTACCTGAGGGTGGGAAAGAATAGAGAGACCTTTTAAGATAAGTCAGACAAGGAGAAAACTTTGAAGCTTCATATTTACTGGGAAAAACAAAGTAAAAAGAATCGTAAATAAGTGAGTGTTTTTCCTCTTTACACATTTTCTAGTGTAATATAGCTCAAGAAACTTTTGCTGTATCAACCTTTTATTTTATCAGAGTCAGTAAAGTTTACATAAATATGAAAGCGAGAGCACAGAGAACACGTCCTGCTCTAAGCTCCCATGTCTGTAAACTGTTGAGAGTTCAGAGGACAGGCAGCTATAATTTCACTGCTGCTGGTTTTATGCAAACAGCTGTATTTACTCACATTGGCCCCGTTCCCATTAATCACTTTGTGGCTAGAGTCATTATACTCCAACAAAGATTATATTTCCAGGCTAAGTTGGTGATGATAGTTGCAAATCTCGACAAATAGGCTTCTGTTCTGGGAGGTATTTCTCTGACTGAAATGTGAAAAGGCCTCTCTGCCATGATGACAATACTGTGATTGGCTTCTTTTCTCTGTCACATGTTTAAAAGGATACTAGTGGCTTAAGGGAGTTGTGATTTGTGCTCCTGATTAATGCAATTATAGACAGACAGTGTTGTTGGGTTTTGACATACAGTGAAAGCAGATGACCAAATAAGTAATATGAAGCAAAATTGACTATTACAATTGAAAAGAAAATTTGGAGGATGAAAGTCATGAGACCTCAGCAGTATTGGTAACAACTTGGGAAAACTACTGCATGTGTCTAAAGGACTTCTGTTTCCTGGTGTCTGAAAAGACAGGGGTGTTTGTGGTTTTATGCTTTGGCAGAAGCTGTATGGACTTCATGGTTCAGCTTACATTTTCTCATTAGAAACTGAAGACATTTCTAATATGCTACTTGATCTTTTTTTTATAGCATTGCATGTTAAAGAGCTGTTTCTTTTTGTGATTTGCTCAAGTGTTCAGATAGCGGTTTCTTCTCTTGTAAATCAGTTAGTTGAACTGTTGAAAAAGCAAACAGATGGGATAGCACAATATTACTAAAAGGGAGTGGAGCTGTAGAACATGTGCCATTGGCAGAAACAGAAGGAAAAAAGCTGCTTGCAGTTAGGAATCTGCAAGTTAGATTATTGGCCACATAGATGTGTAGCTGAAGTCACAATTAGCAGAAAGAAGACACTCAAGATGTTATCTCTATTAACGAAAAATTCTAGTAAAGGTGTCTCTGATGTGACCAGTGACTTAAATCCCAATCCTGCCAAAGAAAAAGGCTTGCCATTGCTTCATTTCTACTTTGATTTCTAACTGGATGCTTCTGTTCTGAGTCCCAGATGTCCCCATACTAACCAGGGTCTGAAATGTCTGTGGGATGGGACTTAGACTTGCTCTAGTTAGCTTCTTGGAAGTGTCTAGCCTACTGTGTCACGGAGTAGGGTTGTAATACATGAGATTACAGCTTCCCACCAGCTGCCAGTAGATTAACTCTGTTACAAATCAAGCTGCTCTGTGAGGTAAAAGTTATTTTTGAGTGTGGCTCCTTCGTTTTACTTGGCTGAAGTAGCAGGCCATACAGTGAAGGCCAAATCCTTTGTATGTGGTATTAAGCACAGGAGCAGAGTGAGGAGAATTACATTTCAATCTGAGATTTTTTTTTTATTCCTGAGGTTTGCCAAGAGTTGTCTGGACTCACTGGATTGCTGTGACGTGGTGGGTGGCTTTATGCGGAAGTTTCCAAGAGAGATTTTGGTTGGTCATGTGTGCTCTTGGATGTCTTTCTCTTTTGGGGGCAGTATATCAAAATAATTTTGTACATTTTTTTCTAAAATACTCTGGTAAACTCTGACTTGTGCTTTTATCTGTTAATAAGGCAGCCTTCTCCCTACTCTTCATCCTCCCCCTGAGAAATTATCAGTACACAGATGTCCTGAAAGCTATGTTTTCAAAGATCTGATCTGTAAACTCATGCCTTCTTACACTAGCTCTGACTTTTGACTTATTTGGCTTACGAAAGGAACTAATTCCATTGGTTTTTCTTGTGCCCGTTTAGGGAGGTTGGTTTTTTAAGAGAGGATATTGTCATGCAGATCACTTATGTAATACTTGTATCAAAGGCTTTGTTTTGTATGTCAACCCTTTCATATGTGATAGGAAATGACAGAAAAAATGCATTTGTTCAGCAGTAATTATTCAATGTACTGTAAAGCACTAGGTAGAGCTCAGGAAGGATTCTTGAAACTGCAGTTGCCCTGGATAGATTTATTGTCAGTAACATCTTCAAGAGATGGAGGCAGAGATGTTGCTACTGTACACAGTGACATTCTCAAGGAGGAAACCTTTGATGATGATATTTTGTGACACAGTGTCTTTGGTGGTAAGTTAATGTGCACAGAAATTCTGAGTTTACTCAGATATTTTCAGTGTGCTTTTTGTTACAGTTCAGCACAGGAATCACCACTTCAGGAGTTCAGCACTGCAGATGTGTTGTGGGTGTAGCTCTCAATATGTGTACAGCACAAAATAAATCTATCGAAGGCCATTGGTCACAGCAAACATTAATAAACTGTGCTTTTGTTTTACTTGTCAGTTACAAAGGTCCATTGTTAGACGAAGGAGCGCTGGCTCAGGCCGTCTCTCATGGAGCCAGTTCCCCTGAATTCACCAAACTCTGTGCTTGGTTGGTGTCTGAGTTACGGCTCTTCTGTAAACTAGAGGAAAACGTGCAGGCAACCAACAGTAAGTAGTCATAACTCTAACACAAACATGCACTGAATGTGTGTTCTTGCATGCCACAGAGATTAGGGCAGACAATATCTCTTGTACCTCAGGGAGTGCTGTCTGCACACTGCCAGATTTTGAATATTTTCTACCTTAAACTTGTCTAATGAACAGCCAGTAGAGGTTGAAATAATAGTGGGTATCAAACAGTATTTCTTCCAAAATTAGCTTTTTCTTTTAATTTTTCAACCACATTGCTTTTTAAAGTTCTTAGATGGATTTAGGGAAACATTAATGCTAGTGTGGTTTTTATTAGATCATGAGAATACTTTAATTCAATGCTTCTGTTTATAATTTTCATGTCAGTAATACTACTGTTCAAGGTAACATTCTTATGACTACAGTAACCATATTTTCTTTTTACTGTTGGTTACCTTAACTCTGTGCTTACAATTAATTTTTCCCTTTTCATGAAATGCTCTGAAAAGGAGCCTGAAAGTGATTGTTTGGTTTTCATTTTGGTAGAGGAAGCAAACCTTAGCTTTCAAAAAAAAAAAGTTATTTTTGGTTTGCTAGTCATGACATTGTACAGATTAAATTGTTGAATTGGTATGATAACTCACATTCCTGAATATCTAATATATTAACTCATAATGCCTTTATGAGCTTAGCTTTGTATTTACTCAGTGGCCAAAGGTTGCTGCCTTTTACCTCAGCATCTGTTACTTTCCTTTCTCTCTGTTTTTGACATGTTCACTCTTTCTACTTTGACTGTATTTCATGTGTTTCTCTGTAACAATACAGCATCTCACTCCTTCTAGTAGTATAAGGTTCCTACTGTACATTTTGTGTAAAAATACAATCCAGAAATCTTCCAACACCTACTTCAAATTCTTTAAACATAGTGATAGAAACATGTTAGTGGAGTATCAAGTCCTACTTCCATTTTGTATGTCTTGAGTTTGGGAATAACAGACATTTGGGGTTGAAGTCTCTTTTTGAAAGATAAAAAATGTTACCTCTCATCACAATTTTTTTTACCTAACAAATTCTGACTTTGTCAGAACTATCTGATATAGTTGGGAGAGTTAATTGGTATTTAAAATATTCCTGTAAAATTTGTGATGTTTTTAATGCCCCCTTTCATTGTAGAAATTGCCAGTGCCTGTCTGTTGTAGCTTGGAAAACTGTCAGTGAAACGTTTTATATTAATGTAGTTTGTGCTGTCTCTTTGAGGAACCCAAAGAATGCATTTGTCTTCCATTAAATAAAAACAGGTCTTAATATTAAATAACAACTCAAGCAAAACATACATTTTTTAAAAGAGCTAATTCATTCTAATATTCATTCACATATATTAGCAGTAAACGAATTATTGTTCTTTTCTCTCTAAGGTCCAAATGAAGCAGAAGAATTTCAGCTTGAAATGAGTGGGTTGCTGTCTGAAATGAACTGTCCATATGCATCATTAACATCAGGAGATGTGACAAAACGCCTTCTTAATCAAAAGAACTGTCTCTTGCTGCTTAGTAAGTTAAAAGGGTGCTTGCAAGCAAATCTGGTTTTCTGCAAGATTCATAGTATTGTTTCTTACACTTAATGAGATACTGGTTTGTTTACCACAATGTAGTTACCTAAAAATATGCATTATTTTTTTCTGTAATTTACACCATCAGAGTATTATACTTCTGGGTTTACCAGTCAATGTGTAGCCAGTATACGATCGAAAATACTCTGAGTATTAACGTTTTTTGCATTCATGAGCAAAAAGTTTCTCTTCCTGCTTCTCAAAAGGCACAACAAAGAGGGAATTGTTTGAAGACTTCTGCCAGAATTTAGTCACTGAATTTATTTAGCGTGGTTGTGAAAATGACCACTAACATCAGATGCATCATAATTTTGGAGCCCCCAGCACAAAGACTTGCAAGGTGCAACAAAACTTGTATTTTCCTACACTGACAACAGTTGGAATTGTTATGAGAGAATGTTTTATCCCAGCTCCCAGTTCTTTTGATCATCATCCTTAGTAAAGAGCTTCACTGTTGCAATCTGCTGATGTAAAGGAAGTTAACATTAATGGTGATGTCTTCCCTTTTCCACCCATCAGATCTCAGTAGCTAAACTGGTTTTATTTCTGCTTATGAAATGTTAGAGGAGAAGAAATAGTACTTGAATTTGTAAAAAGTATGTGATATTGATTCACATTAAAAAAAACCAAAAAACAAGTCTCAGTTAGAAATTTTAGTGCTAATTTTAATCTAATCTTAAATTCAACGAGTTAATATTTTATTTGCTTCCCCAGTTGCTGCTGATTCTTTAACTTTTGAGAACAGAAATTCAGTTCTGCCTTCATCTGAGATACAAGAAATTAATTACAGAGTAGGTTCATGTATTCCAATAGTAGAAAAAAGATGAGTAGACTTAATCTGAATATTTTTGATAGTATGTTAAAAAATGTCAGATGAGGTGAGGTAGTTGTTGCATTTAAAATACTTTGTAGATAAGCAATCTGCCCTTGAGCTTATTTTCTGTAAGCCAAGACATTCAATAAATTTGGCTTTTCTGTGACACACAGTTTATCCCAGAGGTCCTTTGGGATGTACGTTTTGGTAATATAAGGCTGTGTTCAGGAGCTGAACTCTGGTATCCCATCTGGCAGGAATACTGTGTTTACTGTCAAATGTGAAATTGCAATAGTGCCAAACTCCTTTTTTGTGTACCATGATAGTTGCATAGCTGAAGTGAACATATTAGGTATCCTGTTGAATGTGAGCCATAAAACTATTTTTTTCAGAGGAAACTTAATAACCCTCTGTAATGAAATGCTAGGGTATTTTACATTTTACTGAAATGCAGCACAGTTTATGTCACTTGAAAGATGTAGCAGTATTGCTGGGAGAGGAAAGCACCAAATAAACCTAAGTAGTTAGGATTGATTGTCTTAGTGTGCAGCATCACTAGAATGCAATTTTAAGTATTGGCATCTGCAAAAACAAAAAGTTACAAGAGTTTCAGGTTGGTTCAGACGAGGTCTGCAAAAAAGAATCAGTATCTGAGGAACATCTGTCTTACAGTGGTAGACTTAAAAACTTCTGTCATTGTCAGAGGAGGTTGAACGTAGCTTAAATGTGATCTCTAATGTTTTGGAACAAAATTCTCCTGCTAGTTTCTTTTTCAGTCAGTAGGCCTGAAAAGAGTGTAATTAATTGAAACTTCAGTGTAAGAAAAATCTGTGTAAAGTATTACTGAAAGAACTTACAAAGGATGCTTCACTGCTTTACATATTCTAAGAATTTTTTTTATTTATAAGGCATTCTCTATCTTTAGCAGAAGACATTCTAGACATCTAGAAGAAATTTTAGAGATCAGTAAGAAAAGAACACAGCATTTTAATCTTTTTAACTGTCCTACTTTTAAAAATAGTAAGCTGCTTTTGTACAGCCATGGGTTTACTTCCCTGCTCACAAGTGTGTCTGCAGTATCAGTTTTCCTTATTTTTGGAAATGTTTTTGTACATTATTGCTATGGTCACTCAGTATGATTAATGATAAAAGTATTATTAAACCTGTGCATTTTTAAAAATTCAAACCTTGAAGTTGTGACACCTGCAAACAAAGGCTGTTTATATCACTGAAAATTTATATCACTGTAAATGACACCTGGTGCTGAAATTTTGGGCATATACTGTGTTCAGAAACTGATTTTGATTTTACTCTTTCTGTTTGATAAAGGAGTTACAATGTGATGGTAGGCTCTTACAGTTCTGTTATTGAAGAGAACTGCAGCCATTCTAGCTTGTGTTTCATCAGTTACAGCCTTCCTTTCTGAAGTTGTTCTTCGGAAAGAAGTATATTCTCAATAGTACTTCTAAATGGGATTATTTTTCCACTCTGCATTTTGTGTGGGGAAGTAGATGAGGTTCATCCAGCATTTCACTTCTCTCTACTCATTTCTGTGCTTGTTTCCTAGAGCCTCGAGAAGTGCTTGCTTGTTTTACCATACAGTGCATATCCCTGTCCTTCATCCTGCTTGTTTCCATGTTCCTAGTTTCCTGTCTTTGCTGGGCAAAGCCTGAAGGAAAAGAGCTGTGCTCTGTTGAACTCTGGGATTAATACCTGCTGGAATCATAGGGATTTTTTCCCAGGCTTTAATCGGTTGTACTAAACCTGCCCTCTGTTTCGTTTATAGCACTGAATAGGTAATTATGATAAATATGAGCGTTTTGTGGATACAAAGTTTCTATCCCTCACTCTGTCTAAAACAGCCCATTTGCACATTTGTTGGTTGTAAGCACTTGAGTTTTCACTGGCTCTAAAATGACTTAACTCTGCTATATCTGATGGTCAAATCTAATTTTTCTTACCCCAGCATACCTCATCTCAGAACTGGAAGCTGCCAGAATGCTGTGTGTGAATGCCCCTCCTAAAAAAGCCCAGGAAGGAGGTGGCAGTGAAGTCTTTCAGGAGCTGAAAGGCATATGTATTGCTTTAGGCATGTCCAAGCCTCCCGCCAACATAACGATGTTCCAGTTCTTCAGCGGAATTGAAAAAAAAGTAAGATCCAAAGGAACAAAAATTGGAATATTTACAATGTTACTGTTTCAATGAAAAAGAGTTCTGCTACCTGGGCGTGATTTGCCTCATGTGAAACTCCAGTGTTTGGATTGTGGAGGAGAGTTAATGTATTTTACTGTGTATGCAGAGTCAGAATTTTGAAAATTATTTAAGAGGCTTTTTCCATGCCAAGACATGAGGTCAGGGACTACTGCTATCATCACCTTCCAGGGTGACTGCTCTAGGTTTTAATGCCACCACTTGTTACAGAAGACAGAAAATGCTGAGCTTAGGCTTCAGGAAGAATGTTAAAGAGATATGTTTCCAGGAAGTACACCTAAACAAATTGGTATGGGAGCCTAATGTTTTAGAAGTGTTTTGGTTAAAAGGTGATATAACTAAAGTAAAACTTAACATCTTTTCCCTAAGACTTTGTAAATTCTTGTGATTCCATTTATTTTTTTCCTCACGTGTGTGTTCTCCAGGCTGTTGTGATTTAAAAAAAACCCAAAAACTTTTGTATGAGTAACTTCTATAAACTGGAGAAATTAAATGGAATGGACTGTCCAATGCACAAACCAAAGGTTAGTGACAGAAAGATTTTAAGTCACGTTTAGTGACTTAATTTCCAGGATAGGGGAGAACAGAACAGCAGAAGGACAAGCCTTGTTAACTTTAAAGAACAGATATGGGTCTCTTCCAGTGCAGAATATTCTGTGATTACAAAGCTCCCCAAAACACATCCAGAGTTTGACTGACCTTTTAGTTGCGTTTTACTTAAGCAAAACCAAGCAACTGAAAATAGTGTTCAGTTTCTGTGCAAAGTATCCTTTTAATGTCCTTTTAATCTGGAAATTCTGTTTTACTAGTATATGTTTTTCACATTGTCTGTTCACTGTTAAATGAATTACATTAACCTTCCCCCCGCCTTAATCTTCCTTATAATGTATTGAAAAACAATCAGAAATTTCTAACCTACAGTTTTTGCAGAAATTGTATATAACTGTAGTGTTTATGGTCTGAACACTTCTGATGTTGTCAGCATTTGAGAAAGTAAAGCTGACTAATAACTGAAAAATTTATTTAACTTTGCAAATGAAAATCAAACAAAATGTGAAAATCAAACAAAATGTGAAAACTTAAATATCATAGAGTGAAAATTTAAGTCTCAACTCTAAAATGATGGTTATAATAAGAGGTCTCTCTTGAGTGTTGTTTTTAAAAAGGGAGTCTTCGAATGGCAGTAGTCTGATTTAATATGTGAAAATCAAGCTAACTTTTTCTTCACACATATGTAGTACAGTTTGGAGTAGGATATTTGTATAGTTGACTCTTTGTTTATGATCCACCACATTTAAAAAAGGATCTGCTGATACTTGAATGAACTACCTGTGCTATCTGAAAGCATTTAGGTTTAAAATCTTAAATAAATTTGGCTCAGCACTACTGGAAAACCAGGTCACTGAATGTGTTAGATCACATGCTGGAATGAACAGGTTGGCTTTTTTTTTCTAAACTACTTTTGTCCAAGTTTTTGTCACTGCTACTCCATTTCTTCATGCTTGAAGTCCTCAGAATTTTTTTGAGATGGGATTAAAAATACCGGTTGTGCCTGCACTCATAAAATGCAAGTTAGATTTAAAATTTCATATTAAAGATTTTTCTCCTTTTGATTGTAAAGAGGGGTCCTTCTTTAGGTCGTGTTGTATTTCACACAGTCTTAATACAACCATTTTGATGCAAATGTGGAGTGTTTTCTGAATTAAAGAGATGATGTGTAGAATAATCGCTCTCTCTTCAAGAGTAGCTATACCTCATGGTATCTTTGTTTTAACTGTGTATCTACTCTGTAGTCCCTTCTCTTAATTTTTAAATAATTATAGTTGAGACTATCAGAAATATAAAAATCGCTGCTTTCCAAAAAAAGTGTACTTGGTTCTCTGTTCCAGAGAAAATAACTTGCTATTGGAGGTTGCTTTGTCATACCTTTGACTGTCAAACAGTCTTGTCCTTTAATTTGAATCTTGAAAAGCTAATTTTTTTAGCCAAAGCTTATATTTTTATGTCTCCTAACAGCTAAAGGAAACTCTAGCAAAGGTTCCACCTAATCATGTTGGAAAACCTCTGTTGAAGAAACAACTGGGACCAGCTCACTGGGTGAGTAGTTGCAGGTACTAGAGCCTGTTTCCCTTTTTCCAGTATACAAAGTACTGATCTTGATTCTGTGTGTTGCAAAATGATTTTTCTCTTTCCGAAGACAGGAAGATAATTTTTTGCAGTATAATGTCTATGTTGGTACAATAAATGTACAGTAACTGATAAGATCTTAGACTCATGAAGCTCTATGTCCAGGTGCAGGCTGAACTTTTCCAAAAGAAGAGATCTACAGTGGTGGTGCTGACCACCATGCTTGTGCAGTAGCTCAAACTGTCCTCTCCTGCCCTTTGCCAGCACTGTCTGTGTGACCTGGCCCTGCTGGGATGCTGTTTTGTCTGCTTCTGGGGCTTCTTTTTAGCTCAACTATGGGTCTTTGCCTAATGTCCTCCTCTTTCTGTCATTTGGAGTAGTCTGCTTCCTTTGTAGCCTCTTCAAGAGGCAGGGAGTGTGCAGGTAGGAGCTGGGAAAGACACTGTACACCCAGGCTGTGGAGCTGTGATTTTCTCTGTCTGGGATTTGTCACATGCTCTTCTAGGAGGGTGGTGTCTGGATTAATCACTGCTGCTGCATCAAGCCCAGTGCTGTTGCTACTGCTGTAAGACTGCAAGTCTCTCTTGTCTCTCTTGCTTAAAGCTGCAGCACATCTGCTCCCAGCAGTCTGCTTCCTTCAGTGGTTGTATTGTTGAGACTGAAAGTGGGCCCCACTGCTTTCCTAGAGCCAGGCCTCTGTCAATACCTAAATTATTTCCCTAATGGTGCAATCTCACCTGCTGCTCTGACTAAACCACTGTTTGCTACCAGGTGTTTCTCATGATGACTTTTTTGCCTGTATGCAGATTGTGCTTTAATCAAGATCCTCTTACAGTACTGTACTTACTTTTAGTACTTTATCTTCACTCTTTGTCCTTAAGCTTACTAATTTTTAAGAAGGCAAGGGCGTCATATTTACTAGGACTTACATATGCCTTTTCTTCAGCTTGTTTCTTGTAATATTTTCTCACCTTTGCTTCTCTGTCCTGGTGGATGTTGAGAAATGCCTCGGCAGTGTGTGCATTTTTTGTGCTGTTAGAAATGGTAGAAGGGTGAACTTGAGCCTTTGAAACTTCAGGAAAATAACATCAGCAGGCATAGCTTGGCTGTGAGTCCATTTGACAAGGTAGGTAATTGCAGTCTGAAACCCTGCATGGTATCTCTCTGTCATACTCTCTTTCATCCATGTAGTTTTTGAAGTAGAAACATTTTATCTGTAATCTATAGATTGTTTGCAAATCTTTTTTTCAGGAAAAAATTGAAGCAATTAATCAAGCCATAGCCAATGAATATGAAGTCCGAAGAAAACTGTTAGTCAAACGTTTGGATGTTACTGTGCAATCCTTCGGCTGGTCAGATAGAGCTAAGGTACAAAAAACTTGCTGTGAAGTCCTGGTTGAGGGTAACCTTTTATAAGTATCTCTGGCAAACTGCATCTTTGTTTTGTCCTTCATGAGTCAAAAGTAATTACAGGAGTTGTCTGGTTTTATTTTGAGTTTCTTAACAAGTGTATAACAACGTAAGGTGATTTAAAAAATTTTACTAAAAACTGATTTGTTGGATTTTAAATCAGTTTCTAAAATGAGAAGACAGACCATGTGTAACTACACACCAAAGCCACTGGAAAAGATAGAGATCACCGATCCAATTTTGTTCAGAGTGCCATAATGTGAACCATTAGTGCTGTGTCTCGTGTGATGGTAGAAAAGCATCTTCCTGTTGACCATCCCTTATCTTACTTTGTGCTGTCCACAGCGATCAGATTTCCTTAACTCAAAGTGTGTCTGCAAGCACAACTCCACAGATGCACATGAGAAAAGCTGCTAAGGCACTACTTGTTCTTACCTCATAGACAGGGTAATATTTTATGTGCTTCTTTTGTTTTTGAACCGTGCAAGTGGCTGTGACATGAGATCTGTTCTCCCTTGAGTATGTGATACATATTCTGGCTTTAAAAATAGTTACATGGTTCCCCTATTTCGTATGTCTCAGAAACAAATTACAAGATTAAAAAAATAGTGCATATAATTTATTTTTTAGGACTAAACCAGATCTGCTAACATGCTGTTAAGTATGCTGCTGACAGTGTTTGAGACTGAGTTATTAGTGCTAAACTGAGACACATAGAATCAACAAGTGTTTTTTCTTGATAAATGTTTTTTCAAAAAGCAACTGTACTTTATTATTAAACTGTGACCTGTCCCATTTTCTGTTTCATCACCTGAGAAGGACTTCTACTGGTGTACTATCTCTTAAACCTTGTATTCTTCAGGCTTCTTAGCAAATGATTGAAGAACTAGTTGATTGTTTGGATATTTTAATAGAGAAGAAAAATTCTCAAAAGTGTGAATTGTGTTTAAAAAACAGGGATTACATCTTTGTCATCTTTACCCATGTGTTTTTTGATTTTTTTTTTCATAGGAATTCTCAGATATTTTTAACTTGACTAACTACATAATATTTTCGTAAATCCCTCAAATTGTGTACATGCATTTATATCTATTGAAATTCAAATCTTAAGTTTTTTTTAGAAGCATAACAATACAAAATTGGAGAATGTTGCTGTAGTATTCCAGACACACAATACAGTTTGTTTTAACAGTAACTTTTAGCATGATCGTAGTTTTTTTTATTTAAAAAGTATTTGAATGAAATAGTATGACTAAATAGCCACTTCTCCAGATAGTGGAAACACCAGGAAAAAAAAACAAACCCACGCTTACAGTTTATTATTAGGGCTTTTTTAAGTAAAAATTTCAAGTTTCACCTAGAACAGGACCTTTTTCTGCTCATAAGTGTTGGAGATGGGGTGATGCTGACCTCACTGGAATGGGTGCAGGTCAGGGTGCACCACAAGAGGAGGTCTGGAGACTAAACACAGATGTGTTTTGCTTTCATTATCTTCTGGACAATAGCAGTAACTCATATAACTATATGACACACTTCTATTCTGTGTTTGACTGCCTGGAAGTGATACAGTGTGCATGTATATATTGTTAAAATTGTCAGCTCATCGGTGTCTTGGCAGTTCAGTCAGAATTGTTTCCTATTTACTTAAGAAATTAATGTGACAAATGCTAGCTTTGTTGAAGTATTTCTTAGTTATAAAGTGGTTCTCACTGCCTTTTAATAACTTTTTGTTCTATTTGCAGTAGTGGCTTTTTCTTCAGTGCTGACTCGATTCTTTTGATGAGATGTCCCATTGCTTAATCTGACTGGGTTTTGTTTTTCTTTGCTCCAACAGAGCCAAACAGAAAAACTGGCTAAAGTCTACCAGCCAAAACGTGCCCTCTTATCTACTAAGTGCACTATATCAATTGCAAATCTCTTGGCGGCTCGGCAAGATCTGTCAAAGATTATGAGAACTAGCAGTGGGTCCATCCGAGAGAAGACTGCGTGTGCCATTAATAAGGTACCTTGGGTGACATATGGCTTGTTCTTTTAGGAATATTTAAGTAATTTGAATGTAGTAATAAATCCTACTTATTTTCAGGATTGTAAATGGAATTTGGAAATAAAGGATAAGAAACTTGGTGTTTATATGTTCCGGATTATGCATCAGTGTATTATGGATAGTGCAGTTTCAGCTGTTGAGGTTCACAGTGTCCCTTCTTTGGGGCAGCAAAACATTGCTGAAATACTTTGGATTATTTTCAGTGGGAGTAGGCCTGCTCTGTCTTATCAGAATTACTGAGGTCATTACACTACTGCTACCTAATTCTGTCACCATGTCAAAAATAACAGCTACATAGTAACTGTATTTCTGCTCTATGTAAATAGAATGTACTAAGATCACAAGGCAAAGATCCCATAAATTAGATTGCCCTGGGTACATAAATAGGTTTTAGTCAAGTGTGTAGTTCTAATAATGACATAGTAGAAACATGACTTAGACTAAACAATTCGCCTTTTTTTCAAAAATTAAGATTTTACAATAGTAATAGTCTCACAAGAATATATGTGCTGAACTTGCAGCGCAGTAGGTATGAACAGCAGCATGCTTGGTGCATTAAAATTGTGGAGATAGGTTCTAATTAGTTTAGAAGAAAATAGTGGTCTGCTGATTTGACACAGCCCATCCACCCCAAATAATTTCTGCACCTTTTTAGTGTTGTTGGAGTGCAAGAAATTAAGTAGTAAGAAGACAGGCTGACTATGTCATCAGACTACATGTATGTTTTACTAGGAAGCAGTACTGCCCTGCTGCTAATGCATATTCTGTTAACTTATCTCCATTATCAATATCAAATGTTTTCCAAGACAGTAACATGAAATAGCAAAGTAGCCTGCTTCCATTGAAGTTCTTTTGTTGTATTATTTTAAAACTTAAAGCAGTATAAATGTCCTGTCCCATTTTGTCTTGCTAAATTTATAACATCACACCATCCTTAGACGGCTAGACCTTTAGAGTCTTGCTTCACTCTGATCAGTGCTGTCTCACACCTATCTGTTGTTAAGTTTCTGCATATCCTTATATCATTACCCCTTACTGTAAAATAGAATTTTTTCCCTTTGTTTACCAAGTCAATGGCTTCTAAACAATTCAGAGCACTAGTTAGGAGAGAAACTGTGTTGCACTGTACTTGTGCTTATTTGAGTTTAGCACTCTGCACTAATGAAGAGTTTAGTGAAGGACTGTATTGGTGCTGCCCCTGCTGGTGTGCCTGCTGTTTGAACAAAAAGCATAGGCCTCCTGACTTGTCAGCAGTGCTTCAAGTACTAGATAAACCCTGTTTAATTTTTATTAACTGGAGACAGAGATCTGTCACATCCAAACAGACAAAAGTTTGCCTCTGGATGTAAAAACCTTGGAGTGGGTGCTGTTTGTGGTGTGTCTCAGTAAATGTGACTGTCCTGTGAGGTGTCACAGCTCCTATGGCAGGTTTTCCTTTCCCTTTGCAGGTGCTAATGGGCAGAGTGCCTGACAGAGGAGGAAGGCCCAATGAAATTGAACCTCCACCTCCTGAGATGCCACCGTGGCAGAAAAGACCAGAGGGTGGCTCACAACAAGGCGGTGGGAGAGGAGGAAGAGGTGGCTACGACTCTTCCTATGGAGGGCGAGGAGGTTATGACCATGGGGGTCACGACCGAGGAGGAAGAGGAGGCTACGACTCATCATACGGAGGGCGAGGAGGTCACGAGCAGGGAAGCCATGATCGAGGGGGACGAGGAGGACGTGGTGGTTATGACCATGGTGGCAGAGGAGGCGGAAGAGGAAACAAGCTTCAAGGAGGCTGGACAGATGGCGGAAGTGGTGGCTACCAGGATGGCGGCTACAGGGAGAGCAACTACAGAGATGCAGGTTTTCAAACAGGTGGCTACCATGGTGGTGGTGGTGGTGGCTACCAAGGAGGAGGCTATGGTGGCTACCAGTCGTCTTCTTATTCTGGAAGTGGCTACCAAGGGGGTGGTGGTGGTGGCTACCAGCAAGACAACAGATATCAAGATGGTGGGTCCCACAGTGACCGAGGGGGTGGGCGTGGAGGAGGGAGGGGTGGCCGTGGTGGTCGTGGTGGCCGTGGAGGTCAAGGAGGTGGCTGGGGGGGCAGAGGTGGACAGAACTTTAATCAAGGAGGGCAGTTTGAGCAGCACTTCCAGCATGGAGGTTATCAGTATAATCAGTCTGGCTTTGGACAAGGAAGACACTTCACCAGCTGAGGCTGCTAAAAACTTACACTTCAGCAGAGCTCACATGATAGAAACCTGGTTTCAGAGGCCTGACTTAAATGCTGCTTGAATTAGTACAGGTTTGCACACAGCAGGTGGAATCTCTTTGGGTGGGATGTTTTGCATTGAGCAAAGCACTACCTTGTATAGACCTCCCCACCAATTCCAACCTGTCTGAATGAAAGGCATTGTCATTACCCCCTGCACCCTAAACATCAACTAATAGCCATGCTTTTTGGATGTTGGACTAGTTCCCTCTGCTCAAAACACTTTTTTTCTGAATCTGCCTGCTGTGTTTGCCTTCTGTTTTGATTCAGAGAAATACCAAGACCTGTCAAACTTGTCTGTTATAATACACAATAAAACTGCATTTGTCCCCCAAATCGTTGTTGAGTTACACGTTCTAAAACCAGTTTGGAGTATTGCTTTTGGCTTGCTGACCTCTTGTTTCAGTCACGATGACACTAGAGGCGTGTGTGTGCACGCACAGGGAACTCCCTCTGACAAGCAGGGGTTTGTGTTATCTGAGCTCTACTGTGGATGCCATGTTCAGTAGCCTTATCTCCTGCTAAACAACGTTTTCCCACCCGCTCAACTCTGAAGACTGACCGCCGCCAAAATCTGCAAAGATCATTTCAAACTAAGCTAAATTGTGAACTGATAGTGTGTGTAGGCCTGTAGTTAGGTGTAGCAATTCAAACTGACCTGCCTCCATCCAAAACAAGTTGCTCCTCCTCCAAACCTAATTTTTACTTGAAATCAGCTAGAAGAAATTACAAACTGAAGTTTATTTTATTTGCAAGTTAATACCACTGGCTCAGCAAATCTAGGGCAATTTGTTTTGGGTTTGTCTTTTTAAAGAAATGCACTACGGCCTGGGAAGATTAGTTCCTGCCTGGAGGAAGCCCTTTTATTATTGCTGCAGAAAACAAAACCTGGCTGAGTTTGGTGTTCTAATGTTTGGGTTTTTTTCTTTACTGAAAGCCACATAATGCTTCTTGCTGGGTTTTTTGTGTACATAAACATTGTCAAGCTGTGAAAGAAAATGGCTGAAGGTGTGCTGTTGTATAAAAGGTGAGCAATAAAGTATCTGTATGTTCCATTTGCTTTAGTTTCTTTTCCTTGACAGTAGAAAGCAGTTGCTATAGTAGTTGGGAATTAATGGGGATTTCTGTCTGCTTCATCTATTTTATATTTTAATGTATTTTAGATTTTGTAGTTGTCCCGACTATACCATGTGTTCTGTCCGTTGAGGAGCTGTCAGAACAGGAGCAGGTGGGAGGAACTGATCTTCAGTTGCCCTAAGCTCTGTTCTGTTCCACCCTCTGACCTGGTGTAGCAGCATGTAGAACTCTCACTTGCTGTGTAAAGTTATTCTTAGGCTGTGTGAGCACCTGTCTCCCAGGTTTTGTTCCTGTATGCCATGTAAACTTGGTATGCTGCTTCTGGGAACTTTCCTGATGCTCTCCAGCCTTGTGGAAATGTAGAGTCCTGCTACTGTGCTTGGATCACTCCAGCAGAGGCTGTGCTGATGGCAGAGTCTACCTATTTGTCCTTGGGGCTAAGTCCAGATTGATGCAGGCTGAAGGAGTTCCTTGGGTTACACTGATAGCAAGAGTATCTGCGAGAATCTCTGTAACACTGGTGTTGCTGTAATTCAAGATAATCATGTAAATAAGCTGATAAACATCGTTTAGAACTGATTTGCCTGTATTTCCATTACACGGTCAGCCTGAAAATTTGCTTGATTTGTTGTGGCCACTAGATGCTGCTAGTGATTCACGGGTTTGGAAGCAAAGGTCCCTGTGAAAGGCTCTTTGGAATCTGACTTAATGGCTTTTCTCCTTTAGTGTTTCAAACAAATTTAACAAGCCTGATGGGAAAAACTTTCTGTATTGAATCCTGGTCTTTGAAGATCACTGATACAGATCTATCTCTGCCTAATACCATTCACATTATGAACATCTAAAACTGAATGTTGCTGCCTCACAAAAGTGGACTGATGGTTTCTTACCATGATTTCAGCATGCTCCAGAGAAGGTATCTCCCTTGTGGGAGAGTAATACCTAGTTGTAAGCATTAGCTGCATTCATGCAAAAATAATTACTGGGTTTCTTTTTTTTAAGCATTAAGGTTCCTACCGTGGGGTCAGTCCTGGAGCAGTAAATGTAAAGAGATTGGCAAATTTAAAGAGCCTTTTGCTGGGAATGTAGTATCTTCAAGCTGACAGCTTCCGCTTTTCTCACTGCAAAGAGGCTGGTGTTTTCTGTCAGTGCATCAGAGTGCCGTAAACTTGTTTCCAGCAAGAGGGAACTCAGGAGGCTCTTCAGAGAGCCCCCAAGTTGAGTTATATCAGTGCCTGCAGAGATTGCTTTCTGTGCCAGAGCTGCCAGTTCCTTTGCAAGGCTGTAGCTGTTGCTGCAGTGGATAGTCTCACCTTTGTACACTGTGACATGGTGAAATGATGCTGGGGTGGGGTAGGAGCTTCCCCTTCCTCCTCCCTGATAGCTTTTTCTCATCAATATGTGTGCTTCCCCTCCTCTCTCTTCCAGGACTTGGAGTAAGCCAAGTCCCAATTTATTGCTGTTTGAGGGGAAAAGTTAAAAAAAAATCAGAAGGGAAAACCAGGAGGCTTTACTCTTCCAACAGGAAAGAAAACACTTTGCTTCTGCCAGCTGTTGTTGTTTTTCCATACTCTATTGTTTCCTCCTAGTGTGCTGTGACTTCTTTGTTCCCCAGAGAAAACAAGCTTTGTATATGTGCAGAGAGCAGCTTTGATTAATGAAAGCAAACAGCCAGTGCTTTGTTATTCTCTGTATGATGCTCTGATATTTACTGTTTTCCAAACATGATTCCTGCACTGCTGCACTGGGAGGAATCTCTTAAATAGACGCTGGGAGAGGAGAGATGGGTTGTGGATATTATTAGACTGTGGTGGATTGGATATACGTGCTTGAGTTCATTGTGCATCATGATCAAAAGCAGAACTCCAGCAGATTAAGAAGGCAATTAAGTAAGCAAGCAAGGGGAACAGTGTTTTCCTCTTGCCCTTCCTGTTCTTGCCACTCTTCTCCCACAGGCTGTAGGCATCTTGTTCTGTTTTTTCCATCTGCCTTTTTTTTTTCTCTAGCAGCTTTTGTTTCCTGAAGGCTTCACTTGCATTGCCCTTCATTCCCTCTGTTGGGACCACTGTCTCTCGAGCATTGTCACTGTGCAGTAACATAACCATGGGGCGTGGGGCACACACTTGCTTCCCACATCAGGTGCATTACTTTGTGACTTGGAATACCATGATCCATAGGCACTGTAGTCACAGCTGGGTTTTCCTTGCAGGTCTAAGGAAGAGATAAAAATTTGTTTCTTACTGTATGAAAAGCAGTACCACAGCAAGGGAAAGTGGATCGAGCTGAGCTTGCACCATGCATCCCCCACCCCAGAAAGCCTTTTGGCTTGTGGCTGTTGCCTGAGTAGCTTTCTCTGTAGCTGGCTGGTAATCTCTTGCTTGATGAGATTCCTCTACTTCAACAGCCAAAATCCTGAAGTGTGCAGCTCCATGGTGGTGTCCCATGACAGCTGGTGGCCCCAGAGGGGCTCCTCAAGCTATGGATTAGGTTTCTCAGCCAGAGCATGTGGGTAACCTGCCTTAAGGCTTTGACTGCGTGTCTCCATAAAACTGTTACTTGCATCTGAATTGATAGAGTGGCAAGGGCCTCAACCAGCCTCAGGCTCAATTAGAACCTAGAGGCTTACCAGTCAAATACCTGATATAGGACTGGGGAGAAGGGGAAGCGAGATTCATGACAGTAGATAGTTATGAGAAGTGGTTGAGCTTGTAAAGTCCTGTGGTGTAGGAGTATTCCCTGTAACAGGTTATGCAGCTAGAAAACTAAAACTGCTGAAGTGGGAAGAATGCAGTGGGGAATAGGGATTCTCACTCGGATCTGATGACTTTCGGGTGTCCAAAAAAGGCTTGTGTCAATTCTTATGGTACTAGAAGTTAATTCAGCTCCCTGTTAGGTTAATAAAGACCTGTGAACAAAAGCCCTCAAATTCCTCTTTATTGCACATGATTTATTCCTTAGTTCTGCCATATTTAGACTGCAATAGAGAGTACAGGTGGTATTGACTGTCAGGCTTGTGAATCTGCTGTCTCAACTTCTGATTTCCCTGGATGACAGGAATGCTACAGATGTATCAATGCATTTTTAAGGTGTTGAGCGTGATTTAGCAGTCCCAAACAAGGTGGCTCATGCTGAACACCAAGTTTGCTGTATCAGCCCCCTAGCAAACCCTTATGTTAGAGTCATGGCAGTGTTGTGGTTGGAGAGCAATACACTGAGGTGTTTCCCCTATGTAGGCACTCAACATACTCATGTGCTTGCTTGTTTCAGTTTTGACTTTTCAAAGGGACACAAACTGAAAAGGCAAGTGCTATTACCAGCTGTAAACGTTGCCTTCTCCCCTCTTTGGCTGAAAATAAGTCACGCCTCTAATGGCTTAACAAACAAGGGTAGAAGGGAAAAAATATTTTTCCTTTGTGTTTACTTTGTGCTTTTTACAGCTCTGACTGCTGTCAGTGTCATTGTTTCCCCTTTATTGTCCAGTAATTTCCCCTCTTGTCCACATGGGTCTTTCCCACAACAGAGGAGAGAAAAACAACTACAAAAAGTAGGAAAACACTATTGTAAAAGCAAAGAAAGAGGGAGTCTGCCTATGTTGTGGGCAGGTGGAAGGTCATAACTCGTTTTCACAAATGAAGCAGCGATGAAGGTGATAAGGAGTCTTTAAACTTTTCAGCATTAGCTCAACTCATGGAAAAAGCAGAGTTTTTGGCTAAATTTCATACTGCCCCGGTGGTAGCCTTTTGCTGATGGCTTTTCTGTCTCCTAGGACCAGATTGTCAGCAGCTGTAAGCAGCACTTTCAAAGTTCAGCACACAGATTTTCCAATGAGTTTAGCCTGCTGGCTGCGATTCTTATTTTGAAAATCCAGTTCAGATCAGTGCAGATAGCTTGAAAACTCTTCCAAAGTTGTATCTATTTCTGCAAGGACCCAGGGTGAGCCAGCTCTTTTGTCAAGTCTCTCTTGAGAAGTACTTGGAGCTATTTTTTGTGCTGTATGGAGGTCCATCAGTTGGCAGGCTGATGCTGAATGAAGCAAATATTGATTAGATTTTTTTTTGAGCTATAACAATCATGAAAAAAACAAACCCTTGTTTTTCCTGCCTCTTGTCTCCACAAAATTTGCATTCAATCCTTCCTTCCTTCCCTCCCCCTCTCCCTCCCCCCCCTTTTTGTCACCATTGTGATCCCCTTCCATTCTTAGTGTCCCATAGAGAAAGAGTGTGCTTAGTGTGCTTCTTCCTGCATTTACTCTTTGTCTTATTATTTGTTCTCTAGTTTTGGTGGGGCTTGTTTTGGTTTGGTTTTTTGGGGGGTTGGTTGTTTTTGTGGGTTTTTTTGTTTTGTTGTTTTTTTTCCAGCCTGTGTCCAGGATCCTTCACATGCAGATATTTCCCATACAGCTACCTAAAGCTCTTAGATCTGGTGTCCAAGGCTGCAAGGATCCTCTTGTGGCTGCTCAGGCTATCACAGCCAAAGAATTCTGAGCTTCCCATGAGGAAGACCTTGGGGGGCTGTATAGGGCATGCTTTCACTTTGACTTCCCTAGAGGAGTCCTTGAGCAACAGTCCCTATAGGTGACTGCCCCTAAACTTGGTCTGCTGCTCAGCTCATCTGCTGTACTGAAGGAAAATGGCTCACCTTCCCCAGCTGGGGAAAATCCATGCTTCAGACTAGTTCTGGTCAGCAAGCATATTCTCCCTGCCCCTGACTTCACCTGCCTGAGGAAGGTGCCTGTGAGAAGATAGCTTCTATCTAGGAAGATGTTTTATTCTTTTAGAGCCTGAAAGCTTGGTAAGACTGGGGGTGAGGGACAGAGGAGGGTAGGAGGGTGAGCCTCTGGGCACATTCAGAGCAGAGGAGAGAGCTGTGGTTCAAACCTGATTTTGCATTTCACTCTGAGGGAGCCAGATGTCCCCCTTACTCCTTGAGAAGCACTCAGTGCTACTCCATAAAGTTGGAAGCAAAGCTGATGCTCCCTTATGTGCAACATGAGGCTTTGCAGAGGTTTTACACAAGCACAGAAAGTCCTAGTGGGTTTGGCTCAAACAGCCAAATAATCTCTTACAGCGTCTATCCAAGCACTTGCATTTTTCACCTACTCTTATTGCTTGTATTCTTTGGCATTTGCAGACCAAGCTGTAAATAAGGTTTGACATAATCTTCCTTCTTTCCAGTGTGTGGTGTTTTGGGAGTTTGTTTTTTGAACAATCCCTCAGCCTCCCCCCATGTTTTCTAAAAGATCCTGAGACAGGAGAGAATGGATGGGGTGGAAATATCCAGCATTATTTGGGATTGTATCTGACTTCAGCTACTTCATTAATCCAGCATTCTTGTCATTATGATGCACTTTCTCCTGGACACTCTCCTGGAATTGCTGTACTTCTAGCAGTCAGGATTTCACCAAGACCAGCAAAGACACATAGGCAAGAACTCTGATGGCTGATGCATTCTGCATTTTGTTAAGTTAGAGAGGGCGAACAAGAAACTCTTTGTTCCTTTGCCTAGATTGGGGAAATAAAATTGTTTTTGTGAAGGAAAGTCTTTCCCCTGTTTAGAAAAATATGTCCACTTGAAATAAGAAGAGAAAAAGATTTTTAAAATTTCATATATTCAGGCCTCCCCACAGGTAAAAAGAGCTCATCTTATATCAACTTCTTTAAATGTTTGCTCAAGTCCTGTCAGCTCTCCCTACTCAGATTATTGTTGTGGAACTAGGAGATCCACATTCTGTAAATAGCCAGCAAATGCTTTTTTGATAAATTATTACATTGTCAATAATAAATCAGTGCCTTTTTGGGCAGTGAGGGGAGTGTGTGAGAAAAAAGGCTGCATTTCTACCCAGTGTCTTTCTTGTTTTTCAATGGCCGTGAACACTTACTGCCAACACCACACTCTGTGTTCCCTTAAATGCCTGAAGCAAAGGGTTTCCAGCTGTAGCAGGTGCTTGAAATTTTCACCTATTCCTTCTCAATTGCATGAAGAATTTCAGGAATAATTTCTTCAGGGGCAGGGTTGTTAAGCATTGGAATGGGCCGCCTAGGGATGTGGCAGAGTCACCATTCTTGGAGGTGTTCAAGAAACAACTGGCTGTGGCACTTAGTGCTGTGGTTTTGTTGACAAGGTGATTTGTCAAAGGTTGAAGTTGATGATCTTAGAGGTCTTTTCCAATGATTGTGTGATTCTCCTAGGAGGCTGCAGTATTTTGTTTAGCAGGATCAGCAGTGTGAGCCTGCAGACTCTCCCTGATCTGCAACTGCTGCTGAGGTAAGCATATAACTGACTGAAGCTACCAGGCTTGCAAGAAATTTATTGATGAGATCAGTAAGTCAAGAGCTACAAATAACTTTTAAAAGCCTGCAAGAAACAAGCTGAGGTCTACAGACTAAATGCTGGTCAAAACTAAGTGATGTTAAGAATGAAGTTGCTCATGAACATTTCATTTATAAAGCCCTAAGAAGCTTATCTCAACAGATCCATCAACAGCCTGGATCATAACCAAATTTCTCTATTCAAATTCTCCACCACATCATTTTCATTGTGTGCCAGCCGTGCGCTGTAACGGTAGCTGTGTGGTCAGCCGGCTGTGACCTGTCACCTGACCCACCACAGGAAATACAGACCAGGTTGTTGCTAATGCTCCTTCTTTGCCCACTGCAGTAAGAGCAAAGTGTGCTTCTGGCCCTCATCCTACTTTGGAAACCAATGCTTGTGCAGTGCTTATTTCTCTTAAGGTTTGAACAATGAAAAGAATTAAAAAAAAAAAAATTGTATCCCACAGATTTACTATTGCTGCTGGTTTTGTTGGAAAACAAAGGAAACCTGCAGGGTTCAAAATGCAAACCTGGGAAGGCATCATGTTGTCCCAGTGCAGTTTACAGTCAAATTACCACAGAGGACCGCAGCTGTCAGTTTTGTGTTAGGGAAGTCTATGCAATTACTGTCTTGAAGGCTTTATAACTTATTGAAGGGTACAATAACTTGAATTTTGTAGGACGTCTTATTGTGTGGCTTTAAGTCAGAGTGTGTGCTACACACACCCACACACACCTGTTTTTGTGGGGAGGTGGGGTAAGAAGATGTGCCAGTCTTTCAGGTTGGAACTTTTTTTGTTTTTCTTTTGTTATGTTTTGTTTTTCTTTTTCTCTGAGGGCTGTGCTCTTTCAATAATTTAATGCTTCTCCAAAATGCAACTTCAAACCTTACCATTATAGATTCAGGTGCTAGATCCTACATTAGCAAACTGCTAATTTGGAGATTGCTCTTCAGAACAATTTAGTCTTAATATGTACAGCTTGCTAGCCAGGGAAAAGTATCGCATCCACATATATACACAGACACACATTCACACACACACTTAAAACTAAAGTGTTTATTGCATGCTAATGTTACCATAATCAGTGCTGGCAAAGATGACCCTTCTCCATTGTGGTGTAACCAGACAAACACATAGTGTCTTGGAATTCCTTCAGTCTCAGCCAGGTGCTGCCTATTTGAAGGATCCCCAGTCTGGGAACTGGTATCACTGTGCTGAACAACAATACGTTCACTGTAGCAATGTAAACACAGCCAAAATTCAAAACCCCAGGTGTGCAAAGAATTTCAGTATAGAAGACTTTGTGAGAGATTTTTGTTTGAGATTTAATCAACACACACACCTCTACTTCTTTCCTTAAATGATCATTACAAGCCTTGGGAAAGGACTGTTATTGAACAAACTTAGATGCTTGGCTTCTGTCCTCACCATTGTTGTTGCTGGCAGACATACTGAAATGATGCAGTGCATTTAAAGAAGGCCAAATATATCCTCCCTGGCATGTAGAGGAAGTTTCCACAGAAGTCATACAAAAGAAAACACTGAGTGTAGAGATCCATTCCGCTGTGTCTGTGCAATGTTCATCCAAATGGCTTACTTGTGAGAAAATAAATAGTGCCTTCTAACACCTTTCAGCTAAGAAAACAGGGCGATGGTTGGGTTTAAAGGACGAGGTATGGGAACACTCCTCATGGCCAGATGTGGTCTGTGACAGTCCATCAACACTTGCTTTAGTTGTCATCTTCAGTTTTCTGTGCGTCAGGGTGAGCAATCAGCTATCCTGTAAGCAGAAGAAAATAGGCACTTAATATCCTGGCAGAGATGGTCAATAAAAGCATGAGCCTTTAGAAGTATAAACTTTATGGGTGACAGTAACACACATCAGACCAATATCCTGCCCTGGCCTGGACTCCTGTATTTGTCAGAATACTAATTGTTGTGAGTCTAACATGGAGCTCTGAACTGTGCAGTGCAAGGGTACAACAAGCACAGAACGTGGCCAGATACCCACCATGCTATTTTAGTGATTTTCAAAATCCAACCCCTAAAAAACACTTACTGACACCAAAACCCAAACTCCCAGGCACAGTGTCACAGTAAATGTGTACTGCAGTATCTATGTGTGATTTAGCATTCTTCTGAAAGTAACTCTCGTGCAAGAAGCAATGACAAATTTGAATGAAAAAGCATCCTGAAATCCATGAAATAAGCTTATGAGACTTCCACTGTAGCAGATTTTAAACTGTCTTGGCTTCTTGTGGAGCTCACCTCAGATTCTTGTCTTTCTGGGAGGGTTTCTATTCCATTGTGATCCTGTATATCTTGCGGGGCCTCAGCTTCTAGCTCTGTGTCAGCCTGCATGCTGGGCTTTTCATTCTCCCACTTTGCAAAGCCTTTGTTCTTCCCAGCTTTTCCATGGAATTTGGACTTCATTTTGGGGAAAGTATGGGAACCTGAATCATTCCAGCCTGGCTCATGCCAGAGTGGTTCTGTCTGTGTTGCTTGGCTGGTGGTCACCCGCTGCAGCCGCACAGAAATTTTTCGTGAAGAGCCAGTGACAAGGGTGATAGCTCTGCCATCAAGGTCCTGGTGTTCTGCAGCAACACTGGGAAATTCAAATACTTCATCTTGGACTGAAAGAGAGGGTGAAATTGTTTTGTTTAAGTATTTACTTCAAGATCTTTACAAAAAGGTAACAAGCCTGGGGGAGGATGGGGAGGTAACCCTTTATATGAAACAGTAGTATAATTATCAATATCCATGTGCTGCTTGGAAACTGTTTCTGACACCATTTGCACAGATTTCATTCCCTCACCATCTGCATGCTCAGGGGTAAGGCAGTGCTAGAATTGTGCCCTATGTCTCCTTGCTCCTAAGAGACAAAAAAAGGAGAAGTACAATTTCATTTCTTTTCAGCTGGGATAGAGGTGCCAGTAGGGAGGATAGGGAGCCTCAGACAGGACACTAAGGCCATCATCGGGGAAAAGGATGTTGTAATCTGAGGACTGAACACAAGCTGTAGTGCAGTGAAAAGCACAGGTACTGGTCTGTGTGTTGATACAAAGGAAAAATTAAAAATGGCAAGGACACTGGCCATTAGAGAGGATTTATAGGAATGGTTTAAAATAGGAGAAAAACTGCTCTCACCTGGAGGCAGAGATGGACTACTAGGCAGAGAGCCATGGTTGCTGCCCACTGAAGTTCCTCTGGAAAATTTCCTGCATGCCAGCACAAGCAGGTCTCTGCATTGCTTGTGACAGTTGGCACCACAGTCTGTAAAGAAAGGAATTGTCAGGTCACCAAATGGAAAGCCACAACTGTCTGGTAATCCCTCAGGCTATTAGCAGGCAGATACCAAGGAAGGACTTTGAAGGAACAAAAAGTTTGACAGAAGGTGTGAAGGGAATTACAGAAATGAACAATTTGGTGTGAAGGGCATTACAAAAAATGGATAATATCCATGACAGCCATTAATAGAAAAATGGCAGCAGAAGATAAGAGGGAAGATGATATTTTAATCATAAAATAGTCTCAAGAAAGAGATGTGGAATTACCAACATGATCTTGTGTATGCCATGCATAAAACTTCTGTTCTACTGCATGAGTCCCCCTTAGAGGGGGGTTACTTATTTGGATAGCTTTTATTTGACTCATTAGAGCTCATTATAGTAAACATGTTTGGTTACAAGACACCAGAGCATCCATATCCTGAGCCTCTGGAAGGACTGCTGGAGGTCAGTGTAGAATACTGTAGGTTAAAACTAGTGTAAGTAACTCAGTAAGGAACATTAGCACATGAATGAGCTCTGTTGGAAGGGTATCATCCACCCAGATTAAACTTGCTGAGTACCTGGCCAAGCCTCTGCTGGGATTTGCATCGCTGTGGATACATCATCACTTGGTACATTTATCTGAAGTGTGGCTGTAGTAGGGATCTTATCATCAAGAAAGGGCTGAAGGGTGGAGGATGTGCCCCAAACACAATTTCTCCCTCCTCTGTGTCCTTTTTAATTGTTTGAAAATTCCCATCTCCCATGTGTTGCTGCTCCATAGCCCAACATTTTGTTCTAGGTGAGCATTGCCAAGGTGCTGCATTTACAACTCTGCTGTAAGAGCCTCTGTGCTCAGGGCAGCAGCTCTGGCATGATGGTGAGAGTTCTGGTTTCTGCCAACACCCTGTTCATATAACTAATACAGCAGTACATGCCCAGCTCTGGTTTTCTCTGCCTCAAAGGTAACACTACCCCTCAGATATAATAAAGATATTTCTTGAAGTGGAGGGCTCCTTCTATCACTTGCAGACTATGTAGCTCGGGTAAGCAGCCGGCCTGAAAGGAGAGATTCCCTCTCCCTGCTGTGTCAGAGCACAGTGTCAGAGGTTCAAACAGAAGATGACAGCTCTGTGCTCAGAGGCAGAGTTCATCCCCAATGGGTGTCACACTCCAGTGATGCTGGAACAGAGCAGCTGCTAGCTGCTGCAGCGAAAGGCAGGCACCCTCACACTTGTTGGCCACTGTAAGATCTGAGCAAGCAGCTCTGCTCGCTTAATTTCATGCCTCATTGCCTATAACTTTGACTTTACAGCACCACTTTTGCTCAGTCTCCACTGGACCTCTTCTACAGGCAGTGATGCAGGACAGAAGCTCAACTTTCAGATCTCAAATTGAGTTTATAGGTTGGTGTGACAAAACTTTACCTTCCCTCATCCTGCCAGTAAAACTATAGACTGCAACCAGCATTTTCAAAGCTTCTAAGATGACAGTAGTCAACAGTATCAGAATTAGACATTTTCATTTAGCCATGGACATTTCCCCCATCCCTCTCTGAGGAAGAGGGGTTTGTGGGTGGAGAGCGACAGGAATATGGTGTATTTCAAAAAACAATACTGTGAGTTCTTCATCCTTCTCCTTTGAGTCAGAGTAAGACTATGGGAAAAGAGTACATATGTGAATGTTCCCCTGTGAATAACTGAGAGGTAGCTACAGCTGTGAAAATCAACAATGCCCTTCAGCCAGAGCTGGGCTGCTTGAGAAATAAATAGGTCCAGGATTTTAAAACCAATGAGGACCACTACAATATCCCTTTTGGTCTGACCTGCTTAATATAGTGCAAGTACTGCTTAAGAAATTAAATATTTTATGAAGGCAAAGGAGAGGGATGTAAGAGCTCTAGGATTTTTTATAAGTTGAATGTCTAGAGAATATCTTGCAATTGGATTTGCTGGGCAGTCTAGGAATTAAATATTTCTTTATTTCTACCTCAGTCACTATAATTGCAAAGTTAGTGTGCTTCACTACACGCACATGCATGTACACGACAAACAGTGTCACTAGCAGGTTTTTTCCTGACCTGAGTCTCAGGGGATATATTTCAGGATGTCTCAGTGTTAGAATGAGAGCTCTTGGTTTTCCAAGATGCAAGGCCTTTATTGCTAGAAAGTGACAGCTCATGGAGTCAGTGGCTGCTTTGGACATTTATCTCACAGAATCTGTGTGTTCCTCTGGGGTGGTATTTTCTCTAATGCAGTGAGACTTCATAGTGTACCAGCAGTCACTGCTCACAGAGAGTACCAAATGTAGATGCAAGATGTGTTTGAACATAGGACATTTTAGTTAAAGGTATGGTTGACTGGCTTGTATTAAAACCCACCACCCATAGCTTGAAAAAAATCCATGCAATATTTATTTACCTTTGCATTTGTAGCCTTGTTTGATTATACCCCAGAGCTGCAAAGAAAGACAAAAGAACGTCAAGGAATCAGAAAAGAAATCTGGAAGGAAAACAAGGTCACAATGAGGAAGTACCAATGGCTACAAAAGCACAAACAGGATACAACTGCTCTTAACACCCTTCCTGTCAGGCAGACCTCCCCCTCTAATTGTGATAAGAGTTGTGTGGCTTCTCCCTTACTTCTGCTACTTATTAGTAGTGATGGAACTACCATTAGAAGAGAAGGAGAGACACAGATGATATTTGCTTCCAGGAATGGATGAAAAATTGCCACCATACCCAGCTTAGTGAAAATAGCCAAGCAGATTCTGCTTCTAGGCTCCCTTAATGTTGTCTGCAGGAGAATTTCCAGTGTACCTCCATTCTCCAGATTCATCAATGACCCGCAAAACATTCAAACACAGCAGAAGAAAACACCACTGGGGATAAAAACTAGGTTCTTGGATCCCATACTGGTTCCCAGCACACCTAGCCATAGCAATCTGATTTGTGCACCTGCCTTTTCCCATTTAAAAAACCCCCAAAACAGTCAAAGAGTGAAACAGGCAGAAAAGCCACTAAATTACATCTTTGCCTTCCCTCAAAAGCTGTTCTTGTTGAAGTACACTTGTAACTACCAAATGCTAAACTTCCAAGGGCCAGTGGGTGGTCCCACTTTTGGGAAGCTTTCACTGCCACACGAGCAGGACTGCTTGGAAACAGGGAAACTCCCTAACAAATTGTTTTCTATACACTCAGAAACACTGTATCTACAGCCACAGCTTTATAAAAACAAGCATTTCCACTCTGAGAGGCAGTGAGAGGAAGGGGCAATTTTTCTAACTCTAGCATAAAAGGAAAAAAATTGGGGACTCTGGTGTTTACCCTGAACTCATTCACCAAGGAGGGTCAGCACATCCAGGCAGTTGAAACTGCATGTGGCTCCTCACCAGATTTATAAGTATCCACGAACAGAGAGCAGGGAGTCATTAAAGAAAGGTTCATAAGGAAGAGATTGAGAACATTCAGATTACAAAGGAAAATGTAAAATAAACAGAATGGAAAGATTCCAGGTGAAAAAAAACATCCCATACACTGCACAAAAGAAATGACAAGGAAAAATGGGGGTCTGGAGAAAGCAAAAATAGGTTAGACAGGGTAGAAGAACAGCGAACAAAAGGACAACAGTGGAAGCTGGATCCATAGAAGTCCTGCTGCTTATTTTTTCTTGATAAAGCTGTATATGTGCACAGTGAACACAGTTGCTGTGCCCAGGCAGCAACAGTAGAGCACCCAGTCCCCCTTGAAAGAGCAGCAATGACCTATTTTCCCAGATCTCTTTTACAGGATCACTGTAAGAGACATGAATTGTTACTTATTTCGTTTAAGCTCTATTCTGTTCCCACTGAGGACCTTTCTCCTCACTCCTCACCTTTTTATCTCTGTACCTTTCTCCCACTTAAATTTGGTTGTGGTTACACACCGCAGTGAAAGCTTAGCTGAAGTGTCATGTCATGAATTCTGACCTAAAGCTTTGAACGTGTCTGACACAGCTTTGCTGCAAAGCTGGCTTGAGCCAGCTCCAAGGTAAGAGGATCTGTGCAAATTCAAGTTCTAAACTCAGCAGGATGGCTGGTCACCTACCCTGCCATGTGGTGCAACTCAAGCTGTGGGACGGAACTGTGACTGGTCATGGGCATATCAACTTTGTGCTGCTTAATGGCATTAGGTTTGAGCTTGACCTTCAAAGTTCGTATCGTTTTAATAACTGTGTGCATTGTACTGTCATGTCAATTCATCCTGCTGCATGGTCAGTGCACATTATTTTGACTGTGAATCACTGCATCAGTTTGAAATTAGGTTTCCACCCGTGGATGAGTAGCACTGAAATGCAAACAAATAAGCAGCAGATTCTGCAGTTGGTTCCTGTCCTACCGGTCCAACTCATCCACAGAACAATGCCAGTAACTTCAGTAAGCTGGCAGGAAAAATGACTTTCTTTCCATTTCCTGTACAACCCCTTACTCATTTGTATCCTTGCACTGGATATTATCAGGGAGACATGAAAAATCCAACAGTGGCCAATTAGAAAATTGATGAAGGAGAAAAATATCTGCTATAGAGGATGTTTCAGGGCAGTCCTCAGGCCTTGCTTTGCTGTGGAAGCCTTTCGAACATGCACTGAGTGTCACGAACACAATGACATCTTCCCAAGGCAGGCTGGAACAATAGGCTGTGGCTGGTGGCTGTCCCTGCCCCTGGAAGTGCTGGAGCTGTCAGCTGGAGAGCCCCCCCAGCATGCTCCTGCGTCAGCACTGACCATGGCACCTCCACAGCTTTTGCAGCTCCAGCGGAAATAGGTGGAATTCCTGCTTCCCCATGGCGTTAATCAGCGGCAGAGGCTGCGATAGGGACTTCAAACATCTGAACAGAACTGACACGTTCTGAAAGAAGTGAGTGGAAGATGGGAGCATGGGCTAGAGCAGGAACACTAGAGCTGGTCTGAAAGGGGGCATGTTTTTGTGCTTAGCAGTGCTGTTATTGTTGCTTTCAACCATGAAGAAATATTACTTATGGGCAAGGATCATGGAATAAAGTTACCCCGAGTGCAGAGGCAGATCTGTTCTGGAGAGCAGGGACAGGGTCTGAGTTCACAGCCTGTTATGTGAGCCACATGCAGACAGAGGACACAGCCCCTGCCCTAACTACTTTAGCTGTCTAAATGTGGACACTTGATTTCAGCCAAGTGCATCCATTAAAGTAACTTTTATATCATAGTAATTCTTTGTTCTTTACTATATTTGGGGTGAAGTGGGAAACTTAGAGAGAAGGTTTACAAGCAGCACAAATGTCTACAAAACCAATCCTTTCCCAGATATGTAGAGAGCACTCTAATAAGTGACATCTGGTAAGTTATGGCTAAGAGAAAAACCAATTAAAACCCCCTCCCACCTAATAAATTCTAAAAGTTCTTATTGTACAGAACTGCTGGAAGCACTTTTGATTTCTTTACCAAATTAGAAGATCTGTTAATTCAATAGAGAAAAAATTAGGGCTCTTACAGCCATTCAGAGAATTATGAATATATCTGTGTTGCCGTGTGCAACTTCCTGAGAAAGAATGGCTTTTGCTTCATCTACATCCTCTGTTCCAGACATCTATTTTCTCTCTAGCTTGTTTACATGGGAAATCAAGCCAAATTAAAGAACTTAAGATAAACCAAGCCAAACCATTCATATAGTCTCTATTATCCTTTAGCTAATGTAATTTTATTCCCCTCCCCACCCCCCATCCCAAAATTCTTACAAATAGTTTTTGGAAACTACTAAATCAAAACTGGATAGCACAGCTAACATGAGCAAATGTTTTGTGCTTCTGAATGCCATATTATTTGGCCAAGAGACTTTAACAATGTATGGAGCCAGTTTCACCCTGTATACTTTAAAGGGTAAAACTTGTTTCTAAGATATGCTATTATTAAAATCATACTTACAAATCCAGCACAGTGCTCGCAGAAAGTTGGTTTAAGATAGGTCATTTCCTGAAAGTTATGGATAAACCCTGGTCCCATTTTACACTGAAACTGGGATTTAGCTCTCAGAAAGTAAGCCATCATTTCTTCTTTGCTTATAAGACCATCTCTGTTAGGGACATAAAAAATAGATTTGTCACTGCTCATGGCACTGAAAAATTCAGAGTTTTCTTATTGCAGAAAGCATGCAGCACACAAAGCACATCCTTTGACAGAACTGCAACAGTCCTGGAAGGAAAAAAACCCTTAGAGCCTTTGGGATTCTTATCTTCCTTTAAAGAGTAACACTGAACTGACAGCATGAACCTTGTTATCTCACCTGCTAATGGTACCAGAGCACAGACCAGGCCATTACAGGAAGGAACTTGACTTAACTGCTCACACAAAACAAGTGGTTATGTCTCAGGCTGACCATCAGCCTTCACAGCCAAAGAAATTCCAGACTACAGGAACCATCAAGCCCAGCTGGCTAGGAAATCAATGTTACATATACCTTCTAGAATATTTGCTACTGCCTTTCTGCTACATGCATCAATTTTCCCTGTGCTGTACACAACTTATTTGGTTCATCAGTCTGATGCCTGGTCTTGTTAGAGCACCTTCACTGTAATTTCACAGTACTCTAGGGTTTTGACTCAGTCCCAGCAGGAATTCCTCATTAAGTTATTCATAAATGATTTTTAAAGTAACAGGTAAAACAGGACTCTAGCCTGGGTGGAATTAAAGAACTGACTACAGTATAAGAATTTAAATTATAACAGAATTCAGCCTTTGGTAATCTTGTCAGACAAAAGAAACTTGGGAGATGCCGTTTCTTCAATATTTGTATTTTCTACATTTTTAAATTAAGGAAAAGAAAATAACACCACAAATAAATCTCCAAGCTTACTGGTCTTTGTCCAGGACACAGAAAGAGTCCAAAAAGGGGAAGTTGGCAGCTATACTTTCAAAGTCTTCCTGAGAAATATAACCATCATGGTCATGATCGTAGTTCCTAAAGACAGACTGGGGGAAAAAAGATATTATTGCACTGTTACCTAGTCTATTCTGAATCTGTACCAGCCTCTTCAACATTAAAATTACATGTAACTTAATGTTCTATTCAGATGCTCTGCTGCATCTGTTTTATTTCTTTTATTTTTAATTGGTATTTCAATATGCATATCATTGAAAATGGCTAATTTTTAAAGAAAAGTTGACATCAGCATTTATCTAGTGATGATCCTCCACACACACAATTCTGCCCCACGTGATGACATATTCCCTTTGTTTCATTAAATATACTTCTTAATCATGGGGAGAAAAAAACCAAACAAAAACAATAGCAAGTTTCCCATGAGTATTTCAGATGCTTTTGGCTTTACTTTTCTTTTAGCTGGTCACCTCTACTCTGCCACAGTACTGTTTCAATCTAATTCGTTTACTAATATTTTGACACCCTGATCACAAGCACTTTGTGTCTAACAACCATTCCCTTCCATCAACACACCCTAATCCACCACTAAGTAAAAACAGACATGGGATCAAATTTAAAAGGTCTAATAAGTGATAGGTGCCCTCCTTAGCTGCTAAAGAGCTACTACATTCTGTCTTCCTCTTTGCAAAAATGCACAAGGGGTGTTAAAGTTACATGTGATACTGATGGGAAAAACACAGGAGTCAAAGTCAATGTGACTGTCTGAGAGGCACATAGTGAAGTACATACTCCTTCAGTAGATTTAAATTTTGTTGATAAAGACTTTAATATACTGAGACCCCTGAAAGGTATCTCTATTGTCTTGTATTAACATGATGAAACCCATTTCTATCAAATGTCTGTAACTGATGATGGGCAGACCTCAAAATGACATCATAAAGGACCTCAAACGCAAACCCAAGTAGTGTTCAACACTTTTTGTAAATAAAACAAATCCTAGAAGCACAACTCAAAGAAGCTAGCAAATAACAAATCTTGGCAAAGTGAAAACAGCTGTACAGAGTGGTGTGAGCCTTTTAGTAAGCTGTATCCATAAAAGACTCAAACCATGTTTTAATCCTGTCACACTCTACATCATATGTCCTGGACACAGCCAAAACTGTGGGATGGGGGACTGCAACTCCCTCAACCACAGGAACAAACATAACTCTCCACCCAGCACATTCTGGACAGATTAAGGAATTGTGACAGACTTCCTATTTAAACAAGCTATCAAAGAGAGGTTTGGATATGGAGTCATTTATATCAACACATATGGTGCTGACAAAAGCAATTCAGGAACATCATGGACACTTCTGGCATCCCACATTAAAAGAAAATTGAAGCTTTTTTTAAAGAGGGGCATGTACAAAAGGTAAACTACAAGATATATTTGAAGTCTGAGTGAGAGAACTGAAGACTTAGTTTAGGTTATCTTAACAACATAACTCAAATTGATGATCTGTAGCACAGACAAGATCAGAATTTAATAGTTCCTTCCAGACTTACTTACTAATTTGTAGAATGCAGAAGGAAATGTTCAGTCTCTCCAAAGGAATCTGGAGGTGTTTAATTTTGTTTACATTACCTAGCACAACACATCACCTTCCAAACTGAAGTTAGAAGATCCCAGCTATAATTCTGCATGACTTCATGTCCGCATTTTTAAAGTGACACCAAGACAAAGCTATCTTTACCATATGTAACATGCTCTGGGTAGTAAAATAGCAGCAAGTTGAAAAACAGAAACAGAGTTTCCAGAAAAGTTCATTAGACCTATTTATGTGTGAGACCTTGTTTCTGAGTAGATTTCTTTTCAGCTCTCTGTTACCAGACATGAACTATGTGGCTAGAGCTGCAAACTAAACTTTGCCCTTTGAATATATACTTGCTAGACAAACCTATTAAACAGGAGCCAGTTTTTGGATGCTCCTGAAAGTCTGCTCCTTTGCACCAAGAAACCCACTTACTATTCCCATTTCTGATTACAGGAATAAAATAAATATTTCTGAATGTATCAGTAATGGCTCAAATTTGCTACTGTATGTCTGAAATTCACCCCAGCCATAACAATGTCATGATAAGCTTGAAATTAATTATAATGACAATCATTACAATAATTTTCTTACAGCAGTATAACATTTCAATACTTACATCCACCAGTTTTCGTATGTGCTTGTTAATGACTGTAGGGTCAGGTTTTGGTACCACTCCAGATGCCCACTCCAGTGGCACTACTGGCTTGTTGGGGGTGGTCGGGGAGGTAGGCTGCTGAGAGATGGATCAGAACACAAGGATTTTCAAATCTGAAGTTTCCTGTTAAAAGCAGCTCAAAACGTCAGAGCTAAACCCACAAACTACTGGAGTACCCATGCTGTAAAAACGTGCTTAGCAAAACATCAGGCAAAAGTTCTAAAGAGCTGCTTGTCTTCACTAACAGCTTCAGCTGGGCTCTCTGTGGCACCTCCCAGCTACACTGCTAGCAACCAGGGAGCTCAGAAGCAAACCCAAGCAGTCTTTCCTCACTGACATCTCCAGAGGGTTCAACAGCAGTGAGACTTGAAGGAAGATTGAAGGAAGGAGGGTCTGTGAACACAGTGGGTGTCAGAAATAGGTAAGACCAGAAACCTGCCACAACCTGAAGAAGTTAATGCTCCTGCTCTGTGTGGCACCAGCAAGACAGAGGATGCAGAAGCAGCAGCAGAATTGTGCTCAGCAATCCCACTGGTTTCCAGCTGAGATGTGCCACGATGGACAGCTTGAGCAGAAGAGGGCTGACCTTTGGCTTGTTCTGCAGATAACACCAGCCAGACTATTTTATTTTAGAATCATCTTGGTCTTGACTAAACAGTAGCTGACAGCTCACTGGATGCACAGATCTCACAGTCTGACTCTTTCCACACCACTACAGTGTTTTGGGAGTAGCTCTGGAATGCAGCTCAGATTCTTTAAGTAGAAAATATAGGAAATACCTGAACACAGCTTCAGGTAAAGATTCAAAAATAGCCAGTTAGCACGAGAAAAGCTGCAGGGCATACTGGCCTTTCCCTGTATCTGCCACTGGACATGTAAGAGGTGAAGCAGTGTCAAGCAGAAAAAAATCAGCATGTTTTGGATCAGAAGGAAGATGGTCCACATACTCAGAAAGCCCCTGTGGTAGCTGATGAGCAAAGAATCTGGGTCTCATCTGTCTCGCTCTAAACTGGTGTGAATTGAAAGGGAGATGATTCAAACATGTAAAGATGTTACACTTATCATTGTGTATAACAATGGTATTGTAGACTTTGACATCGAGATGAGAAATGGTCATAGGTTCACATTTTACTGTGTTTGCTTGGAAAAGAAGAAAAGGATTTGTTAGTGAGTTGCTTTACTAATTCAGCTTTTTTCAATTGTTAGAGCAGCTTTTAGCAGTGCCTCAATAGATTTTGCCCCATACAAATATGCACAAGTAAGTTTGGGAGGAAAATATCCCTATATCAACAGAATTCAATTTCAGTAAGAAATACAGTGAACCTGGACATCCAGCTCTAGCTGCCCAAAGCACTGACCAAAACATGCATATTAGAAGTGTCAGTGTGGTGCTAGACTACCCAAACCTCACAGAGAGCTTTTAACACCTGCTGGTCTGAGTGCACAGTGGCAGAAGGAGTCTGAATCCACTGGAGCCTTTCTCTTTTTTCTGGGCTATTTTTTTTTGAAGCCTCATTCAGTTTTTAAGTTTTTTTTGACAAGTTGCAATGAAAACGTCACATTAGTGCCCGCTAGCCAAAGGGAAATATTGGTTCCTTCTATTTCACTTGTAAGCTCAAATGTACTACCATGATTTTATTTACGTATTTGAAATACATCCTACAAAGACAGGCGCTAACCAGTTGTCCAGAGACTACCAAGCTGAATTTATTAGAAGGTCTGAAACACTGTATCTGGTCATGCAGTTTGTGCCTCAGACTGCATCTCCTATCTATTTCCCCAGTACAGGGACAATGGTATTGTAGACTGAAAAAGCATTTTCAGATGCTTGCAGACATCTCTGTATTTTGGCATTGAAAGGAATTCTACTGAAAAGCAAAAAAAAAAAAAAAAAAAATTAAGTGCATAATCAGTGGCATAATTGCACCAGGCAGAGTTGTCTTCTAGACAATAGCTGGATTAGTAAAAACTCCCTACGAGAAGATCACTAATGGGTGTGGAAAAACAGGACACAGTGACAAGGAGGTGCTATACTACAGCTGGTGGTCATCCTTCAGTGTTTTTTTAGGCTGCTATGCCTTCTGAAGAGTCTCCGCCCAGTTTTAGCAGAAGGAAAGTCTTGCTCAGGTCCCTGTTGACAGCAGACTCACATGCTAACAGATCAGCTCCACTTCTGCCTCGAAAATGATTGCAGCAGCATGAGGCTTCCCTGCATAGTGCACCTGCATGGGAGTGGAACCCATATAACAATACATCCAGGAGCTGTTGGAATGATATAACTGTGCTGTCACATTGCCTTTGACAAATTTTTCCACGTATGAAAGCTCTACAGATTCTTTCCCCTCTAATACAGCCTGTGTGCTTTGGCACTCCATCAAAGAGAAGTGAGCTTCAAACAGTCTGGCTTCTGTCGATTCAGCTGCAGCTTTTTACCCATCAGGGTGCTGCAGCAGCTCAATGTCACTGGTTATTCATTGATCCTTATGCAGAAGTCTCCCACAGTTGCTGGGTCCTGTTAAAGTTCACAGCACTGTTTATATTGCTTTTGTCCTGCTTAAAGCTCAGGCTGGAGATCAAAGCAGTGATGTGATAATTTTCTTCATTTACAGTAGTGGCCCATTAGTCCTTCCACAGCATAGGGCTGTAACATTTCAACTTTGTTGGTGGTAATGAGAGCATGAGGGACCCAGAACGACTGAAATAAACAGCAACTGTTGTGGTCAAATAGTATCCAATAAGGACTGGAGACTCACTAATGAAATTTGAAATGTTCCAGCTGAGCTAGTGTTGGCTATGGAAATATTCATTAGCTTCCTTATCATTGCTCATAATATACCACTGGGAGCACACACAGATAGTACTCAAACAGGTCTCCAAGAGCAATTAACTATTTTAAACCCCAGAGAAGCCTTGGAAATACTTGGAAATTAAAGGGTTCTGCTTCCTTGCTTGCTCTTAAGAATGCTTCAAAACTTTAAAAAGTGCTGGAATGCATCGCCTCAGACTCCTGGATTCTGCTCTCACACCCTGTGAAGCATTTCCAGCCACCCCCAGTTTCTGCTGGTGGCAGACTTGAGAGGGCTCAGCCTGAGAGCATCACAGGCTGGATATGAAATGTGATAAAAATGTTAATGCACTGAAGAAATGCTTAGAGGAAAGCAGAGTCCCCAGCCTTCGGCTGCAGAAGAAAGAGTAACAACTTAAGTGAAAGTCAATTATTAATTATGAGATTTATCCTTATCCTCTGACTTTCAAAAAATAAAGAAAAATGCATGAATGTAGCATTGTCTTTAGTTGCACATAACCAAATAAAGAGTAATATCTATTCTCATCTGTTTAAACATTGCTTGAGAGCCCAAGATAGAGACAATTATAACTAAGCAAACAGTTTTAAAATACTACAGTAATTATTTGCCTTGCCTTAAACAAATCCTTTAAATCAGTGTTGTTTTATATAACTGCACCAGCATCCAGAAAATAGACTAAGGGTCACGCAATAAATAACAAATATAAACTTACAAAGGATATCTATATCTAGAGCAGAACTTTGTTTTCCAGGACTTGCAGAGGTTTTGTTGAAAAATAATTAACAGTGAAGTCTGGCACTATTAATTTTTCCCAATATGTATTAACACCTGTAAATAGTGACTGTGCTTTCTACACAAGTATAACACTAAAAAGCTTTATGTCTATATGAATAAGGAAACACAGTAACTGTAATTTAAAAAGTTAATCAACTGCATGCAGACAAAATAAGCAGTATGTCCAAATGTAGTAAAGGATGACATACAGATTTGGAGTTCCTTGGTTCCAGCACCAGTGAGAGCTTGTAGATATCATCCTCAGTGTGGTAGAGGTCCAGGGACAGCTACATGTAAGAAAGAGGGAGAAACAGTAATATTTATTAAACTGGGTCGGATATGACAGGCTTGTAAGCAAAGATATACCTCCCACTGATGGTAAACACAACATTTTGCTACTCTGAGTTCAGGAGATGAGCCAAAGCTGTGTGCAGCTGCTGGGAAAGCAGATTTCCGCAGAGCAAACATAACCCAGGCTGGTGAGACATGCTGCTGCTCTCGTCAGGCACCATACTCCAAGGCTGGCACAACCCTCATCCCGACCCCATGGGAGAGAGGGGCTGCATGCTGACCTCATGCAAAGAGGGACACTGGCCCCAAAGACCACCCTTATGCAAAACACTTTCTTCTGACTTCTCAATGCTCATGAGAGATCACAGAGAAACAACCTGGTGAATACACAATCTCCAGGAAAGATGTCGTTGAGGGGCTAGGCTGGAAGGACTTTGGATTGTATTCTGGTCAAATTTTGTTCCTCAAGAAGCGTCATAGTACTGCAGCTCTTCCACAGACAGCAGCCCATGCAGCAAATGCTTCTCTGGACAGCCCTGGGCAGACAGAGGCCTGGGAGAGGCAAGCTGGGTTTGCCACCATGGTTGATGCAGCAAAGTGCTCCATTGAGAGCAATCCCCATCTAGCCCAGCTTGGCCTGCTCTTGATCACCTCTCAATAAGTAAGGCAAATTGCTTTTCTGCCGTTTCTAGATAAAGGCAAGATTTTTCTTTTATGTTCTCATTCTTTTCCCGAGAGGATTTATTGAGAAAAAAGACGATACATAGATATGTTTAAAGTAGAGTGAATCTGTTTGTTTTTACTTTGGCAGCTGCTGTCTTGCACTGACATATGTCTGCAGTAAATTCCTCCTCTTTTGGAGTGATGAAGGAGAAAAGTAATCAATGCTGTAGCTAATCTTTTGCCATGAGAGGAAACAAACATTACATGTTTCCTGTGATCATGTTCCTACATTAATTTGCTTTGGAGAATTAACAGGATTTGAAGTTATCATCCACCTTGCAAATCCCCAGCTAAGTGAAGATTGAGTTAAAAGGATGCTCCCGAACAGACAGATAGAATTACTACTGACTAAATGACTGTGACAGAAGGTTATTTTTAGAGAATCTGAAGTGCCAAGTAAGTAACAAGCAGGACCAGTGACAACTACTGCAGAACCACCCTCTTTTAGGCAGAATTTTGTGCAATGAGTAAGACAGAAGTTGTGCCCTCTTCCAAGATAGGTTCCCAAAGCAAACACATGGCTTTAGAGAAGTCTGGAATTACATTATTAATTTTGTCTAGCTGAAACACTGCTGATTTTTGCACTTTGTAATTTGGTTATGGGCACAGTGAAAGGCTGTGCATCCTGCAGGTTCCTTTACCCAGCTTGCGTGCTGCTGTCATAGGGTTAGGTAAGGGCCTGTCCTAAAGACAACATAACCAGTAAGTGCTGAAATAAATATAGTTCATGTGGTGAGATATTCAGTGACTGTATTTTGAGTTTCCTTGGTGGCATAAAATAAGCAGGATTCAGTTGGAGTTCATAATATTATCAGCTCAGACTGGGAGCGAGAGCAGAATTGGTAGTTCAAAAGGTGTTGCCTGGTTCCTGTGAAAGAGCACAGTTTTCTCAGCAGGCTAGATGAACAGGGTGTGGATTTGGGAGTGGAGATGTGTTAGCATTTATTAAGCAAGCTTGTATCTTTCCCTCCCTGAATTATGTGACCTTATCTTAAGCAGTGGTTAAAGTTCATTAAGCACAATGTGTAAGCATGCAGTAGACAAGGTATCGTCTAGCTCAGAAGTTTCATACACAAGCATAAATATTACAAGCATGATGACCATGCAGTTATATAAGCATTCCTTTTGTATTTTATTTACAGTTTTGCTCTGACAAATAAAGTGTAATAAGAGTTTTCCTAGAATAATCTTTACAGTGAGTGGCCATTTCTATTCTAATTTGACTGCCATTGCTGTCCTGTGTTTTTTTCTGAGCAATTTGGAGGGGGATTGAGAAGGGTGGGGGGGTGATCAGAAATGCATGACTTACTTTTTTTTTCTAAGTGGAACTTACTGAACATAATTTAGGGGGAGTGACTTTCAATTTGATTGTTTAGGTAGTTCTCATTCTCTTCACTAGACTATACAAATGACTGGGACTTTCCAGTTGTTTGCATATAGTCTCAGAACAGGTTAGATAAATAGATACTGAGAGCTAAAAATAGTGGGGAGAAAATGGCAGCATCAAATAGGTTCTAACACAGCTCATACAAATACACTGTGGTCTAGTAGAGAAACTGAGGTCCAGTTGCAATCCACAGAAAGTGATGAAACACCCACAGGCTTTTTATTCACATTGTGGAAAAAAAAAAGAGTGTGGAAATACTGCACAGCAGGTAAGAAAATTCCTTAAGCATCCTTACCAAATGTAAGTTTTCTAATGGCAAAAATGTCTTTAGAGCTGTTGTTCTTCTCTTTTGCACTGTCAAGCTCGTGCTTAGGTCATGTTTTACTACTTCTGAGCTCCATGTTTTGGATTCCAGGGAGTGGTACAGACTTCTAAGTTTGTGAGCTGACATTTAAGGGAAGAGAAGACCAACTTTCCAAACTGTTGATCATTCAGCAGAAACCACAGACCTCTTGTTCCCCATGAGCCCTTTTAGTCTATACTCACAATAGCATCTTGAAAATGCCTGTAAGCACCTTGAGCAGACAGCCTGAAGTTTACTACCCACCTCTCACCCAGGCTATTAAGTCAAGCTCTCACTTCATAGCTGTTACGAAAGCCTCCCCAAACATCACTATTTCCAAGCCACTTGAAAGGTATCAGCTCCCTTGGAGCAAACAGGACTCTACCACTGAGGAAGAGAAAAGCCAGGCCATATTCCCACATGCCCCTGAAATGCCCATTTTATCTTTTTGTGCAGGTTGTTGGACTAGCAAACCAGCACCCAGTGATTTCCTTGTTAAGCAAGCACAGGCCAGGCTGTTAGCACTTGCTGAGTGTGGTGCAAAAGGCAGCACTGCAAGGGAGGGAGGCCAGGCAAGAGATTTACACATTGCTTATCAGGACAAGACACCCACTAAAAGCTTGCCCAGATAGAAGCTGCTCAATGGGAAAAACAGCAGAAGTGAATAAATGGATTGGGTCAGCCTATTCACACACAACTGAAAAGCATTCCACACATTTATATATATTTGCTAGATTTGAAAGGGAGCTTTTCTAAATAAAGATGGGAAAAAATTTTACAGTTGATATTCGAGAGAAAAGACCTAGCAATAAAAGGAATGGTTAATTCCTCACGCTCTCAGAACTGAAGATGACTTAGGCAGCAGGGGAGGCTAAATCTGCTAAAAGACCATTTGCACATAGCAAGGTCAACTAATTTTAGTTGTCAGCTCTTGTCAGCTTTGGGTTGCAAGCCTTTTCTTCTCCTCTTTCTCTGAACCCAGCCAATAATTTAAAACTTTCTTATTAAAAAAAGATAGAAACATTTTATCTACAATATAAGTCTGTTATTCTTGTTTAAGAGACTAGTGTTGAAATAAAAGTATTGTATACACAGATAAGGACAAAATTTACATACTGGAAGAAAAACGAGAATATTCATATTATGGTATGTATCAAAATTCTGGTCCTGGAACTTTTTGTAGAAATTTGTTGGTTTTACCCTTTCCAGAAGTCACCATTTAAAATGAAAACTCCCACACTATCAAATGTACTTGATCCACAACTACACTTCCAGTGACTAATATGAAGACAGAATTACCCTGGAAAGGTTTTAGGATACCTAGACCTGTCTACCTGGATACCCAGCCCTAGATGGGCTGTCCCCATCATTACAAAAAGTTACTACCATAGAATTATACTAACAGGTAAAAAACCCCAGAAGTTATTTTTAACCCTTGATCAGGCCTAGAATCAACACTGCAAAATGCAACTTCATTTTTTGCAATCAGATTGGCTCAGCCATAACAAAGTCAGCAGAGTTATATTACGAATGAATGCATCAGTGTATCACAAGTGAGAAAGCACTCATCATGTACTCATTTACTTCTGGTAAATGAAATACAATGAAATAAATATGAAAATACAAATAAAATCCCCATCATTTTACTCAAAACAGAAAAAAAAAAGGAAAAATATTTTTTAAAAGAGGAAAACAGATACACTATATGAGCTCAGGGTGATACAATGATGAATATATGAAGACCTGCAATGTCTTAGAAAAATCTTTAGCTTTCTGCTTCTTTTGGAAAACAGGGTGTCACCAAGAAGAAAGAGCAGCTAATGAAAGTGGTAGCAGTAGTTCAGCTTCCATATCTCACTTCACATCGTCTAATTTCCACCCTTTTGGACTCACTGTTATATTGCTCAGTTCCCTAAAGCCTGAGGTTCCACTTCCCCCTATTCAAAGCCAAGCTTGTAAGAAATGACCAGGAAGGGAAAGACTGTCATGAGAAAGAAACTCTCGGTCCCAATGAAAACAAAAGAAAATAATAAATATCTGCCTTTATAGCTCAAAATTTGACTTAAAGAAGTGTTGCAGTAGTCAACATCTGGTGCCTTCTCTTGCCTGTCCCACTAACCAGGGTTAAGCCTTGTTCCCAGGTTGTTCCATACAAGGCACAACTGAAGAAGGTTTTCTTATTCCCCCAACCTTTCCCAGTCCTCATTCCAGTGAAGCCACAGGTACATCCACACCAGCTTGGTAGCTCTAAGATCAGGCTCATATTTGTCAGCTTCCTTAGTGTAAAGCTCTGTACCTGATCAGTCCTAGTACAAATCCATCACATTTTCATTTACTGGATAGGAAGGGTCCTGTGTCACATGGAAGGCACAGGGGAGCAAGAATGGAGTGATGCTCCAGCTGGAATCTCTCGTGTGTCCATGTCAGCATGTCACCCAATCCTTCCACAGGAGACATAAGCCTCCATTCTAAGTAGTCAGAACTGAGTTTTTACTTCTCCTGACATTAATACAGCCCTCCATCTGTCATTGTTAAAATAGGTAATTTATAACAATCCTGTTGCTGCTTCCAGCCACCACATACTACAGTAGTAAAACTCTATTTGACTTTCTTAACACCTCAGGTGAACTTGTTTCTGTTTTGTATTCTTTCCCTTTTCTTTTTCAAAACTGGGATAACAATATGCACTTAACTTTGTAGATATGAGTATTCATACTGACACTCAACATTTGAATCACAGAAGTGAATTGAAACATGCTCAATACTTACGGTTAGCAGGTTAATTAAATCCAAATTAGGCTCTAAATGATGAGAAGCAGTTTGCAGGGAAACCAGTTCACTCAGGGTAATGGAAAGCTGCTGCATTTTCACTATGTTAACTTTGTTCTCATCTATCCAATCAGGAAAAATGACATGGACAGCAATCAAGTCTTTCAAATGGACTCCTAAAATAGGAATTTTGAAGCCAACACAGTCAGCAAAAGCCTTGCGGTAGTTGCAGTAGTTTCCATTGGAAGAGACCAGCTCTGTCATTTCGTTCCAGTCCTACAAACAGCCAGAGAAGCAAGTCTCTGTGAAAGCATTCATAGCATTTCCTTAATCACTTTTAAATGAGCACAACTCTTGTCAGGGTGTCGACAGTGTTAATTTCCTCTCTGGCACAGGCAATCAAGCAGAGGATCTCTGTGAGCTTATCCTGCTCCACTGAGAGGAATGCAACCAAGTGCCTTTCAGGATACCCTGCCATGATCCAAGTATTGTGCTGGTGAGACACCTGCACTGCAGAACCCATCAGACCTCAAAGAGGTGATGTTCAGCTCAATATGTCTGTATTCTGGAGTCCACCATACCTTTGTGACTTCCGAAGAAAGATGGGAATGAGTCTCTTTCAGGCGAGAGATGGAGCTGTGGCTTAGACCTCCCACAACTGCCATCAGCGTGTTGAAGTTCTGGAGGTGAAGGAGTTTCTGCAGGAGAGGTTAATCATGCATAATTAAAAATTAATGAAATAAAAGTAGCAGATAGTCAGTGTCACACAAAACAAGTTAAAGGAGACAACCCATCAAGGCTAAAGCAGAAATCATTAAACCAGGGCACATAACAGAATGGTTCAGCATTTCATATTTTAATTAGCTAAGCTCCAGAAGAAACACACAATAGTGACAGCTGCCAGCTGGAATATAACAAAGAAAAATTATTGTATAGTTATGTCTGCTAGTTAAGAAATGCAGGCATACAACACCTGAACAAATAACCTCCAGTAATATTAAACAGGCTATTCACTGAGGAAATAACATAAAGAGCATCAGCTAATTTGTTTACTGCAATCTCAGTTTATATTACTGGAGGAAAAAGACTCATCTGCAAGACTTACCTGTGCAACATTGATAAACTTTGTGATTACTTCTGCTCTTTGCTGGGGTGTTGGTTTGCTGAGAACCATGAGCTGGACCCATTTAGAGATGCCATTAAATAAGGCAATAGATCTCTCCAAAGTGGGATTGTTGTCCAAGCAGCCATGGATCACATAGCTTTGGTAGTCTGTGAACTGACACAGAGAAGGCATTTTCAGTACCACGGTGGACAACTGAAGAATCAAATTGAAGCTTTGATACATTTTTTTTCTTTTTAAAGCTCTTCTTGTTTAGAAAGTGACCATGACTCAGGGTCAGCAGACCCTGCTGCACAACAGCTCTTCCTTAAAAGCTTTTTGCTGTTGTTTTGGTTTGGTTTTTCCTTAAATGTCAATTTACAACTTGTTTGTGTGTCAGGAATTATAGAGGGCTGCATGATGAGCATGATTTGCTACTTCCATCTTTCCCATAATTTACTTAACACATTTTATTCTGTGTAGTTTTATTTGACACCCTCAAGACATGGTACTCTATAGGATCCCAAAAATTACATTTCCCTAAATGTTTGAAAACCATTTTAAGCTGTCCCTTAAAGGGAGGTTCTCAGTAGCTTGTGACATAACTTTAGCTTGTGTAAGGAGTTGCTAGCAATGCCAGCCACGACAGGTTTCTTGATCTTAGCTGACCAAAACCAACCTGCTAGAAAAACATACGAGGGTATTTACTCTAACACAGCAGATGCTTGTCTCCTAGATGCAGATAAACAGTATTTCAGTGTTCAGATAATTAATTTTTTTTTGTTATAGTTAATGTTGTCCTTCCTTCTTCCCCATTTTTTTAAACAGGTAAAACCAAAGACAGAATTCAGGCTTATCATATTCTACAATTACATATCTTTGAGAGAACAAGTAGTACAAGATTAATTAACTCTCATTGGTTGCAGAGAATCATGTCTGATAGCAAAATTCAAGCTGAAGAATTAACAGACAAGCTAGAAACAGAAAGCAAAAAGAAGGAAAAATCTTTGCAAGTTTGAGTTTTCTTCCTGGAATCCCCAAAGGAATTAAAATACATCTTAAGTCTAATAAGAAATCCATGCCTTTTTTCTTGTCCTTCCCTCCTTCTTTAAGGTTAGCATTGCATGGAACACAGTAGGGTGTTTTCCCTTGATTTGAAGTCTAGAGTAATTAACCTTTGAACATTATTAAGCAACATCAAAAGTGATTCTATTTAGACTGGTCTCAGCACCTTATTGATCTCTTTTTCCTTCCTCTCTTGAAACAAACAAAAAACTCATATATTTTTCTTAGTTTGGGAGTTTGATTTCTCTTATGTTCCTAAACAGTTTAAAAAGAAATCTCATTTGTCATCTTGAGAACTTACTGCTTCCATTTGCCACCTGATACAGTAACAATGTGAGATTTTCATATTGATATTTGCCAGCAGAAATCAGCATTTCTTTGGGCATTTGTCTTACTCATTTGTTTTGTTTTAGCTTCAACTTCAGTTTTCATTCACTTTTGCCTCTTGTCCTTGTACAATCCTCTGCGAAAAGAAGCAACTGTGCCCGAATTTCCCTCAGTGCCAAAAATCATCAGTCATGACAAAGATCAAGGAAGTGCACAGCTATGTATATCATATGAGAGAGTATAAAGATTTACTACAGTGAAATGTTGAGAAAAAAGTAATAAATACGAAACCATGTGAGCACTCTCTGAAGATAGACTCCCAATTGCAAGTGACAAAGTTGTGGGCTTCTTACAGAAATTCTCCTAAAAGATTTATGCTCCAGAAAAGTGAGATGTTCAGCTAGCTCAATGGGTTCCAAATGGTCAAACAGCAGGCAGGCTTTTCCTTTCTTGGAAATCTTCTTCCTCTGTGTAACTCTTCTCATCCAGTCATAGGAAGGACTGCAATAGAATAGGTATAAGTCTCGATTCTGTTTGGGTACATGCCAGTGTAGCCCACAGTTGGAACATATCATGTAAAACTGACCACAGAAGGACCATGAGCCCTCTGGTCTGTGACATCCAACACATAACAAACACTTAGATTAAGACCTTCTGAGGAGCATAACAGAAGATAGGAGTTTTGGATGCACTACTGCAAGTGATAAATAACAGCAGGTTTTTATCACAACAAAAGGATGACATCTTCCCCATGATACAGGAAGCCATAACTGAAGATGCTTTGGAAATACAAGCACAGTTCACAACAAATTCTGATACAGAATAAAAATGTACTTGAACAACACCAAGGATTAATTTTTTCTCTGTAAGTCCACAGGTCCCTGAAGTAATGGAACAGCAGAAACAAACACTATGCACATGCCATATTTTAAAAGAAAATCTACTATATCAGATGGGGTGCAAAAGCATGTCTGGTGATCAGCATGTCAAGGAAGCAGAAGTTGTAATCATTTTGATGCAATGCAACTAAAAATGTGAATGCTAAAAATTCTACAGTTAAATAATAGAAAACATTACAAAAAACTAGTGGATTACTGATGAGAGGACAAGAAAGCTTCCCAAGAACATCTAAGATTTACACAGCATGTTAGTTACTACATTGATCTTGTAAGTTCTGTATGAAAACTTACAGAAAAAAAAGTAATACTAATCACTTAATTGGCACTTGCTTTGTCAGAAAAATAATTTATTTCCTGTTTATATGAAAAACTTACATGCAGATAGCAATCTTCTCTTTACAGTGTAACTATAACTTCAAATTTTTAGTAGCTTCAAATTTAAAGACAATTTTGCAAGTGCTTTTCTTGCTCTCTCAAGATCAAGATGACCCTTAATATTTTTATATTTTGCACTGAACTAGAATTCTGCTGTTCCAGACACAAAGATATTGCAGCTCATGACATCCTTACATGCTGGAGATATCAATAAGATGGATGTGATCCTCATATCCGAGCTGGCTAGCTACTTCTTGAAACTCTTCAGTCAAACGAATCAGCCCAAGATCCAAGTTAAACTCTGCAGGAAATTCCAAAATCCAGTATCTGAAATCCACAGACAGCAGTTAAGAGTTGCCCAGAAACTCAGGTATAATATTCAGTGGCTGCATATATTTTAAATAAATTTTTTTAATAGGACATATTTCAGATCCACTGTTCTTTAGACAGAGAGAGTGAACTACCTCAGCTTCTGTACTTATCTGTGACAGTGAAGTGGCAAAACCCACTTCATCTTTTCATTTTCTTTGCTTAACTCACAACAGCACAACAAAGCAACATTCTATTGAAATGCAAAATCAAAGTGATGTCTCAGGTGACAGGCACAAAAAGCACACACACAATGTCCTGAGACAGGCTGCCAGGACACCCAAGTAACACTTGCACTTGCTCCTTGTCCAAGGGAGACAAATTTGTCTGCTCAGAAAAGACTTTTCAATGAGAATGTGAATTTGAGTGGCAATCATACCACAATAACTGTGCAAAGCAGATGTAAGCCATATAAACCTCCTCCTCTATGTATGGGGAGTGGAAAAGGCTTAATCAGTCCTGCCTTCAGTAACTCCCCTCACTTTTCTTCTCACTGATATAACTTCATCCAGAGGAAGGAGGAAGAAACATTTGAAACATGTTAACTTAAAAATTCATGTGTTCTCTTTTATAGGGAAGTGTTCCTACATAAAAACAGGCCAACACATGAAAGCTTTCCCATGGAAACAAGGTCAGTGCAGTAGGTGCAAGGTTTGGAACACACCCAACCTGTAACAACACTGGCATCACTAACACACTTCTGCCATCATAAATTATGTAGGGATTGCATGAGCTGAAGTGTACAGCCCAGAGAAAATCTCCCTCTCCCACACTAAGTTACACCTGGAAGCCAAATGTGTCTCTCCTCTGTGTGGCACTGAACTAGTCTCCCTCTGAGAGGCATCACATTCATGAGCCAGATAAAACAGCACAAGTTTTCAGTCAGCTTTTTAGCTAATGCAGTTAAGTGTCTTAAAAACTGGATGGCTCAGCTTAATTGTTTTCAACACACAGATATTCACTCTTCACTGTAGAAAGGAGACCAAGTAAAAACACCCAAACAAACAAAATTACATTGAAAGTATAAACAGAACCATAAAACCAAAATGCTAGAGGACCAGAAGTGTGTTTACCTCATGAAGTAGCAGATTTTCAATCTGAATTCATTACAGTTCTCCCCATCAGCATCTCTATATGTATGTCAGCTAAAGAAAGCATTATGTAGTTTGATTCAGCAATGTTGTTTTTATTCACTGGAGACTGATACCAGACCAGCTGAATTTAAAAAAGTATCAAACTTTTCTTCTAGAGATAACCACATTATGCCTCTGATATTTCATTCACTTTCACAGCATTGCAGGGAACAGACACTATTTCCTGGCTGCCCCTTATCAAAAATGTCTCTATTCTGCTATTCTGAATATTCTTCTGACAGGTTTCTTGCCAGGTCTGGATAACCAAATATGATAATAGTTATGATTACTGAAATAAAAGGTATAAATGACATGTAGTTGCTTTGATATGACTGAAAATTCATAGTATTCAAAGGCCAACCTACTGTGATAGCTTGAAAAGTTGCCTTGGCCTCCTATTTGCAGTTACTCAAAGTTCATGCAAAATCAGTATTCTTGTACATGTGAAAAAAGCCCACAGTCTTTATGTGAATATAAAGAAACTCACAAATTTCCACCTCTTAGGCTGAAGAAAAATTCATCTCTAAACCTTGTTTGCCACTAATTAATTGGCACATTTTTACGAGCAGTCAGAAAAACAATCTGCTTTTGTCCCTGTAATCTAACTCGCAGCACTCTGTGAAAGGATATGTGGACAGAAGCTTGCCAGCCAGCTCTGTCGAAGGCAGATACCACCGATGCATTAAAAGAAAGGTTCTTGGCAAATGGCTGGAACACTGGTTTCCTTTGTCATCTGCAAAAGAGAAACAATGAATTAGCCCCATTATAGCAGAGGTGAGCTTTTATTCTTCAAGCAGAGTCAGACAGAAAGGATCAAAAGAGGAAATGTTGGCTCATTATCTACCAAAGAGGTAGGAAAGGAAACCAGAGCACAAAAATGCTCCTTGAAAAGTAACTATGGCTAGAATGCAGTGACAGTTGGTTAAACAGAGGAAAAACGCCAAACCAATGTAGATAACAGGCCATAGCTAAAAAAATAGGGCATGGACAGCACTGTGCTGAACTTTAAATAAAGACAGTGCCAGTAATCTAAGGAACAAATCCAAAATTAGTCCATCAAGAGGGTGGGGAGATGATTTATATACAATGACTTCCAATATTTCTTTTATTGCAGCTTTATAGCTTTAAATTAGCAGTTAAATTATTTTAAAATATATCTGCTTCAAGGAATTCAATGTCAAAGCAGCACCTCACATCTGTGCCCGAGGTCCCATCTCCAGCTGCCTCATGGAGACCCTTGTGTCTTTGCAGTGTAGCCACTGAAACTACACAGTTATTCCCTGGCAGGCTGATGGACCATCAGCCTCCCCCAGTATCTGCAATGTGAGATTACTCTCTGTCGCTTTTTGGGAAGACAGTAGATGATGTGATGTGTGAAACAGGAGCCATACATGGACTGTGCTTGTCAAGAGAGTGTGTATACAAGAAGAGACACAATTTCCAACATACAACAAGTGCATGGGCTCTGCCAATACTTTGATTATGTTCTAGTACAACAAGTTTGATGGCGGTCTACAGAAATGGATGTCAGGGATTTGCTGCAGCTGGTTGCAAGATATGTCTATCCATCAATTGTTCAGTCTCTCTCACCTTTAGATACTTGTTTCTCTCCACATGGAAAAAAAATATTAGTACTTCATTCCAATCAAAAGCTGTCCTGCATCTCAAGAGAATCTAAATGCTGCTTTGGGAATCAAAGCTCCATTTGAAAACATTTAAACCCACCCATGAACTCATTTGACCGCAATGTGATATATGTCATGATTAATGGTGTTATGGATCAACGTCTTTTTCATCACTTCTTTCCCTCAGACCTGGTACATCACATTTTAATAACAGTAAAAAGATTACATGAGCCTTAGGTCATACTCTTGCCAATTATTGCATGATAATTTAGAAAACCTTTAAAAAAAATGACTGGTCAAAACCACAGCTGGGTAACCACTCAAGACAAAAATCAATGCCAGAAATAACTCCTTGAATAATTCATCTAAACATTTCTCTTGGTAAAGGCCAGCATTTTAAAAATTGCCATATCCACAATTTTGCATTATCTGTATTAAGAAAATTTTGTACAGTATGAATGTGATTAAAATTCTGGCTTGCATGATTCTGGGCCAAATTGAAACATGGAAAATTTTACAGAACACAAATGTTCTTAGCCAAGAGAAAGACTGGCTAAACCAGAGAACAGCAGGATACATATTAAATGATTAATTTCAGTAACAACAAAATAAAATATTGAAAGAGCATACCAAACATTTCAATACAAGTGTTCAAAAGCTCATCTAATGTTGCAGCCTTTCCAAGAGTGTTTGACCCCATTGTCTTTTAATCGTTGTCAAAAAATAAGAGACATTTTCACCAAGTAGAAGGATGCTTCTTCAGATGCCCAGCTTTTTCACTTTATTTTGTTGGTTGCACTCTTAGCTGGACTTCAATGAAAATCTGAAGAAAGTAAAAGAAATCATAATTATATGACTATATGGAAGAATTATCAGGATGCAATGTTTACAGTTCAATTAATCTTTTCTATAAAGTGCTTTTCCCCCACATGATACAGAGCATGTAAAAGATTGCCATAAGCTTTCCCTACATTCCAGCTTGTGTTTCTAAGCAGTGTCCAATTGTTTGTCCACTAGCACAAAATGAATCCATAGCTAGGGTCATAAAACAGAAACCAGATGGTAAATGAGGGCCTGCATGTACAATGACGCACATTTTGTTCAAGTCATTCTATTTACACTTGATAAGTCACTTTTTGTTAATAACCCTGCTTTTATGTTTTTAAGCATAACCATTTCTTCCCCTGAGGTTACTGGTTCATGATAATGCTAATGGTCTTAATTGGCACAGGCCACATAAAGTGTTTAATGAAGGTCATAGCAAACATTAAACTAGGAGGCAATTTTTCAAAGGACCTTAAGATCAGTCCCAGCATTTTTAAAAATAAAATAAATCTTCCCACAGTAGCTGGGCAGTCACAGAAAGATGAACACAGACAGAAACTTCTAAATTTTATTATACATCTACTGTGCATTTAAACACCAAACATCCATTTACCCGAAGATGCACAGAATACTCTGTTACAAGTTTTCAGAAGTAATTTTACAGGTTATATTTAAAGAAGAGAAGAAATCAGTATTTTATTATCTATCTGTGATTAAGCCCTACTACGACTACTACACCAAGTGTTTGAAATGTGACAAACAAGTACATCCAGAAACTTCTCTAAAAAAAAGAAAGCCAAAGCTATTGCATTTTCTGTCTAATGCTTGAATAATTGCTCAGCATGAAATGTAGGAGTGGAAGAGATTTGATCTGACTTTTCAGTTTTGTTGGTATTCCCATCCTCCATAATATAGTAGAGTATCATCTTTGTCTTCCACTGACAAGAGTAACTATATGGTAATTAACAAATTAACAAATTAACAAAGGTAACCATATGGTAATTAACAAATAATGCCCTGGGTAAAATGGAAGGTTTGGGGTTTTTCTTCAATTATACAACAACTACTTAAATAGCAGACACCTAGATCCTGACATAACAATGCTGACCTCCCGAACAACCCATCTGACCTCTAAGGGTCAGAGCATTATTACAATAATGATTCTAAAAGAAGAATAAAACATTTCCTCCAAGTGAAAAACTGAGTCTGAACCAAAACCTGATACCACATCTCTTGACTGCAGACTCCAAACCCCACAACCATTACATCATTATTTGTGTGATTAAGCACTGCTGTTCTACTAAAACAATAAAGGACTTGTCTGTGTCATGCCACAATGGTATCCAACCACACCAGCTCTTGTAGAGATGGATGACTAGAATACAACTCTAAATTTCTTCTACATAAATTAAATAAACTATATTCTGTCAATGGTTCAGTGCACAAAACACACAAAAATAAAAATAAAATTGTAGTAGAGTTTTTCTATGTACAAATAATTAAAAACATTTGAAATATGTGGCTATTATTAAAAAATTGATTGCTAAAAGTGCAGTTGGACTTCCAAATAAAGATAATCTTGAGAACCTCTGCCCCTAGCTGCTTTCCAGTGTAACACTGGAATGTCTTATTGCCATCCAGCTGTTTCAGGGAATGATTGCTCACTACAAGGAAACTAATAAATACATTTTTGCCTTATAATGAAATTATAAATCCTACAGGATTTACTGTGATTAATATAGGTTATTAAGGACACAGGAGGCACACAATTCTCCACTGCCACAGAGTCTCATTTCTTTATCAGGCCACTTGGAATTAGTCTCCCCTATGAGTCTTGCTGGTAACACACAACATGCTGGGAAGTGGTTTCAGGGGATAATCAGGAATGGGTGAAGACTGCAACAGCAGAAATACCATCAACATAGACCTTAGCACTCACTCAAAGCCAACAGCTTTGTCTAAGGGACCTCTTTCATTTAGGCAACAGAAAGAACCATAATATCCCTATGAGCCAAGTCATGGTATCAGGCATGTAATGGTTTATTTTATGAAATATTTCCATTATGTGATGTACACTTCCTCCTTGGGGGAAAGCAGAAACATCTGCAGTGATGTGCTCAGAGGTTAGAAGTTCGTCATGGACTGAACTACAAAACATAGAGTTCCTTCCAAGTCCTGCCATCACCCTGACTGCCACATGAACACAGTTAATTTGAGCAGATGGCTTTCCTTAGCACTTTTGTGCAGTGTAATTGCAATTTTTGTTCAACATTTTGGAAGTCTTGAGATGGTGCTATTTTGGACTGCCTTGATAGATTACTTAAAACAAGTATGTAGGCTGTGAGCTCTTGAGACAGATGTGGTCAGGTGTAATACATTAGCATTTAGAAGAAACAGAATACCCTGCCAGCAAACCTGTGGTCTTATGAAGAAACACCTAATGGTGTGAACAGGGTGGGCAGCATGAAGCCAAGGTTTAAATGCTGGCTGCTGTCATTAGTAAAACCAAAAGACATCACTTCTACTGCTGGAGGCTACTAAGGGGAGGTCCACATGTACAGCCTACAGCAGTTTAAATAATATTAAAATGTCAAGCCTGTACAAATCCGTGTGTGGGCACTCTGACATGGATTTCAAGCAAGTTATATCGATTACAGGTGCAAGCTAAATCAATAAGTTAGTTTTAAATAGACTTAAATTTTATACACAGGGTAATATTTATTCAGCTAAGTTAAATTTAAGCAGCTTTTTAGCTAGGCCAAAGTAAATGTACTTTTAGCATTTTCCCCATTTATTAAAAGTGAACTATTTTCCTTCTACTTAAAGACAATAAACAGAGGCACATGCAAACAGTCCCACCTTAATACAGGGGCACCTCTATGGGTCTCAGTTTAGCCATAAACTTTCCAGAGACCTGCACACAGAAGACTTATATTCTTTACAAGATTAGGGCATTCTTGGGGCTTTAAGTAAACCAAACCTCCCCTCATCCTCCCTTCTCCAAGCCTACACAACACATCAGTGAATGCTTGCATTAAACAGCTTCCACCTGGCTGCTGGAGGAGTGCTAAGTGTGAGCAGCTCAACAGGGAAATCCAATCAGCAGCAGTATGCAGAAAAGAAGCAGAGAAGAAATCATGAGTCTCATGAGAAAGCTTAAAGGTAACTTCCCTTGCTACACTTTTTTCCATTATTCTGTCTTAATCATATCCAGGGCAAGCTCTTCAGGCCAGAGCTCATCTGCTACCCTGTAGATGTAGTGGAGGCTCTCACAGTAAGACCCTTTCTTGTTGTTACTCTCCACACACATTAGTGCTATTACCACAATAGTAATCCCAGCTGGGACTGCATCTTTGCCTGCACAGGTGCAATCAAGACACCTGTTTGGGCTCAAATCAGTACAGATCTTAGGTGGTCTACTGTATGGTTCCTGGAGTTTACTCTCTCCCAGCAGTTAGGCATTTCTTGTAGCTGGTCAGTACCAGTTTATTTATTACAGTACACGAGTCTGTTTCTAGAGAGCTCTAAACAAGTGACAGAGGGGGTCTGACACAGGCAGGAGCTGTGCTAGGCAGGACAGGGCAGAGATGCTGGGCTATCAGGCAGCCTAATGCCAGTGCTTCTGCCCAGCCCATGACCTCAGCCATCACATGCAGCTGGCTGCAGGATGGCACATCTGGCTTACCAATGGTGTTTGTTGTGTGGAGCAAGGACACAGAACAAGGGAGAGGTTGTGGCACTGCTCCATGAATGCAAGATACAAGTCTTGCTGTGGGCAGAAGAGGAATGAAAATGAAAGATGGGAGTCTTGGGCCCATCTGCTGTCACTTCCCAGAACTCATTCACCTTTGGTGCACACCTTCAGATAGTAGATGCACAATAAACCACAGCAATTTTCTGCACCCTATTGTTTTGATTCACTCTTGGTTTGGGTCAAAGGGGAACGTCAAAAGATACTAAACAACAGAGTGGGATGTCTGTGTTTGAAAAGAGGATAGGACAGGGGGATGGATAAACTTACACTGCTGGTGGATAGCTAAAGCCAATCCTTTGGTGAGACAACCAGCAGTGCACGAGGTCAGGGTCAGTACTCAGCAGTTTCTCTCCACTGCTGCTCCTTTCACACTCTTGTCCTAAGCTCCAGCATGGCTTCCCTGTGGGCCACAGTCCCTTTAGAGGTGCACTTGCTCTGGCATGAATTTATCAATAAACCAGAGGCTCTTCAGGCAAGCACCTACTCTGCCACAGAGCACCTCCTTGTCCTTATTATTCCCTCTGTGTTTCCCGCCTCCTATCCATTCCCTTCTTCTCTCTGTGTTTCCCCTCACTCAGAATTTTCTGCTTTTTCTTAAATATGTGTTTACAGAGGTGTCACCAACTTGGCTGAAGGGCTTAGCTGTGTGGGGTCCCTTGCAAAGACAGCTGGATGTTGCTGTGTCTGACACAGGGCAACCCCTGGCCTCGTCCCACAGAGACCATGCCTGCAGGCTCCCTGCTGCCAAAACCTTGCTATTTACATCCAGTATAGCCTCTAACGGATGACCATTTGTGCCTTAGCACAAAAATATTCAAGTTACAAATTCTCAAAATATATTTTATTATACTTAATTTTAAGAAAAGGCTCCACTGAGCTTAATATTTACTTTCACAAGTCACCCAATTAACACAGAAAGGTATTATAAACCCTTTCAATCCCTAGATCTCTACTCTTCTATGGGAACAGAGGTTAAATTAATAGGGCCATAGGTAAGAGACCAAGTGGATACATGGATCTACTCACAGGGACTACCAAACTGTTAGTGCAGAGCCACATGGTGTCTTGTACCAGTTCATAAATTAGCATACGGAGTACAATACATGCTGAGCGAACACAAAAGAGAAGCTTACAGAAATCATGAGGAATGCCAATGGACAGTCACATGACCAAATACCTTCAGTACTCAGAAAGTCACTTGATTAAGGCTTGAGCTGCTTAGATAGCACTTTGTTTAGCATTCTTTCTGTGAAACATAACCAAGATGATTTCAGAGACAACAGAACAATTCCTACACCATCCCCCTAGGTTTTCTCCCTTATAATCCACCTAAAATAATGGATAGCTTGATAACTGGATTTGTAAAAACAACAAAGGTTTCATTCCCAATCACAATACCAGCATTTTATGGAACTGGTTACCTACCGTACTTCAAGTTTGTCCCATCCACTTCTATATTTGTTTCCTGTGTTTACTTTGTTGGTATTTGCCTCTGTAATTTTAACTCCAGCTAATAAATGGCAGTAAAATCTGAACACACCTCCTTGATTTGTTCCGTATATCATGCTAATGATGTAATCCACTTTCCATGAGTTAAGGTTGTCCAGAGTGCATCAGGTTAAAAGGGAGAGCTAAGAAAGACTTCATTTTGTTTTCAAAAGAAGGAAAACTCCCAGCCATATTTCTCAGTAGATTTGTCAAAAAGATTATTTTGCTATTCCCAGTAAAGTAAAATCAAATTACCAATATCAGACATTTGATTAACATGTATGATACCAGGGCATGCAGCTCTTCTGAGAATCTTTGTGCTTCAGACACATCACAGATCTCCAGCACCAAGGGAGAGGACAGCAACAGCAGTAAGAGTTTCACATACTCTAGCTTGATCTTTTTTCAGAAGCCAAGCAAGACACCATCAGTACCTCCTACAAATTATACAACTGCCTGTAAGCCTTCCGAGAAACTCTTGGCTATTACCTCTGCTATTCACAGAACTTGCATAGTGCATTTTTGAAGAGTAAGTCTGCTTTGTTAGCCTAGTCCAGTCAGGGTTAAAATACATCTTTTCAGTATATATTCACAACTGTTCACACTGCTACATGCCTATAATGAGGCTGGTCCAGCCCAAGTAAAAAACAACTTTTAAAGTTATTTTTAAAAGCATCTGCGGAAGTTATCAACCCTTCAATTCTGGAAGACAAACACCCAGAATATTTATTACCATATATCTGTTACAAAATATTTTAATATTTTATTATTGTTTGCCTTATCCAGCTATATTCTCTTAAAGACAAACTAGAAAAATCACACTTATTTATTAATTAGATTATTAAGAAATCCTAGGCCCCATCTGCCTATACTTTCTGATATGTTCAGCTTGAAGATCTCCCACAAAGCTTGTTGTATTTTATTTTTTACTAAGCCAAAATTTTTCAATAGCAGCATAGTCCCTGGGTAGTGACCTTTTTCAAGCTGTTAAATATTCCATGAGTTATGACAGTTTTATAAGTCAGCACTGCTTTCAGTTCCACCCAACTTTTCAATCAATTTTAAGGCAAAGAGGAATCATAAGAGCACGTAACTTGTATTAAAATTCAGTAAGTTTTGTATCAAGTTCTTGTTTAATCAACCCTTACATTCCAAATCAATTTTTCCCTTCTTCAATCATGTTATCCCCTATATTCCTTCACATCTCTCCCCATGCATTCACAATCTATACCTACCCTAGTGTGAGGAATGGCCTCCCTGTGTAGTGAGAGCAGTTTTGCTGCTGACCTTTCCTCCTGGGACTGCAATCAAAATCTAGGTTGGCTTCAGAAATATCTCGACCACTCATTTACAGCCTGGGAAGTACTTATCAGTGCAGTAAATTGAAGGCAGCAACTGGCAAAACAATAAAGGCAGGAAGAGGCTTTCAGAGACTTAAGTAATGGGAAACTGAATGTCTGAGATGGAGCAAGGCAAAGTTAAAAGGACAGAGGGCAGGACAGAGCTTTGGCTCCTTGCTCTCATTTGGCTGTTATGGTGCAGTTGTAATCGGATAATGCTTTGTTTTCCCTTTGATGAATGTAGAAAATGCTTCACACGTAACTGCTGTTTCCCCACAGACCTGCTAATAGATCCCAGACAAGGAGGGAGGCTGGCCCAGTTGCTAAGGGCCAACAACCCTTCTCACTCCCTGGTGGCAGCTGCCCATTCATTTAGGAGCCGCTGCTGTTTAAGGAGAGAGTGCAAATCCAGAGGGTACGCTAGGGAACAGTGGCAGACACGCATGGAGGCAGACAGAGCTGCTGCGTGACCCTCGGAGCTGATGCAAATCGCAGTTCCTGCACACTCACACGGATCAGGGATGCCTGCCTTGGGCGGTGCTATGGGTTTGCAGCTGCAGAAGTCACCAGCACCTCACGACTCACAGGCAAGCAGGGGTGAAAGAAGCTGGTGGAGTAAAAACACAGCCCGGAGGTCAGGAGAGAGCCAGTGTCTTTCTTTTTGGAATTCTGTCATCAGATGCTGGACATCAGAATACATAAGCAGTTTCTCACCTCTCTTTATTATTTATGAGTTTCCCTTGGGAAGATGGGTGAAACAATGGCAGCTTCAGATTTCTTAATGATGCAAAGGCAGTATTTTAAACACAGGCATACAATGCTTCTTGGGCCAGTTCAGAATTTTTTGAAATATTAGGCCTTCAGCAGAGAAGAGCAATAAAGACATTATTTGCTGGTTTTAGTGTGTCTGCCTAGATTTTTTCAGAGGTAACAAAGCAACTGTCGCTGAGCTGAGTAAACTTCGTTTCCTCACCAAGCAATCTACTAAGAAACATACACTGGTTAGTACAAACATGAACACACAGCAAACCTCTAAAACTGTTTACTATCAGTCTACAGAGTCTACAGAGTACAGGATATGACAACAGTGTCACCACAGTCCCTATATTCCTATATCCAAGCTCTTGGAACAGAGTGAGTATTATTAATAACCACACACCTTCCTAACAATAAGACAGCTTGCAGCCAACAAGTTAAATGCCTTTTTTAAAAAGAGAGTAATGTAAAAAGGCACTATATTAAAAAACATACAGAACAGCAAGACTGCTTGAAAAAGGGGAAGGAGCAGTGTAAAGAAAAACTCTCAAAGAAAAAAGAGGAAAAGCACCTGATAGTTCCTGCTTTAATAAAGTAACTTTGATCTTTATTTTGCTAATATTCTTTTGGCAGATACACACTTATTGTATGAAAGAATATTTAACACAGGATTGCAGCAACACAAATATCCCTGTTCCACAGCCACAGAACACACTGCCACCATAGGACTTCAGAAAAACAAACCTTACCAAAACCCATTGGTTAAGTTAGCAATATGCATGTCTTAATATACAGCACTGTAATTCTTTAAAGCTCATGCATGCCAAAGACTCACTATTATTTGAAAAGCAAAAAGAGCAGTTGCTGTAGCTGTAGCAGTTGAGAACCAAACACTGCACGCAGTGAACTTTTGGCTTTGTAGATAAAACCCTGTCAGTTAATTGGGAGTATAACACTTTTTCAGTAGCCAGTTTAGACGACCCCAAGCAACTTGAAAGACTCTTACTAAATTCATTCAAACCTGTTTGTTTTGCATTTATAGAGGACACACATAACTCTTTTCTCCTTAGCATATAATTATCAAATTTAAGGACCTTATCAGAATTTCTTTAAAAATCTGCTAAACTCTAATAATTGTAAAAAATTTAAAGTCCTATGGTTATGCAGTAAAGCTAATATCAAGTGAAAAATGTGGTCAGGTAAGGGGAAGAAATTAAAGGGTGAAGGGGTTGGGAAGATCTTGATTCAAAAGCTGATTTAGAGGCTTAGGGACTTGTTTTTCTTCCCCCACTATTTAGCATTGAAAGACTGGCTGCTGTTGCTGTCGCATTTTCAAAACAGCTCGGTCCTTTTCAAGCTTGCTTACTTAAAGGAGCAAATTTGATTTCTGTAAGCGCTGGTATAACAGATAACCATTCTCAACTGAAATTTCACACCAATTTCTAATGCAGTATTGTTAAGTCAGTTCAAGAATACAAAAGGAGAAGGTTTTGAAACACAGACATGAAACAAATTGCAAAATTGCCTTTACTTAAGATACATTAGTCTGAAAACTACATCTCTTATTTTAGTTCTGCAATGTGAGCTGAGAACTAGATCCAAAAGACGGATTAAGAGCCCAAACCCTGGCTCCTTTTTACGTCTATGGCCTGACTCCAGGGGTATGTTTCTCAGCCTGGTGTCTCACTTCTCACCTCCTCACCCCAGAAGGAAACTGCCTAGATCTTGTAACCTCCTTCTGCACTTTCAGTATTAAAGTCTGAATCAGTAACATCAAGAAGCTCCCGACTTAGATCAGTCCTAAATCCTTTTGGGATTTGTCCACACAAAAGTCCTCTGCCTTGTCTATGTTAAGCATCGTTTAGTCACACCTAACATTTCAATCCCATACTAGATAGCTGCAGTTGTGATGCCCAAGCTCTTTTTCCAAGACCTCTGAATGCTTCTTAAAACTATGAGAGATACAGAATCAAATCTTCCAGTTAATGGAAGGATTGCAGATCTCACACTATCTTGGCTGAAACGACAGAGGAGACTTACCATCCTCAGAACCTCGGTGTAATTCCATATTACGTGAAATAATGAAGTTTCTTTGGTCTGCAGGGAGCAAGCCAGCAAAAGCATGACTGGATAATTTAAGGGGAAGAACACTGACTCAAGAAGAGGGGCAAAAAAGTGAATTCTTGTTCCTGCCCCGATTCCTACTTAAGATAAAAATATACAGACAGTCATTAGGGCAGGGCCTTGGAAACCAAGGGTTTTAGGAAGGGTGGCAGCTGTTCCAGGAAGTATGTGTTCATGAATTCAGCAAAGCAGAACATGAGTAAGCAAGCTAAAGTAGGCAAGACATGTTTAGCAGAGGAGATTATTATTAGTCTTTTAAGGAAGCTATTTCATGAACAGTATGATAAGGCTGGAATGTCATGGCTATTCTGATTTGGATAACAAAAATCACTATATATCCAGACAGTGAGGTGACTCAAGCCCTAATTCAGCAAATATGTTCTGATGTAATTTTCCCCATTGGTAATCAATTGTGGATTTGCATAATCTGGGGTTTTTTTTACTTCCCACTAGCAACACCAGAAATTTCCAAACAAGCTCTAGGCTCAAACAATGCATTGCTGCAAAACAAAAAATTTACCAATACATGCCACATGAACCAGCACCAGGATTATGGATTGGGTGGCCCTAAGTGAATTATGGCTTATAAATGGAAGCTGTTATAACGCTGCTTCAGATGAAGTAAATTCAATTTGTTGACATCAGAGTTTAAGATGGTGAAATGCTACATCTTTTTAAAGAACATGAACAAGAACATAGCATTATGACAAGGAATACATGAAACCTTCGGTCATGTGTCAAAGGCAGCCTTATCAACATGTTTAGCAAGCGTGTGAATACACCCCATACAAGTTATGTTCAGTCTATTTGACCACATCATGTATGACTTACTTAAATTCTAGTCTCTAAGACTGATTTCTACGTTGAAAACCATCAACCTGTTTCAGGCATGGGGAGCAAAATGTGCCTCAAAAATAACAGAAAATCCTTGCTCCTCTCAGAGGTCCTGTTTCTACACACACTTGCACTCCAGACCTCCTCACACAAGCCCATCACTGCTCTGTGTGGAACAGGTTTCCATAGAAGGGATTGAAAAGAGAAGCAGTTTTTACAGCAGTGGAAGGCATTGCATATGGAAATGTATAGATATATATAACATGTAATATCAATATATGTATTTCAGCTACTGTATATTAAGCTTGGTATGACTTTTGTGGTAGTGCAAAGCAGACATACTGCTGAATCACTAATATTAGATTTGTGTTAATTTCAGATGATACAGTTATTTTCTCTTTGCAGGAACTAAATATATGAAGTATCTAAACAAGAATAGCTCAAGTGTCTCTTATTTTGCATGTATTATCATGCCTGGCAGGTTCTCGAGATGCTGAAGCCTACCCCCCTTGCCTGAGAAACTCCAGATCATTAGTAAAGAGCATATGCATAAATCACAGGTGGGAGAGTACTCTGTAGAGAGAGTCAAACCATTTCACTTATTTGAATGTGGTCAAGGGGAGCAGTTATTCAGAGAAGTGAGACAGCAGATGGCCACCAAAACAACCAGAGTAGTTCTCAGGGGTAATAGTGTTTTCTGCTGAGCTGTAAACATCAGTCCTGTGGGTATTTCCACACACTCACATGTTGATCCTGACCTCATACACACTTAGAGGTTATCTGAGCTTTCTGATGGGATCTCTCATGAATTCAGCTCAGCAAACACCTGTGTGTTTGCAGGATTAAATTTTGTAACTGAACTGGACTCAAGAAATCTGTTTTGTTGCTGGTTCTAGTGCTTGTAGCTGATATTCTTTTACATTCATTACAAGAGAAAAGCTCCCCCCGTTACAGTACCCCTATTCTGGTGGTCAGGTGGATTTTAGATATGTTATACCAATAAAAAAATCTATTAATGAAAAAGTACTACTGCATTGGCTATTGACATTGAATAGAAAAAATCACAGAGAAAAAAAAATGAAAAGCAAAACCATTAAGACCTGAGAATTTGTTTCAGGCTTTTGATTCAAACTCTCAGGTATAAAACATTGCTATTTTTGACTTGTAAGAAAAGGCCAACATGAAAAAAAAAATCAAATTTTGCAGTGAAAAGTGAATATACCATAAAAAGGTTAACAGAAAACACTGAGCACAAGTTTAGAGTACCTGTACAAATGTATTGTAGCCAGGCCGGGACAGCTTAGGAGAAATAGAAAACCACACAAGTACCCCTACAGTATTTTTTAAAGTAGTTTCCTCTCTTTATTCAGGAACATCCTGGGAGGGGCTCCTTGGTACAATGGCATTTTCAACTACAGAGAGAGACTAGCACAACTGCAGTTGCTCCTCAGCTAGATATTTTGATATAGAGCAGAAATAAACTCATTCAGTGAACAGCCAGGCTGCCCTGATCATTTTCTCAGAGTAAAGGGATAAGATTTAACAGGACCCTTGTGACGCTCTCAGTGACAAGGGTATGCACTGAGCTTCTGCACAGGGACAGCAATGCCACCACTGTTATCCAATCTCCTGTAAAATGTAATAATAAAAAAAAAATCCAGGATGAACACTCAGTTACATATTGGACTTTCTAGAGACGCATCAATAGGAAGCGCAAGGGCAGAGCACTTCCCTGAGCAAAGAATGCTGTAATTTAATTAATGTGCTTTGTGCCTATGCAGACCTTGTTCAAAAAGCTGAGCATGGGTTTTTAGGAGATCAGGATATTATAAAATAATGTAAAAGGGTGGTGGTACAGAGGTTGTGTTTTCTGCTGAAGTGCAAAATCCAGTGGTGTTCCATGACTGGTGTTGCAGTGACAGAGGTTGCAGTTAGAATTCCTGAGAAAAGCCAAAAAGTGAGGGGATTCATTTCTCAAAGTACACTGTCTGTGTTTAATGGTAAGTATTCTCACCAAAATGGGTTGGTGATAAGGATTGAAACAATTACATTCTTGAGAATCTTGTGATGTTGATCAAGTTTTCTTCATTTTGTGGACAGAGGATTTAAAAGTATAGTCATGAGTCTTGAAGCTAATTCAGAATCAGATACAGCAATGACACCTGGAAGCTGTAAATAAAGCAGGGGCTTTTGTCTTAAACTTTGCAGATCCAAATGATCAGTTATTCTCCTTAACTGGAAATTAACTTAATAATCAATAGCATAGAGGCACAAAACTTAGCTCTCCCATCACATTACTTTGAGACAATTCAGTTATAGCTGTAATAACATGTTTTCAGACATTATTACCTGAAGGTGAGCTCAGCAGTGCACTAATCTAACGTTTACTTTGCAATCAACATTTTGTTGCTTTTATACTACACTTAATTCCCAGGGCAGCCTGAGAATAAAATCAGCTGCACAAGAGGCACACATAGCTGGCTCATAATGCAGCTAGTGCAGAGCCATGTGGCTTTACACCAACTTTCTGCACCAATGCTGGCACCATGGTTGTGGAGAAGCAGGGAGGAAGAAGTTACGGCAGGAATGGACTGAGCTCACATCTATTTTCTGGTTGATTTGGGGTTTAATTTAGGTTTAAAACATGGTCCTTCAATAGTCCCAGACAGTTTGCTTAACAGAGAACACTCATTACAAATACAAAACACGGTATCTGGAAACAAGCACACCACGTCACAGTCTGACTCAAAAAGCAGAATTCCTACAATTCGGAAGCAGAAGAAGCTTATTCTGAGATCAGAATAAAAAGTGACAGGCGACAAATTATTCTCCCTGCCCCACATGGAATGGACCTGTGGACAGGCTGGAGAGGCCCCATTGCAGTCAAGGTGCCCAGGGGACCAGGGGCTCCTGACACAAAGCCAGGCAGCTCGGGAGCTGTAGGCCTGCTCCATCGGTGGTGTTTCATGGTATCTCTGTGGGAGGGCTGCAGTGTGCTGAGAGTATTTCAGTTCTTGGTTCAAAAGAAGAGACACAAACAGTTCTTGGTTCTACCCTTGGAGACACAAACAGGCAGGAAGCCACACAGACTTCTGGTTTTGTGAACAATTGAATCCGACTGACATTTTCCCATTAAATTTCCAATTAACCGTCAAAGCCATAAACTATGGTTTAAAAGAAAAGTGAAAGTCTTCAGGGAGAAATAAAGTTTCACTTTCTTACCTGAGAAGTCTTTGAAAAGTTTATTCTCCCCACCTTTAAAGGAGGGACTGCATGCAATCTGTCAGTTTTTACTCTCGGACCTTCCTCAACAGCACCCCACTGCCCTCCACCTCTGCCCCTCTTTAACCTTCCCCAAAGCACCTGGCATCCCTTAGTCTTATCACATACCAAGATCCATCATTCACTCATCTGTTCCCATTCCTCCTAAGTCTTCCTTCTAAGAAACCTGATCCATCTCTATGTAAATAATTGATCAAAAGTTCCTTTTCATGTGTCCCATACTCCAGTTTTAAAAGAAAACTTCAGATCATAAGAGTCAAAAATTATCAGACAGGGAAATCAATCATTCATGAAGCAAAACCATGAAACATATAAGTATCAAAAAATAAATTGAATTAAGAACTTGAAGATATTTAGGAGACCCATTCCCTGTTTTTTAGGGAGGATTTTTTCCATCTTCACAATCTAACTATGCATTATTAGCCAGAATGACTCAATAAAATCTTAATCAGTACATCTTCAGTCCTCCTGCATTTTTCTGCTTCTGCCTTTTTCTTTCAAAAAAATCCTAGCATTCATGCCCAGAAAGTAACCAGTCGCAAGCAACTTTGTTTAGATTGATCACAGTTTTGAGGGAGTACTCCTGTCAATTCCTTACACTAGTACTTTTACGCCTAACACTGACATTGCTCTATACTCAAGTTGCATCTCTACCTAACGACTAGCTCTGCAGAGAAAAGAAAATACAGTCATCATAAACAGCGTCCTCACTCCATCATCTGAATAAATAAGCACCATATTCCCTTCCTGGCTGGCATAAGGGGAAAACACCACACCTGCCTTGTTCCCGCAAGAGCAAAAACAATGCTGTTGTTAATCACAGGTCAGAAAAACACAGGCAATTTGAGCATGAATGACTGCTTATCAATGAAGTTTCAAAAATATGCCTCACTCTTTCAAGTGTTTTTACAAAAGGTCTAGGATGAAAATAGGAAGACAGTGACAGTTTAGGAAAAAAATCAAAACAGGGAAAATCACTTACTGTACTTGGTTCTGCAGAGGTATTCAACACAAACATCACCCTTCCTTGTCCAGCTGCCAAGTGCTAAAGCATGAAATGAGCAGCTGTTTCCTTCAAGCTGGGGCTGTGTGTCTTAACTAGTCACATGCCCCTCCTGATAAATCTCACTGCCGTGCCAGGAGGTTAGAATCTGAAGATCATTATTCCCCCTAGTAGAAAATCCTTTTCATAACAGCAGCCTTTGCTAAAGCATTTGACTGGAAGGCGGCACTATGTACTCCATAACTTCTGTTTTTCTGTTGTTTTTGTTTTTAATGTCTAACACGAAACAGTAGATAAGCCTTAATCGACAGTAGGGGCAGCACAAATGGAAAGTTAAACACACCCCTGTCGATTGCTTCAGGTTTTTTTCTGACTTCACATTTTGCTGTGTTTTAATACAGTAATTTAAATAGGAACAGGAATATTTAGAACACTGTTGCATTCATAACATCTTTAACACCAGGCCACTCCACTCATCATGCAAAATATGTGAACAATCCCACTTTTGGGAATCAGTTGTACTTAAGGGGTAATATCACTCTCTTTTGTGTTTAGACAGTAGAGTGATGAGTACCTTATTAATACTGGAGATTATTTTAATTTTGGCATTTGGCATCATGGATTATGGGGCTGCATTTTGCCAGACATTGTATAGTCAGAGTGAGATAGACCCTTTGAGGTGAGGACTATCAGTCTAAACAGAGAGAGCAGCAAAAGCATTCTTATCCCCATGTTCCCAGATGTAGGACAAATGAAGGAGAAACACTGAAGTCAAGAAAGGAACAAGTTTGGATGGAATTTTCCAGGGTGATATGTAGTCATACATTACTGAAATTCAACTGAGACTTTACACTTAATTCCCTTTAGCTTGGTCACACATTTAAAGATACTTAGGTATTTGAAGACAAAGGCATACAGTCAAAGGGATTTTGAGAGTGAGGTGCAAAACATCATTTTCTGAATTTCTTAAATTCCCATCCCACATATAGGATACACTGTGCTGAAAGTCTTGTGGTACCTTAAATTGGAAAGACTGACAGGACACAGGCAATTGCCATACCTCAGTATAGGATGTGGTAATGGTATTTAATTGTTTGGTAAGCAATCCAGATCCTGCAAGACTGCACAGTCTCACTGGATTTAAAAGGACATTACAGGGCATTTTTCTGAAATACAAACTGCAACAATATAAAGTGCTGCTACTGAGATTTGAACAAATTCGAGGAATTGCACAGAGCCAGGTGTCTGTTGTTGAAATTGTTAAAATATAATAGCATGTCTAGCTGGCACATTTGAGAGAATCCAATGAAAGCCAGCAATTCTCTGAAGACGAGGTCTGCAGGACTGTAGCTCGGGTTGCTTCCTTTGACCTTACCCAGCTCTTCATATTATATAAACCAGCACATGGTTACAAAACCATGCAGCCACCAGCGCTGCCAGCATAGCCTGGAGCAGGGCAGAAGCCCTTGTGCTAATTACCCACGCCTGCCTCTGTGAGCACCTCCTGTTTCCCGGGACTCCAGGGAAACAAGTTTGCAGAGAACAAACTTTCCGAGTTTCTTGAATGAGCTCTCTCCACTGGCTCAGTCTGTGGGAGGCTCTGGTCGCGGCCTGAGGGGGAAGGGGCCCCAGGGTTGGGGCTGAGCTGTGCAAGAGGCCTGGCCTGTGCTTGGTGTGAATAAGGGATCGGTGCAGAGGGACGAGGAAGGCCTGGGGAACGCTGGATTTTGCTGCAGGTGTATCCCTGTGCACAGTCAGGCCTGGCAACACCTCAACAAGCTGCTCCTCGTGTGGCCCTTGGAGGCTCCCAGGAGTCTGTCCCAGGGCATGGGGCTCTGTGATCCGGGGGGTGCACGGCTGCTAAGGAGGCTGTAAAAACTGTGAATTTAAAAATGAGAAATAAGCCCATGAGGAACGAGTTCATTTAAGCGTAGGCCACTGGAGGGGTGGCAATTTCAAAGGGAGCGAGAGCTGCCCTGGCAGAGCTGAGTTGTAAGTTCAGCAGCCGCTGGCCATGGATGGTTGCTCAGAGACAGGAGAAAGCACTCACCGTGCTTCAGGGCATGGCCCATTGACCAAATGAAGTATCCTTGAGAAATGCCATCTCATTTCCCCTAAAATGCATTGAGATCAAGGGTAACAGAACTTCATGCGTAGCTTTAAAACTACTCCTAAATTTTTTTACAAACTTTGTTACAAAATTACTCCCTGCTGATGCTGAAGAAAACATGATTGAAATGTGTTCCGCAATAATCTACTTGACAAATACAATTTTTATAACTTTGTCTATTTCTCTGATCATGCAATATCAACTGCACTATTTTATCAGGACCTTTTAATATAAGTGATTAAATACTGGTAGTACCTGGGCCATTTGAAATAGCACAAAGTACAGTGTCATCACTCCTCACTGAATAGCTGTCTTTATTTGGTACTCATACCCCACACAGGGACATAATTTGATGATAATGACTGAATGGCAATATTCCACAAACAGCTTGGGATACACTACCTAAAAAGAAAAGGAGCCTTTGTACTTTCTGAAGTGAGTAGACAAATAAATTATTTTTTATGGCTCAGTAAATACTGCCGTAAACTGCAGTTTATGTGGGAAAAAGTTTATCTATCCTCATGCTAGACAGACATTTTGAAGTCATTGTGAAACAGAGAAATAATTTGTGAGTAATTCCTGAAAATAAAGGTCTTAAAAATTCTGTGAAGGATTTTCTTTTTTTCTATTTTTCCTGTTTTTTTTAAAGAAATACCGACACACGAAAGAAGATCAGGTAGTTAATGCAGATGCAATAAATTAAGTGTTGTGTTCTTACACCTATCAGATAGTATCTTAAGTAAGACAAAAGCTTTGCTGTTTGGAACACAACAGTATTCTGCTGTCTCTTTCTGCTGAGAAAACAGATGAAGATTGGATTGAAAAGGGTATGTTTTTTTCTCTATGGATATTCATTTAAGAGTAGGACTTGATGATCCTTATGAGTCCCTTCCAACTCAAAAGATTCCATGGTTAATGCCTCAGATAAAAACTAAGAGATGAACACAGATTTCTGACATGCCAAAATGAGACATGAGAAATACTGAAAAGGAACAACAAAATGTAAGTACAGTTAATAGTGAATTGTGACAGGGATGTGTGCATGTAAGGTAAAATTTTTAATGTCAAATAGTATGGACAGCTTTTAGAATAGCCTCAAGGAACTAAAGAATGGAACAGTTGTCCATTTTGGTTTGGGTTGAGATCAGGAAGATTTTTACATTCACTGATGCTGGATAAATGGATCCAGAGCCTCTCCTTACTGTAGGAGAGACTTTATTTCACGGCTTCTTTTTAACTGTTGTTTCTCTTTTTCAAGATGTACTTGGCTATGTCTTGCTAATGTATCATTTAATTAATTGTAGGTGTTTTAGTTTCTAAATTGATCACTGATGGAGAGCTTATCTCAATATCAGTGCTTTGATACTGTGCAGATTTTTGAACTATAGAGTTATTTTCTCTATATGGCGGTTATGGATGTCTGTTTTGTGGATTGACTGGAAATGTCTCTTTTCTGTTAACATGTTCTTCTGGAGTTTATGGAATAGAATGTAAGACTCTCAGTGGACATAAATGTCAGGCTATACTAACTGCAAGTCTGTGCTGCTACATTTGTTTCCTAAATGGCTGTGCTACTATTTGGATTCAGCCTTTTAGAATATATGGAACTCAAAACTAGCAGACAAACTGCCTGGTTTGCTGGTCTACCTCACTGCTCTAGATATTATATAGCTTTCACTATCAACTGAAGTGAATGAAAGCAGACCATGGAAGGCCTCACTAGACAGGACGTTTTATAAATACCTAAGTGCAATTAAAAAGGCTGCTATAAATAGTCCAACTGCTCTTAAACTAGGCTGCCAGCTAAAGGACATATGAGGGGCATAACAGATAGGAAATTTTGCTGAAAATACTGTATATAAGGCTCTCAACCTTACATTACATTAAATCAGCTTTAAACATCTATAGGCTGTATTACATCCCTAGCAATTTAAGTCAATTCCAGGTTCTTCAATGTAATGCTCTAGGGGGCACAGGAGTACTGCAAATACCCAGTGCTCTCCCCTTTTGTGCCCAAGGGTGCACCCAGGAGTCACACTGTCTCTCAGAAAGTAAGAGCTGAGAGAATAAATTATGAAATTAGGGCATCCCTAGACATGACCCTTGAAATCAGTCCTTCCTTTATATCAGCAATTAAATGTCATAGGGGGAGCCCATAGCAATGCTTAGAGTCAAGGCTGGTGGTTGCTTTCCACTGGAAAACAATGCCCTTCAGTGACTTAAGTATATGAGAAAATAGTAATTTAAATGGAAGTTTGATATGCTGTGCACCCATCTGAAATTTGGAGACTGTGAATTAAGCTAAAATATCTGATAATTCTATTGTCAGAAATGATGGATAGAAAAAAATGTGCTCTGTTAAACATTTTTTTCAAGTTGAATAACAGTAATAGCTCTAGTCTATGAAGAACAGACCTGCTTTTGGCAGATCAGTTGCATCATGGGAGGCATTTTTTTGTTGACCTAGTACACATTCAGCCCACCTATAACCTGACAAATGTTTTCACTTGTAGCCATGACTCCTGAATTCTCTGGGAATTAAGCCACTCTGCCAGTGGTCTGTGGGCTTTTGCTTGTCCTCTTGGCTGTCTTCCCACCGCTTTTGGACAGCTCTTAGTTTTCTCCTAAGCACTTGGTCTGCTTAGTGAAAAACCCAGAAGCAGTATGCCTGGAATGGATGGGATAGGAGAAAAGAATAGAATAGAATAGAATAGAATAGAATAGAATAGAATAGAATAGAATAGAATAGAATAGAATAGAATAGAATAGAATAGGAGTATTTCAGTTTGAAGGGACCTATGATGATCATCTGGTTGGATGGACATCATCCAACAGTGAAGCGCAGACATGGGCGAGTAAGGGCGAGAGGATCCAGGAGGTAGAGATGGGAGGTGGAAAGATGAAATTTAATGATAAAGATGGATTGTATCAGAGTGGTGGGAATAGAATGACTTAAGGCAGCCTTTTCTCTCATGTGCATTACTAGTGGGACCCCTCTCCTTTTCCTTCTTTCCTCTTGATGTTCAGCTCAGAATCTTTGCTCTGCTTTGTGCAAATGCTGTGCACTCACAGATTAATGGTAATTGTGTCTTAACGTATGTAATATCTTCTTTGAAGAAGCATAGGGAGATACTAAATTGTAGGGATTACAAATTTGGCATGAAAAACAGGGATGGTCTTATTTTTTCCTTGGTATCTTTGGTACTCAGATTTAGAAAGGGGATGACAATGACTGGTGGGATAAATGAAAACCTCAAACGTACTCAAACAAAAAAATCCATTCACAAGACTAATCCTTCTCACACATATTCCCTCCTTCCCAAAGCCTACAGTATTCACAGAGAAGCTGGAAATTTATAGTTTCTTCCTTATATCAACATGTGTAAGAAATTTAAATTATTACAATTAGTAAATAAGAACACTGGTGTGTTTTTCCAGTTTGCTTTACTTGGTTGTGTTTCACCTTGAAGTACAGAGGTGGAATGACAAATATAGGTTGTTCTGCATTGTAAATACTGAAGGGTGGTGGCATCTCCTTTGCTAAGAGAAAGGGTGAAATTGTGCCCTGCAGTCATAGCTGGTGTTAAGGACATCTTCTGTAGCACTGACAATAGAATCATGATTGTTTACAAAAAACCTCAAAAAATCAAAGCAACAAAACTCTTCATTGTCTATTACCAGCTAAATTGACTAGTTATATTCCACAGGGTGGATATGCTCATTTCAGAAACAGAGTTTGAAGAGTGTGTTTCTGTAATTCTAGATTTAGATACAGTAGCACAAAAGCACATCTGTCATAAAGGGTGTTTTTTTCAATACTGTGTAGATTGAAGTTGAAGATTTCTAAACAGTCTTGAGCATTTGGAAGAGATTTGTTCTCTAGGTTTCTCCAGCCATCCTCATTGTGAGTGATGTGCTGAACAAGGATGGGACACTATTGTAATATTGAATCTACAGCAACTCTCAATTTTTGTTGTCTTTTCTGCATTTAATAAGTTTGAGCTAATCAGTAGTTCCTTTACCATTTGAAAATCTCCAGTAAGTATGGTTTTTTCCACAGTTGGTGCAAATAAGTGCAAGTGACCAAGAGTATGACATCAGGGTTTTTCAGAGTTCTTCATTACATCCTCTCTCACACTTTAAATGAAATTATAGTTGCACAGAAAGTTTTCAATTTAGTGAACATATGTTTTAAAATGCATTTATTTCTGTTTCACCTCCACCTAGCTGTCTGCATTTTACTTGTCTCTCCTGTTTTCAGTTCAACTGCTTTCAACTTTGTCTTGTATAAATAATTTCTGAGAATGTTTTTCACTCAGATGTTACATCAGAGAGAATGTTATTCTCCTTGGTAAAATTTGCATTACACATAAATAGTGAAAAATATTTTTTCACTTTATTAATTTTGATGAATATGATGTCACCACTGATGTCACAGTGGTCCTTGGTTTGATAAGTCAGTCTCTCCTAAGTGAGGCAGCACAAGCTGGTACTGAGTATGAAAGCAATACATTCCGCATTGCAGCTTGACAAATGGTCAATTTGAATTTGAAGTCCATTTGAATTTACATTACAAGAGTGGAAACAATGGAGTCTAGTAGCAGACCCAGAAAAGAGCAAAAAAGTCATATTTCCTTCCTCTCCCTAGCAAAAAAACTGACATTTTTTTAACAGTTTCAGTCAAAATATTAAAAACTAATGTGCTGCTCCCTTGTAAACAGTAGCACATTAAGCTTGTGTTAGCACTGTAAAATGAGGCATGGATCACAAATGCCCACCCTGATAGGACTGTCAGGCACATCTCCACTTAGTCTAATACACAGCATGTTTATCAGTCAGACTATGTTATCCAGCAGCCTGTCTGAGGTCTGCTGCAAATATCTCAGGGTTCATGCCCCCAAGCTTACTCTAAGTGAATTTGCATCCATCTGTGCCTTCTATGTACTCTATGAAGTATTCAGTGCAAAGACAAGAGAGAGGCTATTGCTTCCATGCTCATTAGTTGTGAGGAGATTTGCTTATTATAGTCACAACACTTAAAATTTTTGTGTGACAAAGCCCCTTGGGGCCAAGGTCCTTATATATAACTGCTGGATTTATCACACTTGTTTGACTCTAGGCCTTTCTCTGTTGTTAGCTCCAGTTCCATTTCTCTTAGTGGTATGAGGACATTATCCTGCTCTTTTATCTTTTTTTCTGCTTGAAATTATTGCTTAAGACAGTTATCTCTAATAGACTATATGTGAATGAATAGAACTATATTAGAATAATGTGCTGTGTCTAGAATTTCACATAGGCTGTGTATGTTTACCAGTATAAAACCACAGCACTATATGAAGGCAGTATGAAGTATGCTTGTTTTAAGACAGAAAGAAGAGGCTAGCTATGACTAGGAGGAAGGTCAAGCAGCTTGGAAGAATTCAGCATTAATCCACTCCACTCCCTTGCCTCTTCCCATTTCTGAAAGCTATGAAGTAAATTTTGTAGTTCAACTGAGATTGAATGCTATTTCGGTTTTCCTTTTCCCTCTAGTAATGACCTGATCTTTGATGATTTATCGTTTTCTCCAGCCTCCCAAGGTACCATACCTACCCATGACTGTGGTATGGTAATAATCCCAAATAACAATGGAACACCATGCTGGAAAAATAAGGTGTGTTAGAATAGAAAGGATTCTAGGAATGCTGAGCTCTCCAAACAGAGACGTTGGTACACATTAATTTTTGTTCCTTCTAATTCAAGTGACCTACAGCTTCATAATGTAAACTGTCATTAATTAATTATTGAGACAATGCCAGACCTATTAGCTTGACTCTAAATTCCTCCCCATGGCCCCACCAATGGAGTTATTTGGTATATGGTTAAACCATGTTGGCAGAGCAGACTGCACACAACACTTTGTGTCACCCCATAACTGCTCTGGCTGTTCACTACTTTTCTGCTATCTTGACCAAAAGGCAAGTCTACATTGCGATATTGGCATCAGAGTGGCCACTTTGCATTTTCATTTTCCTGGGGGTGTGTGGTGCTGCACTACAGAACTGTTACAGCAGGGCTGTGTTTTGCTCTGTGCAGTTGCTTGAGCCCACAGAGCCTCTTGGGGACAATTGTGACAAATGGGTCTGCAGCCATTACCAGACAGGGGGTTGGGAAGGGACACTTCAGAGATTATATCCAATGGATATATATATATCCATTATATATATATATAATATATATATAATCCAGAGCAAATTGCTGCAGTGAGTTTAGAGAAGAGCTGAGGGCTGAATCTACCTCTACATAAAGCAGTGTTTGTTATTTCCCCCTGTTGTCAAAAGCTGGGACAGGCATCTCCTTCCCCTAGGGTACCCCTCTGCTTCCCAGGAAGCACCATACTAACAAGGAGATTACCAACCCTGAAACTCAGTGTAAATAGGAAGAAGAGACAAAAATACTTCTGAAAGTCAACATGTCTTTCTTTTTTTTTGTGCTAATCCAAGACATGAAGATACCTGCGTGGTTACTGACAAGGTAGACTTGTATGCCAAGACAGTCTTTCTTGTTCCCCCCCTTTGTTTTTTGTTATTAGCATACATTGTACATATCCTTCAATAGCACTCTTCTGCTGCTGTATGCTCATGCAATAGAAATCCACTGTTACTAATCCTTGGAAGGGAGACCCCAGGCCATGTCTCCCACTTTTTCTCATCTGTTGTTGAGATAGTAAGTCTTTTTAAACTGCCTAGGTGTGACCAAGAGATTTGACAAACTCATTCTAGATATATTTCTGTATTTGATTAATATATCTATTCATCTTTTTCATCTGCTTCTGAATAGTAGCTCCTTATTTTGTGCCACAATTTGCACATGGCCTGCGGTGAATGAGAGAACTGAAGGTGAAAAGTATAGCTGCACTTTGGCATAAAGATTCATTGGAAAGAAGCTTTTTCATTTATCCTTGCTTATGCAACTGTACTTTCCTAGTCTACTAGCACAGTAGGAAAGCAACCACAGTAAAGTTAATGGCTTTTTCTGGTAGCTCAGAGACTTCTGGGAGAAACACTCTGTCTTCCATACGCACACTGACCTTCACCCTTGTGCAGTAAGTTGGTACAAAGCCTGCACAGCATCTAATTCCCATTTGAGCTAAAGGATTTGTGTCAACCTGAACAATTCTTACTGTTGTGGGTCACTACTCATGCGTGTAGAACATCATGATCTTCCCCTTAAACTTTTATCTTGAACATACTACATCTATACTGTTCTGTTGTAAGCAGGCAAGCTTTTGGTTTTGGGTAAGAGAAATGGTAAAATTAACATGCTGTGTTTGAAGTCAGACTAGATGATCTAATGACTCTGCCAGTCTTTAAATTTTATCAGCCTATTGAAATAATTTCGCTTGAAATCAATGGGACTACTCATATGCTTAAATTTAAGCACCTGCATAAACATTTGCATGAGTCAGGATGTTATTCAGTACATAGTTATGAGCTGGATGTTTTAGATATTACAAAATAGATTATTTTTTAACACTAACATGTCTGTTGTGTTGAACAGCTGCTTCTCTTTGTAGAACTAATTTGATGCTGTCCAATATTGATCATTGACTTCTTAATGTGTTTTAACTGGGTTTCTTTTTGTATTTCCTCTTCCCCAGTTCTGGTTTTTGAGTGAGACTACAGTAGACTGTACATATGTTCTCAAAAAATATTGCTTTGACTTCTCCAAACACTTGTAATTTTCTGCTCTTTTTTCCCCTATAATGTTAGTGGCCCTGACTGTGACTTGGGACACAAAGCTTCCTTGTAAGAGTGTCTGGTATAGTGGAATAACAGCTTAGGGAGAAATTAAGATACTTACACTGGAGCAATTGCATGAGGAATAATAAATCTTACTAAACCTGAGCTAGCTTTGCAGGAAAGCATGGCATGACTTGTCACCCAAAGTGCATTATTTTTTAAGTCATGTGATTTTTCTTCAAGTCAGCCAGCTTTCCTGGAACCAGAAATCCACACTGCCCACACAGTAGGGACAGCTGACTGGAGTATTTATTTGACAACCTTAAACCTCTTTAATTACCTGGCAAAATAATGTCAGGGTAGGAAGCATGTAAACCTCAACTTCCTTCTGGTATATCAAATTCTCTTATTTAATTTTTAGCTTGGAGCTTTAGTAATTGCAGCCCTGCTAGTACTTGTGAACACTCAAAAGTGTTTATGTAGAAAGAATGTCCTGCAGAGTAGTTAGACACTAGCAGGTGGTAAGATTTTATAAGGTGCAGGGGTGTAAATTTCTTTCTAAGACCTTCTGAAACCACAGAATCACAGAATAAACTAGGTTGGAAAAGACCTTTGAGATCATCTAGTCCAACCTGTGAGCTATCATTATCAGCTAAACCATGGCACTGAGTGCTTCATCAAGCCTTTTTTAAAACACCTCCAGGAACAGTGACTCCACCACCTCCCTGGGCAGCCCATTCCAAAGGTGAACCGCTGTTTCTGTGAAGGATTTTTTCCTAATGATTGTGTCTTCAGGACAAAATGTTCAGTTTGCAAACTTTGAACTCATGAACATGTGAACTCTTGCAGTTTAGAAACAAAACTTTACATGTGTGTGTTTTTATCAAGAGTATCAATTAGGCAATTTCTAAGTACCATCTATAGTATCTTTTCCAACGGCAAATGTGAAAGTGCATCTGTACATTTTTTGATCACCTTTTCCTGTATAATTACAATGTAACTGGCTGATTAGTACATTATCTTCTCCTTATAGCTAAGAAAAGGTTTCTGTTTTGCTAAATCCATGCAGTGGTATCAAGCTTTAAAATTATGTGATGAGTGCTGCTGACCTGAATAAATCTGAATGATACAAGTGAGTACTGTTTAATTGTATTGCAGTCATGGTACAACTGAAATCTCATGGAAATGATTGTATTTCTTCAACACCAGAAATTGCAATGCTCCTTAAATTTTTAAATTAAAACACTTTTTTTTTTTTCTGTTTCTGCTTAGTCTTTGTGCAGGGGAATCAGTTACTGAAATTGAAAGAAAAGAATGTTACCTGCATGAGAGCATACTATACTAGTTACTCAAATTGCCGTCTGAAGACCTTTCTCTTGCAAATATCTGTTCAAGTTTTACTGCCATTTTAGTCTTCACACGACCAGGCTTACAACCTCCTAGAACTGAGAATTACTGTAAATGTTGAGCACTTTGAAACCAGACAAAGAAAGGCCTGATTCTTTCCATGAGCATTGGTAACATCTGATTCATTGGAATTGCTGCTTGGCACCCCTCTGAATCGGATTTTGAGCTGACTGCTGTTGTTTACAATTGCCCTATCATGGCTTTTCACCTACATGGATGACATCCTGCCTTGCTATCTTCACAATAACAGACTCTAAACATAATAGAATCCTACGGGGATACAGTAGAATAACAACACATCACATTTCCTTTTTACTCACCAGCTACTTTTTGCCATAAATTGCTAATCTGAGACAACATCTGAATAACAAATGAATAATCTGAATATCATATGCTTAGAGGTAGTGTGCTAACATGAATGAGACTAATACAAAAGTTATTCTCATAGATCTTTCAAAGAAGATAAAATTTGCATGATGAAAACCTGAATCTATTATTCTACAGCTTCTATTCTGCTGCCTGCAAACCACAATACCATTTCCTTTGTTAGAAGTGCAAAGGACATGCTGGGAATTGAAGAAATCAAACACAATCTTAAAAAACTTAGTTTTTCCATCTTAAAAGTCTGTCTTGTTGATGGTAACTCAGGAAATTAATATGGTCTGTACACTGATCTATCTTAAAATGGAGCTTTTTACATACGCAGTCATGATAGTATAATATTGTGTATAGTATCTGGAAATAAGCAGATTAGAAATTTCCACTCATATTCTACTGTCAGTTTAAATTAGACCTCAGAAAGGCAACATGTAGTATTGCAATGCGAGCAACAATAATATATCTTGATTTGATATGTGTATATGCATGCACACACACACAAATTACCTATCATAATAAATTCTAAAACTCTAGAAACTTTCAGGTGCTTTAATTCATGTTAAGTTCCTACCTTCAAATGTACATCATAAGACTAAAGTATCACAAAACTTCCATTATATACATTTTGATATGGTTATATATTGCATATTAACACATCTTGTATAAATACATATTTCATATGCTTCTCCCTCCCTTTGTCTGTCTGTCTCTCAATCTATATTTTTAACCTAATGCAGAGTTGACATAATATTTTCCTTTGGGGCACACATTTACCATAACATTTCTCTGGTACTTAATCACAGTTTGTAAGATGAACATGACACAAGTCAGGAAAAGAGCAAAGTTATGTTACAGATTTATGGCAAAGGCTTCTTTTGCTTAAGAAAAGTTATGAGTAATCCATAAGTGAATTCAGATTTCTTTTTCTAAAAATCAGACATCCTGCCAACCCTTTATCTAAATGTCACATGCTATTCCTTCTCCAAAGCTTATTCTTTTTTCTTTTACCAGACTGGCCACACCTGAAAAGACGTGGAGCATGCAGCAAGCAGAAATGCCAGGAGGAGGCACTTACCTTAATTTGATAGGTATCTGACTTTCATCACACTCCTTTTTTGAAAGAGTTCTCAGGGTGTTGAGATGCTGAGGTTATTTGCTCCCAGCAGTGTCCTGCACATGACTCTCCCGCTCAGCAGCCCCAGAGAGCCCTGGAGAGAGCAGCAGGATTGTGCTCTGGTCAGTCCCAGCAGCTTCACTGAGCTCAGCTGGGGCTCCTTTGAGCTCAATTAGTTCTAGATTGTTGCCTAAATGGCAGCCACACTTCCTTCTATTCTTTCCCAACTTAGTTTTCCTGCCTCCAGTGGTGCTTTTTCCTTTCTTTGGACTATAAATAGGCCTGTCACAACACAGTCTATGGCAGTAAGGAAGGCAGGAAATGCATTTAAACAAAGGAAATATCTTAGGGGGTTTTGCCCTCCCCTGACAATATAAGTAAAAGAATTTGATAGAGATTGTTCTACAGACACAGTTCTCTTTGCATGAGGAAAACACTTGCTCAAAAACATGCTAGGATGTCATCTTTTGTACTCCACAAAAACATGAGGAGACACAGCAGCAACAGGCCTCAGTCTCTTGAGCAGTTATTGCTTCATTTAATTATTTAATTTTGATAAAATATTTGAATTTCTTTGGGACTGAAGAGTTGAAATAAGGATTTTTTTTTTTTTTGTTTAGGAAAGAGTTCAAAGGTGGCTAACATGCTTTAAGAAGACAAAATATGTCTTACAGGAGGTGCAATATAGTGTTTTATATACGAATTAGAAAATTTGTGTTAACCTTAGGTAGCCTACATGATGCCAGAGCAGGTTAAATAAAAATCATCTCCAGGAAAGTGCCTGTCTTGTTGAGAACTTTGCAGAGATCCTGTCTGCCATGACAAAAATCTGATTGTACAAGAAAACAATGAAGGTCTCTTCATACAAGTGGTGTCTGAATAAACATTGTTGTTGATTTTTTGACAATTAATAATAACTCATGAAAAAGGTTTTCCTTGAAAGTGCTTTTTAAAATAGAGTTAAACCAAAATGGAATGCTCCAAGAAAAACTCCTTTCAAAATCAATAAATTAATTTATAGAAGGACCTGAAAGTTACAGTGGTTATGGTATTTTTTTCTTGTGTTCATAATCATATTTAGGAGACAGGTATAAAGCCTTAGGAAAATGTTGATCTTTGCAGATCATGTACTCCAAATCTGACAAAGAGGAAGGTGATTCTTTGTAGTGAACAGTGGATCAAATACCGACTTCAGCTGAAACATGGAACCAGGTTTTGCTTAAAAAATTCTGTCATGGAGACGACTGAAGGCAAGCTGCAGTGTTTCTGGCTCTTTTGGACCTCAGACCAAGGCTGAAGGACTGGCAGTGTGTAAAATTTGATGTAACTGCTGTGGGATAGGCCTTACTAACTCTGTTTCTGCAAAGTTGATCTCCACAGTATAACAGCTCTGAAATGCAAAGCTGCTTAGCAGTAATACATTTGCACATACCTTTATTCAAATGTAGTTTGGTTGAAATCTTAAATCCTCTCAATGAGTTACTAGTGGTTACAGACTTGAATTTGCATCACACATTCTCAGTGTGCTGTTAGCACCAAGCACTGCCAGAGCCCTGGAGAGGCTTAGTCTGGAATAGCTGCTTGCCTTATGTCAGCACTGTGTCAGTAGAGCTGAATTGCACCAGCCTGCTTGCACCGATTTTGCTCATAGCCTTTCTCTCAAACCCACATAGATATTTGCTCAGTGTCATTCAAATAATCTCTAAACACTAAAAATAGAATGTAGGGTTAAAGCAGAATTACTTTCCTCAGTCATTCTGACTTTGCACACTGGAAGAAATTCTCACCTGGTGAGAATTTGCATGGTGTGCAAACTTTCTCACTCCCAGTTTACCATTTCAGTCTTGAGGGCAGTCTGTCTGGAAAGAGATCTTCAGAGTTTTCACTACAGGCTTTGCCCTGGGGATTGATCAGGTAGCTGGTGGAGCCACAGGAGAGCTCAGGGCAGGGTGACAAATTGTTGCTGAGGGCAGATGCTTGTAAAGTGCAGTGAATTTTTCCCATGTCAAAACAGAAGAGATGTATTTTCTCTGACAGTCTCATTTGTACTCCTCCTTATGCATTTGTCTCTAAGACAAACAATGACTGCTCGAGGACATACAGGGTGGCACTGTGGTGGCCAGAACTTGTGGGGATGTGGTTGGTCCCCTGGAATTCAAAGCATCTTGTCTTCACAGTTCATTTACACCCTGTGCCCTGAAAATACATGCATGAAGGCATATGTTACAGACATAAACAAACCCTTTCTTTTCAGTGAGTTCCTGTGTGCAGAGGCAGCTTCTGCAAAGTAAAGAGAATCATGGATTTATCACCACAGAAAACTTAAGACTGAGCTACCACATGGCAGCATGACAAAAGCACTGCATTTGCTGGACATCTTAGAGGGGCTTAACACAAATACTATTGATTTCTACCACAGAGCCACAAAACATTAATTTAGATGCACTGATATGCTTCCCCCATTAGTGCTGATCACTGCATTAGTTCTAGCTCAGCATCTGGCTTTTCACAATTAGGATGGTAAAAATGGTATCCAAATTCCCATGAAATTTGAATACAGAAGTTTTTCAGAACAGCTTTCAAAATAAAAAGCTGAACTACCTGAACCTTCTCCTCTGGTTTTATGCTGCCCCTCCCTTGGGCCACTGAGCAGCATTGTGTAATGCCACTCTTTCCACTGACATCAGTGGGAATGGGTTTGACATAAAGTCAGCATGAGCAGGGCAGCACACTTTACTGCCTGTAATTCATTAAGTAGCTTGAATTCCTTATTGTGTTATTCCTGTCCCTCTTAACTCCTCAGTTCTCTCCTTTTTGCCTTCACATTTCATTGCCTCATGGAATATGTTGCAAACAATTACATAACTTTTCCTGGTAAAAACTATACCGAGGAAGAAACAAAGAACTAGTTTTTATCTTCTGTAGCTCTTGTTTAGTCTACCTGACTGAACACCATAGAAATCACTTGTCTCAGTAATATTGAGTAAATTATAAGGACTTTCCTTTTGACTTCTGATCCTGTTAAACACAGATGGTCTTTCTGGACTGCAGGGTAGGCTGTGGGCCAGATCCTTGGCTTCTACAAATTGGGGTTGCTTCATCAACTTCAGTGGAGTGACACTGATTTGAGCTGTCTGAGGAATCCTGCCAATTGTTTGAATGTGTCTGTGCCAGTTTATAGCAGCTGAGGAGCTGTGAGTTTAAGGACCTTTCTAAGTGTAGCTTATGTACACCCTATAGAAGATGTATTGCTTTTCTTCTCTCTGCCATTCAAGGAAATCATCAAAACACAGACACATCCCAACAGATCTGCTGCTTACAGCCGTGGGGCAAGCTGAAGAACTGTTCATTGTGATCTTAGAAAAAAAGAAGGGAAAACCACAGGTCAGACTCAGGCTGTGGGTCAACATACAACTAGAAGACTGATTGTCTGCCCAGTGTGTTTGTGGCCTCATGAGTTTAGCACAGTTGGGGTCTGTAATTCCTTATGCCATATCCTATGTCTCTGTGCTTTTGATTGGTTGTGTGGTCATGAGGGGAGACCACAAATAGAAGTCCAATTTGTTCTTCACCTACTTGCTTACCAAAACAGAAATACTTTTTTATTTTGTACCTTAAAGAACATGTCTTAAACCTGATGGCAGCATAATAGCGAAGATTAAAGTTAAAACTTCATTTATAAAATATTAAAGTTCTTGAAGTCCAAACCATCTGCACATCCCCATCACCTTTCTCTGTGATTGATTTCTCTACAAACAACTAGGAGTTTAAAGCTTTTAGGGGTGTGGTAACAGCAGGAAATATTATCTCCATGGTATTGACGAGAAAATAGAGTAATTTGCCAAAGGTCTCACAGGAAGTTATACTTTTATTTGGAAAGCTTATGCTGTTTGTTGTTTCTGCTTTTAATATTTCTTTTTTACTTTTTTTTTTAATTGTACTTTGTGTTTCTCCTGTTCCCATTTCAGTAACATCTTTATAGTCAAGTTTCTTTGTGTGCTACTTCTATCCTGCTCAGGGGGTGTGTAATCTGGTTTGCTTGCAGCCAGCTCACGATTTTATGTTATGTTTCCACATGTAAAATTGTCATGTGAGCATCCATGTGTTTTCTTTCCCCGTTGTGAGAAGCTGCTACAAACAACTGCCACATTTCCACACAGTTTGGCAAAACTCTTCTTTGTGCCACCAACCAGCAAAAATGTCAACATTGTTCCTGCAGAGCAGCTGGTGATGTTTTGTTCCAGGAAGGTAAAAGGGGCTACATAAAATTTTGACAAGTTCTTGGACTGTCAGAAGTTATCTCAAACAGGTTTTTCTGTTAATGCCCATCTTTGTGGGTGGTGTCTCTGTGCTCATGACTGCTCAGAATGCCATGCCATTCCAGAAATCCCTGTTTCTGATGGCATCCCATGTTTATACAGAGTGGGCAGCTGCTCTCACTGTTACTAGCATTATCTCATTTATTTGTATACTTTTTCCACCTCTATCCATCTTATTTTCTCATTTGATTCCTCTGCTGAGAGAAAGCCTTTTTTACAGCACTTGGCTCAGCAAGGTGCCTATTTTTGACTCCCAAGCACTATGACTCAAAGGTATTAGTAATGGATAGATGACCTCAGGCAATGCAGTCCTGCACTTCAGCCTTTAGACATTTTATCTTTTCTACTCTTGCATTTATTATAATGCATGTCTTTTAGAATTGAAGTTTCCAAGGAAAAAAGTGAGAAAACACATAGTGATAATTTTTTTCCTCCTTTGTATATAATGTACTAAAGAAAGAGCAATAATGTGTTTTAAAGCTAATGCATCCCTAGCAAAAATACTTCCTACAGGAATCGGTTGATGTTTTCATGGTTGCTAGAAACTCTGTGTACATAATTTTACTTATTCTCAGAGTCAGATATAGATTAGGGAAGAAAATATTTTAAAATGGCTTAAATCTTTCTGCTTTTTGTTTGGCTTAAGGAATTAGGTTGTTATTTACACTAGTTTCACTTTGTTGTAGTTCATTAACCAAGATGAGCTACTTCCCCCATATGTCAGTATGAATTCATTCTCCTGTGGGTTCCTTCGCCATTATGCTAAGAGGCATAACCAAATGATAACCAAACATTTCTGGATTTCAAGATGTTGATTTCCTGTATCTGCCAGAACAGGGGAGACAGGTTAGGTTAAGTTGTGCTAAATGTCATTGTGTGCGTTTACGGAAGGATTGCAGCCCAAGCCTCTTTTCCACCATTTGAAGTAGGGCAGCCTATTCTAAATGGTGTTTTGGGGTATTGCTGTTCAGTTCTTTGTTGGAGTCAAAGTTCTTTGTCGAGTCATGCTGACAAACACATCGTGCTGTTCTGCCAGAGTGGTGGGTTGAGAACCAGAAATCCTACTGGAACCTGCGTGAGGAGGGGAGGTGACTAATTTGCCTGCCACAGGGTGACATTTCTTCCCTGCCAAATCTCTCTCGCTTGCACCTGTCTTGAGAGCAGCTGATTGCTTCAGTCTCCTCTTATCAAAGGAAGAGGAAGAGCTGCTCCACCACAATTCCCGTCAGGTGCAGTGATAGCTGTCACCTCCTGGCTGCTCCTGGCTGACCTCACCGCGCCCCTGAGAGCCCTCGGGGACAGGGCTAGTGGCACACAGAGAGAGTCCCGAATCATGAGCTTTATTCTGTGACATCAAGGATCACAGTGGAGGTCTGTTTTGTTATGTTGGGAAGATGGGTGTCTGTTTCTTTTTTTTTATTTAGGAATTGTTCCAGAGCAGTTAATGCTTTCCCTATCTCTGTGTCCTGCCATGTGTGAGCTGGATTTACATGAGCTAGAACAGCTGTTCTCAGCCTGGGGTAGGAATTTTGTTAGGCAGGGACATTAAACAGTTTATTTTTCATGCATCAGGAAGAGCCTTCAGAGTGTTAGTCAGCTGGACTTGCTAGGTGACAACTTCTACCTTAGGCTAATGGCTGTTTTAAAAATAGCCATTGTTAACTTAGCTGCTCTGTGGGAAAGTCTCAATTTCTAGCTGTGTTTATGCTGATTTTGGGCTCAGGCTTTTCGGTTCCGGTTGTGGTCTTCTTTTTCCGGGGCTTCCTGTTTCTCCCGTTGCAGAAACACAAATTCTATCTTCTTGGAGCTATTTCTTAAGACCCGTGTTTGCCTCCAGGAGCTGGGGCTTTTCTTACCATTCCTTAAAGGAGAGCAGTGCGGCACTGCAGGTGCTGCGCTGACCTCTAGTGACAGTCAGGAGGACAGAAAGTATCTCTGCTGTTCAAACCCGCGAACAGCAGCTTGTCTCGGAGCATCGCTGTTCCTGCAGTGTTCAGCCCAAACAAATCGTAAGGGCTTAATATCTCCTACTGTATATCCAAGCCTTTAAAATATTTGCTTAAATTTCTGTCCAGCTGTTGAACTGCTGGTGTTGTATGCAGATCTTCTGCCGGTTGTGCAACGGCAGAATTCTATTAACTTTTATGAATACTTACTAATTACAAAATGAGTAAAATTTGCAAGCTGATGATACTCCATTCCTTTTATGATCCTATGATAAAATGCTTTATATGAAGACAACTCAACCATCGAAACCCAGAGCTTAAAAAGTTTGTTTTGACTCTTACAATTTGCCTTTTAATTACGTTAGTCCATATGTCTTGTTGCCAACAGAGGAGTTGGAAATGTTCAGTGAGATACTACTTGTTTTGAAACACAGAAATTATTAATAATTATTAATTATTAGAGTTCCTAAATAGCAAATGTCTCTGGGGTTGCTAGATCTCTTTCAAAAAGTTTTAGACACTTCATTCCTCACAGTTCAGAATTATTTAAATTTTTTAAATTTTGAGATGTTAAAAATCACTGTTGTTTATGAACTGGGAGCAGAATTACTCTCTGTGTGAGTCACTGAAGTCAGTTGAGTGCACCAAAAATTGAGTTGCACCAAAATTATGTGGGACAATATTCATATTAACAGATACTGCCAACTGTACTAGGACAGAAGAATGAAGAGATGGCAGTGGAAATCAGAGGGAACTAAACCAGAGCCATTAGAGTTATAAAGGAATTGCAGTGTGAGAGCGATGATGCAGAGACCTTTTGTTTGGCCTGCCCTGGAGACTGGCAGATCATGTGCCAGAGACTCTTGCTCAAGGTCCTTGCCCTTGAGCCCTGGATGCTCCTGGGTATGTGGGACCTGCTTTGAGTTAGGTGTTTAGACAGGGAAAATACCCCTAATGTTAGATTCTCCTAGATTATTGTCCTTGGTATACACATTTTCAAGTGTTTTGTTAGGTCTCAAATATGGTAGATGTGAGGTTTTTAGCAAATGCTCAAACATAAACCAAATTTTACTGGATGAGGTAAGGGCTATTTTGGCTAAAAGTAGTTATTGCTGCCTTCTGGTGGAATAACCCAATACCAGAACCATTACCAGATGTGAAATGAAATATATGTCTGAACACACTACGTATTGTTTCAGTCAACAGGGAAATCCTTAAAAGCTCCCTATCATCTGCTACAATGAACCAACATTGCAATCAGTAATATAATTAATGTAGGTCCTTTTTTCTTTGCAGCTTTACAGAATTTCAAAAGAATATTTCTCTTTTGTTAAAAAAAAAGGCTAATCATGAGCAAATGTGAATGAAGTTCCATGTTCATTCAGCTCACTGTTGTGCAAAGCAAAGGATTTCCCTTTCCTGTCTTATTTTTGAAACTTCCTTATTCCATGTTTGCTGTTCAGCTCAGTTTGGTGATGCTGCAGGCCAAAGAACACATTCATTGCTAAAGGCATGTTTGAAATGTCTTGCTTATGGCAAAAGGACAGAGACCATGTCCCATCTCCCTGGGTAGTTTTGTTGGCTTGGTGGTGGCTTCTATTCCTGTGAGGAGAGGGATCACTGTGAGGGAAATGATCAGCTTACCTTGGCGGAAGCTTTTCCCAAGTACCGGATAGTAGCTATCCATTTCACCACATGCCAGATCTTTATTTAGAGACTGAAAACTATTTTGTGATCCTCAATGCCAATGAACAGGAAGGATGGGGTGCATGGGATGCTGAGCCTGTGGATCATGAGCAAATGACAGGATGTACTGGAGGCAAAATAGCAAAAGTAGGACTTCAGTGCAGACTGGGCCTGGAAAGGGATATCAAATGGAACAGAAAGTGGGGAATGCCCCTGTGGCCAGGGCTGAGCTGGATGGCTGCCTGCAGCAAGGAGGACAGGTGTGGATCCTGAGAATGGCACCCACTCTCAAAATCACAGGGACTATCTAGATGACAGTAAAGCTGCATTCAGTTTTAGTGAAAGCAGACAATATCCTGCTGGGGATTTTGGAAAAGGTCTTACCCACTCTTCCAAGCAGCTACTGCCTGCATGAGAAGTGGCAGAAATTGAACTTTTAATGTGAAAGAAATAAAAATCTGCTTAGCTGCACTCAAAAATTGTCTGCCAGAGACATTCCTCATTAAACACACATGGTGGGATTTTTTTCAAAAGAGCTTGGCACAGGCTTTTCCCTGCTCCCACTGGAATCCATGTAGGTGCCACAGGTTTCAGTGGGAGGAGAGCTAAATCAATATGGAATGCTTTGGAAAAATGCAGCTCAGAATGGATCCTGGCAGCGTGAGTAGATAGGGATTGGAGGTGATGCTGAAATTGTCACGTAGAAATTTTCCATGCTGGCTAGCTTTATACTCTCCATCCTCCTTGGTTCAGAGCTAATGGAAAGCAGTGTGTGGCAAAGCATGACTTGAGGGGAAGCGAAAGTCAGTGTTGAGCAAAATAAGAATATCCTAATTTCCTCCCTCCTCTGTGTCTTCTGTCAGGACAAAAACTGCGGAACTTCCCTTCTCCCCGAGGTTGCCACTTAACTCTTCAAGAACATAGGGGTTAATTGCAAGCAACAGCACACCTTGTGCATAATGCTCCTTCTGGATGGGATTCTCCTGACATGGGCTGAGCAGGTTGGTGCTCTATTTCCTCCAAAGTGCATCTGGCACATGCTCAGGTGTGGGAGAAGAAGGGGAGGAGGTCATGCTCCCTCTGTCCTGTTCCCTATCTCACATAAGGATAGGTAACAGAGGCTGCTGTGCTGACTCACAGGCTAGTCTCATGGAAAAATGGAGCTTGGAAGAGACCTCTGGAAGCCCCTAATGCAATCTCCTGCCTTGGACAGGGCAAACTTCAGAGTTCAGTAAGGTTACTCAGCTGCTGAGGCACAGCAGTACAGTCTCTGATGTAGAGAGAAAAGAAAAAAATGATCACAGGCCTCAGACACATCTGGGACAAAACATGCAGCCTGAAGACTGTCAAATTATCTATCTGGTGATCCAATGGTCTTGAAGGAAACCTGACATAGTTGACATCCTGCATTTCTTTGCTTTATGTCATTCTTTCCCCACCAGGTAGTAAAATCACTTATTAATGTAGGTTGTCACAGGATAATCCTGTTTCATTACATGTTCTCTTGTTGGCACATGGGCACTGACATGGTAAAGGTTGGTGAACGGTGGGGTGGTGTTTGGGTTCAAGATCTTGCACAGCTGTGGAGGTGGTGCCCCAGATGGGTCCAAATTTTTCAGTCCTTCTGTTGTGTGAGGTTATTCCTGCAGCTACAGCAGGGACTGTAGCCCAGTCCTGTAGCAGCTGCTGTTACTCTCACAAGGTGAAATCATCACTCATTGAGAAGCCTTCAGCAAGTGGCTGATTTTCCTCATTCACTCAGTTATTCTGCTCTCTTTTGGACACATCTCATTCAGCTTCCCTAGGTAAATTTCAGACCTTCTGATAGAAAAAGCTATACAAATACCAAATAATCACAGAATCAACCAGGTTGAAAAAGACCTCTGAGATCATTGACTCCAACCTATGATCAAACACCACCATGTGAACTGTACCATGGCACTGAGTGCTACATCCAGTCTTTCCTTAAACACCTCCAGGGACAGTGACTCCACCAGTCATGATCTCAGAAGTGCACAGTAGTCTCTGTTACACACAGCAATTTGCCCCTTCTTTGCTTGAATGTCTCCTTAATAACTCCCTTGGCCTGCCTGGTGTTAAAAGAGGCCCCAGCAAGCACAAATTGCCCTTCAAAGTGGGTGGCATTGTTAAAAGAACAATACTGTAGTGTCTTCTAGAGGCAGCAGCGGGGTTTCTAATTTTGCTGTGCACTCTGAAGGAATGCACTGTGGTTTAATTGCTGCTCAGATCAGGCCTGTGACATGCTCTAATTGGGTCTGTCACCTTTCTTTTTGAGGAATTAACAAAGTGCCAAAGCCAGGAGCCCCTCTCCTGCCAAACTCAGATTCAACTACCATGAGGGTAAGGATCAATGTGAGCTAATAGGTCATGACAACCCCTTTGGTGCCTTTAGCATTTTAGGACTTCCCTTACTCAGAAATTCACTTGAGTGTGTCAGTTGCCACTGACTAGCTGAATATTTGTCATGACTGCGAGTTCTGTCTCTTGGATCCAAATGATCAGTCCAGCTGTGAGAGTCTTTTCCCAAAGAATGTTAATGTTCACTTTGATAGTTTTAACACTGGCTAATTTTTTCACTGAATAGCATCCCAACATGGAAGTATCTGTTCATATCAAATATCTTTCTAGCTGAAACACATGTAACTCCAGTTCCTCAGTAACTTCATTGTCATTAACACAGTAGCATTAAAAGAGAACTAGCAGAATTCAGTTCTAACACGTCACCAATTTTATTTTTTGTAGCAAGGAAATGTCTGCCTGAAAAACAACTGATTTTTTTTTTAGAGGATCCATATGGATGTATAAAATATTGGTGCCATTTGGTATAAATTGTAATCAGTTCCAGATTCTGCTGTACTCAGAAACTTGAATCATGGAATTGTACGTGGTGGTTTCTGCATTTTGAGGGCTCTCACCTAAACCACAGCTCTTGTAACAACTAAAATGGGTACACCCATGGTGTCCAATCCCTTGTCTCAATCATGTTAAGAAAATGTTTGTTTAACTATGAATCAAAATTGTATTCCTAAGCTCTGCAGCTTTCCAGGTGAAATGACAGAACCAGCCTTGCTACACTGGGGCAAAGTAGGTGGGCTCCAGAGGCTGAATTTCACTTAATTCCTTCAATTGTGGTTCCTTTGTCAAAGCAATTCAGAAGGCCTGGAGCCAGGCAATGCGGAATACTAAGCACTGGGATGTAAGAGGGATTTAGGCTGCTTGGTCTGCTTTTGGCTCCCTGTGTGTGTTTTAAGGCATAATAGAGGTACAAAGAGGTAGAAGGGAAAGGCACAAGCAGCAGAGTCTGCTGCCTGCTTATACAATGTCTGTGATTGACAGAAGTGTGGCTGTGATGAGGACATGGCTACTGAACCAGCAGAATACTTCAAGCTCCATTCAGGGCTTGGGTCAACTGCTGCCCTCTTGAATTAGGCAGGGGAGAGGCAACTGTCAGCCTGTCCTGGCACCCACACCTGCAAACTGGTGCTATCTGTGTGTGGATTGATGGAGTATTGGGATGCTGAAAATCTGAGGTTGGGGTGCCAACTGCAGTGGCAGCCTGGGGCCTAGGATGTCTTACAGAGCTGAACACAGCTGGTTTCTGAAGCAGGAGGAGGTGGGAATCAGCAGAGCACTGTCTTATCTATGAATTTTCATGGTGGCTGAGAGCAGCCCAGGGCTCATCCTGAACCCAGTGGAGGGTTGTAACTGTGACCTTGCTCTTTACTAAGATCAAAGGATTAACCTTAAGCAGGACAGCTAAGAGCTCTTTAGTTACAGCATTCACTAATAAGACTAGATCTTCCTTCCTTCTTCCTTAACCACAGCAGGCAAAAGCAAGAATTATTTTTTGTGTGTGTGTAATTACAGACCAGCTCCAGTGTTTGTAATCTACCTCTTTCTGACTGGAAGAATGACTGGCCCTCCACCCTCTCCTGCCTAATTCTAAAAAACTCAAGAGAGTTGGGCACTTTGCAAAGAATCTCATCCCTAAAGATCCCTCTTCCCAGAGCTTTACTGACAATGTTTTATGTATTTTAACACAGAATCAGACCTTAAACTTACACTGTCTCCACTAGTCTTAGGGCCAGGTTCCAGCAGACAGAGAGAAGGGTCCTGGGAAGGACACAAGCTTCTGCACGTTGACAGTCACATAGACTTTAGTAAGATCTACTGTAGTGTGCAGAACTGAAAGAGATACAACTTGTGATATTTTTGGTTCAGTGGCTGACTTGAATACTGGAAAACAAATTTTATTCAGTATCAAAACAAATATTTATCTTTTTTTGGGGTGAAATGAAAAATAATAAACTAATTTTTGGACAATTTGACTGAATTTGACTCATTTTTTAAAATCTCATGTTATCCTTCTTTTAATGCAAGGCATGTCTAAAAGACACAGCAAAATGTTTTATTTGAAAAGTATCAAAAGGACTTGTTTCAGGATTTCTGAAACACTTTCACTCTGGCGAGGGTCAAAGTGAAACGTCTGTCAGTCTCCTAATCTCTTTCTCTCTTTCCACTGAAAAATAAGAGCTGATGGGAAGATACAGTTCATCAAGAAAAGGAAATTCTCCCTTCTCTTCAGTATTTCTAAAAAGCAGGCCATCATACTGTAGAGTCTTATTTGAAGATTTAGTGGGAAACATGCCTAAACCAGGAAAGAAGAAAAATTCCATGGGAATCAGCTTCCAAGTCAAACAGTTTCTGTAGGTCTGTGTTTGAAATCTTCCCCCTGGAAGCCTAACTTAAGGCATTAACTAATTCAGATTCTGGTCTTATTAAAACAGCATGAGAAGGAAAAACCAGCCAGACAACTCCCTAAGACTATTGTAATGTAAATTAAATCTAGTACTGTAAACACCTGAGGGTTGATTCTGGTAAAACAAACATATAAAAAATAAAGGGGGGGGGAAGAAACCACAATTAGTAAATAGTGTTTCTTTTCTAAAAAAAAGGTGATTTTATTGAGTTTTAATATACAGCTTTAATATGTTAGGGTAATCATACAAGATCTCTCTTGTGTTCAATTTACACATTACAATAGAGATGTGAGCTAAAATCTTTTGGTTTCATGTACAAAAGGAATCCAATGTTGTCCACTAGCAGCTTTGAACTTGGCAAGAAAGGTTCTAAAGACTTTAAGTGCAGTAACAACCATACAGGATACAAAATGAATATAAGGACTTTTCGCCAAGGTATATAAACATTTGAAAACAAATGGTGCCTGCTCCACAGGGCAGACAGCTAGCAAATTTAAAAAAAAAGTCACTGACCAATGTTCCAGAGAAGGAGGAGCATCACCCTGTGTAACGGTTCTTATAAAATGGACTAAGAATATCTGTATCATAGAATTTGTACTGATCATAAAAAAAAGGTCTGAAAAGTAACAGTAGGCAAGGAAATGAACAATCAAAAAAAATGACATAGTAATATAAAATATTTTCATCACTATTTAAATGCCAAATTAATCAAGCAATAGTAAAAAATAATCCAAAACAAAACAACAAAAAAAACAAAGCTCTTCTGTTTAAAATAACAGCACTGTTTTTGATTATTTTCAAAGATTTTTTTTTTTATGAACACACTATATACTTGGTTGTTTCTTTCATACAGAGCAATGTGTCCATTTGGTCTGTCACTTCAGTGAAGCTGATAAACAACCAACCCATCATGTCTCACCTTTGACACATTTTAACGCTTTTCTCCCCTTTTGTTTGCTAGTCTGGTGCCTTCTCTTCTTGAGTTAAATACTTTTCTTCCTTTTCTTTATACAGTGCAGAGTATATGGGCTTAGGATATGGAGATTTTCCTCTACTCCAGTTCACTCTCTGGTTCTGAGTTCAGTGGTGTGCAGTAGTTTGGTTTGTCTGAAGGCACATACCCAGGGAGACACAAACATTTGTACGACCCTTCCGTGTTAATGCATTTGGCATTCTTGCAGAGGGACATCCTGTTGTTCAGCTCGTTGCACTCATTCACATCTGCAAAAGGAGACATCAAAAGACATATACTTAAGTCTGGTGTGTAGGTAATACTCATTTATTTCCAGCAATGTCAGCGTTCCACAATCTGCATGAATGCCCTGAGAACTTTTTTTTCAGTTCCGACTGGGTGGAATCAGGCTGGGTCAAAAGCTCTAAAAGATGAATTGGGAAGAGGTGAAAGTTTTCATAAAGGGCCTTAAACTGTTAGATTACCTCGTCCAAATTTAGCCTAGCTGCACAACAAAATTAAATCACCACCTACAGCTGGGGTTTTTTTTGATGACTGAAAAGTGATATTTAAGAAAACTCAAAGTTCTTAGCATAACATCTGCACTTCAAACAATTGAATAGTTTAGGAGCTGCTGGTGTTGTCAAATGAATAGTTTTGAGGAGCAAACTAGCTGCACTCAACATCAAGCAGCATTGGCCTGACATACACAGCAGCCACACCTTTTCTTGCTAAGGAGGCCAGCTTGCTATAAAGTCCTCCAGATTAAAAAGCACTTAGGCACCTTCTCATCATAGAGCTGGGAGATCTCTGCTCTGTGTCATGAAGCATAATGCTAAACAAGGTTAGTGCAGACCTCAAACTGAAATAGTCACACTATTTCTACTGGGCTTTTACACTGAGGGGTGGTTGTTTTGCTTCTTCTCACTGACATTTGCTGTTCCCATGTTTAGTTGTTTCAATTGAAGATATAGATGTCTTGTTTAGCAAACTTGCAGGTTTACTAGTTTGAGAGTGAATTGTTGAATCTCTTGACTGTTGAAATCAGTGAAAATCAGGGACCAAACTTCACCAGGTGGTTACCTGCATATTTAGGCAATCACTCTCAATCCACTCTAGAAATCCATTCTAAAAATCCAGTTCTAAAATCTCTCTTACTATTGAAGAACATTCGGTCAGTATATTAGAGTTAAATTCTTGATATAAGTTTAAGCTTCATTCCACAGATGTGTGTCTGCTCACTTCTAATCTCTTAACAGAGCACAGCTGCAATGACCAAGATGAACTGAGGGAGTCCAAGATATTTTTGTGACAATAATTGCTGGCCTTTGTAATAAATAAAACCAAGCTGGCAACTTTAATACAATTCAGATATCATCTCCAATCCCTTTGTTGCAGGGCTCCTTAGGTCAAATGACTGAGTAAACTGACAGACTAACAGGAGATAACAGGTGATTTAACAGGTGATTTAACAGGTGATTTAACAGGTGATGTGCTATCCTCACCAACACAAGTCATTTTGGCCATGTCCAGGTGATAACCATCAAAGCAGTCACAGGTGTAGCCTTCCTGGACTCTTACACATCGGCCATTTTCACATCCATTCAGAATACCACATTCCTCTGCTTGTAGCTCCTCAAAGCTGTTCAGGAAACCTGGGCAGAGAAAGAATTGCAAAGAAGTAAGTCACAAAGCTATTGAATCAGTATACCCAAGTATATAGTAAGAGTCTGAAATTCTCTCAGAAGTTTACTGGAATGTGACTTGACTTTGCAGAAAATAGGTCAGCTTTAGCAGAGCTGCACCATCTGGAGTTTTAAATGCACCAGAAAAGTGCTGTGATATGTTTCAAGATGGAAACTAAATAACTTGGTTAATTCAAGTTTTGTGTTGAAAACCTGTGATTTTTTTGGTAGTAATGGAAACTTCATAATTTTGTTGTATATTTTATAAAGGATAAAGCAGTGTTTTCTAAATAGCACCTTTTATTTCAATTGTTATGTGGATCAGCCTTTAAGGAAACAACTGGTAGTGTAATTTGGGATAAAATTTCTTAATACAGTATTCTAGAAAAATAAGGGGTGTGTGTGTCTGTGTGTGTAGAGGGGTAAGAGATGCATTATAATTTACCTAGAAGAAAACATATTAAAAAAATCAATCCCAGCTGCCATAAGGAAAATAAGAAGAAATCAGAGACTGCTTTCCTGTTGTGGTTTTGGTTAACAACCTTTTGGCTTGTGCTTCAGCGACTGGTGCCAGTACAAATACCTATAATCTACCAGTTGTTCCTTGTCATAATTCTAGATGGTGAGCAGTCAAAGCTCAAAGAGTTGAGCTTTTTTTCCCACCTCTTATACAAAGAGTTGTCTTTGTATTCAGTGGTTTGTACAATGCTTTTTGTACTCCCTGCCTTAGGGCTTTTGTGACACTTATGCTTTTATGTATAAGGAAGGATTTATACTTACAAAATTATTTTACATTTTTACATGTTCAGAGATTGTCTCTAGGATTGAACTGCTCCTGGAAATCCTAAGTTTTTTTTCACTATGTTTCTGCTCATGGAGCAGTGATGTAACAGGACTGCAGATGGCAGCCCATCACATCAAAAAGACTTCTGTGGAAAAAGCTGAGAACATTTTGAGTCATAAGCTTAACAGTATAGTGAATATATAGAGGGGAAATTGGAGCTAGAGTGGAATAGAGTAGGATATATCTCCCCATCTGTCCCACAACATGCAGTGGCTCCATCAACAAGCCATCAATTTATTGAGAAACTGTTAACTGATTTATATTGCAACAGCTGTGATATGTATATTTGCTAAGCTACCTAGGAATATGAATTTCTCCCTTCCTTATATTTTTTTCCTCTTGTCTTATTTACTCCACCCTGTTTTGGTCCTTGAGGCCCTCTTTTCTATTGACCTGCTTTTGCCTTTCCTACTCTGCCCTTTCCATATCATCCTCCATTTATCTTCCATACTGCCATTTCCACTCCCCCTCTCTTTGACTATAAATATTATTCTTATCCTGTATTTTCTAGCACAGTGGGCTTCTTAGTAAGGATCATATACACTGAGTAGATTTTGGAGATGCTGAACAGAGAACGTGACGTAAGTACTTGCTGGCATATGTCACACCTCAAGAACATATATAACCCAGAGGATGTATACAAGTGTACATTAAGTGGGAAACATTGCAGTTTTGTTCATGAGCCTTGTAAATCACTTCTCAGTGCAGTAGTATTGAGGATATTGAGCACCATCATGATATAAGTAACCAAGTTTCATTACTTGCTGGAGTCCTCTGACAGAGCTTGCAGAGGGCTCAGGAGAGACCTTTAGAGTAAAGACCTTTACTAATTTATAAAATATTACTGGGAAAGGGAAAGATGTCCCCCCAAATACGCAGATACTTTTTAAATAAAGAAAAGACATAGAGTAAGACACTTATTAGACATAGAGTCTATATGTAGGCATATATGCATGTGCATCAACATATGTACACACATATACACATATTTTTTCTCTCCCTCTCTCCCTCATAAATACAGTAAGTTGTAATTTTAACTAGCTAAAACTATAATATTTATCACTCACAACAAGTTATATTTCACAAAATATACTTCAGAACAGCTGGATGTGACCTGTATTGTAATTCTAAGGTATGTATTTGCTTCTGTAGAAATTGACTGCACAACATCAAATATTGCACTGAAGTACATGGCCCTGCCATGGGATGGGAGGTATTGTTGTATTCCTCTCACAACCTGCAGCAGGATTGGGATCTTGAAGTCTCTGATGCCCTAAACAGGATGCCCCATCTGATTCAGTGATAGGATGGGAGCAAGAGCTATGAGCCCTTAAGCCTCTGTCCCTAAGAGGTTGGAACTAGATGACCTTTAAGCTCCCTTTCCATTGAAGCCATTCTATGAAGTTGTATCAGCTGTGGATTCAAAACTTTGCACACTTTATCATATTAATTTACCACTGCTTATACCTTGTGAAATGCTTCTTTTCAGATTAACAGTACATTAACATTGCTTACCCATCATAATTCTGGGTTTTTCATTTTCAAAACTACTGTAATCAGTAGTTTTCAGCTGTGTGATATTTCAATTAAACATCAACACTTAAGTAATGCTGACTGGGGAAGAGCATAGTGGCAACATGCAGGCCATACATATGTAAAGCACGAGAAGTTACAACGTCCTTCTGATACTTCCACCTTTCTTCTCCGAAACTGTGATAAAATATTCTGGACCTGTACAGGATGCCTGATTTTGAGAAAGATGCTGAAATCTGTAAGCATTCCTTTCCTACTAGTCTCAACCATGAGCTGGGCCAGACCCAACACAAAGAGCCCTGCTATTCCCCAAGTACAAACAAGATGCTGTGTACAGCCCCTCACACCCTGCTTGGCAGGCTACACATATGTGTATTCTCTGATCACACTGTGCTGTACATTTTCTCTGTTGAGCAAGAATGACTTGCATGCTCTCCTTTCACCCATACAAAGTCTGCTGGGAAATCATGGAAAGATGAAGGGTTTTTTTTTTCCTTTAAATTAAACACACTCTGGAGAAATCTGTCCCATGCTCCAAAGGAAAATTGATTTGTGACAAAGAAAATTGGCAATCCTTTTGACCTTGAGCTGTAAAACTGTTGGTAAACACAAATTTAGTACACTTGGCACAAACTGTTTCACTAGATTAAAAATTAATTGTACTCTGAGCCCAACTGGACTCATACAAACCTGGCTCTTGAATTGGAACACCTGACTGAAAGCTTAGTGCCACAGGAATAACTAAAGCATAAATAGGCCACATCACCCAGGAGCAGAGAAGAATGAAACAGGCTACAGGGAAACAACTGAAGTTACAGCCTCATTTCAAGTCTTTTACATAAGAGAGAATCTTGCTTACGGTCATCGACGAAGTATGGATTAGTTTCTGGAGTGTAGTGCTCCTCAAAGTCGACTAAAGCATCCTGTCCATATGGCCGTCGAGATCCTGGAACAGGAATGTTGCACAGCTGGGCGTAATCCTCTGAGGGGGGAAAGAAAATAGGATATAAAAGTAAACACACTTGTAACACAGGCTGCATTACATTAGTCCCAGTGAGATGTGGTTCATATTTGCTGGAAATAAACTTATCTTCCTAGAAAAACCATAAATCTGCAGAAAAGAAAATTTCCAGAAAGCATTCTCTCTTCAACAAGAATGCCATTAAAATGTTAATGAGCCAACTATATACTATTAAGTAATAATAGGGGTAACACCAGGGATAGATTTGAGTCAATAATTGTACAAAAAGTTATAGGTCAGGTTCTTCTGGTCTGCATGGGAAGCAAGAGCAGAGGGATGCTGTGTATCCCACTGCTAATGCACTTCTCTCCAGGGCTATCTCTGTTTACACTCCTCGTTCTGTGGAACATCCCAGACCATCACGGCTGCTAGCAGAAGCCTCCCCAAAAGAAGTAAATTGGGGCAGGTACAGCCAATATTTCTGGCACTGTCAGCCAACCTGCAGAAATCAGACTGAAAAATACTTCTAAAATAGCCCACACTTATCTACAAACCATATCTTCAACACACAGGCTTAAAAGTATGAATGCTTTCAAATTCTCCTTAGCTGTGAACCGCAAAGGCCATGGGGAAATGCACAAGAGAAGTAGTTACACTGATTTTGTGCCTCTCTCTAATAGCTAGACTACCCAAGTTGAAGCAGACCAAAGCAATTCTCCATTTTAGGTGTCAGAGTCCATGTTTGAAATGCTTATGCAGAGTTTGATTCTTTCATAAATCAAATAAAAATTGTGTCAACTCTGTTTCCATTACCCTTTACTAAAACACATGCAATACAATTTATTTTAAAATAGAAATATTGTTAAAATACAGCAACCCAGGTGCTCCTTTACTGTTGCTACAGTCTATTTAGCATCTGGTTCTGTGAAGATTGCCTGGTGTTCTGAGAATCAGGCAGAGAAAGGACGGGAAAGAAAAACCACCAGAAGAGAGGGAGGAAAAAAAGCCCTAAGCAGATACAAAATCCAAGAACTGCAGATGGTTAGAGAGCCAGAAACCTCATGCTGTGTAGAACTGTCCCAGACAGCAAATAGTTGGATAAATCCAGACTGCCTCTAGACAGTGCAGAGCACAGCCCCACTTGCTGTCCAGCACTGTAATTTTATTTTTACAGGTAGTATCTCCTCCCCCTGGAACGATTTTATTCTGTACTCAAAAAACCAGTGTTCAAAAAGTCTGTTTGAGTTCTGTGGTCAACAGCTTGGCCCTTGGAGAGCACAAGATGGTGCAGTACGGGCAAAGCACATCCAGAGCTGCCATGGTTGCCAGTCCAGGTCTGCAGCATGAAGTCCCCAGAAAAATTACAAATCATTGTAAATCCCACCACCTTCTGCTTCAAGAGCAAGGTGGCTTCCTTTGAAGTATGTCCTCCAGAATATATTTAAATACAGTAATAAAATTCAAACAAGACCCTTCTCTCCCAGAGGACAAAGTGCACTACCCCAGAGCAAAATGTCAGGGCACAGGAAACAAAGGCAGCACAGGAAAATACATGGCATATAGCAAATGTTACTTACATCCCTGACCGTACAGCTTCCCACTGAGATACTGTGACCATGAGCATAGTTTTAAGGGCTGTCATAGGACCAGAAGCACCCCATTCTTTCTTGCCCACATCTAACCCCAGATTAACATCCATGCATGGAGACAGCCAGGTTATAATCTCAGAGCAACTCCTTCGTTCATATGTGCACACAGGAAAGCTGTGCAGAATAGAAAAAGCACTTTCTCACAGATGCCCACAAATGTTCTTGGCAAAGGAAATCTGTGTTCTACCACAAAATATTAATTCGTCTGGCTTGTGTGGAGGAAACCATCACGTAAAAACAGTCAGTGAAAGGCAAAGGGACAAGACAAGCAGGTCTTAGGGATCACTGCTTCTTCCACATGAATGTGATCTGATGGGAAGGACTGAACAGAACCTGGATGCTGGCTCCCCAGATTACTCAGTGCTAATTTTGTCATTAGTGATATTAGCAGAATAAACCATGTTTTAATTCTGCAGGAGGCAGTTGGAGCATTTGAAAATCTGGAGATCTAGAGCTCTCATATACAGGAGAGATGGGTAGTTTGAAGACTGTGCAAGATTATTTCATACTGCATGTTTGCCAATGCAAAGTTGCTGATTATGTAAAGAAGAATAAAGAAATGTTGACATTAAAAACTTGTTTCCTGCCCCTCTGGTCCCTTAAAAATCAAATTCTGAATGTCTGCATTTTTAGGTCTCATACCTATAATTACCTATAGTACTCTCTTAATACTGTATGTTCTATTTAGCTGTCCAAGTAGTGTAGACTAAATCTCTTGTCTTTTATAATGTGTTGATTCTGTCACTAGGTGTTCAGACAATAAATCCAAGGGGAGCAACAGCAACTCACCTGAGAAACTAACAGTAGAACTTCAGGACCAGTAACAATGGTAAGTTATCTATTCCAGTAAGTTATCTATTCTACCTTCCTCAGCTTGTCTTCTTTTCCTTTTTAAAAATTTTTTAAATTAAATTTTTCCCCCAGGGAAGAAGAGGGTGGGCAGAGAGCAGAGTACAAGCACTGAAAGATATATAGGGGGCCACATTCTGGAAAGATCATGAGAGCTGATGTTTTGAAATAAGGTAGACTTGAGACTTGGATGCCTGACAGAAATGAACCCATCAGAATGCCCCTGTGGAGGATAGAACAAGTTACAGCAATGACACTTTCTGTTGTTTTAAACTTTTCCCCTTGCTATGCTATGTTCCTACAGTTCAAATTAAAAATAATGTATTTCGGGTCACTGTACTGTGTGCTGGTCACGGTTTTCCAGGCTAGGGAACTAAATTAGCAGAGTGCTGTAAGATTTGTGGGTGAAAGCATGACTGGTGCACAGAAACGTACAGGCAAGTATACAAATAGGAGAACAGCATGACATTGCCCTAGGGAGATGACAACAGGAGACTGAGATCAAGAAGGCAGTAAGGGGGCAGAGAACAACAGAGAACGTGTAACTACCCCTGAATTCCAAAAACCATTTTAGTTGTCACTGAAATTAATGATCACTTTGGAAAAAATCTTTCAAGTCAAGTTGAAAGAAAACATTCTATAATTCACAATGAATGAAGAACCCTTTTTCTACATGGGTTTATTTTTTTCTGCTCACTGATCTCCTGACTGTGATTAGAGACAATACAACTGCAGTTCAAGAGAAAAAAAAAAGACTTTGTTTTTAATATAGTTTAGTCTACATTGGTCCATGTCTTTCTAAGTTTTTCTCATAACTTGCAGATGAAGCATAGAGACAGCTTGTTGTGTAACTTAGGGTGGCTGTTATAAAAGGAAGCTGATGTATGCATCCAAAAATGTAAATGACATTTTTAAAGTCAGATGTATTGCATATTAAACAAGTGTTAGGGGATTACATCTAGACACACATGTGTACTGGCACAGATGTTAGCTGTAATTGGTGATGAAAGCTCAGCTGACAGAGACAACACAGCATAAACTGGATGGACTGACTGGCTTTAAAGTGCTTTTTAGCAAAAATGCAGCTGTGCAAATGTGCATCTAATCTGCATATATAGCTGTAATTGAGCAAGCCTGTGTGGGCCTTACTTGTACCCAGAGGCCTAAGTATCCTAAATTCTCCAGTCAGAAACATTTTTCCATATTTCATATATTTAAAGCAAAATATTATATTAAAAAGATTTTCCTGACAACCATGGAACAACTACACCACAGCCAGCCCAGCTGCTGCCCATAAAGAAAGCTTTATTCTGTTCCAGTTCCTCAGAATTGTCACCATCTCTCACACACACACACACACACACACACACACACACAAAAGAAGCCAAAACTATCACCAAGCAAGATCCGTCAAATTATTTAAGAATACGACAGTTTCACCAGAGGTTCTGAACATCAGTCTAAACTGGTTACATTTATGCTGTCTCAGTAGGTTGCATCATCTGCAAACCAAAGGTAAAGGTATTTCTGCTCTATCTTTAGATTGTGCTATTTGACAATTTAGATAATTTCATTGACATTGCCCATGGATACATGCTAAGGTTTGCAGTGAACAGCATTCACGTCTATTCTACAACTTAAGAAAAAGGTAAGGGCATCGGTCTTCAAGGTTATTTTTCATTAGTCAAGAAGGATGTTAATGTCTTCACATACTCTAAATGAAACCTCTGAAAAATATTCACACTGGATGTAAAGCTCTTGCTAAACTGAAAGAATTACCAAACTGATTACCTCCAAACCTCTTGTTCTTCCTCTACTAATGCTGCTTAAGTTTCCTAAAAGTGATCTTCCCTCTCCTTTTGCTCCAAGTAGATAGCTAAAAGTTGTAGTAAACGTCAAGTTGTTTCTGCCACAATTTTGCACATGGCTTTCTGACTTCTTGCTGATTTCCAGGTACACTTGGAATGTGAGGTTCTATGAGAAAAAGCCTTTAGCCAAAGCTATTCTGCATGTCTCTCCTACCCTTCAGAAAAAGCACTGAAAATCTACATTAACAAAAATTAAATCAGCCAAAAATCTGCACAACTGAATACAAGAATTTGAATATTCAGGGCCCAATCACTGCAATATTTTAAGCCCCAAGGATATAATCCATTTGACCTGAGTCCTTACCACAAAGGAAGGAGGCACAATGCCATCCTAAATGGAAAGATGAGCAACAATCTCCAGAAATGAATCCAGTACCTCCCTGCTGATCTTTACCATCTCAAAAGAGGACAGATGAAAACTCATCTTTTACACACATTGGTTTTTCCTGTACTTCCAGAACCTCATGAGTGAAATTAGCCAGAACTTAAAGGGAACACTATGTTCTCATAATATGGAAGCTCAGCCCAGAACTAACTCATAATGTTTACAAAGGATACACAGAGTTCCTTTGCAACAAAAATGCAATCCAAACAATCTGTTCTGCCAGAAACGGGCAGAATTCAACTCCATGTAGGCATCTCTGAGGGTCTGCATCTGAATTATTCACTGTCCATTTTTAGTCCATGAAAAGACATAACCACTTCTAGGACAGCATCTCATTGTAAAGCCTGTGTCTAGGGCAGGTCAGGGGAATATATTGCTCAGAGTGCTGATTGATCTTTCCTGATGGAAGGAGAAACTGGCAGGACCAGCACTGATGTGGGTTTCTATATAAAAAACACAATATGAAATTGTCCAGGAGAAATCCTCCATTATACAACACCCCAGGGGATTCACTCTACTCTCAGTGTTCTCCTGGCATGGGCTTTGCAAAAGTGGAGATAAAGAGAAACTTCAAATACCACAGGAACAGAAGTTCTTTATGTGACTTCTAATTCCACAGAATATCTGAAACATCTACTGACTGCTACATTGTCTTTTCTGCAGATCTTCTAAACATAAAGTGGTTCCATAAAACCCCACAAAATAATAGAATTTAAAACAGAGTAGAAAAAGTATTTATGAGGATACACAAATAAGAAGGCTGATAAACTGAATGTTGGTGCCTTTTACAGCTGCATGAGAATGTGCTCATGACATGATCTTAGAACTCACACCAACAAAAAGGTCTAAGTTATAAATGTAGTAATGTACCCACATTCTCAATAGTTATTAAAACATCTCCTAAAGCTGCAGAGTCCCTGACCTACTTCACCCTGTTTTTCTATATGAAAGCTTCTCCAGGCAGACAGCTACAGAACAGAAAGTGCCCTCCTGAACTGATTGACATCTCTTTGGTTCAGGGGCTCCTAATACCATCTTACTAGCATCTTAAGGTGCTACTTAAGGTGAAGCAAAGGTGGTACTGCACTGCAATAACCTCAAAAAGTTCATTTTATGAATATGAAAATAGGCAGTTTCTGTAAATGAAACAGTGACCCTGGCACACCACCTCACTCAACATTTTCTACCTGTTAGTTCTATCTTCTCCCTTCAAGTCTCCTGTAACCATACAGTTTGTCTAAAATCCGCTCCGGTCCCCTAAGGGTCTCCCAGGAACTTCTGTAACCTCAGAAGGATTACAGTTCAGGTCCTACATGTTCAATTTAACTTGAGGTGTATATGGCTTTATTTTAGATTTCAGATTTTTTCAGTCTGGGCCAATTGCTCTGTTTTCTGGCATGGAGGCTTTGACCCAGCTCCTAAACCTTTTGGTGCTGTCTTGCTACCAGTTTCTAGACCATGAACTCTGGATGGAGTGAGTTGGGCTGTTAGGCACTAACAGTAAATTGACCAAGGAAGCAGAACTTCCGAAGACAGCTCATCCAAGATGTATCTTTTTGTGTGGGTGCAATGAAGAAAGGATTTGGTATTGTTATCTAAACCAAAAGTATCCAGTTGTCTAATTTTCCTCAATTGGTCAATTACTATAGATTGCTATTGGTAAACCTCAAGTAATACAGAAGTTTTTTAAGAATAATTACTAAACATTCTTTGGGCAAGTACAGACTAATGACACCAGAGAGAATACACCTCAGTAGTTGATATTTTGGTATTGGATGCAATCTGTGAAAGTCTTCATATGCGATATGATAATATCATAAGATTATAATGTTAGAACTGATGTTATTGAAAAGAATCTACCTTTACATCCCTTGTTTGCTGCACAAGTAACACATACTCAACCAGAGCACTACAGTTCATGTTTGCAGTACTTTTATGGGGACTTTGAACTAATATTTTGAGTTCCTCAATGCTGTCATCAAAATGCTTATCAGTCTTACTGTTGTTAAGAAGTTGCTGTTGAGTTGCAATATCAACAGGTGCTTATTTTTGTTTCAGTCTCTGAATGTTTGGAGTGATTTCAGTGGCGTTTGTTTAATTAAGCACTGATTAGTAGTAGAAATTGTAGCAACCGTGTAAGTTCTGTTTTCATGCTGATTTAAGATTGTATTTCTTTTTGCTTAATAGGGATAAATTCTTACATAAGTGCTCTGTCTTCCCACCAGTGTTATGCTGGATCCTACCTCAACAGGATATTTAAATCATGTCATGAAAAATGGAAGCACTTTAAAAACAAGCTGGGTTACAAAAGCTAGAGGTTATTTTTACTAAAGGATTAATATCTTTAGAAGGGACTCACAAAAGTATCACTTATGGTAGTAGGCCTGTATTTCCTTCTTTCTAACGATGGTGTCTAGATCCTCAAACAGAATGGGAGCATAAACAAGGTAAAAGGAAACCACAGATCTGGACTATGATCCAACCCATTTCATGGTGAAAGTCTTGTGGTGATAATGCTTTTCACATCACCAGGTCTTCTTTAACATGTGTTACAAATCTTCAGAAAGCCCCTAACTGGGGAAATAAGCAAACACCTCCAGTAGTAAACTCGGCCAACACAATATCTAAGTATTTAAAAATGGAGAAATTCCAGGTTCCTCAGCCAGGACTTGAACCTGTGACCTACTGGCCTGGAGGTGTGAAAGCACTCTCTGGAGCCAACGATATCACTTTAAGTGCTACAGACTGAAGACATGTCAAATGAATAATTTATTCAGTTCAGTCAGCTTTAAATTTTTCTTGGTAAATGTTCCTGAACACAGAAAAAGGCTTCCAGGTTTCTGTGTGGATGAGTGCACATGTGTGTGAGGACAAATGAGCACATGCCACTTCCACTAAGAAATGTAAGCTTGCATGTTTGTTCTGATATAATGAAGATTCAATATGCTTTTATTTTTAACTATGTTCCAATCCATAAGGATAATTTAAAGTATTGGGGATCAAAGCATGACTCATAGTTCCAGTTAAAGCTGATACTTCTCAATGCAAATGAAACATCACATAGAAGTTATCTTATGTCTGGAGGGAGAAAGATTTTATTATCCAACATAATGCTCTTCAGCTTTGACTAAGGATCATCCAGCTGATGTTTAGGATGTTATCCTTTGGGATATCCACGTAATTTTTAAAATGAATTTCTCAATTTTCTTCATAGAGCTAGTGGGGATCTGCACTCCACTGTTGGCACAGGATTGAGGCTCCAGAGTCTTGCGTTCCTAATGATCCAAAACCAGCTAATATTTTCAGACTGAAATTGTTCTAATTTTTAACTCATAACAGCACTTTTGTTTAATTAAAAAGCTTTTAAGAATCCTCCATGATTGTGTTGTAGTGGAGAGCCTCAGAATTTGCAACCTTTGCTCTGCATCTGTGTTTGGAATTTTTCATCTTCTCTTGTGAGACAGGTTCTCTTTCCCTGACCATGTTGGTAGTCCTTTTCTCTTCCTTTTCAGATTTATCCTGCTTTCAACATAGCTAGCTAGAAATCTCTGGACGTAAATCTTGTACGTACCTGACCTCTCTCTAACAGGAACAGTTTTCTTCCCTCTCTCAGGATTGAGAAGCATGCTTGCATGCCACAGATGGGTCACTCTCATCATGTGATGAACTTTGTACAAAGCAAAACTCCTTTAATCTGCTCAGTCTTTCCATCTGAGGAGTTCCAGGTCATAGCAGTGATTCTTGCTATTAGCTAGTGCCCTGTGTTTTTGTTACTATTACATTTCTTTCAATCACATTTGTTATTCTAGTGGGTATAGTAATTTGATGTCTTCCTAAAAGATTTGTTCTGAGCAAGACATTTCAGAGATTTCCATATCTTATAAATCAAGCTTCTGTCATGCCCTGTTTTTCTTTTTCAGTCTCTTTCTGGGGTAAGCATCAGCCAGCAGTTACTCCAGCCAACATCATCAAAATCAGGTGCTTTTTTTTCAGTTGCTGCATTTCCAAAGCAAACTCAAAGAAGTAAAGATATCTAAGAACAGGTCCAAGGACCTTGCAAGTAAATTATAAAAGCATAAAACCCAAGCAGACAGAAACAACCACATTAATCCTTCACTGAGCTTCTCCATGTAGTTTTTTAATTCCTGAGTTTTTTCTACAAGTAAAACATGTATTGCTTTAGCCACAACATTATCATTAGAGTAACACAGGCCCAAGTCAAAATCCGAGTATGTTCACAATAAAATGCTTCACCAGTGCAAGATGGTATTCCTACATGGAAGAACAGGTTACTGAAAGAGATATTTATAGTAAGAAAGCTGCATCCAAACTAGACCTTGGGATAGTTTCTATGGCGGAGAAGTTAGTACCAGACTGTGTATACCAGGGCTGACATATCTCAGGCACAGCATGACATATATACCTATGCTGCTTCCACTGGCCCCTTCTCCAGTCCCCAGAAATAAATCTGTGTGTCAATGACATTTCTCTCTGTAGCCATTTAGCTTTTGTAGCCACCCCAAGCAACACCTTCTACTTGAAATATCATGGAACAATATCTGATTCCCAAATGCGTAAATAAAATATACTCTTTTAAAAACATGACTGTAACCTTTTTTTTAAACAATAAATTATATTCCCTGGGAATTCTTCAGTCCTGATTGGTAACCCATTTCCCTTAACTTGAGGGCCTAGGGGTTTTTTGTTCTTTCTTATGTTACTGGTGCGGGTACAAATGGAAGGGATTCAAGTGATTAACATTTCAGATTTCATTCCAAGAAGTGACATGTGCATTTCCTTACCTGACTCCTTCATGGGACACAGGGCGCACTGCATGCCCCAGGCTTCGCCGTACAGGCAGCAGCACTCCGTGTATGTAGTCTGCTTTCCAACCAGTGGTCGACTACAAACAAAATCGTCACTTAGGTGCTGCCAGCAAAGGTCCTGGTAGACCTCAGCTTCTTCAGTTTGTTCTGATGGAGAAGAAAGGATTAGGTCATCATCACAGCACTGTTATTTAAATAAGACACTGGCATAATGAAAAATTTTATGAATTTAGATTAGAAAAATAACTTAGCTTTATAGACTTCGTTGAGTACAAATTTAAGCTTAGAAGTCATGACCTTTTTTAAGCGCCTGAGGTGGCTCATCCATTGAATGTTCAATGGATGCAAAAATCTTAAAAGGTTCTGAGTTGTCACATTAGGCCAATTTAAAAGGACATTGAGTTGGACACCCAAGGAAAAAATCTTCCTAAATCACAGTCATTGTGGAACACTTAACACTGATTCAGCTTGGCTCCCATGGAAGGTAACAGAGCTTGACAAAAAACAGCACTGGGACAGAGGTGAATGTCTGGGGAACTCTATTCACATAATGGCTCTTTAAAAGTTGTTATTTTGCTTTTCTTATATTGCCATCAGTGGCATCCGAAAGAACTTTTACAACTAGGGCAGAGCTGAACAAAAATTTTACATGGGCTCCCTGGGAGACTGAACAAATACTTGGATGAGAGAGTCCCATTAACTAAACAGACAAACTACATCAGTCTCAGGAAATCCCCTGAGCTGAAAATAGCTGGAGGCTGAGAGAGTGCTGGGGAGGGTGAAGAGAAGTATTGTTTATCTGCCCTCCTGGTCTCTAATCATCTACTTACAGCTATTGTTAGAGACAGAATACTGCTGTGAACTACTGTCACATTCTTATGAACATTAACAAAAATCTGTATTTTTGTCAAGGCTGGAATATTTTAGAGGCATAATAGTTTTGACACAGATCTCAGAAGAAACCATTCCCAGTCCCAGCAAGTTCTGATCACTGCTGATCGGAAGGAGAGGAACTGTAAACTTAATCTTCCACTTGGAATGTAAAAACCTCAGCACAATTGTTTTGTGAAGACATCTGCAAAGTTTTGATTTTGTTCCAACACAGAGTGAAAAATAAGCACTGTCACAAACCAAGGTTCTGTTTTGTCTGTGCATATCTATTTTCTGAATTTTTACACTACGCTTGGGTGAGTACAGAACTGAAACCTTGCTCAAGAGTAAAACTGAGTTCTGAAAGCATGAAGGTGATCACCACTTAGATACCTATTCTACTAAGAGCTTGCCAGAACATGCAGTGAAAAGCAGCAGTGGGTCTCTGCAACCAGCTCCAAATTCTGGCAGTAAAGGAGCCAGCCTGCTCCCTCCCACTCTGTGAGAGGGAGGACACTGCCAGCAGCAATAGAAGGCTTGAGTGCTTTGTGCTAGCTGAGATGATCATTGCCATGTCAGCCCAAATGTCTCATGACAAAAGACCCTTTGGGCCCTTGCATTCTCTTCACGTCCTAGTTGAACCCAAAGGACAGTCCTGCTCTTGGTTTCTTTAACTGAAGATTGAACAGTAGAAATGCTGTGGTTCTTTCACTGTTCCAGGCAACAGGGTGACCACATTACTCCTCAAAAGTATCAGCCTTACAATTTGGAGTGACTAAAGCAGGCATTTAGTCTGTATTCCTACTTCCTTTCACAGAAGCATCTCAGGAAAATTCACTGCAAGTTGCAGGAACCAGAGGTCCGGATTTGTGGCTATACAGTACCAATATTAAATCAAACCCCTTGTAGCAATTCTTTTGAAGACATGAGTGGCATAGACAAAGCTGTGCAGATGCATAATGCTCTGGATTTCTGAGATGTCTCTAAGAATCTCATATCTAACTAATTTCTGAAATCAGTGTCTACTGAAATAAAAAGAACACACAAAGATGTTACTTTAACGGTGACATTGAAGCCCACTGCTTGAAACCGTGAGCTCAATGTACCTTCAATGTTACTCAATTGAAAGCACACATACAATTTTAGCTACTTCCTCCTATATCCTGTAATTCCTGTTTTTATTTTACTGAATAGAACTGAATCTCCAGACTTAGCCTGCAGCCAAACCCCAGCCTTACTGAGACAGCAAGCAGGCTGTGCCTCTTTACCTACAAGGCTGGAAAAGGCAGACGCAGAGCTGGTGAACTGGCTGAAGACTCCTCAGCCCGAGCCTAATCTCACAATACTTCCAGCAATGTCCTGTCTGTATAAAAGTGGAGCACTGTGGAGTCCTACATCACGATGCCTTCTGGATCAACAGACGATGGTCCAAGCATTGCCTTCCAAAATCCTCCAGAAGAGCAGCCTCATCCAGGGATGACCCAGTCTAAGCTTAGACTTCAGGTCTGTAGCCATGTCAGCACCACCTCATAGAGGTGTACTCACTTCAGTAATATGTATAATGGATCATACCACTCGAATCTGCTGGTCTGATGCATCTCTTTTCTGTTGCGTCCAAAACCATTGGGTGTGTACAGAAACAGTTGTAAGATCCTTCTGTGTTAATGCACTGGCCATCAATACAGCTGTTTGGGTCCTGACATTCATCCGTGTCTTTAAAATGGAAGGAAATGTATCAAGGAGAGCCAGCACAAAGTATTTGCATTGTGTTAATCTATGTTTATGTTTTCCTATATTAGGAGCAGACTTCCCTGCATGCCTTCTGGTAATTACCACAAATACCAATTGCTGGCAACAAAATCCTCCTGCCTGTGCCCATGGAGAAGGACAGACATCTGAAGGATGCTGACCTGTGATCCTCAAGTATTAGGGAGCTAGCAAGGAGGAGTACTAGGGAGGATGAGGAGGCTTGTTGGGGGGGTCAGAGTGCCAGAAATACCCTGCATCCAGCATAGCTGCTACTGCTTCCCACATTGGTCTCCCTTTAGGACAGTACCAGCAGGCATTAGAGGTGGGCATACTCTTATCAATACTTCATGAGCTTGTCAGAAGAAGGGATCACCTTACCTAGCCATAGTACTTATATTTCTTAGTTTGTCTTGGACAGTAAAAGCTGAAATTTAGCTCAAAGGGAAGAGCAGGCCACTTCAGACAAATTACCTTTAATCAGCAAAAATCCCACCCTTTGTAAAGAACAAGCATAGAATCCCAAGGTGAAAGTCTCTCTTACAGCAGTTGTAAAAATTACTTCCTTTCATTATGCTATTCTGCACATTATACATGGTTCTCTGCTTACAAAGCAAAAGCCAGGGTCATGGTCATGAGTAATTTTCAGTTGAATACCAGAACCAAAGGAGTACAAGGTTGTGCAGACTAAAATGGGCTTATCAATGACCTCAACTGTAATTTCACATTGCATATGAACTCCTTGTGGAAAATATCTGCCCTTGAAATTAATAATAAAAAAAATCTGTGTTAATTTAATTTGATATAGTAAACCCAGAACACTTACCAAATGAAAGGTGAGCCTCAACATACAGGCTTTCACTGCTCACCCCTTTCACTGCTCATTCACTTTGTATGCTCACATACAAAGAACAGAGGGCGAAATTGTACCTTGGCAGCGTGAAGCAGCAGTGTGCCTGTAAGGAGGGAGCCCCCTCTGATCACTTTGTGCTTCCTGCATTAAGGCTGGCACCAGCTCTTGACTATGCACTCAAAGGAGCACAAAGGGCTGTTCTGGAGATGCAAACTCCTGGGAGTAATTTGCGGAAAAAGGAAGCAAATAAAGCAAATCCTGCTCTACATGCCACAGCTGTGTCATCCAGAATTGCTGCTCAGCCAAGCAGAAGGAAGGGAAATGACCCAATGTGTCTTACAAAGCTGCTACAGGAATTCAGAGGCCCAGTGTTTCTCTCCTTACTGGGAATGCCACAGTTCTGATGGGAATCCTGCTGTATGAGTCTGCTTGTTTCGCCCATCTGTATACCATTATAGTGACAAGACCACTTTAAATAAACTTACCAAAGCACTGGAGCTTAACAGGGTCATAGTATGTGCCTTGTTTGCAGTAGCACTCGTAACCTGGCTGTGTATTCAAACAGAAGCCATTTTTACAGATCTCTTGTCCAAAGAGTTGGCATTCATCAGCATCTGGGGAGAAAATATTAAAGGCTGTGTTACCATAGTTATTATCATGCCACATAGAGAAGCAAGATGGAATAAATCATATACACTTCTCTGTTCAAGCAAAATTCAGTTTAAACTGCTTGGTTTTTCAAAGCCCAACTTCAGTACAGCCTTGCTCCACACAGAACCAATGATGTCTGTTGCTAAACATAGGGTGGCAAACACTATAGAACTAGTGACAGTTGACAAAGAGAATCCACCACACTTTCAAATGAGGCTAAATGTTTTCAGGGAGGTTTCACAGAAAATATAGGCCAGTTCATATATGGCTTTTCACAGTTGTACACACGTTTTCCCAGTCTTGTGTTTATGTATTTGTCACTTTTGGAATTCCACTCACTTCCTTTTTACCAGCCTACTTTTCATTTGCTAGACCTACTTAGAATAGTCTGTTAAAGCTAGGTTGGTAGTAAAAATGGCAACAAAAAGCACAGCATAAAGTAGGTCATTCTTCTCTCAATACCAATTGTTTTAATCCACTGTCTTCTATATATTTACTCCCATTTATTCTGGGGCAACACAAATTTTAGCTCAAAGCTGCCATTGCCAGCTGTACAGTAGTTTTAAAGGCGAACCATTCAAATGCTTCCTTTTCCCAGAAGCACTGAAAGATCTAGAAAACAACTTATTTTTACAGCCACTCTTCCAGCCACTAAGTAGCTGCAAACATTAAATATTTTGTTTAGCAGCAATAACAATGCAAAGATTAATAGGAAATTTCATGTACACATCTGTCTTCTTCCTGTGGAACATGGATTTGTATCTAGAGAAAAACGGGAAAGCCTGGAAGCAAGGCCAAGGAAGGCTAGCAGGCTATTCACTTCTGATGGATAATTCCAATTAAAAAAAAAAAAAAAGAAAAAAAGAAAAAAAAAATTGCTCCTACTAGCAGAAGCTTGTGGACAAAGGCAAACATGTAAGTTAGTGTAACACAGAAAGATCACATTACGAAAAGAGCACATTGGTAAAAGTTATTTATCTATTAAGTATTTGTCTTTTCGGCCATTCCTAAGGTTTTACAACTTAAATTTACTAAAACCAGAAAAAGCCTTATTATGGCAGGGATTTGTGGAAGATACCTCCAGATTAACTATTTCTACATTTCAGTATTTATAGCAGCTAGAGATATTCTCAACCCTGAGGTAGCACAAAAACAATGCAGATTTTATCTAAGACGCATTTGGACATGCTTAGATCTGAAAAGATAAAGAACACCCTTAAACAATCCCTGAACAAAAACACTCTCAGAGACTTCAGGATGAACTCTGTGACAGCCTTACAAATTATTAATATTGATAGCTACTTCTCAAACCTGAAAATGAATTTTGCTGATCTCACTTTTCCTTCTGGGTGATGCCAACTCCCTCCCACCCACATCTACCAACTTCTATCACTCTGATTTCTCTACTACCATTGGACTACCACCAGTAATTATTCCATGAAGTTCTGTAATGCAAATAGCATTGCTGAACTTCAGTTTTTATTAATTAATTTTATTTTCTTCATTCTCCCTTGCAGTCCAAATGTTTAACAGAACTCTTCTTCTCTCTTCCAACTCTCCATTTGGAATTCTTCCAACTCTCCATTCTCCAGAATTAAACTGGCACTGTATTCCATATGCAAATGAGTATTTGTGGTTTGTGGTCTCAGCACCTATTCTCACAATATACAGCACTTAGTAGAAATTAAACCAGAGTATTACAGAGACTGTGTAATTGAAATTCTTAACAGTCTGCAAAATGATGATTTTCAGTAATGTTTTATACTACAAACTGTTTTTATCACCTAATAAAATTTGAATTACTATGTTTACATTCCTGGTTCACATTTGTAGTCAATCAACTACCAGAACTTCTGAAATAATTAAACTTAATACAAGTCAGTACTGACCTTTGTAATTCTGAGCAAGAAGCCCGTAAGATGATTCTCCAGAGGGAATGAAACCTTTTCCTTCAGGACACAAATCAGTAAATTCAGCTGGGAGAGTGAGAAAAAAAATTATGTTGTTAAGAAAAAGGTATTCACATATGTAGTGTTACATGTGTTACAGGGTATTTTGAAATATGGGCCTTATTTGCATCTATCAGGCAATCATAGACACCTTTAGCTAAATGGGGGATGATAAATGCTACAGCCTGACTTTCCCCTGCTCTCAGTTTGCAGAGCTAGCTTTCACAAACCAAGCTAGGGTGCCCACAGCATAACAGAGCTCCAGGCAAACTCATTTCTCTTGCTCTTTGGCAGGAGAATGTATCCCTTACTAGGTTTCATAGTGCACCACAGTTATTACAATACCAGTAGCCAAATTATCTTAATTAAAGCTAGCATGGGCCTCTCTGAGCTACGCTGCAAGCTGTAATCTAGACATACCCCAACTGAGATACAAACTCCTGTCCACATTCTTTAGTCCTCATACAGGAAAAACACTAATTGACTGCAACAGGAGAACATGGTGTGCATTACAGAGAGAAATTATTTCAAGTGTCTCGGAGACTATACAGAATCAAATAAACCTATCCAAGCAGAGAGGCCCCTTTTTTGTTACGAATTTCATTTCAGTTTCACCGATTCTAAGGTATAGTTGAAACAGGAATTAAACATGACAGTGTGTTTGTGTGAAAAGTAATCTTTAGCATTTAATCTCAAAAGGTTTACACATGTTCTCTCTCATGTGATTTTTTTCCAGCAGGATTCTGAATTTTAGCCATTATTGTTTATGCTTCAAACACGGTTTTCAAAATTTGTGAAAAATATCACATGGGTATGTTTGTCTAATTTAATATTTAGAGGTTAAAAACAATGGTCTGCAGACAATATTATTAACTGAATTGTTCAGTAAGTTGCAAAAGGTAAAACTAATGCCATAATATATATCAGTAATTTGTAGTGTTGTAGAAACACACAAAATTACAAAGAATAGCCGCAGACTCAAAAATGTTGTAATGCTTATCTTTGTTTTCCAGCTTGTCCAAAAAAATTTAACATGTTACCATAGCATCTGGAAAAAGCTTTTGTGAGACTCCATATTAGCTTAAAATCTATTGCAGTTAACGCTGTTCAGTAAGAGGCTCTTTTTATCCCTAGGGCAACTGCAGAGAAGCCAATGGATTTACACTAGGTACAAATTATTCTGATGACCATTTCCTCTGTGGAGGATTCCTATGGGTAAGTCATGACTAAATACTGCAGAATATGGGATTTAATGCACAAGCCTTCTCTAAAGGCAAAGCACACTCTGTTAATATGAACACAGTGCTTCAAGAGCTTGCAAAGGGACAGAAGGCCAGGCCTCCTCTTACCAGTTCCAATGACAGGGCATGGGAAGATTTCACAGTTATCACCCCAACCAGCACCCAAGGTACAGCAGCATTCTTGTTTGGTTACATTGGATGTAAGCACGTTGTCACAGAAATTAGCATCGTTCAGATTGTAGTAGCACTCCTTCTTCCCATCTTCCTGTTGATCAGCCTCTATTGGCAATTCTGAGGCAGAAAAGAAAACATAAACCTCACAAGATGACACATGAAATTAGTCACTTTCACAGCAGGACAGAAGAGCAGAGAAGAAAATGGTTAAGTACAAATTTTGGCTTTTGTCCTTGGAAAGAATGGTGGAAGTTGGTAACTTTCCTTTGGCTTTTTCAGACCTATTCTCCAACCTGACCATTGAAGGATTCCTCCACATTTGCACCTCTATCATTTTCAAGCAACACATGAAGTACCTGCTCTCATGTGCCACTATCTAATGGCCATGACCAACTATTGACATGATGCTCTACACATATGAATCAAAAAGATCTTCAGAGAGGTAAGCAAACATTACAACCTCATTTTTTTTTCAGATAAAGGAGCTAAGGTATGAACTGAAAAGACTCAATTTTCCAAAGAATGAACATTTACAGCCCCTTTTAATTTCACTGGGAAAAAAATCATGTTCCACATTTGAATACAAGGTCCTTTATGATTTTTGCAAAAGTAACTTACCAACTCTATGGTAAGCAGAGGAATATAATGCAGATATCAAGCTAACTGACTCTGTGTTTTACTTTAAAATCAAGATTTATTGCAGATTTATTGTCTTACGCATTGTCTTGGTTTGAAAGACAGGTGCCTGCTAAGAGAGGTGGAACCTTCCCTTAGGACACAGAATGTGATCTCCCTTCCCTCCCAATTATTTTAATTTTGAAATCAAGGGCTTTCAGGCAAAGGTATGGGAAAAGGAATAACAGTTCTTTACTAGTATCTCTAGCAGAGCAAACAAGCAGTAACAAGAATAACAACAACAAACAAAACCAGAAACCAGTAGCAGATGAGCACTGAGCTGCTGAGCACTTTCCCCTGTGGTGCAATCACGGTCGCAAGCAGCAGGGGCGCTGTTGAGCTCCCGGCCGGGCAGGGCAGGTGCGATGACTGCTGAGCGGCTGCAGGAGGCGCTGTGGCGCAGGGTCAGGTCAGCCTCACACAGCTGGTAATGGCAGACAAGCTGAGAAGCAGGCAGGGCAGCAAGCAGCTCGGGGCAGCAAGCGGGGCAGCAGGGACAGGGGCTGGCTCTCTCCCCGGCCAGCCAGCAAGGCGGAAGGGACTGTGCAGTCACGGTAGATGCTGTGGTCTCGTGTGGCGAAAGTGGGGCGGGCAGCAGGGACAGCCGGACTCCCCGGCAGCTGCTGCAAAATGCAGCCGGGAGAGCGTGCACTCCCAGTGGGGAAAGGGGTTGGATCCCACACCTTTCCCCAGCCAAAAGCTCACCCACCCAGAAGGAGAAGGCAGAGCACAGTTGGATCTCCCACGGTCACAACCAGAAGCAAAAGCAGCTCGCTTTCCTCCCGGTGTCAGACGGACAAGTGCCAGTCCCAACACCTGGCTGCCTCTTCCCCTTGCCCCACCTAGAACAGCCTTTTGTCTCTTACAAAAGAATTGATGGCTCTAAGCACCCAGATATTATTGCTTAGTAACAGGGATGGAGAAAAAATTCCAATGCCCCCAACCTCCGACACACATTGAGGGGCTCCTCTCACAATATTTATATGGACTGGAGGCAAAATAGTCTGTCCCATAGATCCAATAAAGGACCCTATTAATAGTGTAGAATAAAGATCTTTCTTAAGCAAGGTGCTCCCTAAAGTACACCAAGAAGTGATTTTGAAAAGAAATCCCTATTTAAAGCGTCTGTGCTTGCAGAACTCTCTCTACCTAGCATTTCACTTCACAAAAATTATCATCGAGGGCTCAGAAGTGGGAACTACCATGCAAAATTGTTATTCACACTTGATTGATATGAAGAACTTTTCACAGGCCATCTGTAAAGTAACCAAGTTCTAAAATGACATATACTCACATTTATTAATCAAACCCAAAACTTTATTCGGAAACTTGAGATAGATAAATTTAGAGGTGACTGGCTAATGTGCTTTTTATCTAGGGAAATTCTTTATGCTTAGCACTTCAGAAATGTTTAACTCACAAAAAACCTATAAAATTTTTGCATGTTGGCTGATTTTTCATTCTTTGAGATTTCATTAATTTCTATCCAGGCCCTTGCACAATAAACCAAGCATGAGACATTTCTCAAGAAACACAGCTATCGAGGCAGGAATTGGAAGCTCTGTTTCATAGAGTGACAGCACATTTCAAGATCCATTTGCTGCCACTGCAGCAAATGTTGGTTTCAGGGTGCAGCAGGCAAACTGTAACAGAGTTGCCACCACAGAGACATGGTGGGATGGCTCACACAGCTGAAGTGCTGCAACGAATAGTTATAAACTCTTGAGAAGGGATAGGCATGAAAGGAGAGGCAGTGAGGTAGCCCTGTGTGTTGGGAGTTGTCTGGAGCTGAACGATGATGACAAAAGGGTTGAGTGTTTACGGGTAAGAATAGGGGAAAGGCCAGCAAGGCAGGGATCCTGGTGGGAGTGTGTTATAGACCACCTAGCCAGCATGGAGAGACAGATTAACACTCTGTAACTAGTTGGGATAGGTGTGGCATCCCTGGCCCTTATTGTTGTAGCAGACTTCAGCATACCAGATATCTGCTAGAAATACAGCACAGTGGAGAGGAAGCAGTCTAGGAGATTCTCGGGAGGTATGGAAGAGAACTTCCTGACACATCTGGTGAGGGAGCCAACCAGGGGAAGTGCCCTGCTGGACGTGCTGTTTGTGAACAGAGAAGGACTGGTGGGTGATGTGATGGGCAGAGGCTGTCTAGGGAAAAGCAGTAAGAAAATAATAGTGATTTTGATTCTTCAGAAGTAAGGAGGGGTGCCAGCAGACCTGCCACCTTGGACTTCCAGAGGGCAGACTTTCACCTCTTTAGGAGACTGGCTAAGAGACTCCCTAAGGCAGCAGCCCTGAAAGGCAAAAGACTCCAGGAGGGCTGGATGAACTTTAAGAATAAATCTTAAAGGTACAGGAGCAGGCCAAAAAATGAGACAGAAGGGAAAAAAACCAGCTTGCCTGAAGAAAGAGCTTTGGCTGGAACTCGGAAAAAAGTGAATCACCTTCGAAACAAGAGGCAAGTAACTCTGGACAACTACAAGAATGTCAGGAGGTTATGCAGAGAAAAAAATTAGAAGAGACCATGCCCAACTAGATATTAATCTAGCTACTTCTGTAAAAGACAACAAAACCTGTTTTTACAAATATATCAGCAAGAAAAGGAGGGCTAAGGCAAATCTCCATCCTTTACTGGATGCAGGGAAAAAACACAGTGACAAAGAATAAAGAAAAGACTGAGGTACTTAATGCCTTTTTGGCCTCAGTCTTTATTAGTGAGACCAGTTGTCCTCAGGGTACCCAGCCACCTGAACCGGAAGACAGAGGTGGGGAGCAAGGCAGAGCCCCCATTATCCAGGAGGAAATGGTTAGTGACCTGCTGTGCCGTGTAGACACAAGTCTATGGAGCTGGATGGGATTCTCTTAATAAGTAAGTGTTTGTGAGGTAGGAGCTTGAAGATAGTGATGTCCAACAAATGCTGAAGGAATTAAATGAACGCCAGCTCTTGCTACTTCAATCCTATTATCACTGCCCACCCACATTCCCCCAAGCAGATGGAGCAAGGTAACTTTACTGGGCATGCAAATACTAGATCCATTTGAAGAAAAGCAGATTTAAAAATGCCAGTTTCGATTGCCTACTATTGCACTTCAATAGTATGAATATGTGTAACAGTTCTTTTGGCTTCTAATTAGACACAGACAATTGGATTTATTTCTATTTTCGTCAGAAAAGTGACTTCAGTTTTGGGAGGTTGAGGGGCTGGCAGACACCTCCATTCAAGTTTAGTATAATGTTGCAACCAAAAAGGCTTTGCAGTTTTGCCAATATAACTAAACTGTACATTAAAGGATACACCCAGCTGGGTGCTTATTTCAGCTTTGTTAGTTCAGCCTGTGGTCAACCCTCATCTGATAATTACAATTTTCCATAATGTGTTGAATTTCATCAATTGAGGTGGTTTGTGGTATCAGTTGCTATCCAATAGGAATTATATTAAGACTATCATGTCACAGAAACACAGCTGAACTAAATCTGTCATTCCAAGGTGAGAGAGCAGCACTTCAGTCACCAATTTATACATTTCCTTGGCCATCTGCCATCTGTCTAACTAAATCAAAGCCAAATCTTCATCAGAAGAGAAAGCATGGCAGTTTTCATACTGTTTAACAGAGAAAGAACACCAGAAGCTGCCCTGGGAGAGAGACAGTCTCATCATGTTCTTATTTATTCACATTTTACATATGATGTGCTGGTTTCTCCTCCCATTATCTGTTCAGCAGTTTAAATGGTTGTTGTTTACACAGCTGTAACAGGGTTAGTCAAGAAGGCATCATGAATGTTTGGAAAGCAAATGAGACACAAACCTTTTTTTTTTTAAAACAAGACCAGCCTATGTCTACAAGCTTATAATTTCTCTCTCATAGATTATTAACTATTTAGTAAACAGGCTATTTTTGAAAGTGATTTCACTAGGTATGTTGATAAAATATGATAGAAAATGAATACTTTTTTTTTTCATTATTTCTGTTTTTTTTTGGTTAGAAAATGTGTAGTATCTCTCTACCTAAGGCATGCTGGTAAAGGAAAATAATTTTACCACATTTTTGACATGACTGTTCTATTAACAGCCTATGAGAGGAATTCTGTATAGTTGCTGCTAGATTGGACTCTGAATAATTATTAGAAATCTTAGAAGTCTTAAAAGTTAGAAAGCCCTTAAGGTTTAGGAAATTTAGAATTTGTACTCATGCACCAAATTTCTAGCCTTAAGGAGCCTTTTGGATCAAATTTACAAACTGTTACTTGGCAGCCTCAGATTTTTTGTGCTGGTGGTTGGTTGGGTGCACATGGGATCGATTTTGTTTTAATATTAATCATTCTAGAAGGGACTCATGGTTTTGGACACCAAAACCATGATTCTGACTTAGAAATCCTGTTAAACACTGTTAAATATATTATTGGTCATATTTCTTGTAGCCAGGAGAAAGCAACATCCTAATTAGCTGTAGGTACCTAAGTGGGCCCAGGTACCTTAGTGGAGATCTCCATGGTGATGCTGTGCCTGATGCCCCCAGGACTGGATTTTCCCTCCTGGCTGCTAGGGCACTGCTGGCTGAAGTTCAACCTGCCAGTGACCAGGATCCATGGTGCTGCTTTCCAGCATCTCACTCCCCAGCCTGTCCATACATCCAGGGCTGTCCCATCCCAGGTGCAGAATCCAGCACTTTCCCACGCTGAACTTCATATGATTGGTGATTGCTCAGCCCTCTCATTTGCTGAGGTCTCTCTGCAGGTTCTCCCTGCCTTCAGGGGAGTCAACAGCTCCTCCCAGTTTTGTATCCTCTGCAAGCTTGCTCTGTGTCCCTTCCAGTTCTGTGTCCAAGCCATTTATAAAGATGTTGAAGAGCACAGGGCCTCAGGTGGAGCCCTGTGGAACCACACTAGTGACAGGTCCCACAGTGATTTTTACCTCCTACAGAATAAAGTTCTTTCCTCCTCTATCTTTTCTTCTTTCTGAAACATTTCCAATATTTTATGAATGGCAGGGCAGAGAGAAGGGGAATGAGACAATCAAGCCTTGCACAATTTTTTGTAGTTTTTTTGTTTTTTGACTGGAAAGTGACAATATGGGCTTGAATTCCTGACACCTACACTGGGAGGATTGTTTCAAGACACAACTAACAATAGACAAATTTCCAGCAAGTGAAATCTAAATAAAAGGAAGTCTCGAGAGCCCTAAGGGCAAGTAAAGCAAAGTGTGAACACAAAGCACTCCACAAATCTAACAGCCTTTAACTATATGAAAAGAAGGCCCCAAATTAAAGTAACATTTGAACAAACTTCACCTATTTGCACTTCACACAAGATAGACAAACATTTCTTTATGCACAAAAATACAGAATGAGAAATAAGAGCTGGGTAAACCATGCTGACCTATAGATATTGGCAACAGGATAATGCAGATGAAGCTCTTCCTTTCTGAAAATAGGCATGGTGCAAACTCATGCTGACAGATGCTGTCCATATGCACCATGGGAGCTCTCAAAGCACCACGCCTGACTTGAGTATGTGGATTGTCAAAGCCAGAGAGGATGTGCGGCTATTCCAGCATTCTTTGCAGCAAGAGTAGTTTTTAAGAAGAACTAGCAACAGTCTTTTCTCCTTTTACTTCAGAAGAAAAGAGAATAGTAAGATCTCTGTTCCAAGTACTGCCATTTTGCCTTATTCTAGTTCAAGACCATTCTCTCTAGGTCTTTCCGGTCTCCTATAAGAGATCTTGATAACCTTATCAGAGAAGAGACACAGGCAAAGCATGTGTTTTGTTAGGGCCTAATAAAGCCTGGAGGGGAAGAAAGAATAGTTATTTTCCAGACTGATCAAAGCAAAGCTATGCTCATGCTGACAACATAATGGAGTTCACACCAACAGTAGAGTATCCATCTGTTCACAGTGCAATTGGTCCCACTGCATTTTTCATCCCCTTCCTCCCCACAGTAACATTAGGGTATGTCCTCAAATGTCCCCTGGATGTGAGTTCTTTTTACATGGCTCAGGTCCTCTGCTAATTTTTTAGTTCTTGTTTGGTTTCATCAGCTAGCTAAACTCTCCTGAGTACAACCTCCTCACATGTCCAAAATGTTTGTCGATCAGCTGTTAATGATATTTTACAGGCAACTTCTTGAGTGCTGCTGAGTGCTACAATCAGCGATCTAAATATTTGTGACAATTAGGTCATGGATATTTCAACCCTCTTTACAAGTCTGAAAGACCACGAGTGATAGGAGAAAACAGGCATAGCCTAGAAGCTGTAAAGTCAGCATCCTGGCACTAAAGCCAATTCCTCTAAGGCTTTCTGGAAGCTAGATCAGCTTGTAGTGTAAGAACAAAACAAGAAAAAGAAACAACAAAACAAACAACCAAGATTTGCATTCTAGAGAGGAAAAAACCCTGTGTAAGTAAATCCTTTCATTTCTGGTACTCTGTCCCTCCTTATTGTGGACTTGTTCCTTTCTCCAGACTGGATCAGCATAGAAATGTGGAGGCAGCTTTAAGAGTTCTAAACTAATTTTTAATTAGTGTATTTCCAGCAGTGTTTTCAACACCCAAAACACCTTATAAGTAAAACTCACAAATCCAGTACAATGGACTAGCAGGAAAACCAGGAGTAAACCAGGCAAGGACACTTCAAGAGTGACTGACAACAGAGGTAAATTGACAACAATTTAGTGGTTTGGGTTTTTGCTTTCCCAACTACCTTCTCTTAGGATTTACATTAATTCTAGACAATGCCAACAAGATATCCCTATTGTGCTGATTTTGGCTGGTATAGAGTTCCTCACAGTGGCTGGTATGGGGCTGTGTTTTGGATTTGTGCTGAACACAGGAGTGATAATGAAGAGAAGTTTTTGTTATTGCTGAGCAGGACTTACACAGAGCTAAGGCCTTTTCTGCTTTTTGTTCTGCCACACTGGTGAGGAAGTTGTGGGTGCATGGGAGGCTGGGAGGAGACACAGCCAGGACAGGTGACCCAAACTGACCAAAGGGATATTTCAGACCTCATGGCATCATGTTTAGTATATAAAATGAGGGGAAGGAGGAGCGGGGGGATGTTTGGAGTGATGGCTTTTGTCTTCCCAAGTCACTGTTACATGTGATGGGACCCTGCTGTCTTGGAGGTGGCTGAATATCTGCCTGCCCATTGGAAGCAGTGAATTAATTCCTTGTTTTGCTTTGCTTGTGTGTGTGGCTTTTGCTTTCCCTATTAATCTGTCTTTGTCTCAACCCATGAGCTTTCTAGCTTTCACTCTTTCACTTCTCTCCCCAGTCCTGCTGGTGGGGGAGTGAGTGAGTGGCCACGTGGGGCTTGGTTGCCATCTGGGGTGAAACCACAACAACTTAATACAACTTCTGGTTTTAATAACGTGCTCCCTTAAACATTGTCCAAGCATACTAATGGGTGTTTGTAAAAGTTTGAACAAAACCCAAAATCTCTCAGGTCATAGACTTGATTCCATATCACGTTTCATTGTTACAGTACAGCAAACAAGAGACTGTTTACTTTTAAGTACTGTAATGGCTCAATATTACTGCCAAGTCTGTTGATGTATAACATTTAGAAGGTGTTTCTGCTATATTTTCACTGCTAAAGGTTCACTGATAACATATTCCATCCTAGAACAACCTCCTCTCATGCACACCCCTTCAAGATGACGACAAAGTTTTAAATTTTGCTGTTGTAGTTAAAGCAACACCAAAACTTCAACCAACTTTGCCTTCCCAATGGTTACATGTGCAATTGAAATCATGCCAAGCATGCAAAAATCCACTGGCGTTTTACCTGGTGAGGTACGGAAGCGACACTGTCCGGTCATTGGATCATACTCCTGGTTTTCATCAGAGCACAGACACAGGAAAGAACCATCAACATTTTCACAGAGGGCTTCGCCACATACTCCACTCAACATTTCACATTCATTCACATCTGGGGAAAAAATCCAAAACATAAATCAATTGAGACCCATTAGTGACTGTTCTTTTATCTGCTGTATCTGTGCCAATATTGTCTGCCAGATTACAGATGTGATCTCTGGGGGAGAATTAAAAACTCAGTAATACCTAAGTGGATTCATAAACAAGTAGCCAGTCCTTTGAAATAAAGGCCCCTGGAAGTCGCAGTACAGTTTATAAACTATTAGTGCTGATTAGGTGCTGCTTGTAGACCAGAACACAGGGGGTTTTTGTATTTCTCACTGTTAAATACTTGCTTTTCTGTGTATTCTCTTCTTGGTATTTAAGATTCAGAGTAATTTCATTGGTTTTCCTAATTTTATTATTAAATTTCCACTAAACTCAGAGACCAAAATAAACAGATTTTGGTGTGATTCACGCTGCACCACAAAAAAGAGAATTCATTTTCCTCCCCATAATCACATTTTCCTTGTAAACAGCCACTGAACAGTGATTTCCCCAGCCCCACTGCCACCATATGCCTATCACATGCATGGACTCACAGGCTGCTCTGGGACCCACAAAAGTTATGACCAGGTCACCCAGGGACCCCTGCTGAGCAATACAAAATTCCTCTCTCCAAAAAAACCACATATTTTTAGCTTGGATTCCATGCACCTGCTAACTAGCCTACCCTGAAATGCTTTCTTGACTGATAGAAGAATTGTCTGTTATTTACACAAGGATTACCAAATAATAGCAGGATCACTTAACTTTACTTCCTCTTTAGTTGCTAAAGTTGACATTTGAAAATATACTTGGTCTACTAATGGGAGCATCTCATTAGTAGACAGAAATTATGATGATTAGTATCAGAAATGGTAAATTCTGTATCACAATTCAGAAATTCCTATAATTGAGGGCGGTCTAACATATAACTTATGAAGCAATATTGTATATTTTTTACCTCTTGCCTATAAAAATCTAGTTATCTGAATAAATGTTGATTTTTGCATATTTTTATATAAATATGTATTTTAATTTGGAGTTTGCTTAGCACTTAAATGCATTTAGATATTTCTTTATCTTTTTACTGGGTTCCTGTCATAAGGAATAAATCTTCTTTGGGAAGCATTGCCTAGTCAGGAACTAGACTTACTTTTTCCTAAAATTGTTTTGGTTAATAACTGGCTTCAAAATTTATAAGAGTATTTTACACTATATATTGTCATACAAGAAAAAAAATGCATTATTTTATAGTTCAGAATTACTTCACTGTGAATTTAAAATCCAACTTAGTTTCCACACCATCTCTTCCTTTCCCCTTTTTTTTGTTAACTTTCTTTGCTTCATTTGTTTTCATCCGTGAAAAGTCACTGTACGACAAAATATACCTTGGTATGCTGTAAAGTAAGTGCCAAATGGCGTAAAGAATTTTGTAACAGAACTATTTAATATATTAGAAAACGCATACAAACACTCTGTAAAACTTCTAATTCCTCCTCTTTGTTTGGTATTCCATTTAGACCTCTGTTCCTGGTAAATGTGTTTCATCCTGAGTCTGGCTTGAAGAAATTGCTTAATGAATACCTTTCCTTGATCTGGTAATAATTTTATATTACAAACTTTTGCTGCCTCAGATTGTTCTCAGGTCCAGCCATCACTATTAACAACAGATCTGGAAACCTATCAGTCACAAAAGAAATGTGCAGAATTTACACATCTACAAAAATCTCACATCATTTCATAGTAATAGGTGTCTTTCCTGGAGCTGGAAGCTAATGTTAAAATCTGTTCAAACACAATCTGCCTAGGGAGGTGCCATCTAATTCAGCCTGGCTCTACTACGTGCCAGATGTTATTTCCTGCAGGGGGTAGTGCAGGGTCCTGCTTACTCAGCTAAGAGACTAAACAGATGTAGCACTTAAACAGGCTAAAGTATTCAATTCAATCTATTATGATTTATATTTGTGAATGGTCCTGACATGCAGAAACAGGGAGGTTTCTTGGGTTTATAAAAGAAATGAAATGAATGGCTTGGCTTATTTGCTGTTGGCTTCCACTTGCCCTAGTAACAGGTTTTCATTAAATAGATACACAGTAAAGTTTCCATCTGGCACAAAGTTCAGTGAGCAAAGAAGAGCTCAACCCTATTTCACTACAAAGTGGTGTAACTTTAACAAAAAATGACGGAAAACAAAAATGCTCTTGTGAAATGCATTTTGTTGGAATGCTGGTTTTGCTCACCTGAACTTTGCAGCTCACTTGAACTTTGCAGCTATGAGCTCACCTGTACACCCTTGCCCATCCTGCGTGTCCTGATACCCTTGGTAACAGAGGCAGCGGTAGGAACCATCCATATTTTCACAGAACCCGTGACTGCCACATACTGTGCCATTCGTGCATTCATCCACATCTGCAAGGAAGGATTTTAACATCAGACAGGCTGTGTGACAGACATTCATGAAGAGTGCAGAAAACACACAGATGGGCCATTTTGCAAACAGATGCAGCTATGCTTCTCAACACATTGGGAAGGAGCACAAGGACAAGGCACAAAAATCAATGTAAGCACATGAACAATTTAAGAAATGTTTTCAGTGTTAGCTTTGCAGTAAATATGTCAGACAATGCTCAGCTACCTCCACCCATCTGTTTCACCAAACTTGCCAACCATGGCATACCACAGGGTAAGGCATAGTTTAAATAATTTCTCTGATTTATAGATTCTACCAGTGTAGTATTATACAGTCAGTAACACGAGCAAAACTGAACCCATTTTGTCCACAAAAAGAATTTAGGGAATGGCTACATCCCCTGTGCGGAAGTGTTGCACAGATCTCAGTCTGGCTCTCAGCTCAGATCACAATTTCATGGTGTAAGTGGTAAATATCTGTGGACTGAGCCTTCTGTCTTTAATCCTGTAAGTCTACACGTACAAATCATCTCGCTCAGGTACACAAAGTAATTCCAATGCCGGAATGTTTTCTGTACTGGCCTTTTCATTTGTAGTTCGAGTTTTGGTTTGTCAGCCTTAAAAGTAAGTCACTTGCATGAGTAAGTCTGTTCTTTGACCCGGCTGCCCATCAAATTATAATGAAGCAGAGCTGCTTGTGGCAGATTGTGGTTTATTTTTGTAAGTGTATTACAAGTGCTAGGAATGCATTATTTTTATCTCCACTCGCCGTAAGACCTAAACCCAAACCCCCAGCCATATGTGGTCATTAAAGATGTCATGGGGTGCTTTTCAGGCAGAAGAACATTAGCTGAAACTGTGAACCTGCCAGGAGCCAGGATACTAGGATTAGTACCTTCTGTCTTCTAAATTCCTCTGCAGTCTGAAGCAGAGAAATTATTGCTGTATTTCTTTCCTAAAAACCATTATGATGTTAAGTAAGACTTCTGTCTGCTTTCCTTTTGCACACTTCCTCAAGGGGTAATTACACTTTAAGTGGGGAATAAAGTGATTTACTCTTGATTTATCTGAGTACTTGTTTCTATCATTAATTCTGCACATTTTGGTAGCCCTTCATGTGATGGAGCCTACCATCCTTCTACCTCCCATGAAGGTCTTTGGTGCTCCCTGAGCTAAAGAACTGCTGGGACTGAATCCTGCAGTGCCACAGAAAGGAGGTTTCTGTGAAGAGGTGAGCAGCACGGCTGTTTGGTGTCTTTCTGTAAGTACACACCTGTGTCAAACAAGAACCTAGAGAAGTCAGCAAAGATGCACTGCATTCTTATCCTGACAGTGCTCAACAAGCAAGGACTTTTTTTACTTTTAAATTGTGTTTTATGCTCAGCTGAAAGGGAACTCTTGGTCTTTGAACCATGTGGTCACAGCCCCCCAAGCACTCAAAATCTCAGCAGCCTGTGCATACCTGTTACCTGTTGCTCCCCAAGCATTCAAATTCATCCACACAAGCTTTGCATGCCTCAGGGAGAGGCATTTTTGGGATCTTGAAAACCAGTTTCCCTGTATGTTGTGGTGGGGTCTGAAGAGGTTTGGAATATCATGCAGACTTTTGAGGCCAGAATTGTCTATCCAGAACCTCTTAAAAAGGTTTAAAAATCCTGTCTCTGGCAATTTCTGTACCAGTGGAAAAAATTGTGAAATTTTAACATTTTTCTCACAAACGCATGTAATTTCACTTTAGGATGATGGAAAACTCACTTCTCCTACTGAACTAATCCACTGGTTAACAAACTTCAGCCAACATATGAAATGCATGCAAAAACTGTATGTATTACATCCACCATAATCTAGGAGACACATATGAGGATAATTGGTGATTATAAAAAAAGGACTTGCAGATGGAACTGGCAGAAAAACTTATTTGGTTTGTAAGATTTGTAGTACAGATTTTAATGGTCTTTACATCTTGATTTATTAAACAAAAGAAAAATATTCAAAGAATTTATGTTAGAAAGGGCAAAGAATGCAATAGCCAGTATGCTTATTCTCAAGGAATTGAATATGAAAATTTGGATGGTTTCTGGTTATTGAACTTATTGAAACCTACCACAAACCCTTCCTAGCAGAATTAATTCAGCAGTGCAAATAAGCAACTTATCTGTATTGAAGGTTGTCAGAGGTGAAAGTACAAGAACTACCTTTTATACACCTTTTCATGTTCAGGTCCCCACCATGACAGAATTATAAAAATATGCTTTTGGAGTTACTGGGAGGAAGACAATAAAAATTCTTTACAGTTGTGTTTTTCTGGTTCCTCATTCTTGCTGCTGTGCAGTGTCCCTGTATGACATCTGATTTTAATAGTCTCATATGATCAGCAGAGTTTCACATAGCTAGTAAAAACAACTGAATACTCTGTCTCTTAATCAAAAAACTCTGTTAAGAAAAAAATTCAAAATGAGTAAACAATGGTGGATTGACAGCCAGGAATTTCAGACAACAGACAATAACACAGTGTTTGTGTTTTCAGTGAACAACTATAGTTAAATGACAAAAAGCTCCTGAACCATGGGACAGTTACTCTGTTAAAAACCTATGCAGAAGAAACTACAACTGGAGATTTTAGAATTACCCAAATTACAGAACTTGTCTTACACAGAACCTAAACGTTAAAGGAAACAGGGGAATGGTTCATGCAGCTGGTTTTTCATAGGTAAAACAAGGTCATTGACTAAAAAGCTGCAGAAACAAAACTTGTGATTGTAGCAAGTGTTCTAATTCAGTATATAATACAGCCACAGAAGACAGTTTTGTTTTTAAAAAGTACAGTCTGAACACCTTTCAGTGCATGGGATATTACAGAGAAGGTCCAAGCACCAAATATTTTTCCTTGTCTAGACAGTTCACTCAAAGGACTCTTTTTTACAGCCGGAAAGGACATTTGTTTCTTTAATCACCCAATAAAGAGTGAGGCTTGTAATCGGCAATTCTCTTGCTACATGGAAACAAAGTAAGGAGAGAAAACTAAATATGAAACTAATATATCCTATGTCTATAGAGTGACTAAAGCAGTTCTCTGTAACTACAACCTGGTTTAGAATCCATGAATCAGTGCTGCATGCTTTAATCAAAGAGCAAAACGTGTGTACTCAAGCACACTCCTGTGCAGCTCAATACTATGTTCCTGTTTTCTGACAACCTGAACAAGATGAAGGCAATCTGAGCCTCAAGCATGATACGTAAATCTCACTGAAATCTACTTACATGGCAAAATGTCTGGAAGAGGAACTGGTTCCTAGGACAAGTCTGTACAGTGATTAGGGAAGCAGAGCTTTGATTCTGAAACTTCCATGGCTACCCATAATATGCATACATAAAAAGGAAGAAGCAGGGGCCAGAGAGCTCTGGTGGGATGTGTAAGTTTTTTTTGACTGCCTGTTGCAGCAGTGAGGAGCCACTGAGAGACATATGGGAATGGGGCATGGAGACAGAAAAGGTGCTTGAGGCAGGGTATTGACTTAAGCATTAGAGAACCTCTAACTTGAGGTTTTGCCAGCATAGCAGCCAACTGGGTAAAACACCATCTTCACATGAACCCCAAAAAGCTCAACAAGGAACTAAAGAGCAGCCCGAGAGCCTCCAGTTCAGGGAGCCTGGTGCAGTCAAATTGCTGAGGCTGGGGCCAGGCTGCAGTGGAATGCCACTCCTGCAACAAAAGTTTGTCTACACCTTGGAAGAAGACACAGTCTCCACAGCTGTTCAATTTACTTTGGCCAATGGTCACAAAAACTCCATACCAGAACTGAACCACATGAGGTTCTTAAATGTTTTAGGCTGTTGTTGTTTCAAACTTTAAAAAAAAAGTCACACAAAAAAAAGTCTGGAGATACGGAAAATCTGCTCCCCAGGTACAGAGAGGTGTGTGAATCCAGGAAAATTTTCTCAGGTTCTTCCTCTGATGGTATAAACAGTTATTCTCACTCACTTAACTAGAAGTAAATTCGCAGAGGCACTTAGTGTAAAGAACAGTAGCTCCTGCCTCTGGAAGTCACATCCTTTCTTAGTACCTGGAATGTTACACATTCCTTTTATTTTGTCTTGCCTTTTAGCATGAAGCTGATAACACTACAAATATTAACACTGATGCCATCAGTGCTCCCTTAAAATGAGTTTTTTCAAAACTCTTGTTTTTATTAAAATGACAGAATGGAGAAACTAATTGTGGTGGAAAAGGAGTGCTGCTGCTTCAGAGACTAGAAGTACCCTTGCTTCGCCAAGTTATTAAAATACTTTTCCAAGTGCTGAATACAAAGTCTGATCTGTATTCCATACACAACACCAATTACTTGTGGAGCATGCTCAACTGGTTTTTTACTTGTTTTAGTCTTCATTAAAAAGTTCCAAAACTAGTCACAATCCTGGAAATAAGATCTTGTGACTTCATCTTTTTCTATTTAGTAAAAGTCTGGCTTTTTTGTTCTAATGGAGATTAACTCTGTATTACTTCATCATATATGATAGCAACCTTTCCCTGGAAACTCTGCTACTTTATTAAATTTCAGAGGTGCAGAGGAGCTCATTGTTTCTGGTACATCTCCAAACATTAGATGCCAATGACTTTGGGATTTTTTTTTTTTATGTTCTGTTCCTTTTCAGTTCTGCTTTTTTTAATTTCTGGGAGTTTGATTTCACGAGTTTAGTAAGTGTTTTTCTAGCTTTGATTTGAAATAAAGCATTTGCTTTCTACAAAGAGAAGGCTGCATTCTTCTCTGGCCCCTTTTTGGTTTTTTTTAAATAGCTATGCTCAATAGTGAGGCAAAACACCTGCTATTACTTTTCTTGCAAAGAAATTGAAGATATGTGGCCATATCCTTCTGAACACTGGGTGAGATGTTTACATGCTGATGAAAGAGTCCATGAACATGCTTTGTAATTATCCTCATTACTTCAAATCATAAAATCCTGCCTCCTCCATCAATCACTGGAGTCACTCAGATTTGCTCTCTCTAGCCTACTTCACCAGGCTTTTGTCTTGGCAGTAAGAAAATGTTTCTTTCAACTTACACCATGATTACAAAACAAAGTAAATTTTAGAGAGAAAAAAAGCACTAAAAATACTATAGAATTTTTTATAGCTATCAATAATAATTGAAACAGAATGGTGTTTGATGTTATGCTATATCTACATATACAGCACTTATTCCCTTACATTAGGCATAACAGTGTTCTTCCCAGCAGTATATTTCATTTCATGAGAGTTCACATTACTAAATATATGGCAGGTTATATGCCAGTTTGAGTAGTAAAGCTGCAATGATGGTTTTCCTCCAGTATAAGCAGGGAGAGTAAATGCAACAGTCAGAGACAAGTTTACATCTCATCCACCAAATGTTTTCACTATCCCTAAGTGAACTATGAGAAGAGGGGGCCTGTGAAACCCAATCACATATGGACTTACCGTCTTATAATTTGGGAGAGAGAACAGTTGCTTACTTCTTGGATGCTTGAGATCCACTATCCATAGGTTCTAACGCTGAGCTATCTTCTGCTCAGTGCTTCTCCTCAGCATGCCTCCTGCTGAAATACTGCCATATAATTTTTTCCCCCTTCTGAACTTCTCCCACAAGCCTTCTTGTCTTGAACACTCCTCTCATCCATAAGAACAGCCATGCTTAATCCAGCTAGGGGAGTGTTTATTTTCTATCAGCATCACTAATTACACAAAGCCACATACCTTCTCGGTATCATTGAGCTCAAGTGTCCTGTTTTTAAATTCAGTGCAGGAGAGCAGCATCACTAGCAAATGTGTGTATACCATTAGCAACATATACTCTCATGATATAGCAACATAAAAAATCTAGTTGGCCTAAATTCCAGGTTCCTGGTTGATGTTTCTATAAAGATCTAATTACTGCTATTTACTCCATTTCTGCCATTTCAAAATGCCTGAAGTTCTGTACCAGAACAACTGCATTTCACTACAACTTCCCACTGGAGTTACTGTTCTCTTGCTTAATCTGTATATTTTAAAAAAAGTTTGGACAAGCAAGGTTCTATTGTCTTCCACACAGGAATGAGAACATTCAGGCAGCTTAGGCTTCCTGATAATGCACTTAAGCTTCAAATTAAATAGTCCTAAATACTCATGGCAGGAAAGTCTTACCCACAGAAACTTATCAGAAGCCTGAGTTCCACATACACTTCACCCATCATGTATTTATGAGAAAAATAACAAAGTGCCCTTAACTGGCAGACTTTGGAGTTAACAATGACTGACTACTTTTCTCACCCACCTAATAAGAGTAAGTCAATGGGAATGGGTTATCATAACTTGTCTCACCTTCGCACGTTCGGCCATCTGCAGACACAGAAAAGCCTCGCTCACAGATGCACTGGTAGGAACCATCTGTGTTTAGACACTCTCCGTGTGGTGAACAGAGGTCAGATCTCTCACATTCATTGATATCTGAAAGCACAGAGACATTAAGAGCTTTGAAGATCATCACAGCCTTAATATTAAGCCTAAATTCACTTAATCTTCAAACCAGCTGTTATTTCCACTGGCTATGTAAATAGCTGTGAGAATGGGCTTACCTTCCAGAGTAACCAAATCTACTGGGATCATTCCTAAACTCTGTATACATGTCATTATGTTCTGCTGCATCATACTCTTCCTACATCACTGTGATGAGGATGAGCAGAGAATGGGATATCAGCAGAAACTCCATCCTAGACAAGATTTCTTCTGTGCTAGAGGAATTCTCAGACAGCTCTATCTCACTGCTTTTTGATTGCTGTACACTGGTCACCTTGCGTGTCTGACTCCACATGCTGCTAGCAGGTTTGGAGCTGCAGATTTCCCAAAAGGCTGATTTTATATAATTTAAAGCCAAATGCTCTTTTTTGCTGATGGGGAAAGAGAATGGTCCCAAAAGGTTGCTATATAAGAGCTTGACGCCATGTTTTGTTGGCTTTTTTTTAAACTTAGAAAGCATTTTTCAAACTGGTGAATCTGAAAATCAAGTTTTCTTTTTGACTGATGTCTCATGTTAGCAACGAAATCTGCCCTCTGAACTTAAAGACTGCATTCTTTCCTTAAGGTACTACCATTTTCATATCAATTACTATTCATGTTGCAATTGTACTTTTGTACTTTGCTTTACAAAAACCTATTAAGAAGCATTCAGTACCATGCTGAAATCAAACACAAATTTACAAAAAAAACTTACTCATGAGACTCATGAGGCTTACTCATAATTCATCTATTATCTCAACACCAGAATTTCTCAATCTTAACTGTATCTTTTGCTGCTTACAGCCATCCAGAATGTGTCCAAGTAGACAGCAACTTTGATATACTAGAGAAATTATGATTTCAATATCATCTCAAGACCATGACAAAACCATAAGAGGAAAGAAAAGAGGCAGACAACTCGGAGAAGTTGTATCTCCACGAGGTGCTGAAGGAAAAGTCAGTGCACTACGCTTAACACAACACCAACATGTGTAAAGTTTTCTCTGAATTCATAGCAAATGCAAACCATCAACTACTTCCTGAAGCCCTCTGAAAGTTGGGAATGGTGGGAGATCAGCAATGACAAGGACAGTATTGTACCTTCTCATACTGTACTCAAGACTTAGCTGTCTTAAAAATGCCAGAAAAATACTGGAAACCAGACCAGCTGATTACACAAGGTAGAATGACATATTAGAAGACAGGAAAACAAAATTACCAGTGTTAGGGAAATAGAGTATAACACATCTCAAAGAGTAAACGGCAGTTTCTCATTTTTTGGACTCTTTTCAACTTTGCTCCTTACCAAAATGCATATTCCTAACTTCTAGTCTAGTCCAGATTCAATTTGCAGACACTGCATTCTGTGATAAATTTGCCAGTTTAATTCTATAGCTTTCTGTCTGTACTGTCTGTCCCTTAGTTGGCTCATAAGTGCTTTCAGTTTTGTTGCATTTCTTCATTTAAAATATGAAGTATATATCTATTAATTTAGATGGCAAAGTGAAAAGAATAGAGGGGTGTCAAAGCTGACATTGATTTTAGCTTGTGATCAATTCTCTTATCTGCCAAAGTAAGGTCTAATACAGCACTTCTGTATGCTGAACGCAACATTTTTTGAATTAGAAAGCAGTCATATAGCATACTCAGAATTTTACAGGGAATTTACTGTTTGTTGCAAAAGATCTTCAACATGGATCAACTGGAATAATTTCTCAGCTCAAGTATAAACCATGCATAAGAGAGCAACCAAAGCAAAGCCCAGTGTTCTGGTCCTTCAGCCATTTAGGACATGAACATGTTATCACTTTCCAGCTCTAATACCATGGTTTCTGCCTCATAAAAATGGAGGGCAAAAGGAAGTGATGAGGCATGCTGGGTGTTGTGCCAACATGAAGCTGGGATCGTTCAAAACCAAAACCTGGGAAGTGTTTTTCTGGGTTTGGCAATGCTGACTCAGTCTCAGATAACACATTCTCTTCCCCACCCATCCTCCACAAAGCACTGGAAGTGTTTTAGAGGAGATATCTAACGTGACTTGATGCTAACAATGCTGTTCTTGTTACATCTTTGATTCAGAACACATAGAATATTCTGTCAAAATAATGTTTCCAGGATTTGAGAGAAAAGCAGTGCTGTATCTGTGTTAGTTCTAACACAGATTCTCTTTCAAGTTATGGAGGCTGAGGTTGAAATAATTTCTCAGCATTTATTTACAGAGAGAATAAAATGAATGAGAATAGAAAATAAGAAGAGTAAGAAGTACTACAAATGATAAATGAGTTTCTCTTCCTTAGCATGATCTGTGACTATCACAAGTTACACTTACAAACTAGCACATTTATAATAATGATCCAGGTATTTTTTACACCTTTTTCATACCTTGACATCCCCTATTCGCTATCTGCTGGAAACCATCTGGACAAGTGCATTTGTAAGACCCTTCAGTATTTATGCAGCTTCCTTTTAGGCAAATATTGCTGTCTTGAAGGCATTCATCAACGTCTGAAATAAAAAGGCAACTGAATTATTAGATGATGTCAAAACCAATGAAACTTTTAATAGTGATACTTTGATACTCATATAACTTGAAGCAACTATGTGCATGCGTGGAAATCAAATTTACTATGCTTCAGGATTCTTTGTTATTTTCCTTTCATCGTGTAATCAAAGCTCTCACATTTCTAGAGGGCTTTGAAATATGAGTTTGCATGTGATTTATTCCTAGTAAATATGACTCATGTGCCATCTGCATCTCTCACAAAAGCACATCACAACAGTAATGCAGTTAAAAAGAAATCCAAGCAGCTGCACCATTTGGAAGACAGACATAAAAGATACCTCTTAATGCAAATTGAAAATAATCTTTGGACATGTTTAAACCACTACACAGAGATCCCTGAGCTGGAAGTGACCTGACTCAGATATCCCCCTGAGAGAGGGCGAGCCTGGGCATAGCCGGTGTGTCACACCAGACAGGATGTGCCTGTAGAGACTACTCACAAAACAGCCACGTGGGCAGGAGGCTTGCAGGACAGGGACCTCACTGGGTGTACTGCTGTGCTGAGGGGTGGTTTTTCATGCACTTCATGAGATGCAATACGGTCATTTCATAGGCTTAGCAGCTGGGTCAGGAAGCTGAATGGCTGCTTTTGCACAGTGCTGCACCCAAGCCATAAATCCAGCTCCAGTCCAGGCACACAGGTCCTTGTTTCTCTGCTGCCTATACACCACCTTCAGCATCAAGCCTCAGGTCTGTACACTCTGCCCTAGTGTCTTGATATCCATGGGATAAACAGCTGACACACAGCAGGGAAAGCTTCAGGATACAAACTAGACACGAGCTAATAAAATATTTAAAGAACAGGACACTGGCACTGTCTCCACCTGAAGTCTTTTCTTCCTGCTGTCTTTCAAAGGGCTTAAAGGCAGCCCAGTGGAGGAAACAGAGTACAGCTACTATGAGCACAGGATTAACTCAGCAAGTACCTACATTCCAGTGATATTATACAGTTTTGGTTTCATTACTGCTAAAGATCCCAGGGTATTTGGTTTCTGTACCTCAAAGTTTTAAAAGCAAACAGAAAGTCAAAAAGTCAAATAAAAAGTGTCTCATAAGTAACTTGCCCCTCCCTCCACAGTGTTCTACCTAATAATTTACTAAGTCTATTGCTTTGATAATGTAGTTAGTTTCCTTTGAAAAACAGTAATCAAAGACTTTGCCCAGCACCTTTGATAATTCTGATTTCTTAAGTATGGATTTTAGCTGATTAGAATTGTAACTTTTTCCTATGCTGCAGGAATGAATAACAACTGTAATTAAAAAGAGGACATGACCTCATTTCTACATTTATCTTTGGAAAGCCCACACGATATCACTCTCTTTGGGATTTAATCTACTAAATAAAAGTAAGAAATAGGGATAGCTTTCTTACAGAAATGAATGCTATTGAAGATAAAATTGCACTTAATGTTGACAAAGTTGTGACCTTTAGATAACCACATGTTTTATAACCATTTTCAACTGAGAAATAAATGGTGGCTTATTTAAAAAGGAATTAATTTTGACTAGGAGCATGAGAAAAAATAATTACTCCCTTGTGCTAAGTTAATGCCAAGTCTCACAATAAGAAGGTGTCTTCTGCCAAATTCAGTCAAAATGCATTATTTTCCATATAAGATGCAAACTTCCCTTTCTCTGATGCAACTCTTCACAGATCCTGAGTGCTGTGTGAGAATCCCCAAAAAACCAAAGGCAGTAATTCATGCTTGAGACATTCAGTGCTTTTTACCACCCTTTACACATACATGTCTTGAACATTTTGGCTAGCAAAATCTCTGAAAGCTGTAGGAGAACACTGGAGATTTGAGATGGTTCTTTGAGATGTACAGTCTGTATGTAAATCCCGCTAGTGCGTATTCCCATTTCCTGTCAGTTAAGACAAAGCCTCAAATGTGCCCTCACACTCGGTGTTCCCTCTTATGCAGAGCAAGAATGAGCAGAAAGTCTCCATGTCACTTCATCTCAAGAACAAGATGTTGAATGAGAGACTGAAGTAAAAGATAAATGTGCATGTGGGTGTGTATCTTGAAGACATGCTGCATGTATAATTGTATACATTGATGTATACAAGTTACTTGCAAATAACTTTTATTCTTAAACAAGTAAAATATTGCACAAAGGCTTCCAGACAAAAATGTCAGCCAGGGAGTTGCAAAAAGCACAGCTGAAAATGAGCACAGTATAAATCTGCCAAATTCTGCAATACCCCTAGAAGTTTGCACAAGTAATAATGATCAAACCAGCAAACTGCTTGTTGCATGCTACATCTTTAAGAAAACTTCTGAACTACAAGAAATGCTAATTAAACACATTTCTTGCAGGTGGCTTGCTAATCACATTGGTTTTACAGTGTCATACATTTTTTGGGTATCCTCTGATGTGTCAAATATCCATAGCTGGCTCTTCAAGAAACTGGACAGAACTTTGCTCTTTCCAGACACGTGTGCTGTGCTATACCCACCATTTTGGGATCTCTTTCCTGCTTTCTCTGTGAAGTGTTAGAAAACATTCAGGTAAACAGGTTTATCCAAAAAACAGAGGCCATTATGTGGAGAAATACTGGATGTCTTCTTGAGGTGATTTTCTCTTTAGTTTTCAAGGTGCAAAAAGCAGTCTGTAATATCCTGTACTTCAGAAAATTTTGAAGGGATATAATGAAAGTGGAAGAACTTCTTTCACTTCAAGAGATCAATTATTTTGTGCAGGACTCGCAATATTTACAAAAGTCTTCAGTGAACAAACCGTGTCTACAGAAAATTAATCACTCTCTCACTGGATGGAGAAGCTGTAAATTTGGTTGCAGACTTGCAAATGAGACAAAGATCCTGGGGTGAGGGAGAAGTTTCACCCTTTTTCCTTGTTTGATTCAATCCCTCTTCTTTTGCCTTGAAAGCATCTGAAACTATTTTGTCTTGAAAACTGCCTTTGAACACAATCAAGATAGAGTTGAAGATGAGGCACAGATCTATCCTGACAGGCCAGGTGATGGCGAGCTGCAAGAGCTACCATGATTTCCTGGTCTGTATGAAATGCACCAAAGCAGTCTGAAGAGGTTTGAAATCTCACCTGAAGCCTAGTCAGAGCAAGTTAGATGAGTTGTTGTCAGGAATGATACCATATTGTCTGTTGTGCCTTTGGAAGGCAGGAAGGATCTATGATTTTTTTTCTTTGATTTTTGACACAGTATCTCTGCATCTGCTGCAATTCACGAAGATCTTCAAGCCAGATGAGAGCAGAATTCTTTGCCACAAATTTCCAGCACATTGCATCATCAGCCCACATTTCTTGAAGCTGATGGAAGTGATGCCGGTACTCAGCATGAATTCTGATGAGATTGTGTTCATGTCTTCCATGAACATATTCTCCAAATAGCTCAGTACCAAACAGTATGAGCATGCTGAGGAGATTTTATAAGATATCCTTATTCCTTGTCAGTGAGAACTTCAAGAGATGCTGTCACTCACTGAATGTGGACAATCCAGTATAATCACTGATGATAAAGTCTGTTACAAGTTTGTCTTTAGAAAACAGCATTTGTTCCAGGGGGAACTGCTCTTCTGCCTGGATCACTTGAAGAGAACTCCTGACCTATTGCTGTGAGGGAGAAGGTTAGGACTGCCTTCCAAGTGCTGTGTGGAGAATAACCTCGCAGCAGAACACTGTTAGAACAGCAGTAAGAAGCTGTATCTTGCATGGTATCAGCAGTTACAGAAAGCGTCAGAGACTGAAAAGGTTTTATGGGCTAATACCACATGTACAGTGAGACCTTAACTGAGAGCTACTTCTCCCTGCTAGGGTGAGATAAGAAAGCAATTGAGGTAAAATCTTTCCTGAAGCTAACTAGCAAGTAATCTTGCATTCTCAAGGTGACCATGAGGAGTGCAGCAGATGTACCACATCAGATGGTATTACCAACAGAGAAGAGGGAGTAGCTTTAAAATGATTCATTAGAAATAAAGCAGTTTGCCTATTACTGGACAATTAAATTGTTCTACTTGAGAGACTAGAGAATGATTCTATAACACAGCATTTCTCTGTACATTTAGAGTATATATTTCACCTCTTACTTTTGTTTTTACAAGCTCAGTACCTAGACTGACTTTTGAGACAGTGCAAGCTGTGAGCTCCAGCAGATCCCTCTGGAACTTGTCTTCTACTAAATACTTTCTTGTGCCTGTGCACATGTGTGATTGTGGTGGCTGGCTGCAGGTTCCCAAAGGCAGCTGGAGAAGAAGTTTTAACTAGCAGGCCCCCATGAGAATAGTGTATGCTGGCAGAAGCTTTTGTAATACAGAGCCTCTGTGTCAGAACTTAAACAACAAGGTTTGGAAAGGCTGACTTATTTTCAGTAATAATGTCAACCGGTCTTCCAATCTTACTGTTGGAAACACATGTACTGATTTTTTGTATGTGGAAAGATGACAAGGACTATTTCTAAGAATCCATTAAATATGTGGCCGTGTTGGTGGGAAAGAATGGTTGAGAGTGTAGAGAAAGAAAGAGAGGGAACATATATTTCTGCTCCATTCTTAACAGAGTTCATGCCTATAGCTGAAATACTCAGGATCTTATTGAAAAAAAATAACCAGTAGATTAGGTCCCCAAGCTTACCTTCACACTGATCTCCAGTAGATGATAATGAATAGCCTTGGCTACAGATACATCTGAAAGATCCTTCTGTGTTCCTGCAGCGTCCATTCGTACAGATTGATCGCTGCTGGCATTCGTTAATATCTGCAGCAGCAGAGACAGTGAAAATGTTACACATCTGAAAGTACCAATTACACAGCAAATGGTGCAAAGACCAAGTCTGAACAAAACAGCAAAGCACAGTGTCAATATCCAGTACTGCTTAATTTGTTTGCATTTATTAAATACAGAAAGTCAATATAATGCATAAAATTATGTGAAACTGCAGACTGTTTGTTTTCCTTGAGATTACAGTGTTTAACATTCTCTCCTGTAATGTCAATTTATCCCTCAATGCACAATTGGGTACACACATACTTGCAAATACACACACATGCTGCCTGAGAGCTGCTTTTGTTTCTGTTATATCTGGCAGAGGCTACAAGTCAGCCACTCCAGTGAGTCAGCAAAAGCCACAAAATACTTTCCAGCAGGATCACCACCTTTTAACAGGGTGTGGTTTTCAGATCCACACTGACAGGCTGTTCCCCTATTCAGTTGTTCATTAAAGCTCCTTAAAATTATTGCCTTGTAACAGTATTAATCATCTAACTGTGGGGAAATGTCTCTTTGCTTCCACAACACTGCTAACCCCTCTGTGTTTCAGTTCTCATAAACTGGGGTCAGCCTGAGCTAACAGACGGATTTGAACATCGAACTTAAATTTTCCTATGGAAAACTCAAAGTATTGGAGGGGAGTGCCACTTTGACTTCAGAACATAGCACATGTCTTGTTTGAGCTAGGAAGCCTGTTTTCCCTCTGTTATTTACAAAAGATTCATTAAGAAGCAGTAATTAAAGTGACATGGCGAGTTCTTGGTCACTTCTAGCATTTTGGCATGGCTAAATGTCTTTCTGGAAATACACTTCTATTCAAGCAGGAGAATGTTACTCAATGAGGTTTTTCAGGTCTGTGTTATGGCTGTACAGTCTGACCTCTTAAGTAACGGTTCCTTGCAACCACAGAAGTTTAGAATTTATGGATCACTGAAATCTGTGGGACTGCATGAAGCAGCTGCGCATGTTTATGGGTCCTTACTTTAGAAGGGTGCACTTTAAGAAGAACAGTCTGCACATGCCAGCTCAGTTTGGCAAGAGCTCTTTTCCATGAAAGGCTCAGAGGAAGCAGTCAAATTTTGTCTACATATTTTCCCCAAGATCAGTCTGCTGTGTGTCCTGAACAGCACATTTAACTCACTCAAGACACTTAACTTACACTGATGTTTTGTTTCAAATTTCCTGACAAATTTATATGAACGATAATTTAGTTTTACTGTACTATTTTTAGCACTCAGAAGTCTGAAAGTGTTTGGTGCTATACAGAGACACTTAGGGAAAGCTGAGAGAAAGGGAAAAGAAGCAAACCTAACATTTGACAAGAAATGTGTAGGTTTCTGTGTGCTTCCACAGCTTGGAGACACTATCCCAGATTTTCATCATTAGGGAGAAGTTTCAAGTACCTTCTAGTTAAGCAGAGGAATATTCATACCTCCTGTACACACTGTAGGTTCTCCCTCAGACTACTTCACTCTATCTTCAAACCTAATTTTGTTCCACTGGAGCAGTCCTGATGAGAATTTTAAATGTGGAAGAAATGTGGAAGCTGACACTTTGGAGGTACAGGTACTGTTCCTAGAAATATGACACCAAACTCTCTCTCTCTCACAAGGTACTACTGGAAATGCAGGCAGTGTTAACTGCTCAGTGTTAATTGAAATGCTGGGTTCCAAAGGGGAGCAGCAGAGGTTTTTTGATTCCACTCATCCACATGGAAAAAAAAAAAAAGATAGAAAAGAAAAAGACACTGTCCCTAAAAATCTAAAATGCCAGATATACCAAGGATTTTGTAATAGTTCTTGTTTAGCAATATAAATTGTTCTTGATTGGCTTTATAACATATATCAAAATCTAAAATGTGACCACAAAAGCCATAAAATGGAAATACATATTCTTACATTTTTGGGGTTTTAGCATCAGTGTTGTACATTTGTTGTTTCTCCATTAAAAGCAAGATTTAAAAAAAAAAGGAATGATGAATTGTATTCTCTAAAAGGTAAGTGCAGCCTTATGAATTTTTATCATGTTCTTTGTTACCTTCACACTGATCCTTTGATGCAGAGAGTTTGAAACCCTGGGCACAAATACACCTGAAGGATCCCTCTGTATTTTCACAATGTCCATTTGTACAGAGATTGCCATACTGACATTCATTTATATCTGTGAATAGAAAGAAAGTGCAAAAAATTAACTGGGGTACAACTACCTTTCAGTTGAGTTTGGGAACATATTCAAATTATGTCATAAGCATGGTTATTATTTGTGAGGAATTTCAGTGGGATTTCAGCAATTCATGCAAGTCCCTTAGTAAGGCTACTTTATATACTCAATAAAGAACTCCATTGGATTATGCAAAATGTCTCTTCCTAGTCACAGGCAATCCTTTCTTTAGAAGGACTTGAAAGAAGCTTTTTTTCTATAAGCTATCCCACAGACAGCTACTTTCATCTTTCTCTGAAAGAAAGATATTAACCAGATGGGCCACTTTCTTTAGCCCACATGAAAACTGCTATCTTGCTATTTAAGACTAATTTTCAAGAATTCCTTTTGAATGCAATTTGTATAAATCAACGAAGCAAAAAGCAAGCATTAAAATAACATATTTTGCAATAAATCTCACCAGAATTAATTCTGCATTCTAAAATAACAATTATTGTTTTTCTCCTAGCAGTGGTTTTCACTTTCGAAAAGAAAAATTAGTTTTCAAATTTTGTTTCTTAATTGTGAAGTTGCAGTAGTCAGCACATGTCCCTGTTTTTTATGGAAAAAGCTGTATTTTTTTTAGCTTCACTGATGCAGAAAAAGAACTACCTTTTGCTTGTTTTTATGTGCCAGAAATCATATTACTCCCAATTATCCTGCCTTTTGCCACCACAAAGCAAACAAAACCCATCAACCTAAAAAGGTGCTAATTATTTGAGGCGCTTGAGCTACTTAGGCAGCTGTAGCACAGGGAGAGCTGGAAGAAGATTAGACATCTTTAAATCATCATCATAACTCTTATTAGCTATTGTGAATATGTGCAGTAAGTATTCTCCTCACACGTATTTACATGCATGGCTCTTCGCAAGCTCCTGTACCATCTGTCTTTGACAAAGCCCATCTTTCCCCAGACAAAAATGAAATCACCATTATCATCCACATTCCAAATGACCTACAACTCTTGGTTCCTCACTTGGGCCTCTAGCTCTGTAAATAAGATGTCCTGCTGCAGCCTGGCCAAGCAGACAAAGTGACATCCTCCCAGAGATGACAGCACAGATCCACAGGTGCTGTGCTATGGCATTCAGTAAGTTTTACTACTTATTCATATTTCCAAGGCTAATTTCCAGCTCACTACTGTTGCAAAATGTGCTTGCTCTACAAAACACAATCTTTGCTCTCAACGCGTATGATGAATGCTCTAACTCAAGAATCTGTTCAAACACAGAGAACCTCATTCAGGCACACAAATTTCCAACAGAACAACAAAACTGCTTTGCACAGATTCATTTTCATCTCCATGGTTCTTGACAAAGAAATCTGGAATACTATTTCTGATTTTTGGATGGGACTTGAAGATCAAGAGACTTCCCCATAAAGCCAGCAGAAAAATCAGGAACAGCACTTAAATCTTCTGAGAAGAAATCCAGAGCTATAACTGATTCTATTGATGCTCCCTACAGTGGGCTAGAGGTATTTGGATTAGCTCTGCTGACCTCTGTATTAGTTTTGATATCTTCTAACAGGATCCTTAAAACTGTACAAGCTAAATATTGGTAGTTAACCATGGAGCTTCAAAACCCACCACAGTGATAACCAGGAGGATGACGTGATCTAGAAAGTTTTGTCAACATATTTTTTAAATTTGTTCATCAATACAGAGAAGTGTGCTCTAGATGCATCATTATATATGACTTTATTTGAATGCACAAGTGTGCAAAGGGAAAACGGAATAAAAGTAAATCAGTGATTGAAAGTAAACTTAAACAATTATCTGAAATAGTCCCTGTACAACACAAATGCATTGAAGGACCTGGGACGGTGGCAATTTCTAGACAATGAAGAGGCAGGCTGTGCAGGTGTTCTTTTCCATTTCTTCCAAGATACATTGAACATTCCCACCTAAACTCCAATTAGACATAGTCTACCCAAGTTTGAAGTGAACCGACTGACTTGCCTTAATGAAACAAAAGTAGCTATGTTCCTGGCTTTAAATGCTGGAAGATTACAATATAAATGGTGTAAAAGATCTGTCTGTAGGATTGTTACACTAGATGTTCTATGGCATAAAGAGCAGGCAGGAGAATGAAGTGAGGTAAAAAAATACTGAAAACAGCATTGTGGAAAACCAGAAGAGCTGCAACTGACCTAAACTAACATGAGAAATAAATGAATTTATGGAACAATGGATTTAAATAGCCTTCACTGATAATGGGAAATATTTTTCTTTTCAATGTACTTAAACTGTGCCATATTGCAGAACTAGAGATTTAAGACAAATTGTCTCCATTACATTTTCTAAAATGTGTATGGCTCATTTCCAACATGATGTAAGCCTAGGATAAACAAAAAATGGACTGATCGCATCACTAATGAAGTGAGTAAGAATGTTTAGGCTTAGAACATTTCATAAAACAAAGGAAAAAAAGGGAAACTACATGCAGTAATACAAGGAAAAAATTATCACTTGAAACCAGGACTTATTCCTTACATGACTTAGTTCTGAGCAAAGCACTGACTTCTCTCATTTCCCTCCTACTAACCCGGTTTAGCAAGAATGAAACTAAAAGTTATGCCAGGGAATTTTCAACCAGGCTATTTTCATAAATAGGTACAGAAATAAAATTTAATATTGGCAAAGAAGGCAAAATTAAACCAACATTCTGCAAAAAAAAAAAAAAAAAGGACTTAAGTAAGAGAGTTCTAACAGAGTACATATGTCCCATTCTTTGCAAAGCCACCATGAATCCAGGTGGGAAGGAATGAAACAAAGATAAATGGAATAATTTGTGCAAAGCGAAACCCATATATTTGTTGTAAACATTTTTTAGCTTGCTACAACTCCATTAAAATCTATGAAATTACCTGAGAAATACATTCCTCCACAGTTAGTCAAATGACAAGACCAAATATGCAGCTATGACATGGCAGATCTGTTCAGACAGTATGACTTCTTCAGAAAATGGGACAGTTGAAAACGGTGTAATCTGCACAGCAAAACTGGTGGTGAGGTTCTGACAGCCACACCGTTGATTCTCTGCAGCTTGACTCTAATCCTGATCCAGAGATCAGCAGCACATTTGCAGCTGGAGTGCAGCAGATCTCAGCCTCCAGAGCTGTTTCTACCAAACACTGCTCTTTGACTGTTTGTGAACTGAACCAAATCACAGCAACTGGGAGCCATTACGAAATCAGCCATGGAAGTGCTCTGACAATCTGCCCTACAGTAATGCAAACACCCCCTCTCTGTAGGTTATTGTACACCTGTTTAGGTAACACAGTTATTCCAACAACCACAAATTATAAGGCATGTGTTACATGGAGTGGGCAGGAATATTCACAACATCCTTCACAATTGATGTTAAATTTAAGTTTCTGGTAGTGTCCCAAAAGGTAAGTGGCATTCGAAACTGCAAAAGATTATTTCTTCCTACACAATGGATTAATTTGCTCTTTCTTACCTATATCTCAAAAAGCCAACACTGCTTTAAAAAAAAAAAAAAAACCAAAACAACTAACTTTTAAAAGAAATCAACAAAAGTAAAATGTGAGAAATCTGTCCTAAACCCCTAACCTAAAGTGAGACCAGGGGCTTTAAGATATGCTAATGTTTTGCTAGAAGTACAGATAATTAAACAGTTTTATTAATATGCTTAATGAGCAAAGTCCCACATCCTACAGAAAAACCTACGAGTCACACTGATGTATTAGCACTCACTTGTCTTTCCATTTACCAAAACCAAACAACCTGCTAGCATTTCATTTACAATACATCCCCCTTCTGTTCCACATTTTCTATTTTAAGGATTCTATTTTGTAGTTATATATATAACCAGAGAGATAAAGAGTACTAAACATACCATGGCACTGTCCATTCCAGCCTCTGAACCCCACTCTGCAAGGAATGCACTGGTAAGAGCCAGGAGCATTAACGCACTGTGCATCTGGACAAGTAGTTGGAGTCAGGCATTCATCGATGTCTTCAAAAGAGAAGGTAAAAGGAAATAGAGGTCAAAGCCACAATAGAACACAACAATAACCTGGTTACTCTGACCCTCCTCCTTTTTATACTAAAGGATTTAAAGAATTGCATACTTTATATGTTAGAGACAAAGGAAAGTACAAGTTCACACAGATTTGTACCAGCAAAGGAGAACCTCTGAGAAATATAGTAGATCATAATACATGCAACTGAATCTGAATTCTCTGTTACACTACAAATCTTTGGCAGGTCTTCCAGGACACACAGCATATCAGATTTCTGGATACCACAGGTAAGAATAACTTTGCTTTTGTCACTCCTTTACCACACTGAAGTGCCTGACATTCTTCATATGCAACATACACAATCTAGAGGAGACTGCACGCAAAAAACTACATTCAAAGACAAGTTGCTGTCAATTGACCAATGACCAGAAGATGATAGAATTAAACCTGTGTAGGCAGCCTCCTTGCAGTCTGCTCCCATGTATGAGATAATTTCATAATACAATCTTTAATTACACAATAATTATAATCTTTCCCATGAAATACTTGTTTCACACAGTGCACAGAACTAATTAAATTGTCACAGTCACCACTAAACTCAGCTTCCTAAGGTCCCATCCTTTTCCTGCCCCAGGCCTAGGAGTTGTCTTCTGCAATTAAGGACTAACCAAGCCATTTGAGAACAGATCCTACAGAGGGAATTCACTCCTAGTTTTGAGAACACAGAAGTCAAGCAGCCCCAAACACTTGTAATTTAACTGGACAATGCTCCAAACATGAGAGAATTGGACATCCCAGCTCCAAACAACTCACTGGATGTGGGCAAATCAGAATTTTTCATAGCATCCCAATTATCCAGCTTAGAATACTTTCTCATAAAAACAGCCACAGGCCTCTACAGCCACTACAATGCAGACCTGCAAAAGTTTCTCTGTGAAATTGCTGTGAGATTTTTTTTATTTAATTAACAAAAAAATCCACCACTGCTGTAACCTCTTTTCTGAGCTGTCTGAACTGTGTCTGCCCTCAAAACATACAACATGAATGACTGGTTTGATATATTTAGTGTAGGAGGCTTATTCCCTTCAGCAACTTCAAATAACTTTCAACAGAGAATCTGGTTTCAGAAATTACAAATTGTTAAGTTAAATTATAGAGGACTGTCACCACACTATTTAAAATACAAGTGATTAACAAATTTGATGTACTGTAATAGTCTGATTTCTAGCCTAACTGAATCCAAGACTCCCTAGTCACAGAGAAGATTTGCAAAGATTAGTTGTAAGAGTGGAGTGTGTGAAACATTTAAAACAACAAAAAAATTGGAAGAGGAATTTTTAGCAAAGCTCAGAGCCGCAAATATATCTATGGCAGCTTTAAGGTGCTTATTTGCTGAAAATTAAATGATTACTTGTGGTTTTTAGTTCACAATTTAAGCTAAATGCAAAAGAAAAAATACATCAGGAAAATGACAAAAATATCACACTAAATATAATGCAAAGCTTTGAAGGTCAGATGTCCTAGGATCTCCTGCAACGTGAAATATCTTCTAGATATAGATATTAAAAAGTCAACTAATCATTTGCTACCTGCTATAATATAGGAAAAATTACAACTTTTTTTTACAGAAACTTGGTATGCAAGTAAGGACTAACAATGAAGTGAAGTGATTCCATGCCAAGAGCCATTAAAATAGCTGTCCCAAGATGGTTCTGTACATAGTGAGGGAACACCTTTGCAGCATCTTAAATCTAAATAGTAGGAATTGAACTACAGTTCCAGACATCAAATAATGACAAAGATTGAAGAGTACTCACAAAGGCTTCTTGTTTAAGATTGCACCCTCTGACACTTGTCCCTTTGAAGCTCAAGCTGAAGTGCTTACCCTCCCTTGAATTGCAGGGAACGTTAATCATTCCAAACAGCAGTAGTTTGGCATTGCTTTTGTGCTATCAATAAATGGTAAATTCACTTCATCATTACCACTAGTGAAGAGTCCAAACCTACCTTCGCATTCCCCTCTCCTGTTCATTTGGTATCCACTATCACAATATTCACATCTGTATGAGCCAAGAGTGTTTATACAAAAGCCTTCTCCGCAAGTATGAGGTCTTGAACATTCATCAAAATCTGCAGATGACAAAGAGAAGCTGCTTCACCATGAAAGTATTGAGTGCTTGCATCTCTGCTAAACTCTGCTTTAGGTAAACACTAAGTTTGCATTCTTGAAGCTGTTTGCAAACCACCTCACTGCTTGTAATCACAGAGAGAATGATTGTGAGAAACAATCAAGGTATAGGAAGGAGTCCTGTGAGCACCCCTGTGGCTGCAAACACAACAGGTGTTACTGCATATATGCTGTGCCCAAGCCAGCACTAACCTAAGGCAGACCACAGCCCCTTCAGGCTGTTTGTGTTGCTTTGTGAAGTCCATGCCTGTTTTCAGCTACATTTAAAAGTATGGTTTGTTCCAGCTTCTACTCCTTGAAAGAGTGCTGAATATTTGTGTTTTATACAACAGAGTGCTGAATATTTGTATTTTACACAACCAGTGTTTTTACTAAATAGGAGTTTTTCCTAAACAAGGATGGTACAAGAGAAATTCCTGTTTTTCAACAAACAAACATTTTGAAAAGTAACATCTGCTACTCAGGTGCTTTCCTCACCACAGATGCTGGTGAGAGACAGTTAAATACACTTCCACACACTTGTGCAGTACAACTGACATTGAGGAAAAAAAAGCTGAGAAGGGGACTTTAGGGTGGTTTAGACAAGCTTCTTGATTAATTTTCATATTTTTTTGTTTTCTATAAAGGAGACTAGTTATTACCAACGCAGTCAGTTCCATCTTCACTGGCCATGAATCCAGCTTGGCAAATACATAGGAAACTTCCTTCTGTATTTTCACAGCGTCCAAGGGAACAGAGATGTGGTGCCTGACTACACTCATTAATATCTATAAAAGAAATGAAAACATAAGACCATAGAATAACATATTTAGTTGTGATTCTTTCTGTGCATTCTGTGCCATACATTTGAAAAGACTGATCTTTTGACTATTTTAACTATTTGAAAAGGTATATATGTTATCTCTCAGACATGCAAAAAAGATCCATTAAATAGTTTTGGTTGCAGAAAAATGCTCTTATTGGCTTAGACTGTAAGAATATTGCATTGGTCTGAAGAACGTGACATGATTACAGTTCAAATCACTACATTATGTGCAACAAGAGCACAAGCTGTAAGCATGGAACATTAATAAAATTTGGATGAAATAACGGGTTTGTAAGTTGCCATTTGGCTGCGTTGTGTGATTTATTTCTTAATACTGTAGTTGCACCTGACAGCACGTACAGTGTGAAGCTACTGAGCTTTGGTGGCATGGACATTCTATAGCATATAACCGGTCGATACAATACACCCTTTCTGATCCACGTTACAGAGGAACCAGTACACTCTGAATGAAGAAAATATACCAATACAGCTGCTTCCAAATCTGCAATGGCTCATGTGCTCTGCCTTTTGTTCATCAGAGGTGTCTGTTCTAGAATTTACTAGCTTTGAAGGAGTTGAAGACCCCGCTTTGGAGATCTCTTACTGTGCTTCTGGGTTATGATATACTTTCTCTTTTCAGTAGCAGGCTGAAAGGAATGACGAAACAAAATGCCTGGGCTCAGTCTGGCTGCAGAGCTAGTAGCTGGGTAAATCATTGTGAGAAACAGGCACCAATTCAGTCATTCTTTTCCCAAACAGAAGTGTATTTCTTCCTAGCAGTCTGACTTTTTAGGTACCTGATATACAGCAGAAAGGAGATGGTCTGTCTAATCACTTTTGCTGTCACACCACAATGGGAAAGGTTTTCATTCCATTTAATTTAACTCACACTCATTTCAGAGCAGCTGAAAGTCTATATTAGCAACTACCTTGCAAATTCTATTTGGCGTTAAAAAAAACTACCTTGTAATTTGGAATCTTTCAATAGAGGAAGGAATTCCTGACTGCTCTGTAGGTATTTCACCTAACCAGATTCCACATTTCAAGCATTTCACAGCATGTTTATTTCAGATTTTTGAAAGCATCATTTCATACCAGAGCACTTTGTCTGCTGATCATTAAGTTTGTATCCCTCGTAGCAGATGCAAGTGTATCCCACAGGCAAATTAACACAGTGTCCTGCTCCACAGATATCAGGATTAACTGTACATTCATTGATTTCTAAGCAAAAAAAGAGAAATTTAATGTTAAACTCTCTCAGTACAGTAAGTGCACAATATGCTGTAATCCAAGTAGAAAGCTCAAGCCTGAAAAAAACTGTAAATCAAATTTGAAACTCCTGAGTTTCTGTAATGGATATCTTATCTGGAAGATTTGAGAAACCATCCAGGCTTTTCCTAGTGACATAATCTTATGTCCTATCCAAGAGCTATAAATCAGTACATAAAATTTAAAGTAAAATGAAGATAATATAAAATAAAAATATATATGGCTCAACCTTTGCATTGCACATGGAGAAAATAACTGTAGTGAGTTTCTCATTACAGTGGGGATTCTGATTTACAGAATACTCATCTGTTAACAGCTTAGATGTATTGTGTAAGATAAGGAGATTGAGATATGGGCAGCATTGGATGCTAAATCCTTACAGTAGTTTTAGAAATTCTCAAAGTATATGAGTTACTGCAGAAAATACTAATAATTGTGTTAATTTGCAACAAACTAAGGTTTTACTGCAATATGGAATTGTGATTCCCGAAAAAGAAGCAATTACCTGTAAATAAGAATTCTTTATCTAGACTATTTAGAAACATGCCACATTTAAATTTAACTAAATCTTAAAGTACATAAATAAGGCACTCAAAAACTTCTCAACTTGAACTGCACTCAGTTTTTCTAATTCTGTTTAGGATTTTGCCCTACAAATCTTACTGCACTTGTACTTTACTATCTCTTATACATCTGAACAACATATTGATTTATAGCACACAGCAATTTCTAGTTCTACTAATATTCCTGAGGAAATAAAAAACAGAACATGGAAAACTATCACTTTCTTTTGACTAACTGATGTGAGTTCCCAGCTGGGCAACTTTCTCTCCCTGTAAGGAAGCTGGGAGCTGGCTAGCAGAAGGGGCACAGTCACAGAAGAGCTGACTTCCAATTTCCAGGTTGACAATCACCACCAGCTGAACCTCCATATGGGATGGATGAACTGCTATAATGGCAAACTGAAGGAAGCAGTTGAATGCTTACAGAGGGACAGAATACTTTCTCTACTTTTACAGGACATTCAGGAGGACTTAACTGCAGACAGAACTGTACAAACAACTTGGTGATTTAGACCCTGTGCACATTGCATCAACTCAGAAATCCATCCCTGCATGAAGGAAAGGCATTTTGAAGAATTCAGTTTTTATTAAAGTATGTGAAATTTCTCCCTGCGAATGGAAACCAGGAAACCTCTTTGTAGGCCTAAATATCTCTACCATATACAAGAATGCATCTTACAGTATTTACTGGGATATTGCAATCACTTCAAAGCCTATGTTCATTCTGGTTCATTCTAACCAATGTGACACTGTAATGGTCTCCTGTATACAAACGCACTACACTTATCTTTATGTCTCTAAATGTACACCAAAAGAAATTTTCATATCTTTTGGACACAACTGTCATTTAGACAAATTTCAGCTATGACAGGTGCATTACTTGCATTTCTGTTATTTTCACTTCTTGATACTTAGATTTAGACAAGGCAACTTTAACACATCAAAAAAGGAAGGAGCACAAACAGCAAAATAACATTTCAAAACAGATCTTACAGTAACTCCTCATCTGCTTTTTGTAGAACATTCTGATCTACATCCCTCAATGAACATGATCATGTATGCTTCATGAATACACATGTAGACTAACAACCTGACTTGTATTCAAGAAGTATTCTGTTCTGGACTTTCCTTTGCAGATCTTCAAATCCATCTCAGATTCAGGTCTGGACTTTTTATACACATCTGCAAAGAAAGTCCAGAACTGAATCTGAGGTGGAATTAATTATATCTTCTATCATTTATTTGTGGGCACAAAAATGGCAGGTACATCCTGGAAGGACCTGGTCCAGGCTCTCTTGACAGTACCCTAATTGTTGTGCTTTTTTGTACTTTTTCTCTCCAGAGTATTCCTTTCTGTTCTACAACCACATTCTCTTCACTACGGTAATTCAGCAACAGAAGAGAGCAATAGTCTCATGGACTCAGCCATTTCTTAATTTATTTTAGCTCTAAAAAAGAAGTACAATACCTGTAACTTGAGTAGGTGCAATAACTTGACTTGCACTCGAAGTAGAGGCTTCAGGAGCAACTTCAACAGGCAAAGGAGGGGATGTTTTCTCAATCACTACTGTGTGACATGGAATGGAAATCAATCACATCCAAAATAACCACCTCAAAGCATTCAAAAAACCCCAACCCTTAAAGAATTCACACATGATACTGAATAAGTCATGCACTATGGAGATTTTAATTTGTTTATTCTGCTTTGATCTAGAGTAGAAAAACCAGTATAATTGGGGTTTTCATCATTCTACTGCTTGTGAAAAAAAACCTGAGGTGCTAAAGAAAGCAAACACAGTTGTAAAACCTTTGCAGCAAAAGTTACACATAAATCTACAAGGAGGCACCTAAGCAGTTTCCTCTTGAAAGGAGACTAAGGCTTCACCTCTGCTGACATTAAAATTCTCATGCACATAATCCAGGATATCACTTTTTCTTAAAATATGCTGTCTCCTAAAGAAGTCATCAAGCCAATGCCAACCTCTCAATTCCTCCCACTTCTGCTTTTCCATGATTATTTTCTTGATCATGGAGAAATAGCTTCTGAAGTTCCAATCATTTTTTCATTAACCTCTGTTAGAATTTCTACTTTCCCATTCTTTGATGAATTGTAAGCACAGTCTCACATTGAAAAAAAAGCCAAAATAAGTTACCTGGAAACTGTGGATGCAGGTTAATTGTTGAAATTCCAGGAGAAAGCTGAGGCTGCCCAGGCTCTAGATAAGGCTGCTTTTCTTGATCAATGGAAGCTAATTCCTAGAAGAATGATTAGGAAAAAAAACCATTCTGAAAACATTCCCTTAATTCAGCTATCATAACAACCCACAAACTCCTGGCTTGAGAAACTGCTAACATTCTAATGTGAGGGACTTTCAGTTGCAGATCATTACTGACCACCAATTTCAACCTGAATGAACATGGAATACTATGTTTATAGAATGGCATACAATTTAACATTGATTTTACTTGAAGCAGCCATTTGTTGGGGTTTCTAATTGTTTCTTTGGCTTTGTCCCTCCATAATTCTCCAATTCTCTGGTCTTTAATTGCTTACAAATAGCACTTATGCAGTTCAGCATCACATAGAAGTGTACAATCACATCTAAGTCTCTGACCACTATGAAAGGTTCCCTCTTAGCCACTGCACACATCATCTTAGTATCATAGAAAAGTCTGTGTCTCTTTTTCATATTGTCTGCCTTTTTCAATATTCTCTTTAAAATACAGTCTCCAGAATGGGATAGAGCAATACATACCAGACCCTCCACCAAATGCCTCTAAGAGAAGTTAAAGTAATCTCTTTCCTGTACCTCACTACCTGCCTGTTGTTCTATACAATAACAACATGAGCTCTTTTTGCCTTGGGGTTTGAACGGTAAGTCCACAGTGACTTGTTTGTTCACCATAAATCCTAAATCCTTTCAGTTATTCGTATCACATCTCATACACATGCTATGCATTCTAATTCCTAGATAAATTACATCATGTTTTACCTGATCAGGAGCTGCAGTTGCCACTAAAACCAGAAAGAAAAAAAGAGAATTAATCAGTTTTCACAAAACATTTTATTGTATATTTTATCACATTCCAAGGAATATCACCATCTGTAAATATTTTAAATTAATATCATAATGACATATAACTTACTACTAACAAATTTGCAAGAATTTATTGTAAAAAAATTTTAAAAATCAAGTTTTAAAATTTGTATGTTCTTTAGGCACGCAAGAGTGGTTTGGGGTTTTTTTCCTCCACAAATGTGACTTTTTTCTGTGAAGGAGCGGTAGGAATTTTATATAAGTTCTTATTTTCCATTGCACCTTTCCTTTTCAGAATTCATAAATATATATATTATTTATAACTTTTTTGAAGTCTTACAACAAATGTACTATTTCTTATGATAAAAATTATTGAGAATAAAGCAGTCTTGTTCTCTCTGCATGGTCTCAGCCTCTGGTAGGACCTAGACACAACGTGTGAGAAGGAAACCACGTGATGCAGTACACTCCGTGACATGGAATTGCTCTGCTGTGGGGAGTGATGCCTCTGGGCCCTGCCCTGCCTGCAGCTGCCACGCAAAGAAACAAACCATGGAAGACACATGCACAGTAACAGAGAAAGACTAAATTTTCCCACTCTCACCTTCTTGTACAGCCATCTCAGTCTCACTTTTCTGTGAGAAGGTCAGTGCCTCCACTGGCTCTTCCTTTGCTGGGAGAGGTGGAGGAGAAGTACCTTTAGCAACAGGTTGAGTAATCGGGGTCTTGCCAATGGCAGGTGGCTGTACTCTAACTGCAGGGTGATGATATAGCTTGTTTCTGTGAGGGCCAGAAACCGTATAACCCATTCCACCAGGGCAGATTTCCTTAAAAGCAGCTAGATTTGGGATGGGAAAATATTCCTTTTAGGAGTCTAAAAGTGCAATATGTTGACATAGTGGAAAATATAATGACTACCACTAAGAAATTTAATCTCATATTGTATATACATTTTTACAAAAAACTTCTTAAAGAGAAGCTATGCATTGCATGCTACTATGACTGAGCATTCTTCCAAAAGCATGTTCTGGCTGTTTTTCCCAGAAGGTGACCACTCCAGTTTACCATTTCTCTTCAGTTATGCTTATCTGTCATTTTATCAAGATTTTTTTTTGAATGAATCCCATTCAAACAGTATATCCTTTCTAAATATTAATTTAAATATGCAAATTGTCTTTATCACCTATACTGCACAATGAATGAAGACCACTATTGTTATCATTCTCTTTTTCATAGAAATCAAAGGAAAAAAGCTCACCAGCCCTGTACTAGAGGAGCAGAACACTATCAACCACTAACAACACTAATACATAGGATCCCACCTGACTACATTAGAGGCTTCACATCAGTGCAGATCCAAACTCCACTGAATTGAAAAAGGGTGGCTAAAAACAAGATGGGGATCATAAAAAGCCAAATCACTGCTGGAAGAAGGGGGAAATAATCTAATTTATAAAGCTGCTACAGCAAAAGTTAATGAAAGTCAGGCAACAGCACTTGCTCTGATCTCTACAGGTACTCTATATTATAAGCATCATGTTTTGCGGTGCTACTAGAAGAGTAAAATAAGAAAGAAATACAAGTCAGTCTTCCTCCCTATCCAAGAGAATAATTATACTCCTGTCAGGGTCAGGGAGACCTTCAGGAGTCTTGAGGGAGCAGTTCTTCACTGTTTTTATTGCTCTAGGTAAAGCCATGCTGGGACAAAACACAAAAGATTTAGTATCCTGTGTGGGAATTCTTAGAGCTGTCTAAGGGATGTGCCAAGTGGGGCATTGGTAAGTTCACAAATTCTGCTTTGAACAGATCAGGGTTTTAAAATGAATTAGCATCTAAAATAAAAGCACCAAGTACTAGCCAAAAGCACTGCACAGATGAGTTAAACTATACATTAAATCGCAGTATGCATTATCTGCATAAGGTGTTCTGATGGTATCTTAGTAATAGGAAATATGAAGGGTCAAACTAATTAAATTGAGTGGATTCAGAATAATGAAAAACTTCTGGCTGGGACATCTAATATCAAAACTTGCCATAAAAACCCCCAGCTGAGGGTGGGAATTCTGGTCAAAGGAGGACAACTGAAAATTTGATGTCTGTCCCTTCAGATGCATACTTGGCACATAGGAAATCTTGCTTCAGGTCATATTCTCTCAAATGAAAAATAGAAATGTGAGCCTTTTTCTACCACAGCTCTGATAAGAGCTTTCAACACCTGGGCATACAAAACTGGTCTCTCAGTGTCTCTTTACGAGATGGTTTACTTTGCAAAAATATTTTAGAAGCTTTTTATTTCAGTGACTTTTATACTAATATGGGATGCTGCAGTAAATACATTACCCCATTCTGGAGTATCCCACTTTCACACATTTTTTCATAGAAAACTCTGAAACATTATGAATTTAACCTGTTATGGAAAGGAACATGTTTTTAAATCATGCAAGTAGTCATTAAATGGGAAAAGCTCAACAGAATTTTCTACTCAAATATTTTCTCTCTAAAGTCCTTTCATTAAGAAAAAAAATCACTAAAATAACCAATTCCATATGATACTTCATATATTTTTTGTGACCAGATAGCAGTCAACATAAGGATGTATTCTGTGCACCGGTATACACAGTACTGGGCATAAAGCCTCAAGCAATATTCTAACAGATGTAAAACACCTGCATTTAAATTGCAAGTCACCTCATGAGAATATAGTTTTTCTCCATTGAAAAACCATAAAAATATTTATCCCAAAGTGAAGTGGAGTCTTAAAATCCTGATCAATGACCTAGTGACCCAATAGTCATGCAGGAAACAGTGGCTTTAAAAATCGATTGAAATGCTCAAAACTGTTGGTCACTTTCTTTTCTGTAAGTTCAGCTTAAGAAAGTAAGGAATCTGCTGCTCTCATCATGTCTCTGATACTAGCTGTGGATTTCCCTCAGCAGCTAGCTGGTTTGAAAATGTAAATCTTTATACAATATTTCAGAGAAATTCATGACCTGCATCATGATAGTGACATCTGCAGCAGCAGTTTCAAGTAAGCCCAGTGGATTTTCACTACAAATACCTGGGCTAAAATACTGAAGAGGCTGGACATTATGCATATTACAATAAGCAATGATACGTGTAAAACAGATTAACTTGACCATACATTTGGAAAGAAATGTAATATTAAATTGATTTTGATTAAAGACTCCATGGGCATTTAAGCTTTAAGCAACACCAGGGAATAAAAACTACTTGAAAACAATGATCAGTATCTATAGTATGTGGTATCTTAACCTATAATCAGCCTAAGTGAGAATGGTGACCAAACAAGCTGATATTTTTGAAGTCCTTATATATTTAAATAACAGCAGAACCCTAAGGGAACACTGATAACACAAGAGAGCTTTATGTATCAAGAAAGGAAATTTTTAACTGAAAAGTGGCATGAAAAGCTTAACTACTAATTTGTTGTTAAGAAGGCAATACTATCCCTAGCGCATTCCTCAACATGGATGGTAAAGATATGAAGGAAAGTGAGAAAGCAGAGATATTAATTACCATGCATATCCTACTAACAGTGATTCAAACTATATCCCATGTTGTTCTGTAACTGAATCTCAAAAGCTGCCATATTTTCACCAGAGTCTTTAACAACTGAAGAGTATTAACTATGTTTTGGGTTACTTTTCCTGTATCTATAGTATCTACTGTGGTGGTTGGTTTTGTTGGTTTTTTTAAAAGCATACATAACAAATGTAGTGTGGGGGGGGAAGAGCTTCTATTTTTAGTGGGAAGTTCTTACCTGTTCCTGGGACTGGACACTTCTCACAGTGTGGGCCCCAGGCTTTGCCAACACTGCAACAGCAAAGCTGCTTGCTGAGCTGAACAGAGAGAGGATGCATGCATTGCTTTCCTGCACTAACAAACCGGTAGCAGGGTCCTTTCTCTTCAGCAACTACAGGGTTATCAGCTGCAATGAAAGTGGAAGAGAGGATGATACTATTCCCATGAAAAGCAAACCAGAGAAACACCACTAGATTTCCAACCCAATTAAATGGATTAATATTCTGTCTGCAGAAGTTTTATTTCAAACACCTCTCTCAGACGAGAATCACAACATAAAAAATATCTTCTTTTGCATCAAACACTCCTGAATTCCAACTTACCCTAGACCAAGCATAAGAAGCATTTCAAAGAAAAAGAACCAAACAAAAGTAAATTAAAACCCAGCAGTTGCCATGCTGCCACAATAAAGAGTGAGAATCATATCTCTCACTTGTACACAGCTGCTGAAGATCAGTCATTGGCACTACACAGGTTGTGTCAAACTACAAAGCCAATGGAACATCCATCTATAAGTAGGCTATGTCAACAAGACTGCAAAAGAATTAAGTATCATAGATGCCACTTTTTTTGTAAAAGAGACTATCATATATTTACATTTTGCTATTCTTAGTTTTAATGTGGAAGAGCCAAAGGCCACAGGATATGATTAGTATGATGTAACAGAAAGCTAAGACCCATCCAGCTTCCTAATTTATACATCCACATTAACATACAGTTAACAGTTCTGGGTAACATGTTCACAGAACTCAAAAAACACAAAGACTACCTGATTTTCAACATGACATGTGAAAGCAAAAACAAAACTCAACAACCAAATCCTTTCTTCTGGTGTTCAACTGAAAAGCAGTAAGAAGTTCTTCAGACTGCTGAGAAACTTACCCAGTAATTGAATGTCATTAACTAGTAGCATAAGATAGTTATGCCAGGGGAAAAAAAAAAAACCTCACCTGTGAATTGAGACTATATTTTATAAACATAAAGATAGCTCAGAGAAAGAACTTGGGACTGTAGCTATTTCTCACTTGCTCATATTCTTTTCAAAAAAACCCATAAAGTGAAAATTTTAGTTGCTCTCTACGGTCTTCTCTTCTTGCAGAAGTAGTTGATAGCAAACAAAGTAAAAGCTAACTAATAGAGGGAAATATTTTCATTCATGTTGTTCACAGCTTTTTCATTCTACTAATTCTTTCTTAATTTTTAATTCTTAATTAGAAGGAAAAGGTGGAAAAGATCATCCTGGGCTAAATTTTTAGTAATGGAAACTAAGCAGATCAAAGCTGCAGAGGTGGAAAAGTGGAGCGCAGGACACAAAGATGATTTTGGCTGGGAAACTAGCAGAGAGGGGAGTAAAAAGAAAAAAAAGTGGAAACTCCAGGCTACTGAGAAAGACTGAATGTATGCAAAGGCCGGATATGGCCTTGATGTTTTGGTGACAAGAAAATCAGGAAAATATGGCAAGGATCCTGGGCAGCCACTGGTGGAGACCAAGGTTTCCAGGACAAAGAAAAAGAAAAGAGGCATAAGCACTGAGACTGACTAAACAAAGTGAATAAACTGAGAATATGAGTCAGGGTCAGCAAAAAAAGGTGACAGATTAGAATAGTTTGAACCAGCCAAATAAATTTTCATCTGAAATGCAACTAAGTATCTACTTTGGTACTTGATTAGCACTGTTACTTACGTATGCATCTTGAGAGGGTAGGATCTGGCACAAATCCCATTTTGCAGGTACATCTGTAGCTGCCCATGGTATTCAAGCACTCACCATTAGGGCATACTCCCTGTAACTGACACTCATTGATATCTGTGGGAAAATTGAAAATAATCAGATGCTGAAACATGTATTAATATTTCTCTTTCTTCAGAAGTTCTCTCTTTTTTTTTAAATATGTGCAGGAGAACTGTTACAAGTTAACACTCTAATCAACACTTTTTCCCATACTGACATTTGATTTATAACCTTTTAAAACACTGCTGAAGACAAAACAGAAACACAATTACATTTATACATCATTCCTAAGTACTTTGAATTAGAAAAACAAATACACTTTGAATGGCTTATCAACCCTTCTTTTCCTGACTAGAAGATTGCTTGTGCAGCTAAACACAGCTCACGAGAACATTCACAGAGACAAGTTTTAACTGATGTAGTATATTTTATACAGGGTGGAACACTCCTTGCCACATTGAATACAATTTTTAATTAGTATTATTATTTGATAGCGCTCAATGGTTCATTATGCTGAAAGAAGCACAATGCAAAAAGTAGCCCAAAGAACCTGATGGCAAGAATACCCTTCAGGGAGCACAGAACACACCTGACATGAAAATAATTGCAGCTGTGTGCAGCTGTGAAAAACACAACTTCATAAGTATGTTGAACATGAGCCAGCAGTGCCCTGGCAGCCAGGAGGGCCAACCCTGTCCTGGGGAGCATCAGGCACAGCTCAGCCAGCCAGGCAAGGGAGGGGATTGTCCTGCTCTGCACTGTGCTGGGGAAGCCTCATCTCAGGTCCTGGGGGCAGTTTTGGGTGAGACAATGTAAAAGAAGCATTAAGCTATTGGGAAGTGTTCAGAGGAAGGCCATGAGGATGGTGAAGAGCCTTGAGGATAAGCCAAATGAGAAGCAACTGAGGTCACTTGGTCTGTTCAGCCTGGAGAAGAGGAGACTGAGGGGAGACCTCACTGCAGTCGACAACTTCCTCCTGAGGGAAAGAGAAGGGACAGGCACTGATCTCTTCTCTCTGGTGACCAGTGACAGGACCTGAGGGAATGGCCTGAAGTTGTGTCAGGGGAGGTTTAGGTTGGATATTAGGAAAAGGTTCTTCCCCCAGAAGGTGGGTGGGCACTGGAACAGCTCCCCAGGGAAGTGGTCACAGCAGCAAGCCTGGCAGAGTTCAGGAAGTCTTTGGACAATACCCTTGAGCACATCGTGTGTCTCTTGGGGATGGTCTCATTCAGGGCCAGGAGTTGGACTCAACTGTCCTTGTAGGTCCCTTCCAACTCAGCATTTTCTGTAATTCTGTGAACTGCTTTGATGAAGTTTGCTATTACTAGGCCACCTGTGCAAGTGTCCCTTTCAGAGTCTCACTGAATCATATTCCCATGCCCCAGGCATTGGGCCTCAGGTCTGTATCACACTTGGGGTTGCATCTGGAGTTCACTTACTCTTAAAACAGGACCTGTCTAACAATCATCTGGATACCATCTGTAACTAAGACAGCCAAACTAGCTTTTTATTTCAGGGGATAGTAACAACACAGTTTACAATGATAATCCAAACCCTAAAATAGTAACAAAAATAAAATTAAAAACCCCTCTAATCCATAATTATCCATGTCATAAATTGCAAAGTTTCACAAAAATTGAGAGTGTACATTGAAACAGACCTACTTTAAAATATTTTGATGTATTATTTTTCCATAAGAATTTCCCTCCCTATCCTCAAGGCTAGGAAAAAACACCTACCTTGCTGGGTAAACAAACTTCACGTGGAAGTTAGATATTCCAGCAAGCTCTTTGAAAATCAGGTATTAGTGATCATTCATCTAAAATAATATTTATTATCTTTCTTTTTAGCTCTTCTAAAACCAACATAATTTTATTTGACCTCATTGTATGTTGCTTCTTAATTCAACACCATCACTGAGGGTAAGAGGCTGAATATACAAAATATCAGATGTGCTGAAGTTTGTATTTGGAAACCTATAGAGAGATTCTTTCTTCGTTTTTCTCCCTAAGTTTGGCTACCTGTCCCATGACACAAGAATGCACAGCACAGCAGACTCTGGCAGTTGCCATATCAGCTGAGTTTTTTTGCAAATACTCAGTGCTGAGCTTATCCCTCAGCTCTTCCAGCGCTATACCTAATATAGTATCTTGACACCACCTGGATAAACTTCACTTCTATGCACTTAGCTACATGTGACAAAAAGTAATAATTTATATCCTAGAACTTTGGATGAAATGTGATGGAAACCACGCGAATTACAAAGGATCAGCTCTGCCTCAAAGGAATTTTCAAGTGAAATTCCCAGACTACATGACTTTCTGACCTCAGAGGGAGTGGACTATTTAAAAAGGAGAATGGTATACAAAAAGAGCACAAAAACCAGCTGAAATATTCTGGTACAGCAGTCTAGTTTTTGTCCCATGCAATGTCTAAGCAGGATGATACCCCATACAAGAACAGGAGTACCTTATTTAAGGATTGAATAAAATAAAATATTTATTAAGCTAGACTTTTTTGGATGCACTTGAATTTTATCAGTTTCATAAGTTTCTTCATCAGACTAGGTTCTTTCTTTTGCCCTGAAATCTCAAAATATGATCAAAGGCATTCACACTGTTCCAGCTTATCCTAAAAGGAAGATTATCAGTTTCAATACCATTATAATTTGTGAGTATTACATGAAACTAACTTAAATCTTAATAGTTAGCAAACTAAAGACATTATTGAAACATTCTTAAATAGAAACATAGTAATGCTGTTGTAAAGTTGTTGGGAGGAAAGGACATATTAACTAACCCTCCCTTTTCTTAAATTAGGCTCAACAAGGACCTGTTGGAAGACTCTGAGATATCTAGAAGCTAATACAAAGAAAATACTGGAACACTCAAGAACCCTATTTTGAAGTTTCCCCCTGTTGGCAATTTGGGTTGTCAGATAAGTCTTCAAGTGCTAAACCATGAAATTATTCTTCTTGCATTGATAAAGCACTGTCACTGTTGTCAGAAATAAGTCAGAGATAGTATCCTTTACTCTGAGTACAGCAAAAATGAAGATATCTGGGTTCATTTCAAAATGAAAATCCTCAAGACAAATACACAAATTACACACACACTTATGGGCAAAAAGCACATACAGGTTTTGGAGGCAGAGGAAAAACACAGAAGAAATTGATACACATAATTACAATAACTTCTCTGCTTCCTACATTGCAATAATTTTTAAACAACTTTCTCCCCTTCCAAATTCTAAGTATACATTTTTCTTTACAGGAAAATAACCTATACCACTGGGGGAAAAATGGAGTATATCTGCCAAGTAACATACATATCACATCACTTTTTGGTGACTTTTTCTAGAATTAGAATTAGCAGAAATGCTTTGTCTAGTGAAAACAGCATTTAAGTTTTACATCAGCAAAGAAGACAGCTTATTTTAAATAATGACAATTTGACTTGGATTTTATAATTCTGATTTTCAAGGAAATACTAAGTCTCTTGTTTGTTAAGCATTAAAGTACATTGCTGTTTACTTACATGTCAGCATGAAATGGATGGCACTTTTTCTTTCTATCTAGGAGAATAATTCGACCCTTCTACATGTATTTAAGCAAAGTAAGTTATTACATAGCTTAACACAAGTGAATTCGTATTTTTAACATCAAAAATTATTAATGATGCTTCATTTATTAGATAGCTCATTTATTAGATGATTACTTGTTTGCATCCACCTTCATTTTAAGGAATGTTAAAAATCTCTATGGATACACTTTATAATTTGAGTAGTGGAAGCAGGAATGTTTCATGGCATTATTTAGTAGAGTGGCTGATTTGTGGATATGTGGGATCTTCCTATATACATGAATACAGTCATCCTTCTTTCCAAATGATTCAACTATTCTGCAGGAAACTTGCACAAATGCTGTCATTATTGCCTCTGTATTCAGTCTCTATACAGATGAACTATTCTTGTATTTCTGGTACTTGAAAACATAATTTCCCATTGTCATGAGCTCTGCTATTGCTATTTAATGTGGGCACTACTACATTTAAGTAGCAGTTTATGTAAATGTAAATACCAACTAAGCATTCCTTCTAGAGTTTCTGATATGGATGTTCCTCTTGCTAAGTTTGTCCAATTTTTAAAGTTAACTTTATTGTGCATGTTCCAATGCCTCAGCATGACTTAATTAAATGCCTTTTTTTCCTGGTCATGTCTACTCAATGAGCTCATAGAATTACTGAGCTGATTCTCTATGCTGAATTACACAAGCCTATCTAGGGACTCCACAGAAACAAGCCAGAAGCTGATAAAAAAGTATACACTTCAAATTTTCAAAAGAAACATACGTACATGTGAGAATAGTGCTTATTTAACAACCTGAGCAGGAAAAAAAAAAATTCCTTCCAGATTTATTACCTACTTCATTTCAGACTGTGGTAAAAGGCCACCTATCCAAAATGTTTCCTACCACCTGCCAGCCTGCCCAGCTGTGCAAATTGCACTGGAACCAACTTGTTCAGGCAGCTGGAAAGGAAATTCGATTCAAGATTAGCAGGGTTGTTTTTTTTTTCTTTTTAGCCCTCTATTTCTTGCATATAGACATGAAAAATATTTCAGTTTTACATTAGTATAGGAATAGGAATTCATTTGCTCCATTGTAAGAACTAGAGAAAAATGTCTGAATAATGTCTTGTGCAGAAGTACAAACTGATGGCATGCCTGAGTAGTAGTTTATCAAATGCTTTCATCTACACAAAGGAAATAGCACGGGGCTAGGTAGCAGTACTATAAAACCACACAGATGCAAACACATGTACACATACAAATGTATAGCAGTACTATAAAATCACACATATGCAAATAAAGCTTTCAAAACACCAACTCAACAGAGACTTTCAGTTTTTGAGAAAAGCAGAGTAATGAAGTTCCACCGGTAAAAAGTCTCTGCACTAGTGATATGGGGAAAAAAAAAAGCTTAAACAAGGAAATATTCCACACAGCACCTTGCATGGCTCCATAAAGAACTCTCACAGTGAGTTATTTATAATTTATACAGAACTGGTAAATAAAGCATTACTTTTTTTAATAATTGAGAATAAGCATTTGATAATGTCAAGGACTTGAACCTTTCTCAATGGTAATAAATGGATATAACCCCACTGGCATGAAAGAAGCATCCTCAATTCTGCACTGACTGACAGCCTGACCCTTTGCTGTTACTCTTTATATACATATATATATGTATGTATATACATGTATCTATAATATATACATGCCAAATTGGTGGAACTGGTCCTTGGCAGACTGTGCCCCTAGATTTGGTAGTCCATCTCCATGAAAGTTTGACTCATTCTTACAATCTATTGAGATGGCAGTGGAAGCCACATGCCATCCCAGTGGCCCTGTTGGTGACTCTCCTCTCACAAGTTCATCCAAATTCACAGAAGCTTTGCCATTACCAGGGTCTCAACAGTGATGCTACAGTGCAGTACAGATGAGTCTGCTGTGTCTGTAGGCTCCTCCTACATTCTTTAGTCAGCACAGAGCTTGATATATGGCGAGGTCAGCCACCACCGTGCTCCAAGCTTCAAATAACCCAGGTGCTGTAACCAAACTGCTCCTAATCTATCTCACAATCCTCCCCACTACAGAGAGCTTAAACTGGGTGCTTTTAACAACAAGAGTTAGCGTTTGATATCTTCCCAAGCATTTTTGTAGGTCTTCTGGGTGTCAGGTCAGCCTGCTCTCAGAAAATGTAATGTGCTAATGACTCACTGCCACTGAGTTTCCTGGTGAAAAAAAGCAAGCTAAAACAACCATTTTCTAACTGAATGCCTGTCTACTCATGTGGAGAGTGTGACTAAAAACACAGTACTATCTTCATGGCTTAAAAAAATATAAAAAACAAAAACCGAAAAAACCGAAACAACCATCAAAACCAAACAGAAGCAAAGGAGGAAGGTAGGAACAACGTAAGATGGTGTTCATTTAAACCAGTAAGCACACAGTAACACTGAATTTGTTATAAACCATGAGAATAATAGAGCATTACTAAGTCCAAATCCAGATTCATTTTCTAAGAACTTTACATCCATCATTAGCAGATAAAAGATGGAAAAGAATGGAAAACTCAGATAACAAAAAGAAAATTTACTTTGTTCATTTTTTCTTCTGCTTGATTTCTATGAATGTTCACAAAGAAATTTTATTTGGATTTTTGTCCAGTGTGAGGCAATCATCAAGGTTTCACATTAGAAATACCCCAAAGAACTTTACCAGAATCTTGGTCCACATATACTCAACAAAATCAAATGAAGAACTGTTTTTACTCATGACCACACATAGACATTTGCATGGGCTGAGTATCACAATACTGAATTAAATTTCAGTCTAAGTGCAGGCAGCAGCTAATATCACCTATTTACTTCTAATTACTGTGATTTAGAGAAGGACTGAATACTCCTGAATAAATAAAAAAACGCAGGAAGCTTCTGAAAAACAACCTGACCATTATCTGTTACTCTTCTCTAAACAGCTCCTGCTTGCCTAAAGATCAAAAACACCAGTGATTTTTCAACATCTCCATCTATATTTCCTTAAGTACAGATTTACATGTTCAGCTCTCTTACATGCACTGAGCATTGGGAAATTCTGATAACTGAAAAAGAAATGCATGAATCTGAACTTCAAATTCTGTTCTAAGGTACTTAAACAGAAGTTTCAATGACAAAGCACTTTCACACCTAATGGAAGGTTTCTCTCTCACCGATGTAGAGGTATTTATGTACAGAAATCTTTTTCTTAACCAAATGACAGTGCACAGAACTGTGATGGAGGCAAGGACATGCTGCTGGAGGTATTAACTTCCAATATTTTACTTGCATTCTCCAATTCTACACTAGCTTTTAAAGTTCAGTAAAACAGTGTTTGGGGCTGCATTAGCTGCTGTTCAGCACAACTGTGGTTCTTTACTGGAAACCTACAAGCAATTTCTTTCACATTTCCTGGAGCAATGGTATACCTAATTCAATCACATCCAGGAAGTGAATCATTTCAGCTTTATTCCAGGATTAAAGACATTGTAATGCAGCCTGAGTATCCTTTATCCAAGAATAACAAACCATGCTAAGTGTAAACATCCAATCCTAGGAAAAATTCCTGTGCCTGCTTAAAACAAGATCTGTACCTGTCACTTACTGTTGAAAGAATATGCTTTGCTTGGTTACTGTAAAACATGCCAAGTTATTACTACATCATAAAGCTCCTTTAATTTGCCCTTTTATTTAAATACCTCACTAGATGCTTCAGGAAGCAAATATGGAAATGCTTCACAGCCCGCTTCTGTTCTGCACATTAACAGGCCAACACAACCTGAAGGTGATGGCTGCTGCAGCCAAGCAAGGTGGTGCAGAAGGACTACTGACCAGCAGAGAACTGCTGGCTGCTCCAGAGCGCCCCACCAAAGCTGATGTTGGAGTATCAGCTCTGTAGTGCTTCCCTTTGGCAGCTTCCAGCTCTAAGACTCTTTAGGAAGAGAAGTTCACTGTGTTTTGGCTGTGTTAGCCATTACAACAGCTCCTCAGACCACCCAGGCCCAGCTGGCCTAATGCAGAAACATTGAGGTGGTGCAAAGCTGTCTTCTCTGCCTAGTAAGTCATTCAGACACACCAACACTCCCTACTCTTTCTGAGCAGCGAGTGATACCCATATTTGGTCACAGACACACAGGAATTTGAAACATTCCTATAAAATTAAATTCATTCTTTTATTTCCAGGCTTAGCACATTGAATTTATGTTCATCAAAATCATCACAGCTTAGAACATTTAACCACATTTTAGTATCATCTTAAAATTCTACAACTGAGTGTACATGTTTGTTAATGTGTTCTGCAGTCTTCCAATATTATATTATTTAAATCTATCTATTCATTTTAAAGAAAACATTTTTACTCAAGAAAAGCAGTCTGTGAGTTAAAAAAGGTCAGGGGTTGCTGCAAGAATTTTGAACAATGCAAATACAAAAAAAATAGACTTTAATTAATTTTTTGTCAGAAACTGTGGCTACTATTGATGCAAATAATGCAGTCAAATTTCTTTCCAGGAGCACCGATAGCTTTGAAAAGATAGGTTCCACTAACAAAATGGGACTGGGATTGGGATTTGATTTTATTACTATTTTATGTTGAAGTAACTAAAAGGCACTTAAAATTTTCATAAAGAAGACTGAAGAATGATAAGTGATTTTATATTAATTTAAAAATAATTCCTCTTTTGAAACAATAGATTTCACTTGTATCATTGAGTTTGCTACATAACAAATTCGGTAGGTGATTTTTGATTACATGAATTAATATGACTCAAAAAACAAAGAACAATTCAGAGTTTTTGAGTCACATTACATGCACTAGAAGAAAACAACATATAATTTCACAATTTTAAAGACAACACATAAGGTATAAAAACTAAATATGCAACTGCTTTCAGCTAGGACAGTCACGATATTCAGAAGGTTCTTATAAAATTTTGACGATTAATAGGAACTTGTAGAACCAGGGACTTGTAGTCAGACTATCACAGCCCTGGTAACTTCACCAAAACATTCAGAATAAACTTGTGGCTAGAAAAGTAGTGCTGCCCATCTCACCCCCTCTATCCCAAGTGTCTGGTGCTGGAGGATGCAGGCAATCTCAATAGCTGATTACAGGCCTAAGCACTTCCAAACAAAAAGATAACTTTCTGAAGGGGGACTTCTAAAGTGAGCTCTGAAATCCAATCTCTATGCTTATCAAAAACTGACTTTGTTTAAAGTACTGAGTAATAAAACCAAATGGAAAAGATTGTTCCCTTCTGATGCAAAGAGAGCAACATGGCTTTCAATAAGACCCACACAATCTTTAAACACTTTGCAGCATTTAAGCAAAGAAAGCCTTCTAGATCAATTATATATTAACTAGAATTTGCCAAAGTATTTAGGCAACTTCTTAATTAAAAATGACCTAGTGGTCAGTCATTAAATGTTATTTAGTAATATCTCCCTTGATAGATGCTTACATTAAGCAAGTGCTTTAATATGCACAACAAATTATGTTGCAAATTTAGACTGGAATATATAATTTATGTTAATTGTGAAAATTTGACACATTCTGGTAGTTACATGCTAGGCGACAGCATGTAACTGACAGTGCCGACTGAATGATTTCCAAATTGACTCAATATGCAGGCGTCAGTTTTTATTCTTTTTATGAATATCAATTACAATCAATTACCTATTAACACTACAGAAAATATTGTTCCAACTGTTTCTGCTATAGCTATATTAACCACTATTAATATCCTCTAAGAAAAATACAATATCCAGATTTTACTGCCTCCATTATAGTAAATTGTTTCAATAATAACTTGAGTAGTGAGAATGAGGGGTAAAAGAAAAAAAAAAGTTTTCGTTGTTAATTAAACTGTTGCTATGCTTTTTAAAATTACAGAAAAAACAGTTGCATATTCTAAGAAATGACCCACTGATTTCAGCAAGCTAACAGAATAGCAGCAGAAGAAATCTGTCCAACTCGTTTTGTGCTTTTGCATGGAATTTACTGGAAAGCAAGTTTGCAGAGCCACACTTCTCAAACACATAATCAGTGTCCAAACAGCAACCCAGCCCAGTTTCTGGAGATATATTTATTTTTCACTATGATCATCAGAAAAGAACTTCTTTGAAAGATGGTTGTTGACTTAGTAGCTAAGTAACATTAAATAGCATTTCGTATTAACAAAGCCCTTTTATTGCTTAAAAGTAGTGAAATAAATATACGACGTGCAGGGAAAACAAATTTATTACTGTATTTTAGGGACAAATGTAGGAGGGTAGAATATACCTTCAAAATTTATCTTAAATCATGATGAAGCCAAGGGAAAAGTGCTTCAAGTCCCCAGAGCATGATTATAGAATTTGATCTATCAATGTACAAGTGTTAGCTTCTGCAAGCTCATAAATATTTAATTTTAAGAATACAGGGACTTTCAAAGAACTTCCATGCACTTTTTACTTCAGTGCAAAACAAGTGTTCAGGTATTTTTCCAGTTTTTCAAGATAAGATTTCTAAAGTGCTCTGTTGGCAATATGCTTGTTTCCTGAAAAACTAATCCAACCTCTTCAGCTGCTTTTTCCATTCTATTTCAGTTTTCCAAGAAAACCATTAGCAGACTAAGGAAACAGTAAGTACAATTCTAAACAGGGAACCAGAAATTAGCATTGCATGTGGATTCTGACAAAGAAGTTGCAACACTGATAAGCTGTATTTTGGCTCTAGTGACAGCCTCAGGGCATCCATGTGTGTACATGTAATAAATCAACCCATTGAAAAGATAATTACTGGGGGGGGGAAGAGCTTTCTTGATAGTAATTACACTAAACTGTTTGAATTAACATACCCACAGATGGTTCTTTGTGGTCCCACTTACACATTAGAGAGAAGAATGCTTCATTACATTAGTTCACTCACTTGAAAAGAAAATAATAATGATCTGGTTATTAATCACACTAACACTCCTTAGTTTATGAAGCCTATGTAGACTTTTGACTGTAAAACCAAAGCAGAACAAAAGGTTAATTAGGCTCTTAGGCCTGAGTTTTCAAAGGCAGTGAAAGCTGGACAACATCTAGGTGAAAAAAAAAAAAAATCTTTTAGCTGCAGGCAGAGATTCAGAAATATATCCCCATTACTATTTGGTCTGGCAACCCTGGCCCTTTCTAAGCATGGACACAGCATGCATACGCTTTTAGCAACGAATAATCTAATTAAAATGTACACTTGCATATGGACATGCTGTTCCACTCCCTTCCAATTTAATTGTAAGGATTATTAAAAGAATATGAATACTCCCACGCCAGCAGCCTAAACAGTTCTCTCTTGACATCTACTGCTGTCCGTGTTAGTGATATGGATAGCTCTTTCTTCATTAGTCCTGTCCTCTTCTCTTATAGAAAAGCATGTCTGCTTCAGATAAACAAACAGGATACTTTTGGCTGACCCACTGAGAAGCACATGCTAATAACCATTTCAGGGCTGAAATGCACCCTGCCGGTAGCTTTCACATATGAAGCTAGCTTTCCTGAAGAACGTTCAAACAGAGGTCAAAATCCTGACCCTCTGAAAGAAAATGGTAATCTTGTTACTTATTTCAATAGGACTAAATTCCATCGTGGCTTTGTTTCATGGGTATTCCTTTTCCCATATTTATCTCCTTATTGGAGCATGGTAGTGAGCAAACTACAGAGAAGCCATTCAAGCCTCAGTAAAGCAATAAGGGGAACCTCCAACATCCACTACTTCATCTCTCTCCAGAAAGTTAAGAGATTGTCCCCATCCCCAATTCATCAACAGTCTACTTCCTGGTAAGATAATTCTATCATTTTATGATTAAACTACATTACAAATTTCCATGTATCAACTACAAGCTATATTTAGAGTCTACAGCTCACTCTCTTCTGGGATAGTGACAGCAGTATAAAACAAATTATTTAAAGCCTCATATTTCTTACAGTTTTGGTTATGAAATACAAAAACGTGTCAGCGGGAGAATTATCAAAATCCAATGCAAAACCCAATGATTAGCCTACCAGCTACAGGTCTATTTCTTTACACTACCATGGTAGCACTTAGCTCCCTCTTATGTTCCTACCCAGAGACATATGTTCTCTCTCTCAATCAGCCTGTCACTGCTCAGTGAAACAACTTCCTGGCCTACTTCTGGCAACCTTCTCAAGCACCGGACCATTTTTAACTGTCTATAACTCCTGATTAAGGATCTTAGTTTCCATGAAATAAGGTTTGCCAACACCTAGGTTCAACCTCTTGAAATAAACTGAACTTCCTATTCACTTTAAATGCCTGCTGGGTTACTGCTGTCTGAAATCATTGTGTATTCTGTGGGGTATGCACACAACTACTGAAGATATCAAAAGCTCCTGTCTCTCCTGAATCATGCTCAGAGGGATGCATGATGGCACTAATACATCATGGAATCTTCTGGACACTTTCTGGGCTCAAGGTTAGAAAATCTCTCTTTTGCAGACTCTTAAAAACCTCATGGCTGATGTGTGGAACAAGATTATCTCTTCCAAAATAGCTGGAACTGTCTTGCCGAAATACATACACCACCTGTGTGTTTAATTTGAGGCATAAAAAGGTGGCCCATTTACATCTAGCACTCACCTCCTTCACCTATTCACTTTGCAGTCCTCTTTAGTAAATTGCCATTAACATCTCTCCATCCCTTTTATTTATTAAGAGGACTCTACAGTCTTTCACTGCAGAGCAGGGAAGAAGCTCTTGAGATGCAATTGGCAGCTCTTCTCCATTTACTTTTTTACCCTTTTGACCCATCCAGCCCTCCAAATGTCTCTGCCCTGTAAGCTGGTAAACCACTGGTAAACCACTGACCTGAACAGCAGATGGCCTCAGGTGGCTTTACCTGCAGATAGCAGCTCACGTCTCCCTCAGCAGTGAAACAGCATGATGTTTGTGTTTAGTGCTCTACAAATTTTATTATTTTGGTTGGTAGATAATTTCTTTATGCAAATGGCTATTGCATATTCCTTCATTAACATGCAAAGTGAAAAATTCCAGTTAAATAAGATTAAATTTATGTCCAAAATGCCTAGAAACATCCTTTAAGATCAATTATTCCTTCATTTTATCCAGTCCTCCACCACTACTACTATTTCTTGGGACCTCTTTTACCCTTGCAGTATCAACAGTGATTAAGAAACCTGGCCACAGCAGTATCAGCTTCACTTGAACTTGTTTTTCCCTTCCTTCCCAAATCTCTCTCCAGAACACTACTGCAAGATTGCTTACATCTTCTCAGAGCTCCTTTTTCTTGTTTACTTGTGCTGTGCCAAACAAGTCAGACAAGCAATTAAGCATTTCCCCACATCCTCATCTAGCACCTCTGTGCAGTGCTCCAAGATATGCAGAAAGAATGAACATTTGTCTGCGGTCATCTCTTCAGCTTTGTCAGAGATGCTATAGACCAGGAGAATCCAAATGTCCCAAGCCTTGCTTTGAAGCTGCATGGTCATGCAGACCACACAACCCTCTGTTTTGATAACTTGTCTATTTACTGCCAGGTGATAATAATCTCAGAGTAACACAACTAGGCCATGTCTAACTCCGTATATCCTCATCCACACACTGCACACTCTGGAAGTAGGTGGGTCACTCCTTCACATGGCAGCCAAGTACTCATGCTTTTCCTCTCAGCTTGCCAGGGACATTATCTGGCTTTTCTCAGTACTGCTGTGCCTAACCTCTTGAGTCAAAAAGAATTACTGATTATTCCACGCTTCCATGTTTCAAAAATTGTTCTGTATTGCTAGTTTCATCTAACTCAACTGAGTATGTCTGTAGATTCACTGTTCAGCAAAAAACCTGACAGAACAATGTATTCCTACTGAAAAACAAAGTAAAAGAATCCTTAGGAAGTCATCTTTATACATAATCCAAAAATGAGAATATACATAAAAGTTTCAGAAGTTATTTTCCCGGGAGGAAAATAAAGTTGCCATTATTTGGAAAGAGTCAAAAGTAGCCTCAACATTTTTCCCCAAATATACATCAGTGGACTGGATTCATTCATTTAAATCATTAGTATCAAAGAAGCTGTCACAGAAAAGCAATACTCAAAATAAACACAATTGTGGGCACTATCATACCTTGACAAAATGTAGCATTGATCCTCTTGTAGCCTTGTGGGCATTCCATCATAGGACCATATCCATGGTAAGCTGAAGAAAAAAATTAAATCAGTTAAATATTGCTAATTTATATGCTTACAGAGTTTGATGGCCAAATTATTATATAATTACATTTAAAAAAATGATGAATGGTTAAGCAAAATAAGCAAAGAAACTAAAGATTGCAGAGGTAACTTTAATTCCATCTCTTTTAACGCATGTCTTAAGTCTTCAGTTATCCAGTGAAGCTTGTGTTAATAAACAAAACAAAACAAATCTTTGAAATCAGGACATCTTTCACCCTATTTGTTCTGAAACATTCAAATAATTACTTTTGCAAAGCAGCTAGAGATATCATGTCTGGAAAAGATAAAGTTGAAGATTCATGATGGAAACATTTGTGGTTTACCTAAAAGAGCTGTTGAATTTTAGAATATTGAACTTCACTTCACTTACTGGCTGATCAGTATAAACAGTCACGGATATACAACACTGCAAAATAAAGACTCAATTCAATTTTGCCAAACTAGAAAGTGTTCAGTTAACCAGCTTTCTATTTCTATTTATTATTTCTTTCCTCCACTTAAGGTTGCTTTTGAGACTACAGAAAATTGTTTATTGATTCTTAAATATCATAAATGAGAGCAGTAACTTCTTTGTATGGTTATGCACTAAAAGCTGGCTTCTTGGCAAAGCCTGGTACTTTGTTAAGCATATAGGACTAAACTTCTGGCACTATGATCACATAAGTGCTTTTAATAAGAGTCAAGAGAGTTTTTTGTTACTTGAATGTTAGAACAGAGATACCTTACATTTTGTCAGATCTTTTATTTCCTTTTAATAGTGTCCCATATGTTCAACAGACAAAAAAAAAAGCCCAAACCCCACCAGATTCATTAGCTTCCATCTTTACCGTATATAAACTGTCAAATAATACAGAACAACTACATAACATAATTCTGTTGATAGGCTTCACTTCACGTAATACCTGAATCACACATTTATCCCTGCAGCTTACTTTAAAACTGGCCCCTGGTTGACTGTTTAAGGGGGGGTGGGGGGGAGGAAAAGAAAAGACAATAATTTTTATAAATTCTAAAGCTTTGTCTATTATTTGGAAAAATTTAAGTGATAATCTTGAGTAGCAGGCTTTAGAGTGAGATAGCTTTATTTCAAATTCCAGTGAATTATTTAAAATAATTGCTTAAATAAAATATTAAGATTCTCTTTAGATACTACATAAAGTGCAAAATTGTTAAACACATAGTAAAAAGATAGCAGCAATGTTATTACAGTCCTGAACACATACTTTTCTATCTTTACATTGACCACAATCATTTTAACACAAATTACAACTTGAAAAATTTGTCTCTCTACTAAAGTGGCAGTTATGTATTTATTTTCCAAGGCAAATTTTTCAATCTTTTCACAACATTAATATTAAAACCATCAGAAATTTAAGATTTTCAAATGTGCAATACATAAGTCCACTTCTGGTCCCCAAAAGCATCAGTGAAACTCCTAGTACTCATTTGGCAGATTCAAACTCATAACTGCACTCATTATGCCCTAACTGATCTGTGTTTGCCATTACAGACCTGATTCAATTCACACTAGAACCAGGAGAGTCTCTGTAACTTTCTGTGGGCAGGAATGGTACCCTGCAGTGCAGCCTGCTAAATGAAAACAACTTCCAGTTGTAAATGGAGACAAGCCCGTAATCTACACGAGGTCTTTTCCAGTGCTGCAACACATTTTCCCTCCCAGAGTGACTCAGCTACTCTAGAAACTGCAGTGGTGGGCTGAGGTCAGAGATTTTAACCTCTCCCTCCTTCCTCATCCTCCTACTCTCACAATGAACCGGAAACAGCAGCTTACTAGCAGCTGTTTTCTTCCTTTTACAAAGAGCAAAAATATAAGCAGGTCACAGTTGAGAAGAAGCTTGTTCAGGGATGGCTAGGGATCCATGTGGGAGCTGGATGGAGCCCTACATTATTTACCCTTTACTCACTTAAACAATCTGTTCGTAATTATTAAGTTAGCAAGAAGCCTGACCAATCATAACACTCCCTATGTAACAAAAAAGGCACTTCTTAAAAGTCGTCTTCTGTTAGAAGCCCTCAAAAATGGAAATGTGTTCCAAAGCTTCTTTTGGTTTTCAGTAATACTGAATAACTCATAAACTTACAGACATGGGCACCATCTCAGGCCAAGGCACTTAAATTTGCAACAGGACAGAAGGCCTGACTGAGCAGTGGCTGTTACCCATAATACTCAAGTCTTTACAAGATGACTGAGCCCTATTTAAGACCATGGGAACAAGACATAGCAAACCTACTCATGTCCTTAAGTAGTTGATTGAAGAGAGAAGTGCCTGCTAGTGACATTGAAGTATATGCTTAAATATTTTGCTGAAGTGGGTTACGCAGAAGATCACAACCTGGTTACATATTACTATGAAAAGAGGTGCCCTTTAATCAAAGTTTATGAGGCATAAAACCATAAAAGCAAAGGAAGTCTGCTTCCAAAACGTCTACAATAAAAAGTGTAATACCAATTTAGTGAAATACCAGAACAGATCAAAATTATTTGGGTAGAATATGGGACTAGCTTCACTTGTCGAGACATAAGCATATATATCACTTAAAAGACAACTTAGTAATTATTTACTCTAGTCCCAAGTTTTTGCATTCAATATCACATAAGTTTATATATATAAACATATATGCAGAGTCTTTTTACCACTGTTGCATTCTCATTGTTGTAAAAATAGAAATACTTGGTGAATATAAATTCTTCAGCATCCACTCCAGACTTTCATTAAGTCTTCTAATAAATTTACATTTACCTTTGGAAATTGTTTACTCTAAAGAACCATAACACTTTGATACTGACATGAAGCTTAGTTTGACACCTATGCCCAAAAGACATTTTATCCCAGATCCAGAACAGTTTTTGGGGGTTCCGGTTTTGTGCCTAAGTTCAAACTGAACACCTATAAAATTTTAAGATGCCGTAAGATCACTTAAATGCTTGCAACACTCCAAATGCATCACCTTCAAGTCTTAAAAATCTAAAAATTTATCATTTGCATCCATGCAGAATTGCCATAAGACATGGTATGATTAAATAGCATCATGCTTAGAATCATTCCTAAATCAAATGTAGCCTAGAGAAAACACATATACTGCTATTAAAGCTTCTTGACAGATTCAGTGAATATTCTTCAAGCATACACATACTAAATCATACTCTTTTTATAATGACACTCTATTTTAATCTGGATAAAACAGATAGTGTCCCCTTCTCCTTTTCCACCCTTTAAAAAACACTAATGTACAGTCAGAGCTGCCACCTAGAAAGATGAGAAATGTCGCCTATTACGTCTAGGAGACACAAATCCTTACTTTCCAGGAATGCTTTAATCAGAATGAGAGGATTATTCCAAGTGTCACCATTCTCTATTTCTCCTTGAAATCATACAGTTACATTCAAAAAAACAATTCCAAATTGAGCCAGAAAGCAGGAGTGAGCATGACTCATACTGTAAGTAATTAAGGACTCTGGGAAAGAGACTGGGTTCCTAGAACTCTTCCAAGAATTGTTTCTACATTTTATGGGTTAGGGCATCTCCTCATAGGTATAAAATGCAGATTAGAAATTATTCTGGCAGATAAAGGAACTCAGAAGTATCCCATCTTGAGCAAGTGTGCTAGTCATTAAGCTTTTACAACAAAAGGATATTGCTCATCTCATTATCATTTAAAGAAATTATTCAGTGCTTTGAAAAAAGGGTGGTGGACTTCCCTTCAGGAGAGGTTTTTAGGTTGAGCTCAAGCACTTCTCTGTATTTGCTTAGGAAGCATCTGTGGATCAGAACCTCAGACACGGTTTGTCACAGTTTCCCTGATTGCTTGCTTTTAACACTGTGCTGAGCACCGTGCTATTAATCAGCTGCCTGGTCTACATATTCACTATGGATTCCAGGCTGAGACAACCACTATCTTACCTGAAAGATGAAGAACTAACACATGTGTGTTTCCCTTCAAACCACACCCCAAAAATTTGTATTAGTAGTTCCACCCAATTTTTGGTTGAAGAACATTTCAGGCTTTGGTGATTTTTGTCATAGTACACCTACATCAAATAAGCAACATTTCACATGTCAACATGCCACTGATGAACTAGAATTTCAGTTGTAGCTCAATTGCACTGTCCAAATGCTTCTTGAACTCTCTCAGGCTTGGTGCTCTGACCACTTCCCTGAGGAGCCTGTTCTGGGGGAAAAACCTTTTCTTAATATCCAAACCTTGGCACAGCTTCAGGTCATTCCCTTGGGTTCTGTCTCTGGTCACCACAGAGAAGAGATCAGTGCCTGCCCCTCCTCTTCCTCTCAAGAGGAAGTTTTAACTACAATGAGGTCTCCCCTCAGTCTCCTCATCTCCAGGCTGAACCGTCCAAGTGACCTCAGCTGCTCTCTTACCTCTTGGCACCCAAAACTACCCCCAGCACTCGAGGTGAGGCTGCCCCAGAGCAGAGCAGAGCAGGACAATCCCCTCCCTTGCCCAGCTGGCTGAGCTGTGCCTGATGACACCAGGACAAGGTTGGCCCTCCTGGCTGCCAGGGCATTGCTGACTCATGTTCAGCTTTCCGACTGGCACTGCTCTCCAGCCTCTCACTCCCCAGTCTGTGTGTACATCCAGGACTGCCCAGGGCCAGGTGCAGAATCTGGCACTTATCTTTGTTAAATTTCATACGGTTGGCATGCATGCTCCTTTTAGAAACTGTGTTTACATGCTGCAGGAATAAAATAGATACCTGAGTCTTATTAACTATGACCTTCAAACACTCAAGGAGGCTCTCTTTCTAAAGCACATCAGAAGATAAACATACTCTAATGCACAAAACGTTTCAGAAACTGGTAAATCAGACTGAGTCAGCATAAATTTATATCAGAGTCTCCCATGGAAGGAGGACTCAGAAAAATAGCAGATTTTCTGCTGGAATTGTATTTACATCCACATTAAGACCAGCAGAGAAACACACACTTCCAAAAAAATCAAACACTGAACATGTTTCCAGCATTGCTATCTGAATAACAGGGTCCTAGAAGAACTAGGTAAGAACGACAGCAATTTAATGACCTAATTTTGGCCCAGTAAACACAGGTCCACTCCATCTGCAAAACAGAGATTACATTATCTTTTCCCATCTTTCATTTAATGCCGAAAACATGACATGACACAGAAGTATTACTATTCCCGTGCAACAATAATGTAATTCACAAAAAGTTTAAGAGATTATCTTCACTGATCATGCAAATAATTCGAAATTCCTTTCTCATTATAATATGATGTCAAGTCATAATAAAATGGTGAAGAAAGTCTTTGTCATTGTCTAATTGTTGGGGAAGATATTTCAAAAGCAGAGGAAAAAAAAGCAACTGACAATTTAGAGCCTGGAAGACCTTGGCTCCAAACTTGAAATTTCATCTGCAGTCCCGAGAGGTCACTGCATTCTCTCCAAGCAGAAACTGGCGCCTCTATAATTTAAGATTTCTGCGCAAACTTAAAAAAAAAATAAGTCCAGCTGGAAAAGGCAAGATGATTCAATGTGATTACTCTTCCTGCACTGAGTAAATGCAACAGTCCATCACTGACTCAAAGGAGGAAGAAGCAGGGGAAAAAACCCAATGACGTCAACTTTGCTGGCTGCACCAAGTGCCCACATGTTGTAACTTTGCTGGCATGCTGGGGAATTCCAGTTTCTACAACCTGTTGCTAATCAAATCATAGCACATTTTTTCTACTAGGTTCCTTTGGTTTGGTTTTATCTTTTTCCTCTCTGAAAAAAGGGAAAATACTGCTTGAGGGGGGGAAAGCCATGAGAATAACAATAAAATAGCACTTACAGGGCTTCTTGGGACATTTCTGGCATTTGTTAAAACCCCAGGAGGTACCCACGGTCCCACAGCAGTCTTCTTGCTTGGAAAGGCCAGGAAGTGCTTTGCCACACTGAAATAGTCAGGTAAAGAATACTCTGGTTAGTGATACTGTAAAACACTCACTTCCAGTACAATGTTCTTTTTCAGTCATTTTGCATCAACCTCTTGCTGAGAGACTGAAGATTCAATGAAGCTCTTAACTGAACTTAAATGGTGCCCACACATTGCAAAGGCTCTCAAGACAGGCATGAGTAAATTAAGTGACATTATTATCTTCCCCCATGTCAATTTGAAAAAGAGAAAAAAACAGAAGAAAACAGTGTGTCATAGGAATGAGTGAGTATATTTCTAACATAGTAACTCACCATTGGCAGCTATCTTTTTTGTCATAAAAACATGCTTGTCCACTTGTTTAAAAGCTATATAAATTATCTCAAACACCTTATAATTTCTGAGGTCAATTTTCATTTCCCGTCAATCAATAACATACTTATTATGTTTTATAATAATATTATTTGGAAGCTTACAACATCCTAGTTATGTTCTTGACTTTTGTAATTTTCTTCCATTTTCCATGGTATAGAAATCTTGCGTGTATTTGAGATGCAGACATTTCAAAAAGGTCTCCAAATATCTAAACCTGCCAGTGAGGCATAAAATGGAACACACAAAGCACAGGAGAAGTTCACAACAGCTGTGCTTACTAATACTTTCAAAGCAAAAGCTGATATAAATAAGCACTGCAGCAAACAATTCAAATGTGCTGAAGTGTGAATTCTCAGTATGGTGCGAATAGACTTTCCCTAATCTAGCTCTGCTTTCTGACAGTATATAAACCTCTGACCCAAATGTTCATTGCCACATAGCTTTCAGCTCAAAGTAGGTGGCTCATCCTATGCCACAGGCTGTGGTGTTGTGGTTGCTTTCACTTAGCTGGTAACCCAGCCACTCTGCAGTGCAGATGCATGCTGAATGCACAGGCAGACAGCTTCTTCCAACTTTCCCAAAATTTTTCCAATATTCTCTTAATCATACTGTCACACATGAGCCAATGATACTTCTAAAGCAGAATTAACTTGTATAGCTCTGCAGAATGACCACTAATATGATAGCAAGCTACCCCAATAAGGTTCTGACTCATCAGAGGGTCCCCTCAGCAAGGCATCATCCCAGCCATTTTCTCTGTCCCTTTTTCACAGATACTCCCCAGACACTTCCTGAAGTATCTCAACAAATTAAAAGCAGCACCAGCTCGCAATTTAAACAACAGACTGCAATGTGCAACCTGCAGCAGCTCAGCACTTGCAACACAGGACACTTAGACCTGTGTCAAAGGATGTGTGAGAAGTCTGAGGTGTTCTCCATCTTGGTGACAGCCAGCCACACGCATCCAAATTTTTAGCACCAGGGCAACTTGGCATAGCTATGGTGAGCCTCTGCATGCCACCCATATACAGGTTAGCACCACTTGTGCTTTGAGCCTCCTTTTAGAGTGACACGTGAAGAGCAAAAAGAACAGAGTGGCCAAACAGGTTCAAACAGACTACTCAGTTATTGTGCAACTTTAGGAGTCTATTTTCACATTACTGTCTGGAGTGAGTCTGGTGACAAATTTTCCTATGTTGCAAGGGATGAGAAATAGTCCTTGCCTAGATGGTGTTTGGCTGTGTTAAAACAGTGAAGTATCTCAGCAAGTCCCACTTTTTGGATGCAGGCCCAGGCTTACACCAGGTGAATGCATCCCTTTCAGCTGTCTTGCACTCCTCTGGCTTAGGCAGTGGTATGATTAGCACAAGGCTGACCATTCCTGATCACTGAGAGTCTGCTGAGTTCTGCTTCAATAAGCAACTCCCAGCCAGATGCTTCAAAAATACCATCAAGATGCATAAATGGGGAAATGCACAACTTCCTCTGCCACAGCAGCTTGGTTGTTTTCAAAATTGAAATTATCTTTCAACTGCTCCTAGCTAGATGATATACAGGTTGTGCTGCAGAAAGCTAAAAAAAAAATCTTTCAACTGAAGAGTACTCACAATGCCTCATCCAAGTAGCTACCCTAAAACCTTAGAGAGTTCATGTTACATCTTTACGCAATGCTGGTTTTCTCAACCTGCATCCAGGCAGGCATGCTCCAGGAAGGACCATTTTATTTTATAACCACAGCTACCAAGTTTGCTTTGTAGTTACAGATGCTCAACCCCTTTCCTAGAGCTTCTTCAAAGACAGAGAAGCCACTTACTAAGGTCCTACACTGTGGCTGTTACCAAGAGTCATCTAAAGCATTTTCACTCAGCTCTTTTCCCCCTACTGTACGTCAATTTTACATCTCTCCCCTCTCTGAAAAGAAATGGGAGGAATCAAGGCTGGTGTTGCACCTCCCCTTATGATCTCAGAAACGGAGCATTTGAGCAGTGAGGCCCATTACCTAACACCCAGTGCTTCTCTTCAAGGTCAAAACCTCAAGGACACATCCCAGGAGCTTGCTCATGTCAAGGCAGGATTCCACTAATGTGATAGCCAACATGCCATCATGAACTGGCCCCCTTTTATTTCCCCTTCTTCCCCAAAATAGAAAAGGTGTCATTTAATAGTAATAAGCTTAAAAAGAAGGAAAAAAAAGAAAGGAGGAGAGGAGGAGGAAGATGGACTAAAGTCTGCTTATAGTTTAGGTGTGGTGCTACAGCATTTGCACTCTACTGAAAATCATGATCTCTGTGGTCATAACTTTTTCAAATTTCCATATAAAAATCATGAGCAAAAATAAGGATGCCAAAGTCTGAGTCATCTGGCAACTGTGGTTTGCAGTCCTGTCAGTAAAAACTGGCAATGATTAAAGCTGCTGCTCCCACTGCCTCTATGGTGAATTAAAGTTTGAAGAATCAATGATAATTTGGTTAACATCCAGATCATTGTAGAAACTGGGCAACAAGGAAAAGCAACTGCCACATGGGGCTCCTATTGACTTAAGATCTGTGTAATTTTGGAGCTATGCATCACAAAACATGACTGCTCTGCAAAGTTCTAATCCAAGCAGAAAAAGAGTTCTTCTACGGCTAGTAAACTGATTTCTCTGGTACATCTAGTAGTGCTTCAGATACTCTTAACACCCATGGCACTGCACAAACTGTTCCCCAGACAGCTACATTTTCTTAAAATGCTCCCCCTTTTCAGCAACCTTAAGCATCTGTGAACTGAAGCTCTATTTCTACATGTATCAAAAACTTTATAGGTAATTTCTCTCCACTTCAAAAGTCTTGCACACTTCCTACTACCAAGAACTCATTAGTTCTTCAGACAGTTTTTTTTTTTTCAGTCTCTGAGTCACAAGTGACTGGAAAAGTCACTTGGAGGAATTCATAGCTATTTTTTAGTTTGTTTCACCATTCAACACAACTCCAACACAAATGTATGAGCCTAAAATAAGCAGGAAAGCGAAGCACAAATGTGCTTGACTATGCATGAAGACAATGTCATTCCCTAAACTTAGGTTTACACTTTTCTATCCATCATCTACACATATTTTAAACTAATCTAGTCTGTATTCCTGAGGGCTCCAGGAAAAGAGTCCAGATTTTCATGAATGATATCTCTGTCATAAGCTTATGATTTGGAAATAACTCTTACTGGTTCAGAAGGCAAAGAAGTCATGAAAGTTTGCTATAAAAGAGCTCAACTGTGCTGAAAGAGGCTCAGCAGTAGCAGCAGTATGATGCACACATGGTACTGCTATAAAACAAAGTTCTTCCTGGGTAAAGTGCTCAGAGACACTGAAAGTATTGTTTCGAATCCACATATTTTTCCCCATGCGTGCCTGGGCTCCTATGCCAATATTTTATATAACTGAAGGAAGTACTGAATATTCCCATTGGAAGACTGAAATTCTGGCTGACCCTGTGCTGGTACACAAAAGCCACCCCAAGCCACATCACCTCTTTGCTAGTCTGTCCAGACTCCAGCCTCTGCCCCATCTCCACAGTTTTTGAGTGCTAAGTTGTGTACTAACACCAGTGCTTCATGTGCTTTCCAATGCCAGGGAAAAGGAAGGATTATATCCTTGAAATTCCTCTGCTAAGGCAGTACAGGAAATTTATTCAGCTCCCTGTAAAGTGCAGTAGGGAGTCCAGTCTGGCAATTACTCTCAGGGCAACCACAGAGGATTCTGGCCAAGGGACCACAAGGTTTCCTGGGACTCCCACTCCTGCGTGACCCATCTACAAATCCCTGTCACAAGCTGTTAGTTAAAACCACAATACAGGCAGAAATAAAGGAGTGTCACATGATTAACTATGATTGAAATTGATAGGTGCTTTGCCTGAGCTAATAGCTAATGACTCTGGGATTCAGCTCAAAAGACTGCGTTTCACATACCGCAATAGCAGAAGTGAATGGATACACTGTTTAACTTTCTGTAAACTATTCAACAGGCACAGACCTTGGATTGTTGCTTCCTTTTTTTTTTTTTTCCTATAGGCACGACAAACAGAGTAAGAAACCTCAAACTTAATAAACCGTATTACTGAAACAATTAACAGACATACTTAATTAGCTCACTGACCAGCTGAATGACAGGTTGTTACAAATGAAGAGTGTTATCCCATGTAGCACTGGCTCACTAACAGGCATTGTCTCATAAGCAGAGGAGAGAAACTTAAATACTTCCAGACTTTCTAGAAGAACTGGTAAAGAATTTGTTTTGGCTTAAGTAGAACATTCTTCATAAGCAAGTAAAAATTATCCAGCTTTCTTCTATTTGAGTAATTAAAACAAAGTTTGGTGGTTTTGGTATCTGATACATCTTTAATCTTGTGATATTTCAGAGTATTGATCTTGCAAAGAAACTACTGCGAATGAAGCATTAATCCTGGAAATGAATCCACACCGATTTCTGACAGTCTATTTGTTTAAGAACTTCAGAAGCCAAACCATGAGCTTCAAGGAATTCCAGACAGTTATTTTATTTTATGAGATGGTATTTTTAAGACTATTCTAAAGAAAAGAGGTTTTAAAAGTGCTCTAAGAGAAAAATTACCAGTATGAAGCACAAAATTGTATCACTTCTCCTGCCTAAAGAAGATAAATAGGAAAGCTCATTTCATACAGCTTTCATAAAAGAAAATACCCGAATTTTACCACCACAGAAAATGTTTTCTTAAATCTAAAGTTCAACAGGGATGCTTATACAGTTGAATGAATAACTTCAGTGGGCATGTTACTACTGTCATCATATCCACACTATATTCGCTATGATCATATTGCATACGGCAGTATCAATATGTTAGGTTAGGCACTAAGGGCCATCAACATGTTTTGCTGTTCTGAATTCTAACTCAAAAACTTCAAAGCATTTGTTTAATATTTCCCACCCTGGAAAACTCATCAATCATCTAATCCCAGTTCCTTAAATCTTTGTGTATCACCTCAAAGTAAAGTACCCAATCAGTACTGCTGTACACCTTTGTCTGAATCAAGTTAAAGAAATGCTTAATGATTTGCAGTCAGAATCATGACTATGATACGATGTTGATAATTGTGACCTTTTCCAGCTGCCACCTATCACTTGGCTTTATTTTTGTTCTATTAAGTCTGATGGCAGACAGAAGTGTGTTGTTCAAACCAAAACAAATGTTTCCCATACAAGACATTACTGAAACAAAGCATTAAATAAACTATTTCCATAGATATTTATCCCACTTAGGATGTTGATTAACTTATATCTGTTGATCAGACATACGAAGCATCATTTGAAACACACCTGAACACAAATGTGAGAGTTTTGATTGTACTGAAAAATGGACAACCCTTAAAATTTTCAAAAGTCTTTCCTAATGTTCACCATTAATGTTATTTAGCTTAATCAAAACCATTGATCTATGAAAATATGCTTCTATTGTCTACTATAGATGTCATATTGTGACTTTCTTTAATATGATTTTCTAAAGTATCATTATAATCCACCAAATTTCACTTCACAATACCAAAACAACTCAAATTCAGGCATCCTTTTGAACAGAGGTATAACAAGTATGGGTCTTTTCTGCAACACCTTTTAAAGTACTTTGCAGAGGGAGCACAAAGCATCATGCAGCAAACCACTGACAAGTGAGGAATGGAACATATGCTGTTACCACAACACAGCAACCTGTAACTGACTCGAATTTCAAATACCACAACAAAAAGGGGGATCAGAAGACAGTATTTCTGAAATTCTTGCAGTGATTGTTTCAGAGAGCAGTCCAGCTCCCCTCAGCAGTTACACGAGGAGGAATGAACAAGCATAAGCAGACATGACTTCACAGCCAGCTTCTCCTCTGGACATTTTGGCATGTGTTTCCTTCATCAAGGTAAGCAAAGTCAGTGTCTGTCTCTCTATAGAATTAAAAAAAGAAAGCTTTTTTTAAAATTTTGTTTTTAAACTACAGATGCTGAGAACACTAGAAGCTTTGGTAAACCTAATACCTAATTAGGTTTTCCTTTGGTAAACCTAATACTCAAAAGTATCTGCTGAAGAGAACAGTTTTACTTGTGAATCCAGACAGAAAGGGACTGATTTAGATGAATTATTTGAAATACCAGTTCCTCCAATTTTTTGCTGTTTTGCAAAACATACCTCTGTTTTTACACTGAAGCAAAGAAGAGACCCAAACAATTTTGAGAAACCCCCCCCACCTTTATTACTGATCATATTGCAATGCAGTGACTGTAGGAAAACACATGAATATATTTAGTAAACACTTCAAAGTGATCTTAAGGGGTGAAAAAAGTGGTACTTAATTATCTTTATATGAAATTTGACAGTCAGTAGGCATGTGCATTCTTTTCTTGATTGAAATGCAAAGAAATTATGTGCAAAATCAACAGGACTCAAGAATACCAATACAATCTTTACTAGGTACACCACTGATGCTATAGAAGTGTTTTGGGAAATAACAAGATATTCTGTGTCATAATAAAGGCATTTTTATTAGAATTAAAATGAAAATTATCTGAAGAGGAGCAATTAAAGAAGAGAAACAAAATCTTCCTCATTTGCTTGCTTTTTAAATAGGACTTAGTGAATCAGTGGTCTAAGATGACCAACTCCTTGTATTTCAGAAATAAAGCTCTACATGGCTGTAGAATATTTTGCAGGACACTAAACCCAATCTCCTGCTTTTGAAGGCACCATAAAATAGAATGGTCTCCAGAAATTTACTGTTCTCCATCTTAATTGGGATTTTTGTTCTAGTGCTTCCAGCATGTCTGTTTCCCAACTTCAGGTCTCTATTTCTCGAAATCATTTTCTATATAACAAAGTGCAAGTTTAGGTAAAGGTTTGTTTCCTACATCTTTATTTCAACAATGAGTTTCCAGCCTGCAGCTTAACTGTTTGGTTTATGATATACTCTGCAAAAATCGTTGCGGTACTAGGAAAGAATATGATGAACCACAACTTTTGTGTGGGGCATGTCATAGTGAGCTATCATGTAACATGGTCAGCTATCCTGGAGCAACCACCATTAACATCTCCCAGAGGAGAAATAATTGCTAAGTGTTCCACTCAGAGAAAAGAGAGGCAGCCAGCAAAAGTGAATTGACTTGAGAACAAAAGAGAATCATCCAAAACATTATTTGCTTCCTACAATACTTTTTAAAAATTGAAATAGTAATACCACTTTGGTACTTATCTTTCCACTTCACAATGCTGAGGACACTTCAGAAAATAGTCACAATTAAACAACACATACATACATCTGTATATGTGTTTATGAAAACGTATGTCTTTATTTATCTATTCTTATTAAACAAGGAGATTTCATTCCTCTAGCCCCTCTCTCTCCTTCTGAGCTGGTAGAATGACATCTTTCCTTACACCTTTTACTAGTCTGTTGTCACAGTTACTGCCTCTGGTTACAGTCACTTATGGTATTACAGACAGCTAAGGGAATAGAAGGTCTGGAAGAATTCCTATGTCATTAATGAAAAGGGATTGTAGGCGTGACAATATGACCAGATTCTTCAACTATCTGTGCCATAAGGTCCTCTGAGCTTCAGCTCAAGGTAGCTCCAGTAGCTAACCTTAACAGTGTGCACTCGTTTGGAAATTCACTGCAGAAAATGCACTCTGTCTATCATGGAATTTGAGTATCCTACTGGTTTTGAATGAGTTATATTAAGAGAATTTAGCTAAGGTGGGGCAAGGAAGAATGTGCTGCGAGATTAAAAATATTCCACAGATGATTAGGAAAAAAAAACTCAGAGCACTAAATTCAAAGGACCTGTAATTGAAGAGCAGCTGAAATTCAACGAAGAAGTAGGGGAGAACAAGGGATGAAGAGAAACACAGAATGGTAGAAGTTACACATGCACACAAAACCACAAAGAAGATCCTGATACTGTTTTAATCCTGTGCTTTAAGCCTGGACCAAAAGTAACTTCAGCAAAGCCCCTATTAAGATAGCTGACTTATCTACAAGAGGCCACACACAAATCCTTCCACCAATCTGCTCTATAGACAGTAAAGTCATCTCAGGATCCCAGGAGATCTAATAAAACATTTCTGAAGCCAAATAAACAATCCACCCTGCAAAAAAATGTATAAACACTGATGATTGTTGAACAAAGTATGGATATCAAAATTCTACACTATCAACTCCAGAAAGGAGTTGCAACACATTGTTAACAGGGAAAGCTTATTTTAGTATCTCACCTGAACAAATAAAGAGAACCCCAAGATATAGCAAAACAAATATGAAAGAAACATATTTCTAAAAAAACTAATTCATTTAAGCATTAAAAAAAATGTCTTTCCCAACTCAAGGGATATTTAACATAAAAATAAATAATATCCATTGTCTTACTGCAGGAAAAAAATAACATTTCAGATTCAAATTTGAAAGATGAATGAGTCCCTTAGATCTATATTTATTGCAAGGTCTTAAACGAGTGCTCTATAAAATGCCATTCTACAACCCCAATTCTAAATTGAACCATCAATATAACAGAAGGCCTCTAAAACCCCTGCTATGCCCCTTTTCAAGACTGACACTGATCAATGAAATCTGTAAAATCTGAGAACATGCACTGTTCTAAACTAGGAGGCACTACCCTTTCTTGAGAGCACTGCAAAGAAATTTCTCCAAGGGAACGCTGAAAAATAGTTATAAAAATTGGTAACTAAGAACTTTGTAGGACTCCAAGTCAGGCATGAATGCAACGCAAGCTTATTTTCCCTTTTCTCCCTCTTTAAAAGGAGCACATTGCTGCCTTCCAGGGAGCAATGAGTAACCTTTAGTTGTAAAACCATTGTAATGTGAGGGGCATGCATGGGACACAAAGTGTTGGCATGTCATTCAAAATACCTCACTCGTGCATGTGGCAGAAAGAACACACAGGAAACTGATTAAGCATAAAAGGTAGGGGATAACAGAGCACCCACTGCCAAGTTTGAGACCAAGGAATTAATTTTGCATTCCTTTGTATGTGAGTACAAATAGAAATGCAAAAAAACAATAAACCATGATTAATTATCACACTTATTTCCAGAGTTTTGTGATTGCATATTATGGTGCCATGCTTCTTAGATTGCTTATTTTTAGGAAATAAAAAGAAACAGTTGTTGGACACAGGCCCTGCTTCATTTATTCATGTAAAATCCATGAACTTTCATTTGAACATGTGCTTCAACACTTGTTGAAGAAAAAATTGAAGGTTTTACTGTTTTTGAAACAGACAACCATAAAGAGCTCATCAGTGTAAGTTAACACTGTAGATCCTGAATCAATAATTTGACAATTAGTGAACCCTAGCCTTTAGCATACAATATGAAAACTTAACTCTGGTCTCCTAAAAAAATTTTTGGTGTGTGATGACATTTAAATTAACTTCTTCCACTGCATTTTTCAGAATGAATTACTTTTAAGCACCCTCATGTGATGGCCTACCATGAGCACATTTTGGGATTTTTACTTCCACAGTAATGACTCCTGAAACTAATTATATCACTAGTAGGAATGCAACAATACTGAGGAGAAGTCAGCAACTGAAAGGAAAAGAGAAAAATATCTTACAAGAAAAAGTCAGTTCTTTGGAGATGGCAGATGACTGGGACTAAGGAACTTTGATTTCAAGTTCAACGTTCTGCCCAAGACAGGGGGAGCTCAGTACCTTTGGATCTGACAACTACATCACCTTCACCCTGCCTCTGTTCCTGTCTGTTTCCCTTTACGGATCCTTACCAAAGATCCTTGCCCATCTGTGAGTGAGGGAGTGAGGTCTCTTCCCTTTTTCTTTTTTTAGGAAGGCAGAGGTTGCACACTGCTTAAGAGCCTTTAAAAAAAATTCAGTTTTCACTGCTCCAGTCATGCATCTCAGGAACAATGAGTGATGTCCCTTTAAGGGTAAGGCAGATCATGCTCTGTACTGGTGAAATCTTTGGATAATTTTGCTGCCAACATCTAACAAACATTTGTGAAATCTACTGAAAATAGATAAAATTTTAGATGCTTGAAAATTGGCTAACTTTGGGTGCATTTTACTGGAAGGACCAAAAGCAGAGTGGCCTACGTGATAAATTTAAAATTCAACTCTTAAATGATAGAGTCATAAAGTAACTTTTAGCCTGAAAAACAATGCACTCAATCTCTGACATCTCTGACATCCCCCAAAACCAGTGATTTTTCCCGATACCTCACACAATATCTCAGTCTGAGGCACGAATTCATCTTAAAGACATTTGCTCTGAAAAGTTAAATTTCAGAAAGGTAATAAGCAATAAATAATAGGATTTTACTGACTTTTTAACAATCTCTTTACATATCCTTTTCATGTCTGGGTATTGTCAAATACATACGCAAATATAAAAACATGTGCCGCTACTAAAATGCTTTCAGGATTGAAAGAAGATACATAATTTTGAAAAGTCATATGTAAAATGTGAGGTGAATATACTATTTTTAACTGAACTAAGGTTTTAATGTTGCAGCGAACACTCAGCTTTCATGTTTTTTTTACTCCAGTCAACATTCACATTTCAACAGATTCAAAACATTAGCCTACAATACTATAAAACACATAAAGTTGTTGAGTAGGAATTTCCATGCGAAAGATAAAAAGTTATGGCTAAAATAATTGAAATCAAAATGTCAGGGACCCAAGTCCATAGGAAGTAAAGACATTAGCTTGAAGGAGAAAGAGGTTCAGAAAAAATGTTATTTTGTAAAAATTTTACATTCTCAAAATAATTTTCTTGGAGAAAAGAGTGTCAAATTTGTCCTTTCCTGCCAATTGCTGGATTTTTTTTTCATTCTTTTATAATATAGTTTTAAAGCTACCTGTCTCACAAGCCTTAGCAAACATTTCTTACCTGTGTCCCAACAGTCTCCTGAAAGCAGCGCCCAAGCTGAGTTTTAACTGAAACAGGAAACATATGAGGAATGGGTTGTTGATTTGTGTAAGTTGTATGTCCTTTCTGGGTCTTCTGATACGGAAGACCTTGGTAAGAGACCTGTGGATGTACTGGCTGAGGTACTTTCGCTTTTTGTCCTGTTGATGTGCTGTCAATTCTTGACACTTGATGGATCTGAACTGAGGCTTCAGGGGGATGTTTCACATGGATATTCACTATGTTAGGAGGGAACTTCACTAAAATAATCGAAGGAAAAACACATAAGAAAAATTGGTAATAAAATATGTGAAAAAAATACCTTAGGCACCTCTAAGACATTTCTTTTTGTACATCAGAATTTTTACAGAGTGCCTTAAAGTGACTGAAATATAAATGAAGCCCAGATTTGGGGGTTAGAGGGAAGGCTTAAAGAACACAGAGTCTCATTAACAAAGCAAGAAAACTAAAAACCTTCATGTAGGAAAGAACAACATTATAGGATTGTAAAGACTGCTACATAAACATGGATGTCCAAATTGGCTGGTATGACATTAATATTTGTGGTCATACTCTGTAACAAGAATCCCATTCAAAGTTCCAGAATTCAAACTCTACTGGGTTATTTTTGGATATATAGTAAGCTTTATTTTCTTTTTCAGATCCATCATCTTTCTCTGGAACACAGAAAAAGCTTCAGATTTCATCCCTGCACCTTTATATACCTGCCAAGTCCCAAGTTTGCCCCTGCAAGAATTGCCAGCATCTCAACCATCTAAAATCACCACTCCCTTTGTTGAACTTTGAATTCAGGGTTTGGCAGATAAAGAGGGGGGAAATGATTTTCAGACACTTCCGTTTTTTAATATGGTTGTAGTTTTAAGTCTGGGTATGTAGACTGAGACCCTCCAGTCAATGCAATCTGCACAGAACTGCTTGTGATTCTTAAGCCTCTTTTCACTAGAACACAAAATGCCCTTTAAAGACATAACTCAAATCTTTATTGGGGTGGGCAGGGAGGAGAGGTGTATAACAAGTTAATCAGTTTGTAAGCTGCATAACAAAGTGAGTATTTCCTGTGTCTGGCTGGGCCTCTCTCGTCACTGACTACTGCACAAGCTACTTGAGGCCAGACAATCCACTAGATGTAACATCCCTTCCAAACTTCAAAAATCAACAAGTATCATTTGACACAGCTCTCTCTATAATGCACACTGTATTGTTTGGTATTCTGGACTGTCTCCCTGTCTTCTGGAGTTTGAACTGTTCTTTGGAACTTGACTAGGCATTTTCAGCTTCACTCCCTAGGAAGCATATTTCATTTATTTGAGCTACTGTAAAATTATACTATTTTGGAGAAAGTGCTTTTGGTTTTTGACATTATTTTCATTTCTCTGGGCACATCATCAGTATTAATTGGTCTCACATAGGAATTCTTAAAGAGATGTATTATTTTTACTCTGACTGCATTGTTTCATTTATGAAAATTGTCAACACACTCAGACAGAAACATCAGGAATAAGATGGTAGAAAGTCAGCAAAACATGGCTGCAGGGCCAAGATCTTGCCTGCAGCTGAAAACAACCTACAACCAAAATGTATCCTACATGAGGTCTGTTAGAGGTTAACCCACAGGGGAAAGATTCAGTGTTACAAGCAGAAGCACTAAGGTCCTTCTTGGGCTGTTAAACTGGGTTTGCAGGGCAAGACAAGACAGCATAGTCTGTCTGTAAAAAGAACAAAACTCACCCCAACATTTTTATGCATGAAGAGGGACCCCTTCATCTAGTTTCTCTAGCTGCTAAATCTAAAAAATATATTAGTCCTCAAAAGAAATCACTGAATTGCTCTGTTTTAGTGTCTCAATCCATCCAAAGACATTCAGATGCTGAAAACATCAAATTTAGGCTGGGTTCCCCCATGCAGTATTATTATCACAATCCTCTCCAGGTCTTGGATTGTTGCTTAGATGTGCTCATTTTTATTTCTGCCAGCCATTTCAGGATGAATTGTTTTATTCTTTCCTTTAAAGAAATGAAATATTTGTCTCTCAACAATCTAACATCCTCATTTGGACATGGAAAGAGAAGAAAAGGCATTGTGACTGCTAATGATTCCTATGAGGATTTGAAGGTCAGGAAAAAATATTCAAGAGGTCAGACTCTTTAGCTATGAGAAACCTATTGTGCATTTTAGGAGAGGAACTCTAAATCTGAAGAATAACTATGTCTTAAAATTTGGGGTTGTGGTCCACCATATTGTCTAAAATTATTTCATCAGGAATTACATAGGCATAAATTGCTACTCTACTAAATGTTTAGCAATTATATTTATATAATAAATTATATTCTCTTCTTTGGACGGAGGAGATACTCAAAAGTATTTATAAAATATTGCATTTCTAGGATACTGTCAACAGTTCCTTCACAGCTGTGTCCCTTTCTGAATACAGAATTACTACCTTAGAATATATTTATCACAAATATAGAATTAGTTTGCCCATTTTAGCAAAGTTATTCAGAAACTAGTTGCCAGCAACGGAGTCTCCGCACATCTTTCCCTATTTATGTTCTTTTTATTCAGATATACCAACTTTGGAGAGATAATTGTAAAATAACCCTTGACCAAAAATCAATCTGACAATTCAAACAAGCAAACAAAATTCACATTAAGTCATATGTTGTGACTCTGAGTTGCAGGTGTCACTCCACATGGACAAGATCTCACCCAGCTAAAATCCTATCTAGAATCAAACAACACATAAGAAATAAAATCAACACTTCTCTTCAAAGTCATCAGAAGTTTCCACCTCACAACAAAAGTATTAGGGGAAAAAAACCTGAATGAACTTTATTTGACTAGGCAAAATCTTTTCTTATTCTCTGTTGTCTTCTTCACAGCATTAGCAGCAGGAAAACCCTACCCTTTTTGAAATTGTTTTATTTTATATTGTTGACGTAGAAGGAATGTTCTATTTAACTGAATCATATAATGGCCTATCTACACTAAAAGTTCACCACAAAGTTAACTTATAAGACTCTACCAAATCATGTAAGATAAACATGGCTTGTATTTTTAGTTTAAAATTACCTTTTATATTTTTTTACATTGCAAAGCATTGTCTCTTCCCTCCACTAGAAACCATGGAATCACTTGCAACTCTCTGTCTAGGTATACTGCTATTTATGGACTCTGTTAAACAACAATCATTATATTTTTGAACAAGTCTACGCTTTTTTTTTAAAGTCTATATTTCTGGAAGAAACTCCCTGCATTATCCCTTGACTCTGCAATCTACATTAAATTCCATCATAAAGCACAGTAAATAAACTATTTTCAATAACACTGTTATTTCTTATTATTTCAGTCATTGAGCAAAATATGGTCCAGACATTCTGATGAGTTCATGATTCAAGTTGTGGTGTCAATACTGGATAGATGTAGATGTAGCACTATGGTTACTGGTTGAATACCCAAAATAATTTGTTAAAATCAACAAGTTAAAAATACCAAGAAAGAAGTTACCTTTTACACCTTGCTGTCCAGACATTGTCAGTGGTAAAGTATGAGTAGAGTGGATAACTTGTGATCCTACAGCCTTGTTCCCCTGTTGCTGGTGATGGTAGAGTTTTGGAGAATTGGCAGTCTGCACAGGAATCTGACAAAGTTTACCAGTGTAATTAGGAGGGCACTGGCATTTATCTCTAGAACTACACTGGCCTCCATTCATGCATGGAAGGTGGCAAATAACTGAAATGAAAACAGAAATAAAAACTGTGTTAATGACTTCAGCTTAAGTATTACCTGGCTGCATATCACACACAAGTTGAAGAGGAAAGAAATGGGGCTGGAGCACTTCGTTCTTCATTCTGACATTTGAGGAACGACTATCCATCTGACGTGCACTTTTAATTGCTTTGTGGTCAAACCCCTTCCCCTCCTTGTGACCTCTGACCTCTGCCTCATTCACATCTTCATGACAAACACAGAAAGCACATTCTTCCCTTAGATATCCCAGCTATTCCATTTCATTATGCTATTAAGTAAAACACTAAATTGAAATGGTGCCTAGCTGCACCTCTTATTCACACTTCAGTACAGATGCTCTTACTTGTCAGCCTCATGTTTCCGAAAACCCTGGACCGCCTACACTTCCCTGCAAGTCCGGAAAAAAACTCGACAGAGACTAGTAAGTACTGGGACAAATTTTCCATTTTCCCTTTAAGCCTTGGTTGTTCTCTAGAAAACTATCTGTCACAGAGTATCTAGATTTTTGCTTAACATTTATTTCTCAGATAAAAGAAGCTAATATTTATCCACCCATGAAGATCATAAAAATATCAAGAGATTATACTGGAAATTATTTCATAGACAAACTCCAAAGTATTAAAATCTTGTAACTCCAATATAAAGACAAGGGTAATTATTTCTGTGGCAGCTAGCACTTGCACAGTTACAGGAATATAAATTATCAGATGACACATGAAAAGTATTTCTCAACTCAGAGATACATGCAGTAATAGGCATGGTTCAGCACTTTCTGAAAATATAATGTGGGACTTTATAATCAATCACAATGTAAATGAGCTGTCAGAATTTTCAAGACCTAAATGATGCGAAAACAACAGGGAAAATACCGTAAGTTTTTGTTCAAGACAAAGAAAGGTCATTTTTTTCAGAAGTCAAAGAGTATTTCAGAAAGTGTTCAGTATCCATTTGTCAGATTTAAGATAAGATTCTGACTTTTAAAAAGAAAAATCTTTACATTAATAATGGCATTTTTCTAGATTGTTATTGCTTAGTCTTTAATGAATTACAAAAAAAATGACAAACTAGATAACACTAAGGTGGTTTTCCTGCAAAGTAACATCACACAATGAAACAGTGTAAAATAGCATTAAGGGGGAAGAGCAGTTTGGTGTTTGAAAGAAGTACAGTAAAACAAAGGCAACCAAAAATAGTTTCACTGTGGAATTTCTTGAGTGCAAGAGGTCTATCCTATGGTTTTTCTTTCCCCCCCTCCAGGGCTGAGGCAACAAGGTCACATGCAAAATCCACCTTTTAAACAACATAAATATACTCAGTATTTCCACCAAAATAAATTAATTTCTTTTCTGATACTGTTCCTATAAAGCAGTTGGCATCTAGAAGGCCAGACTTGGGTATCTCTGCACCACCAAGCACTCTCCACATTCCTCTCCTACAGGAATCTGGGTAATGAATGAATGGGCACATGAAAAGCTTTGTTTTCGAGCAAAACATTTGTGCTAAAAATACTGGGAGCAAAGATGCCAACAGAAAAGAGTTGGTTCATAACTCTTCTCATAACTGTTTGCTTTGGATATCCACACAAATAATTTGTGCAAATAAGTGCAAACAAATGACACTGAAATGTCTAGTATGAGGTAAATAATTAGGAATTTTTAATGCCTTGGTATTTAAACAGACCAGGAAATAAAAATTTCAAGCTTTCCACATTATCATGTGGTGCAAATCACACAGTTAACTCATACTGATTTACATCTCTGGCTTAATGTAACAGGAATGAAGTTTAAGTGAGAATACATGAAATCTATTCTGAGAATATAAAATTCTGTAATAAAAAATTTAAATTCTGAAATATACAATTGTAAGTTAAACTCAGCCAGGCAAAAACAAATTGGATGTAATCTTCAGGCTAAACTGAAAACTTGACAATTTCAAATAGCAAATATTATGAGAACTTTAAAAAATCCCCTCAAAAGAAAACACCAAATCAAAAATAAAGAAAAAAAATTCCACACCACATTGAAATAAAATTTCTGATTATTTTAAATAGGTGTAAGCAGCGCACACTCTTGTTGCATTATTTCCTCAGGCGTTTATGGCCAGGAGAAGGGGCTGCATTTGGTTATGACACTGGTGCTGGAAATCACAGGCACACAGCTTCACCAGAACTGGAATTACACACAGCCCATTTGAGCTGGAGGAGTGTAAGCCTTCAAGAAGGCAGAGGAAGGAAACACTGCTTTTCCTTGACACAGCTGTGGGAATCTCAGTTTAACAAAGACCAAAGAGCTCTGAGGAAAGGACCACTTCAGATAGAAACAGGACATAAAGCCAGGGTATGCTTGAACAGCTCTACCTCTCATGCAAGTTATTTGCTTTGTTTTGTCTTGTCACTGAGGCAAAACAACTTAAACCGAATGGCAGAATACTGCCAGAGGCATAGGGACATTCCCGACAAAAACAGACCCATGTTTTTTGGGAGAGACCATTTGAAGATGCTGGGTTTGCAAATAAGTTCTCAATTGGCATTCAGACAAAGGGTGCACTGGAGCCTGATTCTCACTGGGCTGTTACCATTTCCTCTGGAAAGAAAAAATAGAGGAAATAAAAATACCCATTATGGAATGAAACCCTCTAGCTCAGACCTTGATAAAGAAGATAGATCTGCATAAGATGAGAAGAAATTTCAGTTCACATGTGGGTATCTTACAAACAAAGCAAAGAAAGTATTAATGGATTTAAGAACGACAACAAATTCCTCACTTGGGTCTACTGTAAGCTAAATCTTTCAATGGTCTCTTAAGGAACAGTCAACATGTGATTCAACAAGTGTGATTATTTTTTACTATAAATGAACACACATCCTTTAGAAACGTGGACACAGGTTTCAGAAAGTACAAACATTTTAAGTATTCTTCCCATTCTTGGGCATTTAATTGGTAATAGCAAGCTTTGATTCCTCTGGCATCCAAAAGCCTTAACTCTTCCCAGTCTGGCACAGCTCAAGAAGAGCCAAGCAGAGAAGGTGCATCAAGATTCTCCTACAGGGCGTCCTTGAGAGGCTCAATGCATAGAAAATGAACATCTGCAAGATGAGTTCCAATAAAGCTGCCACAGCTATGGGTTGGAAACACTAGCACAGGGCATGAAATCATCAACAAAGCAGCTAGGAAACCACTGGTAAATACAGTTTGTTCATGTAATTACATAATCTAATTTGTTTTCAATACTCAAACAACCTTAAACAGCTCCAGATAAACTAATTTAATCAAGTCCAAATGTTTTCATTTAATCAAAACAATGTGTAACAAAACAAATTCCAAGCACCTAAATCCTCCTAATCCGTAAATAATAGTCCATGCTTACCCAAACAAGCCCTTAGGATGGATGGAAACTCCCTTCCTGTAACCAGTGTTAGAGAAAATGAAGATGGGTTTTGAAATGTTCCTCATCTGACTTTCCAAATTCCTTTTCTTTTACACCTCAGGGAACATATGAGTTTCCCTTCACCACTCTTTGCCTTTTCTACTTACATACTATCAACAATTCAAGCGTAAGCACTCTTCAATTACATCAAGAGGCTCGCCAAGGAAAACCTTGAACTGCACATTTAGATTACAGCATTACCACTGGATGCATCACAAAGATCAGATTAATTTTGTCTCAGAGTACTGTAGTTATCCAGCATTACTCCATGCCCCCCAGCTGTTTGGGCATCTTTCATCCACCCTGTTACTAAGCATTCAGAAAGCACAGGGATCAGTACACAATTCTGCCAAACACAAATTGTCCCAGGAAAGAAGGGATGGCTTTCACTGAGGGGAAGCACTGCCACATTCAACATTCTTATAAAATAGTGCTCTGAAACACTTTGGGCGGAGGTTGAAACCCAGAGGTCCTGCATACAGATCTGCACAATTGCTCTAAACTTACTTCTACTTTCTAATTACAGAAACTCTGACAGTAACTCACAAAAGGTACAGAAGCATGCCAAAGAAATAATGCTATCCTTTAGTTTCGATTCTTCGCCAATTTTTTCCCCCACATCTGACTTGTTGTACCTCAACTTTCTAACTAATTCATCCTAAACCCTTTTCTCTTCCCACTCATGGTTGTAATTCACAGGTGTTATGTAAAGAAGTTGCAAGTTAAAAAATAAGTTAATTATTTGGCTATTTTAGTATCATCCAGAAAATCTTGATATTGCAAACTTGTGCATTCAAAAGCAAAGGGAGAAAAGAAAATCTGTAAGTGGCCTTAATAGTATAATACCTCTACATTTACCTCTGAATTTATCCTAATGCTTGTATTTTGACAACTTTTAATATAAACATTCCATTGCAACAACAAAACACAATTTTAAAAAAGTAGATCTGATAGCAAGAGTTCCAACACCAGATGTAAGAATGATCTTTTCTACTCACCACTGAAAACAGTGAAGTGATGCCCTGCTCCTGACTGGCCTAGTTACATGAACATGAAACTGAAGGCACTTGAGATGTTTCCTCTGGAAAGAGGTAAAATCTGCAACACTGCAGAGAAGAATTTCAAACAGGAACCTAGCTCAAACCTAATGGTATGACAGAAAAAAGTGCAGCTACTAAACTGGGCTCTCAGCTATTGTAAATCAATATGGTTAGTGACATCATTAGAATTTGCCTTATATTTTTAAACTATTATTACCCAGGCATCTTTAAAAAAAGTAATGCATCCCTACTTGGGAATGGGAGCATAAATACTGCTATTTAATCAGATAAGCAAACCAAATTACTGCCAAAATAAGCAAGCATTGTGGTGTTATTCCAGTCTGGATCATGCATGTTTTCTGGGGCTAATGGAAGCTACACTGTCAGCTATGGAACATCCTGATACTGAAATTAGGGGAGCATGTTCAGATCATAAAGGACAAGGCTACAATATGTTTCAGAGAAATATACATTTGTTGAGTGAACTTCATGATCAGCAAAAAATCCAGAATGAACATGCACTAGATAATTTTACTGTACTACTCATCTGTCTTCCTCAGTTTTAAACACGGTACTTTAAAACACCTCAGGAAGAAAAGCTGGATGTTGACAACTTGAAGCTGTGTACACAAAGTCAACCAAGAGACATCCTCAGGGGTTTCATTCATCTCGCATTGTGGGTCCCGAGGGGATGGGAGTCTCAACAGCCCTGTATCACATCCTTCCAAACTCTTGTGACAAGTGACATATCAAATGCAACCATAAGCCTGTATGTAGATGACTGAAACGAGCACCATTTGACCCACAGCTACCAATAAAACTCCTAGTGTTGCAATTTGGAAAGAACAGGATGGATGAAAAACAGCCTTAGAGTATTCAAATGCTATCAGAAAAATAAAATGCATGCTGTGACATGGAAAGTGGCCTAAAGCTGTGGTTACTCAATACAGAAAAGGTATAGCAAAAATTATGGTAGCTGCAAAATGATTGACAGGAGGATCCTTACTCACTAACACGTATGATGTTTAGTCAATCTTTGCTAACTCTGCTTCTAATAGTCTCAATATCCGAGATGATTCAGACACTATTTGTGGAGGCAATGAGACAGAGTGCTAAGGAGTGATCTGACTCACTCCTACCCTAATCATAGGTGGCAAAATTTGATTTTATTAAACATCACCCTTATATACTGAGTATAACACAACAGTCAGGCTTAGAATCTGTATACTAAGAGCAACAAAAACCCACCAGGTTTACTATTTATCAGGAATGAATGCATTACAAATGGTCAGTGTGAGACCTTTGATAATGATGCTAACATACACAAAAAAGCGAGATTCCAGACAGTTCTTTGGATTTCTAGTGTATTGATACTAATTTTCTTCAGAAATTAAATAACTATGAAAAACTGGCTTTGGAAGTGTAGCAAATTAGCACCCTTGCTTAAAACAAGCATGCTGCAGCATAAAAACTCCATAGGTATCAATTTAAGCAGTCTTGAATAACTTCTTAATTGCTATCATCAAAGCTGGAATGCTGAAGTCAAGGTGCATAGTGTAAAATGATAATTACCCTTCCTATGTTCCCAGGGTTTTTAGGACTTACCCCTCTATACAGAGTTTCATGTGCCTGAGCATGTATAACACTGACATGTATTAATGTTGTTTTTACTAGAACAAGAATTCAGTGGAAGGACATGTAACAATGAACAGCAAGCACCTTTATTGCTACAGGATCCTTTCAAACTATTCCCTTCAGGCACCAGCTGAGCAGCCCTACCCAACTTTAGGGACAACAGGATTAATGGGTAATTTGACCATAATGACATTAGGCAGTCATTGCTCATGCACTGTTACAATCTGAGGAAGTCAGTGAACTGATTCTCTGCTCTGACACCTATTCTATTAGGCTATTTCCAAAAAACCTACTGGACTCTCGCATGGAGTAACACCCAGGAGCACAAGGCAGAGAAAGCAGCTGCTCCTAGGGATCTAACTATTTCATTACCATCAGATAAAACAGCAAAATATCCTGAGAAATACTGGGCATGCCTCTGTTATGCTCTGAAGACCACAGAAGTAGCAAAGCTGGCACTGGCCAGGGACATCAGCATCCTTACAATTTCTGGCAATTGAATAATAGATATTTGACTGATGTGCTGGCTTCAGCTGGGGTAGAGCTATTTTTCTTCAGAGTAGCTGATATGGGGCTGTGTTTTGGGTTTGTGCTGAACACAGGGTTGATAATGTAAAAATGTTTCTGTTATTGCTGAGTAGGGCTTACACAGAGCCAAGGCCTTTTCTGCTTTGTGCACTTCCACCCTTGCAAAGAGGCTGGGAATGCATGGGAAATTGAGAGGAGACACAGCCAGGACAGGTGACCCAAACTGACCAAAGGGATACTCCAGACCATATAGCATCATGCTCAGTATATAAAGCTGGAGGGAAGAAGGAGGAAGGGAGGGATATCCGGAGTGATGATGCTTGTCATCTGAAGTCACTGTTCCATGTGATGGGGCCCTGCTTTCCTGAGGACAGCTGAACACCTGCCCACAGGGAGCAGTGAATTAATTCCTTGTTTTACTTCGCTTGCATGCATGACTTTTTGCTTTCTCTCTTAAAATGTCTTTACCTCAATCCATGAGTTTTCCAGCTTTTACCCTCCCAATTATCTCCCTAGTCCTGCTGATGAGGAAGTGAGTGGTTGTGGTAATTGGTTGCTGGCTGAGGTTAAACCACAACAGTTGAGATTCATTCCCATTTAACCTTTTGTGCCTTCTTGAGCCACATAAGTTAGGAGTGCTATTACCTGAGGTTTTACAGTCTGCCCAAGAAGAGAGAGTCACCAGGCAGGCCAGGAAGGACATCCACAGGCCAACTTGCCATCTGGGTGCATCTCATCACCACTCACCACTGGCTCTTGACTGAAATATGATTTGGTGAGTGAGATGAACCCCAGAACTTAGATCCCAATGGTCTATAAACACTGATCTACTGCATCCCACCATACCACAAGACATCCTCCAATAACAAAAATATGTTTAAAATAGAAAGAGAAAAGCCACAGAAACCGTAGTCATTACAAAAATTTCCAAACACCAGGAGACTGCACTCTGATTACTGTAACATTACCACAGTGCTTATTTTGGTATGAAAGAGTCTACAAGAAGAATAAAGGAGGGACAGATTCTTTCAAGATCATAATCCAGACCTTCACTGAATAGTTAAACAACAGGCAAAATATAGGCTATGATTTTCTGGCACTGATTACATCACAAGTAATTGGAAAGTTTTCTAGGGAGTTGACCTTGAGACACAGGTGACACAATATGAGAATAGGATGGATATTGTTCAGAGTTTGAGTAATAAATTAGGTCATAGGAGACCAGTGAAAAGCAAGATACTTAAATCCTGGAGTTCTGAAGGAGGAAAGGAGTAGAGTCATTGCTAGTGAGTAGCAGACAAAGGTTATTCCACAGAGCATGTACAGTTGGAAATTCATTAAAAAAACATACAACTTCACCACTCATTGCGGTTCTTATAACCATAACAGCTGTATAAATTGTTGCACAAGCTGTGTAAACTAAACCTAGAACACAAGCAATGCTCTGCCTGGTCATATCCAGTTCCAAGCAACTTAACCATGCACCAAATTCTCCTGAGCTGTGTAGAACCTTATTGAGAAGCTTCACACCACAATGCTGTACCCAACCTTGTGCGCTGAAATGTGTCCAAGTACGAAAGAGTCCCTTCTTTCCCTTGTCACAACAGGCTTTCTATGTAATTCTGATTAGACAGAGGAAGGTGTTCTAGCACCTACATATATAGCATCTAACATAACAAGCTGAATTTAATGTATTCAAACAATATATAGGAGAGATGTGATGGACACATATTAACTGCAGAAAGGTAGTATTACAGCTTATGTTAGGAAGCTGGTCTCTTCTGATTACCAATACCAGCAGTTTCCAAAGCAGGGTGTGCTCATCCCACACAGCGTGACAGAAAATGTACTGGGATGCAGGGTATGTTTTGTACCGTTAACAAATAAAATGAATTTTCAAAAGAGTTCATGTAGTGTTTTTCTCATGCATTCTTACTTTCTATTTTGTCTATGGTTTATAATGTACAAATAGATGATATATACAGTAGTACGTGTATGTATTTTATAAATACACAAATATTGGGGAGAGTGCTCAAACATATTTTACTGATAGGAATGTGCAATCAGAAACGTTTGGAGACCACTGCCCTATATAACCTATGGACAGGGGCAGTCCCTCTCAGGGAGAAGTCAAAAAACTCATTCCTAAATTACAAGATGAAAAGTTCCCCTAAACTTGAAATATCTGAGTAACATCAAATACAAAAATTTTATTTAAGAGCTCATCATCTTTAAATTAAACTGAAATACAACCAACATGACAAATTATTTGGATGAATATAATAGAGATAAGAAATACTCTGAGTGGGTTCTTAAAACTCAATCCTCTTCCTGTGCAATAAGCAAATATCTAGTTTTCCTTTTATTCATTGACTAGCATCCCTAAAGTCTTTGCAAGAGATTTACAAAATAAAAAAAGGGTTTACAGCTCCCATAGACTTCAACTCGATTCATATTTGTAAATCCCTAAATGAAAGTTCATAACTCCCCCTCTTAACATGTTTTTATGGACACATAGAAAACTCACTGAATTTAAATGAAGATAAAGTTCATGTTCCAAAAGAAAAATCCAGGAATCCCAGGGCCTCTACACTATAAAACAGGACTCTCAATTACAGTGATACTCAAATCTAAGAGCTAATTACAAGCAGAATGGATAGATGAATGCTATACAGACTACATGACACAGAGATGAGAGTTACCTGGAGCAGAATAAAAAAACACAGAACAGTAAGAAGGCTGAATGGAGAAAGACTGCAAGCAGTAGAGAAGCAATAGCTGCTTGCTTTCTTCTGCTAAGTCCAGAAAGACAGACTAAATACAAACTCATTTGCTAAGAAATCTATTAATGATAAATACCATATTTTAACTTGTAGAGAAAATTTTCAGACTCTTTCTTCTGTACTTGCATGATCTAGAGGCAATTTTTTTTAAAGACAAAGTTGGCAGATAATTGATCTTCAGTGAGGTATGTACAAAGACATTTAGTTCAGCAACAACAAAATTACAGGTGTACAAGGTAGTGTGTTTAAATATGCAAGAATGTAATAATTCAAATAAATTCACACTTGGTTCTCTTTTTACAGTACTTTGAGCCAGATGTACATAAACTATTCCCTTTAAATTAAAACCATATACAGTAAAATAAAACATTACGCATTTTAACTTTGCATTCTGTTTTGCTTTAACTTTGAGGCAAACATAATCCATGTGTTTTTGAATGGCTGCAGGTGTGGATTTTGTACCATTTCCATTTGTGTTTTTTCCTATTACTGCCCATCCAAAAACTGTGTTCTCTGCAATAGATGATTTGGGGAGTACTTTGAGAGCAGATGGACTTTTGCTTCATGGTGATGGTGTGAAGTCTTTAAGGTGAGCAAGGGAGTGGAAATGAGCTGCTAACAGACTTGTAGGAGTTCAACCTCATTAAAATCATCTGACTGAACAATCTCTTTTCTTTAAATTACCATCTGGCCTCCATTGGAACTTGAGGTAAAGATATGCATTTTGAATAATTATTTTAAGATTATGAAGAAAGAGCTTGCAGATGCTGTAGTTCCATGGTAGAAACCAGAACTATTTGTTGATGACAAGTTCTGATAAATACATGGAAAAAAGAAATCATTCCTTTTGAATAGATGTGGATATCAAAACCAACAAAATCTTTTAAATACAGTTTTCCTTTGTAATTTGAGCACTGGAGGCCAATAATTGAAAATGCATTAAACCTGTGAGCTTTGCTCAATCTATGGAATGGTACACTCACATTGCAGGACAGAATTGTAGTCCACTAGTAGTTCAGATTAGAAAAGCCTATACTATACCACCTGGACTGTAAGTAAATTAATTCATTCTGCTGTCAGCTCAAATTTATAGAACAAAGGGAGACTGGAAAAAATAAGTATCTTTTGAATTGATGGTCATAAGTGGTTCCTCCCATATAATTTTGCATTGGCTCTTCAGGGTAGGAAATACCATTTTTTCTAGTAACTTCCATAAGGCAAAGAATAATTCATAATAATAGTTCCACCATTATTTGTCCTTATTATTTTAGCTACTCAGTTCACTATCTGAGGAAAAATACTCGGTCTTCATTTTGCTACAGCTGTTACAATGTTGCTGCATGAATATATCTAGCATAGTCATCATTTGTAAAGATTAAATTTCAAATTACCAGATAAAGCAGCGGAAAAATCCTAACGTCCTTTTCTTAATTTTTTTTTTCCTGACACACACACATACACACACACTGACCAACTTCCTTGACTACTGTTGCAGGAAGTTAAAAAAGTTATTCTTTTAGGCAAGTTGTCCAAGAATTCTCAAATTTTCACGTGTCTGTTAAAGGAAATAATTTTTCATCTGGCAGCAAAAAGGGCATAAACCAACAAAGCCTGACAAGGCACAAATTATAATTACTTCAAGAACAGTGGAAACAAAGCTTTTACCAAATATGGCTACAAGGTAGCTACCAGAGACAGTAAAAGGACAAAAGTGATAATACTAAAGGAATAGCGACGTTCTTGTATCATAACTTCTTCATATTTGCAAGTTCAAGTGCAAAACTCAAGGATATTTCAAAGTAATATTTCACTCTTACTCACAGAGAATACAACACTAAAAACAAACTACAAATTATCATACTCTGTTCTTGAGCTGAGTAGTTATTCCAGAAATAAGTTTCTCTTCAATTATTTGTCTAATGGAATATAAAAATTTGAAAATTAATGCATTAAAAAAAAAATAAAATCACTTCTTGCTTGTGTTACCAAAAGGAATTTTAAAAATTCTCTGCATGACATGTGTAACTAATTATTTTAAATCCTCCACATGTCATCTGCTAAATGTCAGATGAAGCCACAGCAACAGTGTTTTGCTGGGGCAGAGTTACATAGGTCATACATGCTGGATTACTTACACAGGCTGACACAATTCACCAAGTAGGAAACACAAAAATAGAGAAGAAAGCATCTCTTCTAATACATTATCTTCCTAGCAACTCTTACTAAACCTAGTAAAACAAAAGAGCAAAATATAATAGGTAGAAAACTGAACAGTGTGTACCTCACAAGCTGCCAGAAGAGACTGTGCCTGTAAATTCTACACAAACACTTTCACAAGATGTTGGTCTTTTATATGCCTTTACATATCATCAAATTAGCCTTCCAGTACTATTTACAAAATGCCTTTTCATCAAAAAGATACTAAAAAACCCTCCTCAAATACCATAGTCTTACAGCTCCTCTTCAATATAGTCGGACATGTGCAGTATATGCCATATAGAGCAAAGAAATGACAACCTTAATGCACACCAAACCACAGCAAGAAAACACCAATAATTTCTCTTGGACTTTCTGTCATATATAAGTTATGGATAAAGGCAGTTAGCTGGCTTGCTTACAGATAATTACCATTTTTAACTAAACTATTCTTTGGTAAGACCTGAAATGCTTGAATAAAAAGCAATGTTATCTCCTACAACACGAACAGTAATTTCATTCATCATCACATATGTCTGAATAAAATTCAGGAATTCTATCAACATTTTGTAAAATAACTGCTTTAAATTTTCACAGTTCTAAATAATTATGCTATCTGGACTCTTTCCTTGATAGGAAATTCTGTTAAAATAATAATTACATAGTGAGTCTTCTTACTAAATTTCCTCTGAATAATCTATTGTTTTAAAACACATTGGTCAAATTTTCTTTCATTTCTTTCAACAGAAGACCAAATAAAATTTGAGGAAAATGCTTCTGCTGCTTCTTGGAAGTTTCTGTCTATATGTAATTGGAAACTTCTGGACAACCTCAATTATCTAAAAACATTTACACAGAGTCAACACAGGAAAGCTGGAAAACTTTTTGATAGAAAATTCCAATAGGAAAAGTGCCAAAATTCAAGAAGCAATATAATTTGAGCATTTTTGCAACCGGGTGCAGAATATCCAAATCGCTGTGATACAAGCTGAAAGTTCAAAATTTATGATTAAATATGAAGGACCACATGCGTTTTTACTTAAGACACCAAGCTCACCTGGAGAAGAGAAGGCTTCAAGGTGGCCTTCCAACATCTAAAGGAGGCCTACAAGAGTGCTGGAGAGGGACTTTTTACATGGGCAGGTGGTGACAGGACAAGGGGGAGTGGCTTTAAACTGAAAGAGGTAAGTTTAGGTTAGATATTGGGAAGAAATCCTTTTTAGGGAGGATGGTGAGGCACTGCAACAGGTTGCCCAGAGAAGCTGTGGGTGCCACATGCCTAGAAGTGTTCAAAGCTGGGTTGAATGGGGCTTTGAGTCACCTGGGATAGTGGAAAGAAACCCTGCCCATGGCAGGGAGGTTGGAACTCTATGATCTTAAAGGTCCTTTCAACCCAAATCATTCTATGACTCAATGATTCTGTTTCCTTTTTTGACACAGATATTGCCAATTGTTCAGACACAAAATTCCTACAGAAAGATATGCACTTTCACAGACTAGCATGCAGCTTTGACTTCTCATTTATAACAGTTTGAATGAACTGCTTTAAATGAGATGCAGGGCTGCAAATGAACAGTGAATATTAATCTAAGTATTAACTGACTGTTTCCTCTACTAAGTCCTGTCATTCCTGTTCAATGAATGAAACACAGATTTCATGGGAAAAATATAATGTAAATATAAAATTACATATATATACACAATAGTGAAAAAAAGTAGAAAAGCACGAAAACATTATTTTGGGGATTTACTAATTCCTTATTGCCTCATTTTACAGTTACAAATTAGTCACTGTCCTCCCACTCCTTACGGGAAGAAAATTAATTTCAAAATTGGAATGTGGAATGATTTTGAGTAGAAACAGGACACCTCACTGAGTAACTTCAACAGTGAAAGAGACGGAAACCTCATGTGTTACTCTATTCCCATCCTTTCCTTTGCACACATATTGACTCTGTTTTACAAGCCTCTGTAGATATACCAGGACTGAAATACCATACAAACTGCACATGCATTAATCCAATAGAATAATGAGAATCATCTATTCAGCAGAAGTTTCCACTCAGATTAAATGCTTTCATTCTTGAAGCCAACGAAATATTGGAGGTTGGTTAGTTTAACTGCAACATATCCCATTCACAAAATGAAACTGCAAAAAACCCCAAAGTTTCACAGAAGCAGCCTGGCAATCAAAGAGGTTCTTCTTTTTAAATACCAAGCTTTCATCACCTCCAACTGCAATGCTAGGAGCTGCTCCTCACCACAGCCAAAAATCTCAGCTACCTCTAAAGCAGCATTTTCCCCCATCTGTCCCTTGTTGTGGGTTTTTGCTTTTAATGGCTTATCCATACTGTATTAAATTTTCAGGAAACAGGATTTATTCCTTGCCTGGGCTCACTGCTACCAAGCTTCAGCTGAGTTGACAAACTGAGCACATTTTAAGAATGTGAAATAATCCATGACAAACCTTGAGTAGCTGTAGTTCAGGTATTGCAACTTATTTTCTCTGAAAATACAGTGTTACAAAGTTCAGCACAAAGTTGAAAAGAAGAAATTTTACTCTGGCTCATAATTAGAAATAATTTGTTATTAAGAACAAAGTAAAGTGATGTCTAACTAATCTGTCATCAAAGAACCTATATTCTGTCTTGTGTACTAGAATGTTGCTCTACTACAGAAATGCATTTTAAACTTTTCCAAATAGGGATGTGACTATCTCCTCTGGTTTTAGGAAGAACAAATATTTTTTAAAAAACATACTCGAAAAGTGCTTGTCATTGCTTTGAATATGTATTTTCTGACATGACATACTGGTTTATGGCTGCATTTCTAAGTATCAAATCATCTAAATAAGAATTTGCACACATTTTGGATGAACAGTAAGTAAATTAGTTTAGAACAGGGACTTAAAAGCAAAAAGCACAAGTTTAACATAATTGAGTTCAAAATATAACAGAAGCTAATGATCTTGGAAGACACAAATTACTTCTGCTTTACGTATCAGAAGACATGTTAATCAGGACAAGCCTAAGCTAATGAGAGGCACCAGTTAGAGAACATATATAAAAAATTATATTTCAGTAGAATATATTTTAAACTCTGATTAAAAAGCTCCTGAAAATCTACAATCTGTGAAAAAATTCAATCTACAGGTGTCAGATCCCTCTTCTCCAGTTATTAAGAAGTTTACACCGCATTTTTGTTTTTAATTGGAGAGCCTTTAAGTGCTAGTCCAGACCTCCTTATTCTTCTATGAAAATGACAACACTAGAGAGTGGTAAATAATTTTTGTCTTTTAAAGGTAGTAGGGAAGATAGCTACAGGCAGATTAAATATCCTTATCCATGTGTAGCAACTTGCTTTTATACATTTTTAAACATAACACTCCCTTATCTTTTCATCAAATACTATTATAGGCTGCTTTTGTTGAATGTTTCTAGCAGCTCATTGTACCCAGTGCATCAGAGCTGTGTGGCCTGAGGCCAGGAAGGAAGGTGTGGAACACGTCTTCACAGGTCAATTTCCACTCTCAAAGTTTTCAAGTATTTGAGAGAAGGTCATGTTACAGCACAGATTTACATAGCAGACAAATTACATGACTGCCTGTTCTCAGCATTTCATAATTTCAAGAGAAAAATTAGGTCAAATGAAAAGGGGGAAGAATAACCCTATCCTATCATGGTAGTCAGAAAATTAAACAAAAAAATTTTGCTGGGGTTCTTGCCAAAACATTGGCAAAAATTTGCATTGTCAGTAAACACAAATTTAAAGTATTAGATTTACCATTCCTTTAAAAAACACTTTTCTTTTTTTGTGCCGCCAAACAACCACAAACAAACCCCAAAATTTACTCTATTCTTGTCTTAAAACACTGGTTTTACTATTAGTCCAAAACATATACATTTTTACAAACATGCATACTATGAAGGAATGAGTTAGTAACTTCAAGGGCTTTCACCCACAGTCTGACAGCCTAGAAGTGTTAAAAGAGGGAACTGCCCTTTGTAACATCTACCCAGAAGAAAAGAATAATAATTTGGAATGGCTTTCCCCCCCACCCTCAGAGCATGAAATACAGTGCACTTGAAAAACGGCAATATTGGCCAGCCTCAGCACTGCCTGAACTCTATGTTTATCCTAGACAGAGACTAAAATTACAGTGTTCATATTTGGCATTCTTTGACTAGAAATTTGTAAAATAATTAAGTTTTTTTCAGAAAACAATACTGATATTGTTTTCTGAAAAACTTCTTATTCTTTTCAGAATAACTACAAAATTACTTTCCAAGAGTAGTCCAGGGTATGATAACATGAAACTAGGTATGTACCCATATATCTGTATATCTTAACTTACAAGGGTAATACTTGCACACAAGTTCCTATATAGTATACAGTTAAAATATGCTAATCATTATCCTACGTAGCTTTCAGGATTTGTTTCAACACAGTCAAACATTTGTGGGGTTTAGTCTGGCATACAGCTGATACTCTTACTGAGCAAGTAGAAAGAATAAACATTAGCAAAGAAACTACTGGCTTCAGTAACTTTTATTATACTTAACATTATTTCAGTTTCTAAAAATGCAAAATATGACATCTGCTTTCCTTTCAGCAGTAAGAAAAGTTTTAAGCTGAGGCATATTTAAAAAGGATTGTAGTTTTAAGGAGCTGCTGAAAAAATTTTTGAAGACAGAGTCACTGTTAGCTGTTCGCTGGATTTTATGTGCATTTGATACATATTAAATAAGTAAAAAGCAGGAAACACAACTTTTTGTGTGATCTGTCATTTTCCCTATTTTAACAACAGAAACTCCGAGGGAGGAATTTTACCAAAAGCTTCAGCTTAGCATGTTGCATCCTTGCAGCTGAAAATTCAGATAAAAATATGGGAGCTTTTTTAATCTGACACAAAAGGAACTTTTGGGAACATTTCCGAAGGATACCAGAAAGCTTGTCTAACATACAATGGTTCCTACTCAGCACAGCCCTCCAAACAAAGAGCAACAGATGCACAACTGGTATTAATAACAAAACGTCTTCTCCCTGTGTTAGTCAAGAGAGGACAGCTAAGGACAAATACAGTTTGAGGGTACTTACCTACTCGGAAGTTAGTGGCTGTCAGAGTGTCAGCAGCATGGCCGTTTTCACTGATGAGGGTGGTTGTATTTCCCTTCTCACAGTTGTTCTGACAGTTGCCTTTGGTACAAGTCACTTTACAGATGCTGGGTGTAAAGACCACCTTGATGCGACCAGTGTGATTTCCCACTGTCAGCGGAGGCAAAGAAAAAAAGAAAAATAAACAGATCACTTTGGTATCCATTGATTTCCTTCAAAAAGTTTTTGGGAAAAAAAAAAAGGGTGCGGGGGGGGAAGGCGACAGGTCTACAGGAGGAGGGCAGTCTGCAGTGCTCTCTCTCATAGATCTCCAGTGGTGTCTCTGAAACAGGAGTAGGAAGCTTAGCAAACAGAACTCCGGGATCTGCTCCAAAACCACATTTAAAGTCAAGTCACTGGAGTGGGATTAGTAATCACAATGCTGCACTTTATTCACAGGCAGACAAAGAGCAATACCAAGGGCATGACAGCTTAAATAGCCAACCCTGACAGGCAGATGTAATGTAAAGAGGCTGGCTGTGCACCTAGAGGTGAATAAACTCCTACATACTTTTCCTGTTTCTGCACTTATTAAGTCACTATTTGTAGCTCGACCCCTGGAAATGTTTTAGGCATGCGGCATGTCTGAAAACATCTGTCTCAAATCTCCTGGCACCCCAGCCTGAAGTGGTCAAACCTTGTGACGCAGCTGCCTGGACCCATTTTTTCTTCACAGTTTTTTGGCACTATTTTTCCACAAGAATTTACGTATTATAGACTGAGCTCTGCTGTCAGTCTTTGTTTTAGTAATAAATAGCTCAGAGAAAAGGGGGAGGAAGTATCAGTGCTTTAAAACACTGAGATCAAAGATAAAAAATGGCTAGATTCTCTTTTTTTATATATGTCCCTGTAGTCATTTAAAAAATTTTGCATGTAATAACAACTGCACAAGCACTAATTTGAAATTAAACTAGTTATAAGAATTTCTTGTTACAGAGTTATATTTAAAACCAGATGTATTTGATTCTACATCTAACAGCTGAAAACAAAAACTATATTAAAACTACTTACTAGGGAAAACAGGGAAAAGACCACATCCCATTTGCAATTATTTAAAAAGAAAACAGTTTGTCCTCTGCATATTACTAATAAATTCAGCAAGTTCCTGCAAATATATCATAGCATCTTTGTGGAAATTATTAATAAATACTGTCATATCAAACCTCACAATGCCAAGAAATGACACACAGAAAGAGAAGAATCTCCTTCTTCCTCATGTCATAGAAATAAAGTTACTGGATAGTTGCCTAACCTAGTTCATGAAATACCCTCCAGACAATTTTTTTTTTAAAAATATCAAGAAAATTTTAAAAATCTTCCAATTTGAAAAGAATATAAAGCCATCCTATTTCTGGCTCTCAATGAATAAAGTAATTGTGCTGACTGTTTTGTCTACAGTAAAGGCATTGCTGTATTTGAACAGCAGCTGTAGTACAGACGCTCCCACCTTATTCTCCCTAGACAAAGGTTAGAAAAGGCAGAGCCCAGACAGATACAAGAAAAAAATATTTCAATCAAAGGCTAATATTGTGATTTTAGGAGATTTAAATGACATTTTGGGCTCTGGGATGCCAAGCATTTCTTGCGAAAATGAATACACCTTAACCAATAAACAGATCTAACTGACCCGTGAACTGCTGAGAGTAGAACTTCTTAAGCTTTGCTTTTGCTAAGCATAGCCTCACAAGCAATACTGCCATCTTTTTATTTTACTTGCATAGTTTTATATATATATATTCCTAGAAAAGAGTCCATTTTGTATTTTCAGATGCTTTAGCAATATTTTTCCTTTAGGATGTGATCTAATTAAAAAAACATGGTTAGTTAAGTCACAAAAGTCAGTCCTGCATACACTGTAGAAACCAGTATTGGGGGACCCAGACAAGTCTTCTGGCTTAGCTACAAAAAAAAAAAAAAAAAAAAAGGGTTTGTCAGTTTTGGAAATGAAGAAAATGAAGAAAATGCAGAGCTCAACATGTGATGGAGCTCACAGTGCAAATATTGAAACTGGGTGGTGGTCGTGATTTGTGTTGCCACTGCATCAGGAAGGAACACGGAGAAAAGTGGAGGCCGCATTAGCCAGAGATGTTTCATACAAACCAAGCACACTTCCTACCAAAAAGTATTCTGTACAACGTGTCCACAAAGAATGGAAAGTTTCACCATAGTCCCACCACAGCACCTGGCACAATAGTAGTTAATAAGTTATAAAAACTACCCCCATTTTCTATCTAACCAGGAGACAAGAATTTGACATTAAATGGTACGGGGACAGATCAACAGGTTTGTTGTCCTTACCCCCCCCCAGAAGGACACCTTTCAGCAAGTCTTGTGTCCTCAGCTCTGCTGAGAGTTGCCCTGGGATATGAAGCTCATGAATGCAATAGTGTTATTAGTGCTACATACAGCTACTCTGCAGTTCATGCATTTCGCACCAGCAGTCCAGAGCCATCAGTAAGTGTTGCATCCAAGAAATCATGCTACTCATGAACCCAAGTGTCTGTTTTGAATGTGACCCAACTTAGAGTGCAGTAGACTATTTGCACACCTGGCGTCAGGGCCATAGTTAAGTTTTTGAAATAGTGAAAATGAAACTAAATCATCATTTAATCCTCCTTCACAGTATTCTGTAATATGTTGCTGAGTGCTGAGCTTTAGTAAATCTTGGGTGTATAGTTCGCAACAACAAAAATTTAAAAATAATTCTTATCACATAGTTTTACTAGAAAAACCTGTAGCACAATTATTTTAGTAAAAGAGATGCCTTAGTGTAAAACTCAACAGAAATTGTAAAATTTGCCTTTCAACGCTTTCGGATGAGAAAGTATTGGTATCTATGTTTGGGAGTAATAGCAGTTGAACACTACTTTCAAAAACACAGATCATATCTAAAGAGCTGAAGAGTATCCCTGAAAGAATATTTAAATAGAGCTTTTCATGGAAGATGTCCTAAAAACAACATGATGCAAGCCCTAGCCCCTACAAATATTCAAATCATTATTCAGCAATGTTTTTCAGAGAACACCCTGAGTTAGAAAGCACTCACACAAAGACAGAGTTCAACCCCTGGTCCTGCACAGGACCAACCCAAGAGCTACACCATGAGCCCTGAGAGCCTTGACCAAACACTGCTTGAAATCTGTCAGGCTTGGTGCTGTAACCACTTCCTGGGGACCCTGTTCTAGAGCCAAACCACCCTTGGGGGGTAGAACTTTTTCCTAATATCCAACCTAAAACTCCCCTGTCATACTTCAGGTCTTTCCCTCAGGTCCTATCACTGATCACCAGAGAGAACAGATCAGTGTCTGCCCCATCTCTTCCCAATGTGAGGAAGCAGTCAACTGCAGTGAGGTCTCCCCTCAGCCTCCTCCAGGCTGAACAGACCAAGTGACCTCAGCCACTCCTCACATGGCTTCTCCTCAAGTCCTCCTTCACTGTTTTCTTGGCCCTTCTTTGGTCACTCTCCAATAGCTTTATAGGCTTCTTATATTATGGCACCCAAAATTCCACTGAAGAGCACTGACCCTAGAACGTAGCCCTGCAGACACCCACCAGTGACCAGCTGCCAGCCTGATGTGACCCCATTTACTACAACCCTCTGTGCTTGACCTGTCAGCCAGTTGTTCAACCATCACATGATGTGTTTATCTAGCTGTATGATAGTTTTTTGCTATAAAACAAATACTCAGATATTCCTGTTTTGGTAGTTGCAAAGAGACAGAAAAAAGCTTCATATTCTTTAGACATGAGAAGATTTTCTCCATCTTTTTTGTTTATGAAACTACTTATGAAAACTACAACAACATTTATTTTGTTCTCCTTCCCTAGTAGGTGACAGCTTTTAACACCAGTTCTTCTGGAGACATTTAGGAAGGATACAAAGCTAATGATGGCCTCTGAGCTAAAAACTGGTCAGTGTTTGAGGGTGACTCAAGGCAGAGTCGTTACTATCATTCTTTTCTGTAGATGCAGAGAAGTAGGCAGCACTATTCTCACAGATTCTGAGGCTCAGGGACCTTAACAGCGAGCTTAATACATGCAGATTCAAATTGAAAAAATACCACAAGCCCTTCTCCTGACAGGAAGCTTTTAGCAGAAACTTCAAGTTTATACTCTGGCACTTCCTTGAATCTCCTCTTCTTTATTATTTTTTCCCCTCCTCTTCTCCAAAGAGGAAAATTTAATTCTAAATGAGAAATTATTCTTCAATATCTGTTAGCTGATTTTGCAGTATTAATGCTAAACCCCACAATTTCATGCTAGAAAAAAAACCAACAGTATTGCTATACCCTTGGCCTCTTGACTTTGGATTAGCTCACATTAAAGGACAGTGTATTTTTAAGGATGCATACAGATTATTTTCTTAAAACTCCAGAACCTCTACTGATGATGCCACTGTGACATAAGCATGACAAAATCTGCAATTCAGATTATCTGAAATTCATATCTAGAAAAAAAAGATGGTGCTACAGCAACACACCTGGAATAATTTTTATATATATATATATATATATAAAAAGAAATATATCAAACTCTTCTAGACCAATTTTAAACATGTGAAAATGAAACACCTCACTATGCTCCTAAGTATAATGCCAGACTGAAGAAATACCAATAGGAGACCAGATAAACAAATGTGCCTAATGAAAAACAACAAAAGTAGAAGATGCAAACACCAAATAAATAGCAAAGCTACTTAAAAAAAATGGCTGAACTAGAGATAGACTCAGATGGTTGTCTTAATAAAGACAGGACAATCAATATTACTAATACTAGATAAAGCTTCATCCCTGAGGTAGACAGCAAATTCACAGTGAGATTCAGCCAACAGCGCCATCATCCTGCCTCATAGTCCAGGCTCACTTATACCTAAGAACTCCATGATACATTTGTCGAAAGAGATCAGTAGAAGAATGTATCCATAATTTCCAAAATCTGTAAAACTCTTGAGCCAGATTAAAAAAAGAAAGATGTCTGGGTAAAGTGATGAGATTTTAGTTGAAAGTTGGCACCATATGTATGTGATTTTCTTTCCATCTCCGTAAGTCCCTATGATATAATATCATGAACACAGCAAGCTCCTGCTGTGATAAATTTATGATTTAGCAACAGCTGCAGAAGAAATGGAAAATATAAGCAAAAGGATTTCTTCACAGAACCCTTTCTGCCCCCACTGTCCATTATGACAAAATTATTTTTATCCATTAGCAAAAAAGGTGAATTAGTTAAGACAGGGCAGGTTTTATGTCCAGGTGGTCACAATGGCTTATACAGCCATGCCTGGAAAGAATTGTGTACGGGGAAGGATTCCTCCTCAGCCTCCTGGGTCCCTGTGTAATGCAACTCAGACTTTGTTTCTTTCTAGAAGAATTTGTATAAAAACATCTTTTTTCTTGGGTTTATGGCTGCCCTCCCAGCTCCAACATTCTGACAGTATTCAATAGCTGCAGTGGAGCTCAGATGATTTGTGGTGTGTCCCTGTTTTGCAGGAAGACAATGGGCTAGCAACACTAGTGAAAGCAGGACTGGTATTCAGTTAAAAAAAGATGACTACATAGGTCAAGTGGAGAAAGAGAATAAAATATTTTAATGTGTCAAAAATATTGATGCTATTATGTGATGGTTTTGTGCTTCACAGTGATCTAATCAAAAGGATTCACAATTAAAAAAAAATCACAAGCAGTGGCTTCTCCCAGCTGAGTACACAGTATACCTTCTGCATACATCTCCCATATTCCTTGTACAAAAGTTTCTGACACTATTTTAAGAGGCCAGTTTGAGGGTTTTGTTGTCATTGTTCTTGTTGTTTTGGTTCGTTTAAATACCTTCACTTATGACAAATATCCTGAGGCAAATCTCCTGAGAACTAACAGAATTGTAGGTGTTCCATTAATACCTCCAATCATGATGTCCACTGCTCTCTTTTCATGACAATCTACTTCTGCACTGAACCCAGTATGTTTTCATATGTTTATCTACACAGAATATCATCAGACCTGAAGACTATTTTAAAATTACATTATCTTCCCAATGTAAATGGATTACCTCAGACTATTTCACATTTTAAAATTATAACCATGATGCATGAGGAGAGCATTTAAAATTAAATCTTCTTTAATCAAACCCAATTAGATAACACAATTCAACACTTGAAATTCTCAGATGACCAACACCCTAGTTTTTCTTAGCTAAATGCTGACACAAAAAAAAAAAAAGGAAAGAAGCAGAAGGAAATTACTTATTTCCTAAAAAAGGTGTCTCCCAGTTATTTCACCAGTCCACCTGGTTTAATCCTTACTACTAGATATGTTTGTTCAGCTAAAAGGAAAGATGACATTGTATAAAAATCAGCCACGCAAGTAAGATAGTTAAGCTCTCAGAGCTTTTGTCAAATGACCTTTTAACACTTCTGACAATATATGAGGAAGTTCTGTCTTGTCACCACTTAGTCATCAATTGAAAACAAAAGAAAAAAAAACCCAAACAAGCAAATCAAAAACCTAGTTCCCAAAGATCAGAACAAGTTAAACTTAGCTGTCATACATCTTAGAAACAGCATTATCAAGAATGTTTGTAATGCCAGGAGCTAAAGAAGAAAAGGGGGGAAAAATAAACCAGAAAAAAAGAGAACAAAAAAGACAGATAAAGACACACCGGATTAAGACATACAGACCTGTGGCAAATCTTCCCTAAATTTTAGATTACACATTGAGAGAAATACAAGCCTTACAAGGCACAGAAAGAGCTGAAAGAGATTCTGAGGTATCACTTAATCTCCCCTCTATTAATTTTCCCAGGATAAAACAGCAACATTAAACAAAAGGTTTGTCCAGACTATCCTCAAACCCCTTCAATTATGCAGATTCCCAGCCTCCCTGAAGAAATCATTCCAGCACTTCAGCCTCTCTTATAAATGTATTCCTAATACCTAATCCACATTTCCCCTGTAGCAACTCAAGCAAATTATTGCCCTGCTTTATCAACAGCAAATTCTAACAAAAGATCATTCTTCTGTGGTTCAATTTCTAACATACTTGAAGACCACTACCATCAATCTCCCTCAGTCTCATTTTGGCCAGACCAAAACAATCTAAACTTTTTCAGTCTAACAGAATGTATTTTGCAGGTCTCCATCTCTTTTGTTTTGCTTTGGATACCACTCACTTGGTCCTCACCTTTCTTCAAAGGCCCTCCAAAATCACACTCTACTGCAGCTGAGGTCTGACGGTGGGGAGAGTAGAATAACTTAATATAGCTTTACATAAAATGCTTCTATGGGTTTAAATTATTTTCCTCTCCCAACAGTGCTCTACTGATACTTCATACTCAGAATGAACCTGCAGGCTAGGTACAGGGGTACACATCCCTAATCCCTTTCTGGTTTGTTGATACAGGTATTACCCTAGTAAATATGGAACCCTGCTTGCATGACCTTGGCAGGACTGAACTCAACCCTTATTCTGCTCTGAGCACAGGAGTAAAATCTCCTGCCTTCGAATCTCGCCCATCTGAAAATCATACAGAATATGAGTCTTATTCTTGCCGTTACAGTCACAAGAACAAACAAGTCTGAAAACCACACGGATTCAAAAAGCCAAGGCACAGCTGTTGGGTAATTTGATTTTTGGCTTCAATATACAATGCCTACCTTGAGGTCAGGCAGTACATCTTTGCTCTTTCCAGAAACTTTTAGTGTTTCCCAGTACACCTCACACCCAGTTCTCTTTTCACAAGCATTGGTAGAAATTAGAAATGTTAACAAAATCAAAAATAAAATGATCCAGGTTTATTTCATCTGAGATCCAAAGCCTTCTCTAATGCTTAAAAGTACATCCCTTGGCTCTGCATGAGGAGAGGTGTATATGTGCACATTCACCCAGTCAAACATTCTGAGCAAGATGACAGAATGGCAAGCTGTACTTGATTTAACATGTCTAGACAGCTGCAGCAACACATTATTGAACTGTAACTAATTAAGCATTCCTTCTACCTTTTGTTATTTCTGTAACTCATTTTTGTTGTGTTTGTATGATCTTACATGTATTTCATTAGTTAATATAGCTTGACCTTTGATGTTTTTGTCACTTTTCAAGTACTCCATTCTACTGTCTTCATGCAAACCAAAAGGGCTTCAAAAAGAGAAAACGTGATCCAACTACCTACTATGGCAGCAACTGAAAAGGGATATGCACTGATAGTTTTGTTGCCATTCTTATTTCCACTACTGCTATTACACACATTTCTCTATATACCTATTTCTGATTAGCCATGTCACTACATCTTCACATGATTTCCATCTTCTGTCTTGCTTAGAGGCTCCTATCACTATCTTCTCCCTGCAGTCAGAGCTGAGCTCTCACACTTCCTGCTTCTGTTGAGCTCTTGTTTTTTCACTCTCTTTTAAAGCCCTGCTTGTTTCTTCAGCGTGCTTGACAAACAGGAAAAGAAATCATCCAGAAAATTTGATGCTTCCAGGTTAAGGAAGAAGATAACTGAAAAGATATCTGAAAAAGTCTTTTCCCTTCGTGATTATCAGAGGGATACAATCTCTTCCTTGCTCCCTGTCACAGAATAGAACAGAGAAAATTCCACTGTCTTCTTCACCACCACCTCCACCACCCTCCAAAACACACTGAAATTTTTAGTAGCATATTCTAGGAGAGGCAAATAACCCACTCTTCAATTCTGTTAATCTCAGTTTAAGATAGAGATGAGTGTGAACAGTGTACTGTTTGAGGTCATATACTACAGCAACACTTGTTTAATTCAAGTAGGTTTCCTTTGCTAATTTTGACAAATTCTCTACTGTTTTCAGTGCAGGTTTCTCATGTTTCATATGGATGGCTTCACTTAAAAGTACCAAAGGAGCATATGCAGGCACAAGTGCTGAGATTGTTTAGAAAGAACTAACTCTTTACATGCCACAAACCCTTTGCTGATAAACTCACTCACTGACACAGCCTTTTTAGAGCAAGTCAGAGAAATTTCCAGAAATTACAGTCACTTTTGTCCTGTGGGAACCCATAATGCACAAATCACGCATAGATTTGAAATCTGAGATCTCTGTCAGCAGGTTTTATGAATCACCTTTTGTCTTCCTTGTCTTTTTTACCACTACAAAGATTCTTTATATGTAATCCTCAGGCAACGAACATCCTATCTTAAACTACAGCCATTCTCCATGGTAATGAGAAACACAACTACCACTTCCCTTTAGCTAAGAATGATCCAGAAAAAGGTACCAACCCAAATAAATTAGAGACTGCAGTGGGGTTTGATGTCTGATGGAGTGGCCTCAACTCATTTCAATAAACTTATTGGGTGATAATTCTTTTCATCTGCATTGCATTTATTTTTTTTAAAGCTATTATATTTAAACTAGATCCACAAATGGTTATGATGCTAAAAAGCTAAATTTTAACCTCAAGTCATACCACTAATCAGTCCTAGGTCTCTTTTCCAAGGGATGAAAGAAGTTAATTGCATGGAGCAAGCAGCCTACTTGCTACAGTACAGAGCACTCTGATAATGCAGTCAGCATCTTTACACACAAACTTACAGCCATATAGGAGCTTCAGTATTGCCAGCTAAATACAACACCACTGTCCACTTTATCAACAGGACTTTCACAAGAAGGTCTGAATTTGGCCTTTATACACTGGGAATGAGACTCATTCCCACCTGAAATTATGTACTCATCTGAAATTATGCCTTTTGCTTAAGGTAATTGATAGGCTTCGTTCACAATAATAATAATAATAATAATAATAATAATAATAATAATAATTCAACTATTAGACAACAGTATTACAAGTCTTAAGTTGGAAGAGCATTACATCTTGAGAAAATAAATCCTTGAGACAAGAGTTTCCCCCTCCCAACATATGCAACTCCTTCAAATGAGAAAAAAGTCTAAATTGCACGAGTCAATGTTTATCACTTCTAGGAAGAATAGGGAATAAAAATTAAATTAGTATTACCTTACTAAAGTATATCCACTTGACATTCCATTTCCCAAAAGGAAACAACCAAAAAGCACTAGGGAAGTCAACAAACTGTAAACAGTGACAAAGGACAGGAGATCATGGAATTAAGTTATAAATGAATACAGCCGCCTCTGCACACTGAATCACCATTAAAAATCTTCTTTCTCAGCACTGCATGAAGCCAAGATCTCTTTTTTTCCCCCTAATTTTCTGAAGAGGGAAAAAATGACAACAGAAATAAGGTTGTCACTGGTTCTGAAATCTCAGTTTCACAGGATATGAACCTTCTTGGAGTAATTTTTTGTCAACGTTTGTTCATTCATTCTGGCATAGGCAGTGGCATTGACAGAGAAGAGCACTTTCACATCTCCAGTGAAGAAAACCAGACTCAACTACTTGCAGCAATCAGAATCAATTCTTGGTATCAAAGACTTCTATTACAGCAACTCTGGAGTTAGCCTGGCTAAGGGACTTTTAATGTTTAATTGTGTGGGTTCAATAGGTCCCTATATCCTCCTAAATCAACATCTTTCAAACGACATAGAGACTTTCCCCTACAGAATTTTCTGGAAAGCCTCTTCTTTTCTTCTTCTTGAGAAATTTTTGGCTTGGGAGCCAATTCTCTTTCATCGCAGAAGCTGAGATGCATTTGTCTCAGTCCTTGTTTTCCCCCAGCTATTACATGCTTTGAACTGATTTTAATTCTGTTTGCCAGATCACCAATCTGTTTTTCCAACATTCTTCCTCATTCTGCTGTATATCAGTCTCTGTGTCCATATTTTAAAGCATAGAGATGATAATTCATTTCTGAGTGAATGCAACATTTAAAATAGCTTCTATAAAAGCACCAGCAGCCTTTGCCTGTCATGCAGACATTCTTTTACTGGTGAGCTCAGGGCCATACAGTATTTTCAGAGTCCAAAGAGAAAAATTCAGTATGTTTTGGGGGGGGCTGATTTTCTGGCCTCCTCAATTGTGAGCCCTTTATGGATACACAAACAATCACAAAGACAGCTTAGAAAGGGTATTGTTAGAATGCCTACAGCAACAGTATGTTGAGTGAAATAGTTTGTATGTATACAGAGCTGTTCTGCCTCCAAGGTTTTCAAAGAACTCCATAGTATTTTATAATTGCTAAATAAACTGCATTCAGTTGTTAGTTATTTTTTCAGTATTTGTCTCCCTATTTTTTGAAGCGAAAGCAAAGTAAATGTGCTGCTTGATTTGACAGAGTTAGCTCCACTAGTGTGAATCTAGCTAACCCACCTTATTTATACCTAGAATGTAGCTTGTTGTTTCCACGCCCCACTGGAATCAAAAGTCAACTTTAAATGGCTGTTATGAATTGCCATGCTGTTCAACACCAGGAAGAACAACGCTCTTAAATGGGAGAGAGGAAAAGGATGCTTCACACTAAAATTGTTCTTCAAAAAAGCCCCAGTGATGTTTGACACTGATGCTGACAGCACCAAGATTTTTTCTTAAAACTTTTTAGAATGTTCCTGAAAAATCCCTTCTGCCTCTTGAATGGGAGCAAAGGCTTTGAACACATTGCACAATTCACAAATGTGCATTTGAGAACACAAAACACAAAAGTCCCTGACACTTATACACTTACCCCATTCCCTCGCATTTGTTTATGTATCATTTTAGGAGCAACACGTGAATGTCAGTTGCCATGAGTGACTGAAGCGAATTTGACTCGACATTCCCTCCAAATAGACTATGTTGTAATTTTTCAGTTATTTCTTACTGTAATTATAATAACTTCCACTTATTTAGTCTTCTAACTGTTCATTCTGTTTTCACCCATCTCATTCTGTTGGCTATACCTTGTTCAGAGTGTAGCCTTAACATCCTACCTTCTCTCTAAATTTCCCAAAACATCTAGTTAGGAAAGTTACCACTTTTAACTCTAATAAATATCCATAAATACATTGATAGGCAGAACTTACAAAGATCACAATCTTAACTATAGTTAAGACAAGCCAGTGAGATAATTATTTTGTTCTTCATGAAGGGTAGTTCCACAAAGAAATACCAAGAATGGTGGGAAGAGGATCTGACCCAGCAAAGACCTGAGGGAGATTTTCCTCTCAAGTCTGAACCTGGGTAGAATGTCAAATCATACAGATGCATTTACATGGAACACATGTTGTATCTCTGTGCACTTTTTAAAGCAGTAAAACATTTATGCCTTTTACAGCTGTTTACCCATACTTCCTGCTGGGGAAATAGTATTATTATTAAGTAAGTGTCACATAGTGAAGTCAGAATGGTGCAATTCCACAAAAAATAGTTTAAACTGGAATTTCAAAGTGACACCTGCTTTTGCTCAAATCAAACTATGAAGTCATCAGTGAAGCCAGAATGTGTAATTACGTACAAGCTTTCAGAAGAGCTTCAATAAGTTACCAGTGTATTGTGCTGCCAATATAGGAAAGCTATTGTTATGCCAAATCTGTGACAGAGTATTCTGCACATCACAACTCTAAGTGCGGGGACATTTTCTTCCACATTAAACTTATTTCATGTACATAAACTTATGTAAAATACTATGCAATATAACTTATCCACAGTTAGAGGAGTTACACAACATTCATATTGTTTCAGCTTCATCCTTACACCAGAATCTAAGAGTTGCCCACAGAACCATGTGCAGATCCTAAGAGTCCAAAATGCATAAAGGCATGTTTGTCCAACTTCTAGCCACAACACACACAAACCAAGCCACAGTAGTGTGCTGCAAGCCCCCTCTGACTAAACTTTATGTAACCTATACTACTTAAATTCAAGACATGTTTTCATTTGCTACCTAAAATAGAGACAAGTTCTCCTTAATGAATTTATAAAGAATTTTGGTAAAGACCAAAAAATCCCCGTCTACCTAAAAGAGAGAAGTTTTCCATGGTACCTAATTGTATCAACTAAACATGTAACTTCAGTTGTAAAATTCACATATTTGTCATATTGTCTTCCTGAATAGAGAGATAAATGTAATTTTCTTTCTTATCCTCCCTTCTTCCTTGGGATAACTTTGTTATACAAACACCTGCCTTATTTACACCACATAATACCATTCCATTGTAGGTAAAGTACTCTTGAGTTTTTCTTCTGCTTTCAGTGCATTCTGTGGTCACCTCAGGCATTATTTAATACATTTTCTCAACATGCCTCTAAAACAGGTAAGTGGTGGCATCATCATTGTAGTTACAGGGAACTATAACCTGGTGAGAGGGTGTACAAAATAGACCTACACATGCAGGTAACCCCAGACAACTGATTTCAGAAGCAGAAATGTCACTATTTTCAGCTCAATGGGTAAAATGCACAATATACTGCTGACATTAGCCCACAATCATCTCAGGCTGGAAAATGAAGTGTGTATTTAAATGCATTCTCTGAAGAAACCAGTAGCACCAGAAATGAAGAGTGAAACTGAGAACTTCCTAGCCTCTTACTGTTGTAATAAGCAGTTCTAGCTCAATATACATTCTCAACAATAACTGTGTTGAAAGAAATTCCAGAAAGACTGTGCTCAGTTTAGAATTTGCTTATTATCACATACATTTTAGACCAACAGAAATAGCACTGAATTCCTTCAACTAATTTTGTTCAGCCTTGCCTTTAAAAAGCTAGAAATAAGCACTGACATTTAGAGGATTCATGCTCAGATGAATAGTGGTTACTATTTAGCAGTGCCATTCAGAGAGTAATGTCTGAGGTAGATGTACCTCAATTACTAACAAAATCTCCCTACGGTTTTATGGACTACCAGGTTGCAAATAGAATTTACAGTTGAAGTTTCTGTGCTGTTGCCATTGTTACTATTAGAGAATTTTTGACTCTGAAATTCAAAATATTTAGGCACATTATAGGTACATTTAGGCACATTATATAGACCATAAAAACTCTTTTTACTACCTGTCCTCTGGCTGTTCTAGGAATCATAAGCTTTTCAGTAAGGGTAGAATATTTTATTAATGCACTGCTCACTAAGGGGCTTATTAGAATTTGATAAAAAAACACTCTTGTCTTCAGCTCCTGGTTTTCCTTCTCCTGGTCATGCCCCTCAGAGAATTTAATTAACAGTGGGGCTCAAATAAGCTAGAACAAGCTAGAAGCACGGGCTCCTTTGTTTTACAGCTTCATAGAGTTATCTCCTTATGCTACATAGAAGAAAAAGAAAAACAACTCACAGAATCCATTCATTTAGTTGCAGCTTGATACTTGTAAGTGTAATACTGAGTGTATCTAAGGTAGACTAACTCAAACAGCCTGAGAAATGGGAGGATAAGGCAAGATTTTTTTGGCCAGCATCCAGCCTGGAACAGTCACTCAAAATAGTGGAGAACTGTACGACGGGGAATTTGTCTACTTTTTGACTAGTAAGAATCAGAAGAGAGGGACATAATCTAATCCCAGTGGCTGTTAATATTTTATTTTAAGGAAAATGACTGCTGACTGGAAAAAAAACAGTATTATCTTATTTACAAAAGAGACTACTGGTTGATGTTGACAGTGTGATTTAAAAAAAAAAAAAAACAAAAAACTTTCTGAAGCTTCTAAGAAAGGGAGACAGTGCTTTGCAAGAAGTAAACTTCACCACTCTAAAAATGTAAAATTGAAAGGCCTCCAGCTGCCCACTGTTCTTCCCATTAGAACCAATACTCTCGTTTATCATCCATGAACTTACACTTGAGGAAAAGGAAGTAGGGAGCTGTATTTAAGTATAAATGAACAGACCATAAAGATGTGCAGAAACGCAATGATACATAAAGGAATTCTATTTAAAGATTTAGAAGGAAAGGCTCTTCTTCCCTAAAGCCTCAGCAGAGCATAATTCTTTGGGCTACAGCAAAGGAAGTCTGTCAGGAGACTGTAAGTACCTTAAGGTCTCAATGTTAATCAGCCCATTATTCAACTGCAGGAGCTTTTCTCCAAATCAAGCCAGCAGACGTTCTGTAATACCTAACCCATAATTCATCAAGCTCTTCAACTTCTAAGCCAAAACTTGTCCTCAAGCTCTGCACACAATGGGGCATGAGCCAAGGCCACACGCTGGGCACCTACACAACCCTTTTTTGATAAATATGAAGCAGAAACTCTCAGGCAGCCTCCATACTGTGCAGAAGTTCATAAACACATAATAAATTAAATATAGAGAAAAATAGTCACCAATGAGACCACAATCCTGAACTCCACCTTTCAAAAAAGGGTATCCATCATACTGACACTGACTATACTCACAGTTGTGCCTATTCTAGCAAGCATTCACAAAGCACCTTTTTCTGAAGGAAAAACTATTATCTAGAAATAGCATGATGAATTTTCAACAGTGAATCAGGCTCAATTTTTTTTCATCCAGGAAATTGGTTTTGCTTCTACACTAAATGCAAAATATTAGAGCATTTGCTAATTTAAGAATTCCATGTATAGTTATTTTAACCTTTCTCTGTCTTCAAGTGTTACTGCAGAAAATTTCAAGATCTAAAAAAAAAGGGGAGTGGGGGCTTTGTGGTGGGCAGAGAAGAGAGTATGGTTTTTGTAATTGTACTCACATCGCAAGGGTGATGCAGGTTGATCCTGGCCCAGTCTCAGTGGCAATGAGCCCTCAGTGGATTGCTCTCCTGAAATCACTTTTTTAACTGGATAATATTTGGGTTTAATCACATATTCCTGTGTTTGGCCATGATGAAGATTCATCATCAGTGTCTGAGATGAAAGGGGTATCATCCTGTTTTGGAAAGAGATAGGAAAGACAGAATAATGTAAGAATTAATAAATTCGACTTAGAAACTACTTCTAAAAAGTTGAAGACAAGTTCAACTTACTCCAAATTCTCAAAATACAGTTTGGAAAACCTACTACGTTACAAGTAAGCACTTGATTTTCCATGCATTTAGCATCCTCATTGTCTTGTCAGCTCAACAAACTCCTAACAAAGACAGCCTACAGGCGTTATATCATTTTCTTTTTCACTTGGCAAGAGAAATATCATGGACAGCTCAGAAAACAGGGAGGAACAGGGAGAAGCCCTGATCAAAATCATAAGCTGCAGCTCCAATTTGTTAACACACGGAGCTTTACAGATTGGTCAGAGAAACAGCGATGCATTCAAACTTTATTCCATTTCTTACAATTGTCATTTCATACCAGGTATATTAAGTAGAACCTAAACGCGACTGACTTTTCCTCTCTGTTCCCAGAAACCATTTTCTCCTTCACCATATCCGTCTAGCCACAGAGCAAAGCACTGCTCCTCTTCCCTCTTTTCAGTCTGTTTCCCACCTCATCAGAAGGTTTGTTTCTCAGAGTCACATTACTTTGGCCATTCACTTTCTCTTTGCCTGCACTATTGAACATCTCTGCCAAATGTCCCATAACCACATGGCCTCCCTTAACAGCAAAACCATTTCCCCTTCCTGCTAAATAAGAAGATTCCTTCAAGCTCACAGATTCCCTCACTGCTAATCCTTACTTATATGGTTGGATTTCTCCCTATGACCTCAGCTTCTCACTGCACAAGGCCTTGCCAAGTTTCAATAAAAATTCCCTCCTCTCCCTGTCAAAAAGCCCATGGTTATTTAGCAACCATCAGCAGTAGGAATCATTTCTTCACTAACAAACTGGCCTTCACTGTTCCAGGAATAAATAAGGCAGCAGATTGGGCACCTCTTAGCCACATGCAATGAAACTGGAAGCTGCTTTGGGCCCCTGGGCTGCAGAATTGCACCTCCTGGCAAGGAACAGCACACTTTCAAGTAACAAACCTACTGATAACATGCCTTCAAGCAGCTGTAGCTAGTGCAGATCAGACTGTAAAGACAAACTCCACGGAGAGTAGTATCAATTACTAACCTAATAACAGTGGCTATTAGGACTACATTGTCCTTTGCTCAAATAAAGGCATATAGAGTGGGATGCTGCAAGCCTCCCTCACTTTATTCTCAGCTGAGGGTCTGTAACTACTCCAGTCTTCAAAAATGGAAGAATGGGGAAATTATGGGATTTGTAACAATCACCCCTCAGAGCCACAGTTCTGCAGGGTAAATAATTGTCTTCTGAGAATAAGTCATGAACCCTATATTACAAAGGACAGCTGAGCAGCACTTCCCCACAGTGGTGAGACTGCAGAGTTTCAGCTAAGAACTTAGATGACTACTGCATTGTTTTCTGACATGTGGAGCCTGAGCCAGCCCCTATCTCCAAAGCAATGCTTAACTCCTTGGTCATGTTATTCAAGATGCTTAGTAACTTCTGTAGCCAATGGATTTGTGGTTAGAACAAACAATGGGGTTTTGTCCTACACAGATGCTCTTTTTTTCAAACTGATCCAAGTTAACAAGAGCATTCATTAATAGTGACATTCTAAAACTCCTATGTAGAACTGAAACATAACTGCTCAGGCTGTCTCCAAGTCAATTTTTGTAATACAGTACTTACACAGTCTCATTACACTCAGTAAAAGTCTCTTTGCCAGACTAAGAAAGAATACTGTATTTTCTATGTTGTCTTTAGGGTTCCTACCAGAAGATCAAAAAAGAGGCTTCAGAGGCACTGGAGGTCAGGCTTGGAATTCATCACAGTCTGATAAGAAGTAGCACCAGGAAACCCTCAGCCTGAGATAAAGCTGAAGTTGTTTCCTTCAGTACTGTTTACATATGAACTTTATTTCTTTGAAGAGTCATTGCAATCTCTCCTGCACAACCTGCCTTCTCTAACAAGCCTCATTTGATGTCTATGTAGCACGACATCCATTTCTGTTCTTGGACACAAGAGTGTCTATACTGAATGTATAAGCAGGATTTCACAACTAGATACAGATGCTGCCATTTAAGTGGCTGAGTGTTTCCTGTTAAGGTTGTAACAAGTTGTAAAGCATTACAGAACCCCAGAGTGGTTAAGGTTGGAAGGGACCACTGGCGAGGTTCACAGCTCCAGCCTCTCTGCTTAAGCAGGGTCTTCCTAACGATCTCTGATTAGCAGTCCCCTAATTACTTTTATCACCCTCTGCTCAAAACTGCTCCAGAAGCTCCATGTCTCTTGCCCTGAGAAGCCCAGAACTGGACACAGCATTCCAGATGTGCCTCACCAGGGCTGAGTAGAGGGACAGGATCACCTCCCCTGACCTGCTGGCAATGCTCTTCCTAATGCAGCTCAGGATTCCATTGTCCTTCTTGGCCACGAGGACACACTGCTGGCTCATGGACAGCTTGTTTTCCACCAGGACCCCAGGTCCTTCTTCCCAGAGCTGCTTTCCAGTAGATTGGTCCCCAACCTGTACTGGTGTGGGACCCTGCATTTGCTTTTGTTGAACTTCAGACAGTTGTTCTCTGCCCCTCCTCCAACTTCTCAGGATCCTTCTGCACAGCACTCTGGGGTATCAGCCACTCTTCCCAGTTTTGTGTCTTCAGTGAACCTCTGCAGAGCCATTTGCCCCTTCATCCAAGCCACTGATGAATGAGTGAACAATATGCAAGCTGGTCAAGTCTTCTGTCATTCAGCCAGTTCTCAAATCACCTCACTGACCACTCCTCCAGTCTGCACCTCCCAAGTTTGCCTATGAGGATGTTGTAAGAGACAGTGTTGAAAGGCTTGGTGAAGTCCAGGCAGAAAATATTCACTCCTCTCCCCTCATCCATCCAGGCAGTTTTGTCACTGCAGAAGACAACTGGGCTGGTTGAGCATGATTCACCCTTAGTGAATCCATGCTGACTACTCCGGGTCACCTTCTGGTCTTTCACATGCTTGAAGATGGCCTCCAGAACAAGGCCCTCCATAACCTCTCCAGAAACTGAGGTGAGGCAGTAGCTGCCTGGGTACTCCTTCTTGCCCTTTTTGAAGACTGAGAGGACATGTGCTTTCCTTTAGTCCACAAGCAGCTCTCCTGACTGCCATGACCTTTAAAAGATGACCATGAGTGGCCTAGTTACGATGTCTGCCATCTCTCTCAGCCCTCATGGATACATCCCATCATAGCCCAGGGACTTGTAGACATCAAGATGATCTCTAAGCCAATCCTCCTTGATTCAACAAAAGTTTTCCTTTCACCATTCCTTTTCCCTCGTCTCCCAGGTCAGACATTCCCAAGGGCTGGTCTTGTCAGTGAAGACTGATGGACAGAAGGCACTCAGTAACTCTACCTTCTTTGCATACTCTGTTACCAGAGTCCCCCCTCCATTGAATAACAGGCCCACATTTTCCTTCATTTGCTATTTGTTATTGATGTATTTGCTTGCTGTAGTTGATATCCTTGGCCAGATTTTTGATTCCAGGTGGGCCTCAGCCTTCCTTGTTGCATTTCTGTATACTCTGACAACATCTGTATGTATCTCTTAAGTGTTCTGTCCCTGCTTCCTTCTCCTGTGTATCTCTTGCTTGTGATTAAGTATCAACAAGAGTTCCTTGTTCATCCATGTAGGTCTCTTGCCCACTTTGCTCAATCTTTTGTTCATCAGGATGCACCAGTTTTGAGCCTGAAAAGAAGTAGACCTTGAATATTGACCAGCTGTCTTGGATCCTTCTTTCCTGCAGGCACATTCCAATGGTATTTGTCCAAGAAAGTCCCTGAACAGGCTAAAGTTAGCTCTCCAGAAGTCCAGGGTTGCAATCTTAATTGCCGCCCTTCTTCCTCTATGGAAGATACTGAACTCCACAATCTCATGGTCACTGTAGCCAAGGCTACCCCAACGTCCATATGTTCAAAAAGGCCTTCTTTGTTTGATAGTATTAGGTCCTTTTATTTTTATTATTACCTTTTATATTGCCACACATCCAGCCACACTGAAGCCCAGCTGTCAGCCTACCAAAAAATCCATCCTAAAACTTGAAATTATAATAAATTTTTAAAAAATAATTTTAAAAACCCAACAACACACCATGCCACACCAAAAACATGAATGTCATACATTAGAGACTGAAAGCCTAACCACCAGAATTTACATCAGTCGCCTCCTTCTTCCTTCCTTCTCAGGTATTGTCATTTTCTTCCTCAATTTAGTTTACATTAAATATTAATGTTAGTGAATTACTGCTAAGACAGCTGTGTTTTCCAAGTGTGCCTTATTCAGTAGTACATAGGAAAGCTGTAAACTTCTTCAATCCAGTTCTTTAAAAGGAAACACCTCCATGTGATGTACAACCTGATAATTTTTGTTTCAATGCAGACTAAAGCACCTAATCTAAATCTCCAAGGTATATGCTTACAATAATGACATGAAACCAAAGTTAAGATGCGTCTAGACTCTTTTTCTTACATACTTATGCTTAATATTGATGATCTTGGTGTATAACTGATGTTAACTTAATAAACTTCACAAAAACTTTCCATTGCTGAAGTGTATACCAGGCAGACAAACAAACTAACCACACCTTCAACAAACAATATGATAAATACTAAGAAGGTTAAAAGAGTACTATGGAGGAAAAAGAAACATTTTCAGCTGTCATGCAAAAGAAAGTTCTCTTGCTCGACAAACCAAAGAAAGAATGTGATGTATCAGAGTAACTCTAGCAAGCAGAAGTGAGATCAACAACATTTGGTATGAAAAGACAAATCTCACTCAGGTTGCTTGCTTTATTTCATTTACTGTAAGTCTGATGTTCCTATGCCTGGCTCCTAGCTAGCAAGACTCCAGAAAATACAAAATATTAACACAAGTGCTTCATTCAAGTGTACAAATTAATTCCTTCTTCACTACCTCCTCCCAAAGTCTCTGAAAAATCAAAAGGAGAAGAAAACCAGTATTTTCTAAAACGATGAGACAGTAAAGAAAATATGCAGGCCAGTTCAAAAGGCATGAAAATAGAACTAACCCCTTACCCTCCAAGTAAATTGTTAAAATTCAGTTGCTAGTTCAGCCTGACCTTTGCCAGCTGTTTCCTCCTTCCACTGCTTCTTTGAGATACATATATATATATTAATTTCTTTTAAGATACATGAAAAAGTTTAACTTCCCAGTTGATGATGAGCAGATGGGATTTCTTCAAAGCCTTTTACCTTATCATACCCATCATTAATCAAGGATAGCCTATTTCACAAGGCCCTACCAGTAACAAGAGATGAAAGAGAGAAACATTCAGCTTTCCTTTATTTTCACCATTTCAAAAGTTCGGCACAAAATTGATTCTATGTACAAATATGTATTTTTAATGCATATTTAAAAGTCCTGTCCCTGAAATACAGTGCAAACACTGCAAAACAAGACCGAGACCTGCCTGTCCTACAATAACGACCCTATAATGTTTCATTAATACCCTCATTATAAAACTGCCCTGACTTTTATCTTTGCGATACATTTTTCCCCAAAATTTTGCAAAGCTAGTAGTTTGGATATGACAAATTAGTTTTCAAATAACCATCAAGCCATTAATTCCTACTTTTTTTACCTCCTTAAAGCGTTAGAATGTTATTTACAATATAGACAAAATCTTATTTGATCATCACCAAGTTGATTTTGTTGGTAAAAAAGGTAATACAACAAATACAACAAATCTTAAGATACTTAGTCTACACCAAGACAAAAAACAGTAAAAAGGAATTTAAAGTTGTTTAAGTAAAAAGGAAAGCTTGCTTACTACATCTTTTCATTAAAATGAGTGCAGAAAATTTGCTCTATCCCACTCCCAGCATGTCATCAAGACACAAGTGAAGCAAATTTTTTGGAAATCTTCTTACAGTATTAAGTCTTAAGTATCCTTCAAGTATCCAACATTAAACCAACATTAAAGGAATGGTATGTATGAAGGCTAGAAAAATCTGAGACAACAGTGAACACAAACCAGATGAGTCTAAGTCTCACAGTTACAGCAATTCACAAACTTCCGTTTTCATCACGCACCAAATGAACAACTAGCAGTTACAATCGTTCGTTACCTTATGCATACTTTCATTAACACTTAACCAGTGAAGCTCTTCACAAATCCACATTAATTGACATCTGGATTATTTCTCAGAGATGTCCAGCCATACATACATCTTCAACTTTTCAGACAACTCTTACCAGTAAAGTTCAAGGAGGCAAAAAAAGAAAAAACTCCTCAATATAAAGCCTAGGTGAGTTGCTGACTTGTTCCTCTGCTTTTATTGGTTAACTGTTTGTTTTAGAGTCCTTTGTTGTTGTATTCCAGGATGCTACATTGCTAATACTACAGTCAGGTAAGATATTTTGTCAGTATCAAACTCAGCTTTTAAAATAATGGCTGCTAATGTCACCAACACTTGCATTAAGAATGACCTTCAAGAATTCACTGAGTTGCAGCACTGAGTCAAGATGAAATTCACTAGATATTAGCAGGCTTACTTAACCAGACCACTGTGTCAGCTCAATACATCATCTTCAGTAAATTAGCACATGTTTTTCCCTTTCCTGTTTTATACTACATTTTCTACAGAAAAATTGCTTTTGTTTCCATGGTACTAGTGACGTGTTACACTGACATTGTGTAAAAAAAAGTTACTCAGATGGAGACATATTAACTTGTGATAATTTCTAATCTGTTGACCCATGAGACAGACTTTGGTATTAGAAAAACATGCTGAAATTACAACTAAAAATAGAAGCAAACTCCTACAATGGATATTAGATGATAAAGGCAAGTGAGCACAGCTGCTGCGAAGCAAAACCACGCATCACTGATCTACTCAAATTCTTGAGCATGTTAAGCAAAACAGGAAACAAAGAACCCAGTAGGTTGATGTAATTTATTTGAAATTTGAAAAAAAACTTTGAAATAAAGATTTGTATTACAAGAGACTACTAAAAAATCTTAAATTATAAAATGGTGTTGCAAGTTTAAAATGGGCAAATATATGAAAGATAAGATTCATTTTCTTGAATATATATTAATTATAATATATTCTTTTGAAGTCTACTAACATATACATGGTTTGATAATACCTCACTTCAGGTAAATAAGTAACTTAAAAGTATATGCAATTTTGTTACAGTAGTTCAGAAAATCCTCAATTATTATTTTGTCTTCCAGAATAGCAATTTTTTATTTACACAAGATAAATTCACTCTGGGAATACACTTACACCTTTGTCTGAATTAAGCAGAAATCTGTCATTTAGGAATATAATACCTAAATAAAAGTAAAAATGCTAATAAAGAACTGAAAACCTTGGCCTACCCTTGATATTCTGGCATGTTAATTCATGATTATGAAAAACATAAATGCAAAGAGTAAGTAATTACCCCATCAACTTTTTGCAAAGATGCAGATGGATTAGCAAAAAATGTTTTCTCACTACTGTTTGTTATGTCTAGAAAATGTTTTACAAGTATGGTCTTGCTGGTATAAACAGAGCTTCTCAGAAGGAGTCAGATATAAAGGAATACATCATAGGTTCATAACCTTTCTATAAATTAGACCTCTGTAAAGTAGGAAAAGATGCAAAAACCCAAGACAATTAAAGGTGGCTAGACAGGAAGAGATAAAGACTCTGAGTACCAGGACTGTAGATGAAACTGAGCACTGATGAACATGACACTCTCACATCAGCCCAATGAAAGTTTACAGCGTACAAAATTGGATTAAAAGATAAAACTCAAAGCACTACTGAGTGCAAAGAGATGAGGGAAAATAACAAGGAAAGCTTTTAAAGGCATTGATAATCACAAAGTTAAGAGTGTCCAGAAAGTGCACAGGCAGGGAAATGCCAGACTCTGGTTCCAGAAGAAATTCTTTAGGAAATACATGACAAAGATACAAAACAACCCTTCATTAAAAATTAACTGCAATAAGTTCTAGACTACAAAAAGAAATACTTTTTCCACATACTGCTTAATCAGAACTATGACAAGATATAATCAACCATTATTGCTTTCAAGAATGCCAGTATAAATGGTTGATAAGCACACCTCAAATTTGATTATGAGATCATGAAAAAAAGTCAGAAATCCTTATGCTTAAGGATATCAGTTTCCTAACTGATCATAAAATATGCAAACAGACCTTATTTTTCTCCTGCTAAAGAAGTGCCAGGTGTGCAAGTTGGGAGCATTTTATCTCTCTGTAATACATACTGATTTCTTACATAAGCAACTACTAGCAGATGTGTACAATCCTGACTTTGCCCAAGTACAATACACAAAAAGTGCTTGTATGAGAACAAATTATGTCTTCATGTTTGACTGGGGAAATGGTCACTGCACATTAAGAATCTTAACCACATTTACTGAAGGCTTTCTAAACTTACTTGACAAGAAGCACAATTTATGATGACCAAGCCTTGAAAATTTCTAGATTAAATCCAGACTCCATCTTCAGCATGTCTATTTATCAGCAGAAGCTCTTTCTGGTGTATGAAATCAGTAGCAAGAAGCTCTGACAGACTAGACTGGCTACAGGATACACTCCCTGAAACACCCTAGGGACTGCTCTTCTTAAGTTACACCACAAAATTTAGCAATCCTAAACATGGAGGGGCAGAAAAACCCAAACCTCAAAGTTTACCCAAGTTCTCCACAGCAGTCACCTAAATTCAAGTGATGAAGCAACTACACTCTTCCTGCCACGTCTGGCACATGTTGTGCTGTACCCCAGAGGGTGAAAAGATGAGTGGTGAAGTGCTTTGGATGTAGAAATAATATTTGCATTAGGCCAAGAATACTTTTAACGTCTAAATTTTTAAATGTATAATTACTTTCTTAGCTGAACTAGATAAACAACTCATAAGATCTATTTCTTCATACCACAGAATTGAGCAATAAAGTCTGTCCTTTGTATTAAGTCATCACCAAAATGGAATGTTTCCATTTGTGGGCAGAACCAGAGAAAGGGGGGACAGCAGTAAGCAGTTACACTTACTAGGAGTCTAATATGGGGGCTAAGGAGGTTCCAAAACCTTGTGACATATTGACACAAATAGTTTGAAAATAACACTACACAGAAAAATATTTTCTAATTAATTAAGACAGCAAACTTACACAGGATCAGAGGATAGCAATTTCAAAAAATTGTTAGCGAATTTTAGTTGTTTGTTGAAATTCAGCCATATAACACATATAAGACTTTGTTCATTAAAAATACATAGATAAATGCATTATAACTATGTGTTCATTGCCACATATTTTCAGAAAATAACATCCAGAGAAATAGCATGTTTGTGCCTACATCCTTTTTGTGTCAGTACAAGATCCCTGATGTAAAAGAGTCACTTCAGTAGAGCTAAAGAACAGACTAAAGCTAACAGAACCGATAAGGCACTTATTCACTGTCATGACCTAAGAAATTCCTCTGCAAAGAGAACCTTGACAGAGAACCTTGACAACAGATTAACAAAAATCAACACGCTTTATTTATATTTCTATTAGAGATACCATAAAAAATAATCAAACTCCACCACAATGCTATTTATCAGCTTATCAAGCTTGTTTAACAATGGAGACTAGATATGGTAAATTTTGGCTGCATGACTAATCGCTTTAAGGCTTAACAGGAGCACTTTAGGAGTATTTCTACATTGGCTTAGTGTGTCAGAATCAGGGGAGATACAACATATTCCTTTTAATTTCAGACATTAAAGAAAGAAAAAATAAGTTTAGTACATCAACAGCAACTCTTGGCATATATAGTTCACTACAACATTTCATACAGCAAGCAAATCTAAAAACGGCATACAAGGAATCTAGATTTAAAAATAGGCCATTTTGCCTCATTTACGTGCTTAGTTTAATCCTGCTGTAAAAGGACCGGTTGCTTGAAAACTGTGTTAAAATAATTTTTCAGAAGGCAAAACTAGATAATATAAAGACAGTAATATTTCCGTCTGAGAAATGTTCATGTTTTCAGCAAAAATTACAGGGCTAAAAGTGAGTGTAGATTTCAACTTTAGTGCCTCACCGCTCCTCTGCTAACGAGCCCAATGGATGATATAATTATAAATAATATCATAATTCTGCCCTAGCTCTATTTCTAAAATTATTAGGTAAAAGGTAAGATTTTCTAGTGCACTGAGCTCAAGGACAAAAGCTAAACTGCATGAAATTCTCAATTTTCTTACTGATTTTGCTCTACTGAGCCATCCAGTTTGTTCCAGAGACAGAGAAGTTTGCATAGAATAGGCACACATTTTTTCTATACTTCCCTAAAGATTTACAAATATCTACATCATCATCTAATAAGATACTGCAAAGTTTTTAACAATCAAAGGTTGGTACACTGCTCGGTACATATGCAAAAGAATACTAAACAGTTACACTGGTTTTCACACAAGCTGTTTTCCCAGACACTAGCATAAAATCCTGATTTCACTGAAATCAAGGGCAGAACTCTCATTTATTTCATTGCTGGCCATGATTTCATCCCAGGACTTTGTTACTTGTCAAACACAGATTTGCATCCTTGGACTTTAAACCCATAGGCACTACGTTCAGCAGTCTTTTACCCTGGCTTGGAACGCCAAAGCAGAGATTCCTTGTGGTTCCTAACTAGTTCCTGAAACCCACATTTGTCACCCTGGAAGGCAGTGAAATGTAAACAAATTTTAAGAACACTGTATCCCTGACTTCAGCCCATGATTAACAAAGTATGTGAAAGAATCTAATTCATTATTATAAAAATAAGTCCACCTACAGCTCAAATTCAGCTTGCAAGAAAGCAGTTATGAAGAATTTCTGACATACGGCTGAACCAACAATGTCTGGAGGAACTTGGATCTCCTATTCCAAACCTTTTTGCCTACTTAAAAAAAAATAAAAAAACACTGTGACCAAAAGCCCAGACTGCATTCCAGAGGTCTAGGAATAGCTTGTTTTCCTATTTGCAGTTGGTAAATTTGAAGTCTGTGAGGCATTCCTCTGGTTTTTAAGGATGTCTCTGATTTCTCCTGAAAAATCCACTTTGCTTCATTCCCTACATGTAAAATTTTGCTCACCCGACAACTACAAGCTTTGTTATACAAAATATTTTTCAAAGTCAATTTTGAGAAAATGTAATTCAATACATTCCTTTTTTTGTGATACTGTCCCAGTCCTTAGTTTTGGTACAATATACTAGGCATATATGTTAAGTTGCTGAAGCTTGTGACTTACAGGCTCATGTTACATACAGGCATAACAGTAAACCACATTTCACAATACTTATTTCTTTTTCTCCCTGTTGCATAAGGGATGGTTTTTAAACATAAGCTGAATATTGTCATTCCAACAAGTCTAAACTATAAAAAGGACAGGTTATAAAGTGTTTGAAATTACATCCTTAGGGCTCAATTTAGAATCTTGTCCTCACATTCTTTTCATTTGCATGCTTCGTTGTTGAAATTGTCTGCTAGAGTTCTTTTTCTTTCCTTACTAATGACTTCAAAGAAATACATGCTTGAACTCCTAAATATATTAAACCGACTTAAATTACCTTAAAACATCCAGTGACTGCTCAGCAAACCAGAAAAAGCATAGTGCACTTCTAGAAATAATACACTATTAAGCTAGGGAACTGCATGCATAATGAAGTACAAAATAAACACATCTAATTAAAGAATACCATCAATATCTATTTTATATAATTTGGATTTATTAAAGCTGCTAAATCATCATGGTAATATACAAACATAAAAATTAATTTAAAAACTGAAAGCAACTATTTAAAATTATTTTTAAAAAATCTTTTCATGACATACTATTTAAGCTTTTTATTTTCTAGGGGACCAAACAAGAAAAAAACAAACTGTTATTCGCCTTCCACAAAGAGACAATTCAGATGTACAATTCGACTCTAAAAACACATTGGTTTACAGTATAATTTCAAAGAGCATGTGTTATGTCTAGGTTTATTAACTTGAAAAATTTAAGGACAGCACTACCTTCTATAATTCTATTACAGAATTCTGAAAATTGAAACACAATTTTAACAGAACTGAAAAACCATCCTTAATGTGACCATATTTTGGGCTTTATAGAAAAAGATAAAATTATTCTGTTACTAAAAGAGGTATCTCAATTATAAACCAGACCAGAATTTGTATTTTCAAATAAGATGATTGACAGTGACAATTTCCTGCCAAAACAAACAGAAAACTTGCTGTTCAAAATATTTGCATAGGCTAATACATGTTAAATCATAAAACTGATCAAACAACCTTATGAATGTACTAAAACACAGAAAATTTGCAAATAAAATCTACTGAGATAATTTGTCATGGTAGGAATATAAGCAAAATAGTACCATCCCAGGACCACCGATAACAGTCTGTATTTTAGAAACATCATATTCCATGGCACCAGCTGCTTTGTGAATTACACAACCTCAGCAGCCTGGCAGAACTTGTTCCTCTGAACTTTTGGAAACTGGCATTCCTGCCAAAGAGACCTTTTTGAGGCTCATACTTGGCCTGTTGGCTCTGCATGAGGCAAATTCACCTCTACCTTCGTAAAGCAACCAGGATCTCAGAAAACTCTGGATACTACTATGAAACCGACATTACACATTCCCAGACCACTTCACTACCTTGAATCACGATGATGCTGAGCACATTCTTCCTGTTTCCAGCACTTAAATGTTCCTCTAATTGCCTAGTATTTCTCAACACTTTTTGAGTTCTTTGGCAGGACTTACTGCTCAGTCCTATTTTTAGAAACTCTGGTAATAAATACCATATACCTACACTTATAGAAAAATTAACGATGAAAAGACATAGCTGTTTGGAATCCCTGGGCTTAACACACCACTTCTGAACAAAGAGTGAAAGATGGAGAAATTACTACTCATCTGCAGTACTTTAAACTCTACTTTGGACTTAGCTTTTTTAAATGCCTTCATTCTCTTGGCTGATCACGTACTGACAAATGAGCAAACACTCTCAGCTGACTATGCACAGCCACAGACAAGAGGTTTGAGTGATGAAGGGCCTGGTTCTGCTCTTCTGGCTGACTAGAAGTGACCAAAATCTTGCAGTCTCTCCGGTCACATTGAGATTGGCTCCTGTTTTTAGGCAGAAAATGGCTGATTCAACGACAGGCACTTTCTAAACCTGCAGCCTGCCTTCCAGGGCAGATACCCAGAACTGGACTGGTGCAAGACTCCACTTCCCTTCAGCAATGGGGAGATAGCAGGAGCATCCTACACACAGAGATAGCTGGCCCAGCTACCCTGCTCAGGATAACAATTGGCAACTATGGGTACTATTAGTAGGCAGATGTCGATCCCCTGCTGCCAGTATTGCCTCACAACAGAACAAACTGGGACTGGGGGAGCTGGAAATGAAACACAGAGTAGGGAGGGAGGAAAAAAAGCAAAAAGCCCCACACAGGAGCCATAGTATGCCTATGTTATTTCGCTTTGGATGTTCTTAAGCAGAGCTGACTTGCTGACCTCTTATAATCCTTACAGCCTGCTGCTTCTTTGCTTATAAGAAGTTTTTTCTCATACACAGTTCTACATACATGGAAACAGAAACTGTTATAGTAGAGTCTTGTTTTCACAATTAAAGCAATCTAGTTACACCAAAGTATCTCCTGTTCATACTTGTTCTTAAAGAGCAGCTTTTTTTAGCTCAACTTAACTCTTGATATAGCACAAATGTACTTAAAAACACTAGCCAAGAAATATCCCAACTATCTTCCTTGACAGAAATGAAGATAAAATCCACCAAGCACCTGAAAAAATATGTGATTTCAAGCTACAGGACACACAGCAATTTCCTACTGAAATTAATCAGCTGGCTATTGAGAATATTTTGACTTTCAAAGTACCCTTAAATTCATTTGCGTTCTCTGTTCTGTAGCTTACACCCTGTGTTACTGTAATTCTTACAAGTTGCTCTTGTTCTGTACTGTATGAGGCTCTGCAGTTTCACAGTTCTGAGTGATTTATTAACAACTGTGAAATAACACACAATGATAAAACCCCCCAGTATTCTAAAAGAACATACCAAGGGCTAAAATTTGGGCTGCACTTCCAGCCATGACAACTTTTCCTGCTTAGTGTAGTTCAACTTTTCCTGCTTAGTATAGTGAAGAACTTTAGTTCTTCACTACAGCTCCTATGAACGCCAAAACATTCTGTATGAGGCTGACACACAGAGTACTGCATGCAAACTGCAATAATTTAATTTTATTGAATTAAAAACAATTTAGAAAACAATTACAACAAATACAGTGTACAACAATTGCAACTCATTTAAACTATAAAGGATATTGGAGGTTTTTTGTATGGTTTGGTTTGTTTTCTTCCCAAATAATATAGGAGGGGTGGCAGGAAGAAAAGCAGAAAGGATCAAAAAAACCAAGAGCTGACATTTGAATTTTACAATAGAGGCACATATTACTTCTTCAATTCTCTATAACAATTTTGACAATTAAAATTATATATTTTCAGAAGACAATCACTGTATTTCATATTTTAACTGAATCTAAAACTATTTAAGTGAGTTTTATAGCCCCAGCAAAAACCAGCTATGACTCCTCCTAGCATGTGCTTAAGAGTAGAGCAGAAATAGTAGTTCTGGAAGCTTCTGTCAAGCATACTAAAAATCTACAAATAAGTCTTTTGTAGCAAGCATTATCATGTTAAGGTTTTAAGAACATGTGCATACTGTTTTCTACACAGCTAGGAAAGTTAATAAAACTGTTTTGAATTACTATAACTGCACTATACTCTGTGTATCGGGAGGATGTTGAATTAGAATAGCAACTACTTCCAATGTGAGTCACTGGTATTTCAGAACTTCACAAAAATAATCAAGAGACACAAACTTAGGAGAGACACACTAAATTCAACATGTCAAGGAACCTAACAACAAATATGCACAGAACTTACGACCTACCCCTCTCAGCATCAAAAACTAACTCCAGCTTTGAAGTGAACTCGTAGAAACAAAAACATTTAACAAGCCTTCCTACAGTATTTTCTATTAGAACAGTGCAGCTGCCACAGACTTAACAGCAAGAAATGTGTGGCAATCACCAGCTCTTATTGCCTCTTTGGTTTCATTCTTTTAAACTGGCAGAATCTCCCCCTCCCCTTTGTCTTTAATGAGAAATAGCTACTCAAGTATTTTTTAAAATGTCATTATCTAACGAAAATGGTACTGTTTAACCATTCGTGTTAGAGATGCAATGTAAATGATGTAACCTAAGAAACCCGAAGTTATGCCCACTAAACTCTTCACCTTCAAGTCTAGGTACACAACTTGTGTAGCCTTCAGGACATGTTTTGTTACATACATGAGATAAGTCTTTTGTCTTAAATGACTTAAAGCTGTAATTGGCACTCTTGGTCTTGTTTCAAGAAGAAACGTTTCTTTGACCAGATATTTCCAGCTTGGAACAGAGAAAGAAGATTCTATTTATGACTCAAAAAAAAAAAAAAACCAAAAAAAACCAGAAAGCTAAGCAAACAGCAGTCATATGTTTTATAACTCTAACATATCTTAATCAGGATGAATATTTTGCCCATTTAAAGAAAATTAAATTAATTAGAAATGTTGTAGAGTGCCTGTGAAGCATATCATTTTCAAGAAGGGAACACAGCCAATGAAAGCAATGAATGTTCATATTAAATTGAGAATTATCTAGTTTCCATAGCTACTTTTTAAACAATTGTAAGCTCTTATCATTTCTTAGAATAACCTTGTTTACTATGAATAACTTTTAAATGGCTGTTCTAAGAAAGAGCTACTTAAAAGCATTTAGGGAAAAAGTACAATAATCAGCAGCAGCTGCTTTAAACTTTTAAAGAAGACAAATAGGTAGTGTTAAAATACAAAAGAACAGTAAATATTACATTTACTTTTTTCATAGTATTACTTGTAATAGAGCATAAGCATCAGACATCTCAACCTGGATTCCAATCTTGCCATGGGAAACACTTCAAAAACCCCTAGCAACATAGAAACTACAGTGCAAGGATCACACAGGCCACATGGTCACTACAAGACATGGGAATTAAAGAAGAGGAGTTCCAGGAGCATAACAAACACCTCAAAGTGGAAACTTGTCACCAGAGCTCCCCCAGGTAACTTTTGTAAGCATTTACTTCATTTTCAACAACATAAACACAATACAAGTAAATATCAATTTAACAGATAGCAGCTATAAAGTCTCATCTTGGTGTGAACTATGCATCATGTAGAAAAAGCATCACAGTACTTGACAACACTCAACAAAGTGCTGCTGCTCTGTACAGAGCAACCCTGACTGTGTGTAACTTAACAGAACTCGTATCCATCGACTTGCTACATCTTACCCTTGGATAAAGTTAATGCACTCACTATGGAAGCTACAGGCTGATTCAAGAGTTACACTGATTCACCTCAGGGACAGAAAGCCCAGACTTTCCTCTCACTTGGCTCCATAGGAAGACTGTGTGTCTCCCTTCTCCAATGGGAACCTGAAAAATGTATGCGATGCCATACTGTTACAGGAAGGACTGACTACTGTTACAGGAAGGACTGATGCGAGACTGTTACAGGAAGGACTGACTACTCTGGAGGCACCCCAAAATTATCTCTTTTACAAGGAGTACATAGAATTACCAGTTCTCCTCTACTCTTTCAATTATAGAGGAAATTGGCGCTGGATGGGAGGAAAGGAAGGAGAGAAAGGGAAAAAAATTAAATAATTACATCACTAAACTTATACACCTCTTTTTCCTTTTACAATCTTAAGCTCTTCAGTCTTCACCTGAATTCCCATTAGAAATGATCTGAATGTACAGCTGTGGGTTATATTTATTTCTAATATCACGTCCAGAAGTACATCAAAAGACAATCTAATTTAGGAATTCACTGGATTTCTAAATAGAACATGAGAACAAAAAAAAGTTTATAGATACAGCCCTCCAGGGTGCAACAGAAGGAAAATACTTCAGGATGCAAAGTGTACTCTGCAGTGAAAAGCTGCTATAAGCCATTGGAATAGCATAAGGGGGAATGAGGGGGAGTTGGCTTCTTGTTAAGGCTCCACATGTGTGCAACAGCTGGAATACCCAAACAGACATTATATAATAACAACAGAAGCTGTTCGAAGCAGTAAGGAGGCACAGCTGGGACTACAGTGACCAGCAGTTGTCCTTCACTCTAGAGCTTTGAGGTTCCAGTTCAGGAAGCAAGACAGACAGGCCAGCAGAGCTTTTGTTCCAGTATACAAACGTATATTTGTATTTCTGTTTCACTGTCATTATTAATTTGGCAGTGGCATCGATTCCGCAACTATCCTTGTCCACCATGCAGAAGCCAGAACAGAATCCATATCTTAGTAGCATTTAAGAACAGATTATTCATCAATTGAACACAGTTTAAATGTGTTTGATCTCTTTTCCAGAAGCACATAGAGGTCATAAAATACAAAATAGTCAAAGGAAAGAGCTCTCCCAGGGTAAAAGCCATACAAAATTCATGTTAATTTTAAGCTCCCCAAAACTGTCACATTCTTAAAGTACTTTAAAAAGTGCTTAAAGCTAAAGGGATTCTAGACTCAGATATTGCTGTCCAGAGGCAATCACTGAAGATTACCAAAGTATTAACTTTGCTCCAAGGCAATCTGGGAGTGTGGTTCAGAAAGCAGTTGAGCAGCATCCTGTTGGGAATGCATGTGTGGAATCACAGTGAGACTCTTTCAAAAAAAGGTAAGTCTATTAAGACTGTAATTTGAAGTATAGGACTGCAGCTGCATTTCATGAGTGCCTTGCATGCTGCTGCCGCAGTGATACTTTATCTTTTCAACATTCTTTCCAAGATATCTCCGCTTGTCTGGTGCAAGTTCTGCAAGTTCACTGCACGTGCACAGTACTTGATGTGGCCAGAGGCTATCCGGGTCCAGTCCTTTGAAAGGAATCTATGTGGAACCCTCAACAGAAGTACAAAGGACACTTGCAGCCCTAAAGATTTCAACCCAAACAGGTGTAGAAGAAATCACAAATGTTCACATTCAAAAGGTCTTATCAACAAGTCTGGACTTTGTCCACCAAAGCACCAAAGGTTTTGCTCAAGGCAGTTTGCCATAACGATCTGTCCACTTCTCACACCATTGTGAGCTAAAAAGATCTATCAGATGATTAGCCCATTTTGTAATAGTCACAGGGCTTTTTGCCTTTCACACCAAACTTAAGGCCATGGTCTTTAGACCCAGGTCTATTACAACCCAATGAACAGCAAATACTCAATCCAACAGAGGTAACTACAAATCATCTGTTAGCTAAATGGGTTAGCACTGAAGTGTGCACTAGCAGTGTTCAAAAAGGACACCAAGATGAGACTGACATTATTGTCATCAAAAAATCATCATCTTCTCTGCCAACACAAACGATCCTAGTCCTGAGGGAGACCAGCCATTTGAACTAACAGTGACTTCAGCTCCTGCAGCCTGATGACTACATTTCCCTAGAATGATGAATGGAGGTGTCCTTGAGGGCTGACTCAGTGCCTGGCAGTACAAAGAGATGAGTAACTACCTTTGAACCAGTTTTTGTTCTAGCACACACAGAGCATAGCACAGCCAAACACTACACAAGCGAGAGTTAACCACAGCATCAGAATGTCAAAACACTGGTCTCAATTTACCAATAGCTGGTTCCAAAGATCCTTCTTGCCTAGTGCTCCTGCAGCAATGAAATTAACCATGCCCTCAACTGACAGCTCAGATCTGCATTACCAGTCCCAAACCACTTCTGATTTTCATTAGGAGTTGGGTGAGGACAGAAAGCTTCAGCAATAAAAATGTAAATTCATATGGAGCCTCTATTTACATAAGGAGACCCCCCCCCGTGCAGAATGCCCTGCCATGGAAAGAAGAAAATGTTAATAATTGTTTTAGAATTTCTAGAATGACATAATTGAATGAGTATGTTGATGTTTGGGATCAAGGATATCAAGACAGCTGATCTTCCTCAGAGCAACTATGATAAAGTGCATGCAGGATGGAGTGACTGAAAACAAGGGGGGTGTAAATTTTTTAATCCAGAACAAACTTTTCCAAACCTTTAACAGCAAAGCAAGAAGAACTCTAACTCATTCATTACGAGAAAACTCAAAGAATTAACTTGGCTAATGGATAAAAATGTGTTCTGGAGAACAGCTGAGAATGCCTAAGCTGGAAAAGAGTTGAGATGAAGTGCAGAGAAGTAGAGGTTCTACATCCTTGGTAAAGATACAGAGCTGACTACTAATTCATCAGCTGCCAGGTCAGTTGCTCTAGGCAAGAAGTCTGAGCAGAGAAGGTGTATTAACAGTCACCCGCAACAGAGAGTTCCTGAAAACAAGCACTCAAGCACTGCTCCCCCTATACAGCCTTAGGTTTAGCTGGACAATTTGCTGCTGCTGTTTTATTGTCCCCATGCTGAATCCTACACATCAAAAGAGATGGCTGAGTTTGTGAGGACAGCTACAGCAATTCATAGGGGAATGGAGGGGAGGATGTGAGCACACAGACCAGAACAGGACATGAAACATAAGAAACACAAATTGATATTCTGTAATTTTTTTTCTTTAGATTTATTAGTTACAGGGATAGAATTACCACAGGAAAATTTTGTATTAAAAGAGTGCTGTGCCCCTGTGCCCCCTTACCCCTAGCTGTACTGTGGTCTACAAAAGAAGCTGAATAGGAGGATCCCAAGTAATTTCAGATTGACTGTGACTTCACCTCTTTTGTATAATGTGTATTAGTAATCTGCCTACAGAAGTCATGAGACAATACAACAGAGATCACATTTCTTGATTTGCATCCATCTGTCATTTGAAGAGAGGCTTTCCTTCAGTATTCAATAGCAAGACAATTATCCACAATGAACAAAAGAGATTACTAAAGAAATGTGCTGCCAATAAATGACATAATCCAGTGAATTTAAACCACTCCTCTAAAAATTCTGGCATTCTACAACATGAAAATAAAGCCTAAGTAGAAGGAAAAGCAAAGCTTGCCACCTACTGCCCAATGACATAATAGTACATACTAATATTGTCTATCTCCTTTTAACAGACTCTGTTTTCTTGACACAGAACATACAGAATTGCATTTTCAGTTGTCTATTCAAAGAAACAGAAAATGCAAAACTTGTTCACGTAATATCCAAAAGCAGTCTTTCTTCTAAAACTATTTATAAAATCCCTAACAAGCCAGAAACATTATTTATCATAGCATCCAAAGTGACAAGGAATCCTTTTTCATATCCTCCAGTGGTGCCAGAGGCTTTAATAAAATCTGTCCCCCAGCTGCATGATAAATTTCAAAGACAGTACTTTACATTTACAAAAACATATTACAATAGATAAAGGCTATCAGAAAATATCTTTTTCCCGTACTCATCTGGAGAAGATATTTCTGAAGCTATATATGGCATTAGCAACAAAATGGGCCATAACAAACACTGGCTTATTGCAGATATTTTATTTGTTCTATAAACTTCATGTCTCAGCATCAGAAATGATCCTGTGTGATGTTTTCAAGCACAGAGAAATTCTCTTCAATAATTACAATGCTTTGTTAAGCTATTACTGCAAAGGTATTTATTTTCCTAATATAACACATACAAAAAAATCATTTCTGAATAACAGTAGGTCCTTTGCTTAGAGTAGGTCCTTTGCTTAGGAACTTACTTAACTCAAAGTCAGGTAGCCATGATTCAATTGCCTACAAAACTCTGGAGCACACCAGCAGACTTATCTTCAGAAACAACACCATGCTGCACACTGCAAATTAGCCCACAGTCCACCTTCTGCTGCAGGTTCTCCAGCACTGCTCTCTAAGGCCATGAGATAATTCAGGGAGATTTTGATAAAGAGGGAAGCAAACAAGGATTTACTGCAGAGTCCCTCTAATAGACTGCAGTCTGGTTACAAAGTCTCAATCTATATTTGAACAATAATATCAGAAGAGCCCACTTTCTCCATCTGCCTAGTGTTCTCCACCAGATACACTCACACAAAAAGAAGTATCAGTCTCCTCAGATAATGATGAACAGTAACACCTAAACTTTAGCACAAGGTGGCATGAGTAATAAACCTCATTAGACGTGGTTAGATTAGCAACCGATTACACATTGTATAAAACAATAGTTTTGGATTCCTGGGCAGAACTGATTGAGGTACAAGGATACAAGGCATAGGTACCCTTTATGGAGCTTAGGTAAAGTGGAAACTGCTTTCCAGTGAAGCACTCAGACACTGGCACTGAAGAAAATAAATTTACTGGAGATGAAATATGTGTCACTCAGGATTTCTAAATCATGAGCAGAACAGGCTATTCACAAGAATGAAATCAATGAGGCATTTCTAATCAATCAGACAGGCCCAACCCTGAAGATACATCTGCCTTTGTCTAAGGCCAATCCACATCATGTTAATGAAGATTCTTAATCCATCTAGTTATCTGCTACACTAGTAAAATGCTAAGACTAAGTAAATCCCCTGAAAAAGGCTTCTTTGTATCTTTGTTATCTATTTAATAACATTATTAACAGTGGAGTTTCAATAGAGATTGGAAGTTAAGACAATACCAAAACTTATATTGATACACAAGACACATAAATCAGCTAATAGGTGCAGCTAATATTATTTTAAAGGGCTTTAGATCAAATGTTAAGCAAGATTTCTGATACAAAGACCAAAGACATCCACAAATATTTTCAAGTTCAACATACCTGAAACAGGAAAATGACCCAGGTTTGGTGATTGTTTGATCATTACAACACTAAACAAAAACAACTATATTTTTCTAAAGAGAGAATATTGCTAAATCACATTTTTATACCTGAAATCAGTAATAAAACCTATTCTCACTTTGCTTTTCTTCTTCAGAAAGTTAAAGGTACAGTTGTATTCTGACAGAACAGTTTTCCAAATCAACCTACTGAGATCAATCCACAGCTCTAAAGGGAATGAAAATCACATGAAAACTATTTCCATTTGCTGCAAGGAAAATGGCTATTTGCAACACTTTTTATTTCAGCCACATCCCATAATCATTATTGTTGCACAGTAGTTTGCTTAGAGCAACCTGAGTGGGTTATTTGTAATCTGTTTAGCTAAAAAGTCTCAGTTAAGTGAAAATTGTTGCATAATTGTTTTACAATCAAAAACACTTGCTAACAGAGAAGCTCTTTTAATAGCAAAGGTTCTGAATGCGACAACGTTGCAAATGACACAAGAGCAATATATCAAACCAAACTTATCAATACAAATACATCTTTGTGACACTGAAAACACACCGTTATGCTTTCCAAGAAAAGCTGTGCTCCTCCAGCCCCAGCAAGCCCCTGGAAAGAAGTTCTTCTGATTGTTTCCCAACATCTCCTGAAATAATTGTTTGATGATAAATAGTAAAAATTCCAATAGTTACCGAGGAAAAAAAACCAAAGAAAACCAAAAAAACAAATCGCACCCTGAAAAAGCCACTTCGGAAGAGAACATACCATATTGCAAAACAGTAAAAAATAACGTTAAGAACTCCTCATTAAAGCACTCTCTACACATGCAAGCACTGAATGTTCAGGCACGTGTGTTTTTAAGCTAAAAAAAAAAAAACCAAAAAACCCCACCACTATGGCTTGAAATAGTGGCTTACAGTCTGCTTTTTAACAAAGCTGACAGCACCAGTACAGTTTAGAGGCAATTTTCTTTTCTGAAAAGCAGTTGCCTTGAAAGCAAGACAATGATTTTCACACACATGGAATATGCCTAAATCATTACGTCTCTATTTTGCTGTATTGACATACAGGAGCATCAGCATATTCCAGTAGCACTCAAAAAAACTCCAAACAAACCAAAACAACAACAAAAAACCCAACAACAAAGAAAATACACCCACAAAACCAAAACAACTTAACAATAAGTTAATTTAAAAGTTGACTTCACCTCATGGAGTGTGTTCAGGTCGCTGGGGTTGCGGGAGGAAAGGTACACTGACATTCTCAAAAGTACTGTGCTTTAGAGGATAATATGGATAACTGATCTGCATAAACTCTTTACAAGACTATTTGGAAGAACACGAAAAACCTGATGGCTAATAGGATACACTGTGTTTCCTTGCAGCAAGTCTCTTGTTGAAAGCACTGCACAAAAGGCATCTCAGAATCCATCCCAAATAGCTCACAGTGGAAAAGTTATTTACCAGATTTTCCCTAGAGCCACCTTGCACTAGCAAACCTAAAACAAGCACACCATGAATTTCTTACACATTAGAAGTCCCTACTGAAGGGATGCAGTCACCAGTGTAACCTGCAGACATAATGCCAGTTTTTCATCTCCCTGACACAAAGCAGTGAGCTCAAGAACTGCTAGAAAAATCTCACCTCTGACCACTGGAGTCATATTTTTAAGTCTGTGAACAGTAAAACCCCAGTGTTGCAAAGCACATGGTGCTAAGACAAGCTCAAACAGTCATGTCACTGGGCTCTAGGAGGGCAGAACAAGTTGCCCATGACTTACAGACCAAAGCTCTGAAGCACCAGGTAATAATCCATGGTTGTATCTTAACAGTGTAGTCATGGCTGGCTCAACATCCTCAAGTACATACTCAGGTGTATCAGCCCTGAGCACAAATATATGCACATGCCTAAGAACAGGAAAAATCAGATTTAAAAATACCAATATGGAATATTTAGCCTAGAATAAAAATAGTAATTGCCAAGATATCATCACTGGAACTATGTTTCAGTTGCTTCAGCTCCTCTGTATAGACCAAGAGAACATACGATCTCTCCTGAAGAAAGAAGGCAGTGTATCATCCAAGTTCCTGGCTTCAGAGGAAAACAGCATCACCAAAAGAGAACAACAACACCTAAAAGAAAACAACTGAAAAACAACTGAACTAAAACTTTCAGAAGCCAGGAAGTCAAACACTTTCTAGTTTTTAGCTTAGATTAAAGTGTTTTGTTTCATTTGCTTGGATTTTGTTTGACTTTTATGATGAGATGATTAGCTCAGTACATGAAAGGAGCATGATCAATCTTTTTAACCTGGATTTTAGCAAGGTGTTTGACAGAATCATCTCCTGATGTAAAAACAGATGAAATATGGATCACCATAAGTGGGTGCAAAAGCTGTCTGTCTGAATAGGTGGTAGTGATACAAAATCCACCTCAGATTAAATGACCAATTCTTTTCCTTAGAGATCAATACTGTTCAACCACTTGATTCATGACCTGGAGAAGGGGAAAAATATAATCTTAGCAATTACACACACTTCCAGTATGGAGGAGTGGCTGTTTCACAGAGGCCTGAGGAATTCTGACAGGCCGGAGAAATAGGCTTGCAGAGTTCAAAAGCAAACACAAAGAGTGATACAGCAACTCTGTGCAAGAGTGTAGATTTGGCACCAAAATGCCTGGAGAGCCCCCCCCCGCCAAAAAGTGGGGGACGTAGTGGACTAGCTGAACACACATCAACAGTATATCTGTGTGGCTAGCACAGGTCTTTCCCACGAGAATTCTTTTTGTGTTTTCTAAACAAAGATAAAGTTTGGATGTTATTAAAAACAGTGTCTCAAGATTTGGACAGTGCAGGCCTGGCCAATCAAGCCTAGGGGGAGGTTTCTGACTGACCAATCTGGGTGACCTTTGAAAACTCTATATATATGTTGGATTCAAACAATAAAGTACTTTTTTCTATGCCACACTGAGAATCGGGGCTTTCCTTCTCTGCTAGCGGCTCAACAGTGACATATCTGCACATGAAAAATGCCAATCATATACTGGGCTGCCTTAGCAGCAGCATAGCCATACAGGTCAAGGGAGTGATTATTCCCTCCATCAGGCACTTGTGAGATGGCATATTGAATAGTGTGACCAGTTATGGACTCCCCAAATCAAGAAAGACACCAGCACAGGGGAGCAAGGCCAGCTGAGGGCCACCAAGATTGTCAGAGACTGGAACACAGCATATGAGGAGAAAGATTTCTCAGCTCTAAGAAAAAAAAAACAGCTCAAGGGGATGATATTGCAATTTACAATTGCCTCTTGAGAATCTGTAGAGGAGACTGAGCCAGACTTCTTAGGGGCATACAGCAAAAAGATATGGGTTAATAATAAATGTACAACAATGGAAACTTCAACTATATAAGGAGAATACTTTTTTCCTGAGGTTGGTCAAACACTGCAACAGAAGCCCACCAATACAGGAGATCTCCAACCCTGCAATCTTGAAAGTATTCAAAGCTCAACCACAAAGCCCAGAGTAACCACTTATAAATGATCTTGCTTTAAGCAGAGGGTTGGACCAGATTGTTTTATAGCTCTAACCTAAGTTTCATCCCTGATTTTCTTTAAAAATTTTCCTTAAAAAAATGTCAAGGTCTTTTTGGACAAAAGTTCAATATTATCAAGAGCTTCCATGAAGTATTTTCAAACAGACCTCACACTTAAGTTCAAGTGCAGGGCTCTTGTAAGTAAAGAGTTCCACTTGCTCTGTACATCTTCAGTGCAAAACTATCATAATGGTGGTGAAAAAGGATGTCCTCCAAAAATATTTACTTTCACACTAGCTACCAGCCTTCAAAATGCCTGTCTATAATCTTTCTTAGACCATCATCTAATACGTTATCTAACTAACCAATCTTAGAACCAAAAGTTCTAAAAAATAAACTACATGCAGTCAAAGGTACAAAAAAGAACTAGTATGCAAGACAGTAAACAGCTAAAAGAGCAGTCTCTTGTACTTTACAGCAATCCTCAGCCTACAGGAGTTTGTACAATAGAAAGTCAACAATCTCTACAGATTTTAAATATATATGTAAACATTCAACTGACAATTATATATTATATAAAAAATGTATTCCATTTTCAGTAACGACTATCCTACATTGTCAGTTTCAGTAGGGTCACAATAGCATGCCCAGTTCTCTCAGGCTTTTTTTTTTTTTTCCAATCTAAGTTCACACTGATCTGCATCAACTAGTTAAAATTGGGAAAAAATAATTAACACTGGAAAAAATACTACATCTTTGAACAGAAGTTAAAAAAACAGCTATAAGACACAAGCTGATATGTTTACTAAAATTAGCAGGCAATTTGCCTGTAACAGCACAGCACTAACCAAGTGACCCAGGAACACAGGTTTGTAGGGGACCCCTTGGCAAAGATTTCTGGCCAGATAAGGCACACCAGTCCAAATCTGCCACCTGAAGCCTGTGCTTTCACCACTCCTTTGATGAGCTTTGCTTTGTCCAACATTAAAGCAGGCTTTCACACTTCATCACCAGCTGCCTCCAAAAGAGGCTGAAGGAGCAATGCTGTGACACTTCAGTGTATTATTGAGCTCCAGTTGGTTGATGCTGTACTCCTTCTGCTGATCATTTCCAGAACCGTACTAGAAAGGTCCCTTTAAAAAAAAAATCTGCACACACAGATGGTAAATTCACAAAATCAAGCTGTTGGAGCTATCCTGTTGCCAACAAGTGAGAACACAAGATGTGAAAGGAACACCCAGAGTTACTGGAGAGGTATCACAGGAATTCAGGCCCACAAAGCATGCCTGTTACTGAGATCAGAATTCCCTACTGGTTCCAATAAGAAGCAGATTTTTGTTTCTGAAACACCACTTGTTTTCAATTACAGCCATCTATACCTTCTGCTAACATTTTTCTGAGATGAGACCTTGTACCTGACAGTATATCCATCTTCAGAGCAGAGCTATGACAGACTTGCTGAATCCAGGATATTCCAGGAAATTAATCTCTGTCCAGCTTTCCTTCTGTTCAGCACCTTGTTCTTTAAAAAAAGATATCTGGAAAGAAGTAAATTAATTCCCTGCTTTCCTACATATCATTACCACCACGATCCTAAGAAAACACGCAAGAACACATCTTCGTGACTGAAGTTGAAAAAGTTGCATTCCTAGACAAAATAGGAAAAAAAAAAAAAAATCAATAGAGGATGGCAAAACAGAAGCTCTGTAGAGGCAAGCCTCCTCTAGGAGCTAATCCCAGGCTGGGATGTGCCCAGGTTCCCACCAGTCCTTGATTGCACAGCAGCAGTGTCCAGATCAGCACATCAACCACACTGACAGTGGATGACTCCACTTTCTAGGAGTGGGAAAAGAAAAAGCCATTCCAAAAGTATCTGGGCAGCCTCACGCAACATACAAGATCTCAAGGTATTCAAAGAGGAATTGAAACAGGAACTAGCCTGTCTGCTCCCTGCCAATATTACAGACCTGACCTCAGAGGGATCTTTCAGCCCTGTAAATTGTCCTAATTGTCATTCATAGGAATTATTTTTGGCACTCATTTCAACAGCTGTATCTAAACATCCACCTTTTGCTTCACTTGATACAACTGCTTTGGTTGGTGAAACAGTCCATTTCCTCTCTCCATCTCTGGCTCCTACACCTGGATCCTGCCAAGGTCTGTAGTCTCATGACTCCAGACACTCAGTTTTCCATTTTCCCATGCCAATATTAAGCTGGCTGAAATAGATTTAGCTTCATGTGATCTCCAAGAATAATAATTCTATCTACCTGAAAAGGTCTCGCTACAGAGTTAGGAGAAAATCCTTAGGCTGAGAAAGGTCACATGAACAACAAAGCCCACTGCATATGGAAGCATGCAGAGGCATTTTGGATAGCACATAACAGATGACTGGATTTGTCAATCCAAAGCTGATTCCTCTACATCTGTGATAATGTCTCACGCAAGTAGGTACAGAGATTTTGGCAAAGCACAAAATGCTGTAGGTACCTTCTAGAAACACTTTGAGCATCATAGCCCAGCAACTAGCATAATATCAGACAAAAATATCAGTTTATCATCTTATCTTTTCTTACAAGAGGAGCCCTTTATGCCTGGACATTATTTCAGGAACAACAGAAAATAAGTGTTCTCTAGAGGCTGCCACAAGCTTTCTGAGCAGAGTGTTTAAAAGATGACCTTTTCTTCAGGCAAGAAAAAATTACATTCTTTCCTTTTCTCTTCCCTCCCCACCCCTCCACCCCCTTTTCTTTAAAGTATATTTTAGTACCGAATTTGGACAACTGGCCTTTATCACAACAAAAATTCCTTGAGAATGCTTGTGTGTGGAGGGAGGGGGGAAAAAGAAACTATACTACAGGAATCAGTACTGATAAGACAGGAATTGTCTGGCCTTTTTGTACTGGTTTGTTGCACTGCTCCTCATGGGGCTAAGCAGAGACACCAGGTGATATGTCCAACTGGTCTGGATAGGAAGGAACAGGAAAAAAGCCTGATGATTTCACTGGAAATTTCCCCTTCATATTAGTCACTTGCTTCACTGATAGGAATGAAACTGGACTCAGAGTACTATGAAATACTAAAATTGTGTAGCAATTTCTCTGTCTTGCAAGACTGTGAATGTATTTGTTCCTAAAGCCCACACTGCTCTACCTTCTACTTTTCTCAAACAACATACTGGCTTAGGGCTTAGAACTCCAAGGGAATTCAGGTGAATTTCTCTTCCTATTACACAAGACATGTAGGAACCTAGCTTAATTTGTGGGTCCACAGGTAGATGAACTAGGACAACAGTACAAAGCATTTTGGAGGGAAAAAGCCTGAGATAGAGGTTTTGAGACAAAAAATAACAACATTGGCCAGTGTCTACTGATCTCTGTTCTCAGATGAAGATTTGGAAAGGAGTGGCAGGATGCACTATGTTGTCAGGAACCTATGACTACTCAGGTGCAGAACTCTACAATCACATGCTACCCCTCCATGTTCATCTTTATAGTTTCAAACACCATAAAACACAGTTAATTTCCTAGTCCTGATTATCTTGCTCTGGAGACTGGAAGCAAGACAGACTATGCCCTCCTTACATCTCTCCAAAACCAACACCTGTTACAGGACAGAAACTTTTTTTATCACTGACTTCACCTGAAAGAGGAAGGACAGCAGTTGCTGAAAACACCTAAAACTGTTCATATTCAACTTGATTGCCACCCTCCTGTGCACATCCCTCCCCCCATCAAATGGGGTCTCAAAACAAATTAAGGTCAGACCCATCAATAATAACAAGTACAATTAGAAGAATTTCAGATTCACATTAAATATTTAAGCTAAGAGAAATAATATCGAAGACTGGCTAAGTCACCAGCTACTGAAGAAACTAGAGAAAAAAACTCCCCAGCAAGATGGGTGTTTCCTTGGTTCTTACAGCAATCAGATACAATCATGAACCTCAAACACAAGCAAGAAGAATAATTCATTCCAGTACAGCCATACACACTTATATAAAAAGATAAAACATAATACAAATACAACAAACCAGAACAGAACACAAGCACCAAATCTTACTCTCCTCAGTTACACAAGATGTTAGAATTCCCTGTCAGACTCTGTTCTAGGCTGAACTTGAAAGGTCACTAATGTAAATTAACAATAATTCCTCCAAAATTATAGTAAAAATGATAGTACATCACTATCATTCTAAGGAAAACAGAAGTTGACTGATATTATGGGATGTTCTGTTCAGGTAAGGAAATCTGGCTCATAAGTAACAGTCCAAAAATCCACTGAAATCTTACAGTTAAAACAAGAAGCTGCTTTAAAAAAAAAAAAAAATCTGTCAAATCTTCCAAGTATGATTTTTTTGAAAACACTTGCAAGGAACAACTTTCTATAAATCTGACATACTGGACTTCTTTGAAAGCAAAGAAAACACTTACTGTGGTTGCATTTGCTGAGGTAACCCAACAGGAGGTTTCTGCTTGATTGTGAATGCCATCTGAGTCATAGGGCCAACCTTTGGTGGGATCTGAGCCTTCTGGGAGAAGGTCTGCTGGGCAGCCTGCTGGGGTATTGGCCATGGGGGAACAACAGGGCTCCGGCCTCCAGTGGAAGACGTGTCTTGCACGACTGTATCCTCACAGGAATTACCTTTTGTTCCTGGTTTACACACACAAAGTTGAGGTCGCAGGCACATCCCTCCATTTTGGCACGGTGGTGCACAGTTAGCTAAGAAAAGACATTTTAAAAAGCACCTGTGAAACAAAGCATGAAGGAAAATGCAAACCCTCCCCACAATAAAAAAGGCATTAATTGTTAATGTTAATTGGAGTAGGAGAGAGCAACATTGCTGAGCTACACAAAAGATAATACACAATCTGGTATAGCTTTTGCTGATTTCTTGCACAGCAGACATGCACATTTTAACAACTTAAAAAAATAAAATGCTGGATCTAAATAACAGGAAATGCATTAGTTAAATCAAGAAATATAGCACTATTTCAAATCTTCTTCCTTTCTTCTCAGCATACTCTTCTCCTCATACTTTAACAACCCAAACTGCATCTGATGAAGAAGTATTACACAGATTACAGAATTTTACCACTGATCCAGGCTGGGATTCATTTTATCACTACTTTAAAATCAGATACTGTGTAAGTACCTAGAATGAATCCCCACAGTCACATTGCAGACCACCAAAATGATGTAGAGAAGCATGAAGCATTTCAACTCTTCCCCCTCTAAAATCCAAGTGACGTTCCCTGCAGTACCCACACCATAACAACACAAGAGACATGAAATGCTGCTACAAAGACATTGCTTCACCTAGGAAGAAACAGACAGGTGCTTGTGATTGTCCCAAACCAGCTTCTATACATTCTTTGTACCATCAGTAAAAAGGGATCAGATTATTCAAAACACAATGCACCTTCAGAGAGGATGAATTACACTGCTTTGTGTTGCTCTATCTAGTGACTACAGAGGGAGTCTGAATAGCCAGCCTAGACTCAACACCCAGATGGTAGACCTAGTTGATTCAGGATCAATTCCACTCTGAACAAGCAAGAAACTTGGAGGAGCAGGAAATCCCATCAAAAAAATGGAGGAGGAGGAAACAAAGCAAAAGCAATTGTTGATTATATATATTATTTAAAAAAAAAAGTCAACCCACAACCCTGGTCCAAATAAATCAGAGTACTAAACACTTCCATCAAGTTCTAATACATACTTCTTTATATAAAAATTAATTATATACACAAGAATATAAATGAATTAACTCATTAGGATGGGACTGTGTTAGTTTGGAGGAGTAGCTTGTCAACTGGCAGATGTATCATATAAACCAACTGCACACAACACCAGAATTCCCTACAACTAAAACCTGAATTTTGCATGGGGTTTTCCTCACATACACTTTCCCCTTCATGTGAAGCTTATCTTTTCAATAATACTTGCAGGGCTATTTTAATTGCATGTTATCTATCTCCCTGCAACACAAAAGCAATAATTTGCTTACTTACATCTGTTTATTTTTGAGACTCTCTCTTGTCTTTGACTACTGGAAAACTGAAGACCTATGAACTTGAGAAGAGATTTGCAACAAGCATGTGCTGCAATATACAAGCCAAGTCTTCCTTGTGCCTTGTTTCTAAAACTTAAATTTTGCTAGAAACAGTAAAAATCCATTTATATGCACTTCACTAAAATGCATCACATCTTGGAAAATAAATTCAGGAGCCTAAAATTCTAATTAAATTCCACTGGCTTTGGAGGGACTTTTAAGACTAGAACAGTGACCCCATCACCTGGGTCATCTGTAGGAAATGTGCAAAGATCTCAGTAAAGAATTTGGGCACAGTTGAGAATGCTTTAGAAAAACAGCTCCAAAAAATTCTTAAGAAAAATGAAAAGCAAGACTTTCAAAAGTCCCATTTTTACATTGAAAGAGTATTCATACTGAACATATATTTCTGGAGATGTATGGACATGCACCTATATTAACCTCTATGTTTCTTGAGAAGTTACTTAAAAAAACAAGGACTAAAAAAAGAAGTAAGCTAACAAGACCACACCAAAAGTCAGCATGGCAAAATATCCACTCTGCCAGGACACCAAGCACAGCACATCTCCTCTCTAAAGTCACGTAAAAATGTCTGCACACACAAAAGACAACCCCGAAAAAACTGCAACTCTTTTTTCCCATAGTTAAGAACCAAAGTTGTGCTTCAGAAGCCCACAAGAAATTGAGTTTCTACTTATCAAAGGGAACTTAAGGTTGCAATGAATTTAAAACTATGAAGCTAGAAACAGAAGCTGTTTTGAAATTACCTTATCCTTTTTGCCCATGTAGACTTGAACATTCTTACTTCACTGACAGCAACGCAAACCATGGAAGTTTCTACACACATCACATGTACATAAAGCAAATGCTCTGCAGGACAAACTGCATTACTTTAACTGGCATTTAACAAAACAAGCATCAGGAGATGCAGCAATTGTGCTATAAAAGAACAGTGACAACAGGTTGAAAACCCCATCCATTTGATCTGCACAGCAATGAACACTTTGACTGAAGTCTTTCATTAATGTTGCATAATAGAAGAGCACAAAACTGGATAAAAGATCACGTACTTAGGAAAGAATTAAAATGAACATTTTAATTGACATAATACAGCAGTTTAGTTTTTAAGATGTCCAAGACAGCTGCAGTGTGCCAAATGAATGACCTAATTATTTTGTTTGAAGACAACAATAATGGCCCATATAACTGCAAACACCAGTATTTTCCATAAAGCTAAGCTTCCAAAAATGAAGCATGGAAGTATTAAGTTCAAAACTGAAAAGCAGGCCAATATACTGCTTTTAAAGGCAATTGGCTTGGTCCTATTCAATTTGAGGAGGTCATGACTGGAAATTCAAAATGGAGCTTGGCAAAGATGCAAATAATGAGACTAGGCTTCATGGGTCAGATTAAAGATCCACTTAGTTCAGTCTTCTGCCTCCATTACTAAGGTGGATGCTTAAGGACAGGGTGAGACACAGTAAAAGTTTATACCACTGCAGCTTTTAAGAATTAGAGGCTCAGCAATTTCCTGAGCAAGAGTGCTGTTTTTGTGTTTAGAAAGTCTCAACATATTTTTCTGTCAGAGGTTGACTGATCTGCTCTTTGAGCCACTACACTTTAACATCCAAAACTTGCTGTGCCATGGAAGTCGGCCACATTGAAAGGCCAGGCATAGACAATATAACCAATCTTCCCTCACTTTCCAGAAGTGTGGTTTGTGGCAAGGTCGACCTTGGCTGATAGAGCCTACTGAGCTGCTCTATCAGACAGGGGAAAGAAAATAAGATCGAAAACAATTTATAGGTTGAGATAAGGCAGTTTACTAAAGCTAAAGCAAAAGCCAAAGCTTGCATGCACTCAAGTAAAGAGGAAAAAAAATAGTTTTATTCTTCCCATCAGCAAGAGATGTTCTGCCACTTCCCAGGAAACAGGACTTCAGCACCCATAGGGGCTGCTCCAGAAGGCAAGCATTGTAAATAACAAATGCCCCTGTGTTCCTCCTCCTTTCCTTAGCTTTTCTATCTGAGCTGATGTCATACGGTATGGAAAATCCCTTTTGTCAGTTTGGGTCAGCTCTCCCAGTTGTGTCCACTCCCAGGATCTTGCCCACTCCCAGCCTATTGATGGGGGAAATGTCAAGAGAGCACTGGTGCTGTTCCAGCATTTCTCAGCAGCACCCAAAACCCTGGAGGGTTACCAACACCTTTCGAGGTACCAATGCAAAATACAGCACTCTGAGGGCTGCCATGGGAAAATGAGCTCCAGCTCAACCAGACCCAAAGCAGTGGGAAAGGAACAAGGACTCTTTTGGATTGCTTTTGTGTTTCAAGATCAAGCTATCTGTATCTACTAAAAATAAAGCCACAGTGACACATTTAGGTATTTCCAAAATACCTAAATCACAAAAAACCCAAAGCTGTATCCCAAAATGCTCATCCTTTTTATGCATCTTTCCTTAAATCAACTACTGCTCACCATTCTCTCAGGCAGACTGCTACTGGGTTTTACAAATGCATATCAAGCCTGGTATGGTTGTATTTGTGACATTCTTTCAGAAAAGCAATGGTAAAATAAGATTACCATTAGGTTTAAACACACCCCTTCCAAAACATCTCACGTTGGTTTGGGACTGATCTGTACATACACACTTTTCAGTCCATGTGTCCCTATCATTACAGTTCAAGTGTATATAAATATTTGCAGAAGCAAGACCTAAAATAAAAGGTTTATAATGGCTTCAAAACACGTAAATATTTTAAAACTTCTACATATACAGAATGTATTTGTTTTAAAACATTCTAAATTAAGCATAATTTATTATCTGGAATCAGTAAGTATAAAACATTGTAATGCATGGAAGGAGTTTAAGTAAAAATTTCTCTTTTATCCCTTCAAATGAATCAAAACACAAGTATAACTGGCTCCACTTGTCCTAAAAAATGTTTGTGTTAAACTAACATTAAACTAATGCTAATTCTTGGATTAAGATTATTACAATCTCATTCCTATGCTAATCACTTATTTTAACATCTTCAAAAGTAACACCACATTTACAAGTTTATTTCCTTGTGTCTCAAGATCCTGTGGAAAATAGAAACTCACAAAAAATGTATTTTTCAGTGAGAAACTCAGAATAAACAAATTTAAATGTCCCAAAAATTTATTGCACACAAGCTTCTAGCCTTTTAGCCTCAGCTCCACCTTTAAGCATTTCCTCTAACAAGCAACTGCTGTTGGTTTGTACTTAAATGTCCACATTTTTCAAAGTAATTCCTGAATTTCTAATACTTTGACACAATTACACTACAACAGTGTTGTGAGTCTTATGCTATTTCTAATGCACTCATCCACCAGAGTCCTTTCTTTTTCCGCATGAAATATACCTTTTTTTTCAAAACTCCTCTTGAGCACACATAGTAGTCCAGCACCAGTTTAAGCAGAATGCACTGACTTCCAACAAATTTCACCACAGTGCACCTTGGCACAGAATATATCAACTTCTCCCATAAGAGTGCATTAATCCAGTCAGGCACAACACATGCCAGAGGGCAAATAACAGAAAATACAGCAACTGGAAAGAGGATTTTAAGTATAGAGCTGTTTCAGATTCCAGCATAAAATGGCTGAAAAATGATGCATGCATCAAGTTCGCAGAAAGAGGAAAAGCCTGTGACAAATATCCTGTGACACGGATACATCTGCGCTGAGGGCGGAATTTTCAAGCTCCTTTACATGCAACATAGGAATACTGTTAAAGGCATAACAAATACTGCTTTATTTCATTAATTCAAGATTTTTATTCCTCAAGCACACAAGGAAACCAAACCAAAGCTTGTCTTGGTTGACTGCACATCCTAAACAAAAAGCTGAGATACAAAGGCACCTTTAACTCCTGCTGGGTTGAAAGACAGAGTGATGCTCCCCCACCGATTCCAGAAGAAAAGCAGTGAAGCGCTTTCCTTGGAAGGCAACAAGCTGTGGGTTCTGAAAGGAAAGAGGAATATTCCAGTTTCCCTCAGAAAAACTTGAATATGGTGCTGACATCCTGAAGAAGAGCAACATTTTTTTAGAATTTTCTGTTCTCTGAATCACCCTACTGCTTAGCTCACCACTTAATTTTACGCTTTTATTCTGAATACCATTTTAAGTATTAAGTCATTGCCAGGACTGAGGATGCAACACTGGAATCTAGAAACCCAAAAGCTAACTGAAGCTAATGCTTTTCTGGGGAGCTAGTTCTCTGAGTATCTCACACCAAAGAGGTTTTGAAAGTTGAATTTTACCAGAAATACATCCAATAATTCTAAACAGTCACTGAGAATGGGGGAGAGATGAATTTGCAACCAAGGATGATACAACCTTGTTGTAAGCCCATTCTATTAAAAGAAAAAAAAAGTTGAAATTACTTTATATAATCCTAAGAAATTACTTTAACTGCAAAAAACCTGTGCAATCTCTATGCTACTAACGGAGGTAATATTACAACCATTTGTGTCTTTCTACACAGGAACTTGCTTTTATCATAACTATATGGTCTTAAGGAATGCTTTCCCTAAATATACTTCAAATGAAAGCATGTGTCAGAATCATTTGCTGTCCACTCCAAACCATCAGATTCATTCCCACACTGGCATGTAAACATGACCTCCTGAAGGGAGGGAAACAAAAAACAATGCTTTTGGCATATATATTCCTTTTAAAACAAGCACACAAAAACACAGTTTCCCTCCTAACTTAATGGCAATATATACTATGAAGATACATAGAAAATAATATTAATAAAGTAGTTTAATCTCTAAATGCCAAGATTAATCAGAATTTAATAGCAACAGTACTCAAATACTTCAAAAGCTTAACTTCAGCAAAAGAATGCATTATTCTATCAGTAACAAGAATATAACACACTGTTTGATATTTGGCATTTTCATTCATGTTGTGTTTACTGGAGTTTATATAATATAAATAGATAAGACCATACAATCTGAGAGACATGTTAAAGTATTTAATTATAGGAGATCATAACTATACATATTTTGACAATACAAACATTTCACATGCTACAAATCCCTTTATCATTCCAGTGTCAACAAAAATAACAAATAAAAATTGTTCACTACAGAATGGACTACGCCAAGGAAACCAGCAGATTCACATAATACACACTGTTCTTGCTGCTGGAGTGATTAACACTCCAGTATGCAATCCTTTTAATTCTCTTAGCATTTCTTGGTATAGTGCTTACTCATTTTGTAACAAAACACTTCATAATAAATACATAAGAAACTTAAACTAAGACAAACTCAGTAAAAAGGCAACTGGAAATATTTAACTGGATGCAGGATTCAGACAACTGAAGTGTTACAACAAGGAGTAAGACTAGAGAAAAGACTATTAATCACAACAGGGTGAGCAAACCACTAAGTACAATAAAGTTTTTTCTAAATCAAACCAATTCTCAATAAGAGTTCACCATTTAGTTGAGCTTATCTGAAAATTCAGGCCTAAACTGCCATCTAGAGATAATAAAAACCTGGTCTAAATTATTAAAAAAGCAAGTCATGCCTTAGGACACAAAACAATTCCCCATATTCATGGATTGCTATCTGCACTTCCCCAAGAAAAGAACATGCCCAAGCAGACCTATTTTTAGCTCTGTATTTAAATGAACATCTTGCCTTGCTAACATGTAAAGTGCTTGTTCCCCCTCTGTGTGCAGTCATAGATGCAGAGAGATGTTAAAAGTTAGCTTCCTTTCTATAGTCTGTGTGGAGGATTTATTTTCTAGGAATAAATTAGGCTACACAAGTACTGCTGCTTTTAAAGGCAAAACAAAAAAACAACTTAAGAAAGAAGCCTCAAACCCAACCCAACATCAGTCTAACAACTAACATATCAGTTACAGAACATGGACTGATTTGACAGCCTGAACCACTGATAATCTGCCAACACCAAATACTGCAGAATTAGAAAAAGAAGACCGTTTAGGGAGGTGTGTGCCCCTCTTCATCCACCCTCCACAAATCCTATAGCTCCTAGGCAATCCAAGCTTCATTTAAGGCAGGATCAGTTGGCACAAGCAGCCCTTCATGGTAAAAGCTGCGTTCTTCAAGTTCTCACAAAGAGCAGAACCTCACCCCTCACTACAGCCCCACTTTTCCAAAGTTTGGGACACTCACTGATCCCATACACATAGCTACTTTGCCCTGCTCTCTCACTTTGCAGGAGAGGAAGGAGAGGGGAGCATGTCCCTCTTCCAGCTCTTCCCTTCTCCATGCTCAGGAAGAGTGGCCGTGCAGAGGAGAGGTGTAAGACTAGCACTGTAAGTATCAAAGTATTACTTCACTGTCAATACACCATTTTGTTCCTGCACACATGCAGAACCAGACAGCGCACAACTGATGGATGAACCACAGCTTTTCCTGGCACCTATACAACTTTCTACTCCACTGCCAAATTACACACTGAAAACAAACAGCCAACAAACTGAAAGGGAGTGGAGGGGGGAGGGAAACCCACCTCTGTTTTCTGTGTTCCTTCTGATTCTCTATTAAGAAGAGAAGTGTTCAGGACCATTTATCCACTGTAGATTTACCACACCTTTACTGCATGTCCTGCTTCTTTTGTTAACACTAACAGCTGCAATGAGCTGAACAAGTTCACTATCAATCTGTCATCTGCTTCAGTGTGGGAGCACAACACCTTAACAACTTTCTTTTAAGGTGCTGGTTTTTCTTCTGGTTTTCTTTTTTTTTTTGTTCTGTCTTAGTTCTATACACACTTGTAGTATTTGTATGAAACAGACTATGTACCACTATAAGCTTGTTTCCAGTAAAGTCCCAAGCGTCTCACAAAGAAAAGGCTGGGTAGGTTTCACTTCATACTAATTGTGGATTGAAGTTTCCTCACCAAAATCAGGAAATGGCACATGGCACAGTTACATGTGTACAGCAGGCAACAGCTAACAGCTCCCCCATCTTCTCACAGCTCTTTTACAGCCTCATCTCACAGGAGGGAGGTTGGCTGCCAACCATGGCCAGGAGTCAGACACTGTGCTCAAAGTCTGCATTACTGCTGGGTCAGGTCAGAGTCTCTCTTCGAGCTGTTGTGCCAACTGCACTTACACAAGTTTGGTTTGTGTTGTGGGAACATCTTTAGATATATGCACTCTGTGTCTTTTAAGATGCAAAGGAAAAACAGTCTAGATAATAAAAAGCTACACTTAAAACATGAACACTCGAAAAAAGCACCTCATGTATTTCAGTCTCATATTGGCATTCTTTCCAAGAGACCAGACTACACCTTGTCCAAAATTAAACACTGAGCCCTCAAACACACATACCGTGGGTCTCAGGTCATCAAACCCATTGGGTTTTGTCCATAGATCAGCTCCATGTTGCTTGCTACTGTAGTCAAAGACTAGGCAAATTTGGACCCTGTCATTCTACCCCCTTTCCAAGGGCATTAAGTGAAAAATAAAGCAGAGTAGAATTACCACTGAGTGCTAACAAGAGCTTTCCCACTACAAAAGCCCATCTATTTCCTGTACATGAAATTCAGAAGTTTTATTTACGTATTACAGTAGCAAGCACAGCAAAGGCAAAACCAAGCTTTTCAAGCTTTCAGCTTTTCAATTCTGAAAAACTGTTTAAAAACCACATCAAAGGATAGATTAAAAAGGACTAATGTATAGGTCAGTCACACGGGGTCAAAGTAGTTTGTCTCTTTAAAATTCAGACATTAAATTTTTATTTAGACATAATTGGAAGGAGATTGATACTGCTTTTACTGAGATGATGATCTTAGAATGAGGAGAAACAACATTTGGGGACAGTATGTTATAGTTAGGCTTTGTATACACCATGTAAATAAACAGAACTTGGTAAAACTCAAAGCCACAAAGCTGATTGAGCACAAGCCTCAGGACCTGGTTTTGACCAGAAAACCTCCAAGAAGCACAGCTGCAAACATTTGAAGCACTCAGTTCCAATGATCAAAAGTACAGCTCTCCCGGATACCACCATTTCTAAGAGCTGAAGACAGAAAAAGAGTAGATTCTGAGCAACCAATACTGAAATATTTAGTGACACAGATTTTTACATCTAAACTGCAAGACCCATGTATGCTCTAAGTTTGCATGTCTGGATCCTAACCCTATTTCAGAACAAGACCTAAGCATGCAACTTTTCCCTCACCTTCCCCAAGAAATTCAGGAGCACAAGCTGGAAGCAACCTAGGGCACACTCCACCCAGGTGATCTAGAACTACTGGTCACATCAAGTGCCCATGTCCTGAAGGAAGCTCAAAGCTAAATCATGCTAACTCAGCCACAGCAAATATACCTCTGGAAGTCTGTGGATCAGGTGGCTCAAATGGAACAGCAGTACACAAGCAGAGGGCAGGCAGATTAAGAAGCTGAACAAAGGGAACCCTTCTTCAGAGCAAGTATTCACATAACTTTCTAGTCTCCAGCCTCTACAGCAGCAAGTATCTACAGTTGCGCATTTTCTTATTTTGAAAAATAAATTAAACCTCTATAGCATCTTTATTTAATGTTGAGCCAGTCAGCTTTTTAAAAAAGAGAATTAGCAAGATTATCTTTCAATACCAAGAAAAAAGACAAAAGACTATTTTCGCATTTTCTGGTGACCTTCCCAAGGTGCCCAAGCACATGACAGACAGTTCATGATCCAACTCTTAGAATCCAGTCCAGTTCCAACACCAGAATACTATCCCTATGCATGGAATACATGCATGCACACACAAAAGCTAAGACAGACTTAAGACCCTTTTTATCTTAACTGACAATGATGGCATACCTGGGTTCTACAGAGACAGCAATTCCTCTCTGTAGAGGAAATTTACTCTAAATCTGTTCCTGTAAAATCCACTTCCTCACCTCTTTGCCCTGTGAGCCTTGGAGTAAAGATCTCATGCCATTAAAAACTGCCAGCTCTCTCCTTCCCATTTTTTTATCCATCCAGTTTACATTGAGAACACTCACAAAAATACTGCTATTAATATTCCAGACAAAACATATACATTTTACAATGGGTTTACTACTACAATAAGGTGGTTCTCATTTATCTTTTAAAGATATCAGATTCTACATACAATAGATAATTTTCTCTTACATTCCCAACATAAAAAACAGCACCTTGTACCATTAAGCAAACAAAAGCAGAACAAACAGAAGAGTGTATTTTGTAGAAGTAGTTTTAAGTAACAGAAATTTAGTAGTAAGTAACGAAGTAGGAGACAACAATTTTCAACAGAATGAACATGAAGTTGGGTGGTAGGAACTCCTGATTTCCAGCACAGGCCTTCCTGACAGTTGTTTTAACTTGTCCAAGACCATATTTAACCTATGGTTTAATTTCCATAAATGAAATAATAAAACCACCACACTCTAAGCTTTACTTGCCTTACAGACATGTTACAGAGCTAATTAATGTTTCTATAAAGCTCTGTTATGCAACAAGTACTAACAAAACATGGTGCCTTGGTGGTATCTTATTACTGCACTTGCACAGATTATAACCCATGATAACTATGACTGGAAGACAATCGTTGTCCTAAACCCTTTCATGTGCTTCTAACTTTCCAAGATTTTTACTCCTGTGGTTCAACTTTTCCCACCTTCGTCTTTACCCAAGGGTGGATGTTCTGAAAGCTTCAAAAATGTTGGTTTTGATTGTTAGGCATCAAACACCCAGCATAATGCAATTCTGAATACTTTTAACACTGAGTGTTATTGTTTCATCTTTATAATTAGAATGATGCAGCTCTTCATAATTTAAGTCACACTGAGTTTGAAAAAAGTTCTTAAAACTTTACAATGTAAAACTGAAATATTAAGGACAGAGGGGGGAAAACCCTACATGCCTAAATTGGATATGGTAGGCACTCTCATACAGTTTGCAGAAAGACAGAAGCTCACCTTCTGAGGACTGTCAGGCATCCAAGAGAACATGAATAAATGCAAACACAACAGGCAGTTTGGCTTCAGACCGAAATTTAAATAAAAAGACTTGCAAAGTCCCCTTGCCTCCTCCATACAGATGCTGCCCTCTGACCTGCACAGAAACATTTCAAACACCCCCTGTTGCTGCTACTGAGGGAAAAGCAATGTGGCTGCCACTGCTCCCAGCCAGACTGCCACCTGCCTGGACAAAAGTCACCCAAGGGAACGGCAGCCACAGCGTCACGCGTGAGAAAGTAGGGCTAGCAAACACCACCATGCAAGGCAAAGGGAAGGAAAGGCAGCCTGGCTGCAAGACCTCACTCTTCCCTTCACCCCCTCTTTCTGTGGGTCCTAGGCAGGCTTTATTCACACAGGTGCAGCACAGCAGAAACACATGCTGCTTGTTCCGGCCCAGGACTACACCTGAGCTAATAAACCTCACTGATCAGAGCTGGCTCTCAGCACTCTGGTTCTGGAAGCATGCTGCAGACAAATGGAAGTTGGCTCTGGAAAGAGCCAGTATGGGTCTGGGGTTTATTAGCTCAGGCTTTGCACCATGCAAAAGAATAAAATCTGGCCCTAGAGACAAAATAGCTTATTAAAGTGATACTGAGCCTAAACTAATAAACCCTGACAGAATCAAACTGACTTTGCATCAAGTCTGTCCAGGTGTGCCAGCATCTGTGGCACAATTAATCCACTGCTGCAATAAGCCACTCTAAACCAACGGAGCCCACTATCTGAATTTCAAAAAAACAAAAAACTTACAGGAAACAAAGGGGTTAACTGTTGTTCAGTTATAGGGTTTCTTTACTTCTCAAAGGAACATCAGCAGCTTCCAGAAAAGGTGATATGTGGCTTTTATGACTGTGAGACTAATCTTCCATGGCTGAATCAAGTCAATGCTATCTCACAGTTTGCCTAAGTTACAAAACAGACAACTTCAGTACATTTAGTGCTTCCCTTGGCCTGCCAAGAGAGGGGTGAAACTGAGAAAATCCAAGCCAAGTGTATTATACCACTGCTAGGAGGTATTAGAGTAGCATCAGAGCAGGGAGTAAAAATATTTAATGCTAAGGAGAGCCTAGTATCAGAGGCACAAAATGAGAAAGGTCAGGGAGAAAATCCCCCCACCTTTCTTTCTTTTAACTGTCTTTGTTACTCCATTCCTCCAATAACTGTATGAGCTAACAAAGTAATTAATGGATTTAAACTAAATTCAACACATACATCACAAAAAACTTCAATTGCCTGATGTACTGAAGTCTCCTTACTGAAGACCCTAAAAAATAAAAAGGAATCCAAAAAAAGATGAATGATAATCAGAGAAGTGAAAAAGAAAAAACTTGAAGGACAAAAAGCAAAGAAAATTACTTAATTTACAAACAGAAGCAAACAAAAAAGTTACCTGGAAATGAAAGTTACTAGAAGACAGAGAAAAAGCCATAAAAAAGAACATTGTTTGGGTTTTGTTGAGAATAATGAAAATAAAATTGGCCAACAATAGCACAGTTAAAACACATTTTTCACTTAATGTCTTGAAATTACTAATATCTTTTTTCATTTTGATTAGTCTTTAAGCTAAGGCAGGTGTTTATTAAGCTCTGCACTTAGCCTCAGAATACCACTGTAAGCTGAAGGAAATCCTTCTAGTATTTGTAAGGTGTTAAGCAAAAAAATTGACTAACCTAACACAGCAGCATGCCTTTGAAAATGTTAATTTAGAAGAGTATTTTAAATACATGTCTAAATTGGTAGGGAAAATGTGAAGTTTTGTCTTTAACTACTGTCATAAAGTATTTGCTTCTTAGCAACAGGTCCATGCAGGTCAAAGGTACTTGACCTTAGTCAGGATTACAAAAGTGATTGCTCCCTATTGTGAAAAATCCCACACAGGGACAAAAGCCACTCAAAAAAAGGGAAAAAACCATAAAAACGAACCAAACAAAAAAAAAAAAAACCAAAAAACCCCAAAACCCCCAAAATCTTGAAAGCATTGTTTACTCCAGTTGTCTCAGGGACAGCAATATGTCCTGCTGAACTACAGCAATATTCCAAGATCTGCCCAGTGTCACTGATAGCCACAGGAGTTTCCTGAAGATGTAAGTCATTCCAGTCTTTCCTGACCTCATGACATCACTCCAGTTTACCCATTTGCAATCATTCTGAATCTAGCCCAAAGTACCAGAAGTTCTTCTGCTTTCACATCAGAAAGGACAGACAGAGCATAGCAGGATTGACTCGATCCTGCTATATGGATAGCATATATCCTACTTGATAGATGCTATTTTATGCATATATTTTGCGTTTCTAGTTATCCCAGTAAAGGTACATCACTATACAGGACATTCACCAAACCTACTTCTTTCACGTTGTTCACTGCTTCCAAAATTCCATGCCCTAAGCACGGGATCATCATGTGGGCTGCTGGTGAAGGGACAGTGTGAGTAGATGGCGACTCCTTGTTCCCCACCTGTGCTCCTCTGGTAGACTCTTTACCCTGTTAAGCCCCCCTTCTAAAAAGTCCTAAAAACCAAGGACTAATGGGGAGCAGATGTTCACACACACACACAAAAATCGCCGCCCCAAAGCTCTCTCCAAAAAAGCCACTATCTGGGCTGGGAATAAATATAAGAGGCACTCACTGATGGATGGATTTAAGGATGGAAAGAGTGTTACATCTGTTCTGTGGGTTCTGTAGCTCAGCCAGCACCTCTTTGCCCGCAGACGATCCCAACATCCACCACCTCACCAGGTGCCACCGCGGTCCCCTCGGGTCCCCCCACACCCCCTCCCGAACAGCACGGCTACTCACGTTTGATGCACCTCTGGGAGCCCGTGGCCTTGCTCCAGCCGTGGCAGCACTGCCCCCCGCACACATTGACCCTGCGGGAACAGCAAACAAGGACCACTGTCCGGCGCGGCATCCCAGCCGGCCCCGCTCCCCATCCCGAGCCGGGCCGCGGGGCGGGCGCTGGGCCGGGGAGACAAAAGGCGGGAAGAATGAAACCTCCCGATTAAACTCGACGCCTGGTGTCGGGCGCGGGGCCAGCCTCGGACTCCTGGGATGGGATGGGATGGGATGGGGGGAGCTGGGCCCGCGCCCAGCTTCAGGTGCCGCGGCGAGACGGCGAGCAGCCGCGATGTTCGGCGGGCGTGCGGCCAGCCGGGCACCGGGGCCGGGCAGGTAAGGCGGCTGTGCCCCCAGAGCCCGGTACGGCCCCCCCGCCCTCTGCCCCCTCCCGAGGGGGCGACAGGGGCCGCGACGAAGATGCTGGAGGCGGTCGGGAGCTGCGGCGGCGGAGCGGGGGACGTGCGGGACGGGAGGGCGCCTTACCCCGGCAGCGGCGGCAGCTGGTGCTTCTGGCGGAGGGGCAGGGCGGCGCTGCTGTTGCCGTGGGGGCCCGGCGGTGCCTTGGGCCGCGGGCCGAAGCGGGCCGGCTTGGCGAAGGAGGAGGCGTGAGCGGCGGAGCTGGGGTGGACCTGGCCGGCGGGGCCCAAGCGGAGCTGGACGCCGGCGCTGCCCGGTTTGCTCATCCGCTGGGTCCGCTCCAGGGGGCCGCCGCCGCCGTAGCGCGTGTTCAGCTGCACATTGAACGTGCGCTGCTGCTGCTCCCCCCCGAGGAGGGTCGGGCGCTGCTGCCGGCTGCCGGAGGAGCCCCCCCGGCCGGGCTGCAGGACGTACGTGATCCTCCTTAGCCTGCCCTTTTCGGAGGCTGCGAGCCCTGGTGACAAAAGTGCACAGGCAGCGAGGAGGAGGAGGAGGAAGCCCCATCTGATCCGACCCATTTCCACAGCGGGAGCCCCTGCAGCCGGCGAACTTGGCGGAGCCGCGGAGCAAGGGTTTTCCTCTCCGCCAAAGGACGCGTGTGTGTGAGACCTGCGCCCGGGGCGCGGATCCCTCCTCCGCTCGCTGCCCCCCAACCTGCTCCGGGCGGGGGGAAAAGGAAAAAAGCCTCAGGATCCTCCCGCCCTCCCCCCAAACTTTTAGGAAAGTTCAGCAAACACTTCGCCCCGCGGAGCAGGAAAACATCGTTGGAAGAAAGGAAGCGGCGGGTGCGAGCCGAGCTGCGAGCCGGAGCGGGAAGGGAGGAGGAGCAGCAGGGGAAGGGTGTTTGCTGGAGGGGGGTGGTCGCAATGGAGAGCAGATGTCTCGGTTGCCGGAGCTGCCGGGGGTCTGCGCGCGTGTGTAAGGAACGGCCCGTGAGCCGGCGCGGGCTGCTCCGAAGCCCCTCTTTAAGAGTTTCTCGGCGAGTGAGCTGTGCGAGGGGATGGGGCGGGCGGTGGGTGCCCCTGCCCGGTGCCGGCCCTGCCCCGGTGCCGGCCCCCGCAGCCAATCTGGGCCGCCTGACGTCAGGGGCGCTCCGGGGCGGGCGGGGGCCGCGGCGGGGCCAGGTGACCGCGGGCGGGGAGCGCGGCGGCGGCGGGTCCCGCTCCCGGGGGGCTCCGGGGGGCTCCGGAGCCTGCGCCGCTAAGCGAGCCTCGAAAATACCTGCTTTAACCGAGGGGCGCCGACTCGCCGTCTGCCGGGGACACAGCCCGCACAGCTGCCCCGAGCAGCTGGGGCAGTGTACCTGTGCTTAGGGAACAGCTGAGCTTTTGTGTTCTGTTGTAATGGAGGTGAGGCTTTAAAGCCCCAAAAGCGCTCTATGCGAGCTTCACTCTGTAGGTGGGAACTCGATGAAAGCACTTAAACACGTTGAAGGTAAGCACATTCCTCCGTCTCAGCCTGATGAGAGCCAGAGGTTGCTCTTAGCAGAAATCTTACCAGGATTAGGAGGGACCATATTCTTCCTTCTTTTTCTTTATGTTTGTACATATTAGCAAAGAATGAAATACAAACCATAATTGTATACACTCATAATTGGCGTGTAAGCAAAACTGCCCACGTTTTTCTCCAGTGTGTCTTAACCAATCTCACCCTTTAGCACTGTAAACAAATAAAGTTCACAAAATAACCCGAAGGTTACATCTTTTAAAATACTCAGAAGCTGATGTGTCCGAGTGCTTTCCAAGGAACTTCGTGGAGAATCAGTTTGCATATCCAATAGCTTGGAATTCAGGTCCTCCTCTGCTCTTTTCCAAAGCTTTAAGGACACTGACCCCGGCTCCAAACTTACGAGATTTTGCTCTTAAATGCTCTTGGCACAGCTACACAGCCGGCAAGGGGAGCAGGAGGGTTTTACATTGACTCGATTCTAGGCAAGAGCCAGTGTTAGGAGCACAACGATCCCTTCCTCCTTAGAGCTCATCTATTTAAAACTGCACAAAAATAAATAGATGTTTTAAATAGATGAGAGTTTGGAGCTTGCTATAGTCACAGTGTAAGGAATCCACATCAATGCTAAAGGCTTCTGCTTCTGTGCCTCCAGTGGTCTGAATTGAAACCTGGTGTTTGAAAAGAAAATGCCATAAGTACTTGGGTATTCTAAATCCACAGTGGATTAAATGAGAATGAAACTCGGTGGTGCATCAGAGAAAAACTGAGATAAAGCCTAAAAGTTTCAGAGCCCCAGTGTGAAATTAACTAGAAAGTTAACTGAGACCACTGACTCTTCTCATAGCAAACATATACATCTGTTGTTTTTTTAACTTGGAAGATATTCCCAGCAATTGAACGGTTCAGCCTTCCAAAGGCTAATTATTGTGAATCCTAACTATGGTAAACATTTTTACAGTATTTAGGAACAAGAAAATACCTTGAAACTAGTGTTGGGGAGGTGAGGACTGAGTAAGTAGAGAGAAGCTGATGTTGTACTCAGGATTGTTGCCCTGCACAAGGCCGCTGTCCTACAGAAGTTTTCCAGAATGAGATCACAACACCGTGTGTGGCTGGGTTTGTTGAACAGAGGGCAAAAACTGCATCATTCCACAGCAGAAGCCAGTTGCTTTTAAGAAATGTGAGGTTTAAGTCATGTCAAGCAGGGGGCAAATGTGGTGTATTACTGGCTACTGTACAGCAAATGGTAAGAAACCTCAAGGGAAATGTATCCACAAAGGTGGATGCCTTGCATAGAATCATTGAGGTATAAAAACATTCTTGAAAAAACATTTAGTATTATCTGAAATTAATTGCTTGAGGTCAAGCACTCCTCACAAATTTACCTGGCAGATCTGATTTTCAGTGTTCTCTTTTTTTTCTCATCTTGCAAGGAATGCCATGCTTTCCTTTTTCATTTGTCTGCCAGCTGGTTTTGCTCCCTCCCTCCCTCCTCATCCTCCTTCTCCACAAGTCCCGAGGGTCTTGGATGTTAAGGGACCAAATTTGGCTCCAGTAACACATCAGGTTGGCCACAGAAGTTTTAACAGCTACAAGCGAACTTCAGAAAACCACTACTGCAGACTAAAGCTAAGCTCAAAATTTATTCACATGTAGAAGTTTCTGCCTCCAAAGGACAAAACGTGCATCCAGCTCCAAACAGCCAGATGCTGGCTTTTTAAAATCAAGCTGGATGGCTACTAAAGTTCTGAGGTTTCTTTAGTAAATCGTGTCACTGCTTGCAGGAAACCTGCTCTGGCTGCCTCCCCACCTCCTGTGGAAAAGACACTGACTTGAGTTAGCAGTGACAAACAGGAATTAGCATCTCACACCACCTTTCAGGCACACCCCTCTTTTGAAAAGTGGGGAAAGTATTTTGCACTGTTTCTGTTCTTGTCTGCTGTGGTTTGTGATTAAAGAGTGGACATAAGGAAACATAAAGTTCCTTAGTCTGCACACCACCCAACAGAGGGGCAGACCTCTGGATGCTCTGCTATAAGGGTGAGGCTGAAGCTGAGAAAGGCAGAACTGGCTGGAAGACTGGGAGCAGGACAGATGCAGGAGGCAGAACTGCTGCCTGATAAGATGGCAGGATTGCTTCAAGGTTTAAAGGCTTAATGGATAGGGGAGAAGCCAGTTTGAGAGTGTGAGTATCTACAGGAAGAACAAAAATAGCATTATTCAAACCAAAATAAAAGGAAGAACTAAATTGCCATATATGTCTTTGTTCAAGTCTCACGACTTTGGGGTCAGTCTTGTGACTTGAATGAGGAAGGACAATTGTTCTGAGCTGTCAAAGCTGGCAGCACTCAGACCTCCACCGTTCTTTTCATCAAATGCCTGTTGCCCATGTCTCATGGAGGATGTTTGGTGCACAGGCTCGCAGGGCAATGCAGGCACCTTTTCAGGAAGCTTCAGTGAAGATGTACAGTTATGCTGAGGTGAAGTCATCTGAGCATGGGTGATCACTGAGCCAGCCCCATGCATCACAATGCCACCAGATCTCCCTGTGACTCGATGTCCACATTAGCCAGGCAGTAAACTGAGTGGTCAGCAATGCCTGATGTGTTGAGCTGCAGAGCCAGTAAATGGCCCTGGTAGTCTTGTAGATCCACCAGACAGCAAGCCTTGGCCTGTAAGGAAAGCTGGCTTGGGAGTGCACAGTTAGCACTAGAGTTTGACAACGCTGAATGCTGTGTGTAGCCTCAGTTTTTGCTATAGAAGAGAACTTTTACAGTACTGTAGCTCCATTAGCTTCAGTAGTATTACTCCAAACTTCTTTTGAGCTAAAGGAGGAAAAGGAGTCTATAATTTCTTGTAAACTGAGAATCAGCTGGAGACTTGTATTTGCTCTTTTCCTTTTCTGTACTATACAATTATCTGCAAAAAAAGTCCTGTATTTTGCAGGCTAAATTATACCTTTAGCCATAACCCTGTACAGGTAACATGACTCTAATTCAGAGAGAATTTCTTATGAACAAAAGAACACAGCTTATTCTCACTGTCATCAGAGTCGGAAAAAGAAGTAATTGGTGTTTATTATGTCACTAAAGTATATGGCACACGTGACTCTGAATGCATATGTGATTTGCGGAGTAAGACCATGTAGATATTAGTATAATTTCTGCATGCTATTTTTCAAACAGAACTGTACCTTCTAATCCTGAGTGTTGTTTGTTCCTTCAGGCAAAAACTGTAATTACTCCATGGTTTGCACTAATATCCTGAGGCCTCAACTCTTCCTGAGTTTTACCACAGTATAAATATCATTAATAATGTTTCACAAAAGGACAAGTCCTGCTCACTCATGTATGTAGGCACTTAGATTCATTTCCATGGAACTCAGATAGTCAGACTAGGTCTGGATGGATGTGCATCTGCTTTGGAAGGAAGCAGCTTAGCATTGCTGTACCCATTTGCCACTGGTGACCTTCCTTGGGATTTGGAGATCTCTAATCATCATACTTGGCACGTCCCAGTAATTCCAGACTCACACTACATTACCTTGGGTAAATAACATTGTGCCTCCCACTCCTTGGAGTTGCTGAATCCAAAATGCATGAATGTGCCTTCCCCAGCACCTTCTCTGAAAGAAGTCGTCATCTCCCAAGGCCACTCTCCCACTGCCACTGCAATCAGGGCTCTGCTGCATCAGGCACTGTATACACAGGCCAGGCAATAAATCCTACCAGCTCTTCTGACTGCAGGCACACAGTCCTGAAGCAGACTAGCTTTCCAGGGAAGAAGGAACTTTTATGATGAGCTTGGTCTATGATTTGAATTCATATCTTGGAGCAGTACAGATCCCGTCTGACACTCAGTTTCTGAAGCAGACAGATTAGCACGCAGATATTCCAGAGCCACAAGTCTGGATGGGAAAAGAAAACAAAGCAAGGATAGCAGGGGGTTGGGGTCATCACTCCTACTCAGACTACTACCAAAAGAGATTGCAACAAGGAGAGTTTTTTTCTTGCATTAAGTCACACTGAAATTTGGATCCATCTGGCAAAAATCTGATACCAGTCTGTAACTACTGACCACCACCATATCCAGCAAAATACACAAGGCAAGTGGGAATAGCCTTCTTTATAAGTTGCTGACAATAGCTATAGTAAAAGAAGGTGTATGCATTTGTATAGTCTTGAATTCCATTTCCCCAAACTAGCAGAAATCCCTTCTAGAATATTTGGCAGTTTCACAGTCATCCTCACATACACAAAATAACTGATTCAGAAAGACAAGATTTTTTTCAAGATTTTCATATCTCCACACTGTGTTGTTGCAATTATTCTTCCCCTCAAGGAAATAAATATATCTTGTCTACAAAGCAATTAAATATCTATGAAACTTTTTTATTACACTATTCCATCCAATTGTTTGTTTCTTTGTACAAGAAGAAACAAACAATTGTTTTGTTCTTCTTTTCTTTCTCTTTCTTTTCCTGTGTACACTGAAAATAAATATACTGCAGAAGGAACTAGGTGGAAAGGACCACAAAAAAAAAGAAAATACATACAATTATTTCACTTTACCTTAGGAGAAGACATGTTTAAACTAACATATTCTTCACAAAAGCAAAGTAAATATTAGAACTAATATTTTAAAACTCTCACAGTGTGACTATGTTGTATGCCAAGAATACTAACCTCTACAAAAATAAACTTGAGCAGTGGACCCTGATTTTTCACAGTTGTGCTGTGTGCCTCTCAGACTTATGAACGCTGAAGGAAAAAGAGCCTGTGTAAAATAAAGCTGCTTCTGATTTCAATTAGCATTGAAGAATGTCTTAAAGTTTTCATAATTGTACATAATCTAGGCAGACCAGCAAATCAGCATAAGTGGAAGTGAAGCAGACAGAAGTGGTATGAAAGTACAGAAAGAGGAGCCATGGCTCATGGGAGCACCAGCCATGATTGCCCCTGCAGCAGCTGCTGAATAACCTGAAAGGTAATGTTTGCACACCCCTGGCTGTGTTTGGCCTCCTCCTCTGACAGCCAAGGATGATGTTGGGTGGACAGCCTGGGTATCTACTGTCCAGTTTAATCTTGTTCTATATGTTACAGAGACTGGAACCCAGCCCTGCTTATTACCTGAGCCTGAGTGTCAGGGCAAACAATTGTTCAAAGACCAGCTGGGCACACAGAGCAGCAGATCCTGGCCCTCTAGATTTAAAAAAGGGCAGAAAACTACTTCTAATGATGCACTTGGAGCAGTTCCCAGCACACCAATGTTAGAGGTTGGGAGTGTGTGTATAGGTTCTCTGTCTGCTGCTCTTTCAAGGTTTGTGGTGGAAGGTGATGGAATGAAAATTACAAGCTTTTTTTTTTTTTTTTTACCTAGGCAGGGAATAAAATGCTGGTCTTTCATTTCCATCCCTTTTCCTCCAATAGCAAAATGCGTCTGCAGAGATGTTTAATGTCAGTCTGCAGTGTGTCTGTGTTTTGCATCAGGATGCTTGAGCACTGACCCTGGTCTGAGCAGGAGGACCTCGGAAGGTCCCCTCCACCCTCAGTTACCATAAGCAGCTGTGATGAGGTGTGGCATCATGCCTAACAAGCAGCCTCAGGTGGAAACAGGCACAGCTGCTGCCCATTTTGGGTGGGTCAGAAACCAGTTTCAAGAAAGCAAGCCTGCAGGGTAATAATGTAGAAGACTGCCTGGTGTAGGCTACAGGTGGGAAGGAGATTGAGGACTGGAAGAGCTAGGACATGCCAGAAGCGATGAAGCAGACCCCAGAAAAAGGCTAAACACCTGGGCTCACAGATGATGCCAGGCACAGTCTGAACTGATCTCGCCACCAGGCAGGTTGTAACGTAATAGTACTGTAGAGTGACACACCAGCCCAGCACTTGTATTTAGAAAATACAAATTCAGTCTGGCCTTATGGCAAAGAGGCTTAGCTGAGGAGAGCCTGATAGGGGCTGATTGCATCAAATAATCAAAACATGATCTCTAATTAGCCAAATCAAAGTGATGTGGGTGACTACTTGCCTAGAATATTTCTCAGATTATAGTCAGTTTTGCAGTGTTCACCTGAGCCTAAGAAAAAAAAATCATGATTATGAAAATCACAAATTTTTATCCTCCCTTAACAGCTGTGTTTAAAATAAGCCTCTATAACTGTGAGACTGTTTTAAACCTGCCATTGTCATTTACCACACTTCCCTAAAGAAGGAGCAGATGAATCCAAACAGCAGAGGGCTTGTGGTGCATCCCCAGCAGCACGGAGGAGCAGCGAGCAGAGAGTCTTTTAGCTATACACATCAGCATTCCTAGCAGAAGAAAAAAGTCTGAAGGATGTGCCTCAGTGCTAAACAGCTTGTCTGTAAGTGAGATTCTTGCTTGAGTCACATGTAGTTGGGCTGTAAAGAGTAGAATCATTATCTGTCCAGATCAGGGTCATCCAGGAAAGCAGGCATTTGTAGCATGAAGTTTTAGCTCATGAAGCCTCTTTTATTCATTCTGCTTGTGTCGACTTTTGGCCAGCAGTACACAAAAAATTCAAATTCTCTAGATTCAGGATCCTTGCATAGATGAATTTGCTCACTTTGTTCATACCGAAGTTTAAAATTTTCTGAGAAAAAGAGAAAGAAGCAGATTCCTATCCTTTCCTCCCAAAACAAGTGCAGAATTTTCATGGACTACAGTTTTGACCTATCAGTGTATGTACAATCTGAACTGAAATGATGTAATCTGAAGACAAAAGGAATGGTCTATCTCTGCACAGAAGCTTCTGATCTGTTCCTGTTCAAAGCACATTGCTATCCATCTCTGACCTAAAATCAAGCAGTGCCTATACTCCTTCAAAGCTGAACTAGCTTGTGTTGCCCCTCATTTTCTGTGGGGTTGTAGCCATGGCTGACAAGGATCAGGATTCTGCTCCAGGACTGTAAGTTTGATGATTTCCAGAGTTGATTTAAAGGCAACTGCAATTATGAAAATCAGAAATTATGGCTGCCAACAATTTAAATTGAGAGAAAGCCTCTCCTGTCAAGAAAACCTGAACGAAGACCATATGTAAGTCCTTAGCACTGACTGGCAGAAACACCAGTGGTTTTTTTGAGTGTTTGCCAGTTTCATGAAAGATACAACACATAACATTTTCAGGGTCTGAAGGAGTCTCTTGTGATTCTTTACAGTTCAGCTCATCTAGTACTGGCATTTTCATCTTCAGTGTTTCAGTATTTAAAGCAGCTTTTCCAAGATACAATCATACAGTTCTTCAGTCTTGTCATCTGTTATCATGTATCTTTCAAAGATTAGAATAGATTTATACTATTTGATTTAGCTCTACTTAAAGCTGATAAATTGAACTTTCACACCTGCTACCTTTTCTTATGCTTTCTTAGTCTTAAAATTAGGTGGGCTTTTTCCTTCAGAAAGAATTTAAGATTTGCGCTTATTGCAGAGAGGATCTCAGGGACTTGACAACAGTTAGGTAGAATAAAGTCTTTTTATAAATAGTTATGCTGAACAAAATACTCACAAAAGCAGTTTAAGTATTTCCTCACGATTTGATGTAGTGTTTGTAAAGAAAAACATAAAAGAGTATCCATATTTGTAACTCACCTATTAAAAGTGTTTGGAATTCGCATCCAAGTCTCATCTCATCTTTGTGATCTCCAAGTTTTCAGACATGCTGTGCCTGAGGATTAAGTTCTGCCCTGTTCTGGACAAACTGGGGAGTTTTCTTAACTTATGCATGTTTTAGGTTCCTATTAAGAGCTCTGATCAGCACATCAGGAAAGTGGGTTTTTTTCTCCTTTCTTTTAAAACTTGTTTGTATAGATGAGCTGAGGCTGAATTTGCATTTAAACTAAACAAACCTCTTTAGCAAGTAATTCTCTTGAATATAACTATTTCCAAATGTTTCCACAACTAATTTTTTTAAGTGCCCATAATGATGTCACCAGACAGGTAGCTTATTATTCACATTACGAATAAAAACAAAAAATAGTTTTGAGTGAATTCTCTAAGGAGCATTTTCTGAAGAATATAGGTATCACATTGCTGACAGAGCTACTAGGGATCCTCAAAGCAAGGAGCATTTTTCCTTCTTTTTTTTAAAGTGTGCCTGCTATAAATAAATGTTTGATGATTTGTCTTGTGTATTGAATGAAAAAGAGTTAATGTGACCATCTAGTTAGGTACTTGTGTTGAATACTCCAGTAACTAATTTTCATAGCTAAAACCCCCATACTTTAAGGCACCTTTTTTGCTCTCTGGCTGTGCAATAATCTTCAGTACATGTTAGCCTGTACCATGAAAGCTTATCTTCTCAGCAAAGGAGGCTTCAAGTTCTCTCTCACTGGTAAAGTAGTTTAGCTCTATGCCAAACTGGAAAAGTTCACCCTCCCCCAGGGGTAAATAAAATCCCCATAAGCAAGAGTTCAAGTTGAACAAGTTCTTCACTAGTTACTCTTTCCATGAGTCACATACTTCTCTTCTGCAGAATATGTCCAGCTCCTTGTCTCAGTGATAAAAGATCAGCACAATCTAAATTATCCTTCATAGCTGAAAACAATACCAACCCCTAATACTAATGAGAATAAAAGCCCTGTGCAGTGACAAACCAAACTTTTCTTCTCCTTTCTGCATTTTTCTTCACTTTCCTTTTCCTCTTGCCATTTTTCCTAGGTCTGGCTCTCTAATCAAAACAACATGCTTACCTTCTCACACTGGTTATTTCCAAAGCAGCCACTAACGTTCCTAATGTTTTTCAGTCAGGGAGATGCTCTTCTTTTCTTATACTTTCTGATTGTGTCCCCACCAGGAAATTATGCTGTTTGCATGTGGCCATTCCTTGCAGTACTCCAGTGTACAAGGCTTAGACACACACCAGCAGCAGCGTGGTGGAGGCCTCAGAATCTGATTTCAAGGGTAACTGCCTGTTAAAGTCCACTTCTAATTTGAAAAAAGATTCTTATACTGGGGAAAACCTAATGTTCTGAATGCACTGTCCGATCCTCTGATCAACTAGCCTTACACAGTGTCTTAACTATTACATACAACCATTGTTTCCACAGAGTAACTCCAGCGAGAACTATAAATAAGAAAATGTTTTTACTTTTGTGACTTACTAAAACAGAAACACTGCCTCAGAGAATAACCTATTTTATCCAAAGAGGGACATACAGTACAGTGATCAGCATCTTCCAGGGCCAGGTGCTATGTTAGGAGGGTACATGAGAAACCTTTCTTCAAAAGTAGGAAAATACTTTCAAAAAGTATTTTTGAAGGAAAGAAAGGAAAAAACTTTCAAAATAACAAAGAATGCTTAACTGAAAATGTGGGTGAGAACCATCAAGTTAGTTGTCATCATAGTGCTGAATCCACATATTAGCAGCCTGTCTGAAATACTGTGCACAGCAAGCAGAGCAGTCCCAAGGGGGACCTCTGATTTTTGTTGGGAATTATGGTGATACGTGCACAAAGGTTTGTGTATTGTCAAGAGAATCTTGTCACAGACAATAATCTCACTGAACTGCTTGGAATGTTTTCACAGTTTCATTTTCCAGGATATCTCCAGAAGTGTAACTGGTGATGTCTAGGCATTGTGGAAGATGAATGATATTCTCCTGACCTTCAGTAGTAGGTTAAGCCACTAGGTAGCCTGTTGAATCCAAAAGGAGTTACACCAATATTTTGGCTGCCTAAACTTGTAATTTAAAGCTGTTTAAAGTCACAGGTTTATGAGTATACTGAAGTAACAGAAACTATGGCACAAAACACTTTCAACTGCAGGCAATTAATTATTCTCTGTTTATCTCTTTGTTTTACTAGGTCTCTTTTTCTACCTACATGTTTTATGGCATACAAGAATAAATTTCTTTAGGATTTATATATAAGAAATGCTAATGTACTTAGATGAAAATTGCAAGCTCCATAACAGGTTTTGCTTTGTATTAGAAGTAAAATGGTGTGAAAGACGAGCACATGGTTTAGGTTCCCTTTTATCACTTTAGAGTGTTGTCTGGCTTTTCCAAACCATATACATAAATATGACTATATGACCTGGAGATAGGAAAGCACTTGTTTAAACATGTGCATGCCCACAGTACCACAATTTACAGAACTCAGAGTTGGCACTATGTTCTGACATATAAATTTGGGGTTGCACCACAAGTACTGAACAATTGCTCTAATGTTTGAAATACAATGGCTACACTGTTTTGTTTCCAAGTTCTTTAGGAAAAATCAGTACAAATTTTTTTGGTACCATATTACCTCTCTAGATACTATAGAAAAGTATTCAGTGTATTATTTCTGAATTAGCTGTTACTTATTATACTCTAAAAAAATCTTCAAATTAAAGCTTAGGCATGACTAACTGGCACTTGGGGAAAAATCTTTTAAATTCAGTGGAAATGCTGTAGTAGCCTGTAGATTCAGAAGTGGCAGGTGGAACACAAACAAACAAATTAAAAAAGCTTTTTAAGAAAAATCTCAAAGTTATATATACCAGTTTCATTGTTATAAACCAGCAAGTCAACCAAGCACGTTGTTTTATGAGGTGTTAGAGAGTCAGAGGAAAAGGGGTTGGGGGACTAAAAATAACAGTGCAAGGTAGTGGAGAAAAACCCCCACATTTGTCCCTGTTAGAAGACAATTCCCTATGCTGGTTGCAGTTGTGATATACTGTATAAAACACACAGAGCCTGGTGCTCCTCAGCCCAGAGAAGTTCACTTGGAAAACCCCACAGGTTTTCCCAGCTTAGCCTCACAGGTTTCCCCTCCATAACTCTCCATGGATCACAGTCCAGTCACTTCTGTGTATGGCCACTCTCAGGGAACAGTTGTGAGACAGAAAGATTTTGGTGATGTGTTCATCCCATATTTCTTGATGGCAAGTCATACTTCTGCTTTCCTGGTGTCCAAAATTGACTTTGTCATCCTGACTCAAGGAAAGCACCTGTGTGGGACAAAGGCACTGAGCTCACAGCTGCCAGTAGTATGTCAGGATGTACTAATCTGTCAGGAAATCCCTGTGAGACTCCAAGAAAAGGTGCTTAGCTGTTCAAAATTCCATTTTTTGGAAAGAGACATTGAAAAAATGAGCCAAAAAGTGATCTTTTCAGCCTTGGTCTCTGCTGCATTTGACTCAGGTAGACAAATTTTGATGCAGTGACAGGAATGCTATAGCAATTTTTTTTTCCTTGTACTTCAGTAGTTCTCAGCAAAAATGTCAACTTACCTAGGTTCAAGCTGATACTGCTGTGGCTCATTGTCTCAGGTTCATTTGTAACACTGTCTAGTTCTATTAAGCAGCTAATAATACTCACACCTATGCAACACTTTTCATTTATGGACTTCAACACACTGGCACAGCTGCACCCCCATTTTACACGGGGGAAAAGTCAAGGAAAGCGAGGCTGATGCTGGACTTTCTAATGCACGCTGCAGTTTGGGTGGCAAAAGGCTGACGGATCTGACTTGGTTTTTTCCTCTGGTGTGCTGGAAAAGGGTTTCATTAGGCACGGTGGGCTCCAAGTGTGCAGCTGAAGGCCCCACAGGGTTCCTGTGTCTCGCAGGCACAGCTGGCTGTGTTTCAGGAGCAGGGGCTCAGCCCCAAGGGTGGGAGCCTCCTTCTGCCACAGCCCCAGGCACAGCACATCTGCTGCACCCAAACACAGCCACACAAGGACAAGCAGAAATACAGAGGAGGGAGACATGCAGCCTTGGAAATGCTGGTGGCATGGGGTCAGAGGTATGGTGAAGGGGGGCTCTGAAAGGCAAAGGGGACACATGGCAGAAACTTCCAGGACAGTGTGAGAAAATACAATCAGGGGAGAAGAGGAGGGACATGGTCCACCTTGTACACGAAACTTTTGATCCAGCAAAGAACATAAGCATTGCTTAGGTGTCCTTTTAAAATCAAGGAGCTGGATTACAAAGGTGCCTGAGCTATGAGGTCTTAACACTTTTCCACTTGGACATCTGTCTATTTTCCTGCCCTGTGCTGGAAACATTCACAGAATCATAGTCCAGCTCTCCTGAGTACCATGCCCTGATCAAGGGAAGCTAAACAGAACAGGAATCCAGCCCCTTTCATTACACAAGAACAAGATGGACCATAAAGCAAGATCCCAGGGTGACACTGGCCAGCAGTGCAGTGCCTATTGTGAGGAGCAGCCCAATCATCCCTGGGGCACAGGCTTACCAAGGCCATTTTCACAGCCTCATTTTCATTGCCCCATCACTTCTGTGTAAAGCTAACACTCTCATTTAATTTCCAGCCTCCATTTATGCACCACCACTTTATACCAACTCCCTGCTTTCTGTGTGAGAATTTTCTTTCCATCAGGCTTTTCCTGAATGGATAACATGTATGTCAAGTTAGCTGTGAGTCTATTAGCACATCACTCATGGATTAATAACAATTTCTATGTTTGTACAGGACTTTACATTCAGTGAACTTCCTAAAACCTTGTAATTGTCATTATAAATTTCTTTTACAGAGATGTAGGCAATGTTCTTGTCTTCAACCACTAAAAAAGATGTTATATTTAAAAATTCTTAACTAGACTAATAGATTTATCAGTTAAATAACTGAGCTTTAGCCTTAAAAACCCATTTAAATAACATAGCATTAACAAAATATTTAAATACTGTGGAATTTAGACTTAAATAATCAGAGACATGAGAGAAAAAACACTTCAATAACATTTTAGAAAGCAACAAATATTAGAATATTTAGTCTGACAGTGAAGATTATCAGTTTAAAAACCCATTAAATATTGGCATACAGTTACTTGACAATTAATCACATCACAGCTCATGTGTTGAACATGAAATTCACACAGGACCCCTCTGTTGAATACAAAATACTTTTTATGTGGTTTGAATTTTAAGGCATTTGTTAAACTGCTGGGTGGAAAAAAAAATCAACAACGAAGAGAAGTATACCCTAAGAATGAGCTATCAAATATCCAAATACTCAAAAAAATTATAATCTGACTCTTTCTAAAACAGTTTAAGGAAAGTCACCAGCAGCTGTTAGGTTCTGATTTCCTTTCAAAATTAGATTATTAATTTAGATACCACTAGAAGGTAAATTTGGCTATCCCAGTTTAAGTACCAGTCTCCATACAATGTTATTGTTCCCTATTTTGCAACAATTCCCTAATTACAAAGAATTTCTAAGTTGCTGGAAAGCTGTGCCATCAGGCAGCTGGCTCAGCCAATCAAAACTAGGATTTTCTTTTTAAAGTTAATACTGCCGTTCATGGCCGTGGGCTGTGTGCAGCTCTAACCCAGCTGTTCAGGATAACAAGGGAGCAGACAAAGGCATGTTTCACCCTCTCAAACCTTGCTGCACTGCTTCTGCTTAGCTTTTGCGTTGGGAAATGATAGGAGGGCACAGGCTTTTGGCTGGGGCTGAGCCCTGGAGCTGGACGAGGAGACACCCGAGGCTGGGGCAGCCAAGGGTTCCCCTCCTTGCCAGGGCTGCTGTCCCCTCGTGAGAGTGAACACTCTCCTTAAGCCACGCTAAGCAAAGAGTAAATTTCTGCCTAGTGGCTGGGAAGGGGAAAACCAAAACCCGGCACCTCCACCAGTTTGACTCTTGGGTCACCCTGAGTGAGTGATCATACAGAAGTGTGCTGTGATATCTCTCTGTGCATGGGAGAGCAGGCAGGAACACATGCGTGGGAGATACACAGAAAACCCTAAAAATACGAGACTATAAATGTACTGCAGAGTCACAAGTAAGTGAAATGTTTTCAGAAAATCCTGAAGGGAAGAGTGGGAAAAAAAGCAGACCAGCCCTCTGGGAACTCCGCTTTGCTAAGTCATAAAAACCTCAGTTTTCCCCGTCTGGAAAAGTTGTCCACAATGCTCAGAACAATATGCTTTTATTTTTAGCCCTTTACACCAAATAAACATGAAGAAAAAATACCCAGTGTCAAATGCTGTGAGTGGGGGAAAAGTACCATCTTGTAACTAAGATAGGCATGTTTTTAAAAGATGAAGTTTGAGACATGAAATTGAAATTATTCAACAAAGTTTACAAGTAAATTTAATATTTCAGAAACATGTTTATGTTCTTAACTAAAACGTTTTCAAACTTTGGTTTTTTATGCCATGTGTAAAAAATATTTCATGTTCTTCACTTTGAAATTCACAAAAATTTAGAATCTTTAAAAGTCCTGAATATTGGACATGCCAAATGTGTGGTTAATAAACCAAAAAATTTATTTTATTGAATAAAATGACTTGAAAACAAGCCAAACTTCCAAAATGGAAGGGAAGATACATTTTTTCTTCTTTTTCTGAAGGCATCCAACAGTGCAGGAATGCTTTGTTGAAAATCTAAAGATGGCCAAATAATCAAAAACTTGGTGGAGCATGGAGCAGCAGACTGTACTAATTAAACCACAATTAACTTTGCACTATTTGGTTTTGCATGGTCGCCCAGTATATTCATGCATATTGTATCTAATCCTGCTATCACTAGATAGACAAAACTCCAGACACCAGGAATTTGGTTTGGCCATGTCAAGCACAGTGACTTTTTTCAGATGCTGATATCTGTTTCTTAAAAAGAAGCATTGTTACTTTTCGAGTTTTACTACAGCCGAGCTGAGGCTCAGATTGCGTGGGTGTGCTCAAGGCAAACCTTCAGACAACACCCAGATATTGCAGAAATTTATAAAGATGTTAATGAGGCTTTGCCTGGGTGTGTTGCTGTATCTGCAGCTGAACTGGGTCAGAGACTGAAGCTCCTGGGCACCCTCCCAGCTGCTCACTGTTGCTTTTTCTTTTTTTCACTGCCAGAGGTCACCCTCCTTTGAGATCTGCCTCTGTCACTGTATGCTTAGGTTGACACTGTGAAATTACATTACTGTCATTGTCATGACTGCTTTATCATTGGTACCTCTCAATAGGTACTCACATTACAGAGAGTGAAGAGCAGAGAGAGCTTGGTCAGTGAGCTTGCTAATGCCTGCACCCACCAGTGTGCCTAAGGCTGCTGCAGGAGTTCAGAGTTAATGGCAGCAGAAAGTCATTGGAGGCACTTCTCACCTCAAGGGGCTGGCAAACCTTTCTGACACCCTCTTTGCACCCCTCCTGAGACATAGAAACCTCTACTCCAGTTCACTGGGCTAGTCCTTATTCTCAGACTCTGCTGTGCCATAAATGCAGACCCTCTCAGATGCCAATCAAAGGCAGCCTTTTAGTTTGGCATAGCACAGGATAGGTGTTAAGGAACAGATACAGGCAGGGTTTCACTGCACTGACACCTGTGGCAGGCTTTCCCAGAAATATAACAAACCGTAAGCAGGGGCAGAGGTGATAAGAGGCAGGGTAGTTTTGGCAGCCTGCCACCACAAACTGGTGTATGCTGATTTTATGTCATGGGCAGATCCTGTGCAAAGGTCACAGCAAGATAAACATTAAAAATCCTAAAAGGTCCTTGCACAATTAACATTTTAGAAATAATGTATATTATATAAACTGCTGTGATTTAAAGAGGCCAGGAACAGGGGAAGGTAGCCTGCAGCCAGAATTGTGCTAATTAAAATATACAATAGCAATATTAACCAAGTAACCTTAAGGGTGGGAAGCAGTCAGGAGGAAAGGGGAAGACATGACATAATCCCCTTAGTATCATGTGATATTCCAGTGCCCTGAAAAACGGGACAGGCAGACAGAAAGAGAGCAGTCCTGCCATCCTGGCTGGGAAAAGCTGTCTCTACTGAGGCAGTGGTTCTGCCTGGGCATAAAAGCCACCTACAATGTCTGTGAGTGCCCACCAGTGCACACCATAGCTAGGGTACAGTGGCCTGCAGCATCATGAACCCATGAAGGCCTTGGAGAGGATGCTTTCCAACTGCAGCTTTTATAGGGAGTTTTGCTTTACTTTTTCCTACCTTGGTATTACAGATTGTTTGAAGTAAGCCCTGTCTTTAAGGGAAAATCTCACTGTGAGTAACCTCACACACTAAAGCACTCTGCTCCTGCGAGCACGGCAATGCTCAAAGCTTTTCTGTAACCAGCGTTCCTATCTATATTTTTCAGGATACTCTAACGATAATACAGTCAGCCTCCTCTTAGTCACAAGGCTGTTTGGGAGATGGTATCTCTGGGTCTGAGATGGGAGCATCTGCCAGCACACTGCTTTAGCCAAGAAAATCCTCTGGCACAGAGGGTGAGTCGGCAGCCTGCCAAGTACAGAGCACTACGAGGGAGTTTGTAACGAAGCAATGAAGCCTCTGCATGCTTCTGCCTTCGTTTGCTTGCTGCTATGGAGGATCATCCTTATGTTATGGCTTGTTTTGTTTAGACCTACCAGCTCAACTCAATTTCCTTTTCTGTCCTCAGCTGATCTTGCCCGTAAACTGGGCAATTCTATTGAAAAATCCTTTTTGCCTCTGTCCCCTCTTCCTCAGCACCATCCTTGTGTGTGGCTGTGAAATTCCTTGCTTAATTCTTTCTGTCCCTTGGTGGTGACCTGACATCTCTATCAGCCTCTGATGTTCAGGTTGCTGGGCGTGCAGCACACAGCACCTTGGGGCTGGATTTCCCTGGCAGGAGCCCAGGGAGCTGCCAACAGTAGTAATGAGGAAGAAGGATGGAGAATCTCAGCCAGATTCTGTCACATGAAAATACTATCATACAGTAATTATGAACCTCACAGCAGCTTGGTCATACACACCCTTTATGCCTGCCCATACTCACTTGCATACTGTATTTTTCTCAGCATTTTTTTTCACTGATCTTTTAACAGGATTTTGGAACAGCTCTCACTACCAGCAGTAGGATAAATAGGATAGTGCTGTTCAACTTTAATTAGTAGTTTGCAGCAAGGACAGTATTCAAATATCAACTCTTACTATCATAATTATATAAACTTCCTTGCATGCAAGCACCCAGTCAAAGGAATGCATATGCCCATACCAAAAGTTCTTTCAATACCTTTGCTGGCATCTGTTATATATTGCCTGAACAAAGAAAGAGAATGGATCTTTTCAGCCATCTAGCCATTCATACCTAAGGTCTTTGTTTCTGGGGCACAGGAATGAAGCTAGTCCTCACAGAAAAAAGGAAAAGGTTAAAAAGACCTCAATGTAATCTTGTTTCCCTTCATGATTAACTGAAGTTGGGAGAAAAAGGGATCCCTTTCATGAGCCTTGGGTCTCTGGAAACATATTGGAGTCATGCTGCTTTGTCAGCTGAACAGGAGCTCCCAGTGTGACTCGCTGCTAAAAGAGACAATGTGCTCTTGGATACATGAGCATAGAGCCAGGGGTGTATCCAGTAGGATGCCTATCGTATGTCTGCCCACAATCCTGAGCAAATACTGCTGGAACACTGTCCTGGCCTAGTGCCTGCAGTTCAGAAGGGATCCTGATAAATTATAGTAACTTCAGAGAAAAGCCACAGGTGTGTTTAACATGGACATGACCAATCTTCCTTGTCCTATAAGCCCTGTACCAAAATCATTGTTTGAACAAAACCAGCAAAGGGGAATTCCAGGAATAATCAGTAGAAGACAAATTTGGTGCCCCAGGAGTCCCACTGCTCACTGCATGAAGGATGAAACGAGGCCATGATAGAAGATGGGTTGGTCACTCACCTTTTCATAACCACAGCTGTGGCATGAGTTGCACCTTAACACTTCCATTTCATGTAGCTGCAGTACTGCTAAATAGTCACCTGGAAAATAAACATCATGTATGAGAAAGCCCATGAATTCTGATTACTTGGCTCATCAAAAAGAAGGTTAAGGACTGAGTTCAGAGTATGATACATGAATAAGACTTTGATAACAACAGTTTCAATTCAGTAAAGGAGAAGGACTCTAAAAGTTGAATATGAATAGTGTCTTCATTTTTTTAAGGCAAAGCCCCTATTTTTTCCATGTGATCCAGCATCTGAAATTTTGAAAAAGAAAGGTCAAAGCAGTCATAAGCTCATTTTCTCTCTTAAAACCATTATCCTCTGCACAACCCTGTGAACAGGTATTGCTTGTTCATATAGTAAATGGCTGTAGGTGTATACCAAGAGAAATCTCGTTTAAAATATTTTTTTTTTACAGTTCTACATTGAAAAGAACAAATGAAAATTTTCATGCCCATTTCTAACTTTCTACTTTGGATATATTTATTTATGTCATGGGAATTAACAAACTTGAATAAAACCCCCATACCCTAAACTCTAAGCAGGCCAGCTGCTCTGACATCTTGTCTCTTTTCTGATGGTGGCACACAGCTACTGACAGTACAAACCTACCAGCAAATTGTCTTCAGACTTACTGCAGAAAAAAAAATTAATTCAGACATCCTTGGCTGGGATGACCCCTGCTAGAAATTTTAAAACTTCACATTGCATTAACACACAGAATAATTTTTTTGCAGTCCGCAGGTATGCAGAAGAGCTACTAGGAGATGAAGAAAAGCAGGGGATTGTGAAAAGCCAACACTTGCAACTACAAACTCTTAAATAACATTAAATGTATTTTTATGAAACAGCACAATCCCTCTTCCTTAGCTTCCTTAAGAATAGGCTAATAAGAATCACATGACAATGATAAATGCTTCAGCAGCCATTATTGTGGCTAGTGGGGTTTTAAAACAACAACAGAATTATTGTATGTTCCTATTAAATCCTCTTTGTCACCATTGATAGAATTGATCGAGTGTTCTTCAGCGAATAAACACATTGGTGAATTACTCTTTTTCTTGGTCAGCTGTTGTGTTGACAGGACTCTTTTATCCTTTGAGTGGCAGATGGTATGTGTGGCTGCTGGGAGGCAGCAGACAGAAAGTCAAGTCCAGGGCTTAGGGAACAGGCTAAGAAATGCCAGTGGAAGCTTGTGCAATGTGTGAATCAGCCAGATTCAGAAGGGAAAAAGAAGCCCTGTCTAGTGTCTGTTGAGAGCAATTTGGGATAGCCACTGGATTATCTTCCTGATGACACAGATGATAGTTACTTTTAAAGATGCCATAGGGAGCTCAAACATGGTTTGGTTGCCCCAGCAGTTTCAGAAACCATCTCAACATCCAGGAAATCAGGTGCTGCTGAAATACCTTGCCACAGAGGACAACACCAACACAACAGCAAAGGGAAATGCCACTTTTTCACATGCAAATGTGTGAGAGGAAAAGGAAAAGTGATTAGAAGAGTCTTCCTCTAAATTTAAATGGTGTATGTCATAACCCTCTTGTAAGTCCAAATGTTTCAGTATTTTTAGTGCAACTCTACCAAATTAAGGGGAGCTATAGAAACCAGCAAATCAACCTATGCTTGCTTTCTGTACTTCAACACGCCACATCCATGTGGTTCCCAGTGATCAGAGAAAGAGCAGCCTGTGAAATTAAACAGGTCTTTTTCCCTCAGCAGTAACAGTTTGTTTCCCGTTTCCCCCAATGCACTGCCCTGCCTCCAGCAGCAGACCAGCCCTGGCATTCCAGCACCATCCCTGCTCTCTCGAGCCAGCTGGGCAGGGAGGGTTGGTGCAATGAATTTTGCAGCTACTCTCTGTGTGCACCCGTCAGTGTCACTGACCACATTCCTGGGACCTGACACACACTGGAACACCTCTCCTACACATTCTTCTCCTCCAGTTTTGGCTCATTCCAGTAGCTTTCTTAGAAAAATGAACTAACTATGGTCGTATTACTTTAAAATGTAAAGCAGACACTTTGGCCCCTCAGCAAAACATCTTTAGAGTGAAATACTGCAGAAATGTACAGGAGACAGTCTGACCACCAGAGGGGGCCTGAATTGTCCCAAATTTAAAGTAAAACCAGAAAAATATGTTTTAAGAGAGAAAGAAAACAGCAAGTATGTATTTGTACCACAGTAGCACCTACAGGCATGGAATAACGACCCATTCCCTGAGATGAAGTGAAAACAAGTTTGTGTGTGGTGAGCAGAGTGCTGTCTGGTACCCTTCCCATCAGCTGTGCTCAGAAGGTATCCTACAGTGGAAATTTTTGAGGAATAGTATGAGTTTTTCTGTGAATCTGTATGTGTAATACAGTGAGATTATTCTGGCTGTTGTTTTTAACCACTGCCTCCCCCATGTACATTTCAGTAAGAATAATGCTGCAGATGCAAGTCAAGTTTTCAAAGCTGTTATTGTATGTCATGATATTAGTATCTCTTTCTTAATTTCAAATGGGATATTTTTTAATTCCCAATATTTTATCCATAATTTGCACAGATATAAGACAGGACTAGGTATCCCAGTTATACTACAAACAATAGACTTCAGAAATACAGTTTCCAGTTCATTCTTCTAATTACAGTGAGAAATACTAGCACAAAATTTAACACATAAGATTCGAAAAGCCTAAAAAAAGGGTTTTTCACACTAAGAAAATGAACCAATATACAACTGAGAGATACCACTTTTCAATACCTACTTAGTTGTTGTACTGTATATCTCAAAAGTACTTTTTTCCCTTCGTCTGCACTTTGCTATTTTTTATCTGTGTAGAGTGAATGCAAACCATGTGTAATGCCATAGCCCATGCCTGCAATCTAAAGCAACTTTGAAAAAGCATTCATATATAATCATACTAATAACTAGGGAGCAGAAATTCTAATCCAGCATTTAATGTAAAAAATCCTGTTTATGTTCTGTGACTTTTACAGCAGGCCATCTATACAAAACAATGGCATTAACAATACCACAAAAAATTAAAAGATGGGAAAGTTACTGCTGTTTGAATAGCAATTGACAGTCTTGCATGTTCTTGCTTGGAAACACTGTTCAAAGGAAACAAATCTTCCAGCTGAAAGCCTCATTCCTAGAGTCATCCAGTAACACATAAATAGGACCACTTAGACACAGCATTTGTCCCACAGTCTAACTTATTCATCTATTTGTAGCGGATGTGAGAGCTTGTGGGTGGCCTGACATGGTCCTCATTCAATTTTATTTAATTACTCACTTGATTTCACTTGAAAGAACTATTAAAATGGCATCTTAATTGCCCAGAATTATCCAGAATCTTTTTCAAAGCCCATAAACTGTCAGGGATTAAAAATGATGTCACTTTTCTGAATTCCTTATTCAGAGGGAGAAAGAAAAAAAAAATCCCCATCCAAGCCAAAATAAATACATAAAAATACACAGCCCTTGAGGAGGGGGCCAGCTCTTTCCCTCCTCCTATGCTGCACTTCTGCTGTGAGAAGGATTTGGGAAAAGCAGATGAAGCACTACAGCCATAAATGTTTAGACAGGAGAGGAAAGTCACGTTTGGGATCGTCAGATCCTGGATGATGGAGTTTCGCAGCCACAGCCCTCTCCACCCCCAAACATGGAGAACTGCCATCCCAGGGTAGATGAAAGGTCCATCCAGCCCAATATCCTGCCTTTGACAGCAGACAAAGGCAGATGCTTAGGAAAAGAATATAAGAACAGAGTGCATGCAGAGTGATTCCCTCTCCCCACACTCCCCTCCCTTAATATCCTCTGTGTTTCCGACAATCAGGAGTTTAGGGATTTCCTGAGCCAGATGTTGCATCTGGACCACTGTTTTTAATAATCAAATAGAAATAGAGACCCTCTTCTACAGGGGCTTGCCTGTAACTGCAGCCAGCCTAACACAGTGGCACCCACAGTAAGTGGCTCTACTGCTTCCCTGGATCTACAGAACTTTTCTTCCTGTTTCGGACCTTCCTATATAAAAATGCTATAAATTCAGGATTAGCCCTAAGGAGTAATCATAACCATTGGACTTCATTAAGATAGATTATGCCATCAGTAGTCTTATTATGCAATCTATTAGTTGAGTGGTAAGCCCTGGTTTTCATGCACAAACACATAACCTACATCTGCAAGCAGATGTTAACTGGAAGACATATAGAATCTACCCTTAAATATCTTACATATCAGAAAAGTTTGGTTGGATATTTGATTCAAACGTACTTCACTCCACCTGGGAACTGGAAAACTAAAAAAAACCCAAACAAAACAGATAAACGTTGGTATAGAAGCTTGAGGCGTCGGTGCATTGGGCCATAACTTCCCTTGAAGCACTGCAGATTCCTTGTATAGCAGACATACCATAATGGCTATAAGGACCAGCTCTCATGGATCTAGAAATTAGATTAATTTTTACCTTTGGAGAAGGGAGGAAGTCAACAGAGAAGACCACCTTCCTTTTTGTGCTTGATGTCCATGCAAAACTTTGCCTTTTCTGTGTTTCATTAACCGATTTGAAAGAAAAAGTGCCTTTTATTTCTGCTTTAAATAAAATCATCTCCCTTTTTTCTCCTGATCAAATGCCACACACTTTTTTTAAAAAAAAATTTATTTTTATGGAGCTAACTCAAAAATAACTGAGCTCTGGAACCAGGCATGCAAATAGTTCTAATCTTAGTGTACACACATGTTCAAGCTTGAAAACAAACTGAGCAAGATAAAAATAAAGGTGTTGGAAATCCTGAATATGGCTGCTTGGCTTCTGTTAAGACCTTTAGAATGTCCTGATTTAACTCCCCCATATTTTGTGACTTCACACAGATATACCTGCCTGGTCTCGATGCCCAGAAGGTTCTGCAGAGGCACAGACAATGAAGGACAGCAGTGCCTCAGAGATATCACAGCACAGCCTTCATGGTGAGGGAAAAGAAAGAAGAAATTGCCTAAGCACAGACAAATTGGACAGTGTTTTCTTCCAATAACTGCAGCTCCCAAATACTTTTGTTGCATTTTGCTACTTTAAGCTCTGCTGTTGACTCCAAGGACTTGACTCTAAATGGTTCCAGTCTATCGGTCACTCGGTGTGTCACAATATATATTGACCTGGTCATACCACATTCCATTCCAGTGAAACAAGAGCATCACTGACTAATTTTATGATAATTTGGCTCCTGATTCCTCAGTGTTTAGTTACATGTTTGCCTTCAAGGAAGAAGGATATAATTTACATGCCCAAGTGGCTCACTTAGTTTGCAGTTTACCTGCTCCAAAAGCCATAAATCCTAATGCACTTCAGTTGGAGTTTCCAGCATTTTTAAGCTGAGGGAGACTCAAAATTGACACAGTCCCCCAAGACCAAGGTCAGACATTCCATTAGATAGGGATGCACCGGTCTTCTCCATTCCTCCCTTTCTTTCTCAGCAGCCTTTGGAGAAGTCAAACACCTTTAAGGAGCTGGGATCCCCTCAAAACACTTCCTGTCTCAGAGGATTGTAGGCAGTGGAAATAATGCTCACTGTCTTTCTATCTCCACCCTTTCTTCTTTCACTCTTCTCCCCAAACTTTCCCACCACCCCCACACAATCACCAGTTCTGCCATCCCTGTGCAGCAAGAGAGTCTGCAGGGCTGAAAAGGGAAAACAATACAGACGGAAAAACCAAAATCATTCCCTTCCAGGGACCCTCTTCAAGTAACAATGCAAGACACATCTTGCCCATCGCTTTAGCAATTTTATTACTTTTTAAATGCTATTAATTGATCTTCATGTTGTCAGTAAATTCTTTTAAAGTCATGAGGAAGTATTGCTATATAAAGAGAAATTGTCATAGACTTTACACATTGATATGGCAAGTGAGGATTGCCCGAAATACCCACCTGCATGTCACAGCCAGTGACCTCTGTCAGAGTCAGTGTGTTACCCCACACAGGGGGGTGCATGTCACTCAAGGAGTGTCCAGCCTGAGCCCTGCCATACTAAAAGTTGAACATTAATTCACTGAAAAGAAGGGAATGGGTATGTTCTAGGTACCAGGGAGACACACACATGTATTCAAAATAGGTACTGACAATCTTCAGGGCTTCTCAGACTCAATGGATCATCCACCTGAAAAGCCTTTTCTGTCATATGAGAGAGTGCACTTGAATGATATCTGAATTTTCTGAGCATGAAGCATGGACATCTTTTCTCAAAAAGACAGAAATATTGAAAAATTTCAAAGTATGCTTTAAGTTGAATAAAGAAACATGTCTGATTTATAAAGTCTTTTTCTTAGGCATGACTTAAAAAGAGAAGAAATGCATCAGTTTTCTCTGTGCCTAGGTATGTGTATACATGGACACACCTACATACAGGAACAGCAGCCACAACATGTTTCATCATTAAAAAAAAAAAAAATACTCCTGGGAAACGAATGCTGAAAGTGGCTTTTTTCATTTCATTAATTCGAAGCCAAATGGTTCCCAGTTTTGACACAGCTATCAAGAAATTAGTGTTTCTGCCTGTGACTTACCTGTTTTACGTTCCATGTCACTTGAAATTCAAGGAGTCATTAATCTTTACACCTCCTACTAGCACGTGCTGACTGCAGACATGTACTCACACAGTCCTGCAAGCTTGCACCACTCCTATCAGCCTCAAGAACTATTTTCCAAAATGCTGCAAAGACAATTCATTTCAAACAGGACAGTCCAGTAGCTGGAGTTACACTGCAAACAGAACTATAGTAGAAGCAGCATATTTTCTAACTAAGAAATTGCTGATCACGTCAGGCCTATACAAAATAAAGGGGGGAAAGCAATCCCAGCTAATTAAAAACTTGCTTTGCAATATTGCACTAAAGATTTTTTTAAACTGTTTTTTTTCCCATTTGCTGCTTGCCAGATGTTAACAGGATTGCAGCACATTTGCACAGCTCATGGAGACTTTTGAGTGCAAGGTTTACAAGGGACATATAAAATGCATCTCCTAGTCTCTGATACAATTTATTATTTTTAACTAGCCCAAGTGAAAGCACTGAAATTCCCTGCTCAGCACTTGAGGAATGAGTATCTGACAAGGAATGCAGCAAAAATTGCCCCCAAATAACTTTGCCCTGACCCACCAAACACAGGGATAAAACAAATGAGATGGTTCTTGCCCCTCCTCCTTTTCTGAGAAGTCAGAATTCTCCACTGAAAATAAACCAGTGTCAGTAAGTGACAATTCTGGAATTCTCCTTGGGAGTTAAGTCCCAGCTGAGACACTAAATCACTCCATGAGAATATGTCCTGTTGCAAAACATTTGTATCAGGGTCCCATTGCACTGTCCTTGGGCACATTCTTTTTTTAATAAAATTGACATTTTATTCCACTTAGGCACATCATAAAATTGCCACCAAATTATACTTCATGTGGTAGCTCTGTAACAATCAAAGAGACATGCCGGGCACTTTATTCTGAATGTTATTCCCATTCCTCCAGGCAAATACTAACGGATAGTAGCAATTTGGGTAGTCACTGGAGCATGAAAAAATGAACTTTTAAAAATATCTAATGCTTAAAAAGCAAACAAACAAACAAACAAACACAATAGTTCGCTTGTCAGAGCACAAACAACTTCCCCACAAAATATCTGAGAAAGAATGAAAAGGCAGAAGTTTGGACAAATCCAGTTTAGTCATGGTGTGCAGGTCTCTGCCTGAACTAGGAAATTGTGATGCTTTCCCATTTTTTATTGACATGACTGCCACTGCACCAAAGGATCAACAAAGGAAGCAGGAATATATACAAGAGGAAACAGATTTAGCAAACTGAAAAACATTACCTGATTCACTGCTCCAGGATAGTGGATACCATGGCTGCCAGTAGATGTGTTAAACCAAAACTAGTGAAAAACCTAAACTAGTGAAAAGCATTTGTAGATACAAACATCTGAAATGTGACATGGCAAATACACACACAGAGCCGAGTTCCCCAAGTGAATGGCCCCATCTCCACTAGAGAAATAATGACACTGTGCTATGTGTGTTACCTTGTAGGATACAAAACCCTCTGACTTCGGCCATAGCCACACGGGTATAATCCAAATTCTACTTGTCACCTGAACTTTTCCAAACTTCCACTGAAAACAGAAGAATACATTGTCTTGAAATCATGAATCAATTTTAATGTGTCCTTTTCTAATGAAATGGTCAAAAACAAACAAGCAGAATGACCCACGTAAGCAACAAGACTCTTAATTTCTCCATTATTCATTACATTCCCTACTTTCAAAAGCTGAAACGGCACAATTTGATCTTTCCTTGCTGGAAAGTAGGAGCTTTCATGCTTGAGGGCAGCAGGAAAAGCTGCTCAAGAGCTAGTCTCTTCAGAGCCACATGTCCCATGGCATCCTCCAGCCATCCTGGCTCCCAGAGAGGCTTTCACCCATGAGCCTGGGGGAACAGGGATGTCAGATGCCCATGCAGTGCTGCACCAATATACACTTCCTGCCATGTTTCTACTGGGAGCACTGGCCAAGGAGGCCAGGCTTTTCTCAGGTTGAGGAAAGTCAAGCCACATAGAGCAAGTGCAGGACAGAACACAGTGGTCAGGGCAGTCATTTGGGAGGAGAGAGTGCCTATCTCAGTATCTGTGCCAGACATCATTTGTAGTTTCTTTTCAATAAAGAACAGACATGTGCACATATACATATCCACACAGACATCCACTTAACTAACTGAGTTTTGGTTGAGCATTTGCTGAGGGTGGGTACCCTCAGCTTAACGTGAGAAGTGCTACATGGTACTAACGAGCACTGTTCAAATTTTGAGGGAGCTGCATCCATGTTTGCACAGGCCTGATCCAACTGGCTTTGTGCTAAAGGTGCTCAGCTTGCTGATTGCACTGGGTCCCTCCTGAGGGCTGCAGGACCTCACCAAGCATTGGCAGAAAAGTAAATGCTCCTGAGGCTCCAGCCGCAGGTGTGCAGAATAGAAATCCAGACACCTCAAAAAGAGATGGACTTGATGACTACAGGAACAGGAGGAGCAAAGTGAGGACTTTCTGGCTTTGTATTTTTGTATTTCCAGTTTGAACACCTACACCCTTCGTGGTGTTGAGCCTGAAGCTCTATGTTCACGGTAATATCTTGCATGTGTTACCAGATAGCAATGCTTATCCATCACAGCCAACCATTTATCTTTATTGCTACAAATACTGGTATCTGAATTATTCTGTAAACATATCTCCCCAAATAGTTTTCAAGGAGGAAATACTATAAAGCATTACACCTATTAAAAACAACCCAATCAATCATAGCAATTTTTCTGTAAAGATTAACCACTTATAATGAGAATATTTAAGACAAAGGAAAAGGAATATGAATATGTGTACTTGGAGCTTGATGGAAGGATGAGGGGAGGGTAAAGGATGCATATTATTTGAATATTCTGTCTTTTGAAAACTGCCGTTTCTCCTGCTATTTAAAATGTGGTTCAGCTCATGGAATGAACTGACCTGAATACAGGAGACAGTAGTATTCAGCAAGCACTGTTTATTAGTAAATATTCACCTTCAGAGAAGCTTAGCAACAACTCTGTGAGTGTTTGGTGAAAATCTGTGAAATTATGTCTTTGGGGTACAGATTCTTCCTTTTGATCTGAAAAGTACCTTCCATGCCTATTTATAATACAAACAGTACAAATTACAGAATCACAGAATATTCTGAGTTGGAAGAGATCCACAAGGATTCATCAAATCCAACCCTTGGCTCTGCACAGAACAGCCTCAAGAATCACGCCATGTAAATTAAAATGGTCAGCTACTAGAGACCAAACAATTGGAGGCTTCACAAAGAAAATATTAATGAATTCTGTGTGCCCAAAGTTTTTAATTGCAGTATTTGAAAATCATTGACTTCCTCTGTTAGCCTAAGCTTAAAAATCAAAATGTCACTATAACTATTTCTTGAATACTTATCTGCTTTTCCCCTCTTTCTAGATGGAGGATTTTCATCAAAATTTGTTGCTTACCTAAGGCTTCATATTTATGCTGACTCTGTACGCTAGAAAGGAGACAAGAAATATCAAACATACTTTCCAAAACATATTGTGAGCCATGGAAGATATGGAATCATGTTAGTTACCTTTGTAACCCCAGCAAAAATGGCAGATCATGTTTCTGGTGATAGAAGTGACCAGACATACCAGGTCTCTGTCAGCTCTCTCAGCTCTGGAAAGAGGAGACAAACAGGTGAACAGTGTTTCTCCCTCCTTGGACATCGCTCTTAAGTGTCAGTGTGGAGGCTATGTTAAATCACAGTCTCTCATAGGATATTCTCATTAAGGAGAGGCACATGGGAAACCAGTAATTGATACTAAAACTGCTTGATCTTTCATTTCTGTTGCTGGCAACTCAACAGATCCCCCACTTCTGGGCTTCATGAGATACTTTAGCTTTTGGAAAAACGTTCATGCACTCAGAGCTTGTGACACACATTTTTGTGTTAATCTCATTTTGCTGAGTTGATATCCCTGCCTGGGTGCAGGCATGGTGTTCACATTATAAATACAGTTGCTTTACTGCTAGACATAATGACATTACAAGATCCCATGGCTACAAAACAAATTTAGATAAGCTCAAATAACACAAATTTCTATGTTATTTTCTGTGACAAAATTAAGAATTTACTTCAAAATTGTGTCAATACTGAATTTTTTCACACCTGGCTCAAATGTTCTAGGCACAAAGAAAGAGCTGCAGGGTGAAACTCTGTGGTTTATCCCATAAGGAAAACTGAAAGAGATTAACATTTAAAACATCTCCTGGCTTTAAAATCAACCAGTTCTTTGACCTGTGATCAGAGTGCCAGCAAGTTATCTGGAGGACTCCTCCAAGCTATTGTTTTCAGACTACTAAAATTTTGTAATTTTGAAAACATACTCCTGTTTTCCAGTGTTTGCTCCACTTTTCATTTTCCTGACCTTTTTTTTTTTTTTGGCAGGGTGGGTGGGTAGAGGGAAGGACATGAACTTAAAAAAAAAATCCAACTTTCCCCAAAGGATCTGCTTGAACTACTAAGTATTTTTGTCAACTTCAGATGCAACCCTGGTTTAATGCATCCATTCCAAGATAGTACATAGAATTTTTTCATTGCTTAACTTTGATTTTATTCTGAAAGTATATTATTTAAGTATCTTTTTTCAAAGATATTCAGATTACTTATTTCAGCAATTAACAGATACTTCAAGTGGAGCATGTGCTAAACATCTCTGCAGGGATTGCTTACTGTGTTAAGGATTTACTCAATATTTGAAAAGGTAGAATTCTATAGTTAATTTTACAAACAGTGAATCAGCTCCCTCTGACATGGCTGACCACTGTTAGACCCATTCTGTAATATAATGTTTAAAGTAGATAAACCATCTGAATTCATTTCCCCTTTGACTTCCTACAATCTAAAGAAGTTAATGCATATCTTTTTCCATCACCTGTCCTTCATATGGGGAAGAGCAAGAGATAAAGATCTGTCCTGTGAAGGAATCTGCAGACAATTGACTTTACAGCAAACCCCTAAAATACATAATTCATTTTCCAAATATGATCCTGCCAAACCTGAAGAGTTCATATCCAAAACGTCCTGATGTGATTCAGTATTTTATCCAGCAAATTCATATCATTATTATTCTTGGCCTAGTTTCCTAAGATACTGAAAAAGTGTAATCATGATTTGTATCTTCCTCTAATAATTTCTAAGGACATGGCCAACTTCAATCGCCTTTTAAGAGGAACAGGGATGTCAGATGTATTCAGTTCTACAAGGCTGTTAAACTGAAATGAGAAGAAGCTACTAATACTGCTCCACTGGAGAATGACAACAGTTTTAGACATCACTGAATGCTAAACATTGTGGGAATCCTAGGTCTGAGACAGGTTTAGTTGGCATTTGCACTGTGGATCAGACAAAATCTACCCACAAGAGAGAAAGCTATGTATCAGACCTCAGTAACTTTGCTGCCCACAAAACTATTTTCTGTAGAGTGACTGATATATTGTTCCATTTTTTTTTAAGACAAAGGTGTTTGTGTAGTGCCAATCTGCTGCACACCAAATGGTTGCCTGCACGTGCATCCAGGCTGCCTGCTAATTCCATAGGAAATATTGCCTCTGCTCCTGAGAAGCACTGCTGCCATTCCCTCTCCCCCACTAATTATGCAGAAGACCTGGAGTTCTAACACTGCCAGGCACTTCAACCCAGAAGCCATTATGCCATGTCCTGTGAGCAGCTCCCACAACTGGTCTCCCGCTCTGTCCCCTAAAAGGAGCTGGACAGCTAATCACACATGGCTTAAAATCTCATGCAGTAACTTCATCACAACTATATTTGCATTATTTTATTACACTATTATGGCTTTGGTTTGCTGTTGGAATTCTGAGTCTCCATCTTCTTTTTTTGTCAGTGAAGCTCTCATCTGCAAGCTAAACAATATAGAATTATGCTGTATCTATAAGGAATAAAAAGACACTAAAAACACACTGAATTGAAAAATGACCCAGTCTCTCTCTGTCAAGATTTTTCCTGGAACTGATAAATACTAGATACACTGCAAGAAAAATTGAAAATAAACTTTAAAACATGGCTCTAAGAGCAAACCAATTTGGACAGTTTTATGGAAACTTAGAAAATCAAGATCAAGCCACAAAGATTTAAAATAAAAAGGCAGAAAGAGCAGATCCTTAGATGCTGTAAACACACAGAACAGAATATTTGTTTTGACTGAAAGATTTCCCAATATATTTTAAAAAACATGTTTACTTACATAATACAAAATTGTATGTATAAAGAATAACATATACTTTGTACCCTGACATCATCCATCCCATCTCTCAGATGAAAACCAATTGCACTATATGCCTTAAATATTTTGTCATTGAAAGTTTAGCTAGAGAAACAAATGCTTAACTATTTTATTGTTCAGTTCCTGAAAGAATTCTGGTTTTCATTACAGAAAAGAATAGTTATAAAAGCTGCTTTTCAAAGACTGTGTGTGGTGCCACAGACTGACATTAGGTACCTAAATGAAGCCCATGGTGAGAGCAAACCATGATATATTTGCATAATCAGTCACTGGATATTTGTAACCTATTGCTATGGAATTAAAGTCTCTGATAGCATCCAGAGCATGGACAGTCAAAGCATTAATTGTTCCATCACTTTCCTTATGCTTTTAATTACTTAAGATGCCATAGAAAAGGCCATCTCTGGCATTGTGCAGCCTCATATATGTAGCCAAGCCACAGCTTTTGTGATTCTGAGCAGGACTTGGGCTTATTGCTCAGAAACTGTAAATGTAAATAAAGATGGGACAGTTTGGAGGTAAAGACTTCTTTTTTTTCTTTTCACCTTATAAAGTGCCTGGTCCTGTAACAAACCAGTTCATTACTTCAGGAGTTTTGCCTTTGCTTTAATTGGACACAGAGTCAGGATGTGACAAATCATTCAAGGTGCAATGGTTGAGCATTTGTCTATGCTGGGTAAAAGTGTGCTACTACTGTTCCTCTAGCCTTCCCTTTAAAGTGCTGCCTGAACTAAACTCCTTGCTCTAAAAAGTACACCTTTCTTTTAATCTCCTTTGGCAGGGAGACAATTCTGACAAGATAACATAGATCTCTTGCAATGCTGAGTACTAATTGTATTGAATCATTTCCTCATGTGTCTTTATCTCCTTTTGGAAAAGCACAACCTATCAAGGGTAGCCTTAGTCAGGGTTGAGAACCCCAACATTTCCTGTCTGCTGTCGAAAGATTGTCTTTAAATTGTTCATGCTTATTCTCATCTGAAAGGTAGATTTTATTGAAAAGTTTGGAAGTAAATATATCCAGCCGTTTCTTAAGCAAGGCTGGAAAAAATACACTTCTTCTGTACGAAGAAGAAAAAACACCTTGCCTTTCTCTACACAACTAGGAATGCCTGCTCTGTTAGATTTGGCATGTATGTTGTTCTTATTCTGCAACATATACATGAATGTGCTGGGTGATAAAAATCCTTACAACCAGTAACAGAGAAAAATCACTTCTGACTATTCACTCTCCTCAAACCCACATCCAGGAGTAGTAAAACTCCCTCCCTTTTCAGATTAAGTTCATAGTTTCTTCTACTCTCTGGGTCAGTTTCATACAATTGGTTTTAATCCAAACAAGCGACCAGACCATTTAGTTACTCATTTTGGTTGGTTCTTGTCCTGCTGGGTGGTAAGAACCTGCTAAGGAACGCATAGCGATAAACTCCTGTTGACCTACGGGCAGCTGAGTGCTCTCAGCATCTCAAAGGACTGAGCCCCTGCATTCACACCTTCAGATGTGGTTACAATATAACCATGAGGTGCTCTGAAAGTAGTTTCAGCACTGCCTGCTCCCTTCTTCTGCCAGGGCCATCAGTGAAGTAAAGCATCAACTGTTCATTAAACATAATTACAGGATCAGAGAATCAATTAGGTTGGGAAAAGACCCCTGAGACCATTGAGTCCAGCCACCACAATTTCAACTAGACCATGGCACTAAGTGCCATGTCCAATCCTTCCTTGAACAGCTTCAGGGAAGATGACTCCACCACCTTCTTGGGCTTTCCATTCCAATGTCTAATCACCCCTTCTGTGGAGAACTTCCTCCTAATGTCCAGCCTGAGTCTCCACTGGTGCAGCCTGAGGCCATTTCCTCTTGTCCTGTCACTAGTTTCCTGGGGAAAGAGGCTGACCCCACCTGGCTACAGCATCCTTTCAGCAGTTGTGGAGAGTGACAAGGTCTCCCCTGAGTCTCCTTTTCACCAGGTTAAACACCTCCAGCTCCCTCAGCTACTCTTCATAGGACTTGTGCTCCAGACCCTTCACCAGCTCCATTGCTCTTCTCTGGACTCATTCCAGCCCTTCAATGTCCTTCTTGTAGTGAGTGGCCCGGAGCTGGACACAGAACTCGAGGTGTGGCCTCACCAGTGCTGAGAACAGGGGCACAATCAGAGTCGTGGTTCTGCTGGCCACACTATTGCTGATCCAGGCCAGGATGCCATTGGCCTTCTTGGCCCCCTGGGCACACACTGGCTCATGGTCAGTGGCTGTTGGCCAGCACCTCCAGGTCCTTTTCCCTCAGTCAACTTTCCAGCTACTCTGTCCCCAGCCTGTAGCACTGCAAGGGGTTGCTGTGACCAAAGTGCAGGACCAGATATTTCATCTTTTTGAACTTAATAAAATCGGCCTCAGTCAATGGATCCAGCTAGTCCAGAGCCATCTGCAGAGCCTTCCTGCCCTCCAGCAGATCAACACTCCCACCCAACTTAGTGTTGTCTGTGAACTGACTTGACCACATCATCCAGACCATCAATAAAAGTATTAAACAGGACTGACCCCAACACTGAGCCTTGGGGAACCCCACTAGTGACCAGCTGACAAAAGGATGTAACACCATTCACCACCACTCCCTGGGCCCAGGCGTCCTGCCAGATTTTAACTCAGCAAACAGTGCATCTGTCCAAGCCATGGGCTGCCAGCTTCTACAGGAGAATGCTGTGGGAGACAGTATCAAAGGCTTTGCTGAAGTCCAGATAGATTATATCCACAGCCTGTCCCTCATCCAGGAGGCATTTCACCTGGTCATACAAGGAGGTTTGGCTGGCCAGGCAGGACCTGCCTTTCTTAAACCCATGGTGGCTGGGTCTGATTCCCTGGTTGTCCTTAACTAAAAAAAAGGGCAAAAAATCAGGGCTCAAGCATTGTGTCAGTGTATATATGTGCCACCAACTCCTTAATTTATGGGGCACCTTTGCTGTTATCTGAGAGTGACACAAAACCCACCAACCTAGAAGCATTTATCTCCCAAAAATACCAGAAAAAGCTCAGCATATCAAGAGAGGTGAACACTAGCCATGTAGCACCAAATATTGCACAGATTTGATCTGTGTCCTTCCAAGAAAGAAAAGTGGGCATGAGAAGAGAGATGGAAGAGACCAGGATTGTACTCTGTGATCCCAGGTGCCTCCCTGCACAAGCAGATAGCAGAGCAGGATACTTCAGCTAGAAAGGGCAAAGCAGAACCAGGGAAAGGGTGTGATGGGAACCAGGCATGCTCAAGTTATTTATTTCTACAGCTGTATAGGAAATTTCAGCTGTTGGCAGCCTGCCTAGGCAAGCCACACCTTGTCACCCTTTCTGAGCAGACAGAAAAGACAGAAAGGGGGGCCAAGTAAGACCTCTCTGTGGATTCAGCCACCAGTCCACCAGGGACGAGGGTAACCAAAATGTGATTTTTGATTACCTGCTTTGCTTATGGGCTAAAGATTTCTGCTTCACCTTCAAATTGGGGAATAGTTGTTGGCCTAAGTGCTGGAATAGCAAATGCTGGTAGGACTGTGAAACACATAGAAAGGTTAGATGTTTTCCCTTCTCAGCATGGGAAAGAGCTCAGAAGTACTGTGCCCCATCTGGACTCTGCACTTCACAGATGGAGCCAAATGGAGATAGCCCTGAGGGGAGCAAGGGAAACTAATCTGAGGTCCAGAAAACCTGACATACAGGGAAAGACAGAACAGACAAGTTGTTTAGAGAAAAGGGCTGAGACTTGAGAACAATCTTCAGTGTGTAAGGCTGCAAAAAGAAAAGGAGAGGAACAAGCTATTTTCCAGGTCCAATGTGGACAGGATAAGAAGGAATATGCTTGATTTGCAGTACGAGAATTTGGGGGATGGAGTCCTCTAACAAAAAAGAAAACAAAACACCAGCGAGTTTGTCTGGAGAGCTCATTATGGGCGGTATTTAAGAACAGACCAGACAGATCTCTATGACAAAGTGATGTTGGTTTAACTGATCCTTCCTTGGGACAGGGAGTGGACTTCACAACTTTTCTGAGATCATAGCCTGAGAAAACTTTAAATGAGGTAAACTGTGTGTCATGGTCACACTACAGACCCCAAGACATCACATGTGAATGATGGTCAGCAAGGACTGTGCCATACTGAAAGGCCAAATGGATTCCTTGGCACTTCAGCAGAGGACTGTGGGTACTTCTTTTGGCCACATATTGTGTGTGTGAAACATTACCTATTGACACTCACTTTCCTTTGCAATTTCCAAGTAATTTCTGCTTATATGGGAGATGACTTAGAAGACAGTCTTTGTTAGGTCACTGTGAGGGCTTCAGTTGGCTTCCTTTCCCGTGAGGGAGGAAGGGGTCTGGGAAAAGAAGTCATATCCTCACAATAGTTGTTAGAAATCACTGCTTTTTTGCGGGATCAACAGAAATCTCTTAAATCTGCTTCCAAATTTGGGTTAACAGGGATACCAAGCATATCTACAGTAAGCAGAGCCCTGAGGTGAGAAAAAGCCTGTTTCTTAGACAACTTTAAAACAGAGGACTAAAGAGAGTCACATCACACCTACCTCCTGTATTTGTAAAGGGGCCAGGAGCCTTCTGGCCACTCCCAGCTCAGGTGAATCCTCTTTTTCAACCAACCCCAAACCAGCAGGAATCCAGGAAGGGTTACCATGCCTTTCTTCCTGCTGTTCAGACAATATCCTTGCCCTCATTCAGCTCTGCAGGAAGCACATTTTGGTGAGTGCTGCAGTTGAAGGAATGCAGGCATGTTAATTATTAGAGCTACAAAAGATACAAGTTCCAGTGGGCTGTATTCCAGAGTTCTGAATGAAATGAAAACTCCATCTTTATCTCCCTTGGCCCAGTTGTTTGAGTTGTTAGTGGAAAAAAAAATTGAATACACACACAAGATGGTTTACCAGTACAAAACAATAGTACCCAGCTTTAGGATTTGGGGACACGATAAAGTAGGAGCTGCTGTTGGGCAACATTCCTTACACAGACTTAGTCTTCACTGCTGTTAAGAAAATTCCACAGGAAGATTTCAGTGTAATGTTTACAGTGCTCTCCTTTAAAAGAGATGTAAACAGATCTCCTTCTCCACTGTTTGTTTGCAGTTCACATTTCAGTTCCTGTGCTGTGACCCTGTTATATAATGGGCACCACAACCATTCTGAATGCCATAAGCAAAAAAGAATTACTTAAAAATATATCAGAACTGAGTTTCTCTTTCTGGAGTTTCTCATCATTCCCCACTATAGTTTCTTGCTGTTTCTCCCCTTTTGCAGAAGAATATGTAAAGCTGTTATTCTGCTGCTTGCCTCCATCTCAGTCTGTGGAAGCCTGGGAGAGAAGCAAGAAAATGATCAGATATGTTCATCCTCTGGCTGGCATCCTCTGGCTGCTGAAAAGCTGTGATTTGAGGCATTGGAGGTAGGAATAAATAGCGTAAGTAATTCTCCACCTCTGGTGACACAGGTAAGAGAGCACAATCCAGGGCAGAAGCTCAATACTTGGTCTGTCCTGCCTGGTTCCTACTGTGGTACACATGGACAAAATGAGCTTGTTTAGGTTATGATTAAGATGATGAAATGGCTCATCTAGTAAAATATGAGACCAGACAGTATTTAAAGAAACACGAGGTGTCTGCACAGAAGGAAAGGAAGGATAATTCATTCTCTCATGAGAGCCATCATCGCAGCTGAGCACTGGAGAAAACAGTACAACCACATTCTGTACCCTCAAAAGTATTTTTTCATTGAGTGAGAGAAAAAATCACATGAAGGTTGACTCAGCCATGGATACATGCCTCCTCCTAGTACAGGCAGACACACAGGCTTCTCCTTGCCAGCACACTGGTGCAAGCTGTCTGAATTTCAGAAGGTGCCAATCTCCAGATCTTTCTACTCTTCAGATGCTGTGTTTTATGAACCACAGAGGTGAAGTGGCTGCCATTTCTGATGGTCAAAATCTCTGCTATTCACTGCTAGCATGTGATGTCTCCTCCTCTCATCATGGCTGCAGCATGTGTCTGAATGGATGTGGCACAACGTAGAAGTGCAAGTCCCTAACTCTACTTCTCTTTCTTACTTGCTGGATAGTCTGGCGCAAGTCACTTCAATGCTCTGTGCCTCAGGTTTCCCATGTGTGAAATGGTGCTAATAACACCTCTCTGAAGCCTCTGGAAATGGATGACAGAAAAGTTCTAGATACTATCAGCAGTTTACTTCCCCAGCATTTTTTAAAATTGCATAGGACCCTCTCACAAAAATACAAGTCATTTAAAAGAAGTCAGGAAACTTCCAGCAGTTCAGACACTAAGCAGAATAGTTAGTATAGTTAACACCTAAGAGTCTGCCTAGTGAGAATGCAGGGTTTCTCATTTAATTAAAATATAGACAGCTAGCTCAAACTCCATTTCTTACCTCACTGCCTGTGACTAATTCACAAGGGTTCCCGAGCACCCAAACAAGGGAGGATTTTCTGTGAGTGGGTAAAAGAAGTTTGAGGGAGGTCTCTCTGGGATCTATAAAAACCATGCATATTACACTCTCAACATGTTCCAAAAACATCAAGATTGAAAAATTGCATTTCAATGTAGCCAAGAGTTCAAGTACTATAAAAGCACCATTAAAATGTACATTTGTATTGCATCACTGAGGCAGAGCATCAAAGGATACACACTAGAGTTTTACTTCACTGACTTTAATACAGGCATTGCTATATCCTGGCTTCACTAGGACTATCTCTTTATGACTTTGCCTTTACCATCCAAATGCATACATGAAGCACTAGAAGTTTTTTTTCAGTTGACTGTACTGAAGAATGTTGTTCTAAAAAATAATAGTGTATACTTTGCATTTGACTGGATAATTACCTACATAATTATGAATGAGTGTGCAATTGTGAAAATGAAAATATTAGACTTCACATTTGCCAGCACAGGTTTTTATAGTAGGGCTGAAATGGAAATCTTCTGTTCTAAAGTGAAAAACTATGAAATCTGGATTAAAGAGCATAGCTGATGGTGCTAATTGTATCGACTCACCAGAAGAAAAAGACAAAAGCACAATTTTGGAAGCACACTACACATCTGCTGTTGTGCACACAACATTGAAAACCTGGAAATAAGTCATCAAAATCTGCTTTTTCTTACGGGAAAAACTTTGAACTAGGGTTTTCAAGCACACCAAACATCTCTGATAGTCACTGCAGTACTACATTCTGTTATGCCCAAGATATTTTCAGTAGAATTTCCTACAAAATTGGAGCCTATATGATCATTCATTTTGTGTTCACCCGTGTATTCATTCCATCAGTTTCTTAATGATATTTCCAACCAGCTTCTAACACTGGTAGACTTGTGAAAGATAGCTGAATTCTTCCTTTTTCTTCCTGGAAATAGACAGATGGGTAGAGATGCTATCAGAGTCCTGGCTCTGAGAAAACTTGCAGTTGTGAGTTCAAGATATGAGAGAAGCCTCATGGGAGAAAGCCCTTATATAAACACCCCACTGATGGGAAAAGCTTTGCCTGGGGCTCACATCCTCTTAGATAGTGAAAGTCAATCACCCATGAGACAAAAAACTATAGGAAACCAGGCTTCATTAGTTCTGCTGCCACAAAATTACTTGTTTAACAAAATGGTTATTCCAGGATTTCTGAAGAAAAGCACTGTACTGTAGGCATGTGCAAGTCTGGATTTTTGTTTTTCTTTTTTCACTAAGTACTTCTGTTCATTAAGCTATAAATTGTGTACCTAACTCACCAAAATGTACAGATTCACTGCCATTCATAGCAAGACAAACTGGTGACCTATGAAACACAAGAGAGTTGAGCAAATGTTTGCACAAATAAACCATGACACAAATCTACTGAGACCAACAAAGAAGGAACAATTTAAACTACTTGCCTACTTTGCCAATACATGATGCCTGATTTTTAGCAAGTAAATCTTTAGCAGAACATGGAGATGAGAAAAACAACAACAAAAAGCCCAAAAGCAAGCTGTTCAGAATTTTCTTTTTAGCAGAATAGTGTCCTAAATTTTCAGATGTTTTTGCATGCCAAAACATCTGAAACAAGGTTAATTATCAAAGACCAAACTTTGAAAATACAGATAAAACCCCCTAATTCTATTTTGATGTCTCATAGCTGATCAACTCAGAAATGAGGCATACAAAATCTTTAATGATTTTATTTCTAATCAAGGGTTGTGAATATACTTTTTTGCTTCTTGGAATTTGCTTGTTGTTTGGGACAGAAGGAAACTTAGTCACAGAAGTCCCTCTGTATTCTTGATAATTAGCACTCCTCAAACACTAAAGCAAGTTACAAAACTGTAATAATCTCTCCTTCAAATTCTGGATTTCACACATACACACACACAAAATACCCTCAACATCCTGGAAATCTGCTATTGTGATTGCTCCAAAATATGATTTGCAAAAACAGCCTGGAGAATCGGGCCAGGGTCAAAGAGTTGAATCTTTTCTGCTCTCCAGTATCATCAGTCTGAAAAAGCAAGGCTCAGCAGCGTTCTTCCCTGGTGGTCTGTTAGTATGGATCTATACTGGTTTACATTTTTCAGGTCTGTTTCAGGAAGCAAGCTACAGACTTTAAAGGAAAACAACCCAAATTCACCTCAAAGCCAGTGGACAGCCACCATAAACCTCACTGGACTCCAGCTCAAAAGCCTCAGAAAATGGAGAGGGTGAAAGTGACACAGTCCCACATCCGAAATATGCACATTGGTATGGAGAGAGATTAATCCACTGGCTCTGGAGAGCAATTGCTTGAAAGATTTACTAATTTTCCCACACTTCTTATTTTTTTCATCCCTTTCTTCTGTTTTTTTCCTTTTTCTTCACAAAGAAAGTATAGTCTGTGAAGTCATGTAAACATGGATCAAAAGTTCCTCAGCTTAGTCCCTTGTCTGCATTGTTGCCATTTAGTAGGTTGACAGGAAAACACTTCATGGCTGTAGCCAGATTAAAACTTGCGTAGATTTTTTTGGTAGTATTTTCCTTACCCTTCTGAAGCCACACTTAAATCAAGTCTTTCTCTTTACTCATTTAAATCCTCCTTGTTTCTCTCATCCCTTTTAAAGTAAAATCCCTATAATCTTTCTCTTTGCACCTTAGAAGTTGACTCAGTTTGCTACCTCCACCATTTCCAGTTTATTCCCTTACCAGGAGAGCTGCTTTTTATGTCTTGTCACAACTTCTTCATGTCCAGTTTTCAGTCCTCTCCACCCAGTTTTTAAGTGACTGGAGCAACAACAGAATGCAGGAGGTAACAGAGCACCAGACGAGCTAGGAGAAACACTGATAGTGGGAAGCCAATGAGCATTCTCTAATGAAAAAAATACCTGCTTATTTTTTCTAGCTTGGCATGCCATAACTATTCTCTGCCTCACAGAATGCTCTGCCCCATGAGCAAGTTTCCATGTCCTATGCAGAGCTGACTGGTATTGCTTCAATTAAATGCAATTTTCCGTTGAACAGAGATGTTTAGATAGGGGATTTTACCACGGATCTTTTGAATCCCAGGCAATTACAGATTATTAGATAATATATACATGTCTCTCTTCAGTATTTACAGATCATTCATCAAGCCATTTTGCAATTATTTTACATTGTTTCCCTTTTTTAGTATCTTTGGTGAATTTCATTGATATGTTCCCTAATCAATCTTTGTCTGTAACTCAGTAGTTGAGTCACCAGCCCTGGAGACATTTAATAGATGTGCAGACAAGGCATCTATTAGGGACATGATTTAGTGGTGGACTTGGCAGTGCTGGGTTAATGGTTGGACTTGATGATCTTAAGGGTTTTTTCCAACCTAAATGATTCTGTGATTGCAAGTGGCTAACTAACACCAGAACCCTCACCAGCTAAACATCTCTACTTTAAGTCCCTTCACTATTTTTTAAATGATGTCGATGCATACAGTCAAGCTGATTTCAAAATTTGTACCCTGCTTATTCCATGGTCCTTCACTGATTTAGTTGTTATGTAAAAATAACACAGTCAAATGTGATGAGGTCTGTTAGTGACACAAACAAGGACTATGACTGGAATGGAAATAGCTATATGTAGGCACACACATTGAAAAGAGAAATTATCCGTAAGAGGCATCCTGTGAAACACGAATTAAGGGGGTAAGTGCTCTAATGCAGATATCTGATCCTGCACATTCCAGCCTATCTGGGACCTTGATCCTCTGATTCCCCCCTCTCCTCCCTTCTCCGTAAATAACATTTCTGAATTTGAACCACCCTGCATCTGGCACAGGATTGCTTATGCCAAGATGACTACACCCTTCCCCTGGGGTATAAGGTCAGGAATTATGATAAACACAGCAGTATAGGAATTTCACACCTTATAAAATTATTGTTTACAAGTAATAGCAGTGATTACTCAAAAAAATCTCAGAAAAGAAAAGATGAAAAAAGCTAATTAAATATGTAGACACAGTAATTAGGTTGTAGCCACTACCAGTTATCAATTTACCCAGCAGTCTGTGTCTGTCTTCATTCTTTTGCTTCTTTTTCTCCAAGAAAGCTTAACTCCCTGCAGTCCTACTGAGAGGAGATACATCATTTAAATACCCAACCCCTGCAGCACAGAGCCTTGATTCAGATCCTTTCCTTATTCCCCAGAAAAAAAAAAAAAAGCCAAGAGGGTGCCTTCTGGAGTACATTTATTTTGCTTACTAGCTTGAGACTAGTCAGATTTGGAGACTATCCAAACTATTCAGTCTTGTAGCCCTCCCTTATGCAATTGCTCCAAGCATAATCCCACTAGGAGTGCCCTGCCAGAAGACATTCAGCACTTAAGAGCCTCTACATCTTTTCTATGCGTGGCATAGATGGCCAACTACACAGAAACACCTGAAACACCATCTGGGGAGAGGTGAAGAGCAGCTTCCCCAGCCTGTCTGTTCCAGCTGAGCAGAGATCCAGGGCAGGTCACCTGCAGCACACACAGCCATGGCAGAGAAGTACCCACTTGGTCACACTTCCAGCCTGGAGCTGCCACTTCTCGCCTGAGATGGAGGGATCCTGGTGACACCAAAAAACCTGCTGCAAGTATCACCATACTTGAAGTGGGAAGTTGACTGTTTTCTGTCTTCCCATACAGGTGCTCACCAGCAGTGCGTGGCCACAGACAATGAACACAAACTCCCTGGAAGTTTGTGTAGCCCTGGAAACCAGAGTGCACCACACGTGAATTAGAGTGACCCTTGCTGGGTGCCATCAGCTGCACAAGGTAGGACAGGGAAGGTTTGACATGCCAAAAACCAATAGCTTTCTCTCACTCAATCTTTTGGCAATAAAGACTACTTCATGGCTCAGGCTTTCTACATTTAGAAAATTCTCTCCCAAGGCAAAAACTCTACACAGGGACTTTCCGGACCCTTCAAAGCTATTGGAAACAGCAACAACATGTGTCCTCCTCCACTCTCATCAGTGAGTTATTTAGGAGTTAGCTCCTTTGGGCTCATCTTAAAAATACTCAGAGCACAAAAATAAGTCATGCCTGAAGGTCAGTTAAAATGAAATCTTCCAAATGGTGTTGAAAGTGTCTCACTAGATGCAGCTAAGAGTAAGGACTGGGATTTATTTCCCAACACCTTTCATATAACTCAGTCAGTACTATGCCAATGTCAAGGGGGAGACAGGGAAATATTCCAGAGGGTCAAATTTTGCATAGCTCTTCCTTTCTGTGTGGGGATGTGGACAGACTGACAGAAATGGTGGCAGTGTGCCGAGCACAAGGTTGTGCTCCATGACCAGGGACACATAAAATGGGGTTACAGAAAACAGCTACACCTTCCCTCGCCAGTCAGCCATAAGCTGGGTCCAGCTGCTGTTAAACTTACAGGTTCTTTACAAAGAAGAGAGCTATGGCCTGGCTGGCCCACCAGAGCTGTCAGCTGTAGCTGGAATATAGCACATGGGGGACTGCAGGCATGCATGAATTTTGGGTTTCTATTTCTTCCTACACATTAAACCCTTTTACGGTTATATTTCTCTAAAGATATTTGAGCCATTAATATTTGTTCTGTGCAGCTGCATATATATGCATGTTCTTTGACTGTATATAGAAGTTACATCTGCTATATTCACCATCTGCTGTATTCTCAGGAAAGTGTAATATATAAAAATAACATAATAACATTAAGGTGGAGATAGGAGCTGACTAAATGAATGAAGAAGATTTAAATCCTTCTTCAGGGGCAGAAGAAAGTAGTTAATTTTAGTGGTTACTGCTCACTAGCAAGTTTGATTATTTTACGGTTCCCATCTCTTTACCCTTTCCTGTTTAATTATTCTCCCTTATCAGTCATTTGAAGACTAAAACTTTCAAGCCTGGCTTAATTCAGTCTTGTCCTCTTTTATGTTTTCTTGTCAAGACTGCTGTTATCTACTACTTCTTCCATCTGCAGCTTATTTGTTCTGTCAGGGCAACAAACCTCTCTTTGTCAGCTCTCCAAGGTCACTTCTGGGACATCTTCCATATGTATAACTACATCTAAAACCAATGGCTCTAAGGTCACCTGCAAAGCCCTTTTCTTTTTACAAGGCCTTACCTCACATCTCCTCCAGCTGCTCACAGAAGTTCACAATAACTTGTACATAAAATGAATGTACTAGAAACTGGCGTTCTTATTCCTTTGCCTATTTGGCAACCCTTGGGCTGTGGTTTTCCTGGAGTAGGAGCTGTATTCTTCAGCTATGTCTGGACTGGTCAAACTAATAATGTCTGAGCACAGACCCACCCCAGTCTCCCACCCAGCTGAATTGGTAGAATGGCCTCTGGCACGGTTTTGGCTGAGGCCAGCTAACTCTCTCCCAAGCATTATGTGGGCACAGTTCAAGTTTGGCATGAAGATGGGCCATGGACCACTACGCAGTTGGGTCTCATGTTGTTTGGGAGAGAGAAGTGGTTCTCTGCATGGACATGAGCTCTGCCATGCCATCATGGAGCAGGCTGACATCCTACTAAATGTTCCTGTAAATCCCAGCTCTTACAACAGGGACTGCTTAGGATGCGTGCAGTGCCCATCCCTGGGGGATCTTAGCTGTGACTGAGATCTCAGCTTGCTGTCTGAACCTCAGTGACTAAACAACAGCTGTGTTTTTCCATTTCTAAGATTTTATGAGTTTATAAGAAAATGTTTGCCTTTTCTTTTCCCCCCCTCACATTACTTGAGTATCCCTTTCTTAAGGCACAGAGGCACTTCACTTAACACTTCAAGGAGAAAAAAAACCCAATTCCAATCTCCCTTTGATTTGAGAGAGCCAAGAGAAACTATGAGAAGTCTCTGCACTCCCATTCTCCTTCTTGAGCCATCTACCTTACTTTTGCTGACTCAAGGGTTAACAGGGAATAGCCAAATCTGCCAGGGACTTTGTGTCCAAACCTTGCCTGTGAAACCTGTGGGTTCCCCTTAAGGGACTACGCTGGAGCACTGGAACCTGGAGAGAGCCTGATTCCAGAAAAGCTGTGCTGCAGGAGAAAAGAGGGCTCTGGGGAGGTACACAGCCTCTCAAAGAGCATCCTGAAAACAGGACAGCTGTTAATGAGCTGCAGCAGGGAAGGCTAATGTGTGAGGTGGTAACTGAAGGCAAGGAGGAAGCAAGAGAACCGGCAGCTGCAAAGCTTTTACTACTCAGAAGGCATTCCCATGATGCTTGAAGGAGCAGGGTGTCAAAGATCCCCTTCATGTGACTGCAGATAAAACTATTATTCCTTTCTGTAAGGCCCCTCTCAGAGTCTAGGGAAGAGAAGGAAAGATAAATAGGAAACTGGGAGGCCATTATCTGTCTCTTATGGGTCCTTAGAAAGAAGTTGGTGGCAAAAGTCTCAAGTCAGAAAAGAACAAAGAAAAGCAAGAATGGCTCTGAATGTCCTCTGCTGTCAGCAACACACACGTATAGCTTGATATCTTTCTTGGGCATCAAAGTGCTGGAAGGCAAAGGAAAAGACTGATGCCTGGAGAAGTGGGCATCTTGTTTCTTGCATGGTTGTGACAACAGCACGTGGAGGTTTTACTGCTACTGTGGCTTAGAGGCAAAAAAAGCAAATAGGGACAAGGAGAGTGTGTGCATATTCTTATCTAGATTTCATTCATAAATGAGGAAAACTAGAAGAACAATTCAAATCTCTCTTAACTGGGATCCTTAATGGGGGCATTGCTACATCACCCTTTCCAACTGCAGGCACAGAGCTGAGCCCTCAGATCTTCCAATCCCCATTTCCTAAACCCTCCCACCCGACGGCTGCACTACAGCCAATATTTATGAGAGAGACTTACAAAACAATTTTATACTCATGCCCTCATTCTGCCACAATTAAACAGCATCTCCAGAGCTGTTCTGAGATCACTGATGGTATCAAGTGCAAACAGGACAGTAATTTGTAGACACATTAGCCTTGTTCGCCTTTAAAAGGCACAAACCCACACACATGCATGCCCTCGTACACACACAATTTTGCCAAGCATTACAGCCAAGGTTATTTTTAAGCTTCTGTCAAATAGATGCATACTGCTGTGTGGATTTTACATGTTTAAAATTTCTACTATTATTTCAGATATTTTCCTCTTAAATATCTACTTTTTATTTTTAATTATTTTTCCAAACCGGTTTTGAAATATTCACAAAGCCTAAACACATTTAAGCTTGCAGAAAGGCACATTTAAAGTCTGACAAGACTATGTTTAAATAAGTTTGAAGAATCAATACTTTTTCAAGGATACTGTTCTTACTATAGTGCTGGGGCTTGTTCTGATAAATCTACACACACAGAGAATAATTTTCTCCACTGCATCCAACAAGAATATGCAAACACAAGAGGCTCACATGCAGAACAAGTTATGAGAGCTACTGTTTTGAACTGTGAGGCCTCAGTTTTAGGAAACATTCTTTACACTGCAAATCCTGAAGTGAGTAGAAAGGCTGTTTCACTGAGTTTCTCAGGGGAAGTTCATGGCCTCTGCATTTGACAGATCAAAATAACACTGCTGCTCCATTCCTGAAGTGGTGATGCAATATTTTCACTAGAACTCTCACAGAGAAAGTCCAAAGAAAAAAACCAAAACACCCTAGATTAAATTTCAGTGACAATAAATCAAGGCATGAATGCTTAAAGCAACTCAAATGCAATTGCTTGTCTGCACAGATACTACCTTGCCATCCCACAAAACAAACCCCATTTGTTTTCATTGATGCAGAGCTTTGTTGTAGAAATACAATTACAACAAGAAGCCACATAAGGGAGGATACCAGGTTTTCCTTTGTATTGATGTCTCTGAAGGTGAGCATATCTGCACTATATCCAAAACATGTGAAGGCAGGATGTGACAATGAATCCCAGTTGTGCTCACTGTTGTCACAGCAAGCTACCTTCACTGCTTTCCCAACACTTCCACAAGAAGTAGACTCGTAAGAAAAGTAATTTGCATTGTGCAAAGTAATTTCTAGTATGATTGTATGAGAAAATGCTCGGAAAAGATCTAAATACCTTCCAAAGTTCCTTGGCTCAGCTCCCCAAGCTTCCCCCTGTAGCATCAAACTGATCGCTCAGCTAAAGGCATTGCCGGTAAAACACTGCTTTTAGGAAAAAAAAGGCAAGACTTTCCTTTCAGAAACCAAACCAACAAACATATCACCCCACTGTGGTAATCACAGAACTGGTATCTTTTTTACTCAGTTAAAGCTCATGGAAATAATAAAACCTTAACCAGAAACTCTAAAATTTAGCCTAAGGCAGAATGCTTGAAAGAGCATAAATCAAAAGCTCCCATGATATCCACAAAAGACTTGGTTATAGCTAGTGCTATTATGCAGCAGGCACTCAAACACTGCAGCAGCAGGTGGGAGAATTCATGTGCAGGAATGATAAACTAGAAAAAAAACAAAAACCCACAGTTGTGTCATCTTGTGAAGCAGAACAGTTCAGACTGCTTTGCTTTGCCTCGAGGTGGAAGGACCACTGCAAGCAAGAGAAGTATGTACTTGTGTGTTCTAAGAGTGGTCTGCAATAGCTGCACTAAGTTAGGAAGTTGGTGTAATCCAATCAAAGCAGAAAACTCTTGGTGTTATCCAAGACAGTGAGGCACTCAAGAATATAACAAGCACAAGATACCAAGGAAAGAGGATAAGCTAAGGCTTAACCTCAGGAGACTGGATCTTTGTCCAAGATATTCAGGAAACTTGGAAAAATCCTACTGACCTCAGTGCCAATCCTTCTGATTAATAGCTTGCCAGAAGTTTGCTATAGTTCTGATTAGGAACATATCAGAATCTGAATTCTATTTGACAACTCTTTCTGCAGTGAAACAGCAAGTGCAGGCAGCAGCGAGTATCTCACTGCCTGTGGCACCTCTGAACAGTGTCACAACACTGTGTGTTCTCAGTACTATAATTTCTTCATTTCATTTTATGGACTTCTCCACATTGCTTCCACAGGCCAGTTACTTTTTTCTCCTTCCTCCATTAATTTATAAATTACACAGGACTCAATTTAAAGTTCTAATTGAAGTTATGTAAGTTATTCTACATCAATTCACTACATCTGGCTTTGCTAACCTATCAGCTTTCTTAGAGATTACTACAGCAGTTAAAGCCCTTGTGAAGTACAGATCAAATGCAAGACATATTTTAGCTACAAAAAAACCTCTCTGTTTAGCATGTCAGTAAGTTTACAAAAATTATCTGATTTCAGAAGCCTTCCAAGTTTATGAACTACTTGCCTGTTTTTCACTTGCAAACATAAAATGTAGACTGATTGAAGCAGCATTCACTACGCCTGGCTTTAGGACCGCATAGAATTTACAGTCACAGCAAAAATCTCTATAAACAGGAGGTGATAGCATTGAAAACAGCAAAACCTGAACCATGGAAGACTGACTGCTACAAATAAAGCAAGCAAAAAAATTTGTAGGTACCTCTGGAGCATTCCCAGACACAAACCCTCAAACCACATGGGCTGTTACAAGTCCTGCAGTGTGCTGGTGTTTGTGCCTGAAAGTTGGTTCTTTTAACTTTGGGCTATTGCCAAACCGTGACTTACTTTCCTCTCCAGCTGCATCTGTTACTTCTGGTTGGTCTGCCATCTCCCTCTGGCAATGTATGGTCTGCTTATTTACTGCTCCAACTTTTGCTAAGGAAAGACTTGTGCCTTCCTGTGTAATGGAGACTGTTAATCCTTTCTTCCTTGTTTCAGCAGTTCCACAGGGACCATCATTACCATCTCCGGGCTGTTGTTCTTCCTCCACAGTCTGAGTCTTCTGGCAAACACTCATGATGCTCTTTACTTCCCTTAAACATAAAGGTCCTTGCCCTCTATCTCATCCCCAAGGGGCTTAGCCAAGACAGAGGGGGAAAATGCCTTTCTCACTCCTTCAAGTAACTCTCATCTCACTACAAATTAAATCTTTCATGCTGCTACCAGCTACTTTCTACACAAATTGCAATCTTAAGGTCCTTGCTAGCATCTTTCCTATCAAGAACTCATAGACAAACCTTAAAGAAGCAGGGAAGAGAGATAATAGGGAGGGGACAGTGGGGTAATACTGCTGGAAAGGGACAAAATTAAATTGCTGTGAAGCAGAAGCACCCAGAAAACTATAAAAAATAGGAGTGCTTTTCTGGGGATCAAAGGTCACAAAATTAGCAGAGGGCTAAGAGATCACAAAGATGGGCAAGTCAACTCTATGCCAGAGAGGGTGGAGAAAGAAACACAAAGGTAGTTTCCATGCTTGTAGCATCACTACTTGAGTGAGCAGAAATTGAAGACTTAGCAGGCAAAAGGCTTGGAAGTGGATGGAATGATTGCTCTTAACACAGAAGGAATATGATGCTCATTTACAGATGATAGTGGAAAAGAGTGGAATTGTAGGGGTTAACTTTTAAGGTGACTTAAATTTAGCTACTTCACTTCAGCAGTGATGTCATTAATAGGCTAACTTGCAGTTTTGAAGATCTTCAGGCTGTTAATCCCAGCTTTCCATTGCATGGCTCTTGGCTGGTACTTCTTTGCCTGGTTCATTATGCTGATTTTTGGCCAAGAACCCTTGTTGTTGACTCACAGGTCACTGAGGTTTAAAATAAATAGGAAAAAAATTGAGAAGGGATATATGACATCACTGGTGATTAAAAGGTTCTTGGTGTGCTCTGAGAAAACTTTCAGGTCAGAGTAAACTGGAAACAGAATAATGGACATTTATACTTAGGTTAACTTGGAAAACAGTTCTATAAAGAAAGCAGAGTTATTAAACACAGATTTTTCATCCTAAACCACTCTGTTGTTACAGAGACCTATTTTAGGTTTATATCAGTATTAGTGGATTAAATTTGTAACAGGTTTTCCATCTACCCCAGCAGAGAAGAGCAGTGATTACTTGGCATCTTTGTCTTGCTCAGTGAAGACAGCCTGAAACTGTAAACTTACTTTTCTTTCCTTAACAATGGAATCAAAAGTACAAAAGAAAGTGAAAAGAGCAAAAGTGTGAGTGAAAGGACAAATGCCATAAAAATAGTAAAACAAAACAAACCAAAATGTCCAACAAGACAGCTGCTGTTCTCTGATGGTTTTATTTGTTTGAAGAGCTGAAACAAATCCACTTTAGCTACAGTATATGAACTGCTCCCAAAAGCAAGGTTGTCTCCATTTTCAGTAAGGAATTCTAACAACCTGCTGTTAAGAGTTACCAATTTTCAACACATTTGCTGAAAACCAAATACTGTCACTAATCATGATTAGACCTCGGTCTTTGAAGGATGTTAACAGTTAAAAAGAAAACTCTGTGCTACTACATTCAGCCCATAAAGGATAACTCTTTTATTAGTGGCTGAAGGATTAGTGGAAATGTTTGTCTAATGCAGTTACTATATTTGAGCACATGCCTGAATAAGCTACTGGTTGATTGAAACCTATCTATTTTTAAGTCCATCTGAGTGCTGCAAAAACTATCCCTACTGCAGTATTACAATGGCATAAACGTAAGTATTTTATTGCCATTCACTTGTGTAATTCACCTCACTTGCCAGTCTTATGTCTGAAACACATCATGTAAAATGTGCAGGAATGACTTTCCTATACCTGCCCTGATTTCCAGTCTCTGTAATGGATACAGCTTTCATGAGATCCACCTTTCTGCAAATGTACCTCTTACACCTTCAGAATTAACAGCTGTTTCTGTGAAAGACACAAAATTATGTATATGCATATATGAGAATGCTTATTCATAGGTTTATACATATATACATACATATATACAAGCATAAGTGCTTACAAACATATAGACACAATATAAATAAAAAATATTAATTTCTTGAAATAATTTTTGAAACACAAAGCACTTAGTTTGAGTAACTGCACTGAAAAGAATTCCATACAGCCCATGACAATTTTTTCTTCTTTAGAGGAAGGTTTTTCCTATCAAGTTCCTGTTTCTTTTCAAGTTCAGAGAACCCAAGTTGCACCCTATCAGCTGTTACCTCTTCCCTATTCTGTATGCATTTCTGGTACAGAGCTGTGCATGAATGAAGAAAAAAGGTTAGGTGCTTATATATTATTTTAATTGGTATTACTCTGGAAATAGTATGAGTTTGTTTAGCTTCCTTTTATCTCCTGAAATACATTATGTCCATCTGTACTGTCAGTCACTGATACTGAGGCAGAAATACTGAACAGAAGAGCTAAGTCAAAATAATTTCAAAGACAGTTGACAGCTTCTCTAAAGCAGGATAAAATTAATACCTGGGTTTTTTCCTGTCTTATTTATTTTGAAAAAAAGAGGTGTAGTTTCAACCAATGTATGTACACATCCGAAAGCTGAACTTGTAAATGTGTCCTCTGTATTTGATATAAACCATGCACCATTTTTAGAACTGAAAAATTATTTAAAGCTTTATTTCTTTCCAAAGCACTTTTGGTACAGAGCTCTGCATAATGATGGGATGAGAGCTGCCTCCTTTCTGAATGCATCAGTCAGTGTGGTGGAGGAACACCGAGGACAATGTGACATGGAACACAACACTTACTGGTCTGTACTTGGGATGACCTGCCTGAGTCAGTGTGGCCCCACCAGCCCTAAGAACATTCACTTCAGCTCATGAGTAATGTCCCAACCCCAAAAAAACTTTCAGTACCACACCCAGCCCCACACAGACCTCTGGGTGAATCAGAATACCTTCCCTGGGGTCTAACCACCAGGGGCTTAAAATACATCATAGATTGAACCATATTAGGTGAAAGAAATAATAACAAACCCTCTTAGGTCACAGAAATAAATCCTTTTTCATACATCATACTTCCTGCCTTTATATACATCTTCAAAACTCTGAGACAGTTGCTTTCCCTGTCTGGGTTGGTGGAAGTTGAAAAATTCTACTCATCTGTTTCACCTCCATGTCACACCACACTTGCTCTAATGACAAACAGATGTCAAAATGGGGAAACCCCAATACTTCTAAATTTAAAAAGACAAAAAAGATCCTAAGTACCTGAAGTTCTACTGTGAACTGTAAGCCATTCCTGCAAAATACTGCTTAATTGAGTCCATGCTACACTAATTAATAATTGGTAGCATGTGCTATACACAGAGGTCTTGAAAATAACAGAGCTATTATAGAGGTATTTGTAGATGTGACAACTGTATCAGGAAAGGACTGCCCAGTTTTGTTGTCCAGTTTTCTTGAGGATTCTGCAGTTGTCATGAGAGTGATCCGAGTAAGATGACAGATGCTCCTCATAAGACGGAGATGAAAAGTCTGAAGTCTGTTTAGGAAATGTTCATTCCTCTTTCAATACTAGCCAGAGTTTTTTTGACAGCCAGAGCTTTTATAGAAACATTGTCTTCATGACAATGGTCTCTTAAAAGCTATTCTGAACCGAATTCTACTGGCATGAGCACAGAAAATCAGTACCATACAAAACTGACGTGGTTTTCGTGTCTGGAAAGTTTTAAACGGACTGTGATGATCTCCAAAGAAGCAGTATGGGGTCACCTTGTACCTGAGGAAAATGAAAATACCACCAATATGAAGAAAGAGGTGTAAAGTACATACCTGGTAGAGAGACTTCCATCAGGTGTTCAGCCTCATGGATAAAGTGGCTGAGGTCTTCTGGCATCATTATCTGCCCTGGAAAGCCAGACTCCTTAATGACGAGTCAGTTCCTGCCTTGCCATCTTGCACACCATGTATATTGTCTGTACATATTCAAGTTACCTATGCATAAGTCTCTGCAGACATCTCCCCTCTCTTACATTAATCATGACAGGAAAACTGATGTGCTGTCATACCACTAGTCAGCCAATCTTCAGGAACACCCTGTCTGTGGACACGAGGCTTTCCCTGTATTAGGTGAAAGAGGAAGTTGCTTACATTCCATGCATCTGCTAAGACAGAGAGGCTCAAATGGGGAAAAAAAAATTGTGCTGAGAAAACATGTGAAGCACTGCAAGGAAGAGACACTGAAAGAGCAGAATGACTTTTTCACTTGACCACCTTAGGAAAAGAAACAAAAACAATTTTCAAAAGAACAAAATCAAAGGGAAAGGACTTTCAGGCTTTTTCAAGACTTTTCTAATATTCCAGAAGAAGTGTTAACTTCCCATCTGTCTTTTCTAAATGCTAGGCAGAAACCATTACACAAAAATGGATCTGGCTCCATGTTCTGTACCAAACTTCAGCTATAAAAGTGCCTCAGGTAGTCTCAATAGAATTATCATCTTTTAAATCAAGACAACAGAATTCAAATCTCATGTTTCCAAACTAATAATGGGACATAATCCTGGTTTTAAATTTGCAATAAAATTACTACAAAATTGGAAGGTTTTTCTGCCACTGAACTATTCCACACCTAAACCCTTTCTTTCCAATAAAACCTAGTGCTGGGAACAAAATAATAGCTTCAAAAGTATTTTTCCCCTTAGTGAATAAGATTAAGTCATATTAAAACCTAATGACACATCAAAAAGATGGTAGTGGTGCTAGTCTGTCACAAAATTCTCAGCCCTTTTTTTTTTTTTTCCCAGTCAGGTGGACTCCTCATTATATATATGAGCAAAATGGGAGCAGCTAAAGCAAATTCCCCCCGCAAAAACTTTAATGTCTCCTCTCTTTCTGGGCAATTTCAACAAAGAGGTGTTTTGCAGACAGTTGGCAAAACACTAGAAGCTAAACCTATCACTAAGATGGCAATTTCTGTGGGAACCTCATGTTTAAATACTGTCACCAAATAATTTATTCTCCATTCTAAGAACCTTTATAATGGTATGCAGCTCTACAAAGGTGTCAAGATGGCTTATCCCTTTATGCACCACAATAACATGCATGTACTGCTGCTTCAAATCCAAATAATTGTTTGGTTTACTTGTGCCTTCTGGCTTTCTCTTCAAGGAGAAAACTTACCTCTCAGCAACAGATCATACCATAGAATGTACAAATCCAGAATATAAATAACCACATCATTCTCATAAGGAAGAGCAAGCCAAAACCATATAAGTGAGGGAATTATTTCACACAGGTTTCTGGAAAGCCCTGAAAAAATCTTATTTTAAGAAGACTGGTAGCAAAGATGCTGAAAAATGAAACCATGCAAAACAGTCTAGATGAAAATAACTTCCTTGGATCTAGTCAGATGGAAGTATTTTAGATCAGACTGCAGTTTTATTGCTGCCTTAGTGGGGGAAATCCCCATGCCTATAAAAAGCCCAGATGAAGTACCAGTCTATTGCCCATGGGACACAAGTTATGTATAGTGAATAAACCAACACCACTTTAAGTAATAACTGTTTGCAAATCCTAATGCAACAAACAGGCTTCTACTTTAGTTGTATTACAAGAAGAAAAAAAAGGACTAAATTCTTGCTCTCAGGACCCCACTCCCACCCTGTAAGCAATTAACACTGAATTAAAATCAGAAATAGGCTGGGCTCAGCTCCCACCTCTGCTGCCTGCTTCTCCATCTCCTCCAGACCAGCAGCTGCCCCACTCTGCCACCTGGGTGGGCATCCTGCAGTATCCCAGCACCAAGGTGGATGCAAGCAGGCAGAACTAATCCTTGATAATCACCTTACAAACACCAGCAGCTCTCTTCCAGAAAATCTGGGACTGAAGAACCAAAACACACAACTTTGTAAGAGTGGGACCAGGTAAGAAAGAATCTTAAAAGGCAGCCTGAACACTGAAAAAAGCTGACCACAAGAACAGCACTGTACAGAAAAAGTGTTTATTGAGTGTGTCGTTGCCTGAGAATTGTTACTATTTCATCAGCAAAAGCAGTGGCAAAAGAAACACGTCATTATTATCGTCCTCCCCCGAAATCTGGTCCATGAGTTAGCACTGGTCTCTCAGCTGGTTGCTCAGCTCCTGAAGTTCAGCAATCATGTTGTCCATAGCTGTTACCTCATCAGCTATCTCACTGTGAACCTCATTACTTGCTACATCAATGAAAAGTTGCTGCACGACAAAAATAAATACTTGTAAGTACTTTATAAATAAATACCTTTAAAAGATACATACAGTTTCTCTGTTTCAGTGTAGAGACAAAATACAGGAAGCTCATCATCTCTATACTGCTTTTCACACTTTTGTAAACTATGATGCTATCACTCTCTAAAAATAGGTGATTTTGTAGGCAATAAACAGAAGTTAGGCACACACACATACAGATACATATCCTGCATATAGACCTGAAATCTGTCCCACACACCTGATATTGCATCAGAAGGTCAAATCCTCCTGTGGACGTGGGGTTTCTGCTCAGACCTGACTGCCTATGCTGACTCCTGATTCCATTGAAAGTTAAGCACTTTTTCATGAAACTCAAATTAGAAGAGCATCTCACATTCTGTCACTGCAGTTCATAAGCCCACCTGCTGATAAATTAGTAGTGAATTTTAATGACCATTTCCCCCAGTGTCATATTCTGTTGCTTCTTTTTCTCCAAAACCTCAAATAAATATATTTTAACATTTGATGTCAAGACATGCATGGGTGGAGGCATTCACCTGTGTGTAATTAAGTTATACCAGAGAAAACAAAACACTACAGAGTAATAAAAATATATTGTTTTTAAAGACCTTAAGACATTAACAGAAACAAACAAAAAATACCAACAAAAAAACCCCAACAGGTAACTCATGAGCAATCATAATCCTCATCTATTTAATACTGAGGCTGTGTGAGGTACCACTACACAGAAATGTGGGGAAGGGGGGACACCCAAACATATGTTTCTCCTTCATTATGTAAAGGGAGAGTGATTCACACTTCATTTGACACAAACACAAAGCCAACATTTGGAGACAAAAACAAAATGAAAATCAAAACTTGTTCTGGAGTACATCTGCACATCATTATATCATCAAAACATAATGGGACAATACAGATGGGTATATAAGCAAAAATGTATTTAAAGGGCTTGAACCAAGGTATTCAGTGTGCCTCAAAACAGTGCTGTCATTGAAGTAAGGAACATCTCGCACAAAAATAGGAACATGTTTGTGCTACAAGTACAGGAACTTCTCTGACTTTCAGCCCAAAAACCTCACTCTGGGAGTGTGGCAGAAAAGTTTGGCTCTTTCTGGTAAAACAGCTAAATAAATCAGGATGATATCATTATTTTCATTATTTGTTCTTTTTTGTTTTTTTTCTCTCCACACACACAGAGATCTATTCAACTAGAGACAGCCTGGGGAAGTTTCAAGCACCATCATTCTTCAGGCTTTATGTTCCATGTTTCCCCAAAACAGTGCCCACATTTCATGCATTTACAATGCATTTCCATAACCTTTCTCTTTCTCAAGGACCCCACCTGTCAGATCCAAATGATGCATTGGGCCAAGGACCAGTAGAGAGCCCACTGTGCTATTTACTATAACATGTGACTGCCCAGAAGGCTCTGTACAGAGAAGAGCTCATTAGCAGCACATTTCTGAGCTGCAGCCTTCAGCAGATTGTGGGTGCTTCGTGAGTCTGACACAAAATAGGAGCTCAAACATCAAGAGATGTTTGAAGTATCCCAGAAGTAGTGATGTTGTTTCACCTGTTCTACTGCTTTGTTCCAATTGCATGTCCTGACTACAGAATTTTGGAATTTTATCTTTTAAAAGTTATTTTTGCTGTTCTTTCATTCCTTCTGAATTCTTAACTAGTGAGTCAGCTCTTAGACCATTTTTTTAAGTGCTTTTTTCAATTGAAATTAAAAATGAAAAAAAAAACCCCCACACTAATATTGACTCACAGGGCAGCAAAATGAGATGAAATCAAACTTGGACAGGCATAAACACTGCTAAAGTGTTTGTGCATAGGATCTGACAGAAGATTACTGAGTTTTACACACTTTGAAAATTCAATTTGACTTCAAATTGAAAATAAGATGGCATCTTGGAAGGGATGCAAAGCCAGTGAGGTCACATTAAATGCTTCATTTCTAATATGACAGTTTTCTCAGAAGTACCATAAAACCATTATCTGCCAATAATACAGATGTTCATTTAATTAGTGTCTTTGGAAATTAAAATGTAATTTACTAGACTCAATCACCTGTACTCGTATTCATATAATTCATGTCACTTAGTGCTTTCTCTACAGCAATACTCAGTCTATGCACCTTTTTAAAAAAAACCACAACCATATTTTGTGAGTAACAGCAAAACATAAGTCGTCTCTTTTTTCAACACATTCAACACATTACCTGTCCCTGTATCTAAAAGCAGAGTTACAGATCCAGTTTGTGTCTGCTTATGCAACTCTCCTAGGCTTTAATCCTTAAAATTAAAGGACTTAAGAGAGTGTGAGTCAAGTTTAGCACACTGATGACAAATCAACACTTTGTAACACAAGCACACGCTATAAAACTTAAGTTCTGTGATTCACAATTGCTAACACCCTTTCACAGGCAGGAAAAAATCCCTCTTTAAGACATGATGTGTGTTTTAGAAGAAAATGTATTATTCAAGCATGATGACATTTTTCAAGTAATTAATATCTGAATTGGTAGGGTATCCACAGAAAACAGATTAAAAATTAGTTATTTAATAAATATCTCTTTTAAAAACACTCCAAGTGACGCAAAGCAATCAATTTGGTCCTTTCTGCAGGTTTAGATCCATTCTTTCTGAGACTGCCCAGTTTCTCCCATGACTACTCACATTAAAAACAGGTCTTTGAAATCACTGATTGCTTTCTAACATTCAAATCTTATTGCCCAACATTTAAAGTAAAATTCTACCTTACTCTAAAATGTTAGTGCTGCCTCTTAGATTAGTATTGTAATTAAAGCCTAGCAGGAAGAAGAGAAATAGAAGTTTACGTAAATCCAGAATCCTTTAACAGCATAGAGATGAATATCCACCTGATGATGCACTGAGACAGGCAAGTATTATTTGATCTATAATTATTCAAAACAGAGAAATTCTGGCAATGGAACAAAGATTCCTAGCTTTCAAACAAAAATTCCTACCTTTTCAACATTCCTACCTTTGCCTTGGATGACAAGCCACGTAAGTTGAGCCGAGCTGAAGAAAGTATCTGCAAAGCTTCCTGATGATTAGATTTGTTCTTGCTGCACTTTATAGCCACTAGAATCCAAACACAGAAGGACCCCAAAACAGAAAAGCATTACCACTCTAGTAATCATCTTTGAACAAAAACATTTAATTAAAGATCTTGATACCCTGCACAGACAGTTTAATGTGTAATATCCCCAAAGAGAAACACAAAGGAAAAAAAAACCAAGTAATTTTGAGAAGATAACTTTAAACTCAACATGTATCTGTATCCTTCTTATACATAAATATCACAGAACAGGGAATAATCTTACTAAGTTTCATTCATTTCCTGACTGGCACACTCAATCAAACAATTTATGTGATGATCTGAGGACTGAGATGAACTGCAGATGCATTTTCACTTGTATTATGAAGTTGCTAGATCATGAAATTAATTGATTCCATGTTAACCAGTCATATGTTTACTGACTAACCCTACACAATTTCTTCCTCATTCCAAGTATATTTTTCTATGCAGTATCAGGACGATACTCTCTGTAACAGGACTCCTAGTAGTAGGAATAAATACAACAGGTAAAGTAGAATATTGTTTTGCCACTAAGCTTAATAAATACTTGTTACACTCTTCATGAAAAACAAAAGTTCTTTTCAGGTAGAACGTACCATGTGCAATCTCTATTGCTCCTTTCACGACTTCCTTAAAAGAAGAAACATCTTTCTCCCAATCACTTGATTGAATTTCACATTTATGTGCCTTAGTGAGATACTGCAGTGACTGCAAGGAGGGGAAAAAAATTATCAGTATGTCAGAAAACCAACTAGGAGACTAATTTGTTTTTAAGTACCTATGAAATTATTGCTCAACCCAGAAAATGAATTTATCTCTACAATACTTGATTTCCTGTGAGTTGGAGTAGTGTCCTTCTCTGGAGCGGTAAGCGCCAGCTGTAACACAGATGTTCTTCACCAATATTACAGCTCAAGTATGAGAAGCATATAAAGTAACATGTGTCTAATTTTTCTTTTAAAAATCTGTCTAGACTGATGGATGTGACCCATGTTTGCCAAGTCATCATAATTAAATGCACATGAAAAACAGAAAAATACTTGCATTCACACTTTGAACACCAAATTCATATCTAAAAAAATTATAACTGAATACATCAAAGCTTACTTCCTGTACATGTAATCTTGGGGAATATGCATTTTATAGATGTAGCTATTAGTTGCCATACTGCTCTGGTTCTCAATGTTTTCAGGAAAAAAATCATAAACAATATAGAAGAAGGGTCTGATTAAGAGAAAAAAAACAAAGAAATATTATAGCTGAAAAAATTAATTTTTGCTTTCGAATTTTGTTTTCTTTCTACAGCACCAAAAACATGAAACAAATACATGCCAGAAGTTACATGGATTGGTTCGACGGCAACTCTCCAGTTATCCTTTTAAAGAGTTTAATATAAAAGAATAAAAAAATATCAGTGTGGTACTTATACATGAGCATAGGAAAGACTTCTGAATTTGGGGGTTGTCACCCCAGAAGCTTCCACCTTCTCTTTCCCACCAGAGCTCCAATCACTATGGCACAGGTGACTGAACTGCTCATACTGCTGCAAATGGCAGTGAAGGGATATTAAGTCAAACCAGAGTGAAAGGATTTTTTTTCATAATAACCTAGGTTATAACTGGTAGTAGTTCTGGCAAGCAGAGGCAAGAATTTCCAAGAGAAGGAACAACAGTTTTCACAGCAGTCTGATTTCAGTCTGCATGTGTCTGAGTCAGAGCAGCAAATTAGGGGGGTTTTGCTGACAGATGTCAAGGAGGGGAAAGAATTCAAAGTCTTGTGGGCTGTTTGTTTGCACTTCTGGAACCTGGATTTATCCTGTAAGGAAACAGTTATGAGCTGGAAAGTTCAAGGAACAGAAGGGATTCATAGCCTGGGATGGATCAGCAGGAAGCTTGAAGGCTGGAAAGATTCCTCAGTGGGAAAGGTGTGGACTGGACTGCATTCAGCGTAGGGAAGAAAGAAGTACTGAATGAGGTGGCAGTTCAGATATATTGAAGTGTGAGAGTAAATATATGCTAAGCTAAAGAGAAAACCCCAAAACAGAACCACAAACCCAATATTTCAGTAGTTTTACACTCCTAACTAGCAAACCTTGTCTCACTGATTCAATTTACAAAGCATTGTTGTGAATTACAACTGTAGACTAGTGATTCATGTGGCATCAAATGTATCAGCAGAACAGAAAAGTAAAAAGCCCAGCAACCAAGCCACCCTTTAACAATAGCCAGACACACAAGATTGTTCTTTCAAATGCAATGTTAGGAACAGAATTGATTAAATATAATTAAACCTGCACTAAATAAGGTGCAGAATGGAAGGGTATGGAGTAAAGGGCATACCCTACATTTGTAAGGAGGTACATGACACTTTCAAAAGTCTGTTCCCATCTCTTTGTCCTTTGATGCCATACTATAGTAAATAATGCCTTTTAGAATTCATTGACCTTTTGCCTGATAAATGTGGGTGGAAAACTGCAACTATACATCTAGAATTTTTCTATAGATACAGATACTCACTAAATATCTGACTGACCCATGATAGTGCTTGTGGCAGTAAAGCAAATAAATATTGGTTTTATAATTTTTACTTCTTAATATGGTATCAGAAATCAGTGATTATTTGGTGTATTGCAAATTAATTTCTACACTGGAAATTAATATATTCTGAGGCTGTAGGCAGTTTTGCTCTTTTATGATCTGTATCAATGCTACTGTCATACCAGGATATTTGGATACACATGTAAGCATACCCTAAGTATTTATAAACATCATTCCATCTCACAGGGCAAGCTAGACTGCAAGTGTGTTCCATAACCAGTCTGATTAGGAAGCACAGTTAAAGTCCTGTCTACTCTACAAATTGAAACCATGTTTTTAACTGGGTTAGTAAAAAATACCGTGATGTAACCAGATTCTGAAATGATTACATTTATAGTATAGACAGGGCCTCTGCTGCTTTGCATGTCTGAGTAAGAATTTGAGGATATATTACAGGATATTGCAGTGTCTGTATTTCTGCATTCTAAATAGGCCAAATCCCTTTTACTGCTCAGCTGTAAAGAAAAATAGGGAGGAATTGGAAGTATAATGGACACCAGCAATGACTAAACAAGGCTTTTCACAGGGCAAAGCACAAAGGAACAATGAGCAAGGCACAAGTGATTATAAATTTAAGCACACAGGAATACAATTTGTAGGCCTAACCATCTTCCTTGCTTGACATCAAGCAATCCTCCAGACAGGCATTTTTTGCTCAGGTCAAAGGCATACCCCCATTAGTGAAGACATATTGAATGCTGATCTTGTGTATTTTCAACTTCAGTGAAGATCTGATAACCCATAACTATTTTTGAACTGTACAAGGCTATTTGAACTTTTTGAAATTTAGTATCAAATTCAAAGTACACTCCAGCATACAACAAAGTAAACACCTCTAGCAGTGAAGAGTGGTTATTCTGCAAATACAATCGACTTAATTCCTTAGGAGGTGATAAGGACAAGAAGTGGAAGTTAACATAGCAAAACCAGTGAAAGGTAAAGAGAAACCAATGGTTCAACAGACTAAGAATTAAATAGTATTATTTAATTCCATTTTGAGCTAATTAAGGACAAAATATTTCTACTCTGGGTACTCCAACTGTGGTATAGATTATTTTAAGTGCATTTTCCCTTAGTGATTGCAAAGAACACAGATGGCTTATGCCACTACTGGATCATGCCTTTAAGATGCATTTTTTTTTCAGAAGCTGCAATATTATATCTTCAGAATCAAAGATTTCAATTTAAAACAAAGCCAAAACCCACACCACCATTTGATTATAGACATTAGATTGTTGCCAAGGTAAGTTTCAGAATACAAATTCAGGACAATACACACAAACTGTGAAGGGATGTTTTAAAATGAAATGCTGGTAAAAAAAAAGAGATTTTTTTTTTTGTCAAGTCAAAGAAAACGGATGCAAAACATCTTGCTCCTGTTGTAACAAAAATGTGTGCTGCAGGAACATGAAGAAAATACAATGAGCTTATAAAAACGCTAAAGCAAAACAGGTCTGGAACAAGAGCACTATGTTTTTAAAACTATAGCACTATAGTTTTTACCTTTTCAATGTCTTCACCACTACCATTCTCTCCGTTTCCATAAAGTTGGGCATAAAGTCTCCATATTGCCCCATCATTTGTCACCCGTGAAGTGACTCTACCCAAGAGCTCTTGCAGTTTCCCCTTCAATCCACTTGGTACCTCTCCAGCACGATCAGCCAGACCATCCACTACCGCTCTGACCAGAATAGCCAGCACCTTAAAAAAGTAGCAGGAGAGAGTTTTTATTTCAACTCAAATCAACACCAGTATATATAAGGTTATCTGTAATATTTGGTCTCTTAATGATTGTACCATATGACAAGTATGGAATTGACTACAAAATACATGGAGTAATTCAACTGATTTAAACCTCATCTATAAGATTCCACGTTGGTGAAGGTAAAAAGGCCAAAAATCTAGGGCAGAAATTTGGATAAAGGAAATTGTGCAGTATCTTACAGATATTTTCACCTTATAATACAGTTATAAAAAGATTAGTAAACAGGCTGAGCCAAATTAATTCATGTAATGAAAGACACTGTTGTTTACAGGACCTCAGTTTAACAACTGGCAGAAAGATGTACAGTAGATAAGATGGAAACTGGAAGGCAATGGAATACCACCTTGGGAATCTCTGTTTTAATGTACTCCTGGTGAATTACTAGTCAAATCAGTACCATCAACCTCTTCTTCAAGTATTCATTAGTGGCCATACTTTTTGAATCACTGGCTTGAGAATGTGGGATCTGACCTACAGAAATGCTGAGCATGTGCAGCTGTTGGCAGGAGTTTGGTTTTGCATGTAAGAAATGCTACATCATACCAGTCTTCTTGTCCCAAACTGGACACTGAAAACTAGAAAACAGATTCACTTTGCCTCAGTTCCTCCTCAGCAAAATGAGAAACAAGAAATGTAAATCAAAACAGTAGATGAATTAGAAGAAAATAAACTCCATAAAAACTATGGCTCATCAAGTGAGTAGTATCTGTTCTGGGCAGTGCATGAGATACAGAGACTGGGGAAGAGATAAGGATGAAAGCCAAATGGCAGTTTCATAAGGCTTGCATTCAAGATAGGCCAGCAAGAGTTACACAAATCCTTTAATGCTGGTACTTCCTAACCTGTACGTCTGTCATTTGGCAACTTTCATGCTTCAACATTTTTGTCCATGTGATACTAACACTTCCAATGAAATCACACTCATAGCAATATTAATATTGTGAAAGTAATAAAACTAACTTCAAAGATAACCTGTGAATAGCTGCAAACCCCACAAATACACCACTGGTCTAGTAAAAGTAGAATGGGATGCATCCTTACAAAGCAAGATGCAGTTCACCGGCAGAAAGTACTGCAAAAATTATGACAGTATCAAAATAAATTACACTTAGAATAAAAAACCACCCTGTTTAGCATTTGTGATGTCACTTTCCTAAAGTAACTCTTCTTCTCCAGAATAACTCAATTAAAATGCATCACAAAAAATAATGAATTTTATCAAATACAGAAATTTTTTGGCAGAACAATCCAAATCAATCAAAATGGCTGATAATTTTCTTAAATAAATATAAGTAACAGAAGAATTGAAAGCAAATATACAGTTACATGGTATCTTTTCAGAACTAATGATATCATAGTAACATCTGAAAATGAGTTAAACAGCTCCCCTCTTCTCCCTCCCCCAAACCACAGCAGCAGCTTATACTCCTTATAAAATGATGGGACAAACTGGCAGTTCCTTCTTTGCTTTTCAAGATCTCTTAAGGATCACTTAACATAAAATACGATCAACTATTATTAGTCCAAAAGTTCTGAAATCCATATTACATCAGTGACTTGTAATATATGGCACCAAACCCCATCATTAATAATGTCTTCTATAGTGATTTGCTAGAAAAACACCAGCAAGTGTTGATATTTCCATTGCTACAGCACTGTAATGAAAAAACATAAGAGGTGCAAGAAGAAACACTGAACAATGTTCTCTTTTGACAAGGAACTGGAACTCCTGAGGAATCATACATAGTTGTATGACTTCTCAATCGATTTCTCAGTTTAATGAAACTGTTACTCAAAGTCCAAAATGCTAGCTCATGTGAATATAATATATAATAATCAAAAGCTTTAAAGCCAATGATATTTTGTTTGTAGACAAAGAAGATGAGTTTCCTTAGTCAGTAGGATGCAGCAACTGCAAAAACATCCCTATTCCCATAAAGTCCTCGCTTTGCTTACACTTTTATCACAACAATTAGTTTCCTTTGTTTGTAAGCATCATGTAAGCTTTGGCACTACAGCAGTTAAAATGAAACTAGTGTCAAGACCCAGATTAAAGGATCCATTAAACAGTAATGAATCATTAACACTACTTGGTTATGCACACTTGTTAAATAAAGTTATTTCATACTGCAAGTGAACTGTGCTAATCATCAAAAATATTAGCACTGTAGCAGAGCTTCGCATTTTAGCTGTGTTAAAACTCTATCTTTGAGAGATTTTAAACTGCCACATATACTAAACTACTAAGGCAATGCTCTGCTGGCCCAAGATCCCAAACAAGCAGTAGAGGATTTTTTGGGTTGGTTGGTTTTTTTCCATGCCTCTTTTAATGAACTTTACTCCATATGACCAGAGAGTTCATGTTTAGTATGACATCATAAGTTCTGCATTCTTCCTTCTCCTTTCCTTTTGTGAATAATGTGTTTACTACAAAATGAACAAAAAGACACTGTAAGACAAAACCTTAGAAATAAAACATGTAATTTGTAAATGCTGTGATTTTCATCAGTTACCCTCATTTCACAATTGTTCTCCAAACAACTCCTTTCATTTAAAGTTCTCTTGGTTAAACCATTTTTAGATGCTTCACTATTACTAATCAAACTTGACAGTGCTCAAGAAAGAAGAGAACCCCCAGATACTAGATCCAAAATGACAAATCTGCAGTTTGTGAGCTGTCCCTATTCCCCTTCCAACTTCAGGATTTTATAATAAAGATAATTGTCATTAGTGAGCTACTTAAATAAAGCAGAGCTCCAGAAATTATTAATTCCTACCCTCACTTTTCAAAATCCCCTTGGAACATGTTTTTGTGGCCTTTTGTTAGAAATGGTTTGGCAGCATGAACTGCTGAAATGAGGATGTTACTGGATGGAAAAGGTACCAGAAAAACTTTGCTAGAATTTCAATAGCACAAGATTGCAAAGTGGAACCCTTTGCCCATACATCTGTATTCATAATCTTTGACAGCACATAATGAAGATATGGTTTCTGAAACAGTGTATTGAAACAGCTTTCCCAACCACAAAGTAACTTTGTCATTCACAAGACCACAACATTCCAAGTAAAAAAGGTTGACTGCCTCCACAAGCACACATGCGATGGAAAGTAGTATAATCAGCAGATGCAGAAATGTTGCAGGTATATTTACTAGCTCATACCAATAATTCAGAGGCCAAACTGATAAGTAAGGCTTTCTCCTTGGATACTTTTTAGTGACTGATTTACTAGAGAAAGCTATGGATAATTCAGTGAGCCTATTTTATTACATAACACTTATATCAAAGGTTTTCCAGGTATATTTCTCAGTGTCATGAACATTAAAAGATATACAAAAATGCAAAGAATTTTAAGAACTAGTAAGGAGGGAAGGTAAGAAATTGTGCTTTTAAGATTTACACACAATGCTAGCAAACTGAGACTTTGAAACCGTCCTTTGCTGTAATCTTTTACTGCACTGTTGCTCAGTTATAAAGAGCTCTTTAGCTTTTCCTTGTTCAATTCTATCTGCAGAATCTGTGCATACACATCTTCAAGCTTCATGATATCATGATCTCAGAACCTTTGCCACAGGGATGGCATCATTAAATAACTGGAAGAGCACAGAAGCAAAATTTCCTAAATCTGTGTTCTTTACTCAGAAGACTGGCACAAAGGACAACAATGGCCTAACAGAAATCACAGTTAAGAATCTGAATGCTTTACTGGTACTAGAAAAAATCAGTGAATAAAAAATATGACTTTATACTATTCTGAAATAAAATCAAAAAGCCTGATGTAACTACAGAAATCAAGGGCATTTCAAATTGTATATTCAGTTGCATACTTGTAATTGATACATTCAGTCTCACAAGTGGCATTCTGCAACAATTATTATGCTAAAAGCAGTAGGTTTTCACAAAGAACTGGAATCAATGACTCAACTTGGTTCTTCCAGTCCTGTGCATTTTTTTTTAATCTCTACCTTGTTTCTCACCACTATCTCATGTAGCTTAGTAGTCTATCAATTAAAATCTGTGATGACTACAAACACTAAATATAACTGGAGAGAAGACCATACTATGCTGAATGGAAACAATGGTGTATGTTTCCATTTACTCATGTTCACGATTTCACATTGTTAAAATCAATTGCACAAGATGGTTATAGACCACCCTATTTAAAACAGTCCAGCTGAAAAAAAGGAGAGGCTCACCAATTAATGGTGAACTTCGTAAACAATCTCAGCAGAAGCTTTTATTTTTATCTGCTTTTTTGTTTTGCTATGGAAATACTCTTCTCTTCCTTGTAAGATAATTGTTTAAAGCCTGAAATTCTTGAATCAGGCTCTGAGGTTTTTCTTGGCAAACTGGTAAAATCCTTCTAATTGAGGCAACTGTATCAGAAGTTACAATAAAACCCATAAAACACTTCACGTATCAGAAGCCAAAGTTAAAATTAAGATACAAAAAACAATTAGGAAAGATAGCATATATACTTCTGTAAAAGTTATAAAAATCATACGAGAACAAGATGAAAAAAGTTATGCAACAAAACCAGACATTTAATACAAACAATATCCCCAAATACTTCAATAAAATATAGTACATATAATGTAACTAATAACAGTAATAGGAGTCTGTATCACCTCAAAATATCCCAAATGGGCAAATACATGTAGAAACTTCTATTCCTAGTCAGCTGTCAGTCTGTTTAAAATAATATAGTAGGCCACCCCTAAAAATGCTATTTTTAGTAGCAACTGAGAAAAAAATTCATTGAAAAAAGCCAAGCATCTACAAGATGCTCCATGACAGGCACGACCAGTATTACAATACTCAGCTGCCAAACACATTAATCTTTACCATATATAAAACAATTTTTTGTAGACACTCTTTAGTGCCAAGGGAGTTTGAGACCTTTTAATGTTTAGCTATATCAAACATAAAAGATTTTATTAATACCGAATGTTATCCTGTGCATGATTTGCTTTACTAGTAGTAAGTATTGCACTCACACACAATTGGTTATTAAAGGGTAATCTGAAAAAACTATTTAACATCCCTGCCCCCCATGAATATATGGGATGTTTCCACAATCATAACTAATTCTATCTGCTCTCTCTCCTCATCACTGGACTCAAATTCACAAGATCCAGGAAAGCTACTTTCTCTCTTTTTATGGGACAAGAAACAAAACATACTCCTGGGACCCATGACCACCAGCAGCTGGTTCCTTTTACCCTGGTACTACACAATCTCCCTGAAAACTCATAAGCTCTTCAACCAGATCCATTAATTTTGCAAAGGCTCTTGGAGGTGTTTTACTGCTCTCCTTGAGAAATTCTTTGGCTTGCCTTTCAGATTCACCTTGCTATTTTCACTGAGCATACAGAACCCTGCATGGATCAGGACCTGGCTTCAGGCAAGGTAACATCCCAGCTGAAGCTGTTAAGGTAGGTTCTCTGGAGTTTGTCCAGAGCATACATCTACAAACACAAAATTTAACTGTACCTAACTGGACAACAGTGAAAGATGAGCAAAATACCTCTTTAATTTCTCTTCGTTCTGGCTATTAAGAATCAATATCATGACTGCAATGCATTCAATTTACTTTCAAGGGTTCATTTGTGGAATCTTCCAACACATGGGAAAAGCTTCCCTTTCTATAAATAATTTATATTATTTCTGATACTGAGATATGCAGGAACAATACAGAAAGATGGGATAATGCATTGCATTTTAGATAAAAATAGGTCTTAAAACTCCAAGGCTCGTGCATGTCCTTTCACAAAGTCTGATGCAATCTGGATGCAAAGGTTTTCAGTTTCGTCCACTTTCATTTTAAATATTTCTTCTTACAGTTCAAATCTCCAAAACTTAAATCACTTGCCTACATAACTTCATCTGCATGTGCACTGTCATTACTGATACCACTATCAGAAGCTATCAGCAATCTCTCTGTCTCAGAAGAAAAATTAGTGAGCATATAGGATGACTAAAGATGAAAACTTCCTCACCTGTGTATCCTTGTACTTTTCTCTCAAGTCCATGAGGCGGTGATAAGCTTTAATTGCTTCTGAAAACTCTCCGACGTCTGTACTGGTGAGAAGATAGTTCTCCCATATTTGCCAGTGCTCATAGTTGCACTTGAGAGCTTCTTGGAGGGTTCGAAATGCTTTGATCCTAATCAATAATAGAAAAATAATACAAAATATTACAGAAGATTTCTGCACTAAAATCAGTTGGCATAGTATGAACTAAAAAAATCACATTTAGAACACAGTGCAATGTAAAAGATTTTGTTTTTAATTTACAATATTGATAATCCCTTAATCTTTCTTGCAAATTATTTTCCATTAGTTCATTCACAACAGTATACTCTGTAGTTTGAACTAGGTAACTTCCCTTAGCTCTCATAATGATTTTTTGTTTACAAAAATTTATTGTAATTCTGCTATCTGTGTCAGTATTTTCCTTTCCAAATTTTTAACTGGAACCATGACAAAACAATCTTACGCATGCTGCAGTTGTAATACACATTAAAAAATTAAAAATCACTGAGTTCATGACATTTGGCATAACTACAGAACTGTTGACATGCAGGAGCTTTCCATATCCACTCCCCTTTCCTCTCTCTTTTGATATACTGATAGATGTGAAGCTGATGAACAAATGTACCAACAGCTGGGTTTCCTCCACTGTTAACAGTCTCGCTGAGGGATTTCAGACCCTGATTTTTATAGATTAAATTAGAAAAGAACAGAGTCCTGTGGATTTTGCTACAACAGAAGCTGGGATGTGCCACAGCTCTCTGACAGGCTGGAAGGTGCTCTGCCTGAGTCATGTACTGTTTCTGCAACTGCTCTTCAACATTTGCAGGGTTAGCCTGTATCACCTCCCCTATCTTCCTGAAAATTACTAAGTTATCAGGAGGGCAGATGCCAATAATATGGAAATGTGAAATGTAGTCAAGATAGCAAAAGTATGGAATGGAAATTGTATTCCACAAATCATCACTCTTGCTGTGTAATAAAATCCTCTAGATTCTCTAAAAATAAATCCCCTATGTATTTAACCAATCACGTAATGATGGAATATCCTTAACCAGTTAAACCAATTCATACCCAAACAGGAAACAGTAGGCAGTACAAATGCATCATGTGGTCTTGGAAACCAGGAATTTTTCATACACAGAACAGAGGGCCAGTCCCAGTTTGTTCAGAGAAATCTGAGACCTAGATTTCAAACACCTCCTGGCACACAGAGCAGCTTTTCTGGTAAACCAAAGCACAAAGTCTGTTTTCATCACAATTAATTTTTCTGGAGGAAATTCAGAATACACAAAACCTGTGGAGTCTTAAAAAGCAAACACCCCCCAAAATCAACAAAACCCCTGTCCTTTGGGTGTTAGCAAGTTGCTTGCATACACTTTTCAAAAAATGTACACATTTTGTATTTGTCTGTTGCGTGAGACTGCCAAGTCTTGGCCAAGTGTGCAATCTATGAGTGGGCCTGAATTAAAAGCCTGGTTGGAGTAAAGGTGGATTTTTTTTTTTTTTGGAGGGAGTAAAATAAAACTATTAACTTAAATATCTTACTATTGTTTTCCTTTTTTAAAATCCTCACTCCATTTTATTTTCTTTTCTGCTGACAGGCTTGAAGAATAAGAATTTATGTGTCCCCACATCTGTAAGTGACTATACAAACAATCAAAGAATTTGCTATTCCACAGCAAGTACATGCCACACTCTGCCATAAGCTCATAGTACTTACTTAAAATTTACTCTACATAGAATCCTATCCCACATGATTCCAGTGGAAAAAAAAGCTCAGAAACATGCCCCCACTTATTGTTTTTGCTACCGTATAAAATAGGTTACAAGTTTTGTATGTACTTAGCATATTAGATCACAAGAGTAGATTAACAATAACAAAATGCAGCCAATAAAATGAAACAAATCCCTCAGTAGTTTCTCAACCTTGTAGCAGATAAACAGACAGAAAATTACTTGGATGCAAGTACACTGAGCATATGACATTTTGAACTTTATGGAAAAGAAGCAGCAACTACCACATGAATTGGGCATACTCAAGGTACTGCTGAAGATGAAAGGAACTACTGAAAAGTTAAAACAAGCTCTTGATTTCTATTACTTTTTAGCCATGTGCACTTATTCTAACACATCATCTTCTCCTCCCTCCTGTTCCCACCGGTGTATCAATCTCTTGAGTCCATTTGTGCTATTACTTCTCACTTCTCCTATGTATGTTGATAAATGTACACTTATATGCATGTTTAGTATTCTTTTTCTCTTTTTTTACTTTGCATCCTGACTACATAACCATATAAATTGATGTCAGATTTTGAGTAAGGTTTCTAAAAATAGTTTATCTTAGTCTTTTCTTTCACTCTTTGGTGACAAGTTGTAATGTGAAAGTTCTTAAATATTAAATTTTACTAGGTAAACTTTTATTACATTGAGTTGAGAATCCATTTAGGTCAAAGCTTCTTGTATGAATCGTTAGTTTTGAGTGAAAAGAACAACCCAGCTAGCATGTGTGCTGATTTTCATCTGCTTTTGCATATAAAGACCAAACTCTCTGGTTTTTCCCTTAAATCTACTGAGGATAATATATTATGAAATAACATAGGTCTGAATACATCGTTTGCTTGAAACGGACCTATTTTCATAACTTCATGGTCAAAGTAGTTTTTATTATTTATCTTTATTATGAATGTTTTGCACTGGTTATACATAGTACATCATAAATACTTCTAAAAACAAAGAAGTATAGAGAGAGGTTACTACTTGTATGAAGGTTACAAAATTATTCCCTGTAAAATAAAATAGCTACCAGTGATTCAACGTGGGAGAGAGAACTGAATGGCTAAGAATTACAAAGTATGGGTTAATCACCTTATAATAATAAAAACCTCAATGTCAAAAAAAAAAAAAAAAAGAGGAAATCAGAGTTATTTGTTTTGGAAGCAGTATCTAATTCTTTTGAAGTACTTACTTCTGTTTTAATCTGATATAAGCAGTTGATAAATTGTTCCAGGCCTCAGCATTCTGGAATGATAGAAAGAGAAGCACCAAAAAAGTTTATTCACTTACATTGTGCTTACTTGATAAAAATACATAAGCAGAACTACCGCCAAACATCATTGATTTTGCTAATCACATATATTGACACATATCTTCTACAAGGGAATTAAAGTATTCCATTGAAATAGAAATTATTATATTAAAATTGAAATACTAAATGATAATGACTACATCAGCAACAATCACGTATATAAATAGCAATTAACTGCCTTGTGGTTGCAACACACTAAGTCAGCTCTTGCCTCCAGTCTCAGCTGTGAGCAGGCGTTTTCTGGGATCTAGCTGGGATGGCTGGAAAGGTCAGTGATCCTAGCAGCTCATCAGTCTCACTAGCTGGAAGCTACTTAACCTGAACCACTCTCTGTTACTGGACAAAAACGATCTGATGTCCCCTAATGCCCCTCAGGTAAAACCAGCAGAGATGTTCAGAGATAATTCCTGCCCTTTGCCTGACACTGCTGTAAATGTGAAGCCCCATCACTGAATTCAGCAAAGTGACAACTGGAAATGATTTGAAGAACAGAATCTGAGCACTGCAATGAAATGTACTCTGGTACTGAAGGCTATCCTTAGGCTTAAGAAGCATTTAACTCATGCTGGGAAACCTTTCTGAGACTTAATTCATGAAAATGGTCACTACACTGCTACAGCTGCAGATGTATAAAGACAGGTTTTGCCTCCAACTGAGAGCCAGTCCAGCACCTTTTACCCATAAAAAACCCACCACTTAATCCACTGAGAAGTCAGCTGGCTTGGTCATATGAATACAAATAAATACAAGCCCTAGAGAGATAAGTTAACCCAGTTTTAGTATCTACTTGGAAGTAAATTTACTTTACTGAACAACAACAAAAAACCAACATATAAGGTAAGAATTCCATTTAAATACAGAGTTGTCCATGTGTACGTTTTTTCTCCCCAAGGAAGCTGTTTCATTTTATAATAAAGAAAAAAGAATACTCTGACACTTTTCATTGCTTTCTCATTCTTTTCCCCAAGAGAAAAGAATGAATAACAATAGTTTCTATTGAGTAGATAGCATTAACTCTAGGCAAGCACCAAGCTGACAGGCCTTCTGGCAAAAGTATTGTCAGTGTATCCCTCAGGTAATTCAGCTGGCACCTCCACAGTCTCTAAGCACATTCAAATTACAGTATTGTACACATGCATGCCCTGCATCCTGAGAAAATGGCTAAGCTCCATTCTCCCTGAGCTCCTGAACTATACAGTTACAAATTTACTTGTCATACATTAACATGACTTTTTCTTTTTTTCAGGAGAATTTCATTACTTAGAGGACTAAATATTTTAATTTAATTTTTGTTTTCTCCCTCTTTTTAGTTCTCCTCACAATCTAGTCATTCCCTTTTATCTGTTTTAGCAATGTGTGCAAGAGTAAAGGAATTTTTCTAATATATTTTAACATTCACACACTCATATTTGGACAAAGTTAAGTACTGGGTAAGTATTTTTATGATCCCTCATGACTAAAATATATCCTTCATGCACAAGTTCCATTTATTCAAAGGGCTAAGGTTTAAACAAGTTTTTCATTATTGCTTTGCTTGTTTATAATGAAAACATCCTTGCTGCTTTTAGATAAGCCATGTGAATAATTTGTTCAAAAGTACATACATCTGGTTCCAATGTGACACAGCGCTGAAATGCTTTGGCAGCACCTTCGTAGCCTTCTAAAGCAATGTATGCACAGCCCAAGGAAAACCATACACCTAGCTAGAGAGAAAAAATGCATGGTTACATATATACATGGATATTTCAGCACAAAAGAAATATATTTGGCCTGGATGAACCAACACACAACTCTTGTTGATTTTTACCTGCCTTCAGCTGTGTTAATATTGTACTGGAGAAAAATAATATCCTGTATGCTGGTTAGAGAAAAACTTTAGGCTCAAAGTTTTAATAGATATGCATAAACAAAGGTGTTGACTACATAAAGACCACTTAACCATTTGTGAAGTGTTCTCTAACAGTCCTTTTTCATTTATAGAAGAAAGGGATAGCTATTTAGAGGTTTGCATATTTTGTTTCAAATTGTGAAAAATCCACATTCACTTTATACTAGTACAATTAGGTCAAATGATAGGAAATGTTTTTCAAGGTAATCCCATTTTAGAAAAAACATCTCTAATGACTGAACATGAGCACTTCAAAATTACAGCTCTTTCTACTTGTGAGAATATCAATCTTCTCGAGTTTCTATCACAACGTTTAGAGATAGAAATGTACTTAAATAATTCCTGTCATAGAGAACAGAACTTTCTGAACTCAACAGAACAGTTCAGTAATCTTGAATTTAAAGTCTTTAGTTGTTACAACCAAATACCTCTCATCCATACAGATTCAATCAGGGAGAAGAGCTCAGCACCTCCCTTTCTCCACTCCCCCTTCTCAAGGAGCTGTAGAAAACAATGAGGTAATGTCTCAACTTCCTTTTCTCCAAACAAGACAAGCCCAAAGTCCTCAGTCGCTCCTCTCAGGATGTTTCTTCCAGTCAGCCCTTTCTCCAGCTTAGCATCCTCCTTTGGATGCTTTCAAGGACCTTCAAATCCTTCTTAAATTGTTGGGCCCAGAACTGCACACAGTGCTGAGGGTGAGAACTGCAAACAGCAGGATAATCACCTTTTGACCTGCTGGTTGTGCTGTGTTTGATGCACCCCAGGATTCGCTGCCCTCTTGCCTTCCAGGGCTCACTGCTGGCCCATGCAGGACTGCTGTCCGGTAGTAGGATATGTGGGAATGGTACAAAGCTGCTCCAGGGGAGGTTTAGACAGGACATTAGGAAGCTTTTCTTTACACAGGGGGTAGTCAGACACTGGAACAAGTCTTCCTAGAGGTGGTTGATGCCCCAAGCCTGTCTAGTGTTTAATGGGCAGGTGGACAGTGCCCTTAACAATGTGATTTAAATTGGTAGCCCTGAATTGGTCAGGCAGTTGGACCAGGTGATCATTGTATGTCCCTTCCAACTGAAATACTCTATTCTACTCTAAGTAGTATCAGATAATGGCATAAATAATGGCAAAATAAATTTTCAAAGCTCTTCAACAGCCAAATTCCTGATTTGCCACATGGTTAATTCTCAAAGAGCTGCAAGTTAACCAGTATTACCTTTCACAAAAGCTCTGTAATTCAGAAAATTATTAAACCCTAAGTACATTAACAGAACATTTTCTGACAGCATTATGCTTTTTGGATGCATGCAGTCAAAACAAAACAGGACATTTTATAAGGTGTTGCAAAATCATTCCAGGTAGTACTACCCTACTGCAATAAACTGAGCCATTTCTCCATTCTAAATGCCAAGGGAAAAAAATGTAGGTAAAAAAATAGTTTTTCTTGGAAAGTTTTTTTGAGAGGGAAAAAGGTGGGGAAGAGGAAGATGGAAAAACAGGTTACATTAACCCTATATTGCACAACAACGTATTACTTCTTGAGTTATCTGTTCAATGCTTATATTCTCTTGTGTTTTGGGTACTAGTTCTGAAGCAATGAACTCTGATAAATCAGGTTCTCCTTAGGAAACCATAACGAATATTTAAGTACAAAAACACTACCATAAAAAATTTCAAATCAGGGTTTTTGCAGGGTTGAGGATAACACTGTTGGTTCATATGCAAGGAGATTTTACCTCTACAGACTAACTGCAAAGTGTAGCAAACATTCTTACATGTTTCCCAATCAGACTGAGTTTCCTGTCTCTGAAACCCAACTTATGTCTGCTAGTGACTTAAAATGCTCTCTGCTCCTGCTATTAAATTTATAGTTAATCTGCTTCAAAGCTTAGATCCCAGAATACAAACACATGATGCTGATCTTTGTCAGACCTGGCAGCCTGGTGGGCAATCTTCATTATACTGAGAAAAGACCAGAACAAGCTTAACAATAAAGATATCCTTCCACTTATGAGGGTGTACATGGATGGCCCATCCCTGGAGCATATGGACAAATAGGTGAAGATAGAACTGGCAATTACATCTGGCCTGGGCAAACATGGAAGTTTTCCATACACATACTTTTCAGCATTGTCAACCTGTCACTTTCATGATTCAGGAGGAACTCATAAATCCAAGAAGAAACTACACATGAGAACTATGTTTCTCAAATGTCAGAGGGCAATATTAATAGTAAATAAATATTTAATCAATCTAATTTTTTAAGGCTCTTTTGTCCATCAAGTTTCCAGAAGTCCAGCACTCCCACATGGCTGCTGTCTCATTAACTCCCCTTTATCTTCTTTTTAGGTCAGTAACTTTCTGGATAGGAAAAGTGGGAGTAGAGACAGGAGCGATCAAGTATGAAATTGAAGGTTAGTTCCAACTTGATAACTCAGGATATAAGTTAAACAGTGCTTCTGTAAAGGGTGAGAGAAAAACAATCACTGCATGTCTTATAATTCTAATGAGTAACAGCAGCACAGTCTCACTTCTGAACTTGTGAAGACTTTCACCACTGGAGAACTGTGTGAGCTCTTTGATCTCTGGAATTGTCTGGCAAGCCTTGCAAGATGCTCATGGTGAAAGTACAAGAGAAATTCATCTGTCATCCACTAGGCATGTACTAGAACAAGTAATTCTGTGAGCACCAGAGCTAATGAACACAAGTTTCAGGTATATTTGAACTGTAAGGCTTTCATTTCTTTGTGGATTCCCCAAAGACTGATAAAGTGATTGGCTTACACAGCAAACACCTACCTTGGAGATCTCAACCACACTTGACCAGTTGGCTAAAAAGTACACCAGATTAAAGGACAGTTGAGAGAGAATGCTTTACTCCTTTACATATTTTGGGAAATCACTTGCTGCACTCTAAAAATCACTTCCTTCAAAAAGGTTTCTAATAACCACAAAAAAAAAAAAATTCTTTGTAACAGAGAGTCTCCGTTTACCTGATAAATTATTCACAATTCTGAGAACAAGTTAGTTAATTAATATTTTCCTTGTGTTAAAGTCCTTGCATTTAGAATCAATTTCCACTCTGCTTTTCACCCACAAGACACCCTGGAATAGGAAACAATTCATTTCTGTAGTCACAGAATACAGACAGAGTTTAGAAGACAATTATGTCAATCTGCACTATCTATTTGCTCAATCTGTTTGTTTGAAACAATGCAACTGAATCTTAAAAAGAGCTTCCTAAGCAACAAGAGGAGGAAATGTTCGCTTTCCTATATGGACAGGCCTATTTTTCTTGGATTTCCTTTCATTCCAAACTTCCTCTGGATAGGATACAAAATAAAAAAGCATTTCAGCAGGATATTTCTCAGTTTTGAGTCCTGTAGGCCATCTTCTGAAGCCCTTTATTATCTGGAAGTCCTCTTGATATCAATATCTGAGTAATATATATTTTGCTGACATTTTTGGTCATTTTGTTTTTCATTCTAAAGATGTTTATAAGTTATCTAGAGTTCATTTGAATAAGAATAGAAGTCTGACTCATTGGACTATAAACTATGTTAGTAAAATACAAAAAAAAAAAAGCTTCATGATAAATTACTTGAAAGGCTGGAGGATGTTAAAATTTTTCTAAAGCAAAAGTTCAGCGACTCATGAGGAACCCTAAAACAGCAGCTTCAGCTGTGTTCTTTGGGGAACAAGAAGGACAAATAACCTGCTTCTGCATGGACCTAGGAATGGCTATGAGGAGCACAATTTATATACATAAACAACCACAAAGATGTTTTAACTTCTCAAGACCTTCCACATGTGAACCTTAGTGGCATGGGATATAGTGCCTGAGAAACTGAAACAAGATTTCAAAAATTGCCTGCAGAATAGCTTGCAAAGACCAGCAAGAGAAACCAGCCTCATCAAGAGAACTCTTTTCACTGTGGTTTCAGTTTTGATGCATTGCTGTAATAGAAGCTACTGTCATCATGAGCGTAACACTGCTTCTCAGTGACTCCAGAACAGGAAAGACCAGAATCCTTGGAAAGCATTTCTGTGAAATACAGAGATCAGAGCTTGTAACTCAAAGCCAGGGCAAATTCAGACAAGGAAAGGGATACTTTCATTAAAATCTCCATTATTCTTGTAAATGTTTTGTTTTACACCTTGCTCATGATGTATTTGATGGTAATTATTAATTTGCAGTGGCTTCACCTCTTTGAAATCTCTTTGAAAGAGCTCTACACACAAAGATTTAGCTGCATGCAAGGACCTGGATGCAAAAGGATGTCTTCATTTCATGCTACCATTTGTAGCCAGGCTTCAGTATATAGCGAAAAATTTGCTAAGAATAGTAATAAACTGTTATTTTGACAACTGTGCCCAGAACTGCCTTTTAAAAGAGTTTCATCATTCAAAACAGAACACATGAACTAAAACCAAAGCCATATGCATACAATTTCCCAACCTGCATAGGGTTGATCTGCACTGAACGTTCAAAGCACTCCACACATTGCCTGAATTCCCGGTTGCGGAGATGGAGCAGGCCTTTGGAGCGCTGGGCGCGGGCACTGCGGTGCCTGGAGAGCTCCCAGGCCTTGTCGTAATACTGGTGCTCTTTGAGAACATCACCAAGCAAGCAGTATAATCCTGGTGTTTCCTTCTTCTCTAACTCCCGCCTGAGGATTTCTTCTGCCTGTTAAAGAGGAAAGAGAAATCAACACATAATGAGACTGTTTATTTTCTGTTAATTACCTCGCTGAACAAATACCACTTTTAGCTCCTTGCAACCATCAGTTGAAGATTAAGAAGTAGGGCTAGTGAGGGAATGGTATCTTCATCCAACATGGCATCAAAGATAAAGTCTAGTAAGAATCTGGTTCCAAACTGATTTTTAAAAAATACTTCAAAATAATATGGTGGCTTTTGTTCTAACACACCAAGGACAATTAAACCACAAAAACAAGAAGCAGCTGACTCTTTTTTACATCTTAGGTATGTATTCTGTCCCAAGAACAAACATCAGTCCTGAACATCAAACCACACCTAATTCACAGCAATGCAGTATTGGCACCATTGAGGTACCTGCAATCCTAGTAGTTTATCATTTTTTATGTGTCCCAGTAAGAACTCTTCCAACGACTCTCATTCCCTTTTCTCTAATTGCTCTTTTCTGAAAATAGTGATTTCCATTCTATAATGTCCAAAGACATATCAAATTTCATACTGTAACAGTTGTGGAAATGTTATGCTTTTACATAAGATGCAGAAATTATAAATTTATCTAAATGTTTGAAATAAAATATATTCAAAATATATACAGCTTTATGAAAAAGAAGACACAAGCTGTGTCTCCAGACATCTATTATTGGCTGTAACTAACTTTCAAAGGCTATTTTTCTCAGGGCCACTATCTTTGCTCTAAAAATAAAATTATTGTTTCTCTTTTAAACACGAGATAGTCTGCTTTCTGTGGCTTTTTGTACAGATAATTACACTGGACAGATGATCTGTTGTTCAGACTGAACTGTTACCTCAGCCCCCACTGCAAAAATGTAACATACACAGCTCAGATCAGTGTAATTTTTCTCTTACAAAATGTACTTGAACAACCTAAATCAAGAAAAATCCAACACAACCTGCCACAGAATTCAAGTTCAACATTGTAGCTCTAGTCATTCTTCTATCATAGGTCGTTTACCTAAAAGGAAACCTGACATTATCTTTGCATTTAAATTATTACATCTTTACTTGCATAAGAATTGCTTTCTTTGACCTTCAGATGATCTTTAGAGAAGCAAAGTCTTTTGCTCCAATCAGTAAAATTCATCAAACCTATCTGAAAATCATCTTTAGAAAAATGGCTGTTTTACCTTGTTTTGAAATATTTAATGCATAGCAATTTTAGCATCTCATTCTTACTATTATTTTTGTAAAGTAACAGTAAGTCTACAAATATTTGAAGTGCACAAGTGTGAAGAAGGTTTTAGGTTTCTATAACAATCTTAAAATCAGTAAAAATAGAATTCCATTAAGAAGAAAATCAGTGGCTAAATGTTAGGAAAATAACTTGACGGCAAGAGGTTTTAAGTGCCTATGGAACAGTTCTCTAAAAAAAAAAACCAAAGAAACCATTATTTAACATATAGAATTAGCCCAGCCAAAGCATTATAAAAACCCTGCCTAACTAGAAGACTGTACTTACAGAATCATAGAACAGTTCAGTTTGGAAGGGAATTTGAATATCATCTAGTTCCAGCCCCCTTGCCACAAGCAGGGACACCTTCCATGAGACCAGGCTAATCAAAGCCCCATCCAGCCTGGCTTCAAGGGATTTAGTTAAAGTGCAGTTTACTTCCTCTTAACTGCCACCATTAGTTGCAATAACATAGTAATAACAGACATAAAGAAGATTTTTCTCTTCTAGAGCAGACAGAGCTGAGTGCTTCATTTTTGTAGTAATCACACTAGACACCAAAAGATAAAAGTGGGGTTTTCTTCCCCACACAGATAAAGAAAGAAGATTGAAATGTAGCTGTGTAAGGAGATATAAGCTGAAAAGTCCATTGCAAGCTGCTTCTTCACCATTTCCTCTGCAGGACACTCCCAATCTCAGATTGCTATCCTGTGGCAATGCCTAGACGAAAAAGACAACCATTCCCTAATGGTATTTCACATTTAAGAGCATAAAAACATCATGTTCTGGTCTATGCTTACAAGAATTCATTGCCAACACAAATATTTTAGCCCACAGATAAAAACAGAGAATTAAATAAGCAGAAGTCTGACTTTTTCTTCATCTGATTAGCTATCTGATCACCTCTCTGGCATGTTGCAAACATTTTTATTATTTAAATCTTTAAAGGCTAGTAAAAAGATCAAACTAAAAGAAAACCCCTGTATTATCAAAATATTTGCCTTCTACAAAACCAGATAATACTTTAAAACTGGATTTCTCATTTTGCCTAAGTTTCTGTGGGGGAAAAAAACCCTTTTCTCTTAACTTTGTAGTAAAATGTTTTCAAAAAATCACATTTAATCTTTGATAAGAACTCTGCTTCTGAAAAAAATGAATCTTACCTTAACAACAAATATTATCAAGAGACATTTTCCACACAGCTCATGTAATATACATGAAAGAAATACATCCACTGAAGATTTATTCTTACTCATCAAATGGATATTAATTACAAATTTGCATGTTCTCTAACTAAAAGTTATATTTAAATGTCATAAGATTTGATAAGAAAATTATCAATTAAAAAATAACTAAAATAGCTTTATGAAGCTCTATAGCCTTTGCTGACCAAAAAAGGTGCAGTTATAACAACACTGCTTTTCACAGCACAGTCTGCTCCAGAGTGCATGGAATTAAATATTCACCTCAAAAATCAGTTGATTTAAACACAAGAAAGATTAAGGCTCTTATCATGCCTTCTGGATTGCTATGGGTGGTATGGGAATTAAACAGGCAACCCCTCACAAAAATCTCCAAACAGTAAAGAGGGGTCTGGTTTAAACAAAAGGTGGTACCTTTTCATTACTCACTACACACTCATGCAAACCAAGCTCAAGATTCATCCTGCACCTGGCTTCCCAACCCTAAACTTCCACTTGCCATCCCATTCACACATTCCCATGCTTTTATTTTATTTATTTCCTAAAAGAGCCTATTAGCCTCTCTTTTCACTTATCTACCAGTTCTATTAATTTACAATTCACTCCTCTGCCAGTTCAAAGTATTTCCTAAAAAGTCTTTATTCTTCCGCTTGCACATGATTTGCTCGGCTACCAGAGAAGTAGCATGAAGAAGCAGAACAGAGGAACATGGAAAAAGGTAGCAAGAGAAAAGGAAAGCTCTTTGGTTTTCATTTAATCTTCCCTGCAATTTCATGCAAGACCTTGTGTGAGACATTTACTCCTTTCTTAGCTCTGTAACTACATACAGGAGTGCTTATCTGCCTTCTATGACTGTTACTATATATAGTGGAAATTAATCAAGTTCTTGAACAAGCTGCAGTGTTAATTAGTATAGTACTGCTTCACATCTGGGAAGCTACACATGAAAGTGGGCTTTTGAGATCTTGCCATAATTGTGTTTCCTCACTCAAATGTTTTGAGGTATCTGTGTTATGCCATGACAAGAAAAATAACCCTGTGAAATGTGGATTGCTGGGGTATGTTGGTCTAAAACCAGACTCTATATCATGTTGTACACTCTGATGAGATGATGGAACAGAGATAGGGCTGAGAACAGGCTGTTGTAAGATGGAATATCCATCTGAAGCCAAATGGCGGATCTCATTAATCTATCAAAGGTCAGCATCTACCATGCTACAGAGTTCTTGCAAGGGAGAACAGCCTCATTTCAGGTAGAAAAACTGAAAACCACATCTCAGGTTCACCCCTTCTTTTTGTTTTAGCAGGGTGAAAGAGACCTCTTACAGCTTAAGCTCTTTTCAGGTGGAAGAGACCTCTTACAGCTTAAGCAGATGAAGTTGTCTGATGTTAGTAATACTCTTGAGACCTCTGGGTCCCTCCCACAGTTAAAAGAAGGGAGTTCAACACCAGTTCTCACAGCACACATGGGGATGTCTCCTTTTGCAACACGACTGTTAAAGGAATACAATGAGTAAAATACTTCAGTGAGAAAGCCGCAGCAACTATCAACAGACTGTGCATTCAGGTTTTATAAAACTTTTTTCTCCTTGTTCTATGCCATTTTCCTCATTGCTTGGCGCTCCATTACTCTTCTGTTGACTCATATTATTAGTTTCTACTACTTTTGTTCAGGTTATAAAACAAATGAATATAGAGCCATATCTAGTAACAGTAACAAATCCTCAAAAAAGTTTGATAAATGTTAGTGACATCTTACTCTGCAAAATTTGAACTGCTACATGGCCCTGATATAACTAAATGAATTATGTATTTTCTAACAGCACAATGTGGAGCTTCCCATGGCCTTATCTACATTTTCCATTTTTTATCAGCAGATAATTCCAAAGTAGGAGGAAAGAAGGTATTAACTTTGATGCGTAAGTACTCATTAAACACACTGGTATTGCTGACATTTGGCAGTTTTATTGGAATTTTCAGTATTTAAATTCCAGTTTTCTATATAAAAGCATTTGTGACTGAAAAACACACATAAGTTTATTAAATAAAATTGTTTCTTTTGCACAGATATACGCTAAGCTCATTAATGACATGAACATCCAGTGGCCAACATACTACTCTAGCAGATTTTCATGCATTTCTACAAAGAATAACTACTACGTTTAAAAGCATCGAAATACTTTTGATAAATATAAGCAGTTCACACTCTGAACACTTTGCAATACACAGCAGAAATATTCATTCCCCTTGGTGCACAGCTACATGTTTCTAATTTTCTGTCTTTTGGTCCAAAACTAGCTTTTTTCCCCAAACTACTGTTATTTCATACTTACACAGCATTTTCTGTTTTTCAAAGCACAGCACAATCCCTCATTCTGAAAGCATTTCTAAGCAGTTTCCTGTGTCAGATATCCTGTCCTATTCTCTGAGTGCCATTTTCATAACTCCCTAAGGGCAGTTTGTGAATGTAACTAGGACAGAATGCATTTCCAGGAAATGGAAAATACTGACCTCTATTTCTCCACTGTACTGAGAAGATTGTGATATTAGCATACTACCCCCAAGGCATGCATAATGTGGCACAGAATTTGCCAGCAAGACATATCTGTCAGTTTTTAATGAACAAAATCTAGGGTTTGGTCATGACAATTAGAAATAAAAAATTAAGTATGAGACATTCTACTTTTTTTCTATCAGTTGAAATTATACATCTCTATTCATTAAGCTTAAATTATGTTAGAGCATAGTCTTTGTGTTTGTGCTGTTGTAAAGGCACATACACATTCATTCATTTAATGGTGCCATATACCAGAGGGAAAGGAAGAAAAGAAAAAACCTCCATTTTTGTCTGAAACGGAGTATTTCTGAAATCTATATAAATTCTGAAAACACTGCTTGATAGCATAAGTTCCTGTTACAGCCTGTGTGAGAATTTGCACCAGAAAGAGAACATAGCTAAAGATACATACAAATAGGCATTGCTTCCAGGTATGATTTTATAAAATCTTCCTACCATTGCTCTAATAGTAAAAGCTAAATAATCAACAACAGGAAGGCTAATATAGCCTGTTACCAGCAATTTTAAACAGTTATGTCACTGCCAGAGTCAGGTGATGGTTTTTAATTGTCTTTGGAGCTGATCACACACAGTGGTAGCAGTGCTAAAGAAATGATGAAGTTCAGGAAAACATCAACACAGACTAAACAAAGAAAGCCTTTTAATCTTACACTACTTCTTGTCTCCAGATTCTGTTTGATTCTGTAATTTGTATATGTTACTATTAAGTAATTAGATACATCAAACACTGACGTTACTGTATTTAAAGTGTTTTTTAAAAACTACAGCTAATAGTTTGAAATCAAGTGGGAAAGAATATTAATATCCCCTCCAGACAATGTTTCAAGACTCCATCATGAATGACTGCTACAGCTTTCTTGAAATGCCCACATTACACCTTGCTGTCTATCCATAATAATTAATTTAATTATCCTTGAATATTTTCAAGAATCCCTATCACAATCTTCTTTCATCTCAAGTTGCTTATTTACCAACAACTATTTCACATGGCTATTACTCCAAGTCAGTTTTTTTAGCATTCACAGGTTATGACAAGCTCTTATGCCATGTGTCCATCTTTCCTAGGCAGACTTTCCAGTGATGACACCCCTGTAGAAGTGTCATCAGTGATTTGCTAGCTGAAGCCAGACAATCCTTCCCCCTTCAGATGCTATTTCAAGATGGGATCTCAGCTATATAAACATTTTTCTTACCTTTCCATGTTGTCCTGCTCTTTCATAACAAATTACTGCATCTTCCCACATTTCCAGCTCCTCAAATATTTGTAAGGCAGAGCTGGTGCATCCCAGCTCAAAGAGTAAGTTTGCAAGCTGACGCTGGAAAGATAAGAAATTCCAGGTAAGTGAAAGTAGGTGAGCAAATGATGTTTACATTTTAAAAAGATGCGTTTCTGACATCAACAAGAAGCAGACAGATAATATGGAATTATTCTCCTGGAACTTCAGGCTGGAACCTCAAACAGTGTATATACCTCAGAAAACCCCACCAACTGAATACCAATTGTTGTGCTTTGAACAATTTAACAATATAATAAAAAAATAGAAATGGACATGAATGAATTGACAGATACGAACTTCCAGGCCTTAAATGAGGCCCATGCGGCTGACACTGGGAATGCTGAGTGGGAAACAGCCTGAAGTAGGGAATTAAAGCCCCTTCTAGCAATGCTTTGTCACAATGCTTTGTACCTGTGGAGAAACAAAGCTGGAGAGAAAGGCTCTGATACAATTCTGTCCAGTACCTGTGAGAAATCACTGTCCTAAGCCGCCCCTGCTAAAGGGTGTGAGTTTTTACCCAAATCAATATTGGTCTTGAGTTTAGTTGAGTTTAGGAAAACTCCCTAAGTTGAGTTTTCCTCACAGTCCAGTCAGCCTCTTTGTTATTTCAAATTCAGCTATTATTTCAGTGTACTAATGAAAATAAATCAGTAAGGTTTTCAATTCAAAAACAAACACGACATGTTTTCATTATTTAGAAAAGTTGACTTTGGTCTTGATTTTTTAAGAGAAGATTAAAATTACAAATAGGTTTTAACCTTTGATGAAAGGGTAACTTATTTACTATGTGTGACAGATAGACAATTAGGTTTGCAAAAATAAAGGGGAGCATTCTGTCTAAGGACAGCTACTTATGCTCTAAGACCCCATACAGTCAACCCCTGCAGTGGATTTGGTGATCCTGAATGGACTCCCTGAAATTCTCCACAGATGTCATGAACCTATCTTTATTGCTTGGGGTTCAGTATCTGTTACAAATCCAAGAAGTTACTAGAGCGGAACAGAGTAGCAGTAAAAAAAAAATTAACATCTGGCTACAACTCTTTGATATAAATATGGAACAAACTCTGAAAACCTCTTTGTTAGCTTGATATTAGTCACTTAGGAAAAAAACATCTGCCATTGTCTAAAACTAAATCTCATTAATATTTAATTAAATTTGCTCAGTTATATTTGGTAAAATTTATATATGCAGTGTGTCTTTATTATTATGACTAGAAGATTGCAGTCATCTTTCATTATAAATCCCTATTTTAGCATTTCTATCTTTGGCTTAGAAAACTAGCTTGGATTGAAAATGCCATTTTGACAACTGGAAATGAAAACCACATTTGATAGTTATATTGCAAGTGCCTGTTGAAAGGTTATGTAGAAAAACTTGAGAATGCTTGCAGAAGATATAATTGGTTAAAACAACATGCACTGAGATTAGAAATAAAAAAAGGAATAAAACACCATTAAAAGTAAACCAACATGAATACCTTTGTAGGTATGCAATGTAAACAATTTTCTCAAGTTTGTTAAATACAGCATCATCAGATAATACTTTAATGTGTAGATTTCTGTTCTAGAAAATCAAGATGACAGTGTAGTTATGGGTATAAAAGATCCTGTCAGTACTAGCAGAAGAGGGGACTGTCTCAAAAGAAAATCTTTCTCAGCCCAAGGAGTTCTTCAGTGTACTGTTGACTCCCATCCTGGCTGATTTCACCATGATCCACTTGCCAAAGTGAACTTTAAAAGACTAGAAAGATGCAAGTAACATTAGCTTAGTTACTAGTTACTTAGTTATTGGTAATTTACTTAGTAGCTAAGTAAACCAGTAATAAAGAGTAGGACGGGCAAGTTTATTTTAACAGAAGATATGTTTGAAGCTTGCAAGTCTTAGTCTACTTTGTACTGGATGAAAAAGTAAAGTAAAGAAGAATTGCACTAACAAGCAATTACTCCTGTGCATGACAAAACAAGACATCTGAAAGCAAAGCACTGTAGAATTTGACTTCTCTCCAGAAAAACCTGGTGTGTGTTAGGTTATGTATTCATTTCTACAGTGTTTCAACTCAGTCACATCACACTCACTTGACTTTGGAGTGATGTAGCACCATAAATAATCACCACAGACTTTAAAGTAAAGATTTATATGGGATTGTTTCACACCTGTATGGCCCAATGTGGAGGCACCTGACAACAGTAGAAAATCTTCATGCGTTCAGATACTGATGTATTTGCATTTTCAAACTGGTCTGCAAGTGCCTGTAAATGCAAAGTATATCCTGATTTAGTATTTACTTAGACTTAATCAACCTAAACCCCTCATAAATTCAAAGCATTCAGAATTTTAGGCATTTTTACTTAATTATCAGTTATAATCAATACCAGGAATAAGAATCAAATCTACAGTCCCAAGCAAACACTTGCAGAGTCAAATTGCATCAACTATTAAAGTGACTCTGCCTAATGCATTTTAGTCCTTTAGCTAGTTTTCCCCCAAGACAGAATTGATGCGCTTTAGGCATGCCATTTCTTATTAAAAAGAGAAACATATTATAGTGGGCCATGGTTTTGGAAACAGTTCTAATACAGAATAAATTATTGTGACTTGGCATACAGTACAATTCACGCTATTTTTCTTCCCTTGGTGGAGCTTTGGATTGTTGAAATGTTTTCTTCTGAAGTCCTTTGAAAGAGAATGGTAATTTCCACAGAGAAAAACTGCACCACTAATTTTTTCTCTGAAAAGCCACTACAAAGTTATTTAAATCAAAATTCAATAGCAAGAAAAATACAGTATTAAAGAAGGCTATAACCAGAAAGGTGGTTAGAAATTTTAAGATAGGGAAGAAACTCTCTTCAAATGCCAGTCACCATTAACTAGCAAATTTAAGGCCAGAATATAAATAAGAGAATATTCAATTACTTGTTTTTATATGATTCACCTATCAAAGTCTCACTTTTAACTCAAAGATTTACACAAGGTACTACACAGGTCAGAATTTTGTCAGCTTTCTGAAAATAAATGCAAAGATTCCCAAATAAAAGGAAAAATTGATAGGATCACTTCTTTCTCTGTCTTTCTAAATCTATCTGCTGGCTACCCAATCTATATCAATAATGCAACTGACAGCTGCATAAAATCAATTCAGTGATTCAAACTGCTAAGCATCTTCTAACTGCTATTGATGTTAATGGGATTTACTAAGTGGCTTCATTCTTTTAATACGAAAAGAAATCACAACATGCAGCAATAATTTAGGCTCTAAGTCGATGCTTAACCTCCTAATTTTAAATACTAATACTTCACATATTTCATCTTACTCACATTCTATTTCATAAAATTATCTCCAGAGGCCTGTTTCTACAGATTATCCAGAAGCCTATGCCAAGCAAATGGCTGAGGCGTATTTGTAGTAAGGAAAACGACAGACTAATAAAATTGCATTCCTTTACCACATCTTGAGGCAATCCAGAAGAGTCATATTAAAATAAAACTTTTAGAGTAATATTATTTAATTTTAGAATTTACTTGAATACAAACTATATAACAAATTATACTTTGCTGTTTTAGTTCTGCTGAAATGTTCTAATGAAATGCAGAAGCACATTTTTCTATACTCTGTTGAAACAAAAATTAAACCAAAAAATTGTCCAATTCCTTGGGTACTCATTTTACAAGACCGGACAAAGTAGTAAAATACAGTTGAAAAAATCAAAAATAATAATTGCTCTAAGTCTTAGCAAAGCAGAAAAATCCTAAATATGTCCTGCAAACTAAATTTTTGGAGAACAGGAGATGAAAGGTAAGAAATTATTTATGCAAATCAAAATAGTTTTTTTTCTTTTTTTTAGCTTTTTGCCTCCCCTTTTTTAATTTCTATTGTTCCAAGAGAAAAATATTTTTTCAGAAGAACGTATTTTAATTTCAAATGTGTGGCTGTACCTTTTCTAAGCACACCTCACAAGCAGAAAAGTCTAATGTAAGTGACACGTTAGAGGAGAATACAACTTATTAAGTAGAATTCTCCCCCTTCCCCAAACCAATGCTGTACTCTGTTCAGAATGCTAACAAAAACTGAAAATATAGGTAGAATATATGAATATTACACACTCCTTAAGAAGAGCAAATGGCAATGTACTTAGAAGTCATGAAAACCCATGGTTAATTCACTCTTTTTTGCATTGAAAAAATAAGGTCTGATAGTTCTGCCTACTATTGAAGTATAGAAAATAAGTTACTCAAACTTTGAATTCTATGTTTCTGAATAATACTTGAATAAATAAAATTTGGGTTGAATAACGGCAAGAAAATGAGAAACCTGACATTATTGCACAACTAATATCTAATTACAGAACAATAAGTCAATAAGATCAGTAAGTGAGCACTGTCAAGTGAGCATTCTTTACCATGAAAAACCTTCAACATAAATATGCTGTAATAAAAAACTTACGTAAATACAGAATACTTGCAACACAGTCAGATGTAAGATTTTGTGCATTAGTTTAACTTGAGACTTAAATTCCTGCCTTGGAAGTTGTTAAATGGAAATAGAGCAGAAACCAGTAAAAATTCACAACTCTAAATGATATGAGTTCTTCCACAGGCAACATTTAAAAATGTTAACAGGTTACTCTCGCACCATGTAACACACCCTGTTCCCAGGGCGTGAGCTGTCATAACAATGAGATCTAAAGTCAAAAAACCCAGTCCAGAGACACATTAATCCAGTCTGGAAACAACAAAACCAGATAGTTTGGATGGAATTTTATATAATGAGCAAAGACTACACTATTGCCACATGAAAGCAGGAAAAGACAGCTCTAGAAACTACAATTCATTCTTCCCACCTCACACTCCAATCTCTTCTCTGAGATTAGGCAGTACCATAGGCAGCCTGTTTGGGATAAGCATACCCTGTTAATTTGAAATTATCACAGCAGAGCTTTTATTACTTATCAACCTCAATCTAATCACTTTTCTCATCTGTCTCAGCTGGTAATTATCCATGACTTGAGTACATGAAATTTGTAAATTACTTTTCCCACCTTGAACATAATTTTCCTATGTTCATTCCCATTGTATATTCTTGCTTTGCTCGTATGTTCAACATATGTGTAACATCACTAAGAGGTCCTCATGATAAAATACCAGCTTTGATCTTTCAGCCTGACCAAATTTTTATCTCTTCATCCACTCCATATGTTTTACCATCCTTATCTTCAATGGCTGACTGAGTCAGAACTTTTTTTTTCTTTATACCCAGACCTTACCTCTGTACTTAATGTCTGGAAATATTATTACAGCCTTACAATTCCTGAGTTGTCATTTTTCCAAAACATTATGCTGTTTGATTTCTCAACTATTTACAGTACAGCTTTTAAATCTGTCATTCCTCCAACTGGTCTGAAACCCCTCCCTCAAAGATTTGTTCCTTTTGTTAAAATATAATCTTCCGATAGCCTTTTGCATCTAAGGTAAATAAATGGCAAACCTTCCCACGCTTCTTTCTATTTTTAACCTCTTAATTCCAGATGAAATAGTTTACGTACTTTAAAAAATGCCCATTACTATGTAATATTAACTATAGGCAAATATTTTTTCCCATCCATTTCATCTGAAGTTTATCCTGATCCAAGCTTATCTAGGGAAAAAAAAAATCTCCCCACAACTAAACAAAAAAAGTCCCAAATTCCTTTTTTCTGAAAACAGTACAATATTCATTACTTGTCAAAAACTTATTGGAAACAGCATAACACCTTGCTTGTGCAGCAACTACTTCATTGCATCTGGATTCCCCACATAAAAAACACTGAAGATACAACTATTCATATCCAAATTTAACATTGCTGGCCCCAATAATACATCTCCATTTTATCCATGCAATTTCATCTCATTTTTCCCTAGGTTTTCGTATCAGTAACACAGTGTGACTCCACCACATTTTCCTTTACCTATCTTTTCCAACAAGAGCATTTCCAGTTTTAGTGTTCCAGTCACAACTGTTCCACCAGATTCCTTTCATCTGTGCAACAGCTTGTTTCACAGACAGTGGTGATCATCATAGCTTGTTTATTTTGTTTTCCTGTCTTGTCCCACTGCTAACCAGGCATCCAGCAGTTTTCCACCAACTACACCCTATTTAAAAACATTAGTCTTTACTATGTTTGTACCTATTTGCTATGCACTTACCCGTACCACTATCTCTACCCTTCTTATATTCCCTCATACCCTTTGATTTATCCTGGTACACTTGATATTCCTCTTTATTTATGATTTTATAGGCAGAAAGACTGGAAGTTTTTTCTAGACTTCTGCTTCTCAGTATAGAGATCTTGTCAGACTGCCAGAATCAATCCCTGGTTAATACCCCTGGGACTCCGGTGTTGATGGTCCACCCATGAGTCCTCTCTGCATGAATGCTCACAGCAGCCATGAACCACAATTTAAGTATTAGTTCTAAATGCTTTAAAGTATTTATTTATGGAGGCAGTGATATTTAGATACTTGTTTAACAGAAAATCTACATAATTCTTGAAGCTTCAAAACATTAATTGGCTTTATTATTTTTCAAGTTGTCCTCTGCTAAATTATACTTTCTAACAATAAAGCCTGAAAAATGCTGCACAAGAAAGAACTATAATCCAAGGTAATTTGGGATGTATTAAAACTGTCACAGCTTTGTTCCACAATAGTAAACACAATACTATATAAATACAGAAATTTACTAATAAAACCTGCACTCTCTCTGAAGAACATATATGCAATCAGTGTATAAAATTCAGAAACTGTTTACATGTTAGAAAATAGCTGACAAATAGAGGTAACTAAATATGCAAAATAATTAGAATTTTTAATTTTTTCTTTCCTCTGAATTTGGTATTAGGTATTCCAAGTTTTTCTAGTACTATAACTATTTTAACCTTTAAATCCACATAACCTAGTGGATAAGTAATTAGATCTTGAGTTACACTCCTTTGATAATCTTACTTTAAAAAAGCATTAAACCTTACATTTACATTTCAAACAATACACTTATTTCAACAGCTCTTTGTCAACCCAAGAGTTCCTGTAACCAAGACCACCAGCACAAACTGAGACATATGGAGACTTCTATCCAACGGTCAAAACATTTAAACTACCAGTGAAGCAATGCCAGAAAGGATGAAACTATAAAAAGTTTTCATATAACAATGCAGTGAAGTTTTGCTTCACTGGAGAGAATAATGGGAGAGAATAATTTCTGTCTAGTCCAAGCTTCATGACAGAGATTATGACCAAATAGTGATTACTTTATTGATTGCCAATTTTATCACTAGAGAAACAGATATAAAATGAATTCATTGTATCCTAGTACATTCAACCATTATTCAAAACAGCATTTTAACATTTCAGACAGAACTTCATCGCTTGGAAACTAAAATGGCTTAAAAGAAATAATGAGCTGTCCTTTTAAAAGCTCACAGAATATACTTTTCTGTTAAATTACAAAATGATCTCTGAATGGTTAAGAACTAAGGCATCAAAACACACAGCAAAAACTGTTAAGCAAGGATGTATTTCAACATCAGGAAGAAATCTCCCATTCATTTATCTAATTTTCAAAGGGGAATTATGACATTAAATACTTGAGGAAAATTATTACAGTGATCACTTATATAAATTGTGATTTGTAATTCATGGACACTCAAGAAGACCATTTCTTACACTGTGCAAAGATGCCAATCTGAAGACTACTGCTTACTGGAGATTTTACATTATTCACATTCTCAGGACAATAAAAATGTTCTGTGAGAGCTCCGCAGAAGTTCAATGCCTAAAAGGACAAAAATATTGCTTCTTTTTTATACCCCATTAAAATACAAGTCTTGGTTTCATTAAAATCTTGTAGCCTTGAAGACTTGTATTTTTGCTCATGCAATCTCCCAATCACATTATTGTTCGGATTGAGCTCAAAAGGTGTGTGCATTTAAACCAACTAGAGGACTATGTATCACACCCCTCCCTAGGAACTAACAAGTGGTTTAAAATTTGTTAATTTTACCCTGTTGTACAGCACTGACTGTCTACTTTGTACTGTAAATGAAAGGCTACAGGGTACCTGGAAACACAGAAACTGCAAAGTCGTCAGGATGCTTCACAAAGAAAAACTACTAACAAGGTAATGCAACTTGAAACAAAATTAACTGAAGCATTCCAGAAGAAAACTTTAGCATGTGAATTTTCAAACCTAAGTGTGTTTGCATTGAAAGCAGTGTTTTAACTACTTTGCTCAGTGCTTTGGCAAAAACTTCTTGGTCATATGTAATCACTACACTGAAATAAAGCACAGTGCTCAGTGACCCAGGTTATTCCCGGGTCCACAAATGGAAAATGGTCCCAGTTTCTAGCAGCTTTACACACAGAATGAAAAACTGATCTCCTGATCACAGGAGATCTCCTTTAACTGAAGTGAAAACAAAAATTTTCTATGCATATTCTCTCAAATTAGTGTAATGCCTTTTTAAACAGCAGACTAATTTCCCAACTAATACTTTGCTTATTTTTCCCTCTCACCATAGACTAAACGGAGAACTCTCTTTAATCTGTAAAATCAAGAGGTCTTCTGGTACTCAATTCAGCACTATCCACCCCACAGTAATGTTCTAGTAGCTTATTTTGATGGATTCTTCAGCTAAGATGCTCCAGCTCTCAAGGACATAAGTATCAATAGTATTGAATATGCATAAGGAACATGGATTCTCCTCTACTATCTCCTTTTTCCTCCTCCCCACGAAACAGCTAAAGAAACTCCTTGGCATCAACAATTCCTCACAAAATACTTTAAAGTTGCTAGGCTGAGACAACTGTCAGTAGAGGCTTTTTCAGGACAGTCATCTCTGTGGCATATGCACACAGGGTTCATTTCATTGCCAGCACTTGACATCAACCTGACAACAAATTTCCTCCAAGACAGATTACAACTAGAGAATTTCCTAACATGTTTCAAGGTTGATGCATTAAAGGCTGTTACTCCCTTTAAAAGCATAAGCAAATAAACTTTCTTTTTTTGTTTTTAGCAAAGGTTGTGTCACTTTTGTGGCAAAGGAGGAACTTGCTTGTACCCTTTAATAAAGAAAAAAAAGCCCAACAAAGCACAAAATGAAATGCAGTGTATTTGTGTAACTGTTTTGGTGCAGGCCCATTTGGTTTTGGTGCACTCGCACCATATGTAATTCTTTCATGTTACTGAGATACATGGAAAGAGGAAAGAAAATAATATCTAGCCTTATCTAGATACCCCTAACTTGAAATCATAGAAATTCTGCTGCTTTAAGTACCAGAAGCTCTTTTTTCAGTAATAGAAATAGTCAATTTATCATGGTTTTTTTTCACCCGCAAAGTGCTCTTTTGCTGTTATCTGTTTTTCAACTATTTTCATTCATTTGAAAATTTCAAGAACATCTGTACTTATTTGGTGAAGGGGACAAGAGTATAAAGAGAAAAGACAGAGAAGTTCAGTCTATTTTGTCCTAAATCAAACCAGAATGTCTCAGATAACATCTTGGGACACCCATTGTTTTCTCTCCTCACAAGAAAAAAAAAAAAAGTAGTTTTTCCTAAGAATAGCTTCCCTATACAGTGAAACCTTGACTGATACCCAGTAGTTTCTGTTGAAAAATTACTTGGCAGGAATTAAACATTCTTGCAGTAGCTGAACCTGACCCAGCAACCATACAGTGTATGATGGTAAGTACATTAGAAATATGACACACGGGCAAAGTGTTTAAACTTTAGCTATCCCAAAGAAAGGCAGTCACATATAAAGAAATCTGTTTTCAATATATGTATTTTCTTGAAAGACATCCAATCCAGTTATTCACATGTTCCTGGAAAGCATTCTATACATCAGGGAAAAACAAACAAACCCCCTATCATTTTCTGTTAATGACTGATCTACTCACCAAAGAGGAAAAATAAACATCTTCAGTAACAACTGGTTTGACATCAGTTCAATTTCAAGTGAAAATGAAAACACTCTAAATGTATTAAACGTTCCATGCCTGATTGTATGACATATTCAAATAGAAGCGTATCAAGCTCCCCTGAAGACTCAGTTCTTTATTAAAAAAGGAGAAATCCACAAAACCACAGTTCTTTCCACAGCTATATAGCCTGTTTGGCACACAACCAATCAAAAAACAGACCAAACAAAAAATTTTCAGGCAGCTGGACAAAGTTTTATGGTCTGTGCTGGTCACTCACACCAAACTGGTTGATGGACAGAGACTGGACAACAAAGAATCTTTTCCTACTTCACAGAAGAGCAACTGGACTCACCACACTAAAAACTTTGCCTAACAAAACCATGGACTGTCGAAACAAAGGGACAGCCAGTATAACATGTACATCCTTTAACTTGTTAACAGCCTTCAATTATGTAACTGAGGACAATCAGCTGCAAGTTCTAATGGTACCACTTTGCACTGGAGGCAATTTTCTTGCAGATCTGCAGGATGGGGTAGCATGATGCTGCCAAAGGAACAGACGCACTTTGCTTTCAGCTACTCCTGTTTTATCTGAGATACTCTAACCTGAGCCAGGAGAGTACTGAAGGACAAATAAACTCTTCTACCAGCAGCTGTCAGCACCTAATTCCTGCTACCATTTTTTTCCGGGGAGGGAGGAACACAAGCCCAGGAGTCTGCTGGGCCTCGGGCCATTCATTCAACCCTTAGCCTGCATCCTTAACAGAGAGCCAGAGGGAAGAAGGCAGATTTTAGACCAGAGAAAATGGCAAGGTGCACCTTGGGAGCTCCTGAAATAGTTAAATAGGCCTGAATATAGTGTGATTACAGAACACACTATAATTTGGCGCTTTTGACCTTTTAAGTGTCTGAGCCTGTAACATTATTAATGACCTCGTCTTGCGTGCATTTTACACAGGGGAAAACAAAAAAAAAAGCAGAAGTGTTCTGTGGTAGAATCATTTACTATATGTTTCTATTTCTAGGCAACTTCAATGTTTTCACAGATCTGTATCTGGAAAAATGGGCAGGTATAGCATGTCAATGTGCATAACAGCTACAAACAATAATATTTATGCCATTTAAAAATCTAGTTCAGGCATGGTAGGTCATATTGCTTACAAAAACATCTCCACATCTGTCAAAACCCTTAAATTTTATCAGAAAACCACACTGCTATCATTTACAATATTCAGACAGACAGCAGTAGTGTGAATAAACTGGGTAACTGCAAAAGCAAATGGAAATATTGAAAAGAATCATTATCGTATCATACTCAGAGGGTGGCTGGACACCATACTGGGCTCCCCAGGGAAGTGGTCTCATCATCAAGCCTGGCAGAGTTCAGGAAATGTTTGGACAATACTCTTGGGCACATGGTGTGATTCTTGGGGATGGGCCTGTGCAGGGCCAGGAGTTAGACTAGATGGTCCTTATGGGTCTCTTCCAACCCAGTGTATTCCGTGATTCTGCGATTATAAAACTCTACATACACCAGTCTGATTACTTGAATCAATGGTCCTTAAAGCAGTTTGGAAAGTGCAGAAGCCAAATATATTCCTCAATTCATAACTAAAACTGTAACAGCAACTAAATGAGTTGAAATAGACCACAAAAATCAGTTCTCTGGTTAGAAGCTACATCTAGCACACCCTATTGCAGTTTGTCCCTAACATAATAGTTTCCAATCAACTGATTCTTTACATACATTCTCCAAATTTTTTATCTCCAAACGTTTAGAAACCACAGCAGTCACCATATTAAATAGGGTTTTTTTAAAAACCCAAGCCTCCCTGTAACTTACTGGAAAGCAAAGCCCTTGGCATGATGGAAATTCTTTCAATAGAAACATCTATCAGAAAAAACAGTCATCACTCTCCACTACAGCATCAGAATTACAAACTAATTTTAAAGCATCAACATTTTAATTTCACACGAGACCAGTTCTTGTTTTCGTAAATGATACAATCATTTAATCTAAAACCAGAAAAATAACATTTCCCCTTGTTAATTACACAATAGTCCATTCTCTTCTGTTTTATCTTTTCCTCAAGCGTTATTTTCCTTCACTATTTCTGTACTTATCTCAGAGGGATTTGTCACCACTTTAATGGCCTTTTTTACAAATCCCTTCAGCCCAGTTTCTGTGAATTCATATTCTCTAGGTCAAAGATTACAAATCTCTACAGTTTATACTTCATAGTTTTGCCACGGAAACTGATCTACCAAATTCTTACTCTTAATGATGTACAAGAAACAAATTTTCTAAAGAATTCTCCTTGATTATCCTTGGTGTTGACCTGCATAATAAAAGTAAAATGTTTCCCATGTACTATGCTGAAATTCAACTCCTATTTGGCTCTACAAACACTTCCTTGCCCCCAAACACCTGAGAGTAATTCTTTTCAGTTTTTATCAGATTTCCCACTGAAAATCTCCTTTGACAATAAATGCATTGGCTTCCCTTAAAATCACAGCATGTACGCTGACCTGAGGAAGTAAAATATTTTTTTTGTATCAGGAAAAAAGAAAAGCCCTACTGACCGACCATTCATTCTTTCTTCACTGAATGAGTATATATGGGTAAGACAAAGGGCCACTAGTTATTGGGACTTACTAACTTGGCTTTGACTTATTACATATTCTGACTTTTGCAAATGTTACAGAACCAGTATTTCCATATTCATTCACTTTTAATACTTTTAAAACTAGAAGCAGTCACCAGTCCAATTTCCTGCAATGAGTAAAGCAGCACTAAAATACCTTCTAATGAAAGAATTTTTCAGAACAATGCTGGATGACTTTCAAAATGTTAAAAAACACAAAGACACAAGCACTTCTATCAAGAACATTTGTCTCACTGTTATTGTAATATTTCCCAGCAATTGTTTTTGTACATCTTAACTTCATTTCATTAAATAAGAAAGCGCTATCTACTACATGCATGACTCAGAATTAAAGACTGAATTCATCCTCTGTTTCACAGTACAGTTCACCATGGTCCTGGAACTTCACAAACCATAAATAACCTATGCACTTAGTACCTTTTCATCATATTCAAAAACTCATGCATTTGGCAGGCTTTGCACAGTAAGATTCTGCAGAGAGAACTGAGAGAGGACAAAGACAACTGCCTTGTTTTATCTAACTGATTTAATTTCTTTCCTGCAATAAGCTGATTATCATTACGGAATTGTAACTGCAAAACTATCATAATGAGGGCATTTTATATTTTTGCTGTACCTATCTTTATTGTTCTGCAAAATGATTAAAAACTGAAAAGAATGCAAAATTCACTCTGTCTTAATTTGGTTTTCAAAAAGCCGTTTCATGCGGTAGCTTCCATATTTTTAATAGAAAGATATCCTAATAAAAAAAATGCATCCAGATTTGTGTCACTGAAGGAGAAGAACGGCTGAGTCAGAGCGAACTATTATAAAGTTGTGCATTTTTAATTAACAAACTTCAATACTATTTTGGTCAGCAAATAATTTTGGTGGGTTTTCTTTGTTTCATTTATCTGGGTTTTGTTCATTATTGTTAGGGTTTTTTTTTAATTTGCATCTTCTCTTCCTTTAAAAGATGAATTTTCATCAGCAATGAGAATCAGACTGTCCTTCAATCATACACAACCTAATTTATTTTTTTTATCCTGAAGGATTCAATGTAAACATGTTTGACAACTCCATCTTTCACATAGAATTGTTGGTTTGTTTTTTTTTTTAATTTAAATGTTAGAGTATGATGAATGGCATTTCTCATGTCCTAAATAAAGAAGTTAACATGCCACTGTTTTAAGGCTTTTTTAGATGGAAATGTAAGTGTGATTAGCAAATAAAGAAAATGCACATTACCATCCGAATGAAACAAAATTACAGGTCTTGTAAGCAAAAGACAACTATCAAAATGAGTTTTGCATTTACAATTTTCTCCCTTCTTACAGATACCTGAGAAATGCACAGGTTCTGATCACACATTAAAATTAACACATCTTAGGGTTTTAATCCTAATTTTATAGAGCAAACACAAAAAGCATGCCTTTTTGTCCTGTCAGCTCCCAATGAGCTTCTCAATTCTGAATAAATTAGGTCTTAAGCTATGAAAGAAAACACACCTTTGCACCTGCTTGGCAGCTACTGAAGGCTGGTCTGACCTTTCAACATACTCTCAATTCCACATACTTTGTCAGTGATTTTTACCAGATCATGCATCCTATTCTCCTTCAACCTCAGCATCAAAACATATCCTGCTGGTAATATTAGTTGAGATTACTGATTAATAAGTGTAATTTAAACTATTTTGTAATGAAATATCTAAGCATTAATTGAATATATCAGTTTTTCTTATTCTAGTTATGCCATAACTATGTTATCACTTGGAGTTTTAAACTTTGCTGTTCTACAGGTAATGACTGCATCATCAATAGAGATATTGAATGTATAAAGATATTAACATTTTTAGGCACTCAATATTTAACAATTCAGATAAATTACCAATTTTTAAAAATTATTCTAGACTTCCTACTCTGTAAGAAAAAATTCATTTATCACTTCTTGTTAATCTTCCTTCAAAAAGTGGGTGTTTAGAAAAGTTACACTTGTTTAGCTGCCCATCTCTAGTAGACGTTTTATCTCAGAGGTTTTTCAGTCTAATTATTTGGTATACAAGTTAAAGCTGTTTAATTTTCCTATTTTATATGGTGAAAGACTGGAAAGTTACTGCCTATACAACATGTCCCAATCATTTTTCTTTATGATATTCTGGTAATTCATTTTTTCCCCACCCATTACTACCTTGTCTCCAAGCAAACAAATTAATTCTTCACTTTTAACTTATTCCCTAAGTATCCCCTACATGTCTAAGCAAGGTCAACATCTAAAGTTATTCACATCACAATTACTTCAAATTTAAAAATTATTGTGGAAGAGACTACCTCCTGAATCTAATGTACCCATTTCACTTACACAATCACCTTAATGGCAGGAAAGAAAGAAGGCCAAAAATTTATATGGCATCTATACAAAAGAACTTTAGGCACTGGACTACTGATAATACTTAGTTTTTGCCTAACTCAAGGTGAACTTTTGATAAGATGCAATACGATGTTGATAGTTTTAAGGAAGTATGCTGGGGAAGGAGTTGATTAGCATGCTGGAAATGTGCATATTGGTATTTTGTAAGTCACATAGTAGATTCTTAATGTGCATGTTTTTATCCACTATATCAGATCCTACCAATGTGTGTCTCACTCTGAAAACAATACTAGCCAACTAAGAAACAATATTCACTTAATTTGTCACAGTCATTTCACTCAAAAAAGCATCAATTTCTTTATAATAGGGCTTTTGCAGTGGGTGGGGAAGAAAAGCACATAAGAGGAAATGAGTTGAACAATCCCAAATGAAACACAAAGCACTTTGATATCAAAATTAGCACAAAAGAGGTCAAGGTCGTGCGTAGGAGATAACTGGATTCATGAACATCTGATGTAATATTTCCTTTTAGTTTGAAACAGAAAGCCAAGGCAATTTAGAGCATCCTGATCAAACTGCCATTTGGAATGTTTTGTTGTAGTCAAACACTACCACCTAAAGAAGAATGGCAAAACATGTGAGGTCTCCAACAGCACAGCGGCATTACTAACTTTCAAAATGATGAGGTTACTGCTCTGGACAAATACTGAACCCAAAGTTACTGAGTGCCAGTGCATAGGATATGGGTTTCAATGTTAACACCTGCTCATGACTTAGGCCTCCACTTACAGAACACAAAATCTTCAGAAAAATACTAAGTATGTTTTATCTTCTTTATTCCATTTACACTTATTTTTTATATATGTTATTCACATGAAATATAATCTTATAGTTATTGCAATATCCACCAAGCAAGTGTACCTTCTTCAATGTTTCTGTCTTCAAAGAAAAAGCTGTTTCACCTGTTGCTGTTACTTTTATGATTTATCAAAAGATGTAAGCAGAACATCCTCAAAAGTCTGTAGAAGAAGCTAGATTTTACAAGTTTACTTGATAAACAGTGGATATAAAACTAGACCACTCACTTTCTCTTGCAAAAGCAACAACACTGGTATGGTCCAACATAATAGCACTACATTAAAAATTAGTCAAGGTACAGGCTAGACTATTTGGGCTCTAGGGAAAGAACATCCCCATTTCCAGACATGCATCTTACCCCTTTTTTTGGTAGTGCAGGTTATTTGTCTGCAGTGCAGCACTGTAGTCTTTCTCACTCTGCAGCCTGAAATGCCAAATATATCTGGCTGACTTCAGCTCTAAACTGTGTCTTTGTATCAGTCATGCACAGGAGAAGTAATTGTAGCCTGCCTCTCAAAGAGATCTACATTGAAGGTTCCCTTTTCCTCCCTCTCAGATGACATGACATTCTTGTCACAGGTCAATATGGCTGCATACATCTGCCCAAACCAGCAGACATATGTTTCATGCAGTCATATACGTTGGGGACTCCCCCATGAAGGATAACTGCATCTTGTATATACAACTTGCATATATAACTAGCATTGCTACTACCACTGGTGAACAGTAGGTATAAATCACTTTGCACAGAGTGCAAAACCCACAGAGAAACTGCATATACTTCAAAATAGTACGCCTCTGGTAAGTTCCAAGCTGTTGTGGTTACACTGCTTTTATAGCTCCCAAAACCGATTGCTCTGGGGGAAGGCACAACAGCAGCCAGTGCTGAAAAATAAATCCAAAGACCTCTTGCATCACCTCTGCTTTCTGTTTTTCTCTAAAGGGGGAAGTAAGGACAAGAATGGAGAAAGAAATGAAAAGAACAACTATCACTGTTGAATTCAAGTTGAATTACAATATAGGAGGAGCAGACAACCACCTTGAGATAAGGCAGAGTCTGGTTTGTAGTACCTACTATATGTGCTGGACAGTGTGACTGTCTACAAGTACTGGGTTATTTCAAAGAAAATTTGCTAGCTCACCTTGAGATACCTATCTCCAGATCTGTAATGATACTTAAGACATAAAACTGTAAAGATTAATTTGTTCCAATTTAGCAACAGCTGTATGCCTTCATCTACTCAATTTTGCAGAAGACAGGAATAGTGTCTCCTCCATGCCATCTGGTCTGTGGAACTAATTATTTTAATTGTTTCATTTGTTGAAGTGGAGCTCATAATGTTTATGCCTTCCAGAGCAAAGCTTAGGCAGAACAACGTGAGTGTTGTGTCCTGGAACTCGTATTTTTCTTTGCAAATTACTGTCATCACTTTGTCTATAAAAAAAGTGTAGTATTACTGTTCAATATAGCTGAAGGATTTTCCTATCACCACCATTCAAAATATCACAACACTGAGTAAAGAGAGTCTAAAGGAAGAAAAGCCTTCAGAACTAAGGCTCAATGGGAAACATTTCAGAAAAAATGGAGGCTTTGTATTTTTGACTTATTTTAGAAAGTGCATCAACACTGGAGGTGAAATAGCTCAGGTGTTGAACATAATTGCCAAATGAGCAAAAAGGTTTGTACTTTATAAAGAGCAGTTGAGAAAATATGAAGAAACTTTAGCACAGAAAGAATGGTTTCATTCTTTTCCCCATAGTAGCTAATAGCACTGATCCGAACTCCAAAACCAAGAGGGCAGTAGAAAACTTCTAGGCAGAAATCATTATCTGGAAAATTAAACCACTCATAATTCTATTTTTCTCTAGTGGTAAAAAACCACTTCAGTTATTCTGAATAACTCTTGGCAGACTGGATCTCTGATTCCCCCTTCCTCCCCTCCAAACCATAATCACATAGTGGAAGAAAAACAGGAGTCGAGCACCACCACATCAATTATTTTGAAGTGTGCTAATGAGTTTGGTGTATCCCCAGACTCAGTTGTGTCATGCAACATCTTCTGTCAACTATGTCATCTGCTCAAGCAAAATGAAATACATTCTGGAAATGAGTGCCTTGAGACTGAAATCATAACTATCACCAAGAGGTCACTCTCTTTTGAGATTGCCTTCTGAAGCAATAAGGTTTATTTCTAGTGTTCTGGAGACCTTGTGATCTTGTATAGAATTCAGCAAGGAATGGTTTTATAAGACACCTGGCTTTTCTCATCTTTTTAAACACTTTTTGGAACATGTGTTCTAATAATAAATACAATTTATAATAGTTAAGAACTATTGGGATATTGGTGCAGGATCTCCACAGGATAGCAGAAGGCTGTCATCCACTTATTACCCTCATGAAGGATGTGATTTATATCTCCCTTGGCTCTCCAGTACATCTCAGATCCCAGTACCTTTCCACTAAAACTTTCAACTTCATGTGAAACAAATTTTTTAACAATTAATTTTTCTCCTCCTTCCTCTCCTCCCCCATTCCATCTACAACTAAAAGCAACTACTAAAATCTTATTTAATGTACTCCTAGAGTACAAGAGGGGGTTAAAGAACAGAAACAGGAACTCCTAGTAGAGGGATCTAATAGTTTTGCTGAACAGACAGTGCTGTCATTCCCTTGGTTATGCTACATGTCTCTCTCTATTGCTCCGACTGTGGTTTGAGAGGCCTGATCAGAAAGATATATGACTTGAGAAGCAAAAGAACAGGGAAAAACCTGTTCACCTCAAACCTCTGTAGCTGAGCCTTTTGGGAGGAAGACTGTCCTCCTCTCCTTTTTGAGCTCTCCCCTTAAATGTTGAATTTGTCCAACGTAGAACAGCCACCAAATAAATAAAAGCAGAGTGAGCTATTTGGCAACAAAGTAACCATTTAGTTTTGAAAATAAAAAGGATATATTTCTATGATAAATGGCATAACTTTCTTGCATAACCATTTAAAGACCATCAATGTGAAAATAACAAAACAGCAAAGCTGTGTTCAAGCTCATAGAGCTCAAGGCACCAGTTCTGTTAGATCTCCATCAGCCTTTCCTTTCTACAGATGTACATAATTCTTTTTCAGATTTGAAACAGAACACCAACTAGTATGTTCCTATAGTAAGAACAATTTAAACAAAAAATTATTTCCCTTTTTCATAGACATAGAAAAACATCAGTTGCTGAGGAAAATGACACTCTGAAGTATTATTTAAGTGCAAATTAAAGGGCAGTTGACAGAATTCCCAACCACATACATCTGTGTATGACTAAGGATATAAAACAAGATCTCATGTGACCTTTCAATTTGAGGCATAATGATTAGCCTATAATATTGCTCGTCTGCTCCCAGCTCTCCTGAAGTCTTATTAAAACACCCTTTGCAAGACACATTTCTCTGCCCCAACAGGCAAATTCCTTTGCTGCCAAGAAAAGCAAGCAAGAGGGAACTGTATGAAATACTGCACGTTGTACGACGTGCTAGGCAAGCCAAGCCATCAGCTTGCAGGCATGCTGTCACCAGGTGTAACAAGCAGGAGAAAACAGTCAGAAAAGGGGCACATAACAAGCTGATAAAAGCTGCAAATGTAGAGGTAGCCAGTGTAACCACCCAGGTTAGGGTAGGGTACACCTGGGATATCCCAGGTAGGATAAACCTGAGCTCCTGGAGTACCAGGCACACAGCAGCTTCACCTCTTTCCCTGCTGGCTTAATACAGCAGGAAATGACGGTCTTGTTTCTACCCCACTATCCTTTGTACAAAGCATGGCATTTTAATTCATTTCGCTTCATTCTTAAAATTATTTTCAAATCCACTGAAATGAAAGAAACTACAGCAGGATGATACTCTTTATATGTTTTGAACTGGTTTGCTTGGTGGTGAGTGGTTTTTTTTGTTTATTTTCTTCTTTATAGACCATCCCTCACTTTTCTCATTTTTTCATAGCTTCTAGACCACGCAAAATTCCTTTTTTCTCTCCCATCCTGTTACTTGAGCTCTGACTGCACTTTCAGTAGTAATTTCTGGCTTAGCAGCTTAATTTTCCACTATTGATAGTTTCTGAATTACTTTCTTACGATAAAAGGTAGGTGAAGATCCCCAAACTGATGGAGAAATAGCAGATTTCTGGTTATGAGGGAAGCTATTTATCAAAAACCTACCCCCATTTGTTCCTGTTTTCTCCCTCCTGTGGCTAGCACAGGTCTTTCCCATGAGAATTCTTTTTGTGTTTTATAAATAAAGATAAAGTTTGGATGTTATTGAAAACAGTGTCCCAAGATCTGGACGGTGCAAGCCTGGCCAGTCAGGCCTAGGGGGAGGTTTCTGACTGACCAATCTGGGTGACTTTTGAAAACTCTATATATATGATGAAATCAAAACAATAAAGGTCTTTCCTTCTTGCCACTGAGAACTGAGTTCTTTACTCTGCTAGCTGCTCAACAGCGACACCCTCCCGTTTTTCTTTCCACCCTAATACTTCTCACCCTCCTTGACCTTCACCCAAATGGAAGAAAAACAATCACACAGCCTTAAAAAAATCATACTGTATCCAGAGATGCATTTTAGTTGGCAGTACCTTGATCCGCACTTCTCTATATGTTATACCGGTCATGACTAAATGTTCTAGTGGAATGTAAAATTACTGGTTTAGCTTTCAAATGCTGTTTCCTTTTCTTAGAAAAATGGCTGAAAAAAGTACTGGCTTTAGAAATCTTTAACCTTAGTTTTGCAGATCCAAACCCCACTTAAGCAAAAACTGGACAGAGACAACCTGCCACATCCAGAAAAAGTTAGGGAAAAAAGTATCTCCTCCTCACTTGTAGTTAGCTACTAGCTGAAGTACATTGCAGAGTACCCAGAATGATAATTTTAAAAATTGTTCCAAAGACTACATTATCTGTAGTTCAGATTTTTAAAATTATCATTCCAATTCCTCTTGAAGTTTCCCCGTTAGAAAAAAGAAGACTTTAAAAAAGTTTATTAAAACAGTTTGGCATAAAATAGAGATATATTTAATATTTGGAGTCTAGCAGTTAAATTTAACCAACATGCCCTCCTTTTAAAAAGAGCTGCAAATATTTTCAAGTAGTTAACACAATGTGAACAGACATAGCCAGTCCTACAAAAAAAGATAGTTGTAAAACACTTTCTTTGACAAACCAACAACGCAGGTGTTGCTTAATAAAAAAGCCAGGTTTGCTCTAGGGCTAAAAAGGAGCATATGCCTACTCAGCAATATTAATTTAAAAAGAAGCTTATCAGGTGCAAACCCAGCACAGAAGCAGGTGAGGGTGGGAATGGGGAAAGGAAGAATAATTATACTAGAATAGGACAGGAGAGTCCCAGCATCACTAAGTCAGAGCCTATAATGACTCATGCACTTTTCAGACAACCCTAAAGTAATGTAGAAGATTTAATTTACCATGTCTTATCCAAGCTGTTTTACAAGAATTTTTGTAATTCCTAAAAAAGAGTGATACTGCAAACAATTACATTTGCACCTCTTCCCTTCATTTTCCATGACTAATCTTTCTACAGCAATCTGAACTAGTAAATAATGAAATTGTAAAACAAGAACCCACTAAATCCATTGTATGAGTTTGAAATCCATTTCCTACAGACAAATAGCTGCAGAATTCACTATAATTCACTCGTTCTTTGGCATCTTAATGAAAATTATACATCAGCACCTTCATGAAGATGATATATCAAAAATGACTAGTGCTATGTATGAAAATAACATCATTCATCATAAGTTTTCTGATTCCTTCTAAGAACTGTTAGAGACAATGATACTAAAAAATTCTGATCTGACGGAACTCAGGAACGAAAACCTTAAATGGAAAGTTATTCAAGTTATTTGATTCATTTAGCACATATAAATCATTAAACAACTTTTAACTATTTTTGGAAACTGAGCTTTGAGCTTGTCACCATCAAAAGAACACAAATATGCCATTATATCCAAATTACTAGAAAGCTTAATGAAAGAAAACATAAACATACAAAGATTAAAGGTAATACTTAAAACCACGATTCTGTGTCTACTGTGGGGTCATCTCCCAAAATGTCACAGTCCATGCTAATTAAATCCTTAGCACTACTGCAGCTGCAGCACAAGAAGTCAGATAAATGTACTTGCTAAGAGAACCCCTTCATGAAGACTTTTGTCATGAGACTGTCTAACTGTATCATACAACGATTTCCAGTACTCAGGTTTAATCAAGCTAGACAAGAATGTTGGAGGCACTCCAACTGTTTTATGGCTTAGGGCATCAAGGATCCTGAGATCACTTCCCAAGTGCTGTCAGATTCTACATCTCCCAGATTTGGAATCCTGGCTTCCCTGACAGTCTCCTAATGACCACAGGAAATTCCACTATAGCAACTCTATGTCTTCATCAGCACAAGAAAAATGCAGCAGCACATCCAAAATGCACTCCTTCAAAGACCCGTGCACCATAATGACTTTAAATGAAACATCAGCTTTTCAAGATTTAAATACATAGCACCATAATGATAATTTTTTTCATTCCTGGCTGTTATAGTCAGCAGGACTGTAGCCTTATGGACATACACAAATGCCTGCTGTTCATGGGTGACAACAGGACTTAGCTATACAAAGATGACAAAACGCTAACAAAACTGTAATATGAAGGTCAAAAATAGTCCTGATACAGCCTACAGACTTTCCTTTTGAAAAATTTATTTTTAAAAGAAATCCTGTTAGATGAAACATTTCAGGATTTTAACATTTCTTTTGTATTTGAAAAACCAATCTTCTCTTTCTTTGGAGTGAGATTATTTAATCACTGCCTCAATCTTGCAAAAAAAATACTAATCACCAAGTATCACATCAAAATGATAAATTGAAATTGCTGTTTTATTCACAAATGTGTTTTCTTGTTCTCACAATACCAATGACTATATACAAGTTTCAGTGTTTTATAGAGTTGATTTCCTTGAAAAAAAACATTTAAAAATTTGATAGCAGTAGCAGCTTGACATTCAGGAACATCTACACATACTCCTAAGACCGTAAGTCAGAAACAAGTGGTACAAAACCAGATTTTAATTTCAATCTTCCAAAACTTGTCATGTTTTTGAAAGTGATGATTCCTTACTTGTATGCATAAGCTTATCTCAGGACTAGCAGACACAGAAGGATTTGCAGTTTATACATCTAATTTAGAAACATAATTAGAACATTATCTTGTACAGTTAGCAGGAAGGAACCGCAGATCCTCCTAACTCCTGCCTGTTTGTATTTGATTATATATACATATAAAATCTATATATATACACACACATTTATTATAATAAGGCAGCTCAGAAGTCTTACCTGAGTCTGCTTCATTGCCCGCTCCATTCTGCGAGTACTTCCTTTCTCCAGTTTGGTCCGAAGGAGTAAGGCTGATGTCTGAATGGCCCAGAACTTTGGCTGGGAGAGCAAGCACTGCAGAGAAGAAGAACATTTTGTCATTGTTTCACTTTAAAAGACACTGAAGACAGTAAAATTTTTAACGGTGGACTCAAGCATGAATGCTGTTCCCTATTTGGAAAGTCAAATATGTGGTTGTGGGACTTATTTCATGAACTGAAGGCTGTACAAATTACCTTAATCTATTTTCAACAAAAAAAGTGGCCTTCAAAACCACTTTCTCCTTCTCAGCAACTGTATGTTTTGTTTACATCTACCCATATGGTGCATACACCAAACTACACAAATTAGAATGGCTACTCAAAATCAAAAGAAAACAAAGAATTTGATACTGAGCTGACTGGCTCAGCCTTCTCCACAGCTGCATACTGAGTAGCTGTAGACAGCAGCAGGGATCCTACTTCTCAAGGCCAAACAAATCCAGTTCTCTCTTGGCCTCTTCTCATGCAAGGTGTCTTGATGTCCATGTTAGCAGCATTTCCACGTGAAAAAGGTTGAATTTGCTAAGAATCTGAAGAATATTAATTAACCTAGAACTTGTCATGACTTGAGAATAACAGGAAGAATTTTTTTACTTCAGTAGATGTATAGGGAACATGAAATAATCTAAGTAAGCAGCTTTCCTGTAGTCATTTTAAGTTACCATTTGGAACATGCTGCACTGATGCCAGGAACTTAGTGCCAGTCTGCAACCACTGATTTTCAGGAAAGTCCTACAGGAGATATGCAGCCAATACAACTTTGGTATCCCTTAATAATTTACAGACTGCCTGGACTCTTTCCAGTATGGTTTTAGACAGAATATATCATTTCTGAAAAGTGAGACAGCAGGAAAGCTTCCTTGCTAATTTTATTGACACTGCAAATACAATCCAACTTCTCTGAGAAAATACATTTGTCTATAGATATTTGTAGACTGAAGAAAAAGCCCCAGTGGTTTCATTCTTTCCTTTCAAAGATCTCCCAAAGCATTAAAAAGCATATTTTGCTCGTGGTTTGTGTTTAATGCCTGACAAATTTCTGTCATGTTGTAATCTGTTTTTGTTTTCCCTAGTGTTTTCAAAGGAAAGGAAGCAGAAAGAAACAATCTAAAAAAAAATCCTCCAAACAACACTACAATAGGAAGAGAGGCAACAGCAAATGAAAACATAAATGAAGGCAGTGTGAATGCACTTACAGCCAAACACTTCAACTAATACTACCCTCTGTGACCAAGAATCTCTCTGTGACCAAAGAGTCACCATCTCTTTCATGACTTCTACTGAGTATTAGATTAAGAAGCACCCAAAGGCTTCTTCACTGTTTTCTATGTTCTGAGGACCTGGAGTTAATTAAGGGAATACAATCACAACGTTCTCTATTCTGTAGACTTTTAAGTGCCCTTTTACAAACTGTATTCAGTAAATCTGTTAACTGATATATGTCCTAGTTCTGAGAGCTCATCTCTCTCCTGGTTTCATCAAACTTTAGTCAAATATCTACTTTTGTTTGGTCTTAAGACAAACACAAGAAAGACATTCTGAGCACAGGACATTGGTGTCTGAATTAATTTTTTTAGCAGCCATACCAGGTAGTTGCTAAATCAAACACCTTAAGGAGTTGCTATGGCAAACACTTGAACAACACTGACTTTATCTTAAAAGCTTATTTTGTGGGAAAGTTTACCCTTTTCCCCATTTTCTTCCACTATTAGTATTCTGTCATACTATTTAATTTTTTACTTCAAGGGACTTCTTTCTGTGCTACCTGGTGGTAGATACTAGTACTTATTTTGCAAAAGAACAATGACAAGTAAAAGCCTTAGCTAATAACCCTCCTAAAGGTATTTTCAGGTCCCATCACTGCCCTTCTCCAGCAGCAGAGTCCTTGTCCTCTCACTGGTTCACCTCAGCAAGTGGCCCAAGGAGGGCATAGCACAAAGCTTCTGTGTTCACACCACCCAGCTCTGCCGGAGGACCAGCAGCCCAGGAAAGCCTCTCCTCTGACTCTGTGTGTACCTCCTACACCAGCACCTAAACAGACATTTAAGCAAGCATGCTGCATGAGCTGAGTATAAAGTCAAATAGGGAGGGAGGAAATCTGAAGAGAAACAGGGCAGAAGACAAGCAGAGATAATAATGTTTCACTCCTCTGCAGGAGCAATGACAAGTTGTATTTTGAATAACAATCCTGCTTTTCAAAGGTATTCATGAAACAAAATGAAAGGTATACCTGCTGTACAATTACAGAAGAAAAAATTAAGTTTTCCAGCAGTTTTATTGATACAAAAAAAGCATTGCAACTGCATAAGACAACGAGAAGCAGACCTAGTTTTCATTTAAGAAGCACTTGTGATTTTATACTTGCACAGAGCTCACATTCCTGTGCCAGAATTCAAACACTCACCTCTTCATTGCTTAATTATAATGTTTAAAGTACCACAGAAACAAAATAATACACGCATAAAAGGCACAAATGTTTATACTTAAAGGCTGTAAAGAATAGTTTCAGAACATTTAACCATAACTATTAAGCAAGCTTTAATCTTATATTGAAAGTGTCCAAATATTCCAGATAATAAATACTTTCTCGTAAGATCCAAAGCCTTATATTTTCACCTGAAGCTAAATCTAGACTCTATTAATAAGACTATAGGTTAAAATAAAACATCTGGGGGAAAAAACAAATCTTCATGAAAATCATGCAAGTTTTGTCAGCATACTTGAAAGTTCATTATACTGCATCAAAGGCAGCTAAGAAAATTAACAAAATAATTCTGAAACAAAACCACTACTGAGAATCTTCACAAGACATCTTTGTTCTTACTTTAGGGAAAGAACAATAAAATAAAATAAAGAAAAAGAAACACAGGAAGATTAGACAGGGTGAGAAGAAATGAAAGGAAATTAGTTAAGCAACATTTTCTGCACAGAATAGAATATTTTCACATGGGAAAACTCATTTTTGCAATTCTTCCACACATTTTTCCTACAAACAATATCATCCTCTCCCATCATATCAGAATTTAAAATAGGAGATGACCAAAGTATTACACAAACCAGAATATGTAATTCACTATATCTTCCTTATATGACATTCAAATGAAACAAGATGATGCTGTAAGTCTTAATTACAAAGTAGTGCATTATTGTACAACACTTACAGTATCCCCATAACTATGTAAGAACAAAAGGCAAGTTTTGTTCTCAGAACAAAACTTCTCCAGGCAACCTGTTCCAGATTGCTCAAAGAAGCTGTTGACGACCTATCCCTGGATGTGTTCAAGGCCAGCCTGAATGGGGCTTTGAGCAACCTGGTCAAGTCAAAGGTATCCCTGTCCGTGGCAGGGGAGTTGGAACCAGATGACCTTTAAGGTCCCTATCAACCCAAACCATTCTATGATTCTAATACCTGAACCATGAGACAGATAGATTACATTAGTAATGACAATCAGATGAAACCAATCACAGGTTTCTGTCAAACCCAAAAATCAGGTACCATTAATGAATGATTCAGCCTCATTATTCAGAATTGAACCTAGGTATGAAGCACTCCCTGATCACTCATAACTTTCTGTCAGAGAATCAGAGAAGGAGCTGTATCAGTCGGTCATGATTTTTAGAAGGCATAGATTGGTCAGAGCAACTCTTCTGCCTTCCTTCATCCACTGTCTATTTAAAGAAGCTGGAGTTCCTATAAGAATTCTCCCTGACATCAGAGCAAGGAAGAGATTACTCGAGCTTATCAGACATGCTAGAGAACCTGGAACAGGTAAAGATAATTCTTGTTAACTGCAGCTCTAAATAATTTTAATGTTTTCTATCTTTTTCCTTATGATAAATCTATGCAGTAAGCCTGTTCTTTCACTCTTGAATTTTGCTCACTGATAAACTATCAGTAGCCTATCAAAGTACTATGACTGCTATGATGGAGCTGTCATTTGAAAGTGGACTTGCAAACTGAGCAATTTTAATTGCAACCAGTTTTGGAATTCCCAAGAATTTGCACATCAGTCCATCAGCAAACAAAAATATTCTGCTTATTGGCCAAATTTCCAGGATGTGGTGAAATTACTTAACTGAAGTCACAGGTATGAGGCACCGTGAGGATTGCTCTGTTCTTCTGTCATCCCTCCAAAGATATGACCCTTAGTTTAGATTCAGCTCAGGTTATTTGCTAACACATTTAAAGTTACAGACAAACAAGCACAAAACACTGGGGGGTATTCAGAGAAAAAAAAAATGAAAAAACATTCCTTTTTAGTTCTCTTTCACTATCCATTTCAGTTAACATGCTTCAGGAGCTTTTTTCTTTGCTTTTTCAAAAAATCAAACACCAAGATTTTCCAATTACTCACATGGGCTACTTCCTGTCTACTTATCAACAGTCTTGCTTCATATAACCATCTATATCTTAACTTGATGATTTTCAGTAATTTGTTCAGATAATTTACATGAAACTCTTTATTTCTTCAACTCTTATTTCTTTCCAAAAGCAGAATGGCAACCTTATAACTCATTCTATGCTTCTCTGTAAAATGAGACAATGCCATGGCTTCTTTTCCACATTCTATATCCTGCACAACAGTCAGGTGAGTACATTAAAAAACCCACTAGCTGGAGATGTATGACTGAGGCATGAACAGTGAAAATGTGCACCTGCCTTGTACACAGATCTGTTAATCTCAGGTGAAGGACTTCATTACTGAAAGCTAACTTACAAGTGCATAATTTGGTTTTGTGTACGTAGCAAAGAATTCTTTGATATAAAACTTCTACAGAAATCATTCCTAAGAATAAGAGGAGAAAAGTATTATGGTATTAGGGAGAATGTGATTTGTTTTCCACATGTTATTCTCCCAAACAATCTGACACTTAAGTTTCTGAATAACTAATGCAAGTTTTTCTTCTAAAAAGTCATGCTCAAATGACATTTATTTAATTAGAAATTTTTTTGAAATTTCTCCTAGCACTAAACTGGTGACCAAAAAACCAAATGAAAGAAATTTTAAAATCATCAACTTGGGGAAAAACCTGAAAGATGCCACATTAATTATGGGGAAACTTCCTTGCATTAAATCTATCTGTTTTCAGCAGAATAGTATTTCATAAAAGATAATACTTGCATTTCTGGAAAAAAGTATGTACAGAAAACTCTGCCCTGGAAAGTAGATAAATGAACTTTGTGAAACTATTTTTAATTGCCTAAGAAAGATTAAGGCAATCTAAGCTCCAGAGGGAAGCAAAAATAATAGAAGTTTTGAGAAAAGTCCTTAAAATATTAACTCCTCTGTTTATCAAGCTCAAACACAGGCAATCTGCAGTAGTACTGGCAGCATCTGGTTGAAATGGGATTTATAACTTTAAACAATAATTCTGTTAGAACCCTATAAGGTAAAATAAAGTACATTTGTGATTTAGTGGTTTCCAATACCACTGCATTTTTTAGTGTTTTAGTGAAAAGCATAAGTATCAAGAGGGCAAGAAAAACACTAAATTTCTAGTTACAATTAAGCAGCAGAACCATGGCTTGGCAAAAAACCAAGCCAGTCAAGTAAGACCATTTTTGGCTTCTCTGCTTCGTGCAGGAACATGTGAAAATTTCCTGTTTGCTAAAACAGGTTAAGTAGCTTTGTTCAAATCAAGTATACGTACCTCTTCTGCTGTGCTTGCCCACCCCAAAGATTTTAAAATAAACAGGAATCAAAAGAAGATTTTAAACATATGACACTGAGGTTCCACAGAGCTTAAATTCCTCCTAGTAGTGTTTTTATTCTTATCACAACACTCAACAGTTTACTAATCCTTCAGTGACCACAAGTTAAGACGGAACTGTAACTATGCACACAACACAGCCCTCAAATAACTGAACAACTAAAATTCATTACTATTTTCTAAACAGGCATATTTAGCTGGACAAGAAGTAGTATTTAATGTTTAAGGTGATTTAATGTATGTATCAAAGGACTGCTTTTAAGCGCAGAATGCTGTTTTGCTGGTGAATATAAATATTTTCATGCAAAAAATTGCTTAGCTACCAGCTAAAGGAATTATTATCTCCTTTTATCTATATTTTTTAAGTAAGTTTCTGTTTGCAGTTATCACAGTATATATTGCTTTTTATACTCAGAAATGAAATTTCCAGTAAAACTAAAAATGCATTCAGAATAGCAGAACATTGAACAGCAATTGCAGTAAGAAGCTTTTTGTCTTTGATACACCATTATCCTCAGTTCAGTGATACCCCCCAAGACTTCCCCTCTGTTTATTTCACGTTGTTATCATACACAAATCCTCTCTGATATTATGTGTAATGATATATGATTATTTTACATAAATCTCTATATGTATTTTTATGTAACTGCATTGAAATGGAACCCTCAAACTAAAATGTGTATCTATAAACACCCATTTGATTAATCTCAAATACTTAATGCTATAATTTCAGAGAGGTTATGTTCTTTTCATACTAACAGGGGAGCTCCTCCAGTGTCTTCATTAATCATCATTTTATTGAAATTGAATAATCTGAAGTTCAGACAGAAACAACTCCATTCTTCTATACTAAATACATATATATATATATAATACTTTTCATTTCTCTGAGAGTATCACCTTAATGAATGACAACTTCACTTTAGGTTCAAAATGCAAACATAACCTGACAGCCAATAAAGATTTCCTCTTGGACAATAAATTGGAAGAGGCAGCAACAAAACACAACACATTGAACTCAAGCCTACTGACTTTACTGCTTCAACAGGAGAACTCTATACTTATGGAACATGCAGTACAATCCCTGATTTATATAAAACATCATGAATACATCATAGTTATGAACAAACAACAATGGTTAACTTGGGAACAAACAAATAGGATGATGAAGCAAATTATTTCAAACCATTCTCTCTTTTCAGCTTCTGTCATCTGTAATCACTGGCACCGCAGACAACATTCCCAAATAATAATTTTGGAATCTGCACCACTACTCAGGGTGGCAGTTTGAACACCTAGAAATTCCTCACCTTTTGAAGTATTATGAACAAGAAATATTTGATTGCATGTGTCAGTAGTTGGATACAACATACTAATGTGAAAAAAACAAATTTGGGGCATCTGTTCATTTGTTTGACAGCAAACCTTCAGATAAGTAACTTCTAGAAACATTAGCATTGCTTTAGGCACAAACTATTAGGCTGTATATTCTCCAGGCACATTTTATTAATTACGAATGCCTTCATATTTTCTAAGGCCAAACAAGAAAAAAATTGTATTAGGATTTCACTCCAGAAGATTCTTGTTTCAAATTGACAAATTCTAACCCTATTTGGCATAATTAGGTCTTTGGAGAGCAACACAAACAAGACACAGGACACAAACAAGTACAATAATATGTTTCTACCTTGAGAATGCAAGGCTTCCATAAATATTATGACAGTGGATATGTTTAGTGGCTAGCAGAAAGGAAGAAAAGAAAAGATAGTCTAATTCATGCAGAAAATAATTCCTAGCATGGACTAGCCAACAGACTCTGCAGATTGGTTTTTGGTTGTTTTTTTTCTATTAAAAAAAAATCTAACTAGAAGGAATACTTGCATCACTGTGTGTTGTACTCCTATTGACTACATCCTTCTTCCTCAAGGTCAAAAGATTTGCTCAGGTATCAAACAAACATCAAAGGCCCTGTTGGTATGTTTTAACAACTATCAAAACTTGTGCTGTATATGCCTTGGCACCTCTGTTTGATTTCAAGCTTACACTAAACACTGAAATCTGTCCTACACTTCCAGTCATTCTAACAGAGTTTTGGACCAGAAATAATCAAAATATTATCAACTAATCCTGCAAATTAGAAGTGTATATATATCAACACATGAGCAGCTGCCTTCAAAACTTCTGCTTCTTTCTGTGAAACAGACAGTAATTTCAGGTGGCAATCAAAAGCATCTTTTTCTATATGACTTCAACAACGGTAACTTAAAATCCAACAATATGCAGTCTTTGGAGTTACAGATTACTAATTGATTAAACAGTCTTGGGGAAAAACTAGCAACACAATTTTTTTTTCTTTGCAAACATGACAACTCGCATTATACACTTCAAATTAATTGTATTTCAGGCATTATTCCAAGTCCTGTGTTAGCGGTTCTTTTTCAGTGTTGCATGAGGAAAATGTGTTATTACTTGGTTAGCTCTTAAATACTTTCTTGCCTAACAGTAACTTGTATAAATTCTACATGGCACCTTTAGAGCATTATGCCAAGACCTTTGCACTGTATCAACAAACCAAAAAAAAAAAAAAAAATCAATGCTTGAGCCTGTATGAAGTGCATTAGCAGCAGTTCTGTATTTTTGTTTATTAGGTCTCTCGATGTTTTAGTGAGTTGTTACATCATGACAGAATGCTACAGAGTCAATCATGTGATCACCTGTGTTTTTTTTAAGGCCTCTTCAAAGTATCATGTTTTAAAAAATTGTCTGACTGTCAGTTAGGTAAACCAGAGAGACAGGCAGAAATCCTGAAAGTATTAAAGTGACAGAGGAGAAGATTTACTTTCCTGCACTGGCTGAGACAACAGCATTTACACAGTGCCATTTTCCAATATATTGCTTTAATATTCAATATATTTCAGTAGGTTTAGACCACACATTCAGCATATTTTTCCCAAAATCTAAAGCTATTCACTCAACTGCATGACAAGGGTTTATTTTGGTCTATAAAACTAATCCTGGGACTGTTCAACTAAAATAGCTTTTCACCACAACAGGTGTTAGCTGATCATTAGCAGAGCTGGGTTTAAAGCTCTTAACCACAGCCATTAGAAATACCTCTTGGTGTTAAAAAGTCAAGAGCGAGGCCAAAACACCATCAGCGCTCTGCATCAAGGGACTAGTTTAATTAGAATGGCATTTTTAAAATTCACTTTGTCTAGTCTTGTCTGGTAGCCTCAGCACTCAAGTTTTAACATTACATCATTGTAAATACAAGAGTACTTTTTGTTGACTTTGACTACTAAAACAAGAAGACACTATTTGATTTTTTTTTTTTTTGCATTGCTATATACTTCAATGTGTTTGAATGAGATTTTTTCACATACGTTATATCAGAAGCTTGGAAAATTTATTGCATTTGGAGTAAAATACTAATTATGAGTGCTTGAAAATGAAACATATGTATAAACACACACAGAGGTTACATTTTTCAGTTTTCTTTTTGTCCATACACACTTTATAAGGCAAAATGCTAGAGATCTCTTAGGTAAACAGTTACTTATTTGCACTATACTAGTTTGATTTAGAAATGAATGCTAGACTCAATAGAGCAGCAATTATATCGCACTACAGGCAATTTAATGTTCTCAATTTGATCTTAGTCTGCAAGTGACTGATTCTCTCTCTGAAATTTAATATATCTGGAATTTATCATATCTGAAGGTACATTAAATACAATATAAGATTTATTTAGTGGTTGGCTCAATCAATTCAAAAGTTAAAAGGCAAGATTGGAATAAATTTTCTTCTCAGAAGACTTCAAAAATATCCTAATACATGAAGGTTAATGTAATTTGACTTCAACTGTATTTTCCACACATTTTTTTACCACCCCATTCAAATAGTGTTCTGTAGCAAATGGGTAGGTTGTGATAAAACCCACCCACAAGTATCCTCACATTCTGTCCTGCTTATCATTCCAAACGTATTTCCCCTCCATGGCACTCGTTTTAAGCAGTAACTCTTACTCCTCCTGATATCTACCTAGCAAAGGGACAGCTCTTGCTTTTAGGCAATTTTTTATGTTAGATCAGCTTGGAAACTGTGCTGGCTTTAGTGCCACTTCTGTAGAATTACCTAGAATTTCACGGAATTTTAAAAAAAATCAGGCAGGAAAGCTTGCGAGTTAATTCTATTATCTGCTCTAAGATACTTGTTACTATCCTTATTAGAAATAGCAAGACACTTCATCATCTTTCTTCAGCCATCTCCTCTACCTCCCCTTAAAAGAAAGCAGTTGTGGTTGGAAAAACCCAGCACAGCTTCTTCTCAGCAACAGATCAACATTGCTTCATACTCACCAGCAACCTTTTCCTTTGTTAGTCAATACTCAGACTCAGCATAGTCAGCTAACTATACAATTGAAAGTCTTGATGGGCAAAAAGGATGACTCCCCCCCAAAAAAATATCCTCAGACTTCACAGTTTGTTTGTTCCACTTGTATTCTTTAGCAAAGGAAACACAGGCAATATTCAGGTCAAATGAGGCTGCATTACCCCTGGTCTTGGTTCTTCTAAATAACATTAAACAAGAGAACATCCAACTTCTGTTTGCCTTCTCCATCACCATCTCACTTGAAATCTGAATTAATCTCCAGCCTATTTTGTCTCTTCAGTGAATTTCATTTTTGAAGAACAGAGAGCAAAAAGAACCATACAAAAGGTCAAGATCTGCTGCTTTTACTAACTGATCTAAATATGTCATTCTGTGAAAAGCTGCATCTTTGTTTTTTCCTCCTTCTGCTTCCATGTACACTTCCGTACATGCAGAATACAATCAAAACAACTCACTCTCCTTCATCCCAACTACACTTTTCAGAAGTGTAAAGGGAAATGGTTAAGCACAGTCAGAACAAGGTTCATATCCAAACATATGAACTGCCATAGCTGTTCCTTCTTTCTGTTACAGTCTTTACATCTACTGAATACACATCAAGAACTTCATCAGCTTTTAAGTTGGATGTTCCTGTGTTTTGCCTTGGAAAATCTCTCTCACTCTTCTGCAACTCAGAAACACCAAAATATTGTCTGTATTAAAACAATTAAATGAAAGGGGGTCTTTTGATGTGGACATAGGGATACTGGAAATGGATCTCTACTCAGAAGTAGAAGAAACACAAGCACATGATGATTATCTTTCCAGCTAGCTCTGAATGTAGCTCTGCAGATAAAACTGAAATGACAGCCCAGTGTCCCCTACATGATACAATTCACAGGGAAAAAGGTCAACGAAAATGAGCACTAGAGAAATCTTCCCTTTCAAAGGATGTCTCATATGTTCCACAAAAAGAGCTGTGTGAAAGGAGCACAAAGATTTATGCTTACTGGAGTATTTTCAGTGGAAACAAAAGACTCAAAGAAAGCATTGTATGGATTTAAATGTAACAGAAACACAAAGAAGCAAGCTCATATTAGCCTGCATGGAACAAAAATATAATAAAAAGTAGAGACATTTATAGTGAGCTATAAACATGATTCTTTGCTTTTGTATAATGCAGTCTGTGACTTAACTTGCATGAATGCAGGTACGCAACTTGCAAAAAAAGCTATGGAAGAAACAAATATCACAATTCTAAGTAATTTTAGACACGATGAAAAAATCAACTCAGTTCAGGTTTGGCTAGGAAAGTATTTCAATGCTTTTCTCCCCTTCGGATATTCTACTTTCTAATAACAGTACTAAGATATTATCAATCAAATTAGTTGTTCGGTTCTACTTGTACCAAATTGCAGAAGTATCCTGGATGTCCAGAACTGTATAAGTTTTCTTCTACATTAACAGACACTGGTGGGCTGATAGCAGTTTTTAAGAGCTTGACACTCTCTTACGATATTAAGTGGCATGCATATTGTATCTTCATGTAAGATGTAAAAGAATAATACTTTTTCATGTTGTTGCCTAACCTGTCTTTTGGGTTGCTGTTTACTTTTCATTTTAAAAGACTATTTAAGTTCAGAAGCAAGCTTTTCTTGGAGGTTCTCAATTTTTTCTTTTAGGATAAGGAAGAAACCAGAGAAGAAAAGGAAGTGTCATGAAAAAAAGAAGATACTGTTTTATTTAAAGGAATCAGCTTTCAGTGACTGGTGAAGGGTAAACCACATAAGATATGGCTCCTATTTTCACTTAGAATGGAGTCCAGCCATATGACTGACACTTGTTCTGTTGTGCCAAACACATCACTTAGTCTGTGTTATGCTGAAAACAACTTCAGCCAGATTTGACTGTAGTAGCATTGTTTTTTTCAGGTCTGTGGTTTGGACTTACTCCTGAAACAGCTTAAGTACAGACTTCCACACCACATCACAGTACTGCACTTATTTCCTAAGGCCCAATCTCAACAGCAATAAATCACAATTTTGGATACAAAAGACTAGACTTTAACTCTTTGGTACCAATGATAAGGATTTCCCTAGTTATTAAACAACAGCACATTTCTCATTTTAACTGCTCAGCCTCTGGAATTTCAGCATCTATGCCAAGATTTCTCAACCATCATGTGCTCTTGTGATTATATCCTGAAAATGAGAACAGAGCAGCACTTTTTTCTTTTTTTCCTCTGCACAGGTAGTAAAACAGTCAATCTGGTTTGACAATGGCTAGATATCGTATTTTAAAAATAGATCATTTCAGGACTGTATGCAATGGTACATGCCGTCTGAGGACTTGCAGTCTGTTTAGCCTCAAGACAAACTAAGCAAATGACTGAAAAAAAGACTGAAAGTTAAAAAACTGTGTCAATGGAGAATATTTTCCAACTTGCTAGAATTGGCCATGTGGGAGAAGAAATATGTCCTATTCCCCTTGCAAACTACCACAGCAGGCTCTTAAATCCTCTGTCCTTCATGCTCTACCCCATCTTCAGCCTTGCCTCTCCTCTGACAAGAAGCATTTTTGGAACAGACAGTGCTATACGTTAACTCATCCTCTGCTGATAGAAATTTATTCTCCAGGGAGACAGTTATGACTTTTAATTTTTCCATTTTTGTTACTGCTGCCTATGGCTATGGACAAAAATAATGATTTTTCAATACTACTTTCATAGGCTGATATTTTTAAAATTTTTTTTAAGTAGTACTTCTTACATAGCAAAATCCAGGTAAAACTACACATTATGGTAGCCATTTCCTTCTTTCTGCTTCTTTGCCTGTTTGAACTTTTCAGGGCAAACTCAATGCTTTCAAAACTCTGGATCACTGGAAAAATTCTTTAGCCCTGACAGATCCTGCATCCTTATGCAACTGATCCAGGGAGGTGGGATTAGTCTGTTCTGCCTGCCTACTCACATTTATGAGCTCACCACTATTTTTTTTTCCATAGACTGCCAGTGATACTTCCTGTTTATTTGGTCTATCAACAGCCTCTGGAAGAATGCTGCTTTATATACCGTTGTTATCTGATGCCACATAGATTTGCACTCTAACAGCAACTTTTATCTTTAATTCTGCAATGACAGCTTCAGGACAAATAAAGATTTACAATAATTATCCTTAAAATACCTTAACAGAGTATCTTTTGCAGGAAGAGAATATAGGGTAGCAAAAGTACTTGTTCTCAGACAGATCTGGAGCTCAACCACAAAAATTACACAAAACAATGAAGCCTTACAAGTTCCCTTCACAGCCTCACTAAAAGGCATAATATTATCTTCTTGGAAAGAACCAATTTAACTGTTTTCATAATTTCAAAAGTTTAACATGAGTCAACGGCATGAGAATAGTAACAGTTGCATACAACTTTTACATTGTAAAATATACATGTCCCATTCGTGAACCCATCCTATAATGATGTTAACTAGTCAAAATCAGCTATCACATTTTTTCTATAACAGGAACAGTCAAAAAATTCAGGAATAATTACATGCCTAGACCAGTGATTTATAGTAAGGCTGCCACCGACTTTATTACTCATCTATGTCAGAACAAATTAGAGAATTTCTATAAAACACTCTCCCAGCCTTCAGTCTGTAAGAACAGCTGTCTGTAGAACAGTGAGACACAGCAAAAGAAAAACCACACAATTCCAGACAGGGCCCTACAGGGAGTGTGTCTACCTGGTTTTCCCCCATTTTGCATGCCAGCATCCACCACAGGAATTCTGCCTACAATGGTTTTCTATGGCTCAGCAGTCTACATACTGCAGTACTGGGTGTTCACAGGTAATGTACCATGTTAACGCAAGAGGCATGCCTCAATTACAGCCTGGTGGGCTAAGAGGCTAGGAGATGGCTGGAGACAATTTCAGAGAGACTTCTAGGATGGCCTCATCAATTTACCTGGAAAGAGCATATTAACAAGTCTCAATGCCCATTAAAAGATACTTGATTTCTGATTTAAGTTCCTTCCTGACTTCACCAGCAGAATTATTTTGTCTCTTTAAAGAGCTACTGCTCTCACGTGCAATAGCATCAAGCTGCTGTAGGCCACCAGCAGCCTGGCTTTAAACCTTATCAGCAAAAGTTTAGTTTCCAGGAGCAAAACAAAACTGCCACCTTCCTTTCAGAGGCTGAAGACACAATAGTCGTGAAAGAAGACCAACTCTTTAAGCAGCAACCAAAAGTGAGGAAGGAATGTAATAAAAATAGTCAGCTATACATCAGAAAGAAAGGAATTAGGGAAGATGAGAGCATAAATAAAGATAAACAAGAGGCAAGTGCTGACAAAGAAGGGCTGAGAGGAATATGGCATGGATGAGTAAACAAAAAGGAAAGCTGACACAAGCACAAGTGACTAATACTGGGGAGGGGGGAGAATGAGAGACTAGGGAGCATGAAAGAAAATCTTGTCTTGGTGGGCAAAAGTGAGTAACATTCCTAAATCTGAGATTTGTGTAGAGAGAAGCTATAATCTGAATATATTTATTAGAGACAAATGCCAATGTCTGGGATGTGCTTTGACTTGACAGAAGTTAGAAGCATGAGCTGTAATGTATTAAGCTTCAAACACAACAGTGTCTGACCAGTTGTATTACACACAGAAACAACAGTAGTTATTAAAATCACTATGAAAATTGGATGAAGAATCATTAAATAGTTTGGGTTGGAAGCAACCCTTAAAGCAAACCTTTAAAACCAATCCCCCTGCAATGATCAGGGACATCTTCAACTAGGTCAGGTTGGCCAGAGCCTCATCCAATTTGACCTTAAATGTTTTCAGGGATGGGGCATCTACCATATCTCTGGGCAACTTGTTCCAGTGTTTCACCATCACCTTCACAAAATACTTCCACTTAATATTTGGTCTGAAGAAGCTACAAGATATTTTACTTTGACAAAACATAGTCTGCCAAAAGGCAATCTTTACAGTTATGTACCCCTATGGTTTGCATCTTCCCAGCTTTATTAGAGCTATAACATACAGAAATAAACATCTGCCTACTATAGATACGGAAAAGACAATATTCAGACACAAAGACACACACTGCACTTCTTGCACAATAAGCTGTAAGACAAGAACTATGTTCTTACTCCAGCCACTAAACGTCCTGCTTGCTTTTTGACTCCCACTACTAAGCTATTAAGAATTTCAGACCATGTAAGCCATTCAAAATAAAAACAATTTTCTAAACATATTTAGTTCCTTTGTTTCAAAACTAAGGGTTTCACAGGCATGCATTAAACTAAAAAGCAAAGAAAACACCCAAATTAGGTTTTAGATAAAAACCCAGTGCATACGCTTTCCCTCTTTTAGTGTTGCAATTTTGAAATCAAACATCTAATCTTACAGCACAGAAAAATCTTTCACAGTCTATTTACAGAATTCTGTAAAAAATATTTTCTCACTCATCTTTTGTCTAGACTAGACAGAATTCATTGGAGAATGTGTTGGACAATGTATTCTGACAAATGTACTTAAGAAGAATCTAGCTGACACAAGACATGAATTCTTTCGAGAAAAAAAGAGCCCAAGCTCCTATGTAATTAATGCAACACATGCTTAAGGATAACACAGACAAGACAGTAAAATCTCAAATATGTCAAAATATATCAACTAATACCTAGAGTCATGATTTTCAGTTCAGAAAAGGCCTCAAAACTCAGCTTCTCAGATAGAAAAACATTAAATAGTGTAAATATTTTAAAACATTTTTGCAAATTGAAACATGCAGACATGATGCTTTTAAACATTTTACTGGCCTTTATTTGAATAGTCTTCATAACTAACAGCTCTACTTGCTATGATTAATGCAGCCAATCCAAACATGTCAAAAGTATTTATGTTACACCATATTATCATATATGCTATATGCTAGGCATATAAATTATACCAGAAAAAAAGTCTGAAATTTCTCACAGTAATCAAGAGACACATTTATCATACACATTACTTGAACAGTCCACTAAATGAGTTGGCATTGCTTTATTTCCTGATGCAATGGGATAACTTTCATGAACAGAATATGAACCTTTCCTACTCACGTATTTGCATAACTGGAAATTACTTTTCATATGGGTCACCAATACTTCATCTGAATTAGCTTATGAAGTTTTCCTGCATATTTGAAGTTACAAATAAGTATTAAAAATAACACTTTGCTTCATTGCCCTGTAAATGATACCAGTAAAAATGTATTTCTGGAAGAAAAAGCCCCACCTAAAATTCCATTTTTCTGTTTAAACATGCTGCTTTTGATGAAAGAAAGGAAAGGAAATACTGTGGAAATACCAGAATGAGAGCTCTCAATCTTTGTCCTTCTGTAACCTAGAGGGCATCATGTTTTTTTGACAACACACTGAAGCCAACTAACTCCTCATACACGGGAAGGACACTGTACAAAACCATAACCAAGACCACTGCTGAACAGAGTGGGGTTTACTCAAATGAGGACAGCTATGCAAGTAAAGGAGTATTTCCATGAACCTAAGCTGTGTTTCTTCAGAAAGTGTTCCAGATTAGTTACTCCAAATCTTTCTCCATTACACCTTCTTTCAAAAGCCCATGCTGTATAAACTTAGAACTTGATTAAACATATTTTTCCTCAAAAATCTTGAGGTGTCCATCAATAAATGTACAAAAGAAAATACAAATTAGAAATCCTTTCCAGTAGCTTGGCTACCTAAAACTTCAAAAGGTAAAAAAACCAAAGGAAAAAAAAGATTAAAGAAAGGAAGAATCATTGGAGCCAATTCAGTTTTCCATCCCTAATTTTGGGGGAATAGAAAGAGACATTCTTGCAGAAATGGGGTAAGATAGATTTATTGCTTATCAAGTTCATATTATATTTTTCCCAAAGCAGCTAGAATAGAACAGCTATAACTGACTGCATCCAAAAAAACCAAGAACAACAGGACAGTGACATCTCACTGATGATAAATGAATCAGAGTATCAGATTTGCATATGGATAACACATGAACTGATCATCATAACATCATCAAAAAGGGGTCACCAAGCATCAGACAGAATAGTGAGAATGTCTGATTTCCTTCAGATGATACCTCAGACAGTATTTTGTTGAATAATTCCACCTTCTTGTTGCAATGAAATCTTTCTTGCTGAAGTAAATTATAATAGTTATAATTGGTGAAGGCCATAAGGGGGGGAAGGGAAGCCTGGGACATGTCAACTGGATGTCAGAGGCTGCTAGAAAAAATAAGTGAACTGCTGATAGATAAAGAGGAAGGAGGAGGGGGAGAAGAAAGGCTGCTGTGGGAAAAAATATTATTAACTGTCATCAAATTTGCCTGCTTAACTTCTCAAACCCTTAGACAGGCAAAAGATCTATTAATATTTTAACATGATATTCATGTTCTTTTACACAGCAGTTTCAGTGAGCCCACGAAAATCTATGGCTCGAGTAATTGTGTATGGATTATACAAAAGAGCACACTATGCTAGAAAGGAAAGACTATCCCAAGTTTCTTGCTCAGAAAGGCACACAATAAATCAGGAATCATCTCTTGCAAGATATGATGCAAGCAGAGCTGTGGATCCCACGGACTGAGGGAAGAATGCAGACCACAGAGGAGAACAAAGTTGAAAGGGATAAAAGTGTCAATTATGTTGAAATCTGATACTTTGTAAAATAAACCAACTTCAGACAGACTGTTACTTAATCCCAGTTTTGGAATGGAATGCAAGCTTCACCCCCGACCTACAACACATGTACTACAGCACCCAGTTCCTTTACCCTAAAACATCTAAACACATACAACAGCAGCAAACACAACTGACAACACCAGGCCAGTTTCCTATCCACAAAACAGCGCAAGCCTAAGCACCAGACACGTGAATAAGCTTCCAGGAGATCAGGCAAGTCTTTGCACATGCAGCAGAAAGAGGCAGCTTCTCTTTTGCTATACTCAATCTGATTTCCCAGTACTGTGTGATGGGCCAGAAGGCATACATGCGTTAAATTAGCAAGTGTTTAGATCCTGACATTCCTGCAAAATGATTCAGACTTCTGAATAAAGTCTTTAGAAAGAAAAAAAAATTAAAGCAAAAGAAAAGAATAGACTAGCTTTGAATTCATTTACTTAAAAAAAGTCTCACTAGTAACTAGCAGGGCTTTGCTGAGAGAAAGCCTTTGCAGCGTTATAATCTTGTAACCAACAGAGGCTATTCAAAATGGGCAACACAGCTTAGAAAAGAAGTGAAAGAAACTTTTTTATAAAGCCACAAAAGTTACAGCAGTAGAGACACATGGCAGTCTTAATGAGCTTTTCAATACTCTTGTTGCTTATAAAACATAAAAAAACTGCAGCCATTTTCTCAGCAGAGAAAAATGCACTGCTTTTATTTAAGCTATATAAACAACTTCTCTTTAGAAACCAAATTGGCATGTTAGTTTTATAGAGATTTTGATAGGAAGGCTTAACATTAAAAATATCATATGCCGTGATTTGATTGCTCCCTAGTTGTACATTAATATTGCAAATGCCATAGCAAAGATGAGAAAAACAAAGCATTTCCATTTCCACCTTCCACTCCCTCCTGCCAAAGCCCCCATCTACAGTGAAAAGCAGAAAAAGTATTCATATATGCATATTCATACACGCACACTCAATAAAATGTGCCCTATAATTCTTCAGTCTGATTTTCAAAGGTACTGTACAACATCAGCTTCTGTTACACTCAATAAATGACCACCTCTGGAAAAAAAATATCCAACCATTCTAAAACTCCTTAGTAAAAACAGTCTCTTATGGAATCAGTAGCTTAACACGGGAGAAAAACATTCCCATCTGGTTTATCTTTGGAATACATAGTGTTCCTTAGATTTTGAAGACTCCTTCCACATTCTCCAAGTCCTCGATCAGACCTTGGTATCCCTCAGAGCATTACTGGAATGATTTCAGAATGATAAATTACTCTTGTTAGAAGATGGTAAATAACTTCAGTTTTGTAATCCAAGCAAAATACAAGTTACTACACTGTTTTTTTCCTCTTTAAGAAAGATATCCTCACCTGTTCAAAGTGTCCACAGACAGAAGAATTGCCAGAGCTTCTTTTTCCCTTTTTCACCACTTAATAAAGAAACTGACTGTTCTACTCTCCATAAACCCTGAGAAGCCTCAGAATCATAAGAAACCAAAGCAACTAAATTTTCCACGGTCCCTTTTCTCTCTTCCTTCTCATCTTCCATGGATTCCAAAGACACAAATATGAGGCTAATTTGTGGGATGTACAAAGCAAGGCTTCTCCTTCACAGTTTCTGGTTACTTTCTCTTCTCAGTGCCCTACAGGTTAATACTGTTGCTGCCACTCAATGTCCCTTGATCATAACACACTAATAAGGGAAAAAAATAATATTCTCCCACACTGGGCTAAGTGCTCATCACATTTACCACAAAAACCATTTCTCCTGGACTGTTCAAGAGCTTCAACAGATGGAATGGGTAATTGTAAGGACCAGCTACATTTTCTTAATCTTGGATTTTGGTTGGAGTGTCATATTAGACTATGAAACATTGAATTGTTTCCCCAGTATGTAAACTATAAGTTATACTATAAGCTTTCTATGAAGCTGTAAGAACTTGTATTGCAGAGTCTAATCCTACTGGCCTTTTTTGTAAAAAAAAGAAAACTTTTTTCTCTTTTGTAACAGAAAAACGCAACACCATCCAGTATTTAATAGTTTCCCTATTTTTCTGCAAGAACTGCATAATATTAAAATTAAAACATAAAGGAATATTTATCAGTTCTTAAACAGAGGTTTAATGTGTTCCTGGAACATTTTTTGCATTTCAGAAATAGTTTGCAGTCTCTTGTTCAAAAGCTTATGTTTGCATCAAACACCTTTTATAAAGCTTTAAATGTAATTTTTAATTTTCTTTTTAAATATCATGTACACTTAGCACTGTTATTCATTTCATCTCCTCTTTGGTATACTGTCTGAACTGCATTACCTATTTGAAATAATGCAAACAACAAATCTTGCAAGGGAATTTGTTTAAGACTTACTTTTTCTCATTTCCTAAAAGGATTTTTTTTCTTAAAAAAGCATTTTCGCCACCAATATACAGCTCAGTCATGCACTTGTGTACTTCTAGAGAAAACTGCTAACCAATATAAAATGCAGCAGAACTTCACAATTGTATTTTTACATTAAAAACAATCCACTGATATTAAAGAAGGTAAGGAAGCATATTTAGGCATTGTAAAACTAACTTGGGGACCTGGGAATAAACCAAGCTATACAACCTCCATGTAAAAAGCAGCACTGATTTAGTTCTTTGGTTTCTTGCATCAACTACTTTCTACATCCTACAAAGAAAGCTCAAGGGAAAAAATTTATTAAAAGGAACAAACCAGAGAAGCACTGAGTCTCACTACTGGTTCATGGTCCCACCTTCTCTCTCTTAAAAATGGCTTTCAAATGCAATATCCAGTTAGCTAAATAAGAAAGTGCACCAAATATCAACTGCATAACTTTGTCTCCAAAGTGGCTTTTGTGATATTTGATTACTAAATAAGATCTTAGCTTTCTTAGGACACCAAGTACTTACCATAATAGAATTAATTTAAAAAAATATAATTGTTTCCCTAAACTATTAAGTGTCAGGAAAATAATATTTTAAAAAATTTTAAAATAAATGCTCTATTTTGTGTTTAGTCTTATGCTATAATGTAGAATGCAAGCTACATTCCTTCTCATGTAAAGACAATCAACAATTGAACTGTAAGCAGAAAAAGAAATCAAGTGGATCTAATTTCACTCATGGATTAACATCTTAACAGTTGCAATATTATACTGATCGGTTAAGAGATTTGACTAAAACATCCCAAAATTTAAGTCCAAATTCTTGTTACAAGAGCCGCTATGCCAGCCAATGAGACTACATACACTTCAGAAATTGCTTCAAAGATTAGCAACACTGAAAGCAATTCTTAGTTACAAAAGATAGTACTTTTAGGACAATAGCAACTAATCCCAAGTGACTTTAGTAAATGAAAAGCAGCGATCCTTTTGTATTTGACTGCAGTTGCCAAGCAGTGAATTAATAGTGTTATTTTTAGTATTATAAGCTATGTTGTTTAATACACATATGTATCTATCTTACAGATCTATTAGTTTTCAACTTTTACAGATATAACAGGGAGTTTAGAATGTCAGTTTTTCAAACTGTACCTAGTACAAGAGATCTACTTCAGATCAATTTGATCATCCTTTCCCTCTCATACTACGTAGATCTCAGTTCTCTCTGCGCCAGAGAAATAGCATTTCACATTTATTTTGCAGTGTCCAAAGCAAGAGGATCTCTTGATGATCCACTGGTCAATTAAAAATGCCTTGCAATTTTTCAAGTTTACTAATATAACTTGAAATGCCTTGCTTTTTTGAGGGAACACGAATTTCAGTAGATATCAGATGAATGCATGACAACCATCTAACCAGCCTGCAGATTTAGGAATCCACATGTAGGCTGAGAAGATGCCTGCTCACACACACACACACGGAGCAGTTTAATGCTAAAGAAATTACTAAAGCAGCTTTGATATGGTGTTCATTTGCCTGTTTTGGCAGTACCAAAGCTTGGTGAATACCTTAAACACAAGTGATAACAGCTATGGTGCCATTTAATTTCCTCAGCTAGCAGACACCGTAGGAACAAAGGCTGTGTTAACACTCGTACAAGGCTGTGTTAACATGGACACAGAACATCCCTACTGCCAGGGAGCACAGTGGTGGATTTGCCTCAGTGACTCAGATCTAAGACACAAAAGAGCTCAGAGATTTCATCATGAAATTCTGCAGTGACTGTTCACACTTTTAGGCCCAGATGCAAACACCACAAAAAATATATTTATTGGAAAGAACTCTTATATGCTAATATCTGATTCCTGCTTTCAGCTTTCAGGAAAGATCTGAGATGTTGTTGTTGCAACTCATACTTGTTCTTGTCTGTGTCTTGGGAGCACAGGTCAAGATCAAAAGAGAAAATAATTTGAAGATTCAATTGTGTCCCTACATCCAATTAACTTGGAAACACGAAGCAAAAGTTTAGAAGAACACCATTTTGATACTGAAAATTATTATTTACTCTAATATTTAGACTACCAGCTACTTCTTTACATCACTGTTGTTCACTGAATTTTGTGAGATCTGTATTCCAGTTCATCTATTGCCATAGTACCTTTTTTTTTGTTACTCTGAGCATGAAGTGATAGGGAGGCCTACACAGATCTCTCAGCTCTGTTTCTCTGGAGATCTAATCTGACAGAGGTTGCTGATCTTACAAGTGTGAAGCAAGCCACGGCTGACTTAGCAGTTCTGTAAAAATATAAATAAATAAATAAATGAAAACATAAGCTCCCCATACTTATGGTAATAAAATAATTACAGAGTAAGTTAATCAGCTGTCCTGTGATTTTTGACGGATCAGCCACTAGATGGCAGAAAAAAGCAGTTTAATTTTCCCATCATGATGACGAATTCACCCAACAAATCTCTTACATCTGATGTAACAGGTGATATTATCTGTCAAGAGATATCAGATAAAGGATGACAAGAAGGCTGATTATCTTTCTTCCCTAGTGTACAAACTACCTTGACTTTTTCTACTCTGCTGTAAAACTTCAAAAATATTTAAATGCTGGAAAACTGAAGTGTTAAAACAGCTAAACACCATACCTACTTTTATTATTCTGCAAAGCATACCACTACAGGTGTAGGGTCAATCTTGTTAAAGATGTTCTATTATCACAATATCACTCAATTTAATATCAAAATGATAGAATATATGGAGAAGTTATCCCATGATTCAGGTATATAATGGCTGCTTTTCCACCCAAGAATTACGCGAACAACAGTGGGTAGTGAGGAGACTGAAGCAATGGATATACAAAAATAGTCCGGGGAGTTTGGAAATAAAATGTGAGAAGCAAGATTTCACAAGCTTTCACAGAAAACTCTATTTCTATAGTTTCATATACTGTTTTAACATTATTTTAACAACAAAAATGGCAGGGTTTATTTTAATGAAATTACATGCATGTCTTGAAACTTCATACATTTGTATTAACATTACTTTTGGGGTCAAAATTGTTTTGTAAGTTTCATCATTTAAAAAAAAAAAGCTTACAGTACTTAGTTCACCAGTTTGGTGTTTTATTCACTCCTATGAGCTTTTCCTATCTACATTTTCTTACTTTGGAGGTATTTATTATTTCTGTAATCTTTTGTTCTCCTTTAATGGTCATCATTCTTTAATATTCTTCTTGGATACTTCAATTACTACAATAGGAGAGTGGACAGTCTCACTCTTTTCTACATTTCAATTTCTTCCTGCTCTCTATTCTAACCTTTTAAAAAAAAAAACCAACAAAAAACCAACCAAACCCAGAACTATAGTTCAAAAAAAAGTATTTCAGAAATTATAAAATGAGAAATTATATCAGTACCATCATTGTAGCAACAAACATAAAACCTACAAAACCCAAACTGTTTCACAGCAATTCACTTAGTTCGCTCACACATCCCCTCTCATATGTACTGTATTAGCAGAGGGACCTAAGCATTACTTTTAAAACAACCTCTTTTACATTTATATAGTAAGACTAGGATTATCTTTTTTACAAATTGAACCTCCTTTTACAAAAAACCCTCAGGCAAACATTACCATAGTTAACCTTAGCTTACTGTCCTTAATCCTTCCATGTAACTACAAATGTCAGTGATAAGATTCTAGCTCAGCTGAAATCAAAGGGATTTAATTATTCAATAATTCCAATAATTTACTTTTTCAGATGACACTACTACAGCAATACAGTCTCAGACTACAAGGTTTGGATAGGAGTGCAATACCTCTTTACTGCAGCCAAACTTAAATTTAACATTGTGGAAAGTTAGCAAAAAAGCCAACATAATGAGAAGACTTTCCTCCTACACCCTCCCGTCTAAACTAATGTTGAAAACCACACAAATGGAGAAAAGATCAATTAAAAAACCAATTGTGTTTTGTCTTGAGAAAAAAACAAACAAACAAACATTGAAATAATGCTGAGTTAGAATTTTCAAAGCTTCAGTTCAAGTTACAAAACTCTTTTGCAGCAAATCAGTCACTGAACTGGGAAGAAATATGTCTAAGCAGAACATCTGACACAGACTGAATAAACCCCAGAGAATAAAGCTGAAATTCCTTTAGAACTCCACTCAAAGGACTTCCAACACTATTGTCACAAGAAGAGTTTGCTGTAGAATTACATAGCTGAATGTTATATTATAACTCACGTAGTGAATAAAACTTAGAACAAACACAGAAAAATGTTTTGTCTGTGTTTTCAGATGAAATTAAATTTTTAGATGTCAAGTTGTTCCTGCAGGATGATGGCTGAAAATCAGGTTAAACTTCAGCATACTTAAATTCCTTGAAATAAGATAAAATTAATAAATATCTGAGTACTAACACAAATTTGGTTTACAAACAGTTTCCTGCTTAGTGTGACTGACAGATTACCGCTTGGTACTTAAATACTAAGTGAAAACATATTTACTAAGAATGCCAGGTTCTTAGTACTTACTACTAAGTACTAAGCTACTTACTGAAGTAAAAGCCAGAAGTTCCTCTTCAGTTAATTTGTGTATTGGATTGTTCTTTTGAAAGTCTATACTGTAAAAAGAAAAATATAAAACAATGCTGATTTCACCTTTACAATAACATTATGCTGAACACATTTTTCAGACTTGCAGAAATCTAAAGACATTCTGGAAATGACAAATGGGAGTATGGAACATGCAGAAAATGACCTAGACCTAGAAACAGTCACAGAAATAAAGAACCATTTAGGGGACCAAGATATTTTATAAGTACCTTTCCAATACCATTCTCAAGTGAAACAGCTTACTTGGTTTAAGCTTATGGGGATAACAATTTCACAAATCCTAAAAAGTTTAAAATCCATTGTTTGTTTTTACAGACATCTGTTTTGAGCTAAAATCCTATAACTAATCGAATGCAGATTCTGCAAAAGCAAAAAGCTACTGATGCTCAACAAGTGCTGAAGGGTAATCTCAAACAAACATCCTCCTAGTCAGTCAAAAAATATGACCACACAGGTCCATCTCTCACTAACCAGCATTACCAATACATTGAAGTATTCACAGGGGGGAAACCATAAGAATACACAGAGGTGATAATTAAAATAATTTTATTAAGAGTTGGTTATGCTTACAGAGATGATAAGGAAATTTGGCTTACAACTCCGTGTGGTGAATGTTCTCCTTAGACAACAGCTTCCCAACATTTACAAATATACTACAGGAGGTATCACCCAATCACACAAAACCCAACAAAAAGCTATAATTCAAGATCCCTGTTAAAACCAAAGATACCAAGTGAAAATATATCCTAAATTGTACCACATATGATGGACCATCACCAAACCCATATAATGCCTACATACCTCAGCTTAAATTTATCACACTAAATTCTGAAGCAGGCTTCATACTCTAGGCCAAAATTGCAAAGATACTTATTGTGATAATAGGTTATACATTAAAATTACACTCCCTACATTACATAACTTACTTTGGAGACAAGACTTTGCCTGGTTATTCAGGCTTGATTTCTTCTACTTAAATGCATATACTTACGATAATTTCTAGAAGACTTGAGAGCTCTTCCAACCCTACTTCCTGCACTGCAAACCTCTAACTTCACATAAATGGTTATCTAGTCTGTTCCCAGTGACCTCCCATGATGGAGGTTCTATACACACTTCACACCGTTTATGCTGATGTTTCATAATACCACCAGCTTCAGCAAGCTATATGAGTGTGGCCACAAGGACATGAAGAAAAGTTTATTAACTATCGCTTCAATACATTTTCCCTCATGTCCCCACAGTTTAAAAAAAAACTTACACTGTTGGTGCACTTTTTTCAGTTTTAAACAACATTGCCAGGAAACAAATTCTGTTTTATATATAGCTCACTGGTTTTGTCCTTCCTTGAGAAAATTTTTTCATGCAAACAGGAAAGTAATAAAGCATTTCTCTGCTTCAGTTACTTTTTTACATATCCAGTGTCAGCTGCTAGCAGAAATACTTTTAGTCAGCTTGATGTAGTCAACTAAAGTCACTAAACACTAGTCATTAATACAAATGTGACTTCAGGTAAACAATAGCAAGTTTCTCTATGTAAAAACATAGAGGGGGGAGGGAGACAAATCCAAAAAAAAAGAAGGGAAAAGAAGTCAGCAATAAAACTTCAAATATTATACCAACTCAACAGCAGTTAGGCAACCAGAATGTTATGACATGACCATAGCTTTTGAGAAGCATGGATAAAACAAGGGACAGTTAAATTTTGACAACAGTGGAACTTATTTTTCATCATCCTAAAAATATATTGATTCAAGCAGAAAGTATTAATCCTCTTCTTTTTCCAGGTAGATTTTTGTCACAACTTTTGAAGCAAACAGATGCAGTTTTTCCAGACCAAAGTAGTAGTAAAATACATCTCTGATTTTCATTTCTGCTATATCCATTTACAAAGCTTGAAGACAAATAAGTACAGTAAGGTAAGTCTTGAAAGATAAGAGAATAACTGAATTGTTTTAATGGTTTTCCATACTGAATCAAATAAAATTTAAAGCTATAATTTGAATCTGATTCTAGAGTAGAATTGTACCTTGGTTTTAAGCATTTCTAATGACTGTGTTAGTTCTTGTGAGACTACTTTATGGAAATTTCATTTATATGACCTGTGTTTGTTCTGGTTTCAAGGACAGATAGATTAAGCAGTTCACCCCAGAGAATTTCAAGAGTTAATATCTGACTGGAATTGAGGACCTACTGCTGTAAGATCTATGATGAGGGATCTTTTCATAACAATATGAAAAGTCACTAATTATCACAACATTTAGTTTTGTAAGGTATTTTCTGTCCACTCTTGAATCCTGTCTTAAGGAGTTTATTGAAATAAAAGAAGGAAAGAAAACAACGAGAAACAGACATTATTTAGACAGATAAAACAGAGCCTTGGAGTAAGATGTACTGTGCAGCAGAAAAAAGCATTTTCTAGTAAATCAGCAAAAGCTAATTGTCAATAGCTTACAACCAATTCTTACATCTGATTAATAAGGTCTACCTTGACAGCCTAATGGATAAAGTACTCAGCTTAGCTAACAAATTCTATACTTAGGGACTTAATGAGCTATACTTGAAACAGTGGAATTAATGGGAATCAAAGTATCGCTTTTCAGATTATGACTGTGTATTTCTCTTTCAAGTACTGATTTTGAAAGTTGAAAAATCTTAAAGAGCATTGCTAAAGCTAATAAAAATAAAACAGCTTAGAGGAATTCTAAAGCCAACTTATTAATTATAAAATGAAGCACTTACTCTCCAGAACTGCAGTCCTCACGCATGAAAGAAAAGCACAGAATCTGCTAAGGCTTGAGCAGAATATTCTGCTTAAAAGCCAGTGCTAAAGGCTTTAACATGTCCATGGTTCCTCTCAAACTGACACACCAATAGCAGGTATGGACACCAAGGGTACAGCCAGCAATCCAAGCCTAAACTCTACTCCGTTGCAAGAAGACTAATTCTCAAAGCTGGCATCCTACTACAACATCCTTTCTGCAACATGGCTGGCTATCAAATCTTGTCTCCATGTCTGAGACACTTTCAGTTGCTTAACACTGTCCCACCCACTGAATGGCATTTATCACTCCTATAGGGAAGCAACACTGAATTTTGTTTGGTTGGTTGACTTTAACTTCTTCTTGCCTTGAATCCTGCCAAACTCACATACACACACAACTGGCAATCAATCTGGCTCCTAGCCACTGTTCAGAACATGACAGTGGTGGCTTCCAAGTGAAATACTATGATCAAGAAACCTACTGTGCAGCCAGACAAAGTAAAATGAGGAGAGGGGAAGGGGAAGAGGCAAATTAAAATTTCCTTCAGAAGACAGGGAAAAGGAAGGATTATATAGACTGAACATAGGATAATAGTGTTTTAAAAAATGAAGTCCTCATGAAAATGGTCCTCAAGAATGGAAATGCTTGGCCTTGACTTGAGTCAGCGTGGAAGATTAAAAGTGTCAACCCACTGCTCATTCCGCTACTTGGTCCTCAAACTGGATCAAATAGATTGCATCACTTTGCAACTCATAGATCAGAAAAGTACTTTGAGAGTCAGTGATGGTGAACACTGCGTCAAATTCACTGATTGACTATACTCTACTTCTACATGCCATAACTTCTGATCCTTAGATTTCAAGCTGCGTTTTCTTCTTCTATGCTATTTCCAAAACCCATGTAGCATATAGTTTCTAAAAGCTGGGGGAAAAAAATCAGGTGCAATATCGCAAGAACTTTATACTACAGCTTTTAACTAGCAATGGACAGTGAACTTACACAAGTATTCCCATTTCACTGAATAGCAGAACAATGTATTCCTTGATGGTTGACCCTCACAGGGAGCTGGCAATTGCAGAATCTGAAATATGGCTGCAAAATTTATGAAAATGCTAACACTCTATGGTAGCAAATGACAGCTGACATTTGAAATGTAATTAACCTGAAGCACAAAGAATATAAAGCTTTTTAAGGATAAAGCAACAATGTAGCTATTAATGAAATACTGCTGAAATTCTGAACTGGACACTAATGTTCACTCTGAGATAATTAAAAATGCTATCCATGTAAAATGCAAATCTTGTTAAAAAGTCCCATCAACTCACAATTTCATTATTTTATTGTCACAATGATTCATGCAGCTGTTTGGTTCGTTTTTTTTTTTTTTTTAAGTAACCTTAAACTAACTTACCATATTCCAAGGATTACAGCAAGCTCTTCTGCACATAAATCAGGTACCTGGTACTGATCAGCATCTGCTAATTTTATCTCATTAAGCACTGTGTCATCATTTAAATCATAATTCTGTGGAAGAGAAAAAGAGTATTTTAAAATAGATAGAATTATGCCTTCAAAATATCAAAAAATATAGACTTGTTTGAAAAAGGATTATCTTACCATTTAAGAAAGACACAATGGAAAGTAATTTACCATTATGACAGAATAACTAATGAACTAATGAAGCCAGTACAAAGAATTATCATCCAAAACACTTCTGTTACAAATACACTGTTCCTTATGCATGAGGAACAGCATTCCGAGCAACTCTAAGGCTACCTAATATCAATATTCTATTTAAATAAGGGCTGGAGGGCAGCTTCCCTTTTCAAATTGTTGCTCATAGAACTATCAGCAATTTCATCCTTTGTTATGTACATATGGACAACTGAAACAGATTAATGCTACGGTCATTAATGCAGGTTTTTAGGCTAGCCGCCTCAGACCTTTGTTGGTCCTTTGTTTTAAGTATCAGCAAAGCCCAACTATGTAGAGCATGACTTCTGGCAGTAAAGGTATATTCTTTACACAGATTATTTTTTTAAGGAGTTCTGTACATTAAAAAAAAAGCACAAACTGAAAAGACCTCACTGAGCCAGCACATTCTGAAAATGCTTGCTGCTGGACAACTACTTGTGATCTTCCATAAAATTTCCTCTGGAACACACTTTTTAATTAAAGACTCTTTAGTTTAAGTTTTACAAAAAGCATGTTACCTGTAGCTCACTCTCCATCATTTAACTTGAAGAAGAAAATAATATAATCTATGGCTGAATAGTGTAAATTACTATGTTCATAGAATTACTGTTTGTTTGAAAACAACAGAAGATTTCCTTGTCTGCAAGCAAAGAGGCAGCAGACGTATTACTACTTCTCCCTTTGAAAAACAAACCCAAACCAAAACAATTGGTCCTGAACCCCATTATCATACTACTTGTTTTTAGTTACCAGTAGTAGTTTTTACAATCTAGTAAAAAAGGATAATGGATTTCTATTAACAGTTTTTCAAATTTCCTATTAATTTCCCCTCAGTGTCCCAGTGGTAGCTGTTTCTCATTCATATCTTCCGCTGGCAAGGTCAAAATGAAAGTCCACAGAAGAACAAAGAGCAAATAGGAATGCTTTGAAATGGGTTATCTGCATTCATCACCAGTATTTTATCACTATATAAATGAAAGGAAACTGTGATTTGACAGGGGATGTGAAGAAAATATGCTTTGTTTTATTTTAAGTGGATAAAGAAGATATTCATAGTTTTAAAGTCAAACTTAATACTATCATTTTCTTCTCTTACTACATTAGACTATATAAGGATTATCTACTACATTCAGTGGAAAATTATTTTAGAACTAGTATAATGATATCACTTCATTAGGTGTAACATAAAGTACAATTTAATTTACATGGCAATTAGGTCTACATAATTTTTAAAATCTAACTTGTATAAATAATACTAATTACTTTAGCTTCACTATGAATATTGATCAACTGAACTCTATTGTATGCCAGAGCTTTAAACCATTATTTCCATTCTTACATATAAAAAGAATTTCCTCATTCCCCCAAAACATAAGAACAGCTCTGAATTTTTTTAAAACTAATCAAACTGTTTTAACATATCACTTCATATGAAGAGTCCTTATGCATCACCTCAAGCCTGAGACTTTGACAGAAACTGACCTGGGAGCAAAGTTTTGAATTTACAATCTTAAATACTTATTTTGAAATGCAAATAGTTTTGCTTCTAGCACCACCTGAGATAACATAATTGCTAAGCACCAGAGGGAAAGATGAAGCCCTTGACCAGAAATCAGCACAGCTACCAATCCAACCATTGGACACATTAATATTTTGATTGTATTTTAATGGAAATTAATTACTCACTGCTTAAGTGAAAAATAACTTGTTCAGTCTTCCTACTAAATAAGACTAAGGGGAGAACTTTAGGACAATAGAAGTAAGCACTCCAAAACAGGAGATGAAAATTAGGTGTGACCAGTCTCAACTTGGCCTTTGTCCAAACTGTCAGAATTTGTAATTCTCTTAAGAAATTTTCTACTCGTCCAGGACAAATCCTATCTTCAGACAAATAGAGCATTTTCCTTTATCTGCAAATGACAGATGTAAAATAAGTACTGTGGAGAGAACTGGAAGAAAATTTCCCTATTATAATTTAGTTTTATTATTATAATTTAGTTTTCCATATGCATATGTTAATTCTGTGGAGATTCTCCTGTCAAGACTTAACTTCTATGTATTTTCCATGAATAGCCTTTTAAGAGTATACAAGATAGAAGTATCCTCCCTAAACTTAGACAGGGATGCAATGATGGTAGTTTTTGGTAGAATGAAAATACCATTAACTCCAATTTTAGCTAAAATAACTTCAAGAAACACTCAAGGCTAACAAATTTGAAATTAAACCTGGCAAAAGGAGCACTTGCTGCTAAAGTTAATTACATTGCACTGACAAACTACATTAATAAACTGTACGTTGATACTACATTGTCAATAAAAACATATTTGAAAAAGGGGAAAAAAACCGCGAAACCCTTTAATTGGTAATTCAATGCACACACAAATTGAAGAATCTACTTATAAACCTGGTCTTAATACCTGTGGCAGACCACTGTCGCTGTTGAGCAGCTAGCAGAGTAATGAATGCATCAGTTCTCAGTCAAAAAAACCAACACACAAAAACCAAAACACCCAACACAAACCCCCCCACCACCACCTGCACTGTCCAAGTTCTGGGACACTGTTCCAACAACATCCAAACTTTATCTTTATTTACAAAACACAAGAAAACTTCTCATGGGAAAAACCTGTGCTAGCCACAGACCACTCACACAACTTAAAAAAAATGTCTGAACTTGAAATACCTCAGGTTTTCCTCAAAGCAGCACATGGTTCTATGACAAGATTTTCTACAATTTGACACATGCAAGATGCAAGTATAATTTTTTGGGTTTTTTTAGAAGTAGACTGTGGGGAACAGAAAGCCTCACCTTCTTTAATGAGGAGCCTGAGTAAGTTATGACAGAATTATATGACATAGTCAATCAGACCTGCACAAAATTCTACTCCCTCTCTGCAGCCAAAATCCCTCGTTTCTAGCATCACATTTTCACATTTCTACTTTTCCAAAAGCATAGATATATTTACTTTCTCTAGCATTATTTTCAAGCTACACTCTGTAAAATTTAATAGGAAAGTATGGATAACATCAGCATGACTGCCTGATTTTTAAAGGTTCCAATTACCCTCATTTTCTTTCTCAAATTCTCTCCTAAACTTACTTCAGAAGTTCTGTGTCCATTCACTAAAAGGACATTTGAGTACAGTATTTAATTAACAAGGATAAAAGATTTAATTATGAGTTATACCTACAGCCTAAACCAGTGTAGCCATTTTCATTGAAATGATGAAATAATTTTATTCCAAACTAAAGTGGTTATCAGGAATAGACTACAAAGACAAACACTACAAAAAGTTGTGAATAACTGGAAAAAAACCACTTCCATAATATCCTAGTTAGGAACTCTGAGAACAATGCATCCTATCATTTAGTTCTAGGCAAGTTGTAACTGAAGTCTATAACTGTGTCATTCACCAAGCAGCCTCCCCTGAGCTCTCACTATCCTATAAGGGGTTGCCATATGTAGTTCTATCATAAGCCTAAATTGTGACATACGTAGTCAATCTCATTTCATCAAATCAAATACAACATTGAGGACATACTAATGGGCAAGCAAAAAAAATCTAGGATAGTCTCCTAAGACGTTTATGCATTCAATCTAGAAACAGAAAATATTGACAATTTTTTTGTTGAAGATCCCTGCTTGACCTGGAAGTCTATCAAGGCACAATATTTTTTAAAAAAGGCTTTCCTACTTGAAGTATAAACTTTGGACCATAATGCCTCAATTTATCTCTGGCTTCTTTAGCAAGTTCAAATAACTTTAAATCTCTTTATGAATGAAAAATGCCATCCTAAATCAATTCAGTGGTTCTCAAGCAATTTATAATTGAAGTCATCATGCACACACTTAAGATCAGTAGGACCAACTCACATAATTCATGCCATAGGAATAAGTAGAGCAATTTCCTATCTTTGCACTGTAACTAAATACGTCTGTCAGTCTGTAGGAATCTGTGCATTCCTGTGATGCCTTGCAGGCTATTTTGAAAATCTGCCTCTCACCTGTTTTCCTAGCTCCATCATTCTTAGTCAATAAAAATTAATGCATGAACTGTGGAAGATCATATTTGCAAATATGCTCTTAGTTGAGTAGCCACATCTGTCTTGCAGACATTCATAGGTTGTTTTACCCCACGTCCTTTAATATTAGGTAAATTATGCCCCACAGCTCTTCCACAAATTTCCAAAAACCCCAACTAAGTTTCTCTAGGCACAACACACTTTCCCCTAGCAGACACCCAACAAAAGCTTCAGAACATTTTCATTTAAAGAAATCAAAGCAATTCTTCTCAGATACATACTATTGTTAAGCTTTCTGGAGGAGTTGGAGCTGGACTTAGCTCACTGTGAGGAAGGAGGAATCCGTCTGTTCTTTGGACATCCAAAATAAGCTGTGCAACATATTTTTCCTGGTATCGTGTTCTCTTCCCCAAAGCACCTACAGAAAATACACTTATATTAAAGAACATCGAAAACCAGTAACCCAATCATATACTAGAGAGTTGCAACAAAAAAAAAGCCAGACAAAACAGAGAAATGCATTGAGAATCAACCTATGAAATTTAGCAGTTGTTTAATTCTGCTTGATCTCTTTGCAGTGAACTACATATGTCCTCACTGCCAGCTGAGACATAGAAAGTAATACATGTTACCAACACAAAACCACTGCTATAAAGGTCTTGCAAAGCTGCTTTTAGTTAAATTCTCCATAACCCAGCATATCAAAAATTCACACTCATCAAGTCTCATCAGTTCCCTCCTTATTCCCAAGCAATAAACCAGAAACAATTGTTCAATTTCCCTGCTAGAAGCTAGTGACTACATGGAGACATTTAGGCAAATGAAAATCCCATAATATCTTACAGGCCACCATTTTAAATATTTGAAATCTTCATCTAAAGAGTTATGTCTTTGAAGAAGGATCACAGACATGACATTACCATAATATGGCATAAAAGATACTGTAAAAGCAATATTGGGACTGAGCGAAACAGCAAACCAATGAAGGCTGTATAATAAATTAACCAATATTCAGAACGCACAATGTGAAATTCCTCTCAGTGTTTCTTTAGCTCTTTATTGGACCTAGTGACAATTTTTATTAGTTTTTACAAGGGTAATTGGCATTTATACCAAATTGTAAAGAAAAACACGTCTGTTCTTCCTCACTAAGCAACTTGTTCATAAAATGCAATCAGAAAAATCAAAAAATAATTTCAGGACAGTAACTTAAAATAACAGAATCCTAATCAGAGCCAAAATGGAGCTGAAAATTACTCTATAAAATTTGGAGGTTTGTTTGCTCATTTTTACTGTGATACAATGCTCAGACAGTGTAAAATGGAGGAATGAGAGCTAGTCCACTGATGCTTTTGCAGGAGCAATTAAGATCGAATAAAGTTCTTATTTTCATGATAATTTTGAAGAACTTTCAGTATATAAAATCTTTGACGTAAAGATGATTGACAGCTCATTTGACAAAGGCCTGCAGATGAGGCCATTGTCCATAAGGATCATGCAGCAGAGGTACTAAAATAGCAGTCACCCACTTTTCTTCCTGAAAGTGGAAAGAGACGAGTAGGGAAACCAGAAATTAAACTGATTTCTCCTTTTCTGCCAATTACCCCTTTTAGTGGAAAAGCCCTGTATGAAGAACTTTTGAAGAAAAAATATCACTTTAAAAATCACACAGCACACTGCAGAAAAGACACACAGAGAGAAATACTGGCTAATGACTCATACTAATTTTACACAGTAGCATTCAATTCTCAATTTTAATATTGCTTGAAAATCACTATGCTGTAATTCACTTCCTGTTATGTCTTACTGCCTAAACAGCTGAAGGAAACACTTGGACATTTATTCTGGATACCAATAAAATTGCTTACTACCATTCAGAAACTGTGATTTGTTTATGCACACACCTCCCATCCCATTTTTTAAACTGAAGAATTTCTTGCTATTACAGGGACAAAATACTATTTTTGACTTGAAAAATATATAACACATGTGTTTAAGTTGAGGAAAAAATTTGCTTGGTTTATACCACCATGTATGGCAGTGTTCAAGGCCAGGCTGGATTAGGCTTTGAGAAACCTGGTCTACTAGGAAAGGGTACTTGTCCTTGACCTTTAAGGTCCCTTTCAACCCTTAACATTCTATGGTTCTATGATATACCTATATATACTCACAAAGTAAAAGGAATCTACACAAAAACTTTACTTTCTGTTTCACATTAAAAGTTCCGAGAGATGTGTTACTGGGCATGAAAACAATAAACAGATCTCAGAGTTCAGCATTATTAATCCTCTAGATCTGCTGATCTTAAATTTATTTTGGATTACTACCCCTCATTTCAATAAATTTATATGCAAGGAAGATCATGGTGTTCTCTTTCACTGGAACTTGTTTTGTAGAGTTATTGATGGTTATGACTCATTGTGAAGGACATCATGACGCTTTTCAATAAAAGATTAATATGGTACATATTTAGATTAATGTGACTTAAAAAAAGTACACAAACCAAGCATGATTGATTCACACATTACTGAAATAACTTTGGAAAATATTGGTCCTAAAATCTCTGTTTTAAGAACAATGTATATTTCCATGCTGTAATACAATACTCAGCTAGCAAGGATTACACCCATTAATGTATACAAACCTCTCAAAATCCTTTCCTAAAAAGGAAATTCCTCCCAGAAGCCTTAAAAATGTCTTTGCTAGAGATTGAATTTTTACATTAAACCAAAGTCTTCTTTGATGATGTAACATTCCTCCCATTCAGCCCAAAGATGCATGTCAAATGAATTTGTCTAGAATGCCAAGAATTCCCACATGTTCAGTTCCGTTCATTTGCCTTCAGGTTAGACATAACTATTCTAATAGATTTATGGAGATAAACCACAGAACATATAGCAGTTTCACAACATTTTTCTAAGACACTATATCACCACAATCTTTCTCTGGGACTAGCATAACCTCTTGGTAAAGTAATAAAAAATATAAATAATTCCACTGCATCCAATCTATTTTTTTTCTCCTCCAAATAAGAAGTTTTTTTCTAAGTTTGATTTAAGGAAATTATTAATCCAAAATATGAAAATCTCCTTTAAAGGAAAAAAAATTCCAACATGAAGACTATCAGTGAATCACCACCTGTCTCTTTGATTTAACTTCTTCTCAGTTCTTCTCAGCATAAAAACTGCATTTTTATAGCTAGCATACCATCATAGGTACTGATGTTTTCAATAAAAACCAAGAAAAATTCTAATTTTAAAGAAAAGTACTTTATAATACCAAGTTGGCAGAAAATGCCACGCTTGGAACATACCACATGCACAGATTGTGTTGCATACAGGAAAGAAAGGGTAGGATCCATTGAAACGTATAGATTTCCTTCAGATATATGTAAACTACTATGTTTTAAGTAGATGCCATTGAATATAATCAATTCATAGTTAAAGGCACTATGCCACAAGATTTCCATCACAGATCTTTCAAAGTAAGCTTTTAAAACCTTTGAATAAATGAGCACGGAGTTCTACCTAATTTGTTAGTTTGTGTTTCTTTGGGGTTTTGTTTGGATTTTTGCGTGTTTTAGGGTTTGGGGGTTTTTTGCTGCTGATGGCCTGGGTTTTTTAAATTAAATTGTTAAACTGATTCATGGTATAAACAGGATTAGCTGTAGCTCCAACCTAGATAAGAAGGAAAATAAGCCTTGTAAAATAGAGGTGATGTAGTAATTAAGGAAGCTGCAAGTTTCAGTCCTTACTGCTTTCCACTAATAGGTCTACAGAAAAAAAACAGATAAAGATTGTTTGCATCTCTACTCAGGTACAATCATAAGTTCTCACACAGAAAGTGTGTGATTTTATGTCATTTTGATGGCCTAGCAGGACCAGCTAGACCACAGATCCATATCCACATGTGAAGTTACAGCTGCAGCAATCTGATCTTCCTGACTCCAAAGAATAGGTTCTGAGAGGACAATTATAAAGTCTACATATTTATTGAATCCTTGTGATTTCTGTTCATCACAAATTTAACTTCCCTACTTATTTCCTGTGATAAGACCAGTTCTGGGAGTGACATCTAAAAGCTATTTATACTGAGTAGATCTAGGCTAGTGTCACAAAAGGTCTTTTTTTGACTGCATCAGATCATCATGTAGACTCCTTTATAAGTGTCTCCAAAAAAACAAAACAAAAAAAACAAAACAAAACAAAAAGTATTCATCATGACACCAGCAGATGCAACTAGAGCTAGAATTTGACATGGAACACTAGGAAGAAGGCTTGTAATACCATAACTTCTCAGATACCCATTTTGGGATGTTTTTTAACTAGATGTCTCATATCTCTTCCAAGCAATACTAATTCTTGGAAGACAAGTAAGACCTACCTGATAAACATCAAGCTTTTTCAAAGTACAGTTCTTCATTACTTGGATATGTAAAAAAAATCCCAACAAGCCATAGGTTAGTTTGGTCCAACCGATCACCCTCATAGACTTTACAAGCAAAACTTACCTGTAAGGTTAATCTGCAGTTTTGTTATGTCTTTAGCCATATTGAAACAGTGTTTAGCTTTTTTATACTCATAGTAAAACAAAAATGTATAGGCAGACTCAAGATGGAACTGAACTGCTAAATGCCAGCTTTCACCACCTGTGAACAAAGCTTCTGCTTCTGTCACTGCAAATTAAGAAAAAGAAAAGAGATGATAATGTAGTCCAAGAGAATGATATTTTAAAAATACATTTAAAATATCATGAGAGAAAGTCTGTTGTTCTTTACACCTTCACACATTTAAAAATTCACTGACAGCGTGTAAAAGATTTATGTGATTTAAAGCATTTTTCAAGTTTTATATCTAAGGATCACTACTAGAATGAAGGAAAGTTCAATCTTTGCTTATATTTAACAGCAAAGCTGAACTGGGAAATATCACTTCTGCAGAAAATAATTAACTATGGTAGTATTGGACATTCTAAAGAACATAAGAACAAAATATTGAACTAATACCCAACCCCTTAACCAGTAAGCTTCAAATGAAAGTTTCAACAGCCGATCAAGCATTGAATGGAGGTTTAGCATTCTTAATACATTTCTGTTTGGTTGTTTTTTGTGTGTTGAGTCTTTGTTTGTTTTTTAAATAATTACTGATTTTCTGAATGATAAAGACCGTGTCCTCCACCTGGATGGAAGAAAATACCTCTGTGAAAAGAACTGAAGTCTTTAGGAAAGAAGACATTTTCTCATCCAGTATAAGTTCTACCAAAGTACAGTAAGTTACAAGAGAATATTCCTGCAAATATAGACCATTAAGTTGAAAATTATTCATGCCAATTATTCTTAAACTGAAGTGTTTTTTTGCTTCATGCTTTATTTCTGCATTTTGCAAAAATATTTAGATAATAAGAATTCTAAAAAAGCTCACAGCATCACAGTACTTAAAAAAGACTGGTTACCCATTTATAGCACTGAGGCTGTGTTGCTTACGTTTTCAAACAAGCTTTATTAATAGTGTTGAAAAGTCTTACTATATGAAAAAAATAGTATTACCAATGATTTTTTTAAACATTTCCTCTGACTTTTGAATTTAGATATTGCAATCAACTGTAGCACAAACAGTTTAAAAAACAGATTTTACGGTTTAAACCCCCTAGGCTTTTTTTTTTGTTAGCGCTTTTAGTCCTCAAAACCTGTCACTTAATATAGAAAGCTGCTAAGTCTAAATATAGTTTTTACACAGCTTTTTTTAATTCACTAAATCAAAACCTGCAGATAAATCCTGCCTTAAAATAATTAGTCCAAGCCTACAAAATCCTGGACATGCAGGTACATGTTGGAAACCACACAAAACCACAACTTTTGAACTGGGTGGCACTACTACAATTTCAAGGAGGAAAAAAAAACAGGTTATAGCCTTTCCTCATGCATTACAACTTGATTTTCCATAGCTAACAAGTTTCAATGAGCTGAATACAAGATTACTTGTGCTAAAACCATACAATGAACTCAAGTGACACACTGAGAAGCAGTCTTACCGCTACCTATCTAAATATCATTTACCAACAGTGCTTGGTAAGTTTAGACTTCAAGGACCTTTGGGGAAAGCTTCACATCATTACTGGTACTGATGTAGCAGCCCAGAAGCACTGATGTTCCAAACTTACAACATCCTTCTGGCACCCCATACGATGTTTGGCACGTGGCCAAATAAATGGGACTAGTCCCATTGGTTTTGTGTAACAGCTGCTTCACAACAGCAGGGAATCATTGCAGCTGTCTTCTATTCAGGTGATGATATTGACCTAACATTTGAGAAAAATGTATTTTAAATAGAAAAGGCAATTTCTCATAAATTTGAAGTTCTTTTTCTCAAGTAACTAACACAAAGTTTTCTTGAGAACTTGATACAGGTATGTAAGTGGGTTACTCAAGCCCTACTCAAAGACCATTTAAAAGATTTAAAAGTATTTATTTTATGGAATATGAAGGTACTTGTTTGAAATACCAGATGGCTTCAATGAGAAAACAAACAAACTGTTAAGAGGCACCAGGCAGCAAAAACTGCCGGAAAGAAACTAACTACAGGTTTAGGTGTACTTGACATCATCTATCCCTGAGAAGCACATCCAAGAGTCTCAAAACAAGCTGCTATCAAAAAAACCTTTGTCTAAGACCACATTTTCATCTTAGAAGCTGAAAAATAGCATGTGCCCTACAAGTCCCTGCCTACTTAGGCAAAATTCTGTTCCCTCTCTACTCATTGCAGTTATGTAAGTGTCTGATAAGCATTATAACAGTTATGACTACAAATTCCCTTCTCTTGTGCTATCTGAAAAGTGATGCTGCAAGCCAATAAAACAAGTAAGTAGAACTATACCTTGTTTTATACAGGTCTGGGCAAGAGTAAACAGCTCAGGCGATCTCTCCTCTAACAACTGCTGGTGAATATTTACACATCTTAGAGTCCACCAAGGTAATGTCTGAAAGAAAATATGGATACTTCATAACAAGTATAGGGCATTAAGAATAAAGATAAGAAAAAAAAAGGCAAGTGGCTTTAAAATACAGATTTTGTAGTCTATTCAATTCTAGTTTCTAAAAAATATAAACCTGTCCAAAATAGCTGTTTTATTTTAAAAAAACAACCATAACCTAGCATGTAGACGAACATATCCAGGCAACTCTACAATGTTCTAAGAGTCTGATTGATTTCCCCTCTGCTAAATTCTCTAACTGCTCTTTGAACCCTGCAAATCTTTAGTACCACCATCTGGTAAAAAACACTGTGAACTGCAGAAAAAATAAATACTTGCATGCACTTACTTTGGAGCAGCCACTTGCTACTTTGATGTCATAGCTCCTAACTCTTGTAACAGAAAAAGAACAAAATAAAACCAAAATCCAGCTGTTTCCTACTTATCTTCTTTTGTGTCATTGAGATTAATAGAAAGCCATGATCTCATTCTTCAGCAATCTTTCCAGACTGAAGAGTCCTAAACTATTTAGTTATTGTTTGTATGGAAGCCATTCAGTATTTCTGATCATCCAGAGTTGCCCTCCTATGCATTTTTTCCTGTTCTGTTTGACCTTATTTATTTCTTCAGGTGGCAGCATAAAGGAGCCTGAGCGAGGCAGAATAGGAGCAGAATTGCTACTGAGAACACATTACAATCACAACTGAAAGTCCTAATGCCTGAATGTTGAACTTCAGCAGGCAAAGATGTTACTGAACTAATCAATCACTCTACAGCAGGCAGAGCTTAACCACAGCCCAGGAAATACCTGATTTTGGAAAACTGTGCACACAAAGCATAAGTTCCCTGAATCTCTTAACCTCTTATCTAGTTGTAACAGGCGAAAATGTGTGGAAAAGTTAATTTCAATACTCTAGTCTAAAAATTATATTTAAGATGATAATCTGTGAATGTAGAGCACACCTCTACAGAGGCTCTAATGAATGCTATTTATTCTGGTATTGCTAGCACACCAATCATTTTCTATGAAAGATATTTGATTGCTTTAGAGGCACCTAAAGATCTTCAGAGCTTTTTATGCAGGCATGTTTCCACAGGAGCGACCTAAGGGCTGTGCAGCATTCAAGCACAAACATCTAAACCAATTACACATAGCTGACTCTAACATCTCTAGAAAGAAACCATCAAAAAGAATAATAGCATCTATTTCCAAGAGCAATGAAAGATGACTCTTGTTATCAAGTTGGACAGAGCAAGACACACAAACAGGCTTTGTGAAAGAGGTCAGATCCCAACATTTCATCATTTATTTAGAAACCTAAAGGCAGTTTAAGTAAGAAGTCCCAAATATCTTGAGTTTATACAATGAAGTATCGATTTTCACGTGCAATTTTCACATGCAATTGAGTATCCAGTTTAATGATACAACTTCCTGAAGCCTTACACTTACCACTCAGAAATGCTAGAATCAGTGAGAATATATTTTTCAACTTTCAGATAAACCAGTTGAGCTGTGTACAGTATTCTATCAGCAATGTTTCTTGGGAGCCAAGTTGAAAACTTGTGGATGATTTTTAAGCATTTACTCTTCCATGTAAAATAACATACAGGGCTTTATTAATGGTTTAAATAATATATTTTGAAGTATTTTACCTTGTTTAAATTTATGTGCACTGCTGTTAAAGCAGCAAAAGTATTAAGAGGGTACCTTTGAATCAAGCTGAAAGGAAAAGGAATGGCAAGCTTGAATTGCTACACCAACCTGTTGATGAAAGCAGTTCCTATCAGTTGTTGCCTTTGAACTACTATTCAAACATGATGTAGCCACAAATAATTGAATCTCAACTGTGTCGAATAAAGCCCCCCATTATGTCATTCTCAGGGGAGGCAGCAGGGGAATTCTCTATACCAGGTACATTTTCTGTTTCCCTGACTGACCCAGTTGCTGAAATTCAACAGCACTCATCTGTGAATAACAGGGAAAACGATGGAAGAAATTGGCTTCCAGAAATGCAGTACAGCCAACATCTCCCACACAGTTTAATTCATCACTCATACAAAGACCCAGCTGGGAATGGATGTTGTCAGCCAAGCATAAAGAGAGGCCATGTGGCATTTTGATCTCTAGCCAATTTCTGTTCAACTGGAATTCAAAAAAGAGAAGTTGCTGCTATTAAAAGTCCCCCACTTCCAGAGAGCCCTGCTACCAACCAGGCTGCTGCTGAACTACAAGGGAGGTAAAGACCTTCTAAGAGGTGCTTCATCAAGTCTTCGTTTTTAACACACATACACAACAAAGATTTAGACTTAAAATTCACACAGTAATGGTTAATAGTATCCAAAGTTTCTTAAAAAGGACACAGGATATGTAGGCTGCATTACAGGGCATTCCCAGCTACCCCTTGACAAATAATATCACAAAGTATGTGTCTTTAAAAAGTTGCTTGGTATTTAATTTTCTATTTTTCCAGCTAATAGAGACACCTTTCCCCTGTTTTGGGGAAGACAGTAAATAGCTAATCTTCAGGAAAAAGATCCTTGTGATTAATTCCAATCACTTTGTCCCAACTGTTTCTTAGAAGGAAGAACCTCAGAGCTACAGGAAAAGAAATAGAATGATTCAATGAAGTATGAAGAAAAGAATGAGAGAACCAATTAAGGAGTAGCTGGTAGTCATAGTCATTAGTCACGTATTTCTTACCTGGAGAGATGCGAGCTTGTGTCTTGAATTCACAAGGATTATCCTGGCTATAAGCAGCAAAATAGGATGAGAAGTCAAGGTATAGACTGATTCACCATCTAGAACCAGCATCTTCAGAATAGCTGCATGCAGCATTTTTGTCTAAAATAAGAAGTGGGGGAAAAAGACCAGTCACAGTGGTTTTTATAAACTCAAGTTTATTAAAAAACTATGTTATATAGAACTAGGAAAAATAGTTATTAACACATTTAAGGAAAAAAACTGTTCAAAACATTAAAAAACCCCTAAAAAACAAAATCAAAACCTCAGTCTCTTGGAGTCTCAACTTTTTACCAAATCATGGTAAATTCTGCATTGTTTCTTGCTGTCCTTATACACCACATCAACATGATCTGCAAGACACTGACTTCCTCCCACCTGAAATGCTTATGTCATCCAGTCAACTATCCCCAAACACATTCTGGTAACATAATCCTTCCAGTGATCTAAGGAGAAAAGGTTCTGGTATATCCATGCCGAAAAACAATTATAATTACAAAACAATTTTATAATTAAATCAATCCTACAGCACTGAAATACACTAGACATTCCTGCAGTGATGTCAGCATGTGTTATCATTTTCTTTCCCCATAGGGAGCTTCCTGTTGGAGTGGCATCAGAGCAGCAATATTAGAGCCATTATTCCCTTTGTCCGGTAAATATAAACCTCTCCCTGCTTTGGATGCCTTCCTGTATGACGTTCTCTACAGGAACTCTTTTACTTAATGGCCTTGAGGTAGCTCTCCAAGGACTCAGTGGTGACTGCCATCTGACAGTCACCTATTCTTCCCTCCCTTTTAATGCTATGAAAGCATTTGAGCAGTTTATCTTCAGGCTCAGGGAGAAGTCCATTCATCAGTCTGTTCCTGGTTCTCATACGGCAGATTTCCTCAGCAGACAAAAAACCAGGGTTTTAGTTTTCAGTTGGTATAAAAGGGAAAGGAAAAGGGAATGGAAGGGAAAAAGCAGAAGAGAAGGTTAAATGACAGCTTGCATTGAAGTCATTTGCCTGAGAAAGATTCTTAATCAGTCTACACAACCAAGATATAAGTTATTGAATCATATTTCAGCTTTTTAAACTAAACAAATAATGTAATTCCTGAGTTATTTGAAACTCCTTTCAATGCCTGTATCAACAGTGTACATTGAAGACAAAAATTGTTAAGCTACATGAATCCCCTAGTTCATTTTTTGATAACAGAGTAATGTTCGAGTTTATTCTGATTTACTAAGGGGGTTTTTAGCTTCCATTAACATTGAAAATACTTCTGTCTTGTAGACAATGATTTGGGACAAAGGGGAATTCTTGTATATCACTGCAGTCATTTCAATCCCACTGTGGAAGACAATGATCACAACAGTCTGACAAACCACTTGAGAATAAAGGAAAGAAACTGCCAAATGGAAATATACGAGACCTGTCACACCTCTGGCCAATCAGAAAGGAAGAACCTTAACATCTGTGATTTTGAGAGGGGAACATCATCAATCAGTACTTCTAAAGATTACTTTTTCAAATACACACAACACAGTAGGACACCAAACACAATTTTCAGTTCAAAGTAAACTTTTTCCCCATCTACACATTTTTTATTCTTTCTATAATCAAAGTAGACCACACTTAAAATACTCAGTGGGAAAGCAATGATTTGTTATAAAACCTTTTTCAAAAGCAGCCTTGCATCGCTATAGTTATCTATACTTGTTTAAGCACGTTATTATTGTCAAATTCACATTTCAAGTCCTTTTACTACAAAACCCAGTCCTGCTAATGTAACATTAACAAAGACTGAGGGAGGAAGAAGCGAAAGTTGATGACATATTACAGCCTTGACAATAAGCCAGTAAGTCTCAGTGCCAAAGAACTACTATCTTCTACTTTAACAAATCCATGTCCTTTTTCATGAAACAAATCCCATACAGAAAAGCAGACACCCTTTACCTTTAGATGAGAAAGTCTAAACCAAAATTCATTTTTCCAGCTTATGCTCTAAGACCACATTATCCATGCAGAATTCACTGCCCTGAGGTAGTCTTTAGGATGAGAGAACAGCTACAAGTCAGAGGTGGATGTGTAAAATATTACAGCTTCAAGGACTGCAAAGTTAAGAATCAAAGTCCACCAAAATCTCTAGAACATTGGCTAAAAGCAAAAAGAAATTTTGAGCTCATGTTCTTGTTTTTAAACACCTAAATATACAATATGTTAAATCTATCTTATAGCTCAAAAATTTCACATATTTCAGAATGGCCACAACCCAAGACTTGCTGTCCTAGTAAACCTGGGTTAGATTTTTGAGTCTTTCTACTCTTGAGCAAACTTGACATCAAAAAGTGTAATTATTCATTCTGGAGTAATTTTCTTAAAGCACATAGAAACATATACTAGATAATTACTTTATGAACATATGCAGAGAAATCTCTGGGATAGTCATCATCGTTTCTCTTTCTGCAAGCAGTTTTATTCAACCACCTGTTGACTGAATACACACAAATGAAGGTCAATTCACCCTAGATACACATCTTTCTAATCTCTGAAGCACAACTGTTTATGTATTCAACTTCCAAACAGTAAGTTAATGGTTACTTTTAAGTTACTATTACTAAAGCCCTAAATCAACTGCAAGCTGGACAGTACTCTTGGATATTTGTTTTTTCACAGACTTTCAAAAGAATTTCCCAGCACAACTGGTGCCACCTGAGTAATGGATTATTATCTGAAGAAAGCTTCTGTCATTCACATTCAACAGCTCTAAAAACATACAGTCTAAGAATTTTAGCTTAGGGAATTAGTTATTTTCTTGCTAATGATAGTGACTAGAAGCAAAGTGAGCATTCAGCATGCTTTTACTTTTGTGTATTGAGAACCATTCTGGCCTTTGTAACACTTCATCAGCTCTTTCTGTCTTCAGGATCCTTTATCCTAAATATGAAAAGGTAAGTGCAGGCATAAAGAAGTAGATAAAGACAGATTAAAGACTCGGGAAGAATTGATTAAATGGAAGTGAAGGTGGGGTGGAGACAAATTATTGAATCAGGAAGCTGCTGCATGTGGCTACTAAGCCACATATACTGAGCGTCTCATATTTTAAAAAATACAAAGACTACCGCACAAAAGTTTGTCATTTAGCAAAGCCAAGGTGATCTATCTTCCAGATTAACAGAGGATGTACTGAGGTTACCTGACAAAGGTTTTGTTCTTGAAAACAGAATTCACTCTTTAGACCTTAAGGCAATGGAACTACTGCTTTTGCTTGTAACTGCTCTTCTCTTCAACTTTCTGCAAAGATTACAGAGGAGGCTGCCTCCAGTATTACAATCCAAATCAGCAAGGGGTAACCTACAGAGAGCTGAGGTCCAGAGTGAAGATAATCAAGGTCAGCTACCACAAGGAAGTCTTGCCTGAGAGCGCTACATGCAGAAGTACTTTGGTTATGAAAGCTCTTGTTCATATACCCTCTGAGGGTGACTTTGCTACGCTATTAAGAGAGTATTTTTCAAGTGACTGCATTAAGAATCCCTCTTCTTTTCTATATTCATAGTAAGGGAATGCAGGGCAAGACTGTAGGCTACTTTAGCAGACCATCTTTGCTTATAAGACTCTGCCTCCACATTTAGCCTTTATCATCCATCCTTACATTCCCCACAAGAGGGAGAAATCTGCATAATTTTCAAAGCCTATATCTTGCTGGTTAAGCACAGACTTTTCTTCCTAGCTAATTCATGCTAATGTAAGCCAAGCATCTGGGCTGAAAACAGGAATTCAGAACACATTGAATTAACAAGACCAAGGAATCATACTGGATTTGAGACAGTAGTGTTACATAGTACATTGGTGTTTTTCATATTAATTATGAACATGGCTATAGATGCCAATAGAAGTGTGGCAATATTTCAGTCTCTTCCAGCAAAAGGATCAAATAATACATATAAGAATGAGTAATACAAACATAAGGAAAAAAAATTACTCAAATACCTTCCAAAACTTCTTTGGGATCAGCCTGGAAGCTACAAAAAAGAACAGCAGGAGCTGTTGATACGAGCATTTGGAAGATTCCTACCAGTTATTTACCTGTATTATCAATTAACACATTGAGACCTTCCTCCAGATGGAGCTCCTCACTGTTACCAGATATATTCTACCTGTGCATATGAAATCAGACAACAAATAAAGCAGCAAGCACCTTGTCCTCACAACATCCTTAATCATCAGTGGTCTTAATTAGTACTACTACACATTCTTCCAGTTCATGCACTGAAAATACCAAGCTCAATTGTATGTAGAAACTCTGAAATTTAAGGCAGAATAAATATGCTCCAACTTCAACAACTCTGTACCTTCTATTCCCTTATATTCAAAGAGACAGTTGACAATTCTTTTAAGACACAAGGAGCCCATTACTATAAGCCACTTATTATAAGTACTGAACTCATTAATGATGTTTTAGTCTAACCCAACAAGTTCAAAGCCAGAACTGCAAATCCATTTTAACCAGAATTCAGTACTTCTTAATCTTCCTTTACCACATGCACCCATTTAAAAAACTCAGCATAGTATCAATCAGACTATTAACTGGTGTGGTGAAGTCTCACAGTTATTTTAGAAAATTGCAATACATCTAATAACTAAAATGCTACTTTTGTGTGGACTCTGAAAATCACAAGCCAGTTCTGCAGTATATAAAACCAAATGTTAACACAGTACATGAAAGCAACCATAATTCAGAGAGAAAGCTGGAATCAATTTGAGGAAAGGGAAATAATATACACATACTCATGAATATTGTGCATGGAAGACATCCAAGAGGCCCCTACTAGCAACTCCTTTTAAAGAGGCTATTTTATTTATTCTTCATGAAAATTAATTATAGTTTCACGCAGCCTTACCGCACTCATAAGAAAAAAAGTTATCTGGGAGCAAAAACTAAACTATGCCACTGACCCAGAGGTGAAACTTTCCAGGGATAGAAATGGCAGCAATTTTATACCCTGAAAACAAAGACTAATCCAATACAGTGTTCTGAAAACAAGAACAGTTATTTAAAATATTTAAAATAGTTAACAATTTTTAAAATATTCCTGAAATAAATGCGACATTTTAATGTCAGAACTTAGTAACATTACTTAAAGCAGGCTAAAAGAAACACGAAGACCAATTTTTTTAACCTTGATGTGGGAAAAAATCATTTTAGTTTGAAAACCTGAAAAATGCAAAATCTGTTTAAAAAGGGATTGTATCAGTCTTGATGACAGAATATGGAAGGTTACAACAGATGGAGAAAGTTAAGGGTCCCATTTTTAACCCATTTTTTTCTGAATATCTGTGTATGCAACAGAGGAAAGCTAGATTAACGGAAACACAAAAATGTCATTTTACTGAGATATTCATTTTTACAGAATGTTTATATACTGAGAATTCTTGGAATGAAAAGTACATAAATATAATTAAAAACATAATTAAAAACCTTTTGAATTAAGACATTTAATAAAGAAGAGAACTGGATGTTATATCTTAGCACTAGTGCTTAGTGCTCTTGGAAAAAAAAGCCCAACATTTACATGTCAGAAGATAATACAGATAGCAGTAATATAAATAAAGGCAAGCTTCTGCCTGAATGCATAAATAGCTAAACCTTGAAGCAATATCGAAGTCTGATGGAGTACTTGTTAGAAATAAAGTATGTTCAAGTCAGTTTTCCTTTATAATCTGTTGCCAATTTAGTTTCTGCAATACCACCCCTGCATAAGCAAACATATTTCAACGCATCACATTCACAGCCACTGCAGAAATATAACAGAAACTAAACAGATCATGTATTTCCTTACTCAACAGGAAATCAGTATCCCATTCTTCCAGACATTAAATGAAATTGCCTGAAAAAAAGAAAGCTTTGGGGTGACCTAATTGTGCTCTTCCAGTACCTGAAGGAGACCTACAAGAAAGATGGAGCGAGATTATTTACAGGATGTGTAGTGACAGGACAAGCTGAAGTGCCTTAAAACTCACTGGGAGTAGGTTTAGGCAGAGAAATTCTTTGCTGTGAGGGTGATGAGGCACTGGAACAGGTTGCCCACAGAAGCTGTGGATGCCCCATCCCTGGAAGTGTTCAAGGCCAGGTTGGATGAAGCTCTGAGCTACCTGTTCTAGTGGGATGTATCCCTGCCTATGGCCGGGGGGTTGGAATTGGGTAATCTTAAAAGTCCCTTGCAAGCCAAACCATTTTATGATTCTATGAAATGGTTAATAGAAATTATGAGCACTGTATTTTACAGGTCTCTGAACTCTGTCAGTGACAGCAATCCTATGAGCTTCATCTTGGGCTGCAGATGGGTTAGACTGCAACCTATTATGCATGCACACTAACATAGAATATAGAGTTCTGAAGTAAATGGAAACCAAAATTTGTAAGACTATTTCAGTATCATAATATTAAATATTATAAGCAAATTCTTTTTAAAAATGAATGAAATTAGATTCTATTATTTTTACTATATATAAAGTAAAAATGAACTACTTTTCCCCTCAGAGGTATCACACTTCAAAATTTCTGCTAACTCATTTCACACCCTAGAATGTTTAGTACACTTGGTTTCCAGTGTTACTTATTTAGTCATCAGAAGATGATATTTGAATTTCAAGTATCAAAAATCAAGTGAAAAATAAGCCTATATATACACACTGTGTGAGCCCTAAAAGATAACCCAAATTTATAAACATCTATTTAAAAAACCAGGAGCAATACTGTATCTGAATTAGTTATTTAGAAATACAACCTTGCAAATGAACCTAAGGCGGGACTTCATGAATTATGGAAAACATGCCACAATAAGGCAGCAGAGCCAACAGTTTTACATTAAACTTTTCATATACTCAAACTTCCCCTCATTTCACAGTTTACAGCATTTACATTGCTCATGGTCCATACCTTACTCCCAGTGAAATTCTAAATTCAATCTCTTGTACAGATTTAGAACTAGCAGAGAGTACTGATATGTTCTTCACTGACACACTGCAGTGGTTGGTATTTTACCACAGCTTTAACCCCAAGAGAAAAATCAAAAAGCTGTGCTGAACCACCAGTGAGGAGATTCCGGACTGTCGCACTGCCGCCAGGAATGATACATACATCTCACTAAAGGAAGTTAGGGTGTTGATTAGTTATCTATATAAAACAACAGCAAAATAAATTAAACTGATAGTCCTAAGTTCCATCTCCTACATTCCTTTCTGCTTCCAAAAGCTCTATTTGAATTAGCATTTTTGTACTAATATTACCACAACTCACTTGGCACTTCAGAGCCTAACAGGTTACTGAGCATCCAAATCTACTGTTAGTATCTGCCAAACACTCTGCTATTTCCAAGATATGCAACTTCTACTTTTCCCTAAGGAGGGGAAATTTCTAAGCCATTTATAAGCATCTTTCTTTGATCCAGCTAAGAACATATCCCAAAATAAACACATAAAAAGTTTATTGATTGCAAATGCTCTTTGGCTAAATGCCTATATTAGAGATATCTTCCCCATCCAAACCCAACATTTCCAGCAGGAAATGTCTTAAGCAGAAAAACAGTAGCTACTTTTAGGACACTGCTGATCTAACTGAAGATGCTGCAATAGCAGCCAATAGGATGGATGCTTAAGGCAATTCATTCCAGCACCCCACCTAGCAGATGTGTTTTGGCTATTTGTGAAAAGCAGTGACAGTAAAAAGACAGCTTATCAAAACCCAAACATACCTCACAGAATTTCTGTAACAATGCAGGTGGCAAAAAATCCTGAAGCTTTAACTGAACAGGAGGCCCAGTCCAATTGCTTTGAACAAAGAGCTGCAAACTGCCCACACCAAGCAGAAACATCAGCCTCTGCCTGCAATATAGATAAGAACAGCAATTAGCAACATATTACATTTTCACTTAAGGCTACAAGAGCTGATTAAATCTCATGCCAGCTCAAAACCCTCAGCTTAAAAAAAAATTCACTCTCCTGTGAGGAATATACAATGAATGCAATATTCAAGAATGCACACAGGAAACTAAAAGGTTTGGAAATGTGTTTGTTCATAAAGGTTGTAATTAATGCCAAACATTTTGAAGGCAGAGTTAGTTCATGTTTCACAATTTAAGGCTGTACATAACTATCATAGATCAGAAGATTAGCAAAGGATGCATACAATCCAGTATTTGTCTATTGCATGGTTGTCATATTTTCTTATGATACATCTAAATCTCAGGATTTTCAGAGAATAGATACAGCACTAGCATACGTTCCAAATGAGCAAGTTTATATTTGTTTTGACATAGCTGTTTATTTTCACTCCCTCTAATAAAAAAATTAATCAAATCAAAAAAATTCAGAACTACCATCTCCAAGTGGGTTGAGATACTTTGGCAGTAAATAATATCCCATTCAATCATGGTTTTTATTTTAAATACTAGTAACTTATTGAAAGATGAAATTAAGAGACTTTGTTTCATGTCTGAAACTAGGTATGGCAAATTTTCTTTAACTACTAGACTAAGCTCATCTTTCATTACTATGATATTATTTCTTTAGGACACCATCCATGTGGTCTGCAAAAGGCAGGGCACAATCTCTCAGAATTTAATGGTCAATTTAACAGGTGTAGGCTTTTAAGATTTATATACAAACTTCTGCTTTGTTTTATTATACTTTAATGACTTAGAATCTTATTGACAAAGGCCCTATCACACAGAGAACAGGCCTCCTAACTACAAAAAGCTAACATTTTAATTGTGCAGGTTTGATGTAAACATTGGTATGTTAAGGAGCATAACTGAAACAGAATAATCTAGTCCTTTCTTTCTGTTAAACAGAAACTTTGAGATGCAAGAGCCCTCCAACTGAAACGAAAGAATAAAGTGTTATACAACCCCTTAAAAACGGAAGTAAAATAGAAAAGCCACACACAAACAATCAGCTGGTGGGCAAGAATGCAACAAAAGATGCAGAACAATAAGAAAGCAGGGGTGGGGAACATTTAATTGAAAATTCAAACAAAAGAACCCATCCTTCCGGAGAGTCAGAGAACAAGGACCGGCATAAAGAATTCTTGTCAAACAAGACAAGGTAACACTTACTAGCTGTCATTATTCAGCCAGTAATTATCTACTAGAAAATATGAATACATATCCAAGATTACCGTTAAACTTCCAAATGACTCAAGAACACAAAGCACTAACAATTACTGTATACTAAATTATCACCATTACACACAAAATATCCACATTGGTATAGATTTCCTAATTTTTCTCCCACGATAAATTAGGCCTCAAAGCTTTTGGAAGATAACATACAGAAGAATCAACCATCCCTGCACTGTGCTTTGATACGCATACTCTAGTCTTTTTTAGACAATTTTCATTATTTTATCAGTTACATTGTTTCTACTAGTAACACTTTATATTTTAGCATTACTGATATCTATCTGGAAGGCAAACTTGCTTGAAGAGACACAGTTTCAACCATGCAGAATGCCGCTGGAACAACTGATAACCAAATCCATTACTTTGGCTGCAATACTGTTTTTCCACTGTTTGCCATCACCAAATTATTTTTTCCCCATTTTCAGATTCGTGACAAACTCCAAGTCTCCTTATCACTCACTCTGTATCAGAAAACCAGTTTCAAGCTATAATCCCTCCAAATGCTGAACTGCCTTGCCTATCCTCTATTTCTTTTCCAAGAGAATTCATTCTGTCTCCCTGACTGCCCTTCACACTTCTAATGTAGACCTGCAGATGCTCACCTGCCAAAGGCTGCCTGAAACCTGCTCTTTTGTGCTGCCTGAAAAGCAACAGAGATACTGCTACAAATGTCACCCTTACTAGGGTGATCCACATCATTTATTTTGCGTTTACCCTTTGACATAGGTCTGAATCCACTCATTTTGTTTTTCTTTTCTCTATGTGAATGGGGGTGTTGCTGCCTTTTTTCTTAAAACTGTTTACACCAAGTCCAATTGTTTTCCATGATGCAAAATTACATGTTTATATATACCCTAATATTCATATCACTGTATGAAATCTTCTTCAAAAATAAAGAATAGTGGATTTGTATTTGAAAGAATAATGGATGTGCATATAATTCTAGAATTTATAAACAAAACAAAAGAAAAAATATTCAATAGTCAGGTAGTGCTCAAGATTACAGGTTTCTGATCTTTCTAGTGATGTGAGAAATTACAGAAAAGTAGCCAAAAGTATTCACTGTCTAGCTTTGCTATTTTTTCAATGCATAAGCATCAATGCAAGCTGCAGGACCACCAAGAATTTCTTCATTTTCATTTTTTATTAAATATAGAACACCAGTTAACCAACCATCAGATGTTCCAAGAGAAATACCATTCAGTGTTCAGGCTGGGAAATCAAAACAAACTCTACTGTATGCATTTCTTTTGCCAAGTTTGGTGTTCACTTATATATTGAATAAGGTAAAAGTAGTAAATACATATTCAACAAAAAACAGTGTTAGAGTTAATTTCCTTGTTCCTTTAGGTTTGCAATCTGCACACTATTTCCTTCCACTCTTCAGAATCAAACTGTAGATCAGGCAAGGAATATACCTACTTCATATGGAGCTCAGGAATAAGAAAAAAAAAAGGCAATCCCCTCTACATAGTTAACATAAATCCTATTGCTTAATACTCCAAAATCTGATTTAAAATACAGCCATGAAGCTACATTTTCAGCAGAAGATAACTGTTAAGCATTGAGGTGAGTAGCAATAGCAGGAAAAAAGTAAAAGAAAACATAACCTATTCAATACATTTTTGTAAGGAATGCTTAATTTTTAAGCCATAAAAACTAGAAGTGTCATAGTGAAAACATGTCTGGGGCAGCAAAAAGAAGGCAAGCGGTCAAAAGGATAGAAAAGTTGCATCAAATTTTAAAACACTACTAAATTACTTTCCTTACAGAACCATGGATTTGAAAGTGGAAAAAGTTACAGGCTATGTCGAAAGAAATTAGAGTCTAGATCCAAATTTTGAGCTGTTTTGCCCTCAAGCTGCTCAGTCTTAACTTCAGAAGAAGAACTCCTTAAGAGTGCTTTTAACACTATTACAAAACCATACTTTGCACTGCATTTATATTGTGCTAAAAGAATAAGATTCACATTACCCAACTTTCTGTTTCCCATTGAATTCAACTCCTACTGTGTTTTCAAATCTCCAGAATTATAACTTACAGTTCAAGAAAAAAAAAAAAATCATTTTAACTTATCCCATCTAAAAAAAGTCACAGGAAAACCAGCGTCTTACTACATTTTCTGGACTAGAACTTAAAAGGTTTGATACATTTCCTTTGAATTGGTCAGTGGCAAAAGAAAATTACATTTTAGGCATTAGAAAAACAGGGGAAAAAAGTTTAATCATAAGCAATGCAAGGTCGGAATGCAAAAGTTACATTTGTTCCTTCCAGAAGACAGTCACAGGACATAGGAACTGCAAGCAGGAAAAGTAACTATGCAACACATTTTAACACAGAAAGTCATCAAAGACCAAGACAGCAGAGACTCAAGTGCTGTGCAGAGCCTACCTAAAATAGAAAATTATCTCTTTCAGATAAGCAACTTCAGTATAAGTTTTTCTATAAGAGAAAGTCACAACTTACTTCCGTCAGCCCCCAAAACTTCTTAAATTATTACTAATGGAGCTTGAAAAATTCACTTGACTGCTACAAGCAAAACTGTTTCTGACAGACACTGATAGGTTTTGAAGACTCTTTGCTTTCATTTTGAATACAACTTCAGGCTTTACTTTTGTGCAGAAAGCCCTCTGTCTGCTTCTGAAAGGCTAAATATTTCAGATCTGCCTCCATATCTGGATGGGAAAGGGGGCTTCTAATGCAGCCCAGAGCTGCAGAGCAAACAAGAAAAACCTCAAAGACCAAAGAGCTCGAGTGTGAGCAGGCAAGGAACAAATTCCTTGCACTATAAAAGGATACATACAAAGTTCCACTGGTACAGATTATTATTACCTTCAAGAAGCTGAATGGCTTTAAAAGGCAGCGACACATATTTCAAGCAATAATTAAGATCAGGATTTGGTATGTTTCAAGTCCTGACTGATTTTTCTTTCCTTGCCACATTATTCAAAATAAATTACTGCAAGGTGACAGAATATTGCAATATTGAAAAATTTTTCCAGCTAATACTTAACAGTAACAGCACAAAGTAAGGGGGAAAAACCAACAAACAAAAAACACCTAAAGAAAAACATGCATGGGAAAAACCTCTGAACACTCCAACTCAGAAAGCAGAAGTGTATTGTATCATGTACCACACAAGATGAGTTTTGGACACACTATGATCCCTAACAAATCTCAGCAAAATTTTTCAAATATGTCAACTATTTTTTTGCCCTGATATTTTAGCAAATACTCTTAGGTTTATGTCTGTCATACCAAACCACACATATTTGTACTCAGCCAACACTAACTGGTAACAACTACCTTCCTCCTCTTACTTTTATTTTTTTAACCTTTATCTTCCCTTATCTTTTGTTCTTCTTTCAGCAAAACGTTTTCACCTTTTAAAATATAAATATATATATATATACAAAGCACATGTATAGTTCTCTGTGTCTACTATCCCTAGCATGACAGATTTAAGTCTGTTCATTATTTGCACAGCAAACTGTAAACAGTAAATTCAGACTCCTTAGCAGCAATAATTAGCATACACAGTACAATTAAAAGAGACTCTATCAGAGAAAGTCTTGGGAATAAAATTATTAATTGTTGAGCAGCATCCATGAACACCCCACAAATTTTAAGAAGAGTAGAACAACATTTTATAAGTCAGACTTAGAAATACAGGCATTGCTTGGACAGTAACACTACAAGTAGCCACGTAAATGTAATACAACATTTCAGAGAGAAAATTGCTAATAAATTGTTTGATCATATATGTCAACATGAATTTACATTTGTGGCTTCTTTATACCACCAGCTTCTGAGGTAATCGCTGCAAATAAAGCTAATGTTTTCAACAAACCCCCAAATCACAATATCATTGCTGTTTTCATTGGTTAGTAATGACTAGATGCCCAAGGGAGTGGGGGAAACAACCCAAGAAATTTGTTTTCTGCTTTCCTGTCAGTACAAGTATTTTGAAGGCCCTATGTCACAAATTATACATTTTTAAATGCTTTTTGTAAAAATCAAACATAGCCCCTTATTAATCTTCCATATAATAAACAATAATTCCCACCTTTCCAGGTTATCAACCTCTGCAGAGCAGTCCAGGTACGCTAGAACCTGTTTCTCCAAATAAGTGTCAATGTTCTCCTCTGCCACAGAAGATGCACTGAAAACATTATGAATAGCTGAATTTGAAAATATTGCCTCGTATTTCCCATCAAACATCAACTGCAATAATGATCCACTTTCTGGAAGAGAAAAAAAAAAACCCCAACATGGAAATCAGTGTCAACTTTGAAACAGTTTTCTCTTTCAAGACCTATTAGTCTTATTCAAATTAAAATATACACCACTCTCCTTTTAAAGAATGTATCCTCATTTACCTTGCAGGGAAAGTACAGCTGCATTGAAACTCAAGAGCAGCACTAGCAGGTGTTGCTCCATTCAAAATAATTCGTATTAAAGTTACTGCGAAACACAAATGACCAGATGAATGTAAAACAAAACTTGCACTGAAATTTCAAGGAAAATAAATGGATGGCCTTACAAAATACTTCAATTATAACAAGAGGATTTTCTTCCTCCAAAACATTTTAAATGGACACTAAAATCCTATAGATAAGACAGTAATTTCCTAGACTAGAGAACTGATTTAGGGGAAATGCAACGAATCAAAATGATTCAATATTTACCAAGTTCAGTGAATAAAGTCTTATGCAAAACTGCAGAAACTGCTCTGTCCTTCATTTACATGCTTAGAATACTCACAAACAATGGGCAATGAGATTTTATCTTTACAAAATAATTATTTTGCTATGAGAACTATACTATCTCAATGAAAAGTCTGCATATATAGAGGATTTCTAGGAGTAACTATTAAGGTGGATTTAGACCCATGACTGTTTCTTAAGCCTGATTTCGAGACAAAGGGAAATCAAGAAATGCTGTACACCTAATTTGTAAGAGGCTTTAGTCCCATCAAGTTCTTGACACAGGCTACAACTTTATTCACAGAAGCTATCTTCAGATATTAAACAGTGCAATCAATACAGCAGCTGTTGGAACAATGTGACCATGTTTAAACCTGCTATTCTTGAGCAAAACCATTATCTGCCTACCCTACAGCTGTGACTACAACTCATGCAGATGTACTAACTGGTTTCTGGCTAGATGATCCAGATATTGGTAATGGTGCAGCTGAGGAAATGAGAGGTCTACATAGGGTAAGTGCCTTAATATTAATCTGAATATTAATCTGCAACTGGGGGTTGCAGCTCCCTGCACTCAGTGTTGCCATAGCTGCACTAACATCAGTAGCCAATATAACACTAGCACAGCTATGGATCCACACAAGCAGCAGCTGTGCAAAAAAGTAAGCTGAAAACCAACCTCAAGCTCATCCAGCTTAACAAGTGTTTTAAATTTTAGAAATACAGGAACACCCAGGGCAGAACCACCTTCACTAATAGCAATAGATGACTCTGTAGGAACGGGTGACAGAGAACTCATTCTTCTAATGGCTCTGCACCATACTGTTGACCAAAGTTTACTTCTGTTCTCCACAATGATCTACTTCTGAATGATGTAAGAGCTAGTGTGTGCTGTGTATTATTTAAAAAACAGTACCTGGAAGGACACATACAAAAGAATAGCAGTGGTTCCACAACACTGCTGACACCATACCCTCACAATGAATAGCAATAACAAGAAACTTTCTCCAATCCATGCTTTGGAGACACTTTCTCTCACCAAATGACAACTTCTTTATATTGGATTATAATTGCCCACACAGGCAATGCTGCAGTTTGTATAATAACTAAGGGCTGTGAGGACACATGATGGTGAATGAAGAATATTGAGGTTTTTCTCTTTCCAGTAATATAACTGTAAGCACATAAAATCTGCTTTTGATTCTTTGTGTAGCTTTTTATAGAACACTATGTGAATTTAAGATTACAGTTTTTAAATTTATTTTCACGATCATCAATAGGAAGGGCCCATGTAAATGATGACTAAGAATCATCACAAATCCCACCATTTTCCATCTCTACTGCAAGATGCCTTTCTCCAACAAGTTTTCCCTACATCTTATAACAGCACACTACTTAAAAGTACCACAAAACAAACCAAAGCTAACCTCCCACGGAAAAAAAAAAAATCATAAAAACCTGACACCACAAACAGCATGCACAACTCTCTTGAGAAAATAAGACAGATGTGACACATGTCAGTCAAACCAGCAGCCGTTCCTGGACAGTACAACGATTGAGGTCAAATGAAATGTCACATAAGGAAATAAGAGCCGATTAGCTCTGTAGGGTTGTTTTCCAAACTTCAGTAAGTGCTTAGGTAAGGATAAATGAGACTTGCAGTATGCTACAACATGGCACATGACTTGAGCAGAGCTGTATGTGTAGCCTGCCTGAAATACGGCAGTACCTTTACACGACAAAGGTTACATTTTATAAGCTGCTGCGCTCCCCTGCAGGAAAGCTGGGTCTAACCAAGTCCCCTCAAGAGACTATTTCCCATTGAGGCCTCAAGCAGCTGTGACCGAGAAACTAATAAATACAGAGCAGGCAGCTGGTGCCAGACCCTTCCTTCCCACGTTGTGTTCCAAGAGCGCGTTTCACCTCACTGCCAAGCTCCAGCAGCAGTGCTTAGGAGCCTCCCGAGTGCCGGCGTGAGATTTTGGGCGGTGGGTCTGCCGGCACCGGCACCGCTCGCACCGAGCGCGGCCAAGGCACGCTGCGGAGCTCCGGCCGCTCCTGCCGCCTCAGCCCTGCCGGCAGTGCCGCCCCAGCTCCGCCAGCCTGAGGAGCCCACGGCCTCCCCGCCCTGCCACACGGCAGCAGCCCCCGGAACCGAGCGAGGAGCAGACAGGGCGCCGGGGGGAACATGCCCGCGGGGGGAGGGAGCAGTCAGCCGCGGCCCCAGCTCAGTGCGGTGGCTCCGGACACCCACAGCGAGCGGGCACCTTCCCCACGCCGGGCCGGGACCTGCCCTCACCTGCGGCCGCGACTTCGCCCTGCTTCCACTCGAGGGACTCGGCGGCGCTGAGGAAGCCCCTGAGCAGGGCGCGCTCCAGGGCCAGCATGGTCCCGCCGCCCGGGCCCGCCCCGCTCCCCGACACCGCGACACCGCGACCCCCGCGCCCGCAGGGACGTGCGCGCTGCCGCCGCCAGCCCTCAGCCCATGTGCGCGCAGCGGCCGCAGGGAGCCGCCATGACAGCGGCGCGGGGCACGCCGGGAAGGCGCGCTGGCCCCGCCCCGCCGCGCGCTGCCGATGGCGGCGTGAGGGGAGCGCGGGGCGGCAGGGCGGGCGTGGGAGGGAGCGCCCTTGGAACCGGGGCTGGCCTCATCCCCGGGCAACAGCTTGTGAGGCAGCGTGGGTGGGCGCAGGCACGCGTACGTATCCATATGGAGCTTGCCTGGGCGATTCTCGGTGGAGATTCACGGAAGAGGTCGGGTTGGAAGGGACCACAGTGGTCAGCTGGTCCAGTGTCCATCATCCATCCTCCCTGCTCAGGCAGGGTCATCCCAGAGCACATGGCACAGGATTGCATGCGGACAGGTCTGGAATGTCCGCAGTCAGGTAGACTGCACAGCCGCTCGGGACAGTCTGTTCCAGTGCTCAGTCACACCTACAGTAAAGTTTTTCCTCACGTTTAGCTGGAATTTTTGTGCATCAGTTTCTGCTCGTTGCCTCCTGTGCTATTGCTTGGCACCGCCGAGAAGAGCCTGGCTCCATGCTCTTGTCTCCTCCCTTCAGGTATCTGTACATGCTCTGGAGAATCCTGCAGGATCCCGGGTGGTGCAGCCTGAGGCGCCCAGCACTGAGGGCAGGAAGGTCAGGACCATGCTTTGGTCACCCCTGCGTTTATTTCAGCACCTGTCCAAACGCAATGTTGATAATACTAAAATTAAAATACCTATTGTGAGATTTTGTGCTTTTTATTTTGAGGGAAAACCTCAACATTATTTTCTGTGAATAAATAGTTACTAAATGTAATTCCTTGGTAAAAAGGATTATTTTGCTGTCTTTCTGTCCTCTGCTACTTCCTGTGGGGTTTTGCCCTTACAGTTCAGTTCTGGGAGCATCTAGAAACATCTAGAAGCTGCAGCAGTATGTGGGCAGGAGTACCCATGGCAGGAATTAGTGCACTCCTGACTGGCACTGGACTGATTGTTACTGCTGATGTGAAAGATGGTTTGGGATGTTTGTCAGTTGCCACAGACTTACTGAAATCTGCTGCTTAAGTTTGCTTCCCTAAAATACTTGAAGAGTATACCTTTATTTCTCAAAGAACAATCAATATGTTTTGTTTGCTTCTAAGGATAGCTTCTGCCAGTTGGCTCAAGGGGAAGAAAGTCTTTGCAGGGCTGTGTAGTGCAGATTTCAAGATTTTAGCATGGTTCTGCCTATTATTTCTAAGCAGGAAGGAGCTAATCAAACTTTCTGATACAGGAGTCTTCTGTGAATAACCTTCATCTTTAACTTTTTTCTGAGAGTGTAAGAAGATTATCCATATGAAGTGTGCTACTGTGGGATCTGAACTAGCACATTTAATACCACCTTACAAAACACCTGTGCTGCTGTACTGGTGCAGTATTTATCTTCTGTTGCAGGGTTTTTTTCCTAAAGCTTTTTGAAACAGGTGATCTTTTGGACTACAAAAAAAATGCTAACTGTAAAAAAAAAAGAGTTTGTAAACTTCAAGCAATTCATAATAGCATAGATTTATTATTATGACATTTTAAACAGAGAGCTGCTGTTTCTAAAAGCTGCTGTCACATTATTTTTAAACTGATCCTCAATTCCATGTGCCAGGTCTCTGGTACTGCTGAGGAAAGAAGCAGTTGTGTTGTGTGCCATTTTTGAGCAGTAGTTGATTTGCTATTTGAGGAGTGGGGAAAGGGGAGGAATTGTCAAGGAAAAACAGGCTTATTGGTGTTGCAGGATGAAAACTTGCAGGATTGTGCAACCAAACTTGTGCAATTCTAAGGAGCATATTTGATGCACCTGGTGAGAGGAGGGGAGATGCAAGGCTTGAATTGGGGAATTCTATCAGTTTTTCCTGCTTTGGCTCTGTTAGTTCAGTCAAGCTATATCCCACTAACTAGTTGGTCTTTGTGAATCATCATATTTAAGGTTACATCACCTTTAGTTACAGCATCAGAAACTTCAACCTCATTGCAAGCTTGGCCCCCAGCAGACATCAGCTAAACGTTCAACCTGTATTGAGTTTTGCTGAGTTAAAGCACAGGCTCTCACTGTAAGGAGGGTGGGGGTCCCTCAGAAGGCTCCCAGCACATCTGCAGCTTTTCCAGGTACATTTGCAATTTAAAAATAAACTGTGGCTTGCAGGCTCGAGGTGACAAGGGCAAAAGGTTGGCAATTATTACACAGCTCTCGCGAGCTGCTGGCAGGATCTGTCAGGCTTGGGATGGACCTGATGCTTCACGTGGGTTGCAGTTGCTTTGCTGCACTCACCAAGCAGCTTGGTGCATCCCTTGAGTCTCCCTGACCACTTGGCCAACTTGTGCTCTGGCTTCACCAAACCCCAAAGAACATGATCACTGGGCAGTCAGTGAAATGGACGTAGAAAAGCTACACTTCAAATGTGCTAAGATAATAGTGGCTCAGAAATTCTTCTCTTACTTACAACTTTATAAAGCAGTAACAGGGAGAGTTAGTGGAGGCCACTGCACAACCAAAAAGAATGATTCAAACCAGTCATTGGGAATGTACAACAAAGAACATGGCCAGTTGCAAATAACCCTGCACAGCTCTTCTCTGGTGTTGTGGCAACTCTTCTAGAAGCTGACATTAATCTTCATTGATAATTTGGAAAAAAACATATATTAGTATTACTGTATCTCTTTTTTTATGGTGTCCATGATCAGTAAATTACTAGATAAAGAGGAAGTAGGTCTTCAGAAAATATATGCTCTGTCTGTAAAATGCAGCTGTAATATCTTAGGTGCAGTCTTCCCACTCTTAAGTTCGTTTTTGTAAAATTTAGCCATCTAGTAGAAAATCTACAGTCATTCCTGATGTCCATGAATAAATGCTGACCATTGTGCAAATGTTCCTTCTTTTTTCTCCTTTTTTCGTCACATCAGAGCATATCTTATCTGAACTTTGAAAAACTAATTATTACCTAGTTAGTTAGCAGAAATTTGCTCTGCCTCAATGACATAATATCTGTGAGTTTTCAGATGAAGAAACCAGAGCTTAGGTGGAAATAATTTACTGTTCACAACAGTATTCAAAAATTACTCTTTCATTAAATAAGCATGTCATTTCATGTCCAAGTTTGCAAGGTATTTAATGTCTTCTTATATGAGCTCATAATATTCATAAGAATCATTATCTTATGTTTTATTTTTCTAATACTGCAACATTCTCTGTCTTTGCTACCTTCAAAAAGAGAGAAGAATTTAAAATGAGATTAAAAAAAATATCAAATTACTTTCATTAACTGGATTCTCTTTGTTAGTCTGGAGAAAGAAAGCCAAACAAAATTGTTTCCAGTCACACTACATCAAACAGAATTTTTAGCTGAGAGTATTTTATTAAAGCTACATGTTAATTTTAATCTCTTTATTGCACCCACAAATGTGATTATATTTTTGAACATAGAAAGTGCATGGTTACCTGTAAGCAGAAATACGTTTTTGAGATTAGCTCACATTTAATGAAAGAGTGGATAGTTCTGGCTCTTGGAATGCATCTGTGCCACAACCAGGTCATGGTGGTTATGGTGTCACACTGACTGTGACAGGCAGCACAATGTGGGGGTGATGAGTTTCTTATCTGGAGATCCCAGCTGAATCCCCAATGGATTGTCTTTCACCAGGCAACAGTGAAGCTCTTGGGTATTCAATTCCAATTGTGCTTGAAAATCACTTGCAGTGATGCTTTTTGTGTTAAGCCTCTAAAATTTAGGGCATCTCTGTGACTTTGGACCTCAGTAAGATTTGATGTATGACTTAGGGAATAAGGACCATTGGTCATTCCTAGTTAATATGTAAGATTTGGTGAGTTCTGTGGACAAAATATGAGATGTTGTGTTAGTTACAGAATATTCCATGTGAATAAGCAGAAAATACCATATATGGTTTTTGACTATTTTTATAAGAATATAATAAGTGATTCTCTTAATCTTTCTTAGATTCTTAAAAACCTGAGTTAAATTATTACATGATTAGACATTAATACATTTTATGCAAATGGGTTTCCAGAATTGTTTTAGATCTACAGAACAGTCACCAAACTCTTTAGATGTTACAGTGTACCCTCCAGTATGATTCTTCTAACTAATTAGCATGAAGGATTAAACTTTAGCAGTGGTATTAGCTTAAATACTCTGTGGGAGTTTGTAATGAGAGGAACATAATAAGGAACATTCTGCTTGATGGGAAGTGTGTTATCCTAAAAACTTTCAGTTGCTTACAGCTTTGCTAAATAGCACAAACATCTAGTTTGATGACTTCTATTTGGAGAATGTCCCTTAGCTTGGACTTCTAAGCAAAGTAGCAAAGTAGGTGTAATTTCTCTCTTTTTAAACACAGGCACAAAAATGTTTGTTCCTGTGTTTTCTACTCTTCTGTGAAATGTGTGCTTTGGATGAGGAGGTATTTAGTAATTGGGAGTGTGGTGCCCTATATGTCAGAGAAGTACTCTTTGCCATCTCTTTTTGCCACCTCAGTTTGAATTTGTATAAGTAAAAATTCAGCATAGCTTTGCAGTGTGATAGAATTATAATAATAGAGGAATAGAGCATATGAGAACCAAATGTTAAGGCAGGAGGTTTCAGATTCTCAGGTGTCTGGAAATGACAGAAATCCAATTGTTCTAGTAAATTTGATCTAGGTAATCACTTGTGCAATATTTATGAGAAGTTAATGTTTTATGGTAATTTCAAATGCTATTTTGAACAACACAGGACATCACTGAGGATGCTGTTGGTCCTCCAAAGTTTGAGGTTGGCAAAACTGACTGCAAGTGCTAGAATTCGCAAAAAAACCCACAACATTCTAGTAAAATAAATAAGTACATTATATTGGAGGGAAGTAGATGAAGAGAGAGTATTCATACTTAAAGCACCAGTAGATCTCACTGTCCTTTAGCAACCAAGTATCTGCACTGAAATGATGTCTCATATTCTCCCTAATGAGTTTCCCCCTAAATCTTTGAAACTACTAGCTTCCTTGAGGATTATCTGTCCTGGCAAGAACAACAACAAGATAAATGTTCTCTTTCAAAACCTGCCTCAACACGCTTGTCAATATTTACTATATATTTATAACTTGACACAGTGAAGGATTGATGAGATCATTACAGTGGATTAGGATGACTCATTTCCCTGTCCTTCATGACTGCTTCTGCTGAGCTCTTTCCTTCTCCTGACTGCCCAAAGGAGAAACTCTGACGTGTTCTGAGCAGGCTTCCAGGGAGCTGGAAGAAATCAATCCATTCTTTCACAGTCCTTGAAGATGTCCAAAGGATTCTTCAAGTCTAACGAATTTTCTGTGTACTACCAGCACTCAAGTGATTTTTCATTCATCTTGCTGTTGTTAATCATTAGACTCCACAAACATTAGGAAATCTGTTTCACAATCTCTTACTTTCCACAGGCAAAATTCTTGGTACCAATAAAATCAGGGTTTGACTTTCACTGATAACTTCTGTACAATCTTTCAGATCCTACGGTAAAGTGAGTGGTATCATATTCCAATCCTCTTCCAGATTTCTTTTGGCTGGTAGGATGAAAATAAGTTCCTCAGGTTTTCCAATTGTTCTCAGCAGCAAAATTACGCCTTACTTTTGTGGCTGTGGGAAATTCTTTCTTCTTTCTGATGTTGTAGGTTTAGGAACATTCTTGTAGGGTTATCACAAGAGACCCTTGGATGAGAAAGCACTTTTTATACCTACTGTGTGCCTGAACTCTGCTGATCTATTTATATCTCCATTCTGTTCAAAGACTGACTGTAGCAATTATTAATGAAATTAGATTAGGAAATAGTAAGGGATTAGTCCATTTCTACATGTTACTTTTGTTCTGCCACAAAATAATCTGCAGGGCGTTGTGATTGTACTTTGAGCAGGAGGGTAAGGAAAACATTCATACTGTTCTCAACCTCTTCACCTGAAAGAAAAGCAGTTGCTTTTCTTTCAGTGTGTATGAGATACATACATACTTATGTAGTATCTCAGAGGAAGAGCTCTTCTTGTTCAGCTTTATGAGCAAAAAAATTATTAGCAACAGAACAGTTCTGGGTTTTGGTCCTTATCTACTTGTAGTTTTAGGATATTTGTCTGGATTTCCTAAGGCTCTTTTTGGCTATATAGTACCCCTAGGTTTCTTTATAAAGAGTGACCTGAAACAAATACAGTCATTTTATTAAAGAGCAAAACTTGTCTAAATCCAGATTTGCAGTAACAAATTTAGAAAAGAAAAATTAAAAAATCTTATGAGAAAGTTGTTAGAGATGTAGGAGTCTATTAAAAGCTGGAAAATACATTTTATCTTTTGTATGGATTCACACAAAAGGAAAATATGTCAGTGGTCTGACATCCCAGAGTGGCTTTGAATTGTCTGAATCACAGAACTGCATCATAATGACTCATTCTCATTGCATACTGACATCCCTGCTGGGAAAGAAAAGCTGTCTCTCCCTTGTAGCAATTTCAGTTTGCACATTTTTATTTTCTCCTCTCAATGAAGTTTTTGTTCTAACAGACATCTACAGTGGAGCTTGCCTTCTTCAAGAAGACAGGCACTGTTCTGCAGGTGCAGTAGGTCATTTATTGCTCTTTTAGAAGCAAGTATTCAATCCTCCAAATGGAAAAGGAACATAAAATCCTATCTACTGTTTCTAGGGACTTTGCTATAACTGAATTCCTTCCAATGTCAATACACAAGAGGATAACACAAGCAGAACTCAGATTTGTACTGTTTGTATGTGTCCTTTCTTTATAGATGTAACATCTAAACCCTTTAGAAAAAAGATACTCATCCTTATAAAACAATCTTGTGTGCAGCCACCACAAGAAAAGCCTTTCTAAAATGAGATGATCAGCCAGTGCTATGAATTCTTGGTATTTAGTTCCACTCAGCTCAGAACTATCTAGCCTGGGATGAAACAGTCCATATTCCATGATTTTTGCCACCATACATCAGTCCTAGAACAAGTGAACCAGGAATGGCACACAAAGAGTAGATACCTCACTGTATGTTGTACTAATCTCTGTGGATGTAGATGAGGCATTGTATTTTCAGGGCAGATCTCCCAATCTATGCTGAGGGCAAGGGAGCTCAATGCATCCCTTTTCCAGAAATTGTGATGATTTTTCCCCTCCTCTTACGCTTATCATCCTCTATAACCTTGGTGACATAGTGAGTGATCTGTCCTTCTGCAAAGTCACTAGAATTGTTGCTCACTGCATTTTTCACAAGGACCTTTCAGGTGAATGTTAGTATTACCGCCAAATTCTTGTCAGCACACTTGGGCTAACAGCATATGACTTAATGTCTGGCAAAAGTCCTACAGGATTTGCTTCTAAAAATTGATAAGCACTCACAAGTTGGGGAGAGATCAGGCCAAAGAGGCACAACCAAGTGCCCCCCCCGAATAAAAACATCCTTTCTTGGAACTTCCAAGGAGTATGTTTTGGGTCTCTTCTGCTATCTGTGTCTTCATACTGTTCTCAGACCTTCTTGTCCAGACCTTTTTTTTTTTTTTCTTTTTTTTTTTTAACTTAATGAAGCTATGCCTGGACTTTTCTTACACAGGAAACTGAAGCTTAAGTTATCTTTTTCAAATTTGCCTTTGGAGTTGGCAGTAATTCTAAGGCTGAGCTATAGATTCATCATTCCCATGCTGGATGCTCACATGCCATTTCAACCTTCAATGCTGATAAACTTTGTAAAACTGTTTAATTTTTCCTTCATTGTCAAATAATCCTTTTAGAACTTATTTATAACTTCTTTGTTTCACCAAGAGCTTTCTTGAAGTGATGGAATATATTTTTCATTTATGCATTAGATTTTAAGGATTATTTTTTTAAATTGCTGAAATCAAGTGTGTGATCATTTCATTGAGGAGATTTTAAGTTAAGTAAATGTGTCATCTCAGGATCTGTGCTCAGAAACAAATACATTTGGATTTCTTGACCCTTAGGAACAGGTGTATTTGTTTTGGTTTGCTGTTTTTCTGACAATGGAGAGTTAGGGAACCAGAAGGTTCTCTTAAATTTCTTAGCTTATTTTTTTCCCATTAATCAGTAATTCTCAAGTTCTGTACATTTTCTTTGTCAAAGTTTGGTATTTTCTTTATGAACTAGCCTGTGAAAAAAGAGTTATGATGGTATTTAGTCAAAAAAGGGAAGTCTTCGGGGAGTTCATGATAGTGTTCCCATTTGTGAAAGTTGCTATAGAAAAAGACACAATGTTCAGCACACACTCAGACTGTCACGGTTTTCTGAAGCTGCAAGCTCTGCCTAAATGATCTCCTGATGAAGGTTTTTCCTTGTGATTTTGTCTCCTCTGAAGTTTTTCTCTGAGCCATGAATCCCCATGATACAAGACAGCTGCATTCACATTTGATGACTATGAAATACCACATAGCGCAGAACATTCTGGCATAACTTTCATCAGTACAGACCTTTCCTGGACTGCTCCATTGAAGCTGTAGTCAGGAAAAGGGGAACAAGATCAGTCATGGATGGTTGTGATCTGATAAATAAACATATTTAAAACCATGTGTCCCATTTGCAGTGCTGCTCAATCCTACTATAATAGTTTTAAATGATTTTAGAAAAATGATTCAAAGCATTTAATCAAATGCTTCTCAAAAAACCCCCACCAACAAAAACAAACCTTTTCCCCTCTTCTTCCTCTGCTGTTTTAGCTTGTTATCTCAGTCCCCACTCTGCACCCTGGCAAAACCCTAAAATGAGTAATGTCTCATTGTGAGAATGACACCTGCATGACCTTAAAAAGACTATGGAGAATTACAGCTTTGATTGGAAATAGCTGCTACTCTTTCTTGGTGTGGGTTTTTTTTTTTACAGTTAGTTAGTATTCAGTCTTAATGGTGTTTCATCTGCTGAAATAATGCTTAATTACTTTTCTATAAACTTAACAGTGTAAGCAACCATTGTGTGTTGCTTTTCTTCTTTTCTCTAGATAAACATAATTTTAATAGTTGAATTTAGTTTGTAGAGTTGAAATTGAGACTGGCTGGTATGGAGCCAGATTCTGATAGCATCACAGTGTGGTACAGGTCAGGCCTTAATTTAGTCTGGCTTCTAGTGTGAATGGATTCTCCTCTAATGTCATCTCTCTGCTCCTGACATAGAATAATGGCTAGTTCTATTTACATCTCATTTTCAAGCCACAAAATTCCTGCTAGTACCAAAAAGGCATCAAAGGCAGAGGATAAAGATAGTGACCTCTCTATAATTGAATTATTTCTGCGAGAATGAAGGTGGGTGTTGGGGACTTAATCTTTGTCCCACTCAAAAATAAAGGTAAGATTAAGTCACCTAGTTAGTGCAGCAGTACATATTTGTTATGCCTTGAAGCCCTCTGGTTTCTAACTTAGAATAGTTTGGGTTGGAAAGGACCTTAAAGATCACTGAGTTCCAACCCCATGACCACAGGCAGGGACACTTTCCACTAGACCAGGTGGCTCAGAGCCCCATCCAATCTGGTCTGGAACATTTTTTATTTAAATTAATTACTTGCTAAATTTCTGAACTTCAAGGAATCTGCTGCAGGTATTTAGAATGTGAAAGCTAAGTTTTGCAGAGCCTATAGGTCCTTGTTAGAGAAGTTACACCTAGCTTATACTTGTAAGTAATATTGTCTCTTTCGGTTTTAATCATGTTTTCCCCCTTCTAATTCCTTACATTCCCTTGCAATGATTTTTCCCTTAAAGTCCTTCTTGACAGAGTAACAAAGTGCATTTTCTCCATGTGTCTGTTTGTGTCTCTATCAGTTAATAAGCCATACTGTCCTCTATTTCTGGCAGTCAAATTTCTGATGTTTCCAGGTTTATAATTACTTATTTGGGAACTCTGCTGCTAGTTTTGTTTTGTAGTATTTGCATTATCTTCTCCTTAGTGCTTATTGGGATTTGAGCTTTATACACATGGGCTCTTTAATCACCATTTTTTGGCATCTTAACATCTTGAATTAATTTAAGCAGATGAAAGAGATCAATAGGTAAGGTCTTAAATATCCTTGATAGCCAGATGCTCCTATATTTCCCATGCAGAAATCTTCCATCTGCTGTCAGGTTGACAAATGAACCCAGTTTTGAATGTGTCCCCTGTTTGCTTTAATGGCTGAATGTTCAGATATTCCAAACTCTTATGTTCTGTCTCTGCACAAAAGTGCATAGGCCTAAATGCAGACAAGCTTTATCTTTATCATATAGTACAAATTTGATTTAGATATGTAAAATAGTTAATTCAAATAGTTTTAAAACATTTTAAAATAACTTCAGACTCAAATTCCAAATGCACATGCTTTTAGCTGCTTCAGACTTGCACAAGGGGCACTGAGGAGAGGAAGACGAGAAGCCTATTTCAGTAGCTGGCTTTTGAACTCTGAAACTGAAAATTTAATTCTTTGTCACTTGCATTCCCTAGCATTATTTGCTGAATTTGATATAAAGTTGCTATAAATTAAAACTTTCTTCCTTGGCATGTGCAGAGATATTTCAGTTGGTCTTAGATATTATTGCATTATTCCAACCTACAAAAACGAGCTTAAAAAAAAAAATCTATAGGAGGTACTACATACTCTGATAGTATTTGTGGTAGTAACTGGGATCAAAATACATGCTCTGCCCTGATGTAGGAAGGTCCCACACCCAAAATGTACAGAGTGCCTGTTGTCACTGTATAAATCACTGTATAAATCACTGTATAGTTGGAAGGTAATACAACATGTGATAGCAGAATTTAAACGACATTATAAACTATCTTAACATCATACTGCTAGAACAATGGTTGTGAAATTCAATACATTAGATATCAAAGATTTTATTGTTGCTTAATGACTTAGAAATACAAAAATAAGTAAATCCCACAGGTCTAAGCACAGCCAAAATCTCTGCCAGCATCTAATTTGGAAAGATGCCATTTATCCTCCAGGAAAAAGTCTTGTCAGCAGCTTGGACCAACAGTGTTCAGACTCACTGCCTAAGTGAATAGGCAGTATACTTGAGAGTCTATTGGATGATGGTGACACATAAAAATACATTAACTAACCCTAATAATGGGATAATACCAATATCTTGGTCCTACATGTGACTGAAAATAAACAGAACACTTTAATATAAGGGGGCAAAGAGAAATTATCGAGCCCCTTTAGTATGGTCCTTAATAGCCTGATTACTAAAGGAAAACCGATCCATGCAGACTTGTCTCAGTGATTGCCCTCAGTTAATACTCTCAGAATGCACTGGCATCGTTCAGCCAAACTGGAAAACAGAGGCATAAAAATTACCTTCTAAGATTATGGTTTTTTCTAGGTTTGTGAAAGAGCTGGATAGATAAGGAGAGGAGAAAGATAATAGTCATAGTTTTGATCCTGCATGAAAACTTTTATATCACTATGTAACAGAGAACTCAACCTTGGGAGGGAAAGGGCTGTGGGAAAGGGAAACATTAAATGCCCTGAGAGCAGAAAAAGCTTTGGTTGTAGCTGGCAGTCAACTGAGGCACAAATCAGTTGGAGGCCACACCTCGCTAACCTTTCTGTCTGCAAAACTCCTGATTTAATTATGTCACCATGATCCTTAACATTACTGCTTACAGCACACAAATTTGAGGACCATTTCCTTTTCCCAGTAAATTTTTCTGTCTCTTAAATTCTCTTTGCATAATGTATGGGTTTTGTACTTAGAACTATTACTGTTTTTCCTGGGTTGTAGCATCCAGGTTACACCTCGGCTAAACTCTGCTGCCAGTGGCAATGCAAGCCACTGTCATAGTCTCTTATCCTGTGTTGCAATTAATGGCATGACTTCATTTCACAACCAGCTTACATTTAATCTTCTTTTCAGCAATAAAAATGCGCAGCTTCAAATATTCAGATTCCAGTTCTAAACCAGAATTTAGTTCTATAACTCATGCTGATGTTTTCTAGGGAAGAAGAGGAAGATGATTCTGGTGTAGAGTGATTTTCTTTGTAAAGTTCTCCTGTGTTTGTGATTGTGGTGTTAATCACTGTCAACATGCTCTGAACTTTCTAACGTTGGGAATGATTTTCTCCAGGTTACTAGCACAGTCCTGAAAACAAAATAGCTAAAAAAAAATCCTAGCTAAAGTGAAAATGTGAAAGGGAGAGATGAAAGAGAAAGACTTGACATTTTCTCTCTTGAGCCAGATTTGCCCAAATCCTTGGATTGCAACATTGACAATTATATTCTTTTGTCATTTCTTAATTTCACTTGAGATACAATATATATTATTAGTGAAATACCATTGATTAGCAACAGGACTTAACAGGGGTGTATGAGTAAGATATGTAGCATCATCTGTGACCTTGCAGTTTATCATTTAAAGGAAAAAAAAATTGGGAGAAAATGAAACAGTCCCATAAAACACCCTAACCACACCTGCCTTTACAAAGGACAGCTTGATTTTGCCATTAAGTTTGTATATTTAAATGAAAGCAAAATTTAGTGCTTCCACAGGGGCACCTGCATGGCAGTTCCCAGCTGCAGTAGCAGTGGCTGCATCATTCCCACATTTAATGCTTTGTTTGGACCCAGAAACACAGCTGTGAAATCATGGAACAGAGCTTTAAGAAAGGCATTCCTGTTTCTCACTACGTAACAAGTTACAATTTTTAAAATGGTGATGGAGAGGGCAGGGTTTCAGTCTCTGGACAACTGAGGTCAGAATTTTCTATTTTGAAGCAATGGTAACAGATTAAAGCCAGTCAGAAATAACCAGGTTTAAAGGATTTTCCTTTGCACATTTATTTACAAAACTTTCTCTCAGGCTTCAGAGCTATGGTGATAGTAGAAGTCAAGAATAAAATATTTTGTGTTGTTGCTTTTCTGTAAAAAAACCCTAAAGCAAATTAGAAAGCATAAGATGTTACCACTCTTCAGCTGCAAAATTTGCATGACTCCTAAATCAGTTTGTAGCTAACTTCACATTTTAACTCAGGAGAAAGTGAAGTTCATCATTCACGGTAAGAACAATTCTAGGTAACATTGAAAACTTCTGAAAGAGCCCACCAAGAACTTGGGGCCAGCCAGGCTTTTCATTGTCCTTTTTACAACAAAAAGCAGCAACCGTGGCCAAAAATAACCGCAGAAAAATATATACTGTGGAAAACTCCAGTCTCTCTCAAGGATTCATAGAAAAATTGTTTGCAGAATATGAGTAAGATGTGACTTCGGTATCTTGATTTTTTTTTTTTTTTTTAAACTCCAAACCCAGCTATTCCTCTTTTGATCTTTTTGTCATCCTAATGAGTTTATCTCTATAGCAAAAGGAAGATACATTCAAATACATATGTAAGCTAGGAATCTAATTCAAGATAGAATAGTCAGACACAGAGAAAGAATCAGCTCTTAGAAATAATGACCTCCCAGTGCTTCCACAGTCTTCACAGCTTCCCTAGGCATGAGTGAACTCACAGCCTCTAATTTGTGCCTTTTTCAAGAAGATGGAGTAAAATATAATTGAAATGTAAACAAAGCCAATGTTAAAGCTAATGCAGCAGTAGTAGTCTGCAGGGTTTTTCAGCACATGCTCCAGTGCTATTGTAGCCAGATACCTGCTCTTGGAAAATCTTACAGATTTCTCAGGTAGAATATCTGCCTTTGAATTCTCTTATGATTCTTGCAAATGAACCTCATCCTTATTGAAATGACTAGTTAAGAAATAAAAGACGCGTCTCTGACAAATATTGCCTTGTGGTTCAGGACACTGGTTTTATGTATAATACTGGCAGCCATGTGAGAAATTTGGCAAGTTCAGCACAGGATAATCTTTAAGCTGGGAGTAGCTTGGATGAAGCCACAGGATGAAATAAAACCAAGAATTATTTATCTTAAAAGGGATTCATCTGCATTCAGCCCATGTAAGAAGACAGTGACAGTTTTTTCTCTGATGTTGACAGTGCAGTTCAGTGCCAGCAGCCTGAGCTTTGCTTACAGAGTGCTCATGTAACAGAGCACTTGCAGTTTTTCCTGTTTGTCTAGATATTTTTTATAGAAGACATTTAAATACCAGTTTTAAAGCTAATATGAATGAAGGATGAGGCCCTTTCTTTTTGAATTTCCAAAGCTGTGTGTTGTTTGTCCATATTAAAATTGTGCCTCTGATAGGTTCTGCTGTTCTACTCACTCTACAAACACAGCATAAGAGGTTTGTCAGTTCCAGGGAAAGTCTGATTTCAACACTGCAACCAAACTGCTTTGCTAACTCATTGCCTGGGAAGTAATTTTGTAATTTTTAAAGACCCATATGAAAATAGGGACCAGAAATCTTAATCAAAACAGAAGATTTTGGTAGCAATCCTTGCTCTGGGTCTGGCAGGCAGTAGGAAGCTCTGGCTGTTCCTCAAGGCTGGTGAGGTGGGAGAGGAGATGGGGGCACAGAGCTGGCAGAGCAATGTGCCCTCCAGCTAAGGCCCACTGCCCACAGTGCCTGAGCAAGGCAAGCCCACAGACAAGTTCAACCATGTTGAGAACATTACAAAAACTCACCAGGTCCAAGGTCAAGCCAGCCCAGGGGTTCAGTTCAACAAAATCCATGGCTTTGGCAGAGCTAGAAACCAACACCAGCTCAACTCAGCTCAGGCAAATATTAATGCCCCTGGGCTGGGTTTAAATAATGCTCCTGAGCCCACAGGAAGAGGTGTGTGTGGAAGCCCCAGGTGGGGCTGGTCAGGCTTGTTAAAGTCTATCAGTGTTCTGGGGGTCCTGACAAGACTCTTTCAGTGTTTACGATATAAGATGTACTTGGAGATGCTGTGGAGAACTAATGTAGTAAAAGGCAGAGAAAACAGTGTTTTCATAAGTCAGCTGTGTAAACAGCTGCATCTTGTCGGATTTTATCTTTCTAATGAAAAGATCTGAGTGCTACATAAATAACGGAAATTGCTGCAAACCCTCCATGGATTTACAATCAGGACACTGCAGGAGCTGTCATGGTAGATCCTGGAAAAGGATGAAAAGAAGAGTGTTGAGAAGTGGCATCGCAGACAAGCCTGGAAGGGTTTTGTTTTAGTTTGTCCATAATGCAGTGTGAAAGATGGATGAATGTGTTTGTGGAGGAAAGGGTAAACAGGCAATGGAAATGAACATTGCTGTACCAGTTTACACACGTGCATTAAAAACTCTAGTGCCTTGTTCAGGAGGTGATGAATAAGGGGAAAGGGTGGACATATAAAAGGTCTGATACATAACTGTTACTGACAAGGAAAATAATTAGTAAAGGTAGCATTTTGTGCTGAGAGTCGTGTTTGGGAAGAACCTCCATGTAAATTGTGGCAGCTCTGCAGGTAGAGGTTAAGCATCTGGACAGGAGGTTCAGGGGTTGATCAAGACTCCTTTGAAGTCTGCTTTATTTCTTTGGAGTGCAATAGAATTTTTCAAGCAAATGAAACCTAGTCCATGTTCTTTTCTCCCCCAAAAAATTTACATCCTTTTCTCTAAAACACCTCCTGTTTGTCTTGGAATAAAGAGCTTTTCAGCCTCATAGCTCAAAACCAGGGCAGATGGTGCCCTTGCAGAATTTCAATAACATATCAGCATGTTGTCACCTGTAAGTGCAGTGGTTAGAGCAATTCTGCAGTGCAGTCACTGGGATGTCAAAAACAGAGGAAAAAGAAATTTTAGTCCAGCAAATGCTGCATAGAACAGTTTTGCAAATTGCTTAATGTTATTCTTTGGCTTACCACAGTGCACTTGGCAGAAATTATTAGAGAGAGACACATATACAGGGTTTTAAAAAAAAAAAAAGTAATTGATTTCTGCATGTAGTAGGTTGAGGGAATTAGAGGGAATTTAATATATCCATAGCTGGCAGGTTTAATTTGTCAGCTTTTAGCATGGCTTTAGAGGATAAGAGGCCTCAGTATTACTTTAAAACCCATACTTATCATTACTAACATCAAGGAGTACAAAAGTTTGAATACTCAGTTTTCTTAAAGTAAACACGAAGTTGACAGCTACAGTCTGTCCCTACACTTAATGCAAGATGGAGAATGTGTACATACATTTTTCTTCATTTATGTTACTGCTGTCATTACCATTTAAATGGAACATTGACATATTGCTGAAGTGAATTGTTTCAAATACTGAATTCCATTGTATATTTTCTTCTTAAAAGGGGCAGGAAGGTGAAGAGCCTGAAAAAGAATGCAGATGGAACATATTTAGGGTGCCATTTTAGGAACAAATGGTGAAGCTTTTACTGGTAACCCAGAAAATACTGTATGAGTTAAGAGAATTGGGCATCCAAATGTAAGTTCTAAACACTAATTAAATAACCTGGAGTGAAGGGCCCTGTGTTTCCAGAAGAGACCATTTTTTAAAAGACATAAACCAAGGGGGAAGACATGAGCAGGGGGAATATAGAAGGGAAAGAACAATGCAAACATTGGAAAAGGTGATAGTTTTTGCAGAGATAGTGTAGTTAGTGAGAGCAAGATAAGTGAATGAGTGGGAAGAATCTGTGAGATGATAAAGGGAGTTGTGCAGGGAAACAACACTTGAGAATACAATAGACTGATTGCTGCCAAGGATTGTTCTCATTTAAGGTGGCATCTTCTAACGTGCCAGGGAACCAGTATGCAGCTACAGCTAATACAAACCCCTTGATGCTGCACATGAATCTATTTCCTTTCCCCTGTATCAGTATTGATAAATTAATGAAGCTCATCAGAAGGACAGAGACTGTGTCATACCTGTCAGAACAAGGCACGATTATTTAATTTGATTTTGCTTTCCTGTCATGATCAGTGGGCTTGCATGCAAGTACTGCTATGGAAACACAATCTCCTTTTATGAAGGTAAGAACAGGAGGAAAGGGAAAAAAGAAGATTTATTGTCCCTGAGGTGGTTGGTTTTTATTTTGAAGTGTGATGTGGGAGGCAGTAGGATTCCTGGACAATATGCAGAAGTATAGAAAAAGAAAGATTTCTTTTTGTTTTCTGTGTGTTTTCAGGAGGCTTTACTGGTGATATTTGTTTGGTTTGGGTTCTTTGGGTTTCATTTGTTTGTTTGGTTTTGGGTTTTTTGTTTGTTTTGGTGTGGTTGTTGTTTTGGTTTTGGGTTTTTTTCCCCTGTAATGTGTACAAAGGTTTTCCTGGTGCAAAGTCATATTAATGGTATGCCTTACCCCAAAAATGTATTTCACAGTCCATATAGAGGAATTTAAAATTGGTGAGCTAACCAAGCTGAATAAAAATGAATACGCATCACTGGTAAAATAATTAGATGTATTTCACCAAGAAACTGTTCTGTTGTAATAAATTACTTTAAGGATCAATTGAAATATATTCATAGATTTTTTATTCTTTTTTAACAGAAAAGGAAACTGAAAGTTATAAGGTAAGTTTGAAAATGGGCCAGGCAGAAGAGCTGAGGCTTTACTTGCATGAGCAGCTGAGTGGCCAAACAGGTCACTGCCTCTGAAAATGAGAGGTCTCAAAAGCCTGCCCTCCTGCCTTGCTTCCATCCACACTGCCCTGTCCATTCCCTGGAGTCTGCAGTTCCCAACAGGTGCCCCTTTGTTCAGGCAGCTTCTTGTCAAGCTGAGGACAACACTGTCACAGTGATGGCAGTGTCAGATGAGCACCAGAGCTCAGCTGGCAGCTCAGCTCTGGAGTGCTGGAGAGCACCTCATTCAGGCAGCAGTGACCTGCTAGGTCAAGTCAGGCCATCCCACATGGCTGTGTGCTGTGCTTCAGGATGAAATGGATCATTAAAACATTTGTGTTAACCACTGTGCTTAACATTATACAGAAATAAACTGCCCCAACAGAATTGCTTCTCCTTTGGAGTCAGGTGATTAAGTATCATTTGAACACGAAAAGAAACAAATAATGAACAAATCCATACTTTTGAGACTTAATTCTCTTTTGCCCAAAGTAAGTTTTCTTCATGGTGGTATTTGTTTCTTTGGAGTGTCTGATTTCTAAGCTAAGATATAGAAGTCTCATGTACAAAATCCTGGCTTTGAAGTTGCTGACTGGGAAGTTGAAAGAGCCACAGCCCTGTAGGACCCATTTTATGAGCTGGATAAATGCTGAGGGGATATCCAGCCTTCTGTTTTATCAGTGTAGAAAATGCATGTTTTAAAAGGGACTTGGTTTTTCACTGCAGCTGTTCTGTCTGGGCTATTGCACACCTCATATTAGATCAGCTGTGAGGAAAGAGAACTTCTCTGCCTCACCCAGCAGGGCTGTGGTTATACATACCATGACTACAGCAAGGAGGAGGGATTAAAGCTATGTGAAACAGTTTTTTACGTATTTCCCCTAGGTTTTTTTTATCTGTTTTCTCCAAAGGAATAAAAAAGAGCAAATAGAAAAAAAAAAAAGTTTGAGTAAAACCAAAGTTGGTAATTTCTTCCAAAGCTTGACTTGAAATCTTATAGAGAGAAATGGGGAGTAACAGCTTGGACTTCAAGGTTTGGTGCCAATTCTTCCATTTTCCATGATGCCATATATATATTTATTCTACAAGGCTGCTGCAGGATTTCAGAAAATAATTGCATTTTAGCTAAGGTATAGGCTGTAATTCAGACAAGGTTGCTTGTTTTCGTAGGGGGAGAAATAAAATACTATTTCTCTCCTGTACTACTGCTTCATTGTTTGAGGATTCTTATGCACATAGCCAAATTAGATGCAAAGCTAATTTTGGTTTAAAGAATTTATGTGTTCAACTATATGTGCATGTACAAATGGTGAACTTGAAGCCCTAAATTTCAAAAATTATGCTTAAAAAAGGGAATAAATTAAAATTTGCAACATTAATTATTATTTTAATAATCTTTTACAAACCATTAGCTGGAGCTTGATTTTTATTCTAGAAAGGTTTTGGGTTCTTACTGGATCATTTTTAAGCCGTGTGTGTATTTTCTTAGTCTGTAAAAGTGTGTCTGTGTCAACACAGTATTTAGGTCTATTTAATGAAAATTAAAATCAAATTTTACTCTTTAGCAGCTGACATCAATCATGTCCTCTCTTTCCCCTCCCCCTGCCCCCCATAACCTTTAATGCTGAACAATTGTTCCAAAAGGAAAATTTATTTGATCACCTATTTCAATTCTCTGACATCATTCTGTCATGGCAATGAAGTGATTTACATGGAAAAATGTATTACCTCTGCTTTTAGACATAATGAGTTTATGATGATTAATGGTTTTACTGCAGGTATGAGAGAACCTGGAAATGGCCAGCCTTTTAAAAGTGAAACATGACCTATGCTCAATTTTCCTCCTTATTTTCTTCAGTTCTTGTAAAATGGTTTTGGTTGTCAGTAAATTAAAATGTAGAAATTATGTCTTGTAACTGAAGTAAGCTATAAATGCTGGGGTATCCATGGTAACAACACTACAGAACTGCAACTAGAGACAAAAGGGAAAAAGCAATCAGCTTGAAGCATGGAATCCAAACCATCATGATGGCAGGGGACTGAGATCACATATTCCATGAGGAGTCAAAGTCCTCAAGGAAGGCACATGTTTAGTTTGGGGAAGAGCAGGCTAAAGGATGATGGTCTCCAGCTGTCCCTCCTGCTCACCATTCCTATGATTCTAAAACACAGTTGACTTTGGGCAGAGAATTTGGAATACAGAATGGTCATATGAATGGTGAAATAGTATTTTAACAGGAAAGCATGGAGCAAATAATTTTTTCTGATGCATACCTTAAAATGACACTTGAAACATTTCCTTTAGCTTTATACAGAGCTGGACTTTTCCTTAGATGTCATATAAATAACAAGTAATACAACAAGGCCTAAACTAAGACGAGAAGATGATGCTGAATAAGAACTCTGAAATATTTTCTTTACATATGTTAACTGAACTAAAACCCAAAGGCCATTAGGGCAAAAGCTGTTCAACTATAGAAAGACTTAAATTCAGGAAAAATGTAAATAGTTTTTATGTAAATGGCATTTTTGTTCCAGGGGGCTTATGGAACAAAATCACTCCTAAAAAGAAGGCAAAGGCTGAGGTGAACACTGCTGGCAATTTAATCTGCATGGAGACTTTGCATCAGTCACAAAATGTAATATTTGAGAATGACTAGAGAGTAATTTCTCTCTGACAGATCGACTATGCTTTGCTGTGTGCTTCGCCTAATCCCAGGCTGTGATGGATGCTGGGGCACTGAGCACTGTTCTGCTACCTCAGTGGAGCCTTGGTGCCTTTCAGTGTTTAGAAAAGTGTAAAATGAACTATCAGGGAAAACTAAAAGCTGGATGAATTTACAGTTGTGGCTTATCCTTAGTGACATTGACTGGACAACTGTCTTGGAAGGCACACTTGGCAATGGAAAATAACTTGCTGTTGGATTCTGTGCATGAAAACGCATTTGCAAGTAAAGCAAAAATGTGTTTAAGGTAGTGATTAAAAATACACAACTCATACTAACATTTTCAGGAAGACAGCAGTATCACAACAAGCATTTAAACTGTGTTATTTTTATTCAGATGATTAATCCAAGTCCTCCATTAGGCATACAATGAATTTAGCATTCTACTGCAGTTCCCTATATGCAATCTAGGAATTTCAGCACTGTCCCTCATTGATTTCTGCTACCAGTACAGGCTCTTGAGGGCTCTTCAAGACAGAACTGTCTTTCCTGACTTACACAGTTGTTTATCAGGAGCCATGTACTGTTGTTCTCCTATTATTTGTTCAAATGGCTTGGCTTTTCCTCTGATACAAGTTATTGATGTTTAGTTCCCTGCTGTGTGATGTTCATTCATCTGGCTATTTGTTTTCTCACATGAATGATTTCCTTGGAGGGAGAGTTAGAAAACAGTGAAAGGAGGTTTACCACATCAGTAGGTGGTGCAGATACAAAAGGGTATTTTGTTCTTTGGTTCACCTTTGCTTCAGTCACCATTTGCTCTCATCAACAGCAATTCTTTGGCTCTGAGTGTACACAGTGTACATTTGTAGTGTTGCTTGCTTTGTTTTTTAACTAGCGTGAAATTTGTATGGAACTAAATCGATGGTTGGATGTAATTTCCACCTTGTTTTCCCTGTTCTGTCAGATGGATCAGGTGGTCTCTATTAGACCCTTCACGTTGCTGGTGTTGAAATCTCCCAGGGACCTGTATTGGAGCAGTGCTCAGTGTCTGTGTGACAAGCCTGCACAGTCTGTTGCCTTTAGTGACCATGAGGCAACTGGGACATGTGTTGAATTGAATCTGATTTTTTCCCCCTAGTTTGAGGTTTCTCAATCCCACATGCTGTGGCAAAATTCAGCCAGCCAGATGGTCACATGATTTCTCTTGTGACTGCTGCTTTGCTGTAGGCCAGCCCCTGTGAATTTTATCTATCAAATCAAGTTTTTCTGATTGAAACTGCCTCAGAATACAGTTGAGATTTGCAGAGTGACTATCTGGTAGCTGAGAAGATGGGTTCTGTTAGCAAGCACATCATTTCCTTTCCAGCAATCCTGCTGCTGGCTGTTAGGTTTTGATCTGCCATGTCACCTCCATTTCCTCTTGCATCACTGCCACAGTACGTTGCCAGCAAACAGCTGCAAGGTTTTCAGGACAGCCTGAACAGTAGCTGTAGCCAGGATGGAGGCAGGCACTCACATCCAGCAGACCATTCCCAGCCACTGTGTGCAGGGATCTGGCACCCTGGATTCCCTCATGTGAGAATGCTGGTGCTTGGCTAGGCTGGCTGTACATGTGATGATGGTGGCCTCGTTACAACCTGAATTAACCACACTGGTACTCCTCCCGCACTGTTAAAGAGTTGCTGCCATATTCCAGGCTTAGAATTGGGCTGCACTGGAATTCAGCTAAGGCCATCTTCTTACAAGCTGCTTAGAATACTTGTAGAAATAAGTTTATTATTGAGAACTCTGGAATAAATCAAGAAATTTGGACTGAAAAAGTCCTGGAAGTTTGCATTGATGTGCTTATTCCTAATTTAGATAGGGGCAAAAATTTTGTGTGGCTGAAAACTTACAATTTCAAGGTGAGAGAACAGGACTTCTGGAGACACCCAAGCCATTGCTTAGGAGCAGATTGCAAGACATTTTCTGTTGGTATTCTGTTTCTGAATCACATGCTTGTTTAAATATCTGAACAAAAACAGAAAGGATGGAAAAGGCCCCCAAGTTTTGCTTTTCCCATTTGCTCTTCCAGTAAATAAGAAAATCCTTAATGAAGCAACATAGAGTCCTCACAGGTGGCAAACTGGATCTTTTATAATGAAATTTTTAGTTTGCTTTCATTTTCCAGTTTGGGGGTATTGCAAACATATGTGTTCATATGTTTGCTATCAGGGACTGGGATGTGGTTGTTTTCTACTAATAGAGCTTTATGCAGTTTATGAACTACAGAAGGCTTTGTGCATGTGTGTGGATGGGGGCTGGTAGGTGAGCAGGAAGACACTGAATGGAGGTGCAGCACAAGTAAATCTAAAAGAGAATGCAGTAAGTGGTTAAGCTAAAGTCTGGAGCCCAACAGTGGCAACAGGAAAGTGTCTGCAGGTTTTTAAATGTAGTGAGACATGGTATGTTTGAGAAGCACGTTCCTCGTGTAAAACCATGTCTGACTCATTGCTCTAATACCTCAGTAGATTAGCCTGCTTGTTATTTTTGCAAATATATATCTATACTTCATTTAAGTATAATTTCAGACATTACTCTTGTGGTTTAACAATTCTACTCATGTGCAAGCCTCACCAAAGTTGTCTCATTCCTAAATATTTTTGAGGATGGCAGTAACATGCCTTTTCTTATTCCCAGATTTTCTCAGGGCTGTGCTTGCACTGGTCCCCAAGATGAACTCAGCTATCTTGCCATCAGAAGCAGGGCTGATAGATGGCCCTGCATGCTCTCTGACTGATAAAGAACCTGCTTCTCCCCTGTTTAGACTTTTAACTAAACAATCTTAAATACAAAATTATGCTATGAGAATTACAGAAATGTTCCCAGCTCTAGCATTTGAAGATGATATTATTAAATAATACAGATATTATGGGCACTCTTAATGCAAAGGGTAAGTTGCATTAATACACCTGGAGAACTAAGTGGACCAAGTTATTATTTTTTGAGAGGCTAAACTTTGACTCTGAGGCAAGAAGCACAGAGAGGAAGAGACTGCAGCCTGCAGAGGTGGCAGGTCACAATATGAAGAACTCTCTCAATCAAGACAGAGCATTGTGGTTTGGGATTTGTTTTCTGAGCCTTTATTAAACAGAGGCAGTGGTGAGATTACTTGAGACCTCTGCTATAGTAATTTGATGGGCAGATAATGTATTTTCTGCCTTCATGGTTTAGGAGAATAAAACAAAGGCAACAACCAAATCTCTGGAGAATTAAAATGTTTTTACTTGTCAGTCATTTTAGTAATTGTGGCGCTTACTTTTACCACCTCAGTGTATTTCAGAAAGCTCATTGTTGTGATATAAATGCCCAGTTGCTCTTACTAATGCTGTCACTATCTATGGAGAAGGAGAGCAAAAATAAAGCTCAGAAAACTTTTCAAGACAAATAACTGCCAGACTGGATGCACTTATACACAGACAGATATGTATGTGTGTTTGTGAACAAAAAATTGAGAAGCAGATCTGAAATACCTTCTGTACCTTGTACTTGTTCCTTATGGTAAGACAAATGAAAATCTGTGTCTCCTTTCCTTTGAAAAATGCTTTTAATTTCTGTTTTCTATGCAGAGAGCTGAAATTCCAAGGAGGCGAGTCCACATGGTGGAGACTGGCTTCTGAAGAAATAAATAAGGAAACACCCGTAAATCACACTAATACAAAGGCAGCATGGAGTTTAGAAGTGAAGAAAACCTGCCTGAGAAACTCCAACAGAAAATCTAAGCCTAAATAATTCTCCTTTACAGGGATCAGAATAACATAGTATAGCCCTGGCTTAAATGTAGGTCAGCTGGGTTTGTGTTCAGGTATTTACAGGCAAACAAGATAAATTAATAATATGGTGGTTTGTTTATCAAGTTTTTTTCCTCAGGACATAAAACAGAACATTCTTGAAGTGCCACCAGAAACATTTTGGGGAAGAAAAGTAATGGATGACATAGCTGGAAAAAAGGACCATTTTGTAGTAATGTTTTCTTAACAATGTGATCCTGCCAGAAACTGAATGCCCTATTTGATGCAGCCATCAAAAGTAGTAGAGTACATTTCCTGTATTGTATGGGAGCTTTCTCTTTTTTTAAACTTTTTTAAAGCAAAGAATAGAAGCTCCACTGCTGCTAAACACTGTTAGCCAAGCACAGCACTGGCACACTCACTCCAAAGGTCCCTAGAAGTGATCAGCAGCCCAACGCCTTACCTGTGTCAGCATGATTAACTTGCAGATGCACAGTCTCCTCCCCTGGCTGGCAGAGGTGCACAGTATCTGCCTTGAGCCTATGTAAAAGATTTACAGAAGAAAAGTAGTAACAAAGCCCAACCAACAATGCCACACAGGTCACTGCAGATCCAGTTGATCTATAGTCACACACATTTTATTCTGCTTTTACCTAAACATTTAACATGTCATTACTGGAGTAAAACTTGGAAGTTGTTTACAGCTTTCTTAGGTTTTAAATTTTCTTGTTTTGATTGTTTTTTGTTTTCTTTTTTCTAGATTGTCATATTTGTTTTTTCCTGTATAGGAGCGGTAGCATTGTAGAGAAGCATTAATCCATACATTTATGCACATCCTTTACCCGGACGAAATTCCAGAGGAAACCATCAAATCCTGCAGAGGTACCACCATTCATGTCTGTATATGGAGAGTGCTGTGTCTACAGCTGCAGAACAGAACAGCTGTTCATGTGCAGCAAGCAGTGGAACAAGGGCTTTGCTCTTATGGAGCACAATGTCTCATGGACTGCTGAGCTGTTTCCTCTTCCGTAGACACCCCAGCTGAAGCAGGCAGAACAGCTTGGCACTGTTATCTGTGAAGCACTAGGAAACACTCCGGAGTTACCCCGTGGTGCACCCTTCCTCTGGCAGAGTGGCCACAGCAATTCCAACAGCTGCTAACATCCCACACTACACTGCACAGTAACTGTAGTGTCAACAGTCAATCCTGGGCCAAAGGCAGCATCAAAAACCATGAAGTAAAATTCTTTAATGATCTAACTAGCAGCTTGCTGCCCTTTGCACTTTCAAAAATAACTTCTATTGATTTTAAAAGCATTTTCTACAAAATCAGCTTAACAGTTAAAACACAGGGCTTGGATGGATAGCTAGAAACTGTGATCAGTATTTTGTTCACTTTGATGGAATGGTAAAAGATGAGTCTACCACCTCATAGGATTTACTGTGATGTTACTGCCAAGTAGCATAACTACCTTGTGTATTTAAAAACCTGAAAATGTGTATTTTATATTTGTTGCCAAGTCCACAATTTACTTGCTAGACTGTAACACAGTTGTAAGTTATTATGAATTGAATCTCTGCATTAATTTGGAACAATACCATTCTAGCTCATGTTAGAGCAAAAAAAGGATAATTAGTATGTGGATGCAAATTAGAGTTTAATATCCCATGCAGCTGTTTACATCTGCTTAATTAAGCAGCAGTGACTTCACATTAGCATTGCTATGAAACCGTAAATACACACCAGAGATAAAGGTACAATCATGTTAACCACCTTCCTCATGTCAAATCAATGCAAGATGGGTACTTTTTGTTTCAGTGTTGTGTTTTAATGGTAAAGAGAAAGTCTTCATGTTTAAAGAGGATCTTCAGGTTCAATACATCTGGTTTTGGTACAAATGCCAGGATTTTATAAAAAGACTGTGCTCCTGTAGGCAGACAGTTTAAGCAGTATATGAAGAGCTCTAATGGAAACTCCTAACAAATACAATTGGAAGTCAGTGGGTAATTTTGCTTTTGGAGCCTTTACAGGAGTATCACAGTCATTTTGTACAGTAGCAGAAGGTAAAGAAACACCCATCTGGAAAAATGTAGTGCTATTTTAACACTGATGAAGTTCTAACACTTGGACTATGTAGCATAAAGTCTTTGTTTCAGGTATTGACCAGCAGTTCTGGCACAGGGCTGCTTGTTTTGCTCTTTGACTAAGGACCCCTGAAGTTACACAGATGTAGCAAAGGTGGTATTCTGAGAGGTATCTACAGTCAGAACAGGCCTTGGATTAACACAACACCTTAACAATAGAACAGAAAAACTTTTCTTCGGTCAGGACTATCAGAACTCACTGTTAACCATCAGCATAAGAACACAACCTGAGTTGGTGCCATTTTTAATGATTAGAAATAATACATTGTAAAACAAAAAGTGAAAAAATACCAACGTGATACTTATAAACAAAGAACAAATAGAAAACAAAAGACTTTCGGTTTTGCCTGATTTATAGTACTTATACAACAGATCATTAGTCTGAGGTAATACCAGTATTAAGTTTTTAGTCCCTAAAGGACTGCTCAAAAATTAATAATGATAGCAATGCATGTTATGTTAGAAGTGAGACTTAATTATTAAATCAAGCAAACCCCTTCCCCTTTTAGTTAGGGATGTGTGGCTGCAAATATAAAACTGGAAGTAAGTCTACACAGTAGGAACTACAGAACATCAGAATCCTGTGTGGCGTGTCAGTACGTAAGAGTACAGCTGAGTATGTAAAAATCAGACATTTCAATACAGTAAAGACTTTGTTCCAGAATAGCCCTTAAGAAATTTAGAATACTGTTAAGTTTGCATAAAATAGCCAAAAAACCCCAACTAATTCAGAAGTCCAAATTTTGGCATGAGGTAAAACCATGTGCATTTATTTAATCTGCATTTTAGATTTAGTAAGCATAAAATTAAGTATGTTGACTGTAATGAATTCAGTCATACAAGTGCAAGTCTTCAGTTAGAACGTATTTTATGGCAGTTTATTTAAAAAATGTACCAGTAAATCATAAAAGAGGGATCATGTCCATTTAACGTTTATTGAAGTATACAGGAGGTTTTCTTTAGAATCAAATATGAGCATGAATATATGGCCAAACGTAAAATCTATCAAATTCAGTGAAAATTTTCTGACTTTAAATAGTAGCTGTAAGAATGACCAATATATATTCTTTGTTACAACCGCCCTCACTCTACAAGTAAAAAAAAAAATAATAAACATTCAGTAAACATTCTTTCCTAAGGTAGTTTCCCTTATATATCAGTGATTTATCCATTTTTTGTATACATAACTTTTTAAACATACCAATCAGTGGTTCTCACAATTGAAAAATAAAAGCACAAAAAAGTTTACACTCTTGTACAGGTAAATAAAAGATCATTTTTAATTAAACTGTATATCCTTAAGGGCATAGTATAGTTTCAATTTCATTACCTATTACATAATTAACTTCTTACATACAAATATTGACATATTTGGCTTGTGCTTCAAAGCCGTTGTGTCTACAAAGTCCATGTCAATGCAACTCATGACTTGAAATCAGTGGGGACATCTTTACTGCTGCTGGGCTTAACCTGGTCGTGCAACATGGTCTCTTCTGAGCTTGTTGTGGCACTGCATTTTTCTGTGGAGTCATCAGTGTCTGGATCCAATCCTTCAGGACAGGGAAGTTTTAGAAGTTCTTCCCGCAACTGAGCTGTATGACGCTGGATATACAAAAACAAGTCAGCGTGGAAGGCCACAGTTAAAACAATACTTTTGACAAGGTTAGACACTATAAAGCAAAAAGGGGAGTAGGTAGAAAAGGTTTAAACGAACTCTTTCAGTGTCTGGATCAACTTCTTCCCTGAATTTAAGGACTGGTACTTTCCTTTCAGTGACAGAATAATTAGCAAGCACTGCTAGGGACAAATTAAAGGCAGTCAAAAGAACTGCAGCCAACATGTGCATCATTATAAATGCTACACTATTGGTCTTGCAGTTGAGTCCTATCTGTGTTTGGGGATCACAGCAGGAACTGGCTTGGACTTGGTCGGTCATACAGTCAAACCAAATTTATAAAGAATTCATGAGGAGATCTCTCACAAGAGACAGATATGCAGAGATTTGTATGCTGATCACAGTAACTTCATTTTGAAGACCAGTCATACTGAAAGAAGGAAACTCTGGCACTAGAATTCAGAATCTGGGGTTTGCACCTCAGGGGAAGAAAAAACTCAAATATTAAAAACAATATAAGCCTGTTGTCTGTGTGGTCACAACATACACAAATGATAATACTTGGCTAGGAAGGCAGGAAACATTTATAATGGTTATAACTTGATTAAAGTTAGCACAGGGTAAGACTGGTTGTAGTGAAGCACAGTTTAATAACTGTGCTTGCCTACTCTAAGAGCTTGTTTTCTGGCAAGGAATTGGCTGTAATACAACTTTATCATTAACACCCACCCACCCTTAGAGCAAACAGAAGAAACGTCCCTGTTATCACAGAATATTCTGATTGGAAGGGAGACCCACAAGGATCAAGTCCAACTCTTCAGTGAATGGCCCAGGGGGAATCAAACCCACAACCTTGGCATTATCAGCACCATGCTCCAACCAACTGAACTCCTATCTCAGGGCCACTGTATCCTATATAAATATTGATACAAAAAATAGGCAGGACAGGTGATAAAGGAAAATCCAACTTGTAGAAACAAATACTGAGGAAGTGGAGTGCACAAACATTTCATCTCTTGACAACTGGGAAACTTAGATTTGTTATAAATGTCTCACCTTCAGAGCTGCTGCATGATGGGACATAGTCCTGCCTACCCGTTTGTCACTGCTGTACTGCTGGATGTCTGCTATCCACTCCTCACACTGAGCCATGATCTCCACTCTTTTCAAGTAGAAGTGTTTGTGGATGACCTGCAAGAAAGCATTCCCAATGTAACATGGATGGAAGAATCAAATACTTGAAAAATACCAAATTTGCAAGACCTCTGTGGGTCTAGCTGAATATAAGGAAAGAAAAAAATCAGTATGAAGGTAATTCAGAATTTAACCAGGTTGGAGATAAGTTGTAGAATTTTTGTCCTCAGAGGTTTCCAAAATACAAGTGGAAAAAGCCCTGAGGAACCTGGTCTGAATTCAGCTGATGCTGTTTTGGGGAGTTTGTTGGTCTGGGTATCTCTTCCAATCTGTAGAAATACACTGTTTGTGTGCTGCCTGTCATTTCAGCAGTCACTTGTGTTACCTGGGTGCAGCGTAAATGAATGCCAGAAACACACCGAGCAAAAGCAAAGGGAGAGCAGAATGCTGCACATTCTGCAGTTCAAAGCTGAACTCACTACACAGGCACGAGGCACGGACATTTGTGTTTGCACAGGACCAGAGTAACACAGGTACAGTGTTGACTGAGGCTTTTATTGTTTCTTTCACTGCCCTATTTTGCTAGAGAAGCACAGCATAAGTAGAAGCACCATGTCCTCCCCTGTCACTGACCATGGGCTGCCCAAACAGAAAACAGATGAGCAGAAACAGTCAGCAGTGTGAGCACAGGAACATAATGCTTCTGCACAGAGGATGATCATAGCAGCTGCTTCAGAAGGAATGCAACCACTTTGCTCTAGGCAGAGGCAGCACCTTTGGGCACACTGGAATTCTCAGGCCATAGTAGTTGAGCTGCCCACAGTTTGGATGGGAGCTAGTATTTGACTGAAGAGTAATTTTGGTATTGAGGTACATATTTGAGTCTAAAAAATCCAACCAATCAACACTCACACAAGTTGTGAAACTCTATTTGGTGTTAGCTTTGTCTTAAACAGTTTTATAAAACACTGAATAATGGTGAAAGAAACAATAAAATCGAAGAAATTTTACTGAGCACTGAGAGTTCTAGGCCATACTGCAACATAATGGGAAAAATAATTTTTCCCTCTGGAGGTTAAGAGAAAACAGCTATCTGTCTAAAGAGAAACTGCATATTGAAAGCTTTCATTCTAAAGAGAAACTGCATATTGAAAGACATTCCTGGATGCCTTCCTTAAATCCATCATGGAGCTCAGAAAAACTCCCAAAGACTGGCATTTTAGATCTCCTGAGCCTACCTGTCATTTAAAACACTGAAGACAAGACAGCTCAGAATTTTAAGGCAACAGATCTCAGGATCTACATTCTTAGACTTCAGTCTTCAGGATGACTTTGCATTTATGTTACTGAATTGATCACCACTGTTAAGGTTGCCAAGACAGCCCTACAAAAACCCTAGAGGTCTTAACAAAAAGTGAATCTCCCAAAAAAGTGCTCAGATAATCCAAGAGACACATTTCCATTTTGGATGGGGCCACATATGGAATCCAGCATTTTTCCAAAGCTGCCTTTTTCATACCAGCAGTGAGAAAGCTGAGCTGCAGAGTAAGCACACAATTGCTGAGACTCCTGAAGGAAAGTGCAGTAACAATAACCTGTGACTCAGTTACCAAATGGTGTAATATTGCATATCTTTCATTTCTGTACATGTGAGAAGAAACATGGAGTATTATTGTCACAGAGCCCACTGCTTTCTTATATATTCAATTAATTTGATCTTACTGTGATTTGAGAACATGTTTGCCAAAGTGAAATCATTACATGAGCTAGAAGAAAAGGACCTACTAGCAGATGTTACTGGATTATGTGTCTGGATATTATCTCTATCATGGACTTCTTTCTACTTGTCCATTGAGCAGAACATTTAAGAGGTAATTCAGAACCACCACCAGGTTTTATTTCATTAATTCAACAACCCTATATATACTGCACATCCTTTTTCACCTGCATGTGGATAAAAATATCTAACACTTCTGCAGGTGTAGTGTCAGTAGTTTCTTATTCCACAAGACACAGTAATTTTTATGACAAAAGGTTTTGTATTCCTAAGGATGTTTTTTAGGACATCAAGGAAGGGATGGGAGATCAACATCTCAGATGCCACACCTAGCAACGTGCATAATTCTAAAATAATTAGGCTTTTTTAACATTGTATTATGCAGCCAATTGAAAGCATAGGTGATATTGCCAGATGGTTCCACACTTCAGCACTAGCAACAGCTGTAGTAGTTCAAGGCCAAATAGGTTTTTCTGGAAATATTTGCTGGTAATACTATGAGATGACTCATGTTTGACCAAACACTTTGCATTAATATTCATACAGATTCTCTTAGTGTTTCTTCAGCTCTTTTTTCCTTGAACTCTATGCTGTATACATTCAAGTCCCTGAGATCTGCTTTGGGTAAGGAATTGGACTTCAGACATGGAGAGAAATCCCTAATAACTAAATTCTTCTGTGATGCTAGAAGTGAGTTTTAGTCTATTTTCAGGAATATAAACAAATTAAATAATTTGATTCATTAATTTTTTTTTTAGGAGAGCATGAATGCATTAAGATTAGCATTGCTTTTAGCAGCATCAAGACAGTTATTTTCAAAGGCCCAGATTTCTAGTGCAGATGTTTTGTGGAATTTCTTTTAAGGAATTTTTCCAATTTGCATTATCTTGGTCTATCTGAAGCGTTTCCTAGTATTTGCTTCAAACTCATGATCCTTGGAAAAATACTGCCTATTCCTTATGTAGAGTACAGAGTGCCCCTTTGTAGGGCAAATCAACAGGTGTTGCAGGCAATGTAGAAGGTACTACCCAGCAGTAAGCAAGAGCTGAGCTTATTGAACCTTGTGTTACCCAACTGTGCACCAAGATCCCATTCAGGTCAGTCCCAACTTGCGTGCATTCCTGTTTCCCAAAAAGGATGTGTGGAGTTAGGTGTGTCCTTATTCACTGCAGTCTCTTGAGTCAGCTGCCCCAGGTTAAAACAGACACCTCATATGTGATCTTACCATGTATTTGCATTATTCTTAATGCTCACAAAAGAGAAATACTGCCTTCCACAAAACCCACCTCCTTAAAACATGGTGATGGATTTCTCATTTGTTCAAGCATTGCCCACTTGACTGTTGCCTGTCGTATATTTCCATCATATTCTCTGGAGCTCTGGGTACCACTTGGAGTACCTCGTGATCGTTCATAACCTGGTTCATTGAAGTATGGTTCTGCCACCAGTATTAGGGACTGGACAGACACTAACACCTGTTAAGAGAAGAAACCAAATATTAAAATTGTGCTACTGAAGTATTTTTACAAATATACACACCTCTGCTCACCTTACAAGCAAAACCACTTCTATGGCAAAGTACTTCCATTTGTGATAGAGGCTACATGCAAGCAGGGAACATCCATGCTTTCAAACCTAAACTGTCACTACACATGAAAATCACCAAGCCCTGTGACTGTGTATTTAGCTCAAACACCGAGAAAATGACAAATTTAACTTAACCCCCTCACTCCAAACAAACATACAGATATAAGTAAAAAAAAGTATTTAAAGGAAGAGATGTCTGATTGCACCATTTTGTGAAAGAAAGTGTGTTTGTCAAGTTCTCAGTCAACAATTTTGATATTTTCCCTGTGGCTGAGCTTACTAATTCTTCTAATTCTGAGCTAGATTGAAAAGACACAGAGGAAGTGAAAGGCCAGGTGAACCACTGAAAAGAATCCTGATCTACACTGTCTCCCATTTTTTCTTCCAAATGAATGTTCTTAGCCTTCTAGTTTTAAATTTGACAAACAATACTGTGTCATATGCCAATAAAACAAAATCTCAGTATTTCTCTTAAGCTAAGGGAAGAAATGTTTTTAGTAATATATCAAGGAAGCACCAACTATTGAATAATTAGGAAATAAAATTTTCCTCCTTTCAGTATTACTATCCAGCATACATGGGAATAGTTGCTTACATAAATTCAAGGCATTTAACTATATACTCAGATATTCCTAATAAAAACCAAAGAATTAAATAGATACATAGGGCTCTTAGGTATCCAAATGTAGACGTATTGCATATTCATAATTTGATGGCTTGCCAGTTTTGCCAGTATTAAGAAGCTTGTCCTTGTCAACTTGTTTTGTTAGTAAATGAATAAGAAGTTTTTCTTATGTACTTAGGACTAAATCCACCAGCAACAATTTTAGGGATTACAATGGTAGAGTGACTTCCAGGCCAAGGTTTTGGGTATGAAAGGTGTTTTGGTGATCACTGTGGCTTTTACAAGTGTCTGGAAGAACAGGCTTTTGCTTTTAAAAATGCTGTGGTTTAGATATCTATATTTCTTTTAAGTAGCTATGGTGGAGAAATTTAACACTGCAGCATTGTACTTTCTGGGCCTGAATAAGCAGTCAGTATTTTGAATTATAATTGTAATGAATGGGAAACTCTAAACCAGTCTTCCAGTTTTGCTGGGTAATAAAAATTAATTTCTGAAGTATTTTGGGTGGTCTGAGAATAATTCAATCGCTGAGTCAGAAAAAAACATGTAGTGCTTAATCCTTTCCAAGCAATTTATTTAGTCTTACAGCTGTTTTCCATTTAATAGTTGTAAAGCGTTTTTCTCCCAGTATGGTGGGGATGGGACTTTTTCCAACAGTTTTCTTACTATTCTCAAAATGAAACACTGAAAAAAAGTTTCAATTATAAACTTATATGCTGCATGTGATTTCTAACAATCAAGTCTAACATTTTAGTATGAGAAAAAGGACTTGAGTGAAAATAAGACTTCTTAAATACTCGTGCCTTTCTACACTGATTTTACAGCTGAAGTCCAAAATTGCATTTCATCTCTTAAGAAATTGTATCTTGGGAGACTTGCATTCTGTAAGGAACTCTTGGATGCTTATCCCAACATTCGATCACCCTCATGGTGAAGAAGTTTTCCCTATTACTTAATCAAAATTTCCCATCTCCCATCTTGTGTCAACCAGTACTTGTCCTGCTGCTCTGGGTCTGTCTGGCATGCCCGGCTCCATCTTCCCTTCCCCATTTAGGTGCTGATCTCTTTGCCACTGGTCCAGCCACCTTCCCACCCCTTACAATACACATCTCATCCATTTGGCTAGCAGGTGCTAAGGCACACTGCTTCTTGCTGAAGTGTGCTACATCTACTGCTCTCCCTTTGTGCAAAGCCAGGCACCTCACTGTAGAAGGCAAGAGCCTTCTAACCTCTGTTCCCACCCAGTAAATCCACACTGGCTGTTCCAACCTCTCTGTCTTTCATGTACTTGAAAACAGCTTCCAGGATTATTTGTTCCATTATCTTCCCAAAGACCACAGGGTGTTGTTGACCATCTTCCTGTTCCCCAGATCCTCTCTCTGGCTCATCTTGAAGCTGAGTGTGGGATTTGCCAGGAAGCTCCCCTTGACTGTTCTGCCTTTCAAAGACAAGAGCTAATGGTTTTGCAGTGGTATCAGCTGGCTCCCTCAGCTCCCTATGATTCATGGGGTTTGGTTCTATGAACATGTTGGATCCAAGCAGCTTGAATACCATTTCCTTTACTGTGGGTAATTCCTCATTCTCACAGACCTTCCTAGTGAGGGCTCAGGGACATAGGAAAGCAAACCTTACCCCTAAGAATGAAGCAGAGATGACCTCTGCCTTTTCCACACCCTTGTCAATAGGTTTCCTGCCCCACTGAGCATCTGGAAAGCCTAAGGAAAATGTGTTCTTTTGCTGCCAGTGTACTTACAAGAAGCTCTTCATCTTTATAACCCCCAGTATTTTCAAATGCCATTTGAGCTTTAGTTTCTCTAATTTCTCTCCTGAATGTTTGGTCAATGTCCTTTAATTTCACATAAGTAGTCCATCCCCTCTTTCCACCTTCTGTGTAGTTCTTTTTGCAGCAGAGTTTAGGCAAGAGTTCTTGTTTACCCATGCTCGCTCTCTGCCTCTCTCACCTAACTTCCACATACTGCAATAGACCATTCTTGAACTTTTAGGACTGAAAAATCTGCTCTGCAAGGCCAAATCCTGAACAAGCTGAAATCTGTTCTGCTGAAGGCAGTAATTCTATTATGCTGAAGCTGTGCAGTCTTCTACGATTTGGAACAGAAATTGTACCTTGTGCTACATAATAATTACTCCAAGCACAGAATAAATTCAGTAACTGCCATAGGAAAGAAGACATTGCAGGTTTTACTTTTACTTAATGTCTTTGCTTACGAGTCAGTGCATGTCTGCAAAATAAAGCTGAGAATTATAAGGACTGTATGTCCTAATAAATTCTGCTCTAATGTAACACTAATTGTTATTGAACACAGCATACCTACGCTTCCATTCTCTTCATCTTTATTCCTTTATTCAGCTTGCTTGTACACTTAGGAGGAGGAAGGCTACAGTCTGCACTAGTGTACTTCACTTTCTCATCTCTCACAATGTGGAGCCTGTTTTGTCTTTACCATAAAAAGCTTGTGAGGATTCCATGAGATGATGTCATCTCCCAGTCTTTTTTTTTCTTTTTAAAAATACAATAAGCTATTTGAAATCACCTGAGCACAGTTGGTGCAGGAATGAGCTGCACACATGAACAGCCACTCTTCAAAACCACACCTACAGAAATACTCAGTGGAAAGAGCACTTTGAAGAACCTGTCTCTTGTGCAGTGTTCCTCTTCTAGAGTCCCACAGACATTTTCTGGACTTTTGTCTTACTTATGCTTATTTGAAGAAGATTCTGGTTTAAAAGTTCTAGAAAAAGAATCCTTAGGACCAAGAGACCACTTACTACTCCTAAATGACATCTGAAGTGATAGAAGAAATTGCTCACCTGCAAAAAACTTGATGTTTGGGGATTCCATTTCTCTTCTGGCCTCCCATGCCATGTGTTAAGTATGCTTAAGCACACCTGAAAAGGTGACATTAATACCACAGACAAATATTAGGACAAAATTGTTCTGCTTGGACAGAACAGCATATTGACACTACGTTCATTTTTTGCACAAACATTTGTACAACAGCATTCTAAAAGACAAATTTGTTTCCTATCATGGAATCACAGAATCAATTAGGTTGGAAAAGACCTCAGAGATCATCAAGTCCAACCTGTGACTGAACACCACCATGCCAACCAGACTATGGCACTGAGTGCCAGGTCCAGTCTCTCTTTTAAACACCTCCAGGGACAGTGACTCCATCACCTCCCTGGGCAGCCCACTCCAATGTCTGATCATCCTTTCTGTGGAGAAATTCCTCCTAATGTCCAACCTAAAACTCCCCTGGCACAGCTTAAGACCATGAAACAACTTTGAAAGGAAAACAGATAAAAATGATGTGGATAAGCAAGAACAGCATTCTAATAATCAAACAAGACAAGGCAGATTACTTTTCCTCATGGAAAACCTCTGGATTCTAGTGGCTCCAAAAAAAAAAGAATCATGAATAGTGCCCAATTCTCTACTTTCCCCTTTAAATACTGTTATAACACATGTAACTGTGGGTTTTAAAGAGAGTCATTCTGCTTAAGCATGTAAAAGGTGTTTTCTGTCACACAGACTATCAAGAAATTGGAATTACTCCTGAACTTTTGTGACTGATCTCAACTTCAGGGAAGCCTATGATGTTCTTGAATCCTATTGTGAAATGGGATTATCCAAGATAGGGAAAACAAAGAGACAAAATAAACAGAAGAAATGTAGAGGCAAGTATTTGCCAAGACTTAAAGCTAGACAAAGAAAAATGGAGATAGAAAGTAATTTCTAGTAGAGACTTTATGTCCACATTAATAGAAAGGGAATGGAAAAATAGAGACAAGGCACTCAGCAAACACCTTCAGTTGCAGCTGATATGCAGCGTAATTTCTCTGTGGAAAGGATCTTTCAGCTAGGCCAAACAGATTTCTGATGGGTTAATTTAGCAAAAAAAGGGTGGAAAAACCAATTTTTTCCCAGTCAAAAGCATTTCCTTTTTTGGTCCAATCCAGCTCATAAAGGCTGCATCTCCAAAAACCACCAAGACCAGCAAGGGGATAATTCCCACTTGAAACTGGTAAATCCCTCTTAATTTCTGTCTGAAGACTGGTATTAACAAAAGAGCTTCCTCCTGCATGTTAGGAGTGGCTGATCTACCATTTGATCACAAAGGGAAAATATTTTCATCAGTTCCACTTTCTTGTTACATTTAACACAGGAGCCCAGCTGACCTACCTTGCCATCATTGTAGAGGTTTGGATTAAATCTCACGCTGTGGCCTCCAGTTGTTTCCAGATTCACAAGTGGAGGGGAATTAGGATAGTCTTGTGGGAAATATACATCAAATTCAAAGCAACCATTTGCGTATGGGGTGTCTGCAGGACCAGTAATGAGAACCTACCAGCGTTAAAAAGAAAAGGAAAAAAAAGAACACTTAAAATTCCCACCCTTATATCTATCACACAGTTGAGATTTTCTAAGTTATATGAAGCATTCTATTTCCACATGCTACATAGCAGGAGTTAAAATTAGACGTTATAGTCACATGCAGGCTGTCAGTCTGTTCATTTTGATACTGTGGGTACGCAAAGCTCTCTGTGAAAATTTGTTTCTCCAGGTTACAAATGGAAAGCAAGACAGAAGGAGCTAAAACTCTTTCCTATTGGATGCTGTTAATAATTTTTTTTTTTTTCAAAATCCAGGTCCAGAGGGACTCAGTGTACTTCTCCATACCTACTGCCTACAACTTAAATGGTCACATGTGAAGATATGTTTGGATCGTAATGGAGTAACAGCAGTAAACTTTTCCCTCTGGAATAGCTGAAGAAGAATAAACTGTTCTGTGAAGACTCCTTGGCCAACAGAGCACTCCTGAGGCTCATGGACTCTCCCTGCCCCTGCCAAGCTGCTGAGAAATCAGACTCAGACTCAAATACTACAATTCACATTAATGTTTAGACAGGAATTAAAGTACACATGAAATACTTCTGTTCATTTTAAGATTTCAGGCACCTTCCTAAACACTTCTATGCCAAGCTGAAGAGAGAACTAAACCCAGCTTTGGTTCTTTACCTTCATGATGTCGAGGCGCTCCTCATCACAACGCACGAAGACGCTGGATGAGGACGAGAGAGGCAGTGAAGTTGACAGGGTCACAGCTTCCTGAGCCAGCCGGCGAGCCCTGGCAGCGCTGTTGGCATCACTCGCGTTTTTTACCTGAGACATGTAGTGGTAATTGACTTTAAAAACCAATTTGCCATCATCGTCTTCAGAAACCATTTCAAATGTATCTAGAAGAGAAAAAAGATTTTAATGCGTCAGGAAAGGAGTGAAGTTTTTAACGAATTAGTCTTGGATAAAGATTATGAGTATTAAAATCAGGAAAGTTTAATTTGGATCACACTAATGCAAGAAAATAAGTATTTTGTGAGTTAACAGGGATCACAGAAACCAAAGCATTAACAGTGCTGGGCTGAAATAATTTCTGCAGCTAATTTACAAGCTTTCCTACGCAACTTGTCAAATATACATCACTCCCAATTTGGAAAGCTACCAGCTATTCCAGACCAGGAATATGATGATACTTATGAATACATAACATCGCTAATAATGCAACCTGTGTGAAGCCAAGTGCCAGTGGTATTTACTCATGTGCTGGTTGCAATGTTATTAAAGAAGCATCAAAAATTACAGTGGAGATGGTTTTCTTTAATCACTTGCTACACAAAATCTGCAGCACAGCTGCCAGAGGGAAAAGCTCCCACTTCCTACAAACCGTTCTAACTCCTACTCTTGGCATATACTCCACAAACATTTATGAGGAAAATCTCTTACAAATACAACAGCAAAGAAATGTGACTGCAAATGCTGTCACTGCAACTCAAAAAATACTCAGTGAGCATGTTTTAGCAATAATTTTATAGCTCTTTTTTGGATCAGATACTACTAGTTCTTTATGAATTTTTTTGGTAATACATTCCCCTTATGGCCAAAGTAAGGACTCATCACAATTTCCAAATGTTACATATTGCACTTCATGAAAGGACACAATGAAATTGACTGCAGTTTCATTTAAAAAACACATTTTGATTTGAATTCTTTTCTGCTTGAAAAATAAAAGCTACATTAATATCAGCTTTAAAAAAAAAAAACCCAAACATTTCAATGTAATTTGAGAACTGAAAGACTCACAAAAAATTATTATTGTAATGAAAACATGCACACCATGACGGAATTCATCTGATCCCTTGAATTACTCTAGTGCATGCTTAAAACATTTGTTGTTAGCTTAAAGAGTTCATGAGTTGGTAACCTGAAAATACAAATGTATAATTCTCCTTATGTGAAAACTATCCGTGGTCACATATGTAAGACAATTGTCAACTTTTAAAATAATAAGGGACTCTGTTCAACAGAACACACATTTGCTCAGTGTCTGCTTTCTAAAACACAAACATTCACACTTCTCAACCTACCAAACTGGAGTTTTTTCATGACAGCCACATACTTCTCTTCAAGGGACCGTAAAACAGACAAAGGCTTGGGCTTCACAGCAGCCTTTTTGGAGTATTCAGCCATCTTCTTTTCTGTTATATAAAATGGAATGATTATTTGTAGTTAACTGTGTAATTCCAAGAAAAGCACAGTGAGTGTTGATATTTTATGGTTACATTCTTTTGCAAAAACATCTCAAAATTGCTATCACTAAAGATATACAAATCTCTTTTTCTCACTACTGTGTATTTCATTATCTGAACATCTTGGAGTAAATAAAGATCACAATCTCAGCTCAGAAATAATTCATGACTGCTGCTGCTGCTTCTTTGAATTTTTTTTCCTTTTTTTTTTATTTTTAATTTAGAACAGGAAGTGAGACATGCTTGTGTGGATGGCTATTCCCACATGCATTCTTGGGAGTCTCCAAAACCAGGAGCTGATTATACATGCCTTTATAAAATGCACTCCTTACTACTTAATCTTTAGTTTTCTTTACTAGACAACCAGATGGTCTTTTGAACATCTGCAAGTTCAATCCATGTTTCAGATTTTTGTTCTGCATTCATCTACTTAATAGTTAATCCAATTCATAAGATTAAGTTTTAGCAGAAAAGGTTTTACTACTAAAGGTCATGTATGTTGTTTTCTGCCAAGAAAAATAATAATAAAGAAGGTGCTACATAATTGTGCTGGAAGCTCTGAGGTGTACTTTTACTTGAATTATTCTGTTTCCCCATCAAAACATTTAAGAATACCACAAGGTTCCAACCACCTTTGACAATGCAGTCAGTGGCTGGGGACAGGAGAGAAGTGTTTTGTCTTGCTTTTAAGCTAATTTATAAGTTACCTGTAAATGACTGTATTACAAATAAACACCATCCAGTACTTGTAGCAGTGTTTCTGTTTTACCTTGGTTTGCTTGGCGCAGGCTGGTGGTAGCAGCATAAACGATCTCTGCAGTCTTTTGGATGTCTGGCACCAGGAGGGTCAGTCCCTCTGGCTCTTGATCTGAAGTATCTGGTTTTACTCCTGCTTTAGCTTTGTCTTTTTTAGATCTGTATGGGGCAAAAAAATAGGATTTTAACACACGGGAATATTTTTCAACCAGTCATACAGCACTCAGCATATCTGTCAACAGGGAAAAATACCAAAGATGAAGGATCAAGAGTAAATCAAGCCTTCTGATATGGAATGTCTCTCTGTCCCTTCTGATTGTTACCCTGCAGGCTGACCTGATGTCTGCACACCTTCACAAAGCATTAGAAAAGCTTACAAAATCAATCTCACAAAGATCATGTCATGAACATGCATTTCATCCTCGCAGATCCTTGTGCAAAACTAAGTCCTAAACAGATAATAATACACTAGCAATTACTGAAAATACACTAATGGTAGGAAACCTCCAGTAAACATTCACAGCATGCAGATGAACCTGAACCCCAGGCATCACAGGACAGTGGATCAAACACCAAGTTTGTCTCTCTCTGCAGTTCTCTTCTGGGCTATAGAAATGTAGACCTTTTATTTCAATAAACAGGTTATTGTAACATAATTTTAAAAGTCTCAAAATACAAACAGCGTCTAGGTTACATTGGATGTTTATAATCAAAGTATTGCAAATCAAAACGTCAATTAAAACACCTCAAAAATTTTTAGTAACATTATTTGAAAATACAGCACATACTAGCACTGTTGTTTGAAAGAAGCTAGTTGCCTGGTAATTGAAGATATATTTAAATCTTTAGAATGTAACAATCCTTACTAGCATAGATAGCCAAATGTTGAAATGAGGACAAGGGTATTTGATAAGAATGTAACCTAAATGTGCATATTTAAAAGCTTCTACGTTTTAAAAGCTAGCATGAATTTACACTGCCATCCTGCAAATTTAGGAGATTTTAATGCTAACAGCATCCTAATTATTTTACAACAATTTCTATATATTTTTGTTTCAATAGCACTTGCTCATTTTGAGAGCCAAACAAGTTCAACAGCCAAGATGAAGTGGTTTTCTCACTAGCACACCTAGAAGCAAACCAGGAAACCATCTACACAAGTAAAACCAGCAATTTAATGCCTTGATATAGCAAACATATTTTACCAACTATAACCTTTCTGTGTTTTAATCTAGACTGAAATTGTGCATAATGAATGACTCTCTAAACTATTCAGTAGAGGTGATTACAGCAGTACTGAATATAGTCTCTGAACTGTACCTAATCAAATGAGAATATCCCTAGAGAGCATTAATAACAAAATACATTACTGCAGCACGGTCCATTTTCCCTGTTCCAGATTTAATCCAAAAGGATGTTAGCCAATTGCTGACTTCAAGCTATTCTGAGCTTTCAGATGCTCAAAGTTAGGAGGAATCAGAGGCATCACAGCCAGCCCCTGGTTGCGTTTGAGAAACATTCTATGACAAAAAAGCAGCAGCTGCATCTCTCATTCACATTTTCCAATCCTCATTATTACATTTTTCCTTGTGGAAAGCTACGCGAATATTTTTTAAATAACCTACTAAGCATGTTCAGAAATATATATTTAAACCTAATAAACCTCAGTGATAACCTATTTTAACATCACACACATCCTAGCAGCTACCAGTCCCTAGAAAGGTATACACATTTAGATCTGCCTGCTATTGATGCAGAAGCCTTAAGCTATTTGCTACAAAATCCTCTGAGAAATTCTAGCTAAAGTAAAATGTCAGTGGGCATTAAGCAAGAGAAAGATGTGTGAAACACAATAAAAATGTGCTTGGTGAAGGTACATGAAAGTAAAATTAGTTCTTACAAATTCATTTGCAAAACAGTTATCTTGCAGCTCTTTTATCTTCCACATGGTTTTACAATTTAGACTAGTCTGTTTTTCTTCCTTTGACTTGGTCTTAGAATCAAAACAATCAAGGTATTGGCCTCATTAAGCAAAATGCTTCACCACATGCTTAAAAACTCCTACAGACATCGTGAGTTACTGACAGGGACTACCTCAGCAGACAAGGAATATGTATCTAGGCTAAGCAGCAGGAAAAGGAGACATCTACTCAAATGCAAACTTTCAGTACCAATAACATCATTTCCTCTTGTTCTCCCTGCTGTCCACAACAGCTACACTTCAGCACTTTTGAACTATCAATAGAAAATGTATTCTCCTAACAACTCCTGTGCCACGGAGGAAAGGAGATTCTGTCCACAGCAATCATGAGCACAACAGACAACCCTCACCCCACCTCTCCTCAGAACAGACTTTTGAAATCATGTGTTTGCAGAACAGCTCTACCCTGACAACTGTAGTTGTCTGGGGCTTGTGTGAGGGTCTGCATTATCAAGCTGCCTAACTTCTGAGTCAGGCCATACCTGTGGAAGAGCAGTTTAGGAAGCAAAATGCAGGAATAAATCTAACTCAGCCACACCTCTGCCCCATCCAAGTCTCATTTTTTGACCTTGATTCTGCCTAAGCAGGAATTTCAGTTAGTTTCTTAGAGGGAGCTGGTATCATAAATTCCCAAAATCAGACATACTGCCTAGTCAACATTTAGCTTCGTCACACAAGTCTTGCTTGTATATTCTAATGGTTAGTTAGGGTAAAGGTAACTTTCCCCCCCACTTTTGTGGAAAAAGCTAACTGATATTGCCATAGCTTGCAAGACTCCTATTAATGATGACATCCATTATTCTTCCCTCCTTTTGTCGTCCTACCTTTATTTGATTCAAAAGAATACTAACTCAGTGTGATCAGTCCTTCATGGTTCATGAGAACACAGAATCACATAATGGTTTGGGTTGGAAGGGACCTTAAAGATCATCTCATTCCAACCCCTCTGCCATGGGCAGGGACATCTTCCACTAGACCAGGTTGCTCAGAGCCCCATCCAGCCTGGCCTTGAACCTCCAGGGCTGGGGCATCCACAGCTTCTCTGGGCAGCTTGTGCCAGTGCCTCACCATGCTCCCAGTAAATTTTTCTTTCTAATATCTAATCTAAATCTACTCTCTCTCATTTGAAGCCATTACCCCTTTTCCTGTCACTGAATGCCCTTGTAAAAAGTCCATCTTTCTGGCAGGCATCTGCCTCGTTATTTTTTTCTCTACTTTAGCATTATTCACAAATGTCTGGAGAACTGTAACAGTACTTTACAGTAGTTTCTCAGTTTATTTACAACATATGGAAAATCAAGTAATTCCCTAGACTCTAGATGGGAAAATCTGTCAAATGTTCCCCAGCCATATGTACTTTCACACTGATGATAATCTTCAAAGCTCACAGAGTTTTGCCATCTGAGATAGAATTGAACATCACTGCAGACATGAACTATTACACTTAATTTTATATTTCTTTTACATTAGAAGACCACAGCAGCCCTTTCTAAAAACATATCCTTAAAATATGTTTATCATGGCTATCAAATAATGCAATTTAAAAAGAACAGGTGCACTGTAAGATTAAAATGTCGCACGAAACAGCTCTGGAACTGAAGATGGTAATATGAATCTGATCTATGAACCCATCTCCCTCATGTAACAAAACATCCTCGTCTGGAAAATCTAAAAACCTCTTTTGTTCCCCGAACTGCATGGTTATAAAAGGGCTGATACAAAAATGTAATTCAAAGCCCATGAAAAAGTTCAAAAGGTTTCACATATCACTGATCCACTGGGGAATCTTAGAGCACACAAAGTAAACAAAGGTCACAGTCACTGTGAGGGTCACTCGCAAAGGACTCCATGAGCCTACTGCAGTATGGACCCTGCAAAATAACTTCTTGATCAGATTCAGTCTTGGAGTCCTCCAAGGACAAAATTACAGCTTTACTGAAGAGGATTTTTTTTAGTGTAATCTGAAACACATGATAGGCAGATACCTAACAGCTTTATCAAACTCCTGAGCTTTAATGCAGGAAAAACCTTCATCTAAATGTTACGATTTTCAGAGTGGAGGAGGAGCCAAATATTTAATTTAGAAACAGAAACTTCCCCATACAGCTTTTCAACCATTGAAGAAAAAGCAGAGAAAATGTCAACTCACATTTAAAGGGATGACAGTCACTAATATATTTGCTAGAAGAGACAGCAGTGTACATGCTAATAATTTAAGCCATTAATTTAGCTTGTGCTAGAAGATGACAGCCTTCTCTTTACGCTGTGCTAAATGAATAATGAATTATACACTCCCAAGGCAACTTTAATTTTCAAAGTCAATACTAATACTTACTCACCCGTGCCTGATACTTGGAGGTAAATGTGATGATACAGACTGATACCCTTATCAAAGCATTCACAGAGCAAAGCCAATGAACCATTCAGCCCCTGTGCACCACAGGCATAGTGCTTATAGCACAGTGTTGCTCAGTCTTAGACTGGGGCTCAGCCTCTTGGGATAAAACTACCCTGGGTTTGCACAGTCTCCACATTTGTTCCGCCCAGTAATTCACAGATTCTTGAACAAATCTCCTGAAATCAGGCAAAACAAGCAAGGGACCATGCCTTTGCAAATGGCTTCAGGTGAAAGCTGGTTATCTCCTTCCAAGATAGCTCCACCTACCACACCTTGGGGCTTGAAGCACTGTTTGCAGACACTAAGCTGAAGCATTCCAAACCAGAGGCTGCAGGACTGCTCTCTGCAGACAACCATCAGCTCTAAATGTGAGCTTCAGCATGCAGCAGAAGGAACTGATAGTTATTTTTTAAAGAAAAAAAACATTAAAACAAATTAGGCCTTGATTCTTGGAGCTCAGTTCTAAAGAAAATATTTTTTGTTTGCAAAATGCACTCTTTGACACAGAAGTTCTCCAAGACAGCAGTGAAGACAATGAAAAGCCATAGCAGAGAAAATGCCTACCTGGTTGTATTCCAGCATCCCCATGAAGCATAGTTAGGAATTTTAGAGGTAAGCTTGCTAGATAATGCATCACACAAATGAGCCATCATCTCATTTCGCCAGAATCAACCATTTGCCATGAAGCTCAGCCAGCAGATGGTGATTCCAATGAGCCTCCTCTGGCACACATCAGCATCTCTCTGCAGCAAAGGGCTCAGCCATCAGTGCAAGCTCATGTCTCAAACTCAGCCCTCGTGGCAACCCATTAACCACCCTGACTGCTCTCCAGTTACTGATGGCTTTTGACTCCCTAGCAGTCAAACAGTCATAAGAAATCATCTCATACCTAAATATCTTCCCCATTATCCAGAAATTTCCCAATTTCTAACAGAATAATATGGCCTTTAAAAGTAAAGGAAATCCAATGCTAACTGGAGTCCAAAACCAAAACTGTTCCCCTTAAATTCTGGATCAAAGTGGACACTTCCACTCCAACATAGAGATGACATTTGGTAGACATGCAAGTCTGCTGCTCAGAGGATGTGATGTTTTGCCTTTGAAACTAGAACTCATAATTATGGGTTGTTGTTCTGCCAATTTGACCTAAAACGAACAGCAGATTGTCCCATTTAAGAAATTCATGCCAACACTTGCTTATATTTCTGGCACACTTTCAACTAAAATGCTGAGAATTCAAACCTTCCACCCCAGTGATTCCAGGCTGCTCAGGCTGTTGGTGTTTTCATCCTTATCTATACACTGCTTTAAAGACAAACAGCACTATGTTTAAACCAACCAGTAGCAGACAAGCTTTCCTTCTGTGGTTGTACATTGAAGTAGTACAAGAAAATTGTACAGACAATGTACAAAAAAACAACTACAGAGTTCTTATAAAACCCATCTAATATAATTCCGATTACAACTCTAAAATTCTTCTTTGTTTCTAGATCCTAAGCTGGCACTGAAGAACTACTCATACAGTATTTACTTAACGAAATTGGAAAGAGCTTATGAACAATAGTCACACGCCATTCTCACAAAGAAATTTTAAGACTTCAGCCTGGAGAAGTGACATGAGAAGATACAGGTTTCCATGGCCATCAAATCTGAGGCTAATGGATGACAAGATTAGCAAAGAAAAAACAGTCAGTGATTCTGGTGGAGAATTACATACACAGATATTGGAAACAGATTACACAGAAGCCAAATATCTTTCCTATTTTAAGAAGATTATGTACACTATTGATAGACATAACATTGCCAGCAAGCACAAATTAACTTTTTTAGGTGGGTATCCAACATAAAGAACTGGTTTTTGTCCTTCCCAGTTCTGTTTCTTTTGCACTAAGCTAGCAAAAAAAAAAAAAAAGAAAAAAAAGAAAAAAAAATCCCACTACAGGTACCTTACATGCTTGATAAACAACACTTGCAATCTCAGTCAAGAAGGACCAGAGAAATTTATGGGTAAAGTCCAGTTCATCAGGAATTACTAGAAAGAGTTCCCAGTAATGAGATTCCTTCTCAAAAAGTCTCCTGGGTAATGCTTGGTAAATATTCTGAGTTAATACTGGGAGAAAGAACATTCTCCACACACCTTTTCCTGACATGGTATTTACCTTCTTTCCATGATGTTTCAGCAAATACTTAGGGACAGTGTAAAATTTTGCAGAGAAGGAAAGGTTATTGTTTCTTAACAAGACATCTTTAAATTGGAAGCAAGTAAACAGAATCAAGAAACCAATTAATTACTGGAAGCAAAAAATTATTAAAATAATGAAACAAAAATTTGTATTGCAACATTTATAGCTACCAATGAAATGACAAGAGTTATTCAATGCACATCTACCAGCTTATGTCTGCCATACCCAAACCATTCCCTGTAAATAGTACAATAAACCAGACAGATACATACAAATACAAATCTAGATCAAACAAATGGTATATCCTCACTCTGGATGGCAGCATTCATTCAGAGAAATACACAGAACTCAATCTTCTTTCACTTCTATAGTCATAAGAGATAAAAAGCCCATATCCTGTTCCAGCCAGAACAGGGTTAATTTTTGCAGCACCCAGGAGGGGGCATGGCCAGGACTCAGAGGTTATTCTATGCCACCTCAGACCATTGCCAGGGCAGGGGAAAAGGACTCTCCTCTGGGAAGAAGGGGTTCATTCTGGTCAAGTAAGCGTGGAGGAAGGAGCGGTTGGGTGGTGCCAGTTCTACACTGGAGGGAGCAGCTGGATAATGCCTGTTCCCAGCTGGAAGGAGGGGTCAGGCTGGTATAGCTGCAGTTGGGTTGAGCTCTGTGGTGAGCATTTTTGCATGTGAATCACCCTCTCTTTTGTACACTTTTGTTAATAATAATGCTGCTGTTACCGTTTGTTTTCTTATCTCATTGCTGATTCCAGTAAATTGTTCTTATCTCAACCTGTGATTTTTACCTTTTGTGGCTCCAGTTCTCCAGCCCACCACAGGGGGATGGAAGGCAGGAGGCAAGGGGCAGAGTGGTTTGGAGAGTGGCAGTGGGAGCACAAAACTGGGAAGTACCATTCCTAAACCACAACCACACAGTGCAGTTTAAATGAAAGTTAGGGCTGATAAAAGTGCTTACCTCAGTCGGTTGGTATAGGTATCTACACAGGTCTTCATTTTAGCCAACAAAGTCCCAACAGAAGCTTGTGACTCCAACTGTTCTTCCTCCTCTTCGCTACTTTCTCCTGACAGAGGAAGAAGTAATGGCACCATGGATGTGCAGGATGCAATAGCACGGAGCAATTCCAGCAGAGCTCGGTACAGGGGAACGTGTCGAGCCATATCCAAAACTAAAAGAGACAAACAGTTTAGAAAAATTGCTAAAATTGGAGACCCTTTCCCTCTTAGTACAGATGTTTCAAATAGAAAAGCTAGATTTTAGTAATTATTAAAATACTAACGAAATGTAATGATAAAATACAGTCTATTGTAATAGCCATTTCTAATGTGTTGTAATGGACCTGTACAGAAAGAATTTCACAAGATACCTGGAAAACAAAGGTTAACAAAAGACGCAAGAGGACAAAAGCATTAACAAGGTATGGAACAGGATTACCACATGCTATATTCATTCCCAGTACCTTAATATACAGTCCTGGCTCAAGTTGTATGCTGGCAGAAATTGTAAACAAAAATCTACAGAGGAAGAATTGTAACCTATGGCGTAGCAGAGTAGCATTTGCTGAATCTAACAGCATAAGCATTAATAAAGACTTTTACATCACACACTTTATTTACAGTCATCTTCTCCTTTGGGAAAATTTGTCTGCATTTGTGCAAGAATATTTATGGACCTTAAATGAATGAAGTTATCTACTCAGTAGAATAGTTTTACTCCTTTTCATGAAGAAAGTATCATTTTAAAAACCATTATGCATCCTTCAGAGCATGCAAATTTTATCTGTATACATATGAAACCACAAAATAGTAAAGATGAGTAACCACATGTATTAGGCAGGCAAACCTCACTGTCAGCGCTTTTCAGTGTGATGTATATGTGTTATAGAAGTAACTGTGGGTAGAATACAGATATCAGCTCCTCTGATTAGGAAAGACAGGCAGAGAGACACAATTTTAATGGATTCTCTAGCACCACATTGTTTATTTTTCTTCTCCACTTGTTTGGACAAATATGTAATGGATGTCATTTCAACTGAGTTTGTATCATTAATAGAAATCCTGAAAATGTAGCAATAGGCAGATACTTTAACACAGCTGCTTCCTCTGTCCCTAGGACATGCTATTTTTAACAAAACTGCAGAAAATATTTGCTGTAGCTTAAAGTATTCACAAATGACTGAGTTTATGGTAAAATAAATGTATTCTTTTTCCAGCAAAAAACCCCAGACAACAAAAAACCCTGACAACTCGCATTAGGACAGAACAAAGCACAGAAGAACTCTTTAATGTTTCATTTAGCGCATCTCATCCTCCAAGCTAAAGCAGATCACAAACTTTCAACTCCTGTCACCAAACCCTTAGCTCTAAATACAGCATGATTGGACAGTATAAATAGCCAAGCTAAATTCAACAAGCCAGTTTATGCAGCTTTAAGGCTGGATTTATCTCTACCAGGAGGTCTTTGATCAATAGCTTGCTATTTGTCGTTTGAATCTATTACAATGGCACAAACTCTTAACTGGGTGAAGTGCTGTTGAACAGGAAGAAAATTTACCAAAACAAAGTATTAATCAGCCAGGCCTGGTATCATGGCTCTAAAAATAACCTGTGTCAAAATACTCCATATATCTAAAGCAAATGGAATTTAAACACTGGCATTACGAAAACCAGTTTCAATTATCTGCTGATTCTTCCGTTTATATTTATGTCTCCGTTTCTTATGCTCAGTCTCTAGTGAAAAATAGTTTCCCACAAAAAAAGTCATCATGGGTAAAAATAAACACACATAGATCTGATGATGTGTGGAAATAAAGAAAACAAACACCTCCCCCCCCAAAAAAAAAAAAAAACAACAAAAAAAAAAAAAACAGGGGCAAAGGAAAGAAAAAAGCATGAAATATACCATAGTGTAGCTCTGGCCAGAAATCACCTCCCACCTGTAGTGCTAAAGGCCACTTGGCTTCTCAACTTAATTAATAGCTGTTTATTATGAGAATAGTGAGTGAGGGAGAGATATGACCTCTTAGATAACCACAGCATTTCACTCCGGAAAGCTTTTATTTATTTATTTTAACCATGAAATTTTCATGAGACCAGAATATATAATTTCAAATCCTTCAATGCTGGCTTGCCCTGTCCTTTGCTAAATGGATAGTTACGTTCAAAACTACCCTCATGAAGGGAACTGAACTGAACCGACATAACTTGAAAGTGGGAATGTTTTCCAGAGAGATGGGAGAGATTTCTGGTTTTAGCAGATCCAACTCACTTGCACTGCTGTGCAATAGCTCCCATGTGAAACAAATGAAATGCATTCACACGGCTTCAATTTAAACAACCTTTTAGGGAACAACTACTGATTTCTTTTACCTTAATGCCAAACTCTGTGAAACTCAGTATTTGATACTGTTATGTGTCTTATGCTATTTTTCTCCTTTATTGTAATTACTGAGAACTATCACGCACGCAAGTGTATTTTTCTGTCCAAAATGCCTGAACTCCCCTCCATCCCCAGTCTAAATGCTCAAAATGTTCATCAAGACTGGATACCTAGATAAATATCAGAAAAACTTGCTGTAAAGAGCTCTATTTATTATCTTTATTTGGCAGTTCACCTACTCCTTGTGCCTACTTTGCTTTCAACTGAAAGAACACCAAGCAGACTAGAGTGTATGATGCTTCCTGCAGATACAGCTCTGCTTTCTGAAAGAGGGGAAGAAGTCTTGAGCAGTTTGTTGAGCTCTGTGTAATTTTAAAGACAGACACTCTGTTTAAACCACTAGGCTAACATGACACTCTTCTGTAAATTACACCCCTGGCCCACATCTACTCCTTGCTAACTTGTCCACCTCCTGCTCGTGTGACTGGCTGCACCTACAGATGTCTCTGGACTGAGAGCTGCTTAGAAAGTCCAGCAGCATTCCAAGTAGAACCTCAGTGTTCAGGCTGTGCCACTCACACTCCATCATCATCCTTACTGCATTTAGTGTTTGTAGCATATTTAGCTGGGATTTATGAACTATGTCTTTCTTTTAGAAACTATGTATTTATTTGGGGAGAGTATTTCAGAAATATAAATAACACAGATTTGTGATAAAAAAAATTGATCTTGTAACAAAGTCCTTTAAGGGAATTGAATTGAAATACTACAAACATGAATTAAAACATACAATACAAAACTGAAATTAAAAAAGCCTATTTCCATCAAATAGAAGCAATGGAACTTCTGGACTACCACACTCACATAATTATCTGTACAACTAAGACGCCAACAATTTGGATTTCAAACAAATACAAACCTCAGTGAAGAAAAAGTGTTAAAAGTAAATCACTGTGTTCTTCAAAGTATGCTCTCCCTTGGGAACATATCCAACTTTTTTTTGTCTGACTCAATTAAGCAATGAAGGTGTATCATAATGCTTTACCTGAATTAAATATGATAGTTTCTTTTATAGGAAAAAAATATCTAACACACCATGAAACAGAAACAAATACTTTTGCTTATACCAAACGTCTAATTTGAATACCATTAGCACATATTTAATATGTCAGAATCTTTTTATATGAGTACTTTGGTTGTGTAAGAAGGCACCAACAGCCTTTGATTTTTACAGGCATGCATGTAAGCACATCAAAGTGCAAATACACAGCATTCCTAAAAAAATTAAAATGGGAGATTAATAGTCTTGTCTTTGTAAAAATGTCAGATGGATATATTATCCAGGATCCTCTGTTATCCCAAAGACAAAACAGTTACTAGATAATGACATATACCTTTTACAAAGAGCTCAGTTCGGGGCTCTCAGGCTCCCACACTGAGTACACCCAGACTCCTGGCTCTCAGGCTCCCACCAGCTGTGGGTTTGTCACATCTGTCCCTTTTTGTGCTGTTGGTGCTTCCTGATTCTGTGGGCCAATGAAGTGCTGAGAAATGTTCAGCTCCCAGCACCACAGACTGGTTCAGAAGCTCCCCCTTGTTGACTCAAACAGAGCTCCTGCCCCAGAGAGCCAACCTGAACTTTTACTGGGTTTCCTGAGCACTTTATTTCATTACTAGACTCAAGACAGGGATTTGCAGTCAGGTTTCATCCTGCTTCCTTGTCTGCCTTACCCAGGGCTGTCAGGATAGGTCTGCCTGGCAATAACCGCGGTGCTGCAGAGAAGGCTCCAAAACAGTGCTGGAAAGTCACTTGTGCACCACCTGACCAAAGCTGCTTCCCCACAGGCTGCCATGTGATTCTCTGCTTGCACTGAGTACATCCCCATCGAGCTCTCACCTTTGGCTATACCCAGCAGTTAACCAATTCAACCAGCAGAGCATGAAGCAGAGCACAGGCTAAAAACTGCAGCTGACCCCGCAGAGTGAGCAGGCAGCTGCAGGAGACCAGCATGGCCCCTGGCCAGGGGCCTGGAGACAGCTGTGACAGCCCAGGGTGACAGAGCAGGGCAGGAGGTGACACAGAACAGCAGGCAACAGCACCAGGGGGGTGGCCAGATGATGACAGCAGTGCTCCTAAAGGCTAGAATACCAGTGATACCAGACATAACTGTCACCAGTAGCATCTTTATTAATACCTTTGTTTTATTAATTAAGCAACTATGAATGGATATGTCCAAAAAACAGGTCAATGTCTTACAGTCCCTGATAATTAGCAAGGAAGTTCAGAGGCAACAGGCAGCGTACATATTTACTCACAATTCACACAGAAAAAGTATCTCAGGTCTAAATTTATTCTGTTGCATTTATGAAAAGCAGAAATCTCAGCAAGGTCACTGCCATTTGCTAAGATAGATAGGGATGGAAAACGTGGAAAATATCTCACAGTTTAGGGGGATAAGGTCTCACCCTACTTTTCCCATCCCTTTGGGTAATAAAGGTCAAGCTTTACTGGCATCACTATGATTCAGCTAGCCTCCTGCCACAATATTTGCAATTTTGAAAGATGCTGAAAGAAGGCTAAATAGGTAAAAATATAGAGATTTCATAAAACTCAATCTCCCTTATATGCTAATAAGAATCAGTCTGATTTGGGGGAAGGAAAAGGAGTATGACTGAAGTTGTGTTAAGAAGTCTTGAGTTCCACAAACTGCTGATCATCCTATATTTTGAAAACTGCAGTCTTTCACATGCCTAAACATCACAGGATATTAAAGCATTTTTGAGAATTTTTAACCTATGCCTACTTTTTCCTGGAAAACAATTGATTAACATTTAAAGATTGTGTGTGATTTCAGAACATTTCAATTGCTTTCCACAAATCTATTTGTTCATCACTAATATAGATCTATTTCTTACAAATAACTAAGACTAGCCATATGCAATTACAACCTTAATAAAATGAAAAAGCATATGAGGGCAGGTAGTTTCACAGGATAAAGGTATCACTTTAAATTTAATATATATCTGTAGCAAGATAATGGTCCAACTGTGTCTAATACTCCTTTGCTTTCTTTTAATATTATAGAATACTCAAACAAAGAATAGCCAGGCCTAATGGCCCATTAAATAGACAGTACTGAACAGCAATAATTTTTTTTTCAATTGATTTAACATCCTCAGTTCAACTTAACTGCCTATGAATAAGATTATTTCCATTGCAAAGGATATTTAAAACATCACAAAGAATATGGACATTTATTCTAAAATGAAGCAAACTATTAATATAGCATATCCATTATATCAAAAAAACTTCACACTTTACAGCAAATTGAAACAAATACAGAAGAATAATTTGTAAGAAAATGAAGAAAAGTTCAGATTTTCTTGCATCTAATGTGAAGGTCTTCCCCAGTGTGATTCTCATTATGACTATACTAAGAATTCCTACCCCAAAGGAGCCTACAAACTTGATGTGAAAAAACCCCGAAACAGCCACTTGAGGAAAAATAAAAAAATCAACACCTTTACCAGTTTTAAATCTGTGACCCTGCCAGATGCAGACCCTCCTTGCTTCTGTGCTCCACAAAAAGCTGTCTATATATGCTCTCAATCTATCTCCTGTACACAACTTCTCATCTTCTACACTCAACATTTAAGGACTTAGTGAATTTCAGAATTTAGAGGCCCACAGAAGTATGACTATTTTTCTTCTGAACAATCTTGTTTTACTTCTGACCAACACACATGACTGATGTTCTACCTTTGTTGAAGGAAAGAAGGTTGTGCTGGCAGCCACAGCAGAAGGCACCACTGGAAACTCCTCTAAAACTACAGTATTTTTATTTGTTTTCTCAAAGAGATCTGCCACTGCAAATATGAGAGAGATGAACATGAAAGGTCAATTAAAAGGAAGTAGCTGAAAAAAACCCATGTTCTGGAGAGAACCCATATGTAAACCCATGTAAGGGAGAGCTCCTTGCAGGGGGTGAAGTTTCCAGTGACACAAGCTATGCCTCCAAGTCTCATTTCTTATTTTGTTTTGGATCTATTTCTATTTCAGTAAGACATTTTTATCTTCCTGGAAAGAGGAATGATTGTGTTTTGTTAAATATTCATCCTGAAGCAGCCTTCTAATCCTGCCTCTGTTTTAAGCAATGTGAAAGAGAACCACTGACAGTTATGTGGAGTTTATATTATAAAACTGTTCTATTCACATCATGCACAAATGCTTTACTAGAGTGTATCCAAACCTCCCCAGCAAAAACCCCAAGAAAATACCTATGTATTCCAAGTGAGCTATTTTTTCTTTCATAGTGATAAAGTTTAGAAGACATGGTATCATCAGCTGAAGAAGGTAAAAGTAAAATAAGACATTCTCATTACCATGCTACTTACTAAAGTTTAAGACCCATGTTAAAATCATGACCGCAGGACCACATTCACCTAGCACTACATTTTTCTTTTTTATTTTATTTCACTCTTTTTAACCTCCAAATAAATTAAAAATAAGATCCTAAAGTTCTGTCAATTTTACACCATTTCTAAAACATGCTTAGTAATTACTAAGGATGTATTTTTCTGAGGCTTCAGTATGTTATTCACAAACCTAAAACCCACAGCCACGATCAAAGACTTCAGGATCTCATTATCAATATTAAACACTCAGCTGCTATGAACACCATGGTTCAAAAAAAACCACACAAAGGAAACACTAATTTTGTATTTTTAATTAAAACCTTAGGACACAGTCTTGTGGCCACATACACTGCCAAGCATGAGTGAGGCACTCTGTCTTCCCAGCAGGGCTACACACCCTTGTGCTAAATATTTTAAAACTGGAGCCATTTTGCAGCCCCCCTTTGCTGCATCTTTGCAAACATATGATCTATGAATGCAGTCCCTGCTGCAGGCAATAGTGTCAGTTCCAAATACGTCATGCTCTGCTGCCTCTTGATTTTCTGTTTCAGAATCAACCCAGGGCAAGCCTCTTTTATAATAGGCCTAATTAACACGCTGTGCTCTGCTCTGCTTTGATACAAAAAGAGATTGCCCACAGAGTAGTTCAAAATCAGATCTCTAAGAAAACATTAGCCTTTGGGTAAAAATAAAACAAAAGCTTTCCAAAAATTGTCATCTTGTAATAATTTAATTAGCTTGACTTTTTCTTCCCTTTTTAAAATAGGAATACCCCTAGCATTTTCACAGTACTGTTTTCAGTATTAGGAAAAATGACATGAGGAGGGACTAGTCCCTTGAATAATGAAGCAAGAGGAAGGGGTTAAGCACCCTTACAGGTCATGAGTCACAAAGCCCATGTCAGAGCAGTAAAACAATACAAGGGTGGGCCTCTAAATTCAATGGGTACAGTGTCAAGCTCCAAGTTATTACTATTATTGTTCAGATAAACCTGAAAATTCTTTTCTTCTGATGTCAGCACTGAGCCCATTCGCTTAGTAAAAAACAAATCAGATCATAAGTTAGAAAAGCTGAAGATAAATTAGAAATTAATTATTGAGACTGCATTCAATCATTAGTATCACTTCAACACCATGTGCACTGCCCCCCTATCAAAGAGATGGGAGAGACCTGGAAAAGAGAAAAGGGTGACTAAACAAGGTACAGAATGAGCTGCTGCACTATCTAAAATAAAATAAAGATGTTGCAGCCTCAGTGACTAATGAAGGGTATCAAAAAGACATTGCTTTTAAATTATGAGTGGTAAAAAAAGTGAGTAGAATTGGACTGATCAATACCTTCAAAGGAATGGGCACACCATTAGAAAAGATAGTGCCATTTGTACAAGAACATACACTACGCAATACATCACTTCTAAGGTTTGGAAACGCTTAGCACTAAATGTCAGGGTAGTAAATATTATCACAGGTTCAAAAGTAATTGGGTAAATTGATGCAAGAACAGGCCATCAAGGGCTAACAAATGAGGTGACACCACCGTTGGCAACATACTAGCAATACCAAAGCTGCATCTGCATGTCAGTCCCATCTCTGGATTCTCCCTGGTATTGTCCACTATCGGTGATTCAGTAGCAGCGTAACAACCTTGGTCTGTCTTGGCATTGCTATTACTGTGTGTTCTAGGAAACTTGGAAAAAAATACGTTTAACTGCAAAAGGAAAGGAAAACTATGTTCAATTATACAGGCAAAAGGCATTGCTTGGGGAAGTCGGTCAGTCATCCGTAGTGTAGTAATGTGGCTCAAAACTACTGCTCTTAATCATTTCTGGTTTGCTTGTTTTTAAAAAAAACTGATTTTGGTTAAGTTTAGTATTTTCAGGAAGTTTTGTTTACAAGTCAAGTCAAACAACACTTTTCACACATGCATCCATGAATCCAGAGAAAACCATTTGCCAGAAAAAATGCAAGGGATTATTTCATTAGGCCAATGTGTACAGTTGAATAAACAAGACACAATTTCCTGCATTTTGAAAAGATGGGAAAAAGAAACCCAAACAGTACAAAAGACATGAAAATCTCAATGAGCTTTTAAAGCCTAAGTGACTAGGACAACCCTGCATGATCCCCAGTTTTGGTGATATTACTGTTCAATGCCAGACTCCAGTGCCTCATAATATAATCCACGAGGAATCACTCTCTCATTAAACAGAGCTCCAAACAAACCCAAAAAGGTGGTCAGGTAAAGAAGAGATGCTTCTTGGAGGCTACAGAGCCATCAGAGCCATATTACATGTGGGTTGGGAATACCTCATCAAGCAAGAATAATTAATGGAATCTAAAAATGCAAAATTGTGTATTCACTGGTTTTGTTTGATTGAAAAAATGGCCCAGCCTGCATCGGTGTAGAAAGGATGTGAGCAAAGTACTGAAGAGTACTGAAGTACTCACTGCCATGGGATCCAATATCACTGCAACTTGTAATAATCTCTCCTCTGAAAGAAAGCTAAATTTACCCATTATCAGTTCTTAAAACTAACAAAACATGAAGGAACCCAATTAAAGCACAAAGCTCTAACCAAATCATGTTTGCATCAAAATCTAGAAAACAAGTGTAAGGAAGCATCAATGCTCCAGGAATGTTCTATGCTATCAAATAAATAAAGAATAAAATAAAGGCATAAATAAAAGAAAAAATAATTAAAAAAATATATATAAAAATGTGAAGAAAGACACATATAAAGAAAGGCATTCAGAGACTGCATGAGAATAAGTGGTTTGCCTGGTCAAGGGATGAAAAAAATTTATTACTAAGACAACCCTTCAGTATGGCATTTATTAAATTACAAAGGACCAATGATTTCTATTTGAGGCTGATGAACTGAAATAAATCTAATAATAAAGGTAAGCTAGAAATGTCAAGTTATTCTTTCACTCAGGAAAATAAGAAAAATATTTTCTTCAGAGATAAACACAAGACAAATATTTTGCAGACAAACTCTTTCTTAAAAGAGTAAACATAAATTCAAAATAAATAAGGAAGTAGAAACTTGCCTATCATTTCATGTTAAGTGTCTTAAGTGTGCAGCACTACACAGAGATGAAACAAAAGGTATCACTACCCTTAGAACATGGATTGGGATTTTAAAAAAAGTTAATGTTGCTTTCACCATCCCTGAAAAGGAAGAGAGAATAGTGATTTCCCTATTTGTGGCAGAGGAGTGGGCAAGCAGCCACCTTTAAATGGTCCTCAGTCTTAGTGTTACCTCTTCCAGGCCATAAAACAGTCACTGGTATTTTAGAATAAGATGGGAAATGAAAATAAGATGGAAACATGCCATTTCATTGCACATGCTGCAGAAATAGATGCAGAAATTCAAAATTAGATAATGAAGTTGTAGAGTGTTTTTAAACCATTACTTCAGCCAATGGAAAAAGGCCAAGACTTGGGTCTTCTGCTCTGTCAGCAGTGGATACCAACACTGTTACTGGAATGAAAGGACGTGCAGCTCCTGTGCTTTACTTTTTCTGTATGTGTGAGCACACCTACAAGATCATGTCCTCAGGGGACAGAAAGAAGACTATTTAAGCATCTCATTCTGCATTAAATATCTAATTATTTCGCTTGGCCAAGATGGCAGAGCTGCTGTGCATATGCAAAACAGAACTCTTATGACTCCAGCGTATTTTTCAGATAATAGGTTGTTGTTTAAATGGGCTTTTAGTAAACACACAAATTGCAGGCTGAAAAGAAAAATTGAAGTCCAACAGCCTCCTTGAGTCCAAGTTAAATGAAAGGTAACCCTTTGTATTCAGTGAATATTCAAAGTGCTTAAGAGTGCAAATAGCTCCTATTTGGTAAATATAGCAACCAATTTAATACATGATGGGAACAATCATCTCTAAGACTTGTGGAATAGGAGAATTTGCACCTTCCATGCAACCTCATGCAAATTCCTCCAGCACTTAATAAAATGGATCATCCCCCATTATGTTGCAGCATAACAACAAAAAATAATACAAAATTACATACAATATTCTTTTGTTAATGAGCTGTATTATCTTGATGTCCTCTAGAGAGGACACAAAAATACAAATCCCATCACAAAAACTATACAGTGCATTGGAATAATTTACCATAGACTACTTCCTTCAACCAGAGATCTATTTCCTTAGATTTTTAAGTACTAAGAATATCCTCAAAGAATAGTAAAAAAGGAAATGGGAAGTGTCTGCATGAAAAGATAGGAAGTGCCAGATACATTTACAGTATTCGATTTTCAAAAACAGGAGAGGAAAAAAGAACACAAAAGAAATAAAGGAAAAATGACATTGTTACTGCCCAAAAATGAAAAACTATCACTTGACCAAATAAATAAGACTTTCAACTGCTGAAAATGAACGCCAGCCCTCAACTCGGTAAGTTTTCCAAATGCACATTGAGCTACACACCCCAGCTGACAAAACTCTTCCCTAAAAGGACAGTGAGCCTGCTCTTAGGAAAAGCAAAGCAAAAATGTCTAGGATAAACCCTTGCAATCTGCTTTGCACATGAACATAAAGGGATTGTTAGCTTCTTTAGTCAGGAAATTTTTAGCAGCTTATCTAATTGTACTCCAACTATTTGAGAAAGCCACTACTATGGAGAAAGACAAAAAATTGAAAATTTATTACTTACTGTTCTTTCAGAGGTGTCTTGTGTACCATAAAACAGTGTGCTGTTAGTGTTACTGTATCTTACCAGGAAGGCACAAGAGTTAAAAAAAGAGGAAAGAAGCAGATAGTACATTTCTGCTACATAACATGGAACTGTAGAACATGTAGTGTACTGCCACATTCTCCTATGAAGTGATACTCTCTTTCCAAAAAAGACTGAGTCTGTTGGTAATGAGACACATAATTTTTACAATTAAATCTTAATGCCTCTAGTAAAATCTGTGAATGTTTGTAGCATGTGGCACTGCAGAGCAATCTATTTCAGACATCCAGCACTCATATTCCCAACCGTAATTACCAAGTCTAAATGAAACCACTTGAGATGTACTGTCTGACTACAGTAAAATAAGAAAAAATGGTAGGACCAATAATATTTACACTGGAAATTTTGAAAGATGCAGTGTGGTATCTCCAATTTTAAAGGGCTGGCTGAATGCCTTTACCAATTACCCTCAGAGGGGAAACCAATCTAGTACTTACATACTCCCAGTCTTGTCCTCTGAGCGGGGATACGAATACCAATTAATGAAGTGATAAAGGGAAGTCCTGGATGAAATGCTTGTGGGCCTTAGCAATGAGGTAAGTGGCCCAGGAAAGACTAAGGATAGGCCCCCTCCACACTAAACTTTACTGCCTTGTGGCTTGAACAGCCAGGGCAGTGGCCTGCACTGTTTTCTCAAAATTCAACAGCTATCACAAGATGGTGAGAGTCTATAGGCAGAGAGAATTTCACAGAACACTCAAAGACAAACCCAAACACTTTTGAAGACAACCACACAGACCTTTTATTTCTCAAGTGAACAATTAAAAGTAAACATACAGAAACTAATTTCAGGAATGAAATAAACATCAGCTGCATCTCATGTATGATTTGTTAGCTTCTATACATCCTTGTATCAAGGATCAGCATCTAACTGTACTTCTCTTGAAAGCTTATTAAGAAAGATAACTCATCTGTGGGAGGAAGGAAGGTAAACACCATAGTTTAGTTTCCTTTTGCATAAGACATATTACACAGTGGAGTGCAAGGCATAAAGGTCTGTCAAAGCAGTACATCTCTGCTTAGGACCAGAAGAGTTATGTCTAAGTGGATACAAAGGGGAATAGTAAAGAATAACAGGTCCGTGGCAGCCAGATACAGATACATAAGCAGAATGTTGCTAATGCTTTCAAGACAGTCGTATTATCCTGCAACCACAAAGGTCCCGAAATTCATCGTGGTCTCAGATGAGAAAGAAATCTTGTTTACTTAGGCTTTCAGGACTGTCCTGTAAAGCACCTTCAGAAGCTTAGTCATCAGCTGGAAAAATTTCTGTTATTTAGGGCTCATAAAAACAAACTGGCAGACAAAACCCCCACCCCACTCTTGATTTCAGAATAAAATATCATTTAAGCAGCAGGACATAAAACACGTGGGTGAGAACCAGAAGGAAGAACAATGTGGGATGTGAGAAGCCCCACTGAAATCTCGTCTTTTACGCCTCCTACTTCTCACCTGAAATTTCCTGAGTATCTTAACCATGAAAATATTTCCTTCTGGAAAATCTAACAGGCATTTTAATTCACTGTGATTAAATGAATGGGGCCAGAGGTCACAAGCTAGTCTGAGGTATGCTCTGTACATGCAGCTGCAAAATGTACCGCCAGCTGTACAAATCAATGAAGATTCTCCAGTTCACGAATTTATGTTTAAAGCCATATAAAACAATGTGCAGTACAGAAAAAGATAAAGACTGAAGCAAACTTCCAGTCTCTCAGTGAACTTTACTATATACCAGTTTGTTGAAAAAAAAATACCTCCAATTAGCTCTTTGTAGCAAGGTTCAGTCTTGAAAAGACTAAGTGCTTTATCTGTCATGCAATCCAGTACCCAATTACAAACAAAATCTAAGCTACTTCATTCCTTGTAACAGCTAGGGTTTCAATACCATTTCAATACCATTTCAAAGGTTTCAATACCATGATGCTTCACTACATAATTACTCCTTATAAATTACAACAAATTTCTGCAACACAGTAGAGTTGAAAGTACAAATTTATAATTTGTTCTTTCATAAATATTTTATATTATTAACCAGTCAAACAGGTAATTGGTTTTGACATTTAAAAAAATTCTGTTTTAGTTCTAATCCAAAAGGAGTATCTAGTAAGCAACTGACTGCTACTTTAAATGCTTTGAAAATACAAGTATATATTCATATTCTTTGCAATAGGAAATAAGAGCTTTTGTGGGCTAATATTTTCATCCTCTTATTCCATAACTATTTCCAAATAAACATGACAAAACAGAGGAAAGAATCATAGCAAAAGGTGCTGGGACTGCAGTAACATCTAGGTTTGGTTTGTTTTTCAAGATCAGTCATCTGAAAACTCAAACAGACGTGTTTTTTCTCACACAGTAAGATGCTTTAAGGACTTTGGAGAAAGAGGAAGGTGGTGTAGTATTGTAGTTCCCTAAGAGACACCCTCCTGCACTATGATCAGTTCCCACTACTCTGCTTCCCTGTGCTTGCCCAGTAAGGACTCAAGGTTCACTTAATGGACTCTTTTAACACAACAAAATTTATGAAGATGAGAACTAAAAAACCTGATACTTGAAAGCCCTAATACTCCTACAGAAGCATAAAGTCTACACTCAAACCAATGTGAAGAAATAATCCCAAAACCCTGCTGTCTTTGACTAAAAAAAAACCTCCTGAGCTGCAGAGAACAGCACTGAATCAGAACTGAAGCGTTCTAAAAGTTATTAACCACTTTCTAAAGGTACAACACCCATACAAGAGATTCTTCTAAATAGAAGTAAAGAAGTGAAAAATTAAGATTGCTCAGTATCATAAGGTAACCACACAGAGCTGGGGCTGAAATCCTCACCTCTTACTCAGGAACATTCATCTGTCACCAACTTCTGAATTGCTTCAGTACATAAAGACAATGATTTAAATACTATCTAAACAAATATGTGACGTGTCATGCAGCAGTTTCCAAAGGCTGTTTTTTCTTAACTTTTACTCAACTGTCAAATGTACCACTTTTCTTGACAAAATAAGTGTCTGTTCTGACCATGATCACAGGAATTGAGTTTGGCCATTACCAAGAGAAGCTGGCATTAAAAGGGGTGTGGCAGAAGAACTGGTACTACTTCACATACATTGAATTGACTTCTTAACACAGAACTGTTCTAGAGCAGGAGAGAGAGACTAGAACAAGAGAATATTTGTTAAGCCAAATTGACAGGTTGGAACTGACCAGAGAAATTTTTGTAGTTAGTTATGAGACAATCTTGAGTTTTTCCAAGGATATTTTTGGTCAACAACTAAGTTACAAAATCAGGGAAACCCCCAGACAAGAGCCAAAAGACACTGAAGTTCCTCAGTCAGAAGGAAAACAAGATGTAGCCATATAGCTGAAGTGTCCAAATCATCAAGTCAATGCTGAGCTGAAATACATAAAAGAGCCATGAAAGAGAATAGTAAGAAAGCTAAAAATAACTGGTGTTGCTTCAGATGACGGATCTGAGTCCTTCCTTTTTTCACCAGAAGAGTAAAAAAATACTTTGAAACCTGGCCATGCCTATCATTGCTGACTCAAGGGCATCACACATCAATCTGAATCATAAAAAACAGGCTAACAGCTCCCACAAAGAAAACAGTATCTGTGTTATCAGGAGAGAGAAAAAAAAAGAAAAAAAAGGATAAAACTAAAGAAGAAAGAAGGTGTGTGGCTATCCACTTCTTGCTTATGCTAAGCCAACCAGTTCATCTTAATTTGAGCATACTGTTGCATCTCCCAAGGGACACAGCTTTCCTCCATTGTTCTGCAATTTAACTGAAAGACTGTCAGACCTCATAAAGGGAAGTTTGTGGAGGTTGTTGGAGAAGAAAACTGGAATGCATCCCTTACAGGAAACATGTGCTACCTCATTTCAAGTACTTTCCTACATCTTGGGGAAAATTCAGAACAACTACAAGCAGAAATAGTCTTAGTGGACAACTGATGCTATGCACGACCTTTTGGATTTCATTGCAGTATTCTAACCTAAATAGATTTTTAAGTCTAGACTATATCTGACACAAAACATGGTGTTTTAATGAAAAAATGCAGCATACGGAATAATTTTAGAGCACACAAAAATCAAAATTATATAAATTCATAAAAATGTATGAGGAAAAATAAAACACAGACTTAAGAAAACTTGGTCCTTTTGCAATTGTGATGCTCTGGGTATACCACATTACTTGTAGTGGTAGCATATAGCAAGATAATGATCATCAAAGGATCAAGACTGTAAATCGTTGAATTTATACCACTGAGTTTTTACAAGATAGCTTGGCAACTTCCTCTGAAGTACGAATATGTTTAATATATGACATACATTTCTGTTGCCTAAGGTCTATTCCCATGCAATAGAAGTCACTTCAGCAGTAATGAACAGAGTGACCTCTAATCAACCAAATTTGTCCTGCTCTCAGAAAACCACATAAATCAGTTACTAAGGAGTTGCCGAAGTCTTACTAAATGCTTGAAAGCTCTTCCTAGATGGAAGTAACAGAATTAAATTAAGGATGTTTTAGAATACCAGTGTCCAGACTCCAAATTCCGTATAACCATGTAACGTTCACTCCAAAACAGGTGGGTTTATTACTGACTTCTATAAAATGTACTCCCAGACTCTAATGTGATTGTGATTTTACACAAAATGTAAAATATCTTCCCATCTTTCCAAATATCATCAAGTATTATGGATAAATCAAGGCCTTTTCAAATCAATCTGTATTATTCACTTCACTCATGTGAGAAATCTTGCATGAAATTTTCTCTTCACACTGGAGATGCATTTCAGCTATAAGGAAGTTATTTGTAAATGCCAGCTTCCACTCAACGTGGATGAATTCCTTGAGTTTCCTATAACTGACAAATGTTAAGTCTGACAGCCTTTATTTTCTTCTTCCCAAACAGCAACTCTTTGCCATCACTGACAGCTTAAGCAGCTACTTCCCCATCCTTGTTACTGTGTTGTGCTAGAGATTTATTTCTGGCTGGGTCTGCTTTCCAAACCCATTCACGTTGTGTCCACGCAGACAAGCATATCAATGCAATGGCAGGATGAGAGGGAGAAACGCCATAAGACCACGGCAAACACTGCCTCTGAATCCCAGTGTCCAGGAGGCATCTCTGCCCCTCAACTGTGTGCAAAGGGAGCCCAGACAGATTTGTTTCCTGGGGTTCACTGTAGCCACTGAAGTGCCAGTTGCATCACAATTATAAAAACAGCAGACCACTATGAAACCTCGACCGCCGCAATATCCAGGCCAAGAAATGTGTGGTGATTTTTTTGCTGCTCTCTGTGGGTACATTGTAATTAGCTGGTTATTTGCAGTGGAACTGCAAATGTATCATTAATCTTTAAATAAAATATGCACGTTGGGCAATTTCTCCCTTTCACAAAGGAAAGGGTTTGAACATGTGAGGGTTAATACAGCTGAATGGCTTGAAAATTTTGTTATTGCTAGGTGCTCTCAGCAAAGGGAATGGTCAGAATACACAGGTGAAAATTCCCTGATCTTTGTATCTCGGAATGGATCTAAATGAATGCAGAAATACATTCAAGAGACACAGACACAAAACAATTCCAGGAACAACTAAAGATGCAGCAGCGTTTTCAGAACAAGGGAAGAGCTTGAAAGGAAAGACTATATATACATATTAGAATATATATTTAAGGAAGCTATGCTGGAGAGACTTAACCTAGTTAGTTAATTCTTCTAGAGTCAAACAATTTCACTGAGGCAACATAACTTTTGGGATAAATGGGCAAATCACATACAAGTACCATACAATTCACAGGACTTCAAACATGGTATTTACCATTAAAATAATACACATACAAAATATGCAGTTTTGTCTGTTACTAAGAAACTAACAAATGTACTTAGACACTTTGGAAAAATAATGAGAAAAAATGTAATGTAAACTTAGTTGAAAATGGAAGAATTAAAAACAATAATTTTACTGTCTTCTGCTTTCTCTGTAAAAGATTATTGAAAACTGAATTTCAAACAATGCTGTGTAATTCCTATAATATGTTGTTCTAGAAAATGATCAAGGTTTCCAGTTACACTCCCATTGTTTGAACTGAATCTGATTAATTGCATTTTGATTTTTCATATACATATAAAAAAGTGTATTTTTGTACATTTGAATTCTGAATTGCTTGACATTGCAAATATTTTTTACAAAACAGGTTTCCTAATATATTTATAATACAGTTGCATTCACAGCAAGAAGCTATGCTACACCAACGAAAACACATTGCACTGGAAGCTTCATAGATCAAAGTGACTGAAGAAAATTATTTGAAATACAGCTCCTTCCAGAGGTTATTAAAATTAGGTGCTTTTTTTTTTATCTGAAGAGACTGGGAGGAAAAGACTTTGCAGAGTTCTCACTCCTTTCCAGTTGGGCAGGAAAAAAATGCCTCTCTGATTTAAGCAGGAAAAAAATTGCATTGATGCTTCCTATGAAATTGGAACAGGATTAATTTAAAGTGTTTTCATTAATTACATGGTAACCTGCATTCTCTGGGTGGTGAATAAAAAGAGGAAAAGCATTTATTTCCCATAGAAACAATTGCCTGTCAAACAAAGCATAAAGAGACAAAAGGCAGAAACACTGTTTCAGCTTGAATGCCTTAATGTCACCATTTGTCATGCAGCACTTCCTCAGCAAACCCCGAAGTACAGTTAACTCTGCTCCTCTTTCCACCACACACTTTCTCCGTTGGTACAGGATTAAAATGTGCCCAGCCTGACGATGAAACAGCAGAGCCATCGCACATTGTTATGCAACTCACTGTCTGCAAGGGTGGCTCGTAGCTCCTTCTTTATTCAGCAAGTGCCAAGTGCATGTTTAATCAATGTCACAGCTCACCACAGTGTGCAACTAAAGCCACTGTCATTCCTCTCTTCAGATTTGCCTGGCTGAGTTATGCAATGCTCCGAAGAATACCTTGGAATTCTTTCCAGAGGGTCTGAATGCAGGTGTGTGACAGCATTCACACTACTGCCAGCAAAGCAGACCTCTTTTCATCCTTTTTCAGGCTGGACTAAAATTACATAGTGTGACTGCACGTAGTTCGCTGCATTCGGAATTACAGCATGTCAACGTGAGAAAGCCTCTTCAGACGGCTGCCACAAAGAGTAAATCAAAGGCTGGAGATTTCTGAAGTCTTAATAAATAACTAAGCATTACTGCATAAAACCAGGAGCTGTTTATATTTTTTTTTTTAAGACAAAACAGAACAGCATGCATTTTGTTGCTCTGCATTGTCTAAGGAAAAAAAAGCCTCAATTTTAATGAGAATTAGTCAACAGTGTGGATCATTATGAGAAAGAGCTTTCCTGTTTTTTCAACTACACTGGCTTCAGTGGATTACTGAGAAAGAACACCAGTCATTCGGAAGATTCTGCAACATTATTATCCTCACTGATAAACTTCATCAAGAAACTGCTCCTGCTCCTATCTTGTCTGTCTGAGAGAGGAGAGCAGCCCCTTCATGAAGATAAAAGCCTGGCTTGCCACTGAATCGACGAGTAAGAAGCATGTCTGATGACATTTTATTCCTGATGCAATGTAGGGTAAGAAATACAATTTTTTTTAACCTTTCCATAAGATATGCTCTGAGCTGATGACATAAATTAGACTCACAGCAGAAATACCTTAATCTCTAATGACTAAAGACATTTGCCAGGAGAGAAAGATGCTATTGCACTATAAAATACGATTGTATATCTTCAGTAAATTGGTATGATCTGAACTAGTAGAAATCCCCATCAAATTTCTGATCAATAAAGCTAAACCAGCATAACAGGTTACATATAAGATCAACATTTCAGTCACCAATGAACATAATTTTACAGGGAATATGTTTCTAGAGGATATTTGACTGTAAATTAAGAGTACAACAGCAGCTAAGTAATAGAAAAGACCTGTCAACCTCACTTCTGCAAACAAAAAATGTATCATATATGCATCTGTAAATGTCTACTTGAATTCTTATCTTGCACAGAATGTTGCTACTATAAAAGTATGACTGTCCTGTGGCATACTGCAATAATCAGCATATATACAACATGCTCTATATTTGAAGAGACAGACATTTTCTGTTAAATGTTTACTCTTGCATGGATGTTCAAAAGCTGATCTATTAAACATGGAAAAGGATAAGATCTCACTTGCAATTGCCTACTTGGGGCTCGCTGGTGAAAAACAACCGTGATACTGTATTAAGGAGGCATATTTTCCATGTTTGAAAACAGCAGGCATGAATATTTTTAACTGTTTTTGTAGTGTGGCAGTTAAATATTTAAGCTCAGCTGAAAATGCATATAACCTCCCCAGGCATTTCAGAGTATTTGACAATGCTCATATACCTGCTTTCACCAGTTTCATCTTTTATAAGGAAACAAATTAGCTGGCTAAAGCCAAATTTTAAATGTCTTTTGTAATAAAGCATATTAACTGGCTTGAAGCACCAAGCTATTTTTCACTCCTATCAAATCTCTACCTACATAACAATTATTTTTAACACTGATGTGTTCATACAAAAAGAAAACAAAAGACAAATGCAACTCAATAAATACAGCATTAAGAAATATGTAATGAACTACAGAATTGTTTTGAAAAATATCAAAGCTTGCATGTTTGTCAGGCCAGATTTACCATTTGCTTTCTTTTTTCTAGCTAGCTGCCAGAATACTGGTGAAGGTATTTGCAGGAAAAATGGGGACCTCTGCCATCACAACACTGGAAGATGTAAAAAGGCAAGAGGAGAAAGAGGAAAAAGAAGAATCTATTTTAGCACTGCTTGGGATCATTGGAACTGTGCTCAATTTATTTGTTATTGTTTTTGTGTACATCTACACTACACTTTGATGACATTTTTGAATATCTATTGTACAGCACAAAGTGCAAAGACCTGCAATGGTAAGAATGATTTCTATATTTAAAGCAAAAAAACCACCACTCTCTGAAGAGTACCAGAAACATTCCAGAGTGAAGTGTCTGGCTAAGGGTGCTGCATCAATGACTGCAAAGAGCACCTATGAGCCCAGCTAGGGTGCTAAATTACGTAAATGAAGGCAGACCATACACAACTTCTTGTTGGCAACGGATGAAATCCAAATAGCAGGATTAGAGATGGCACTGTTTTATTGCCAGCAAACATGCAAGACAGAAATGTAGGCAAAAACTGAAAATAGTCAGAAGGAGATTGATTAAATATATAAGTAACTATAAGCAAGTCCCATGCTTTCTATGGCTTTGTGCAGTATGTCTCTTCATCGCTGAGACCAGAAAACAGACAAAAGGGGTTTTTATTTTTTAGACCACCCCAATTTAGGCTTATAACTTTCACTAATGTATAATAAGTGTGGAAACAGGAACACTGTTATACTAGAAGTTGTAACATTATAAATAAAATTTTAACTATTGACTATATTCTGCAGCATTTTTGTTAGTCTTGTGGAAAGCTGAAAAAGGTTAGATTTTCTTGCCTTTACTAAATCTGTATTTGAAATCATCATGCTATACTGACAATGTGCTTTTTAAAATAAAAATCCTTTAAAGTGGTGTGAAAAAATAAAGAATAATTTTAGTACTTCTTTTAAGAAATATTACTAATTCTAATAACACACTAATACACATTCTCTAAATGAAAAGACAAAATCTTTAATTATATTTTCTATATCATCATTTTTAGAATGTGTTGAACAGAAGCCAAAAACAATTCTCATGTTTTCACCCTGACACTTATTTTCAAGTAAAAGATACCATGCAAGGATTCACAGCGTTGCAGGGAAAACAGGTTTAACCTTTGTCCAGAAGAGTGTACTCTCCCTTTCTGGACCAGGTCCTGAAGACATTTGCCCTTTTTGCACTGTCTGTGATTGAGGCCCAAAATTGCAACTCTTAAGCATACTACATGGAACAAACAATTTGGCTACTGAAATTAGTGAAACTATTTCCACGTTTCAAATTAAATCTACGTATGCCTTTAAACTAGATCCAAAGCTGCAGACAGTCTGAGACCATAGAAGTTTTTGTATTCATGAATGTATCTCACATGTACCTTATAATGAAAATTACTTTTGAGAGTTTAGATTTAAAAACTCATTATATAAGTAACATGAAAAAAGTAAAAAGAAACTGGTTTTAGTAAAGACTTTTCTTACTATTACATGTGCCACAGAGGAGCAACAGAGCAGCTGCATTTCTGAAATTTAGCCTAATTTCTTTTAGGCTACAAAACTACATCCAGTCCCTCCATAAAATGACATGCAAAGAAATATATCCCTTATATAGGTGATAGCTTATTACTGAATAGAATTTTCTAACTGCTAAACCAGTTAGCCTTTGGAAGTCACTTTGAAACAAGTACATGCATACAATAAGGTCAGGAATCTAGAACAGAATGAATTTGGCAACGATATTTCAGTCAGTTGCAGAAATACACTGTAACACTGATTTATGGACAAATGAGGTGGAAGATGGTATATTCTGGTTTTGCAACTCTGAGTCAATACTGGCTCAGCTAGAAGAAATGATAAACAGAGCTGGGGCTGCACTGTAAGGAGGCAAATGCAGACAAGAAAGTTTATTCACTAACCACAGTCTTCAGCAAGTCTCTATTAAATGTATGCTTATTTTCAGTATATGAAGCACCAAAGCATTCTGTAAAACTAAGCTACATTTTAGAGGAATTACGCAGGTTACTAATGTTTATTTAAGACTACAGAACAGATATTACCATTAGTAATTTTTTCAGTGTACTTCTTATATTTACATATGGATATTATTGCATTTAATCTCATAAAAAAAGGATATTTGAGATGAGTCTTAAAAATGAAAGATTACAAGAACCTGAAAATTGAAATTTGGGTAGAAATTACTGCTGTTTATTTTAATCCTGAAGTTATTTAGAACTTGTCAATTCTGTGAAATAAATAAACAGTTTTATTTCATATCATTTCCGCGCATAGCTCTCTTCTCGAAATCGTGAATCAACTAGTACATCAGCATTACAGTGAAATACTGCACCTATTTTTTGTAAGCTCTTCAACAGGAAAACAGATAAAAAGCAATCCCAAAATTATAACCAAATGTGGCAAAGGATCAGCATGATTCTATTATCAATGAATGAGCTCATTAACGTTAATGAAGACTAGGAGAATTTTTCAGTTCAGTAATTATACACTGTCTATCTAAACTGCCCCTGTTCTTCTAATTTCATTTATAGCAAAGGCTTTGACCCTTTGAGGGAAGTCACAGGGTAACATTATCATTAGATTGCATCAGCATTCAAGTTATATTTTGTTTTAAATCAGCAGTCTAACATTCTCTCTTAACAGGTAATTCCTGTGGGCTATACTCATGTGGACCTAAGTCTAACTTTAGTTAAATGAGCTCTAATAAACAGTTTTAGTACTTACATGTTTAATCCAATATATGCTTAGGAATTTTACGACAAAAAATATGTTAACAGCAACTACCTCGTATTATAAACAGCAAAAAGGCAATAGTCTAGGGAAAAGCAGAGTTGTTGATGATTCAATATTTACACTGCAGCATTACCGTCACACCTTCAGTGACGGATGAATAAAGAGCTCAGTGTACCTGCCTCAGAGTGCTCAACACACTCAGTTCAGTCAGACTGGACTACTTGGCGGAAAGTAAAACAGCACCATAAAATGCCTTGAGAACGATTGCTAGAAAAGACTGCATCTTCAGCAGACCAACTAGTGTAGTTCATGGTCTAATGCCTGAACAGCATGACTTTAATGGACTCAACTAACAAAGCTACATCAAAAGTGGCAGAAAAAGAATTCAGCACATTCACATTTAACAGATTTGCCCACAGTACTTACTAAATAAAGTTCATAATGAGGTATTTGGCAGCAGGATAAAGCAGCACAACATTACTGAATCCACAAGTCCATGATATAGCAGTACTTGGTAAACCATGAAAGGTGTATTGGAAACAAATTCTGGACTCTCGTGGAACATGCTGGCCAGTAAAGACAATCCTTTTAGCAAAGCCCACCCACAGAAATGCATCATCTCTTCTCAGCAGTCAAGCCCAGGGAAGACTAAGATCATGTAACACTACAAGCTATGCTGATCACATCACACAACGTCTATGTCCACCAAAGAAGGAAAGGTGGCTAAGAAAGGAGCAGTGCCAGAAAACCCCAGCTAAAATTACAGTATCACCTGCTCCCTTTAAGCCTGGAAATTGAAACAAGGAGAATTCAAGCAGAATTCTGCAACTTGCTATGAGGACTGTTTTCCAAGGAAAAAAGCTAGAGGATATCAAACCTCTCTTGATATTTGGCTTTAAACAAGATTAAGTCATCTCAGGGTGTGCTAGATACTAGTTTAAGGACAAACCAGTACAAGTGTATTTTTTACCATGGAGACACTACCTAATATTTTGGTATTGATAAATCCCAACTTCACTCAGCTTCTTACTGCCCAAGTCTATTAAAAAATAGACAGTCCCTGTCCTAAAAGTCACTTGATTTACCTTCTGTTTCATGATTCCTCCTTTCCACTGCTTTGTGTCTATAAACCTTGTTAGCTACAAAAACTATTATAAATACTGCTTTCTTCTCTCTCACTTGTAAATACTAGCTCGCATTAGTCTCCATAAACCTAACAGTCAAATAACTCTTGTATCAGCAAAATCTAGACCTTCAATATCGTCATGTATGGTCACACATTTGCTGGAAATCTGTTGTACAATGCAAATTTTACTGCTGTGCATCTTGTTCAAAAAGAGTTCACATATTTGAAAGACTTCCTACAGCAGTAATTCTTTGAAACTAAATGTGCCGTATACAAGACAATAGTGAAACGGTTTTACATGACAGCTTTTGGTGTGAAAAGTGCATATATACATGTAATGAATACATACGAGATGTTCCATGATACAAAAGTTAAAAACTACATCAATTTTACATAAGTAAATATGAGTTAGTCCTTAGGAATAAACACAGGTATAATAAAAAACCCTGAAAGATAAACTTTCTGCATTTATAGAATGACAGATAATAAAAACCACAGTAATGCCATAACAAGACATGAAACAAACACAAAAAACATGATCAAGAAATGGTAAGGATTACAGCAGATATTGTCCCTTGTGACGAAAGCTATCTTGCATACTAAGGAAAGTCCTTCAAGGACAGATAAACCTTCCTCCTCTACAAGAAAAAAGCAATTATAGAAATTAATTACAGTGGTCAGTTCACAATTTTCAAGGACTTCACAATCACCTCACTTTGATGCAAATGACACTGCAGAACATATCAGAGCAATCTGGTTTGTACTGATCTGGTTCAAGGTGAGGTTTCTAAAAGATTAAATGCTATGTGAGCATTCCTCTGATCAATATTCCTTTTATCTAGAACTATATAGATAACAATCTAATCCATGTATGTTTTGGGCAAATTAAGCAGAATGCCAAAATAAACTTAAGGCAACAAAAAACCTAGATAGATTTACAACTGTGACACAAGCCAAACTGCCAGAAGAGCTTTGCCAGCTGGATGTACCAGACCTGTAGCTAACTGAACATGTGTAAACAAAATACAAAATTCACATCAATACCAGAATACTTACTGTCTTATATTACCACAGTGTTACCAGTCTACTGTGCAATGAAAGGAAACAGCATGCCAGCAGCTTCATTGCACATATTTCTTTATCAAAACCTTCCCCTCCCCCTTTGTTTTATGCGTATGGTAGATACACATGGATATGTGAAGATCATGGTTATTCCAACCACTAACAACAAAACCTAAAATCTAGTAGAAGAATACCTTCAGCATAAGGATAACCTTCAGCTGGTCTCACCAGTACCCATTTAAATTGAAGAAAGTAATAGAGTTGCTGAAAATCGCTAATTTCTGTCACCATTGTGCCGGGGACAGCTTGTTCCTGCTTGGGCGCCAGAAATGGGAACATTCTGTTAGGATTCTATATGCAGTATCCCAATTTCTCAGTCCAGCATGTTACAGGAAGAATACAGTCACCTGCTTCTTCCACATAAAAGTACATTTTCACAGCAGAAGTTGCACCAGTCTGAAAATTAGAATACCATATACATGCATGTTACGACTAATGCTGTTCCCTTTCCTACTCTCCCTAGGCTCCCATTCAGCCCTGCTAGAGAAGAGACAGGTATTCAAGATAGAGAAATCTGAAATTAGATAAAGCTCTATCACGAAAGACTCAAATCTGTTCCACTACATTGCAATGGTCTTCAAGGTTTTAAAAAATAAAATAAAAATAGCAGTAATAATAATAATAAGAAAAAAATCCGTATTTGAAATGATTGAACTATAAACACATTAAGTGAATTTTTCAGTCCTACAAGCATTGTACCAGAGCCTAACATAGCTTCTCAACCTGCCTCTGTTGTGTTAGCTATGTGTCCTGACACTCAATGTCAGTGACACTGAGAGCCCCAGCATCACGTGCAACTTGCACTCATTAATGTGAAAATTATCTATCTGCCTTTCAACTCAACAGTAATTACTGCACTGGAATTATGCCTTGTTATCACTAAGATGAACTGTTTCCTTCCCAACTAAATGCATCTGGCTCAAATATTAGCCAAGAGAAGACATTCTTTCCAGAAGTCCTACTTTTTGCACATTTTCCTTTCATACTGCTATTCTATTGTGCTTCCATAGACGAGCTTGACTGATGCAAGCCTGCAAAGTTAATATTTTTTAAATCCAGGAGAATATCATTAATTATAGTGTTGTGTATAGACTTTTGAACAAATACAGCAGGAAACATTCATATTGCTTGGATCAATCAAAGGATAACAACCCTCAGATTTTACAGCTCTAAATTTCAATAGAAATAACCACTTTTTTGTGAACCTGTAATCAGAAGAGTAGTTTTCAGTTTTTTCTCTGAAAAGCAAGGTTTTGCTTTGTTTTAATATAGTTTAACTGCGACATTGCTCACTTTTTCCTGATTGCTAATGCACAGGCACAACATTTCAACACCTCCTGCCAACCAGAAACAACAGTAGCTCAGCAGTGGAAAACATACCTAAAATGAACACGTCTCACCGAAACTTTGCCTTTTCTTAGTATTTTGGGAAAACAAATGGTCCCTGAAAGCCAAACTAGTCTGAACTTCTCACCACCAGCCACATATCTCATCTCTTCTATCAGTATCTGACTGTTCTTTCCCAGTTAAAGGTGACTTACACAGACAGATACATTCTTCTGCTGAAAAGAGCAAAAAGCAATTTCAGCAGCTGTGATTCATCTATAACTCAGGACCAACTGCTTCATCCTTTAGATAACACGGCATTTTTGCCAGGCCTTTCAATGACTCTTCCTTTTCCTCAACAAAGAAGAATTTATGAGTATCTGTTAGAAAGAATACTTTTTCTTTTTCTTTATAATTTCCTTTATTGCTTTTCATGATATTTTCAATTGCAATAATGAGCTTGGTCTGTCATTAGTTCATTTTTGCAGTATGTGCTAAACACAACCAACAAATTCATTGCAAAACTAAGGTGAGTTGTCAAACTGCAGACTAGCAAGTGAAACATCTTCATATTTTTATTTTTACACTGAGACCCCAACAGACTTTTTGAACTAGTTCCATTCCATCACACAAGATTATGTAATGTCCTAGTTAGTACAAATTAAAAGAGCCACATTCTTTAGTCCTAAGTAGCTTTGCAAATACTTAAGACAGCGATGATTTCTCTTCTACCTCTAACATAAAATATACCCTGTAATTCAAAAAGCTATAACATTGTTCCATATATTCACATCACCACACCCTCCAACTGGCATCCAAAAGAACTGCAGTAATGTGACAAAGACATTTATCAGTTGCTCCAAAAATAGAGCAGGCAAAATGAGCTCCAAAACCAAATTACTCAGATTTTGAACAACTCCTTCAGATACTTAAGGATTAAATCCATCTTTATCAACAAAGTAACTCAATAAAATTCCAACCTAAGTCTCATCTTCATACTAAAGCCTGTCATCTAGTGAGACTGAACATAAATCACAAACCCAGTCCACTGATTTTGCCATTAGTTCCGCACAGGCATTTGCTTAATTCATACTGCTTCACACCACCTTGTAAAACTGAAATGGTTTCCCAGCAAGATACAACATACCAGGTGAAAACTATCAAAGCATCTTTGTTTTAAAATTATGAGCAGAAATTTGATGGTAACATAGAACTCTTTTTTTTTTTTGCTTTAAAATCCCCAACAATTTAATTGTGTCCGTGTATCTGAAATACTTTGCAGTTGCGGCAAGAGGCTTATTTTTGTATTTCCTAAATAAAGGAAAAAAAGCTTTGATCAAAGTAGAATTGCCCTACTAGGTGCAACATTTACCAAATTCAGGCATACATTTCCTCAGTTTCCTTTAAAATTAACATTTTTCTTCACAGTAAGTTTCCTGATCTTGTACTCTCTCTCCATGTATCTTCTGCAGAACTAACATGTAAACTCTTCAGAAGAAAATACCATTTTCCTGTTAGTTTCAACAGTTGAAGAATTGAACTTCAATTTTAAAGAGATATTGTAACAAACGAGCATTTCAACAAGATTATGTCTGATGATTCTATTTTATTTTGTTTTCTAAGGCTCAAGAATGAATGTTCCATTAGTAAAATTGTAAACTGGCAAGTGTACTGAAATTAGCAAGAGCTACCTATTGCTTCTACAAAAACTGATTTGCCAGAAGTAAGGCAGCTTGATTTTGAAGGAGACAAGGGCACATTACCTGAGTCGTTGCGGAGGTACGATGACATTGCTGGGATGAGACAAGACTGACTGAGCAGCTCTAGGAGAACGGATGGAAGAGCACTGCTGTTTTGGCCTCTCCCCTCATGGCTGGTTTGAGTCTCTTCGTTTGATGTACTTCCTGCAGGATTTATGTAACTGGCAAGAACCTGAAATACACCAAAATATTTAATCAAAAGTGATTTATTTCAGTCAAAAGAACTTTGACTTTCCTTCAGATAGATGTCCTAACACTTCACTAGCTGTTTTGTGAATTCAGTACTGGTATTTATTTCAGCAGTCCCAAAGATGTTTCAGAAGATTACAGTTATTAAATTATTATAACTTTGGCTAATGATGAAGTTAAATAACTATTATAATTCTGAATGATTTTAGGAGATCAATTAATATGAATTTTGACAAACCTGCTGGAGTTACTCAAAGCAAGAGTTTGCCAGCTCAGACCACTGAGAACTGCATCTGACCAGTGCCTTTCAATATAGAATGCCAAGTACACCACCTAGCAGTAAGACTTTTCTTTTTTTCCAACTGCAAATGCCTCAAATATTTTTGTAACTTCCACTGGGACAGGACTTCAGGGTTTACAGATGAAACAGTAAGTTATGGTGAGCACAACAGTTACCTGGAGGGACAACTACTCATGCTGCTTTTACCTGAGTAGACAAAGAGCAGCCTTCCCCTGGTGATGGTGGGAAGTCACCTCCTGACTGCATACCCACCTGTCCCAAGGGTAGCTGTGGCTGAGTTCACAGGTCCTTACCACATGTTCTAGACTCAGCATTTCCATGGGTCTGATTTGTACACTTGTACTCTCAAACTAAGTAACTTTGAAGCTTGACAGGCTGTATTGCTTCAAGTCTCAGGGTGTCTATTCACCTTTTTAGCCCCTTTCATTCTCCCTCTTTCTTCTAATCCCATCTGCCACGGTATTTTGCTGCAGCATCTCATTAGCACTCTGTACAGCAGAATTTCTCTAAATCTTTCTAGAACAGGGACCAAGGAAAGTCTGCTGTACAACTGATTGACATGTTCAGTAAAATGCTACTTCCTTCAACTGCTTAGTGCCCTAAGCAAATGCCTCCTTAGTTTATGACTTATCACATTCATAGCTAAACCTCTGCCTGGCAGAATACAGAATACTGCCAACACTGCCTGGAAGCTTTGCTGGGAGTAATTTAGGCAATTTTCCTTTTTTTTACATAGGAAAATATTTTCAGATTTTATTTATTGTACTTTTGCAAGGGATATGATGATTGTGCCATGTATTGTAGTGACTAAAGTAACTGACAGCATCAAAATGGTACCTTCACCAGTCAGGGTTTGGGCATTTCCAGAATTTCATCTCCTTTGTGCTCTAACTCCAGCAGGTTAGCTAACGATTTTGAGCTGAGGGGTCTGCGAATTAATTTTTTGATGACTAGGTACAATTTAATATTCCCTACATTGACCCAAGATAATAGGGATTGGTTGGATTTTGTAATGGACTGAAAAGCCTGATTATGCACAATTTTCTTCTCCTACTAAGATCTAGTTGTTTAGGAGAACTACTATTGTCATGTAATTGACATATTCAAGATTTTCTAGTATGTATCAGCAAGATTTTGTTATACTGGCATAACACATTCATGGACACAAGTATCAACTACAGGCACTTCCTTGAAGTGGAGCAAAAATACACAAGAAATGAATAGGTAACACTGTTTGACACACAAAACAAAATGCCTATTCCCTTCTAATGGACAGACTTTACTTTTGAGTGAGTGCAGCACTTTTGGCAGAGCTATGTGACAGCTCAAGGGAAATTCTCTGGAACACATCCTGGTTCACTTTCTCTTCAGAACTGACACCCAGGTCTTTTATGCAGCAGCCTAATGACATCTGAAAACAGCCTCGCTCAAAATATGACCTATATAATTTTCCATTAAGACAGCTATTTGCAAATAATTTTTGCCCAAAATAGTATAATTACTCTGCTATGTGACTGACAAAACTCCAGTTTTACATCCAGTCCTAATGCTTTAAATGCTTTTCATCAATCAAAATTTCATAATTACACACCTGTAGGAGGCAGGTCACATGCTCTTCTTCTAGCCTTTGCTTAGTCAAAGCTTGTTCAACATCCCATCCTGAAGCTGTAGAGCCTGTTCCAAAGCCTGTACCCTTAGCCCAGTACAACTGCTGTTCTTCTGTTGATGCAGTATTGTGTGTACTTGACACCTGTGGCTAAGTGAAAAAAAAAGAAAAAAGGAAATCACAATTATTTAATTTTTTCATCTTAGTAGTGTTATCTTTAAAAATTCTTTTTTATGCAAAAGAATGTAATCCCAGTTTATTAACTGTATAAAGATATCATCAGGATCCAGTGAAATTCAAAGCTTTCCATAGTAAAGACTGCCACATATATGGAGTTCTAGTAAAGATCAGCAATAAATTGTTTAAAGTGGGTCTTCAATTTGACCAGTACTGTAAGCCGTTTATTGTTCTCTTTTAAGATACTATCACTGCTTAAAGGATGAAAGGTATTAAAATGCTACTTAATATCATTCTAAACATCACAACTCTGTAATTATTCCTGTTTAACACCCAGTCAAGTTTAATAATATGATGAGACGAAGTGGATGGGAGTGGAAATGTTATAAAGAGCACACAACTGAAATGTCAAAATGCTAAAGTATTTGCTGATTTTGAATATATGCTCCAAAATAGCAAGACGAGTAAGTTACATGTGTAGCTCTGACACATGATCTCCGTGTCACTAAAAGACACACTACCTCCTCTCTAGGTAAGAGGAAGGAAGTAACTCATCCTTAAAATTTTCTGAGAGAGCATTTTTCCAACAGTGCTTGTACAGCTTTTACCAGTGGTCTGCCTCTGTATTGTACGAACTTAACTCCAGTACACTGCTTAGCCCTCATGAAACTGTGTAAGTAGTTATGCTAAATTTTAAATTTTAGCAGGTCATTGGTGAAAAGGATGCAGAAGAAACAGATGCTTTCCTATTTACATATTTAGCACCCTAAACAAGTGACTTGCTACTTTCACTACTCAGTGACAAGTAGCTGGAAACCACATCATGTCATTAGGTGCCCAAATTTATACTGCAGTATTTGCTTTATGGCTCTGAAAAGTTTCATTTTCTGTCCAGATCTTCTTCAGTGACTTTGTTAGAGATTATATTTGAAAGAAAAGAAATGATGTATGAACACACTGCAATGGTAAAAAAGTTATCACCTGTGAAGTACCATACTGACAGTAGTCAGGAATCATCTTTTACACTGGAAATGTAATGTGTCTTGGTGATGAAACAGCTGTGTGGCTATTTTCATGTAGACATTACTCATTACATCACTCATGAACATGTTATTCCTTTAACACTCAAGAGGACTGTCATGAGCACTGAATTAAAGCACTTAAGGGAGAGCCTGGCCCCAGAAATACGAGCCTCAGTGCAGGCCTGATGGATCTCTAGTTTCAAGTTACCATCTATCACTTGATAGATATGAATTATGAGAAAGCAAGCTATTTAAGGGGTCATGGTAGCACTGAAGCAGAAATAAGAATTATTAGTTGCCCTTTCCCTCCGAACATGCAAAAATGCTAAGGTGTTAATGTGCCAGCAGCCTGATGCCCCACTGGAAGTAGAATCTCTCAGCTTCCCCTTAAATTTGATTAGCCATTAAAGTGAATTATTCTCAGGCACAGCTTCATCTCTTGCTTGCTCAACCCTTCATCAGCATCAGAGCTGCTAAAATATGGAAAGCCCTATATTCTGCAGCTACTAATCCATATTCAGCCACCAGGAACTGTTTCATGCAAGCCTCTACCAAAACAATGCTAAAAACAGCAAGTTATGAATGTTTTTTTAAAACACTTTTATAGACAATTATGCAGAAATGGTAACTTACAATACTAAAAACAAAACCAGAGTATACATATTCTGAATAGAGGGTAGTATAATATGGCAAATACCTTGAAAAAAGTTGAATTTTGGTGATTCATTTGGTCTTAAACACCATGGAAAAATTGTCTTTAGATCTCATTTACACATCAGTACAAAGGGTGCAACAAAAATCACTGCATTAATTCATTAATTTTCACAAGTCATTTACATTTGTGAAGCATTTGAAAGGAAATAGTTTGTAACCAGGACTTCAGGTGATAAATGTTAAATAATGAGGTCATGCTATCTAATGGGGATTAAAAGAACCACCATTCTGGTGAGCATTATGCCTCTCCTGCCCTGAAAAAGAGTGTCCTGTGAAAGAAATTGATTACACCTTAATGCCTGAAGACAAGCCTTCTTTCTCTACTTTCATGAGAAGCCTACTATCATGATTACTATGTTTATCTGCAACATACAGGGACAATTACCTAATAAAATACTCCATAATTATTTTTAAAGTCTGCAAAAATTAGAGCATAATGAAAGCAATGAGATTATTTTCTTTTTTACAGTTAAAACTCTTATTACTTCTGGGTGGCTCATACTCTGCTGTTAAGCTTACCTCTGCCTGGTTGGGACTAGAGTTGGGCACTCTTGGTGCATGGTGGCTTAGAGCAGACAGACAAGCCAGGATGAGATGGATAGCCCCAATCTCCAGAGCCATCCGCCTCAGCAGCACTCCATCATCAGTAGTCAGCGGTGTAGTGCTGAACAAACTGCGCAACACGTGGAAGGGCAGAGTTGGGAGTACATTTGCTGAAGGAGACTGCAGGATATGACCTAGGTTGAAGAAGAAAAATATCAAACCCACTTTTTTTTCAATAGTTCAGTACAGCCTATTAGTCTCTACAACAGTTTATCAACATGCAGAAATCTACTAAGGACTTAAGCATACACATACAGTAAGGCTCTCTAATACTGTGTTTCCCTTCAAGGAAAAAATTGATAATAAGGAGATTGCAGAAGAAAGAATATTTCTTTATTTTATTCATGCGTTTGGTTAAGAACCAAATTTTAAAAATCTGATTTGCCATTTCCAGGGAGAAAACTGGTTTGGAACGTGGTGTGGATTAATTTTTTTTTAATTACACGTATTTTTTAAACATTCCAAATACAGCAGCGTAAAGAATGTATGTGATCAGCTAACAGCAGCTCAGCTGACAAGCAGCAGTAGTTTATCATATGTAGGATCCTTTGTTGTATTAATGTGCCCAAAGAGTGAATTAAGTCACTGACAAAAAACAAGTTTCTATTCAAATTGAATACATGGTGAAATACTAACATAATTTTAATTAGATGAGTTGCATGTATGAATTTTGTTCTACAATTGCTTAAAATTTTTAACCCCTTTGCATTATGAGCAAAAATTTTCTTTTCAAAGCCTCATTTCAAACAAAGGAGTGACTTATTAACGCAACATATTCAGATATGGGAAACTGTCTCAAATTTTTTCCTGTATTTAACAATACATTTCACATTCCTTCTCCAGTGCATGTATATAAATAGAGACAATTGACAACTGGAGATGCTTCAAATAGTGAAAATACTTTAAAATAGCCAACTCTGTTCAAAGTGTGCTTCCTGTCTTAAACATATTATTTTCTCCCTCATTCTTATCAGCTGTATCATCATCCAGAAATCTAAACTGAAATACAGTACAAATACATATGTCTGTATTTGTGTGTATATGTATCTACATACACACACATGCATGCACGTGTTAATTCACATCTATCTGATACTCTTTGTAAAGATGATAATAAGAAGGAATCAAAAGTCCTCTGACTGGGATCTTCATAAATAAAATTAAAAAATTCTGGAAAATCAGCCCATATGACAGTATTCCATAACTGCAGCTATAACCAAATCAAAAAGGAGAAAATCTAAGCATTTGCCCATGATTTATCTTTGCAGACAACTGAATCCATGTTTAATCTATAAGCCATGGATTTGTAACTGCAGCTCTTCATATTATTCAAGAAAGCAATGAGATTCTATGTGCATGAAAAGCTGCATTTCCAACAGAAAAGGAAGACATTAGTAGTTTATACAAAGAGCTAATGTTGATTACTGTATACAACTGATCCCACATTTTGTAGAGCTGGATTCAGATGTTTGGCTTAGGGAGTAGAGAAACTGACTATTTAGTCCAGCTAAAACAAAGACTACCAGGGAATGCAATTCCTGTCAACAAATGCATTGGAGAAAGAAGAGCTATTTATGATAAGGAACAGTACAATGATGAATGGCCACAAACTGCACAAGAATAAATACAGGCTGAAAATTAAAGCAGCCCCTACCCATCGAGAAAATTACATTCTGGAATTGTATTCCAATAGCAGTCGTGGCTGCACACACAAAAAAGAAAGCAACCCTAATTCTAAAGGTCTCTTTATAAAAAAAAAGAAAAAAAAGGATATAAAAATTGCCCGCAGTATTAGGGGACTGGGACTACTCTAGAGCATAAGAAACTGCATACAGTTCTTCAGTTATTTACTACTCAAATTAAGTGGGTGTAAGCAGCTAGACTGAATGTTTATTGTCCAGTTTATTCTTGTCTACTGTCCTGCACCTAAATACAAGACAAATAAAAAGATAAACAGAAGGGAGGGCAAATGAGACACTTAGTTCTTCAGCTGGTCTTATGAGGTCCATGCTGCACACCACTCTATAGAGTGCTAAATAGAGTTTAACTTCTGATGATTGCAGCCTAGAAATACCAGCACTCTTTTCAAAGTCATAATCACAGAGTCATGTAGGTTGGAAAAGACCCCTGAGATCATCAAATTCAACAGTAAACCTGACACTGCTCAAGTGCACCACTACACAATGCCCAATGAAAGGAAATGTCTTAAATGTACTAAAACATATTTCATACACACTCTTCGGGTTTTTCAAAACAGTAAGAAACACAAATATTAGAATTATATGCAGAATTCCAGGTTCATTTGCAAAAACACTGACAACAAATTTTTTCTTGGCTTGTCTGTTTTTTCACTGAAGAATATCCCATTTCTTCCTCTGAGCTCACACTGTTAAGGTAGAGCCCCTGCTTAGGCAATATAATCACTATAATCTTTAGATCTTATTCTCCTCTTCTAGAACAGTATTATTAAATGATTTACTCTACATCTGTAGTAGCTTTGCTCTTATCCATATTATTCTGCATTTGGTTGCAGAATTATAATATGTTTGCTCAATTAGTTGAGCATACCCAGCTACTCACATCATTCTGTCTGAATGCAGTCATCTTGAGAGTGTCATTGTAGGTTTTATCAGTGCCTATTTTACAATTATGCTGACATGAGATGAGAACCCTTGAATACTGATGATTGTGATAAAACTTTGCCAGACTGAATTTAACAGAGACAACAGTTTATAAAAAGGCCTGCAACGCGGTTCTGCACAAACCAATTCTAACTTCCTGCTCAAAGCAATACAATGCAAATAAATTTAAGTAAAATGATCTAGCTGTGGTCTACAAAGAAAGGTAATAATTACAGCACATACTTCCTTCACCATCATCTGTAACTCCCAACACCAATCTCAACAGACACTGAGCATGTTTCCGTTCTTTTAGCAGCACCTCAGCATAGCCCGGGAGACGGAGAAATAAACCAAAGGCAGCCAAAGAATGTGCAGGTATGGGAGACATAGTCTGGACTGTTGACTTGATCGGTGGAGGCTCTGCAGCAATTGTTTCTGGTGCTTCATACACCAATTCCCCTGACTGTTCAATGGTGACCCATTCAAACTGATCACTGTCCTTCTGTTTTTCCTGTGTGGCCGATGTAACCACTGGAGTGCTCACCTTAACCAACAGAAACAACAAAAAAATTTGACATTCAGTTAAATACCTTAGGCAAAAATTTTATTATAGTTAGGATCTAAAAGACATGCAATCTTAATATAGGACACAATAAAGAAGTCACATGAAATACTCTACCATTTGCAGATACATGCTAGATGGCTGTAAAGAGCAAACTTGTTTCATCTTCAATACAGTGCCAGAAAGTCATGCCTACACAAGCAAGCAAAAGTATTTTGCCAACCTAAAATCCTCAGTTAAAGTGTATTGCTTAAATATAGAGGCATAAGAGACCCAAATTACTCTGAAGTAAATACAAAGATTAGTTTATATACCAGACTGTTAAATAAGAAAGAGCCCTTTTAACATTAAACACTGCAAATGTAAGTTTTTAATTTCTAATTACATATTGCAAAAAGAAGAAAAATTAATCATAATACCTTTAAAAACTTCAGATATCCTAGCAGTCTTGTACCAACCCATGATCCTTTTGAACTTTTGATTGATTTGGCAGGCTTTATTACTATTCTACTCTAACAGAACAGTCTGTTTTATGACCAGAGGCCCGTGCAGTCAAGCATTATGATGGGAATCAGAGTTTAAGGGGGTAGAAGACGTACAGTGCCCCAAGACACAATCAAACAATTTAAATGAAATTATGACACTGAGGTCACCCTCATAATTAAACATCACAGAGGTTTCAGGCTTTCATGCTATTCAGAGAAACAGATTTGATCATATTTAGAACTTTAGTACTTATCACCAGACTGATCTAAACTAGAAAAGACAAATATGAAAAGCCTTTACAGAATTTATCCAGAATACCAAATTCCTAATTTAAAGTCAAAGCCATGTTTTGCTGCATACATTCCAATTATATTCACATTAGGAGAATCAGAAGTACCAGTGACTTGGAGAAATATCAAAGTAAAATTAAAGAATTAAGGGTCTGGAGAAATCATCAGTCTTCACTCTGAATAGTCTATTTGGTATTACTGTATTTAGATTTTTTTATGGATTGCAGAATTCTCATTCAGTATTTGAATCTAAACATATGTCTTAAACTAAGAAATTGTGAAAAGATAGAAAATTCCCAGGGCCATAGAAAAAGAAGAAAAAAAAAAAAGAATGAAATTTCTCATGGTCATGTTACCTTCCATGTGTTGCAGAATTCCATATATTAATTTTCTTCAATACAGAATACACATTATCTCTCTTGAAATTCATAATACAGCAACTGTTTATGCAAATACTTTTCCTTAACTTGAACCTTCTGAACTGAGTTGGTACTACACCTCTAAGGCCTTTGCAGAACTATTTACAGAGGATGTGTACTAATTATTCAGTCTCACTACAGGGTTCTTTTGGTTGCCATAATTTTACAGTCAGGGTACTGAACAGCACCCTTAATTCAGGATTAATTCAGTTTCAAAGGGAATAAATATTCTTTCTTGTTAGGAGTATCAGCCAAAAACTTCAAAAATATAGTCAAATAGAATCTGAATAATTCACAGGTTATTTTTTCCCTTTTTAGCAGTGTGTACCTAGGACAGCAGCCGAAAGAGTAATTCCACACTAATGCCACTATTGACACTTTTGAAATGCCTATCAGTGCATCCAGAGGAATTCTATCTATAAGTATACAAATACTATATATTATTAATATAAATATAATTAAGATTAAACTGTTATTTAAAATACTAAAATTACATTATCTGCTTTGAGAACTGAATGTCACTTAACCATAAAAATGTCTATGAGGGTACAGTTACATGAGCAATTAAGTGACAAGCAAGCATGCCTCTATAGTGCCTCAGCAACTTTATTATACTGCACCCTCTAAAATATTTTGTTAACAGAAGCAGCTTGCCTTGGTCCCATGAGGACCTGGCTACTCAGGCAGTCTATGATGTGAACAGGGAAGCACATGTAGAACTGGACAGGGCTGTGGGAGTTATGCACTTGCTTATTTTAAAGTAGCTTCCCCACATAACCGAGAAGTTAACCTGAACCATAAAGAAATAGAAGGAAAATACTGTCCTTAAACAAACAAGCAAACAAACAAAATAATCTCAGCATGTTTTCTGACTTTTTTTTTTCCACTCACTTGCTGAATTACATCAGGATAAAGCATAGGGAGTCTCTCTGCAATAAGAGCCAATCCACCCATGCCTGCAAAAACTTGCAGTGGAGACTGAATGGGACAGGTTTCAAGAAGTGATTCATCTAGAACTGCATCCATACACTCATCCCCAGGACTGATGGCTTCATCTTCAGGGCAAGGTCCCAGTAAATCTGCATGCTCTACAAAAACACAAAGGTAAAAGAAACTAATACATCATCATCAATACAGTGTTTATTTCTTTGTCCTCACTTAAAAGTGGACTTGAAAAGTACTGGGTCCTTCTCAAGAGAAAACTGAGCCATGAACCTGAAATGAATGAATACAAGAATATCAAAAGAAAATGAAAGTTTTAGTGATACCTTTTGCCAGTGACAGCAGATCCATGTGAAACTTAGCATTATTTATACAGAGTTACATGTTAATTACTAGAATTTTATGTTTTATTAGAATTTGATCTATGCCTTCAAGACTTGGCTAATTTCAGACTTATGACACTTTTAAACATTGTCTCTCATCTAGAAGTTAAGTGTAGGTTTGTTACTCTCCAACGAAGAGTTTATAGCTGAAGAAAGGAAAGATCTTAACCTTCAATTAGTTTTGCTTCTCACATTTCCTGTCTGTGATGTGTCAAAATAGCCCTCTGCGAAAGCTGTGAAATTTAATTCTATTCTTCCTCATGAAAAAAGATCATTATCTTGATTTCTAACTTTCTACTTGCATCCATCCTCTCAGTTTATGACTAAGCACCCTAACATCTTGTACAACAGACAAAAAAACCCCAACATTCTATGCACTGATGCACACAGGTATATACAGATTTTTACCACAATTCCTTATTGCCAAAAATTGACTCTCTTTGCTAATTGCCTCAGGCAAACTTCAGTGAATATTCTATACATTTAATCTAAAAATCTGTTTTGCAGATTATATTGTTAAACAATATAATGCAGGGGTACTCCAAGTCTTCACAGTATAGCCACATCAAAAGGCAGAAGAGGTCAAGTGGTCTTAGTACCTCTTCACTGTGAGCAGTCTGACACCCATGACATGCATGGATATACTCCAAATATATAGCACACATACTATTATTTATTACATATTTGTAAAAACACAGAAGCACATTAAAGAATAACTCATGCAGATACCAAAACAAGTTTCTTATGAAAAAATTTTTAAACAGCAGATACTGTATCTTTTAACAGATACTTTATCTTTTAAAACACTTTTTTCTCTAATTTGAAAGGGAATAGGAAACAACAGTCTTTCCCCCATCCTAATTCTCAGCTTTCAAACATGCAAGAAGCACCGTGCTACAAGGACATCACTGATGTGCTGTGGAAGGATCACACTGCTTTGGAGCAATATGATCAAAGCGTAAGATTTAATAAGCTTAAATCAGTGATATGTAGGAATATGTACATAATTTCATCCTAATTCAAACACACAGACTATGAGAGGTCTCTCTGTCTGTCCCAAAAAGTCTTTCATAGACAAAGAAAAGGTCACAGATACTTTCAAAGCAAGATAATCCTTGTAAGAAAACATCCAAACACAACACTTTCAGTACATGAGCTCTGATGTCTCCTGTTTAAAGGACACAGGTAGATACTTTCATTTTAAGTGTAAATAGAGTATCTTCAATATGCATGCAAGGAGTTACAATTCAGTATGGTTCTCAAGTCCTTGCTTAAAGTAATCTCTTTATAACCCAGGTTAAACCATTTCACCTTCGTCAATATTTTCCAAGTTTTCAGTGAAGTCATGCAGTTCAGCTGCAGAAAACTGCTGATCTCAAACAAAGGCATTGAAGCACACAGAAAAAAATGTAAATAAATCACACTTTTCCTCAGGTAGTAGGAAATGCAGCACTAGAGACACCAGGGGAAGCTATAAAATCAATCCAACATGGATGGTGTAAAAAGCCCCCCAGTGTACTTTAAGTAGCAAGTAAAGGAATACTGATATGCAAAAATGATATCTCTAGATATTACAAACAAGTAATGAAAAAGCAGTAGCTCTGACCTTCATTATTAAAAAGAGCCCAGTAACTTAATAAAAGTTCAGAGGACCTTCACATGCAACTCTGCTTCTAAACTGAACCTTCTCTAATGAGCTGAGTTTATTCAAATATTAAAATATTTATTATATGTCTAGAATTTAAATAAAGAGCATAACTAAACAAAAGTGTTATTTGAAACAGAAAGGTCTCTCAATAGTGCATTCATATCCAGACACCACAGAGTCATGAAATGCTTATTTCAGATCAGATATTAAGAAAATTGTATTTTTTTCCAGCACTTCTGTTTTTTATATTTTCTAGAAACAGACTATCAAGTGAACAGTTATTAAACGAAGCCCCTGTCTTAAAATAACTGTATTATTAACTCTGGAATTCTATGCTGTGTCCATTAGCAGGCTAATGATCAGCAGATCACCATTAGCTTAATTTCAAAGTCCCATTTCTCTAAGTCTTGTCTAAAGGAATGATGTAAAAATATTTTAGAACAGATTCCTGGGATAGACCTCCTCCCTTCCCTTCAAGTAGATAGCAAGCAATTGGCCAAAGTATTATCAAGAAATATATCCTATTAGAAAATGTTAAAAGCTGTTAAGTGTTTTTAAAAGCTGGAGTTATAAGACCTGCTTAGATGGATTTGAGAGAAATCCCCATTTTCAAAGCAGCATTTGGTACCTAACGATGCTGCAATAAAAAATTTCACAGGCCTCTCTAAATCATATGGTTTCAAAGAGCTCCTGTATTACTTAATCTGCCCGGGTTATCAGCACAAACACTTATTACAGAGAACTGATATACATGTCAAGAAATAAAACATACTGTATCTATACAATTGTATCACATATAACATTACAATGAAGAAAGAAAACTGAAACCAGAACAACCATATTGGAGCATCTTATAGATACAATTTACACAGGCAAAGAATTTGTACTTCATCACAAAGTTTAGCCCTTGTCTAGAAAAGAATAGCCCAGGAAAATCCTCCAAGAAAATACAGAAAACTGCTGTTCATCATCAAGAAAATCAAAGCAATTTTTGTCCAAAATAAAACCATTTTAAAAAGGAATATGCCAAAAAAGGAAGAACACTCACCTTTTTCTGTGTGAAGACGTTTAAACGAGTCTGTTTTTGATAAGCTTGGATCTGAGATTACTTTGGAACCAAGTTTAACTGTCAGATCTATTGATCGGTATCCTTGAGGGAGTTTACGGTCGTACAGCAGAGTCAGAAGCTGGGCAAGTGTCATTTCAGCTGGTAATGGTTGACCTAGACAATGATGGCATCAAGTCAGAGAGGAAAATTCTGATTGGGTTATTTTAATATGAATATCCAGGTGCTGTTCATTACTTGCACCACAGATGCCAAGTAGACTAAATATTGTCTGGCTCCAAACTAAGGCCTTAATTTTACCATTTGTTCTCTTGGGAAAAGGGGCCCTATCAGTTTGGAACCTATCATGAAAAAGATCTATGCCAACATTCCCTAAGGCAGCTCTGTGCTGAGAGCACAAGCACTTGGCATATTTAGCAAATGGCTAAGGCTGTAATTTGATGTGCATTTTAAGTTGGTACTGGCTGTGCCCCCCTATTAACACCACCTATGCATCACCCTTGAATTGTGGGGACATAGAGGTGTGTGTGACCATAAGGTAAAATGGGTGGTATTGAAAAAAGTGGAAAACACAGAAACCTGCAATTCTTTTTTGGTTCTATTAATATAAAACATAGCTCTCTACTCCTCTATCAGGGCACAACTCAGCAAGAAAAAAAGAGAAGGGCTCTGTCAGGACTACGTTTCTCCACAGCAATGTAGACTTCAAATCCACATACAATACAGTCCAAACTGATCACTCAGCTTCAGATTTTGGCCACTTCATTGATTAAAAATACATTCTTCCCTGAAATACATGCTACTCTCAAGGCAGAAAAAACACTGCCTGACAACAAGTAGATTTACACATGAAATATTTTAGAGTTGGATCATATAATAGCATGTCCATTTCATCTTGACTGCAGTTAATCAAGTAAAACAGCATCCAAGAGATCTTTAGTAACAATCTGTTTCTTCAATTGAAGATTGTGTCTTAAGAAAAACAAAAACTAATAATGCCTTGCTATTGTGCAAGTGAGTAAGTTTTCTGCCCTTTCTTCTCCATTGCTGATTTTCTTCACATGGCTTATTATTTTGTAACAACTGTCTGCTGTGCAAGACATGAGCAGATCACAAATACAGAATGGTCTACATGACCGTCAGGAGACAGTCAACCTTTACCAGCTACATACTGAAAACTGGCTCTGGGTTTTGATCTGATCTCCAAAATAGCATTATCATAGATTATCCTGAGCTGGAAGAAACTCACAAGGATTAAAGTCCAACTCTTGGTCCTGAACAGGATAGCCCCAAGTGTCATACCATGTGCCTGAGTGTGTCGTCCAAATGCTTTGTGAACTCTGTCAGGCTGGTGCAGTGACCAATTCCCTGGGGAGCTGTTCCAGTGCCCAACCACCCTCTGGGTGAAGAACCTTTTCCTAATATCCACCCTAAACCTCCCCTGACACAGCTTCAGGCCATTCCCTCAGGTTCTGTCACCTGTCACCAGAGAGAAGAGATCAGTGTCTGCCCCTCCTCTTCCCCTCATGAGGAAGTTGTAACTGAAATGAGGTCTCCTCTCAGCCTCCTCTTCTCCAGGCTGAACAGACCAAGTGACCTAGTCATTCCTCACACAGCTTCCCCTCAAGGTGATTCACCATCTTTATTGCCCTCTTCTGGACTCTCTCTAATACGTTTATGTCCTTGTTATATTGTGGCACCCAAAACTGCTCCCAGAACTCGAGGTGAGGCTGCCCCAGTGCAGTGCAGAGCAGAGCAGGACAATCCTCTCCCTTGCCTGGCTGGCTGAGCTGTGCCTGATGCTCGCCTGACCTGCCTACCCTCCAGAAGAGCCCATAACCATCCATCGTGGCACACCACAGGACTCATCCCACCAGGGTTTGCTTATCAATTTTAGCTATTTTAATCCAAGTATGCGATCCTGCTAATACTTGCCAGAGCATAGCCTCAAAGCTGGTAATTTGATAATAAGTTTAAAATTTAGTTTCTTATTGGGAGAAAACTACTTTGATCAGAAATTAACCATTTAATTCCATTAGATAAATCCAGCCAAGAAGCTTCTCTGCATAATATTGAAGTGTTTCACCCATGTTTCTGTCCTTTATTCCTGATCCAAGTCACATCAATTTCTTTCTACACAAGAGAGATTGCCAACCTGGCCACCAGCTTGGCAACCTTGCTATACCATATCTGATATACATAGAACATGCCTAACTGCTTAAGACATGCTGTTGCTTCTAAAACACAAATTTTACAGAATTCAAGAATACTTCTAAACTGGCAAATCAACCTTTCAGAGAGCAATGCAAGTTGGCTGTTCATTTAGAACTTGAAGTAATAGGGCAGTAGTACCAGTTCAGTTCTGCCTTGCTTGTGAAAGAAAACCTAGGTACCTTACAAACCTATCCTGCTTTCATTTGTGAGGGCAAGTATAAGTGGTTTTGAGAGTGTTTTTTAGGAACAAGGAACTGAACTTCAAGAGAGATCAACATAATTGTTAGTTTTTTCAAGCCACTATGATGCTACAATGCTGCAGTTGCTAATGTTATAATGCTTCCAGTTGAAAGCTGTTACTAGCCCAGAAGGGCTTCACACTTCCAAAATGCTAATGCCAATTATCATTGTAATTACTTTCTGATTACGTGTCAGCCAGTGAAACAGATCATAATTTTAATGTTTAAAATGCATAATTCAAATTACCTGGTAGTAGTTTATGGTATAGATGAAAGACTGGAACACTAATGGTCTTGCTGGAGGATTCTCCTCCTGAGGAAGAAGTACCAACTTTATCTGCCATCACTCTTCCTCGCCTTGATGGTGGACGTGGAGGGGTGGATGAAACAGCTCTTTTTGACTGAGATTTCAAACCTAGTACAGAAGTAAAAAATTTAAAGTTGTTTTAGTATTTAATACCTTGAGTTAGCCATGATACTCAAAAGCTTCAATGATAGAAAAAAAAGGAAGAATTTTGCCTCACTGGCTAATTAAGTACCAGAATAACATTCATATATAAAATATATTTGGATATAGTCCCAGTATTTTTAGTTAAAAGGCTGTGCATTCTCCTAAACCCCAAACATAAACCAAACCCTAACTAGATCATACCATGCATAAAAAAAGCCAAAGCTATTCCGATTCAGCTCTCCTTAAAGAGAGTGTCTCACAATGGGCCCTACAGCAGAACTTTTTTAGGTTGTCTTTTCACCTGAAAGCAAGAAAGGCAAAATTTTCTAAATTGAAAGACATTTCAGCACAGACTACAGATAACAACCACTTGTCTGGCCTACAAAGGTGACTTTAGCTACAGTATTGAGAGTACCACATGTGATGAAATGTGCCTTTAAATGTGCTTTTCAAGTTCTCTAGCCCCAAAACATTTGAAGTAAGCTCTACGTGAAAATTAGGAGGCAGAATAACTACATAAAAGCTTACTGTTATTACACAGCAAGACTGCCTTATCTCAGGACACCTTAAGCTGACTTAAGGTACAGCAAAATTATACTGCAATCATGGACCATTCTGTGCAGGTGACAGACCAAAGTAAAAAGCCAGCAGGTTAAGATACAAAGACATACAACTGCTAACTTATCATTGTCCAAGAGCTGCCACAAAACTAACAACTTCAAATGCTATAATACACTCTGGTTTCAGCTGATCTTTAGCAGCAGCTTTAATATGCAACACACTGTCCAATAATCTCAGCACACTAAACTAGCTTTCCTCAGGAAGGTCAGGCTCCAAATAGCATCTTTGCTCTCTATTAATTTTACCAGGAGGTAAAACAATAAATACTTTTAACTTCTTGAGATTCTGAGGACACTAAAAAGCCCTCAGAATATAGAAAAATGAATGACAAAAGAAGAAAATATTTTACAAACAGGTAGTAAAAACTAATGTGAATGAAATAAGTTTACATTTAAGTTCTTTTACTAAATTGGAAAAAATTGGAAACAACATCAGAAAAATCTGACATCTGTTTCTTTCTAATACAGAATGGGCTATATCAGGCAGTAGGATCAGAGATACAACAGGAATGACATATGGCTGACTATGCTGTGCCTTATCTTCATGCTTGGCATAATACTTTTGTTTCCTCCTAGATTCTTTATTTGTGTTTTAACCCTTTGCTTGGATCTATTAATACTTTAGATACTACTAAAACATGTTTCACTTGTTTAAGTGGCACCTCTTGTAAATATCCTGTCAGATAAAGATGCTGTAATTAGCATCAGCTATGTTGTTTTAAATGTATACCAAGTTCAGTGAAACTGCTGCCCTATTCAACATTTGGCTTTAGAGTTGTATCTACATCTAAAAACCTGAAATAAAAAGCTTAAGAAATATTGGTGCCAAAAGTCATAGGAAATCAACATCTCTTCTTTATGCTTCATGAAGTGTGAATGAACTTGAGGTACCTCAATGAAGGCAGAAAGCAAGATAGGAAAAGAGTAGTTTGAAGTTCATTAATCAACTTCAAACTGAAAGACTAATGACTTCTACAGCCATCAACTGAACTGTAACATTTGTGTACCACTGCAAAATTACTATACTCCATCTATATCCTCCAACAGTAGGCCTGGAGGAAAAGAGTTTACATGAAAGACTTTTGAAGACTCTACATATTAGTTTTTATAAACTGAATACTTTGAAAGAAACTCCTCTATTTGTTGTTTCCAAATGGAAAAATATGGTTTTTGTGCTGACATTTCCATCTGACAGTTTTTACCATTAGTTGTTATGCAAAGTATGTGGATACCTTTTATTTCCAAAGCATATTTTGGGAATAGAGGTGATTAAACTCTGATGCACCAGCTACTGCAAAATGGTAGAAGTAATAATGCCCACCAAGCTCCAGGTGTGTCATTAAAAAATGCAGTAAAATACCCTAGCAACAGCATGCATGAAGTTAACACTGACACATGTATTTAGGTACAAATTTGTCGAAGTATAATCTGCTAGAGGCAGCTGTTCCACCAGGAATCAATCTTTGCTCCATAACAGTTAGTTACATTACAATTTTAGTACTGGGTACTACAATTTTTCTAACCATCACTAGTAATAAAATTAATTATTGGTGGGTATTTTCTTCCCCATACATACTTCTAAACACCAGAAAAATACCTTTAAAAAAAGATAGAAGAAAAAGACATACCAGAAGCAACAACAACACTGTAATTGTCCTGAAATCCATTTTCTGCTTTAACTTTTTCTTTCTCTTCATAGTTCTTTTTTTCTTTATCTTCCTTCTGTTCATTAATTAGCTTAGCTGTAATACTGGGTGTATCTATATGGGGACAGGAGGAACAAGGACAAACAAAAATAGAGGGAAGAAAAGCATTTCAAGATACTAAGAAGATTTTATTACAGTTTCTAAGCTCTTAACAAGGCTATTCTCAACTACTTTAGTGTCTCAGAGTTCCAATCCAGGCAGCAATAGTCTTGTCAACACCTATGAATTAAGGTATTACAGTAATTCTGTCCATTTCCTCCCCCAAAAATCTGTTCTCTGACAATTTAAATCTGTAACAATTTAAAACCATTACTTGATGAGTCAGGTGTTTTCACATTAAAAAACCCACTAAACCACTGCAATCAACCAAAAATGAGATTCAGCAAAAAATCCCCATCCAAACCCAATGAACCAAAAAACCCACAAAAAGCCTTGACAAAACAACAACAAAAAATCCAACGAAAAAAGAAATTCTAAAACTTTTTTTTTTTTTTTAAAGGACAGCTGCAGACTTATTTAGATCTGGTCTTTAGGTCTGGGTATCTCATATTACATACTGATCCAATTTCAGAACTGGCAAATTCTCTTCCTTTGAAATTGGAAGATGCCTAAAGTACATTACACAACCAAAACTTGAGCTGTCTGCTTAAGTGAACATTGGATTACTGCAGTTCAACCATTATAGTTCAATGATTAATGCAGTTCACAAGTATCAGCAAGTTTTTAAATCTAATCTATTAAATCACTGATCATGGGTGACAATGGACAATTTCACACCTTGTGAAGTACCATACCGGCACCAAAATGGCCAAATAATTTTCTAATTGCTTCTGAGTACTAACTTGTTTCCATATAGCCACAGCAGCTTTAAGTTATAACCAGACTCAAGACCTGAAAGTACCATCCAGCTACCTTTAACTGTGTGTCACCAGTGGGTGAGATGCTGAAAGGGATGTGGTTTGGCTACTTGGAAATATATTATGATTTGTGCCTGAAGACATTGGTTATGCCTGTGTTAGATAGCTGTGGAGATTAAACAAGATACAGAGTGTAAAACTACCACCACTTAGAATCCAACATTCACACACATATACTCTCTCTATATATAGATGTGTGTGTATCTACACATACACATATATACATATACACACATATGTATGTATACACACACACATATCTATCTATGAGACTGTGTGTTGGCTTTTAAAAAAATGTCATCATCATTATTATTATTATTACTGCTACTACTACTACTATTATTATTAATAAAATTCTGAGTTGATCTAGTTTTGTCCCATGGACTTAATGTCCATTTACTGTTGGGGAATCTAAAAGTCACTAATAAAATTATTAAAGATGGTTAAGCACCGGTATTTTAACTACTCAGGTGATACCCAGATTTGCTGCTTTATTTTTCTGACCAGACAAGAGCAGTAACTCAAGACTAAGGTGCATGAAATACAAAGCAGCTGGTACTCATCCTAGGCAATCCTATCTGCAGTGTACTGCACATTTTCTTCCTACAGCAAAGGGATGCAAGTAGCAGATTTGGCAATGATTTCAGGACCCCTTTCCCCTCCTCCTTTTTTCTTTAAAAGCTGGGGGGAAAAGTATGAAATTAACATGCTTCTTGTGATTTATTTATGCAAAAGTATGAAACTATTGAGACATTAACAGCAGTTAAAAAAGGACGAATTCTGACACAGGATCTTCATGACTTCCTATTGCTGTAGTGGTGACAGCCTTTTTTTTCTTTTCTCCGCCAATCCATCCCTTCTCTCACTCTTGCTCCAAACACACAGTTTGTTCCTCTCACATCCAAGCCTTCTTTACCCTGTCCTAACCATGGGCTTAATGGAATGCCATACAAGAACCACAAAGCCAAGGCATAACACTGCTGTAGCAAACCCCAAAGTTAGGTGCCTTACAAAGTCAGCGTTTGGCCATTTTCAATTACAGACATTACAGTTTACCACATCACATTCCCCTCTCCACTCCTTATTAGCACTGGCTATCAAGATGACCACAATACACCACCAAGGCAGCTACTCAGTACAGTTTATGTCACTGCTCACTAAGTGATCCCAATTTTGTATGAAGTGAGCATCCCACCCATTACAGTAATTAGATCCTCGTGCAGTTCACACATGACTCTCTGGACAGTAAATAAATACAGAATTTTATCAGAAATAGTAAACTACTCCTTGATAAATAAGATACAAGCATTTTGTTAGAAATGGGTATTTTTCTAATAAATTCCCAAAACACATCTTGTCCTATCTAGTATTCTGCCAAATACCGTTTTAGTACTCCTATCAGCTGGTTAAGTAACATTTATTGCCTAACAAATTGGTTAGCAATTGCAATATAAAAAATTTTCAGCAGATATGAAAAAACAATAGTTCCTTTTAACTCCATGAAGACCGGTCTCATAAATTATAAGTTGATCTACACTGAGTTCCAAAAAAGTACACATTCAAGTAAACCTACATGTAGCAATGTACATACCTAGTCAGATGAATGGGCAACTAAGTGCACATCCTTCACTGCACATCTCCCATATAGCACAAATATAATTGCTGTAATGATAGCTGACTTTTCTTTGATATTATTGAGAACCACATCTTAAGAAGAACGAGGAAGTGCTGGATTTCCTTTGGGTTTCTTTAACTAGATATGTATGAAACTGACTTTCCATGTAACATGTCCAAACAATTTTTGCTCTTTTTATTACTAGAGAAGAATCAACTTGCATTTTGCTTGGTTTTACCAAGAGAGCTCTGACATGGACATGGCATCTTCAGTATGAATTCTGCTCTTTAAATAAATGTAAAAAAATCTATTAACCCTAATCTTTAACATATATTTCTGTTTTCTAAAGTATTAAATAAACACTAAAATTAAAGGTGGGATTCATTTTAAGACGTCTACCATTCGGGTGCCAAAATTCGTATTATGGTCTGTGAAGGTCTGATCAATACAGTTCCCTCTAGAGAGGTTCATCTCTCAGTGTATATTCATGTAGTGTAACTGAAAGTACTGAAATTTAAAAAAACAAACAAATAAATGAATGCCTTAACATTATCTTCTCACTGTGCATAATTAAAAAATTAATATCGAAAAGTAAATGATGCTTTTCAACTTTCATTTAGTAAGCAAATGCAAATGTTTATACAGAAGACAAATGTATACCCACAGAAATTAGATGGAGCCTTCATCAAGGTCCTTTTCACAGGACATTCATCTCCACCTTGAGATATATGACTAAGTTCCAGGGTATTTAAGTGACAAAATTTGGGGATATTTAATGAATGGGTGAAAGTATGTTTTAAAGACTAATATTTTCAGTATAATTTGTACAGTCAAATAAACAACATAAGATTATTTTTCTAAACTGTATTAAAAAATAAAAAACAACAAAACCAAAAACATGAAGTATTGCAAACTTGCCTGACACACGATCAAGAACCTCTGCTAGAGTTGTTGAGACAGGCAAGTGAAGAGTACGAAATTTGTGTCCAGCTCCATACATTGGATGTTGAATTACATGACTAGTAGCATTAATTCTACCTTTGTACAGCTGAAAGGAAAAAACAGTCAACATTTAATATGACTTAAACACTGAGAAATAACTTGGACCACTAAGTTCTTTTAAAGCCACGTCAGCTATAGAAAATAGCTAAATTCTTAGTGTGCTAAAAAAGAAAACTGACATAGCCTTCAACTTTGGAGGTACACAGTAAAAATGTATCGAACTAGGACAAGTTTAATTTTTTAACCCAAAATAATTTGTTTTGAAAGCCTACATTTTTAGGATCAGAAACAGTATGATATCATCTTTGCTTTAAAAAATCCAATTATTTTACATAGCTGTAATATGAGAGAAAAATTCAGTGTCTAAGACTTGCAATTATTTATGAAATGAAAACTCTGAAATTGCATTACAAAAAAAAAAATACATTTGGAGTAGAGGAAGATGATGTTTCTCTACTGATCTGACTTGAGGAGGAAGTTTATTCTAGATTTAAGATCTACTTTTTGTTATTAGGACAGATAACTAAGTCACTATTAGCTAGAACATTTCAAATATTTTACCATAAAGTTATTTTAGACAGCCCTGTTCATATTTCATATCATTCCTTGCTTGCAGTAACTTTTTACCCACTTGTCTGCAATAAGAGTGCCCCTTATCCTCTTCCTATTATCAGAAGACCTGTTTACTCTTGGATGGGAGAATCACATTTTTTAAAAAAACTTTGTGGTTTTATCCTGTTTTTTTAGTCACAGCCTTCAATGGATAGCACTTTAGATATCAATTATAATTCTCTTTCGGTGAAGCATGTGGAAGCATAAAGAATACGTCTGCTTTATAAATTAATTCACGTATTTGTCACTCAATTTATTAATGGCACTTTGGCTAATTTTAGAAGAAACTCTGCCAATTTTGACTATGACCAATCCTTAATGAAATTGCTAAGGACTAGTGAATAGATATTGTATTTCTATTTGCTGCTAGTGTTTAAGGATCCTATTAAAAAGTCTTCTGTAAGATAAAATTCAGCTGTCAGATCCTACAGAAGCAGTATATTTCCAACTACTTTATCTTAACACAGTACCTTGAATTTTCTTCTAAAATGCTGAGTTACAATTCAACAGCAGTTTCCTTTCCAAAATTCCATAATGTATACAGCAGAAAAAGCTGCTGTCTAACATTTCAAAGTTGAATATGCTCAGACATAAGCTTTTAAAGGCTAAATTTATTCCATGTTTACCATAAAGTATCAAAATTCCTTACTGGACAAGGTGATTGAAGAAACAAAGTCACTTTCTCATCCTCTAGCATCAGCTGCAAGAAAAGCCTTCTAATAAATCCTGAAATATTTCCAGAGGTTGGGAGGTTCCCACGCTGAGGAGAAGACTGGAACAATTCACAGAGAACCTGAGAATGTAAAATGATATCACATTTAAAATATTTCTATATTTAGGACTCTAAAATATAGTTCTACAGAGCCATAGTAGGCAGTGCCTGAGATCCACCTTCCAGTTATCACACAAACCAGATCAGAAATGAGCACCACTGAAGAAAATACCTGCAGCAAATAAGACTTTAAATTTAAAGGTTTAAAACACTGACTATAGCATCAAAGTAATTGTAAACACAGACTTCTCAAAAAGATAAAATGCTGAAAATAAAGTAGTTATAAAAACAGCTTTTGAATTCCTAAAGCAAATATTTCCCACTGCATAATGCAGTATTACTACCAGCCATTAACAGAGAACTGACTCAATTTTTTACTGAAGTCTACTTCTTCTAGGGTATCATTATTGTTAATGCTGAAAAACCATTTTTTCATTATACTTTTACTCAGCTAGGTCTGCAAGGTTAATGAATGTGACAAACATAGCTGAATCAGTTCTAGAATGCCAAATGCAATGCCATATTCTGCAATACCCTGTATTTCCTTGGACACAGGTTGCACAAGCAAACTTCCCAGAAAATGTTTACTAACATTAAATATTTGTATGAAGCTTGATGTTCAAATTCCATTTCACAAATTTTAGCCCTATCCAATTGAACAGAGTGTTTTAGATTTTGGTCTAAAGTTTATTCCTCTAAACCAAGAGGAATACAAATCTATACGCAGGATGCGACGGCCATGCCAAAACATTTTTATACATTTCAGACTCAAACCAACAAGGTAACAATTTTAATAAAATATTTTTCCAGTCAATGTCAGCTTACAAAATCCCAAGTTATTATAAAGAAAAGTAAAAAACATAGAAAGTTTTGAAAGTTAGCTGTAGCTATTAATAAATTAAAACGTTATTTTTCTCTCTCACCTGTGCCATAAGTCTCTGGTTATTAGGATGGCAAGAGATGCACTGTAGGAAGAAAGCAACTGTTGCATTTTCAATTGCTGTCCGCTGCTGAGTGGTCAATCCTGTGGTTACAGTCGAAGAAAGCAAGCTGGATCTTGCACTGGTCTGCTGTGCTGTCATACTGTGTCCTCCAGAGGTAGCACCCGAATGGCACAACAGGAATAAAAGTGCTGTCCACAACGGATTGACTTCAGAGCCACCCAACCAATCCTTCATCATGTGGCTGTTGCCAACTTCTGTCAAAAACCTGAGAACAGGAGCAACCAGGTCTGCTGTGATGGGCATTTTATTAAAGTGCTGTGGAACATGATGCCTCCTGAGCCTGTCCTGGGTGATATCCATTGATTGTGCAGTGCAGTCAGTGCTCGAAGTATGGCTGAAGCAGAAACTAGCAAGACTTCTTACAAGCAGTGAAGGCAAACCTGAGTCCAGTAACTGCTTGATAGCTTCAGGAGACTGAGATGAGGCAGCAAGAGTAGCCAGGTGAGACTCTGTTAGTGCAAGAGGGGCTTGTGCATTTTTAGAGTCATCTGTTAAAGATGAACTAAGATCCTGCTTTTTGCTGTCATCGGTCATAGACAGTCTGTGTTGACACTGCATTGGAGGAGGAGTGATACCCATCCATCCCATCAGTAAGGAAAAATAATTTGGGTGGATGTGGCACATGGAACAAAGCAAACTATCAACAGCTTTCTTCAAAACCATGTTGCAGGGAAGAGACATGGACCAGTTAAACAGTGACCTGTAAAAGACAGAAAATCATATTAACACATAGTATGACACTCATTTTCCCATTTTTTATCATTGGTTCATAAAACATTTTTGCATGTTTATGATTTACAGTTGAAGATGATGTTGTAAAACACTCCGTGCTGAACCTGAAAGCCCCTTTTGGATCATGGTATCAGCAGGACACAGATTACCCAAAAGGCATTTCTCAACTGTATGCTTAAATTTCTTTCATTGTACTGTATTTTAGATAAAAACCAACTTTTCTGGCATGTTGCACACAAAACCCAGATTTCAGTCTTTTGATAGTTGTTATACATCTTGTCAATTTTTAACCATCTGCAACCTCTTTGTGCTCTCAGTTCTCCTAGTTGGAGTTATTAGGGTCACACACACATGGCACATGCAGACTCATTTACATTAAGGTCTCAATCCTTTGTAAGAACAGAAAGTATTTCAACATATTTCAAAATTTTTTTTAAATTTCCCTTATTAGGCATCTTCCTGAAGATGCTGCAAAAAAATGAAAGCAGTGACAATTTTGTTGGTTGAACTACCTACCCTTGCTATCCTTTACCTAAACTTAGGACACAACAACAGAATTATTGCTCAGTGATACTAAAATCCCACCTACCTTTGAACTCACATCCAAGTACTATCTCTTTGAATGCTAATCCAAGGCACATGAGTGCAGAAGCTAATTTATCTCCTGTTACTCAGTTTAAATTCCAGACAGGGTACTTGCAAAATAAAATGATCATTTCTTCATACAGATTTGTTCAGAGTAGGTGAAGTACTTAAAAAATCCCACAGTTTTCCAAACTGCATTCACAGCACCTTGACACCATACATGTTACATTATCTTAACACCTACATACAGAGCTGTCACGCACTTCATGCCATTCAATGCCAGGTTTTAAAATTAAGTTTGGATGTATCATCATATGTTACATTCCCATTTGAAGACAAGGATCATTTTCCCCTGTTCTGGATGGAAATGTATCCTATGTTTAGTCTAAGGGCACTTGGAGAACTCAAAGAACTCTTTGGGTCTAACCAAAAGTTGGATTTATCACCAGTCAAGAGAATGGTTGATAAAACCCCTCTCCAGCACAAAACTCATCTCAATGACTAAATGATCTATAACTCTGGAAAGATAGTCACAATTTATAAAAGTCCACATATAATAAAGCTATGCTTAAACTCTTCTCCAACTATATATTCACATAATCCTAATGCCAAAATTTTCTGGGTGAGTTCATGCCCTGTGAAAAATAAGATCTTTTTCTAAATACATATTTAAAAATAACTAAGGGATTAGTATCCACTGGCCAAAGCAAAAATGCTGAAATGAAAAATGGGAATGATGGAAAAATACTTCCAAGAAAAAACTGAATTATCACATGAAGGAGAAACTTCGAGCTATAGCTAGAATCCATTAAAATATTTCAAAAGTTACAGTATCAAAGAGGTTGAAGAATACACATGAAAAGTTATTTTTATTAGAAGAATTATTTACCCATAGAACTCTGACAAAAATGCTTTCATATTTATTGAAACATATATTTTATAATTTGCTCCAGATAGTGGCTGATATGAGCTGCAGTTTTATATCTGGCAAGAGGAAGGGGAACAGGGCTTTATTATGATATGCATACTCAAACTAGGTACAAAAGTTTAATTAGTACTGTATCATTTCTCCCTGTGATGAAAAAGAACATACTATCCTCCAAAGGCAGCAATTCAGTTGTGAAACCCCCTTTTATACAAATATAATTGGGCTGTCCATTTTAGGAAGTCCATTTTTATTACAGTTTTTCTTTTCCCCTTTTCAAATGTTAAAATGTATTTCTGTTGAAGTGTATACCTAAATGGACTTATTGACCTGCAATTTAAAATCCTTAAACTGATTCCCAAGATGAACAAGCTCATTTTGAATTATCTATATCACAGTATAACTGAAGTGTCTTTGGAAATTGTCTTGCTTGTAGTCATGTATCTAAAGACCATCATGTTGCACACATTTAAGAGCTCCACATGCTTGTACCTGTAACCATAACTCATACACTTGCTGGTGTTTGTTTGACTGTGCCTGAAGGAGACTGGCTGTAGAAAAATGTGAAGGTTTCCTAAGAGCAACAACAAAATCACATGCAAAGATCCCTTCATTAACTGCTAGTGTATTCAACAGTACAAATCAAAAATGCTTCACTACAGTAATTTAACAGCCATACTTCTATAAAACACGTGAAACAAAATTATGTGGCTTTTCATTTTTGTTTTGTTTTGTTTAAACAGAGATGTTTAAACAGATCTCTTCTTTAAAAGAAGAGATGGTTAAGCAACATAAATTGCAAATAGTAGACAATATATTTTCAATTTGAGAGGCACTAAGAGTATACATTTGGCATTTAGGGTGAACTTCTCTTTAGAATCTGCCAAAATGAAGCAAATTCATAGTTTAGGGTTCACTCCAGATTTTTGCCTTCATTTCTTTCAGAGCACTGGCAGAACAGACGTGGAACCTCCAAGACAACATTTCCCTCTTCCCTATCTCTCAGCTATCAGTTACAGATATTTGATACCATGACAAATAAAATAATGCTTCTATAACAGAATCCTAATGAAGATCACTTACAGGTACAGTGAAAATTACTGCAAACAATTTCAGCAAGTATAGTCCATTAAAAAACCTCATGGACAAAACCATGAACCAGTTTACCTTTCACATATATGCAAATATATACATGGATTTACTGTTTCATTTCAGATTTCTGGGTCTTTAAACACAATTATACCTGGAATATGTGATGTGTAGCTTTGAGTTTAGAACTACAAAACTACCTGTTTGCATATCTGTAGGTATCCACTCTATCAATTAGCTTCAGAGAAATCACTTTCCACTGCTATTTCACAGTAAGTGCCCTTCAAGTTGTATCGTTTCAGGGAAGAAAACAATTCACTTACAAAAATGATGCAATGCAAAACTTTGCTTTACTTACTCAAAGAGCTCTCTGTCCAGCAATGCTGGCAAATCATATTCAACGAGCAATTCGTAACTATGCCACAAAATTGCTGCTACACAGTGCAAGTGGGAAGGAGATGGCATCAAAAGACCATACTCTCTGGTTGAGCTATTGGGACAAATGTAGCTGACCCGGCCACTTTTTTTCATAGCTGCAACTCTTGCAGAATCACTGACCCATTTCAGCAATGCTTGAATTCTGTAAGACAAGATGATGTTGCACATTATAACGGATCAAATAAAACACTCAGAACCAAATAAGCTTGTAATTCACTTTACACATTTATCTCTTCCTTGGAAGTAAAGTTCAAGAGTGAGCTCAAGCTCTGTTTTTTCAAGACTTAGATCAGGGCAAAAATTAATTAAAAAAATTTATCTTGGACAGCCAAATGTGAACCTTCTACAGAAAAAGAAAATATAGCAGGTATCTGAGTTCTGAGTAGCTGAGAGAAAAGTCAGTTGAAAACCAAAGTTTTATCACATTTGTAAGAGCAGAAAAAGAGGGACAGCAGTCACTGGAAAGGATGCAAAGAGCTAGGACAGAAAGCTGGAAAGCTCTTTCAGGTTTCTGCACTTACATGCTATCTCATAACAATCAGATTTCAAAAATGTTTGTTTTGTGAACTAATATCAAGGCACTGTTTAGCAGATTATTTTTTGTATATGCTTCCACATGATAACCCAAATAACATTACCTATCTTTTGTTCCAGGGTCCTGAGTTGTTCCAAGCTGATAAAGAATGTCTATTGTGGAGTCAGAAGAGAGACCATTTAATCTTCCAAACAGTAAAGGGCTATTCAGATCTTGCCGCATTCAAAAAAAAAAGGGGAGGGGAAATAATAGAGGTACTTACATACGTATTTTTTAAGTGTACTAATGACATTATTACAGACTTGCAATATTAACATTGAATTAAGTTTTGCCATTAACATAAGGATGAATTCTTACACACATTACTGTCTCAAAACTGTGTATTTGGTATGTTCAATGTTCAGCCTTACTATGAAAGGAAAACCCATTACAACATTCATCAGATACAGGACTTAGAGGTTTATATAGTAGGGTTTTCCTCAACATATTCCAAAAATACATTACTAATTCCAACAGAGCTATCAAACCTCTTGCTACACAGAAGCAAACTTATTTCAAAATGGAAGCTTATTTAACTCCAATTTCCATCAATCGGACTACAGCTGAAGATTTCCATAGATTACTTCCCATTCAGCTTCTCCTCACTGTGTTAATCTTCTGCCCTGTCAGAAACTACTCTCCTATCTAACAACATTCCAGCAAAACAGACCAGTCTACATTGACACACTAACTTATGGCAAAAGAAATCACGGAAACAAATTTTAAAAAAGTGTTTTCTGTTAGCAGCTTCAAAACAGGAAAAAAAAGAATTTTTCTTTCATTTAAAAGCTACAAAACAGCAAAGTGGTATGAAACCCCAAATACAAAACCCCAGTGCATTAACAGAACAGATTCTGCAGAATTTCACCATGGGACATAGAATGTAGTTTTATCTTGATTATGTACTTCCACATATAAATATTTTCAATGCTTAGTGCTATTCAGAATTCATACCGTCCTACAGACTACTGCTGCCCAAATTCTGCTGCATTAGTTTTCCTCAGCAGTACTTGTGGCAGTACTCTTTATTTTAAAACATCTGGACACAGTATCTAAAGTAAGAGGCACTGTGCATCCTACTCTCTGTCTTCAAAATACCTAACTACAAAAAACCAAAGCACTCTGGTTGCAACTGCTTTACTGTGGTAGGACTACCCACATACAAAGACTCTGACACTTAGAAGCCCAACAAAGCACGATGGCAAGTTCTGGCAACCCAGGCTCAGAATCAGAAAGTAACATCCAAATACACTGTATTTGTACTATTAGACAAGCAAAATGTTGTTAAGCAACAACTGAAAAGAAAAACACTGCACTCACCTGCAGGATCACTCCCTGATGCAGAGCAGTTTCTTAGAAGAATGTCAATTAATTTTAGGCCAATTCTGGTGGACTGAAGCCCAATTTTAACAAGCACAGCCTCGATGTTTGGAGAATGCATCCCACAGTAAGGGGACATTAGCAAAGCAGCACATGTCTGCAACAGATTAGCAGTGGGTGCTGCAGCACTAGCCATCATTCCTTCCAAATCACTTATGTGAGTGAGGCAGTGGTGTAATAATCTTAACCATCCAATACTGAAAAAGAAAACAGAAAAGTGAGCTAATGTATAGTTTTCTTACTAGATTGTTTTTCATCTACAGCACGACTACCTGTATTTGATTATAGGACAAGCACTGCAGAAAACGTCTGTGACATGATCAAACATCATCTGAGCAAAGCAAATGACTGAATTTAAAGCCACAATGTAATATACATTAATAATGCTGTTGCAATCATTGGACTAAGATTGTAAGAAAGGCATGGTCTGTGGGTAGGAAGAATTAAGAGCTTGCAAATTTCAGTACTAAAGTTTCCCAAGATTTCTTGATTCACGTACGTATTTCTTCCAGTGGGGCCAACCTATTTAGAAAAGGATGAAAAGGAAGGTATTCATACAGGGGAATAGGTGTGGGGTGGTTTGGGGCTTGGGTTTTATTTGGTGTTGTAGGTTGTTTATTTTTTTGTTTGTTTTGTTCTTCTTTTTCTTTCCTTGTGTGTTGTGTTTTTTACATCAAAAGAAGTGAAGGTGCAACAGTAGTTGGCACTAAAAGTATGCACCTACACAACTTTCCTGATATTACAAACTTCTAGGATCATACACATTTACAATAAATCACAGTGAACCTTAGGGAACCTGATTTAAAATGCATACAGAAAAAACAGAAATTAAAAATGTGCTAGCTACTAAATTTCCCTCATGTCTCTCATTTTTTGACAAAATCATTCAGAAGTCCTTTTAATAACAAATCGTGATAAGTAAACCTATTGTAATCGAATCAGTTTGGAAACACATCAATTAGACTTTATTTTAAAAACATACCACAATACTATTTAAACTAGCATCATGAGCAAGGTGGGAATCTAAGCTGTATGTGAAATAAATGACATCATTCACTGACAAGCTCTAAACTAGCAGAGGTTGTTTCCACAGCTAACCTTTATCACAGTTTAAAAAAATGCACACTTGCATATTGATCTTAACTTAAGCTTACAATTTTTTTTTAGGAATCATTTACTCCTAAATCAATTAGATTCATCAATTACAAGTGAGCAAGTTCTCTGTTATGTCTAAAAAAAAATTTATGCAAGTTTATTGAATATATCTATCACATTACTACCATTATTTTGTTGAGATACTTAAAACATTAAACTGAAAGCTACAACAAAACGTTTCAAGAAATGATGATCATACACTCACCTTCTTTCTTTAGATACAGATTATTCTTGTGTGACTTTATCATAACCATTTCTGAGGTAAAAATATAGTATAATTTGGCTATAATAATTTCCTTCACTGCTATTCAAGAGCAAAGACCAATTTCAGTTATACAACTTTCATTAAATATACACTGAGAGTATTCATGTTCTCTAGATTCACTTATGCTTTCAAAATCTTTCCATGCAAAAGAAAGGTTTTTAAAATTTTCCCATGCTCTCTTCAGATTTATAAACATTAAGATTCAAAGATGAAATATTTAAAATAAATGAGTTTTTACAATTTAGTAAGCTAAATTTAAGAACCAGGAAATCTCAAAAATCCATCCATTAAATTAAATTCAAAGTTGTAAAACTCTGACACTTAAAAAAAATCTTTATTCATTCATTTATTTTTATTTTTAAAATGAGTGAGAAACTCAACATGCCACCTAGCCAAATAAAAGCTTTTGAAAAGAAATCCTGCTGATATGCCAGAATCATAACAACACTCAGCTCCTATTTCTGAAATGTTTGCAAACAGCAATATTAGAGATGACTTTAATGAAACATTCTACTGTTCTATTTCTACTCCTGCTCCAGTACTTATGTAACTCCCTTGACTTCTGTAAGGATAAGAAGTATTTTGGCACTCCATTTTTTTTGACAACTGCCTACCCTAAAAACAAATAATGAACTCTAAATGCTTTCCTATGCTTTGCATTCTCTTGCCACTGCAGAGATTAAACACTCCCTTTCACATATGCAGACTGAGCATGCTACTAAAGAAGTGAGAAGTACTTTTTATATTTCCCTTCTTATTGGGGGAAAAAAAAATTGCAACTGAAAGGATCTGACTCAGGGAAGAAAACACCATAAAAAATCTGAACCCTAAACCATGAAGTGGCACAAAGTGTCCCCTGACCCTGCAGCCTTACCTTGTTTTAGAGACCTGATCCTCAGAGGGAAGGAAGGGATTATTGACGGTGGCAGAGGAGGTGTTTCCAAAGGCTGTGAGGCCCAGCAGCTTGATCTGAGACAGGCCCAGGGTACTGGCATCCCGAGGACGATGGAGACGAAGGCAGACAGCTGAGGCAACTTCAGCTTTTACCAGCTGGATTTTTATATAGGTGAGACCACTCGTGATAACAGGAGTTGACAAAGGTAACATATTGACACCATCTGCGCTTATTTCAACAGATACTGATGAAGGGCAAGCTACAGAGTAAGATAAGAAAGTTTAAGACTATTTTAAAATCTGTACTAGTTTGTCTTTGGCAGTAATACATGTTCAACAGTTACAATTCACAGAACAAAATGACTAAAATTATCTCAGGCAGACACTACTACAGAACTGCAGCTGGAGGGCTTGACCTGGGTGATGGCACATGTTAAAATGCACAAGCATTTTGATACATGGTATACACAGTTTATTTTGAAGACTTCAGATAAATTCCTGTCACTGAAAACACTCTTTCCCTATCAGGGCTACAAGAAGAAAAGCTGAAAATCTCATGCTTGTTCCCAGCTCCCATATGAAAGCATTTTGCCTGAAGACCCTTGACCAATCTCACTTTCTCACTGGCCAAAGTTTTGACGACTATGACAAAGTTTTTTGACATATTAAACATGAACTCCACAAGACATCTACAAGACTAGAAATTGAGCAGAGGCAGGGCCTTCCATTTTCAAACTTATTTTACAGGCATTACTCAACCAACCTCTCAGCTTTAGCTCCTCTGCTTATATTCTTTGTATTGTTCCCAAACCATACATTTCAAAGTTTTGACCTGGCATCAACATCAGTGAATTTACTTACTTGCCAGAGAGGCCAGGTGAGGCTGGATGTGGATCTCCTTGAGCAGCACAGCTGCAGGAAGGTGAATGGTGAGGTCACACCAAGCTTCCTCAGGTAAGAAAATGTATGACCATGCAGCAGAGCGAGCCCGTCTGTGGGGAGGTGTAGCCTGCAACAGCACTTCAGCAGGCTGGGCAGTGGGACTGCTTGAGGTGATTGAACCTTCAGAAACAGCACCATTAACACTGATTAATAGTGTTTATACATAATTAATTCACAACCTGTGGAAAACAGGTTACATAAACACATTTTTTTCCTGTCTCATCTGTTTTGGTTTATCAATGACACCTTGTGTGTAATAATGCCAACTGCTGAACTATTTTTCTTTTACTCTGAGACTGTTTTAAACAGGCAGTCTACACATCCACATACATATGTATGTCCTTGAAATTTGCTAGGGGACACTTGCTACCAAAATTCTAAACTTATTTTTAAGAGTACATGACAAAGACAAACCAAAGAAAAAGGTGCAGTTTGAACAGTATGCTTAGAACTTGAACTCAGTTAATTCACAGTTAACATATACTTTAAAGGTTTAAATAGTAAAATAACAAAAATTACTTTATAACCAAATTCTGCAACCCCTTTTCTTTAAAAAGGTTTCACTAAAAAAGACATCAGAATAAAAAAAAAAAAAAGCCTGACCATAGCAGTTGCTTCTTTTTCTACTCCTAGCATAAATTAAGAATGAACAAGGAAGATCTAGGCTGTTTTCTTTAAGAAGTAATAGGGCATAACAAGACCAGATTTGAGCTGTTCCATACTACAGGTACTTGGGGTGTTTTACTTAAAAGTTTCTATAGCCTGGCCCCAATACTAAATGCTTAGCAGCAGCTGGACATTAATTCCTGGACATATTTTGATAACCTTTTATCCCAAATGAATTAAGCTCATCTCTCAGAGAATAAACACATGAGAATCAAAATGAACTACAGAGAACACTACATGATGAGAATCAGAATGTTCTAAGTGAGGACAACCAGAAGGTTAATTTTGAAAGTACACTCCTGACTGAAAATTAAATATTAAGAGAGATGAAACTCATGGCAGAACATCATGAATTGTAACACTTTGTAAGCGGGGAGATAAGGTAGGCAAGAACCTACCACCATATATACTTAGGATTTTTACTATTTAAAGTAATAAAGAACCAACATTTGCAGGATTCCTAAATTTATCTTTTAGAAATTTTTGAGGAGCGAAGTAGATTTCCAGTGGCCCCCTGTTCTGCTCCTGCTCTACCAAATAAACTTTTTATTGTCTTTTGTAATACCATTATTTTTGACACCCCAATTTGAATCACAGGACTGAATGAATTTCTCTCTCATCCAACAATCTCTCCAGAAATTTTAAAATTATCCTTTCTCCCCTCCTGTCAGTGAGACAAACTGTATGAATATATACAAGGGCTACACTAGGCTAGTGTGCAGCAACAGAAAACAAAGACAGTAGTATTAAAAAGGAAAGCCTTTGTAAGATATTACAGTACTGCTACTTCTTAAAACACATGTTTTAGTTAACTGGCAGCCATTGTATTGATATCGAAACAGTTCTGCATTCTAACAAATGCTCATGCAGGCAACATCAGAGCAGTTAGGTGCAGATATGAGAGCACCATTAGCAATATCAGCCTTATGCTCCAGCTTCTTCTGCTCGGCTTCACACAGCTCAGGCTCATTTCTCTGTCATCCCACTATGCTATGCTTCTGTTACAGTTCCATCAAAACTGATGTGCTATGAAGTTAGTGAGTCTTAGTGTGTCTAAGCCAGATGGTGGGCTGGAACCGGGTACACCCTGACCTCAGGGAGGAGAAAGGGGCTCACCTCGGTGCATGACTTCACCAGACACAGATCACTCCCTCTCCTTCTCTCCCCTGTCCACATGAGGTCTTATTACCTGTGGTGGAGGGGATTAACCTCATCCCTCAACACTACCTTGAAGCACCAGCAACTCCTCTCATTAGAAGATTTGGTAGTATTGGAACATTTGACGCTATTGTAATACTTTTTTTAAGAACTTGATAGACATTCAAGTGACCAGTAGACATTAATCTAAGAGAAAGAGCATTATTTACCCAAAGGTGCAAAATTGTGAATTCCTTCTGCATTATCAGGCTCTGAAGCAAGCACTCTGGCTTTCAAACTGCTATCTGTCGCTTTGGTGGGACCAGAATCCAGGAATTTCATAATAGTTGAGACCATGCTCCTTGCTGTGTTAACAATAGCTCTTGTGCTTGTTACCATGTTGTTACAGATAAGTTGAACACCACCTGCATGTAATGTGAGCAGAGAGAAGAAAAAACCTGCTTAGAAGCACACAACAGATTCTATACAAGCAAATGCCTCTTAGTAAATTGGCCCCTATAGACACATACATGTATTCCTTAAGTGCCAAAAAAATCTAAACCAAACCTTTTATTTGATGTGGCTAAAGAAAAGACATTCTTACCCATATCATGGAAAGCCTTCAGTGCCTCACTTGTATCCAGCACTCGTAAAATGAACCACAGCAGTGGCTCAGATAACTGACATGTGGCAAGAGAACCCTAGAAGAAAATCAATTAAGAAATACATGGTTTCATACAAAATTAGTACAGTAGAAATTCACGTAACAGCTCTCAGCCTCCCTTTTTAGTAGGCAAAACTACCAGAGAGGAAATGCCACCACAGCTGACCTCTCTGCCACCATACAGCAATAGCATGTTTCACACAGTGCAATTCCTTACATAAGAGAAGTCTTTGGGGTATGGAAAGCTCAAATTCATGGGGTGAGCAGCTTAAAGGAAATAGGAGTATTGAGCATTAAAATACCCACTAATATGAACAAAATAAATGTTCTTCCCACTTGTACATGATAAAATATCTGATCCATCTTCAAGGCTTTAGGTAGGAACATTTACAGGAATGTCAAAATGTCCTTAGAGAAACTCACTCTCTCCCTCTACTGTGGATAACAGAGAGGCTTCCTAACCTCTGCACTGAAGTGAAGTGAGGTTGCACAAATGTTAACATTTATTTTATATAGCACTAGTTTTCTGACAGCAGGCCTGAGGGAACTTACCTGCCTTCCCATGTACCCACAGGCCATGTAGGTAAGAATTGGCTGAAGCATCACTTGAACTGTCGTTGCCTTCTTACTAAGTGTTGTCAGGATAGTGAACAACCCATCTCCAACTGATATTGCATCTAAGCCACCATGAAAGTTCTCATGTTTAGTGAGATGTAAGCCACTTGCACCTTAATGAAAACACAAACAGTTCAAAGGTCAAAAACCAAGACGTAACAATTAAAAGCACATCAGAGAATTCAAGAATATTTAAATATTCACATGGATTTTACAAAGTACAAATAGACCAGTTTTCAGGATCATATGAATTACAATTAGTCTTCCCAGACACATATAAACAGGAAGACTTGACCCAGCAATTCAAGAAATTTAAATCAAATCAGACCATACAGATGAGTGCAATTAGTGAAGGAAATAGGGTAAGTACCACAAGGATTGGAATCACTCCTAGCTAAAAGCAACTAACATTTAAGATTTTTTCAGATAATAATAGAGGTGGTACTTGTGCAGCCAAAAACAAACCCCAAACGTTTAACACACATATTTCTGTCAGAAATACCTCTCCTGGAATTCTGCTTCTTCGTGTTAAAGCTCAGGATTTATGCATGACAATTTCCTGAATATCAATTATCAGCAATATTAATTACACATTGCTGAGATTACAGACAGAAAGCAAAACAATAGTCTTCCCATGGAAGAGATTACTTCCATAAATACAACTGTCTTACAAATGATTACTTCAATCTGGAAAAGCTGTTAAAAGTGGGCTTAGATTCAAATGTGAGAAAATGATGGGAGTAATCCTGTCCCATTTAAAGAAACTGAAGTTACAATAATAAATAATAATAAAAACCAGTGTGCTCAAGTGATCTTTGGAACATGCCTTAAAGAAACATTCTGGCAAGAGAACTGCCAGGTGTAGTACTCTAGCCACCTTCAAACTGTCAAGACAGCAAATGCTGACAAGCACTGGATGCACAGCAACAAATAAAGGAGTCCTGAGACCCAGCCACTGTCCAGTCTAGAGAAGTGAAACGGAACAAATGATAAAGCTGACATCAAGTAAATTGGGTTTGCTGTGAGGACTTTCAGATGAGAAGATAGGATAGGAGGTGAATACTGTTACTTGTATGATTTGCAGTTTGTCAATTACAAAGCATGAAACCCTAATGAAACAGGCACAATGGCCGTAAAAGGAAAAACAGAAAGAAAAATGTTTTAAATTAATGTGACAAGTGGATTACTCAAGGCCATCCTGGATCCTGACCAGCTGGCTTGCCAGATGCAGTAAATTAACATTATTAGCATAAATTTTAACACCAGAAACACTGGCTATCCGTACACATTTGCAGACATCTTCTTGTCTACCTATCCTGGTAGCACCTTTCAATGCTGCATGAGTTATTACATGTTTACTACTATATGCTGATAACTGATTTTTGGATTCTATGTACCGTTAGCTACAGTCTTGCAAATGTTTTGTTCACTGAAACTGTTTGGAGAGAGCTTAATATAGTTTTTCTTGAAGGAACTAAACCCACAAATAGCTGTGTTGCATCTTCCCAAAATACTTGGACAGATTAGTTTCACTAACTTATATTAAAAGATCTGGGGAGGAACAATCCAGTGAAGGGATTAGCTGGCCCAGAACCCTGAATTCAATGAAAAACATTTGAAAAAACTATCTTTCCAAACTATCTTTTAGAAAATGCAAAACAACTGCTGGACAGAAATTGGTGGTTTAGAAAGAGATCAAAGATGAGGAGAAGAGTATTTGAATTTCACTCCAAAGAAACACATACTCAGAACAAACCACCATTCCCAGAACAAACTACTTTCAGGTTTGTAGTGTATTTGCAATACGGCATCAACTACCCAGAGTGATGGAGGAGATATTCTGGAATTCATTTCAGGAAGGTTCCAACAGCACAATCCACTCTTGTCAAATCTTGCCTCCTGTTTAATTTGATTACTGGAGATAACTATTTTTTCCTCAATTGTTTTTATACTGGTCTAATATTCACGTGTTCTCATCGAGCAAATAACTGTTTTCTGATAATAGCATTGGTCAACAGTTTTGTATCTGCTTAAAAGAGATCAGCACAGAAAAGGCCAGAGCAACTTGCTTCAGAACAAGAAAATCACTATAAAGAGAACAAAATTTTACAACTATTACACCTGAAATGGAGTGCAAGGATTTTGTCTATCTTCCTGCAAACTGTTTTTCTAATTTTGCACGTGCAGAAATTCATGGTATTTCAGCCAGTGGTTTAACTTGTGGAAATAAACAGTGTGCTACCATCACAGCTCACGAGCAAGTCACATAGGTAGGCAGCCTCTCCGAGAAAATGCACCTCAGATACCTATCTGACAAACAGCAATTTTGTTTTCTAAGTATCATCAGCTCCCTCACTTGTTCATAGCTAGAAGATCCCACCCACAAATATATGACTGCAACTCTTAGAACATGATATTAATGCACTTTCTGGTAAAACAGAGGAAAAGTTTAGGTATTCTCTGAAAGGGACACAATCATAATTTGAATTTTCCAGAAGTGATTAAAAAAGGGAAAATAATCCAATACATAGCAATCAACTGAGGTAAGATGTCTTGTACAAACTGAAGACTCATCCTAATATATGCATAGAGGCATGTCATGGCCACAGACTGAAATACAGGAAGTTCCACTTAAACAGAAGAAAAAGGCTTTTCTACTTTAAGAATGATTGAGCATTATAACAGGTTGCCTACAGCAGTTGTGGAGTTTCCACCCCTGAGGAATTAAAAACCCAACTGGACCAAGGTACTGAGCAACCTGCTCTGAGGCAGGTAGTTGACCCTGTTTGTGCAGGAAGGTTGGACTAGACAATCTTCAGAGCTCCTTTAACATTAACCATTCTGAGATTCAGCAAATTCAAATGCCAAACACATTCCTGTTTGGTTTCAATTACTATCTCCCACCTCATGTTAGGGTTTTTTCCCCACATATCTGTTCCCCATTACCTTCTTCTCCAGCTCTTTTTTTTCTGTCATTTCTGCGACGCATTCATTCACTTTTACACCCAGCTTATGAGTTTGCAGAAGTTTTAAATGTTTCACCACTCCAAAAGATCTTCCATCACACTCAGAAAATACCTACCAATAATCATTGCCATAGCGCTGCTGTTACACTGGCCAAGTGCAGACAAAATCTGGCTCATAATTTGTTGGTTGGCTAACACCAAGTCTGCCACATATGCAGTTGATCCTTGAGTATTAGGGTTGCTTCCATTGCCATCTTTGCCTCCTGAAACCTTTTCCTCATCAGACACACTGTCTGTAGTACTGCTTGCTACTGGAACACGGGCGCTGTATTCTCGGTTACTGGAAAGTGGAAGTTGAACTAAAATGTTTATCAGCTTCAATAAATCAAACATGAGTTGATCTCTTGTCATTTCTCCACAAACTGCTTTGGCATCACCTGGACGGATAATATTGGCAAAAAGCCCTCCAAAACATGCTCGAGCAGCCACAGAGCTGTCGGAGCCACTACGGGACATTACTTTGTCCGAGCATGTAATGTAATGATGCACAAGAAAGGTTATTGACTCAATTACTGCAGAAATAGTGCTAACTGATACAACTTCAAAATTCTGTTCCAGGGTAAATTCCAAGAGTTTCACTTGAGCGTCCAGTGGTCCCTGGCCTGTCTGGAAAGCACCCCTGCAAGAAAAAAGGAAAAAAAAAATTAAAAAGAGATATTTCAAGTTAAATATATTTGCCTGTCTGGATATGGGTTTTTTCCTTGATTTTTAGGAATCAAAAAGCACACCAGACTTCCAATAAATAAAAATCCAGCTATTTTCAGAAATGCATGTTGAAGCAAAATCTAGCTCTTCACCTGTGTCAAACTTTTGTAATTTTTTAATATAGTGGTCATTAAATAGCCTGTAGAACCTGCTCATGCCACCACCTTCCTGATTCCACTAAGGATTATGAGGTTAACTTTGAAAAAAGCTAGGATTCATCTTTTTTTTGTATTTTTTTTTTGTAATTCAGTTAGTTTTGTAGGTATAGACTTGGAACAGTCTATCTATAGACTGCATAGTCCAGTTCTTGGTGAAAAGTTTCCTACATTTGCAAGGAAACCTTACGGGAAGCAGTCACATAATACTTTAATATCTTGGGGATTATTTAGCAGCTAACAGGAAACCATGACGGATTCTTTTCTTCCCACCGGTTTTTTGTTTGTCTCCCCATCCAGCCACTCCCCACTAGAGATAAAAAGAAGAATGGTCAGGTTTTACGTATCTAAACAGTAATGATACATAAGCCCATGAGAAAGTACTCAAAATATCACAGGCTGGTGCTTGTTGGTTGACTGCTTGAAGGATTTCCCTTAGAGACAAGTTTATTTTACCAATTGCTCTTACACATATAGCGGTGGACTACAAAATGAAACCTTTTGAATCAGTGTATCTAAACTAAAACTTGTGTTAGTTACTGAACTTTCCTATACTTCTCTGGATCTTTTCACATTGATTAATCTTATTCTAATTTTTAAAATTAAATACAGAACAAAACAGTTTATGGAAACAGCCCTGAAGAAAATATTTGGCATTTAATTAATTCTAACAGTAAAATACTGCTTTTCTTCACAATTAATCTTATGATCAGACATGGGAGAGTTCAGTAATTACCCGTGTTCTTAGAAACAACCATCTAACCCCCTTTCTGGCGCTTTGCTTCCATTTTATGGCATTTCAGTGTCACATTTGGTTTGTCTCAAAAAACCCCCCCAAATACATTTCAAAAACCACCCTTTCAGTGGTCTCATTAGCTGATTTCAAACTAATGCTGGCATGCAGACACACATTCCAAGATTCACCGTGAATTAATGATTTTATTGTATTATGACGTCTCGTAGAAATCACTGATCATCAATATAACTTGGTAAATACAACTCCTAACAATAATAATAATAATTTAAGTTACAAAGGTAAAATCTCTAGGAGAATGCAGAAGCTGTTTTCTGTAAGATTAAAGAATAGATAACACCAAAGTGCCACCTACTGGGAACCCAGAACTGAGGAAGCTCATCCCTAATTACATGAACCCTTTGTCTGGGGATGAGCAGAGCATCAATACCAGAAGGAAATGCCTCCTAGTGTACTTCAGTTTAAACAATTGCCATATTTCCAATGTACCACTCAATACGGTCTCGTGCCCCTTGGCCTTGCCTTGAGGAAGCAGAACTGTGAAAGATAAGCCATAAGCTCTAATTGCTTTCCTGGGCAGAGACACTTCTCTATACTAGTGAGCATCAATAGGCCCCAGGAGAGTGAGGCAGAGGATGTTTTCCACTGTCATGTACAGAGAAAAAAGCCACCAAAGATAAAGCAATAAAAATGCATATTGCATAAATAGAATTATGCAATCTTGTATTTCATCCCACCATATAAGAAAAGACATTCATATTATTTTCACAATCTAGGAAAAATTTCTGGAATCTTTAATAATTTAGGTCTCTTAGAATATATTTTTTAATGGGTATTTAACAGTGGGAATCCCATTATTAACGGGATGCAACAGTGTCCTTACTTCAGGGAATTACTTCAACAAGGTCTAAATCTTAGATTTCAATAAAGTTAGTACAAAATGTTAGTGCTTCTGTTGACAGTCTCTCACACAGACAGCTGTGTGTGAATTCCAGATGCACTTTTCCATGTGCCAGGAGCATCCCAGATTCTACTGGTAGTGCTGCAGCAACAACAATGATTTCCAGTGATACATAACTTGGTAGTATGACAAGGTACATCCTCATCTTAGTTGTGATTGACTAGAACACAAATTTTAAACAAAAGAGGGTACGAAAGGAAAGAAAAAAATAAGATCTACCTTTCTGTTGAAAGTATATGTATTAATTTCAATAAAAATTCACTGAACATCTGAGGACAAGTTGAAGAAAGATGCACTTGTAATCGAGTAAGAAATTCTTGCATAGCTTGTGTTGCTGTTGGCCCAACCTAGAAGAAAAGGTATTTTAGGAAGTATTATATATAACCGAAATGTCTTTGAGAACATCAAACAGTATCTAACATCTTCTAAGAACAGAAAAGTATTGCATAGCTTAGTTTGCCTTCTGAACATTTTTACAGCCATTTTACAGAACTAATCTGTACCTGTTTGTATTATGTATTTTTCTATTGCTAATCACAAGTCAAAACCAAGAAATTCAGTTCTTTGTCTAAGACTTGTTTTTCAACTTGAGACTCTCTTTTCAGTAATGCAAACTATACTCCATACAGAATATATTTCTGTGCTAATCAGAATGTTTTTTCACCAACTACATACTTATGTAAGTACTTTAATGACACTGTGCAGTGTTAAAGCTCTGGAAATGACTATGTATTTTCTGGAAAATATGCTGGAACCCCCCCTCCCCCGGAACTACTGGGTGTTTTCTGTGTCCTAAACTGAGACTCCTGTCGAATACTACATACAATTAAGTGCACTTGGGCTTTTTTTTAACACTATTCACAGATACTTCAAAGACTGCAAAAAGCAAGAAAACATTAGTTAAAATTAGGAGAGGCAGCAGATATCGCACAAATTCAGAAACAGGCAGAAAATAAAAGTATAATTTTAAATATGGGAATTCTTTGATATTAAAACTTTATCTTCACTGGCATTTTTATCCCAACCCAACAAGATTTTGCGAAAGTAACTGAATGGAGCACTTCATAAACATATGGCATCCTCTCCCTGTGCCAAGTCTCCAGAGAGTTCTAAAAACACACCAGCACTACTGAGGGTGTATCAACAACATGAACTTCCCCATGGTTGCTCATCAGAACCAACTAAGACTATAACTAGAAGAAGAAACAACACCAGGATAATAATACATTATAAATAACACATATTTCTGTCAAGTGTCTTGAAATCCTTTTACAAACAGTTTTTCTTGTATTTTAATTGCTCATTACCTGTGGACTGTGTTGATTTGTTCCATGAGGATTAGTGCCAGAAAGAAATTTCACTAACACATGAATGAGGTTGGGATCTGACACCAACAACTGGGCAGTACTTTCCTGAGCTCCAATGGCACTGCTTGGGCCAGCTTAAAAAAAGACATAAAAATTAGATGCACAATCTTAAGCATTAAACTAAATAGAATACGTATAGTGCAAATCCCTTATATTTATTTCATGATAAGGAAATATACTCAGCTAAATCAGCTACCAGAACCTGCTTACTCAGGACTACAATTTTGAGTTTTCCAGTAAGTACAGATATAAAGCCCCCAAACTGTCCAATCAGTATTCCAAGCTTGCAAAGGCAGTATTCCTGAAAATAGAGATTCATTTTGTAGGTGTGATACATACAGACATTTTGATTTGTCTCTTTTTGTTAGTCCAACACTTTATAAGGCTTAAGTGCATTTGTCAGTTTGTCAGACAGAGACCAAATGTTCTGTTATCCTGTAAACAATCACAGTGTTTTTGTTCTTGGCACACGCAAAGACTTCTCAGAATAAAACTGCAGGGAGCTTAACAGGTAAGAACTCTGAAGACTGGAATTTGCATTAAAATATACCCTTCAGTGATCAAATGTGAAGTCTTACTCTTCTAGTAGTAGTGTATTGAATCAGTTCAAAACACAGTGTGATAAAAGCATGATGTGAAACAGATCCTGTGGAAGCAGGATAATGCTTTTTGGTAAACACATCACGCCAGTGTCCTCCCTTACACAACTGGCTCAGGTGTACAACTCCCCGCTGTGAGAGGTATAGGGACATTCACATGTAGGTCTGAAGGTGTTTGTCCCTTCTGATAAGGCATCACTGACACAACTACGCTTTAAGAGGCACCTGTCATGTCTTAGAAGATGTCAAACCATCAAAGACCCCCAAAATGCCCCCAGATTAATTTCTGGGGTCTTCCACCAGAGGTCTGTGCCTGATCCAGTGTTGCATCAGACAGTGCAAAACTCCCCCTCAGTGGAGGTACCTGGGCATTTCCACCTGAACTTGAATATGTATCAACCCACTGAACTCTGGGCTTCCTAGGCTTGCCCCACCCCGATGGATCAGAACTGTGAGCATCAATTCCACCAATGAATATCTAAATTGCAACAATCAAATCTTGTCTCTGGATCCACAGGTGGCAATACCTTTCCTCTCCACTATCTACTCTTATCTTTTCTTTTTCTTTTTTTCCTTGTATGTTTTCCTAAAAGATATCTTTATACTGTTTCATTTCTACAGATAATAACCAAAACAGCTACATACATCCTTTCCACTGCAACCAAACTGTTCCAAAATAAACCTACCATACAGATATCTATCTCTCTCTCTCTCTCTCTACATATATATATATATATATGAAAACTGATCATTCAGTGTTGTTTCACTCTAATCCACCCCAAAGGATCTATTAGCAAGAACCTGTAATCTGGCCTCTAGGACTTGCAATACTTGCATCTCCAATCCTTTCCAACTCAACTCCAACTCACAATCCTATATACAAAAAAATCCACAACCACATTCATACACTGAAGTGTGCCTGTCATGAACCACAGGGGTTGCTTCTGAGCAGCTTTTTATTCACCTACTGATCTCAGGCAATTACCAAAGAAGCTCTCACAAACATTCAGCTGCCTGTCAGTGTCAGAGAAGAAGACTGAGCCTCATAACACTTGAAATATGTTATTCATTCACATATGATTCCAACTGATATACACTGCATAAATTTTGGAAATTGTTGCCAATCTACAGACACCAACTGGAGAGTTGACAGTATATGTGCTTGTTAACTGAAGGCAGTTATACCAGAAATCAGTCCATGCCCTATTCTCAAATACAAAGAATAAGGTCTCACTTTGTGCATAGTAAGTCTCCTTCATTAGTTTTTTGCAGCTCTATTTCTTCACCTAATGGCAAAAATTTCAGCAGATTTTTGTGAGACTGATTTCTAAATAACATCACAAAAAGGAGACATAGTAAAAATTTTAAGAAAAATGTGCATCTCAAAGTCAATGATTTGAAATGGCAAATATGAAAAAAGATTCATAGTCAACATTTAAAAACTACTTCCTTTAATTTCTATCAGTCTTGTGGCAAAATGTCATTCACAAAGTGAGATTATTTCTAGTGTGTTATGGAGCAATATAGAGAATGTGAGATATACTGGAATGCATAGGGAAATGAAATGGCTGGATTTCTATTTCAATAAATTCAGCTTCTGGGGGCTGATTTTCAAATGGCTTAATATAAGCAGTGACTGGTGCCTGCATATTTACAGAAATGTTCCTACTCCATCAGAAAAACTTCAATCTCACTCATAGCAACCTTATCATTCCTCTCTGCTACTTCTTCTCATACTACAAAACTAATTCCCAAGGATCATTAGCTGGTCCTAAAATGTTTTTTGGAAGACATTGACAGCTTACTTATAATGACATTTTCTTTTACTATAAGGGTTTCTGTTTCCCATGGTACAAGTAATTCAAGGAACTCACTATGTTATGGAGGACAAAAGTACTTATATGACAAAAGGAATGTTCCAGAAGTTTTTTGGTGGAATCCACACTCATTTGTACATCACTAAAACTGTCAACATAAGAAAACCAACCAAACAAACTTACCATTAAGCTGCATATTTGTCATGAGCGTTAGGCTGTGAAGCACAAGGCACCACGTCCGGAGTAAAGTATTAGGATACCATGCCAGAACTGACAGGAAGCTAGTTACTGAAGCTGTCAAGAAAAACAGGTTTGTCCAAGCTTAAATCTTCAGAGTGTTACTAGAAATTTCTAATTTTTACTGTAAGGTGCTATATTGATTATTGTTATTAACATTATTGTTCCTTGTATTTATTTTGTTTTGACAACCATTGTTGCAGGAAATTAGGAGAAGAAACCTCACCACCACTTCACAGGAACTGGCCCACAGAACTTTCTACAGTTCCCAGACACTGACATCTCAAAAAAAAATGATTCAAAGAAACTGGTTTAAAATGTTCTCATGGAAGTGAGCATAACAGGTTCATTATATCAGGCATTAATATTTTGGATTATCACCACAAGATACCAGCAGATAAGAGTTTCTTAACTATACAGTATAATGTATTTCAAGAGAAAAAATTCAACATGTCTTTTTACTAGAATAGTAGTCTGATGGTCAAAAGTAATAGAGCTTTCCTACTCTGCTGACCCCTTTGTTAAGAAAGGGATCATAGGATAGTATAAAGGAGATGAAATTTGTCAGAAATGTGCATACAATTGCACTGTTCTTCTCACACTAAGAAGTGTATTTTCATGAGTCCTCTTGGGCATAATTATGAGTTAAGAACCACAAATTTTACAAATTACTTTCTAATAAAATTATAAAAATTGAACTAATCAACTCTTGGTTACACACTAGCAACATATTTTTCACTTTAAGAAGAAAATGAGCCCAAGAGTTCTTTAATAAGAATGCAGAAATTATGTCAACACTGATCTTATAAAAAATACTTACAAGCAATACTTTTTGCTTATTAACAAAAATTGAATACTTAAAAAAACAACTACACCAAATGCATTTCCTATATTTAATGTATTTTACCTTGGTTCAGGGAAACAACAGGTATTCGGTTAGCATTATAAAGGAAAATATCAGCACCACTATCTTTACTTCCAGAGGAGCTGGAATTCAGGCTTAATGTGAGCCATAACTGCAATAGGGATTCAAGCTGAAAAAAAAGGGAAAAAAACCCCATTATGAGACCAAACTCAGAAACCCAGAGCATCAAAGTTTTAATTTTAAAAGCCTGATCTACATTCTCAGCTGCTAATGTTTCACGGTAACACATGCACACTCTCCTCCCTTTCTCCCCTCTCTCCCTCTCCTTTACTGAATTTAGAAAATTCTGCTAAACATAATATTCAAGGCAAATTTAGCCCAACTAGCAAATGCATCTGCTGTGTTTTTGTAATTGATTTCTACCAAATAGTTTCTCTTAAGAAGTTTCTTCAAATTTGCATTAAGAAAATGCAGCTTTACATACTGTTCAGAAATATCTTTATCATAGCCTTATACCTGTAACATGTAAGGTAGGCTTACAGGTTTGCATGTACACTTTTGGAATGTTATTAAAGTGATGTTTCCCAGTAAACCAAAATTACTCAAAAAGACCCATTTATCTAATGGGAAACCTCAGAGACACTGATGCTTACTCTGAGTAATTCCCCTAAGGAAAATAACTTTAGATATTCTGGGGAAGCATCAAGGATGTTTACATGACAAACTGTATTTTGAGTGAGGTATTTAAAGAACAATCGAGGGATGGAGTCAGCCACTCTATCAAAATATCAAGAGGCAGGCAGACATCTAATCACCGATATTTATAGCATATATAGCATTTGTATGAATCAAGAAAAGCATTGCTAAACCAAGACTTCTCAAAAAGCAAACTCTTAAATCTAACATACAGGATCATTGGATAATTCAGGTTGGAAGGGACCTTTTTAAGTTATCCAATCCAATCTGCTCAAAGAAAGGCCAAAGAAGATATCAGACTTAGTTGTTTGGGTTTCATTCAACTGGGTTTTGAAAACCTCCACAAATCTCCACTTGTCATTAAATGTCATTTAGTGAAACTTTTCATTAATAAGCTAACAATTATCATTCAGTGAACATACAAACATGTTTTTAAATATGAAAATATATGCCACTTTTCCACTGTAACAAGCAAAGGCCTCTTTGATAAAAGCTTTCTTTGATAAATAGCAGCTTGTCTATTACATTATCAGTACTGTTGTCCATGACAGATTCATAAGCAATAAAGCACATAACATAACAGGATACTTGAATCCCAAGTAGCAAGAAGTATAGGAAAACAACACTCAAATTTAGAGAGAAATGCTATCAAAATATCTTAAAGTTCAAAATTCTATACCTGAACATGGTGGACTTGTAGCATGGAAAAGAGTTTGTTGAAGCATGCGCTCAGCATAGGTATAGATGACAACTGCACAATCAGCTGGGCATTCTGGTTAGCAGCGTGTAATCCCCTCAGCAATGAATCATCTGTGCCACTGGGAGACTGCGTCACTAGAAAACAAAACACAGCACAATCCCCCCGTGAATTATTTTGAAAAGTTGCCAGAAGTAATTTCATAATTATTTCCTTGTATTTTACACTTAAGGGAAAGACACTTTTTTAATAATTTACAAGAACATCTTCACTGTAGTATTCAGTTGAATTGGACTACTGACTACCATAGCAGTGCCATAGCTGAGTATCACATATTTCCACCTTCACAAAAACTGTTAGGAACTGAGTCCACAAAAATACACTTCCACAGCTATTATAGCAGTGTCCTGATAACACAATGCTAAGACAAACAACTGGAACATCTCTTTCATGCATTACAGTACAGCTGTTGCAGGCAATAATGAACTTCCAGAGAAAGAAGTCTGAAGATGTCACTAAACCTACTCCATCACCAGATCTTCAGCCACTGACTGCATGCATATTAAGGTACTCAGAGGGCAACAAAGAAACACATTTTAACATGATGGGCAGCACAACTCACTGAAAAAAGTTTCAAAAGTAAACCACCCTATGAGTGTTTTTATAAGATCAAGCTCACTGAACAGCTGAGTCCAAAATTGTATTCAAGTATTTTCACTTTCATCACTGAGTAGGTGTTAACTGTCAAATGAAAAGCAGCTTTCAAACACCAAGAATGAAGCTTCACACAGGCAGCTTAGTGTGCACTTGCACCTAAACCAAAAAATGAAAAATTTCCCTACATTGTAACACAATCCATTGTATAAGAAATCATGCATAGTTGACTGTTTCACAAAACGTCTTAAATGAAAGCATGTAAGTTATTAAAAAATCTGAATAAGAAACTATCTCTACAGTTCAGCATAATAAGAAAATGCAAGCAAAATGTAACTTTTTCTAAGTTACTACGTGACTGGAGAAAACATTACTATGAATTTCAAAGCATCATGATCATTGTGAAAAGAATGATCTGCCAACATGTAGTTACATGTAGGAGATGTGTTTGTTAACGCTTGTAGAATGGAATCAGCCTCCAGCGTGGACATCATTTTCAGCATCAGCTCAGCCTGCTGCTCAAGTCCAACTTCTAGACGTGCATCTAAAGCTACAGAAGGTAACAAACAAGGTAAAACTGAGTTATATCAAGGACATACATAATTACAGAATCCCAGAATATTCTGAGTTGCCAGAGACCCACAAGGATCATGAAGTCCATCTCCTAAGAGAATAGCCCTTATGGGGATCAGACCCACAACCTTGGTGTTACCAGCACCATGTTCTGAACAACTGAGCTAATCTCACCTTTAATTTGTTCCTCTAACTTTCTATAACATTCTGATAGACCTGAAATATATAAAAAAATACTGGATTTCTGTGAAACACACCCATATTTCTTTTCTCAGTTACTTTACTATAACACATGACAATCTGCATATGTTCAAGTCATTTCTTCCTAAGGCAATAGCTCTCAAACAAGAACCAAAAAGTTGTTTTTTTCCCCAGTGTAGCAGAAGAAAAATCCATCACTCAGTTTAGTAGTGCTCCTACAAATGAAACAAGTGCGCCACTTCACTCCTTTGGGGTAGAGCCAACTAGAAAAGAGCTTCCAAAATTTCCTGAGAAAACAGGATAGATTTACAACTGCCTATAAGTGCATTCCAACATATTAAAAAGAAAGATTTTCTGCTATGATGAGCTTTTCTAAATGTAGGTTTCACATTATATTCAGTTACCACAGGAAAAAAAATGTGGCATATATAAAATGTAATTCTTTCCCCTTAAAACACATAGATATTGCTAAAACAATTTCTTGTGCTAAGGTGTCAAATACAGTATTACAGAAAAGAGATCATGAACAGAACTTAAATTCATTGCTTACCTTGAGAGACTGATATGCTGACAGTTTGTGATCCATTTTTCTCTGTAGTTACGGGTGGTTTTGCAACTGGAATTCCAACGCCTCCAATGTAAGGATTGTAATTGTAGGTGCCATATTCAGCACCCCAGTAATCGTACCAGGTGCTGCTTATAGGCTTAAAAAACAAACAAAAAACCAAGGAAAAACAATAAATAGCAAGTCTTTAGATTGCCAAAAGTTTCTAATGACTAATAAAAAAATTCATAAGTTACAGAAAATTAAAACCAGAAGATTGGATCCAATAGCTTTAGAAAATTTTGTTTCAATTCTCATTGCAGTATAAGCTACTGAATCCTCAGTGATTGTCAAAATCCAGCAATGTAGTTAGCTGCCTCAAAGATTCAAGAAGCCAGTTTGAAAATGTTATCATCACACATTTGTACCATATTGTAAATTTGGAAGTAGAGTATTACACAGGTATTTTGAGGAGTTATTTATCAAGACAGAATACTATACTACTAACTGTATTATTAAAGTACCTTGAAGCCTCAGTGAGGCTCAGGGACTATTTGTACTGGGGTCTGAAAAAGAAACAGTTGAATAATCCCTATTTTTGTCATCATTTAAGGCACTAAGAAAGGATATGGATCACAATGAAAAAAATAATGTAACACTGTATGAAGGCAATTTGCATATGCTGGTGTGTTTAATGGTGAGATCCAACACCAACTGTCATTTTACAGATATGGAAGCAAATATTAAGATGGATTAAAATTAAGAAGTGGCTTTATGGCTATTTTTTACAGGACATCAAAGCAGGTAATAAGATAATGAAGGTATCTTGGATGAAGTGGACTAAAGAGAACTGCCACATGACATGATGGCAGAACAAAGAAGGAGGGAAACATCAGTAACACAGAAATCCAGCAATAAGTGTAATTTTGGTAATAGACTGAAATTTAAAGAAAAAAATCTTTACTGATAAAAAATCTTTACTCATAAGTAGTTGGTGGAAGAACCAATGACGGAATACAGAAAAAAAATTAGTGCTTTCTGAGCAAGTGGCGAGACAGATAATTTAGGTTAATTCAAATGAGAGGTTAAGTCAGTAGTGAGAGGTATGGAAAAACTTCAAAAGTCATCCTCATGAACAGAGAAAAGAGACTCAATATTTCATTATGAACAGTGTGTTTCTTTAAAGCCTAAATATTTTTGGTTTTTCATACATATTGACAACATATATACTATTACATCTATCTGTAATTGTACTACATCTGGTATGTTTAGTCTTCATTTTAAGTATAAAAGTACTTTTAAAAAGTAATTTTCTTGCTCCCAACTGAAGCAAACTTTGAAGTTAGTTGCTTCTCTTTTTAGTCTGAAGCCAATCTGAGCACTAGCTACTGCTGCTACTGCCTTTTTTAAACACAATGCTAACAGCATAAACTCATCTTAAGATCAGTCACAGAAATGGTACTCTATTCTTAATAAAAAGGACAAGAGTAGATCTTATTTTTCTTTTACATTATGCTTTTGTTTTCTTTAACATGTGCTAAAGTGTGAGTAAACTCAGAACCTCTTGTTTGCACAAGTATCTTCATGCAAAAGCAAAACATTTTGCGGTCAACTGAGATGTGACTATTTATATTCTTTCCTGTCATTCCACATTAAACATTATAAAAAACTAGAAGAAGGTCTAAGACATCAAATAGAACTACTGAAGAAGCATAAGAGAGAAAGGATTTTACTATCTCACATGTAAAGGTTATCCTGAAAACCTAGGTGTGACATACCTTGAAGACTTTGGCTGCAAGGGGATCTTTTTCCAAATCAATATCCAAAGGATCAATATCAACTTCCATTAGGTCTTGTAGTAATTCAAGATCAATGTCCTTATCTTTTTCCAATGATGACAATGGTGGAGCACCTTGAATCATTAAAAGAGTATTAACACTACCAAGTAAAAATTATAAAACAAGGGTGTATAATACACTTAACAGATAATTTTAACGTTTTTGATGTTACAACTTCATGAAACAAGTTAAAATATGCAGTCAAGTTGCCTTTTCAAAAGCAATAGGAAAAATAACAATTTTTTACTTGTCAGAGGTAAAACTAACTTGAAGAACTACTCATAATCTGCCTACATTATCAGAAACTATTTATCCTATCACCAAAAAGTCTTTTACTGATACCTTGAAAGATGAGTAAAAGGTTTTTTTACTCTTTTCAATAAATACACATACACAAAATTATGAAATAATTTACCTGTGATGTCATGTGTCAAAGGCTCATCTATGGTTTCCACTAACTGAACTGTGGACTGCTGGAGAGAGTCGTCAGAATCTCCAGCCGAAGCTCCAGCATCTTCACCCAAAGCACTTTCCTCCATAGCTTCAGCTGCTATAGGTGCCAACAACTCTCCTAGGTATTACATTAAGCAGACAACTTCATTTCAAGCTTAATTCCTGTTACAAATGAACATTTCAGTGTCTACGCCAACTGTAATTTTTTTCATCTAATTCTAAATTCTGTGGGGGCTATTTCTGCAAGGATAGTTGAAGAGTTTTCAAATAATCAGTCATATAAATACGAACTTTTCAATGCACAGGTCACCGTAATTGCAATTTTAAATCCCATTTTTACACACTAACCTAAATGTTATGATTTTTTGGGTTCTTTTTTACAACTTGGATTGTGTCAGCAGATTCTAACATAGTGATAAAAAACTTCCCTAAAATATTAATGGAAGAAAGATTCAAGTACAAGAACTCTTCTGAAGAATATGAATTTAAAACAAACCTGCTAGGATATCCTGTAACATACAAGTCAGAGAATACTGAGCCCATGCTCCTCCCCAAGAGATGTCTCCTCTGTTAAAGTCAGTTCCAACAAGAAGCAGCAATAATCGTTCTAATTGAGTCTCATTTACAATCTCACATAAATGAATTGTTGGCCTTGTAGCATTTGCAATTCTAGCAAGAACCTATTAAAAAAAAAAAAAAAGGAATATATGCCTATTCATATTTAACCCTATGAAAGTATGTAATACCTTTAATTGCTATGATTATTAGATTTTGCTTACAAGTAAATCAGGTATTTTTATCAGCTCACACTTTAGAATTTTATGAGTGTAATTATACAATATTTTTTTAGTTAATCTTTCCATGTAGTTTTGAAACCATTATATTGTAAGTTATACAAAAGTGACAGATCAGAAAAACTACCTTATCAGAAATTACTACAAATTTTAGCGCTGCAGCTCATTTTTACCATCAAACAAGCAAAAAAGCAGCAATAGAAAGCTCATTTCATGCAGTCACTACTGCAGCTACATAGTGATGATCCACATTCTATTTACCTTACAAATAAAAAGAAGTAAATCTGCATGACAAGTAAAGTCCATGGACAAGAGAAAGAGTGCCAGCTTTTGCACTACAGAAATACAACGTTCATGTGCCAATGTAAAGGGAAGTGGTTCAATTTCTGGAGTTTCCTTTGCTGTTGACACTTCTGTATCTAAAGAAGAACGAGGCCATTCTGCAGTTCGACGCAAGCGTATTAAGTCCTTGAAGTGCTGCAAAAATTAAATTTGAAACAGTTACAGTTTAAAACTAACTTCTAAATCTTTTTCCAATGAATCAGTGTGGCAGCAATAACAGAAACTGTGAAACTTCTTAAAAAAATAAAAGGAAGTCTAAAAATATATGAGAATCTGGAATGGAATTAAGGCTTTATTGGCAGAAATTGTTTTGGCAGCATGTTATCTCAGATGACAAACACATAATCACATTCAGTTCTGCAGAAGTGCCAATTAAACCTTATGTATGCCATAAAACATACTGAAAATACGTATTTTCAGCTTCTTTCATATTTTCACACCTGTACACAAAGCTACAGTTACCATAAAGCAAACTGCATCTAAAAATAGCCAAAAGGGAAATTTACTCTTACAAGAACACTGACTTTTCAGTTCTTCACATTAGATAAATCATCAATAATTTCTAAAATTTCCTAATACTTCCATGATACAAAGTAGGCATTAGTCACAATAAACTGAACTAATTTGATAGTTCAGTTGATCTGAACTAAATGGCTCTAAATGACAACCTTTTTGACAGAGGGCCTACATGCAACGGAGAAAAGAAGGTGCTTTTATTAATCTACCAAGGGCATTTACTTATCAGCTTAGCTCATTGTATCAGCTACACTAGCAGTCAGATAATTCAAATGCCTCTTATAATCTCCCTTAAGTAGGAGCTACTGAAGTAGACCAAGAAAGAGCTATTTACTAACACAAAGGTTTCACTGTCTCCTGAAGTAGCACATGTTTTAAGTCACTCACAGCTTGTCTTAACTGAAAGGGATTAGTAGGTGAAATAGCAAAACCCACACAAAATGCAACTATCAAGTGGTACAGTAACACCAAACTAGAAATCAGGAAACTGCAAGAGGAAAGCTCTTTAGTTCAACATGGTTTTTTATGCAACTTGGCTACTATAAAGTGAAACTTTAAGCAGCTGGACAGCACAGTTCAGCCAATAACTCATTTAAAGATGTCTCAAGGGGAGTGCCAGTGGAGCAGCTCCCATGGTATAACCTGCTGGAATAAAGCAGAAGATAGTGCAGGAAAGAACAGATCATGACAAGCACAGTTAGTGAAAACTTAGGGCTTTATTTTTATGCTAGTGGTGATTTTTTCCATAATTACTGGAAGTTTTAAGATTTCCCTTTAGATTGCCTGTAAGGTCCAACGCTATATAATCTCCTTCCACAGACCTATTTTCAGTCATCCTAACAGGCACGAGTACTTCTTGAACTAGGGAGTAAGTATTTCAAGTGATACCTAGGTTTGGTAGCTAGAAAGATTTACACATTTTTTGTGACCCCTGCAAAGTCCATGTTGTCATCTCCTGAAATCACTAAATGTCAGCACCTCCTCTCATAACCAAAATAATTCTTTAACTACTACATCCACTCTCAGTATCTGAGGCTAATTGCAAGATGCCCCAACTGAAGTGGTAGGTACTTTCAGGAAGCTAAGGAGCTTACGAGAAACTTCAAAAATAACTCTCAAAAGTCATATTTATTAGTTTGGGGAGACAGACATTGGTATGATTATTTTTTCATTACTCAACCAGGAAAGCATCTAGAAGAGCATCATGCATAAAAGCTAGCCATATAAAGTACTATTTTATCTTTCTATTGCTGTATGTTATCCAAGTTTAATGACATGACTGGCATTCCTAAAGCTACAAGTTTATTAGTAATTTTGGCCATGATTACCTAACAAAACCCTGTAGAAGGATAAACTATTTTTCAGAGAGCAATAAATTTCCAGAAAGCTGCTTTATCAGTACTAGAATATACTTGATAGCAGCCACAATGAAACAACTTTTTATAAAAGGTCAAAGTAGCACAAAAATGACTTTGCAGGAACAGGTCTTTTCACACAAAGGACAGGAAGTCAGTTACAGTTTCAGAGCATCATACCTTTGAAGTAGCCTGCTTTAGTTTTGCCTGTTCTACTAAAAGTTTGTATGATGATCCTTTGTTGCTTTGTATTTTCTCTTTTTCCATCTGTTCCACCAAAGCCTTCTGTTTTGCTTTTAATAAGTTAAGTTGCTAAAAGAAAATGTTAATAGGAATAAATGAAAATTTAAGCAATAAGAGGTTAAAAGGATCAGTATGTTCATATGACAGCAATCTTGAATTCAAATTGTAACTTAAGCTTTTCAAATACTTTTAAATCACAACTTAGGTGCTTGCACTCAGGTGCACTCAGATTTATCTAGGAAGTACGTTATATTTCTTGTCCAACAGAGTACAACAGTACATTCCAACATATGTTTTTCCAGCAGATCCCTTGCCCCATGGTTTTAGATGAATGTCAAAGAAGTTAGGCAGCCTTTAGCTACAGAACCAGACCTATGCAAAAGCAAGGCTGAATGAGTCTCAAGGCCAAAGCTGTTGTTTCAAGAAATGAGATATCCTATAAATGAGACATACTTCTGTGCAAATAGCCACTACCACGCTGGAAGTCACCTGTTTATGATGCACGAGCTGTTTCCTGATCTTTCGGGAATACAGTCTATCGAGGCTACTGTTGCCTTTAGTAGATCTGCTCAGACTCTGAGTGTGAAGACTATTATTTATAAAACTCCACTGGTTTCCTATTGGAAATAAAAAAGAAATATTAATCCATCTTATTAAACCCCATTTAACTCCAGAAAAAAACATCTCTGTTTCAATGGTTAGCATCTCTAAACACTAAGCACTGAAGAAACAAGCAAAATCTAACTCTTATTATTCAACTATTCAACTATCCCCACTCATAGTAATACTTCTGTGGGATTTTAAAATGCAGTGGTACCATCTATTTTCATTATTTTTAGAATATATAAGCAGGCAAGCAAGACTGTCCTAAGTAAAAACAGATGAACAGCTTCAGAACATAAAAGCTTTATTTTCATTTTTAGAAAAGATACTACAAGAAAACCATAAATAATCAAAATAGTAATATTACTACTACTACCACTAACGTATGGTACATACTAATATTATTATTAGTACTACTATTATGAAATAAGTGAAAACCTGGCAAAAACCACATGTAAAAATGGTAGATACAAATATCAAAACAGTTATGAAGTCACACTGTTGGCCCTTTCTCACAATACAAAGTGTCTCAACATGGTGAACTCTCAGTTGTTAAGTCCTGCAGTCACAGGGTAATATACAGACATTTTACAAACTAAAATCAACCCTGCATTTTTCACTTGAAAAAATGAAAATGATCATATTTATAAGGAGAAGGGGATGTAAATAAGCAGGCAAGATTGCAAATAAAAATACCACAACATACATTTTTAAAATCTCTTTAAGTGAAAACACATTTTAGGTATTTGAACAGCTCCCAGAGCAATGCTCATAGAATCAAGTTTTGATAATGAATGCGATATACCTGTCAAAAATCGTTCCCTCTCTTTTCCATTCAGAGGTTTCTTGGCTGTGGCTGCTTCATCTTCAACAGTAGCTACATAATCCAGTAGTCTGGACACCAGCATTACAACCCAACTGATCATGGGAATATCTAAAACTCCTTCAAAATAAACAGATTTGAGTGCCTTAATAAAGTTCTGAAGACATAAAAACCATCATACAAATTTCACTAGGCCTCAAAGACTCCACTCCCCTCTTTTTGTTCTTTAAAAAGAGGGTAAGAGTCTGACCACTCGGAAATTAGGGAATAGGTTAAGTATAGAATTTAGGTGCAAAAGAAAATGTCATAGTTCCCTTAGTCTGATGAAGTCAGAAGTCAAAAGCTTCACTCAACTGTTCAAGCTAAAAATTAAGAAGCCCTTTTAAAAAAAAAGTAAAAAAATTTATGTCTACATTTCCTAAATACCACATGTATAGTGACAACTGTTTGCATTAAAGCATATGAAGTGGATGTCTCAAATTCCACAGTGTTAAATTCTTCCATTGAACAGGGCTTCAGTGAGACAGTTATAACTGTGCATACAAATACCTCCATTTTTGCTCCTTTATTAGCGTATTTTCACATAGCCATTTGAATAAATGGTAGGAGAGCCAAGAATGATTTCAGACTAGTTGAAGTACGCTGGTGGCACTAATGACTGGCTATTGCCTATGTCAGTCTCACACTTTAAATGTCATATTTTTGTACAGGCAGAAAGGAAAAGAACATATCTTGCACATCATGCAAGAAAAACCTTTGTGCCCATGGACAAATCTAAATGAACAGCTCCAAACTGAACTCCTGACTGCTCAACAACGACCAGAAACCTACAAATAATGACCACTTAATTACAGTCATTATGCAAATAGCATACTTCTACACAATCTCCATACAGGAAAGACATCAGCACTAGAGGTTACACACACATTTTCATATCTGTGCACTGTGTGAGCCACATCTAACCACACAGTGCTTTTCAGGCACTGACCTCAAAAAATGCTGTAATTAACTCAAACTATTACTAAATACTGATCAAACAAGAAAACTAAGGCACAGAAACTATCTGTCCAAAATCATACGTAGGTGCTGGCTTCCAAGCAATAGGATGCAGCCTGACTTGGTAACTCCAGTTTCTTGACTACACTCTGACAGAAAATCCCAAGCAGGCAGAGGAAGCACCCAAAGAGTGTTCCACAGCAGGACCTGGACAGGAACCACAGACTAAATTCCAAGAACAGAAATGAGTAGAGCTGGTGACCACTACACACCTTTTTGGATGGCAGAATAAAAAGAAAGGAGCCTGCTGCAGAGGGAATTATGTACCTTTTCATATTTCTGTCAAAACAAGAGCATTTCTTTACCTTTTATCTCTTAAAAAAAAACTAAATCAAAATTATAGGCTTCTCTCCCTCCCTCCCTCCAAATGTCTTTTGCTTATTCCTTTCTTTCTTCTTTCAGCCTCAAAGTTTACAACTTCTCTCCACCCATAACACTCACCTCTTGCTCTGATTTTCCTTGGTTTTCTGACTTTTCTCCCAGGAAGTTTTCACCCCTTTGACCCTTAGTTATGTGTGATAGTTCTCAAATAGGAATTTCTTCTGCCATACCTGATGCTTCCACCACACATAATATTGCCCTAATACTCACCTGTACTGTCCAGGAGGAAGACAGCTGGAAGACCAGCAAATAAAGCTCTGAAGTATCAGTTACTTCTGCTTCCTAAAGTCCTCCATGAGGACAACTAGTAAGGCAAGAGCTATGAAAGGAATTGGAAGCTGTGGGGAGAGTGCAAACAGAGGTAGAGGAGATGTAAGCTTGGGTTTGCCTCCAACTAGTTAGAGACTATAGCAGGATATGGCTCCGATAGAGAAAGTACATGGTAGATCAGTGGGAAGCAATAGGTCAGCTTCTGACACAAGCTGTAGATCTGTTAACATCAGGAGACAAGGGAAAACTAAGGACAGAGTCTCAGCTGGCACTTCACAAGGCCAAGAATTTTAAACAATGTATCTTCTACAATGCTTCGCTACATAACAAATTAAGTAGCCTAGAGTGCGATGTTTTCAAAAGTAAAAATTTGCCTCAGCCTTAGGGTAGTTAAAAAAACACTCAGAGTTTGCAGAATATGTTTTCAGTTAATTTTTAGGGTCAAAAAATGTAAATTCTTTGTGATTACAAAAAACCCCACAAGAACAAAAAAACAAACTCCATGTAGTTCGCAGAAACCTTGCAGATACACCTAACTAACTTGTCTCCGTATCTGTGTTTCACCTCAAAAGCTTGAAACTTAGAAAGGATCTCATGAGCAAAAAGGTGCATTTCTTTCCAAAACATTAAATTCCAAAGTCATTCACTAGAGCTGTCTATACACTGAATGTTCCTCCCACTCTGACAAAGCTTCCTAGCTGAATTAAAAGCAATCAAATAGATTTAGCTCCAGTTTTAATGGGGTGGGGGGAGGAATCTCTTTTAGCACCTAAAGAACAAGAAGATTGATCACATTTTAAAAGACACCTGTATTTTGGAAATATATTAAACAAGCAACTTCTTTTAACACATCAAAAATTGTGAGTTAGTCTCTCAATTTTCTAGTTTATAATGAGTATGAAAATAATTTCCCAAATTAAAGGGCTACCTTCAGTTCTTCTGTGCACAGGTAAATGAGGTTGCAGTGGTGACAGCAGGTTATCCAGGAGATTAAGTAAACTTTCTAAAACACCACTGTTGCTAAGCGATCTTTGGCCAATGCAAGAAAGCAACATGAAGACCCTAAAAATAAAATTTACATATTTAAGATTTTATCTCCTTTTCAGATTCAGTAATATCCTGAAACATGCCTTATATAACAATATTGTCCTAGGCTTTCATCTGAGACACAGACAGGTTGCTACAGAAAGCAGTACTGTGGCCCAGCAAGTAGACTGGATTTCACATTCTGTTGCTGTTAAGGTTAATGCAGCATTTTAGGGTGAACATCTTCACTTTTACCCTCAAGAGGTCAGCAGAGTCTTCCACATCTGAAACAAGATCTCATCCATTTTATTTCCTATTACATACTACTGAATAGCAGGGAAAGAGAAATAAATCCATATATTCTTATATTATTGAATAATTAATTTTTAAAACATATGAAAATATAAACATTTCTGTTAGAAGAAGGCAGAAAGTCACGGAACAGAAGATATGTTTGATTAAAAAAAAATGCTAACATTTAGTATATGAAAGGCCTCAATAAATTATCTGAAATAATCAATACATCTAACATTCAGTGCTCAACTCGACACGCTCTTGCTCTTATCTCAGTGCAATCTTTTGTATTAAATGCTAAGAGTGTACCTTCCAGTCTCAATCCCACTTTCAAATGCCAGAGAAGAGCAGCTCTAGGATGTGGGTACATTTAAGCCTGATAAAGGAGAAGGCCATTTTTGACACTGGGGTACAATCCTGCTAGGTATGTGAAGATCTCCAAGTAAGAAAAAATAGCAAATTTTTGTGGTGTAAGAACCAAATAGGCACAATAAATAACTACAATTGGACATTAATCATCTGCAGTACTTTTTTGGGTCTATTCCTTAAATCATCAAAAACCAGGGATAAGTATCCTTCAGTCCCATTTCGTCAATTCCAATGATAAATTATAACAATGGAATTACTTCACTGATCCACAGATAATATATCAATATAGATTTATGCCTTACCTGTCTTGTGGAAATATGAGAAGTTGTTCTGAATTGTATAATTCCTGCAGTACATTTGAGAGAAACTGACCCCACCACCTTTCACCTCCACAGAGCTGAACAAGCAGAAGGCCAGTATGCAATCGGATCTTGGGGGTTCCACTGATACACAGGTGTTTAAATAACTCTTCACAAGCTTGAGCATGAAAAGTACTCTGCAGAACTACAGGAACCGAGTGTCCTTTTAAGAAAAGAGAACACCTCTGTTTAAAGAGTCAATGACTTAAAAACATAGGAAAAAGTTTGCAGTAAGTTTTTAAAACTATTACTATTAGACTAATTGGCACAAGAGTAAAGGAGGAGGGAACATATGTGGAGATGGTAATGTGCTGGTAACTCAAAGGCCAGGCTATTTGGTCAGAACCAAATTGATACCATGTCAGTGCAAATACCCGCCCCAGAGTCTACACAAAGCAAAAACCAAACCATTATCATGCTTTAGAACAAACTGGCACAGAAAAATCACAAGACAGACAAACTATCAACAGAAAAATGTTCTGCCTGGTTAGGGAAAAAAAACCAAACCAAACAAACCAAATCTTCCCCTCCCCCAAAAAATACAACCCACCACTCCTACTCAGATTTTTCAATTTCAATTCTCCAAGACTTCTTTCAATGGCAAGCTTAGGAAATAAAAATCTTTACTGGATATTAAAAAATCATGAACTAAGTAGAAATACTGGGTTTATGAGTTCACTACCACCACCACCACTCTCGAGGCAATTCCTGCTTCCTCTGCCCACTTCTAACTAATCCATTCCCAGCACTGCACAGGCTCCAGTACTCGCAGATCCTTCCACACAGTGATTCTCCCTATGAAAGCAACATGACTATTCTGCCTGGGCAGTTCTTTGTTACTTCAGCAAACTGAATCAGCCCACAGAGGGATCAGATGACTATCTGAACAAATAAATATGCAGCCAGGACTACAGAAAAGTAAGAAGGACCTTGACACCTTCTCCCATCCTTTTCAGGAAGTGGTTAGGCCAGCTTAGCGCCACTGGAAAAACTTCACAATGTATGTTATTGGCTACAAAAATCACACTAGATGTGGCTTGGAGCAGCCTGGACTAGGTGTTCCCCTCCATGGCAGGGTGCTGGAACTAGATATTTAAGATCCCTTCAGACTCAAACACCATTCTACATTTCTATGATTCTATATCTAAACACAGTTTAAAGGCCTTATAGTAGGAAAGTGCAGGTCAAGAAATAGAAATACTCAGCAATAGTTTCTACTAGCATGGCAAAAATGCAAAACCTCAAAAAATACTAACCATTGGAAGAGTGCAGCAAGCTAAGCAAAGTATCCAGCAAGTATCTAATGATGGTGCGTAACTGTTCTGTGGATGACATCTGAATCAACTCCTTTGGATCAGACTGTTCCTTTAGGGTTTTCCTGCTTGCACCTAAAGCTACTTTGAGTCTCTGAACAGCATGGTGAGCCAAGTTGAGTTGAAGCTGTAGCTGAATGCAGTCCTGGTAAGCAGAAAATACTCTGCTGTCTTCTTCTACTGCTTTGTCTGGCTTTCGCAAGAAGTACTGGGCATTGTTAGCGCTATTGAGTGGCGGCAGGTCAATGCTCTGCAGAAGGATTTCTAACCGATGACAGGCCAAATTGTACCTAAAGGGAAATATTCAAAACCCACAATTCAATACACATTAGCAAACAGCAATACATTTGACAGTCACCCTGCCAGAAGACAACTTTTGGTCCATTGTGAATACACTGTTAAAACAGATACTGAAAAATAAGACAATGTAGTCTTTGTTACTGCTATAAAGATATTCACAACAATTCTACAACAAAGGCAGATCTCTTTTGGTCTGAAGAATATAATAGGAAGAAAAAGAAATTTTTTAATATTATGATATCCCAGTGTTTTACATTAAAATAACTAGAAAAATACACTTTTTTTTTCCTGCTAACCTGCACTGTATGTCTTCCTGCAGTGCAACCATCATTGCCAAATGTTGGTCAATTTCTGGCTGATTTGCTGCTTCACCTTCTCCTCTGAGGGGATCGTGCATTAGTTTCAGCTCATTTTCAAAGGGTAAGATATAGGTATGGCCATAATAAAATCCTAATGGGATTTTTGCTCTGGCATTTGTGCTACCATATCGACCAATAACAGTGATCTGAAAGAAAATGGAACTATATTGTAACACAATTGTAACAAAACAGGCAAAGTAAATAACAAGTCAAAAATACATTAGAAGTTCACAGCCGACAAAAGTTCGGTCTGAAGAGAGGTTAAGTGAAAGTTCACATACTAACGTCAAGAACTTCAAAGATCCTTTTACCTTCATAAACCTGCAAACTGGGGGTGGCAACAAGTCATGTAAAATAAGTGAATGTGTGCTAATGTCAGTAGCCACTACCAGTCGCCTTCCATCCACTTCTTCTCCTAACGTCCAGATGTCAATGGACAAAGAAGCCAAATCTCCACAAGTGGGAATCAATACATCTGTCAGTAATATAGGTCTGCCAAAATCCAGGGTCACAAATCTTCTTGCTCCTAGGGCAGAAAAACACAGGATTGCCTAAAAGACCAGTGTGGGCTAACCAGCGAAGACATGTTACTTCTTAAACAATAAAGCCATTGTTTATGTACTGTTTAGAGGTATATTTGTATACCTGAGCCTAAAAAGGCTGCACAATCCAAGAAACTCACACTACATGTAGCTTGAACACTTTGAGAAGAAAATTTTGGCATCAACTTAAATTAAGCTGTTACGCTTTTTATGCATTATTTCTAAACAGGTGCTCTATTCAGAAATGCAACATATTCCCCAAGTTCCCGGGATTTTTCAACTACCACCAAATGCTGGGTCTTAAATTTCCACATATGACAGAATGTAAACTGAGAAGTATCTTTACTCTGAAAAGCTAAGAGAGACCGTAGCTAAGAAAATTAATTAGAGCCCCAGAAAGTACCCCACTTTTTATTAAAACATGTGTCAAAGTTATTAGGAATTTAGTTTTACCTGAGTGCATTCGCTCTATAATAATTGACTGATGAGGTGGAGGTTGAAGAAAATGTGAGGCATGAGATATTGCAAGAGCAAGGCCAGATCCAAGCGGATTCTGAGGAATGGAAAAACATCAGTAAAAATCATGTGATTACAATCTATGCATTTATTGTGAGCTGTTAAAAATGTACCATTTTGACAACACCTCCCTACAGCTGGATTTAAGCATGAACCATCAAAATACATTAACTACTAAATTCAAAGGCTTAATAATTCCTTACATAGTCAAGCTAGCTCCAGTTAAGAGAAACCTTATGAGCTACTATAACAATACTATCTCGCTTTCGTAAGTTCTTTTCATATAGTCTAAATTTAGTAATACAGTCTTCACATGTGACCCAAATAAACATATATTTACGAGCACTCAAGCACAAATTAAGACCCTGGCAATGCTTACAGCATTTTGTTTCTCTAAGAAAAAATAAAGGAAAATAATTACCGTTCTAGACTTGCTTGTATTTTTGTTATGTGCTGCAAGGTTAACTGTTGGGGGGTCAATGACTGAACCAGGAAAAAGCTGAGCAAGCTCTGCATTAATAACAGCGGAAACTGCTTCATTCGGTGGAGTCAAAGGTGGAGTCATGAAGAGAGGAGTTGTTTTTGGTGTGGGTGGAATGACATCTGAAGGATGAATGAAGAACCCTGGAGCTGCTACTGTATTAGAAGGCACAGAGTTGTGAACAGGACCAACTGCTGATGCTGCTGCTGCCGCTGCTGCTGTTGTCTGATGCAGTTTTGCTTCCAGCTTAGCTTTCTGGGGAGAAGATGAAAGCAATGTATCTAGCATATAATACTGCTTGTGAACTGTAGTACTGAGCCACAAGCTCAACGTTGATTACACAACTGGATTCAATAAACCTAAGCTACCTTCAACACAGCCAAGTTTGATGTTCAACTATAAACTGAAAAATTAAACTATCTATTAATAACTATTTAAAAATAACTATCTATTAACTATTAAACTATAACTATTTAAACTATCTATTTAATTTTACTTATTTGCTGAGGAACACAAGTAATTAGATGGAGTAATCAAAAAAATAATAAAAACCCTACACTGAACAGCAAGGTAGACAGAGCCTATGCAAGGTAGACAGAGCCTATGCAGCCAAGCCTCATACTAACAATGGCTTTATGACTGGTACTTCCCTGTGTCAGCAACCGTGCTGCTCATTTTAGCGGGCTTTTTCAATTTCAGACTGATATACTGACTTATGAAGACTTAGGTTTTATCACAAACTCCCAACCCACCCTTAAAATACACAAAAACAAAGTCTGAAAGACCAAAGCAGCGTGGGAGACACTCTCAGAACTTTGCTTAAGAAGAGTGAACCAGAGTGCTGAGCAGTTCCTTCCTCAAATGCACTACGGACAAAAAGCCAGGCAACTATCTCTGCAACTACTTTCTCAGCTTTCGAAGTTTAGATACAGCACTAAAAAGAGCCAAATAGCCTCCAACCTGTTGCTGAAGCTTCAAAAGCTGCTGCTGTTTCTCTTGCAGCACCTGTAGCTGTTGCTCGGCTGAGGCCATTGCATGAGAGAGAGACTGCAAAGCTACCTGGGCTGCTGAACTCAGTGCTGTCGAGGCTTCCCCAACTGTTCCAGAAGAGAGGCCACCAACTGTTGGGGTAACCCCAAAGGTACTCACTGGCATGAAACAAACAAACAAAACAAAACACGTATGAAGAAATTATAAAATACAACATTTAATCCCTTATTAATTGCTCAGAGTCACATAAAAAGAGAAATTTTTCTCCAGTTCTTGCTATAATTTAACATCATTTTGAATTACAAAGTGCATGGTTTATAGACCATGCACACTGGTCATACATGTAACACTTGGATTACAGAAAAGCCACCTATTGCTCTGGAATTATTCCAGCACAAAAGGCTGTAAGGTTAAGATGCAGGCTTGTACGTTATACACTCCAATGGAAACAAATTGATTCAAAATAATAATTTTTAAATTAAATTTATTTGGTAAGCTCCAGTAAGTTCAACTTCGCATACAGTAATTATTTAAAGAAAAACAAAGCACAGACAAAGCATTTCAACACTTGCAAAACTACAGGCAATCTGTTTGCCAAACAGTGTCACTATGTTAAATTAAAAGTGTATTGTGGAACTATGCTAAGTAGAAAAAATGAAAAATTGTATATACCAGTAAACGTACTTGCATCGTCCCTTTCTATTCTAGTTCCATCACTTGTTGAAACACAGGTAAAGTGCAGAGGTTCAACTTCCAGAAGTCCAGTAAGGGAAGTAAAACTACCTTCAGCAGCTGCACAGCTACTTATTTTCCCATTTCCTGAAAGAGAAACATGTATCTGCACAATCAGCCAATGTTTCCTTGATAGTGACATTTTAAGTCATGAAGTGTCAAAGGGGAGGACTAAATATAATGCACATATTTTATTAGTTCATGTTGTAGAACAAACATATTAACACAATCACATCCTCAATATAAATGAAAGTACATCTTTAAGAGGATAATGCTGTCAAATCTGAGCAGAATATATCAGTAAGTCAAACTATCAAATATGACAGAAGTGTAGTATAATCTTCTTAATTCTAGAAATAAATTATATATGGATGCTCTATTATTTCTACACTGAAAGCAAATTAGCTTGCAAAAATATATTGATGTTACTAGAAAGGAACAGAAAAAGTGTCAGACCAACTAAGATCATACACCAATTTAGTACAAAACCCAGACCACAAATCAATATCCTAACAAATTCACAGAGTTGTATGGAGGAAGGGATAGGAAGGAGAAAGACAATAGCATACAAGAGAAGGGAAAGAATTGCAATGACTGATGAATATGTGTGCTATGAAAAGAATTTCCTGACGGGTAAAAATTACCTAGTTCATCAGGACACTGCAGGGCCTAAAGATTCACTAATGAATTAACCTGAGAAGATAGACACAAATAGGCCTTTAAGGTATTTTAACTCCTCTAAAACAGAAAAAATACCTCTTTAAACCTTTATATTTAAGTAGAGGAATGCTATATGGCAACTTCTCCACTTCAGAAAAATCCATTTAGGTTTCTCTGCCTATGTGAGCTTTGCTCTAATGAATAGTCTAAACGAATAGTAACACAACTCAAGGAATTTACTTGAAAGAGGTGACAGATGATTCCTAAATGACTGACCGAAGGAATGAGAGCAGCCTTTCTGTCTAATATTTGCCCTAAGATATTCTACAGGATAAGAAATAACAGATTCCAGAAAGAGGCTTTTTGCTTTCCCTGAAGGCCACAGGAAATGTAAAAGATACCACGAAGCAAGAGAATATTGTGCACTTCAGCTTGGCTGGAAGGCATAGAATGACATCTTCATGAAAAGAAAACAGTATAACAGAGATTTACCAATTCTACCACAATCAATTACTGCTAAATATTCATACCTGATAGAACATCAGACAAATCAATTTCATCTGACTGTACTCCAATGCTGCTGTTGTATACGTTTTTACAAGAAGAGCCACATATTTCCAAATCAAACAGAACTGGATCAAAAGGTGAACTGTATAATCCATATCTGCAAATAAGACAAACAGCGCCATTCACACAGTAAGAACTCACATAAAATTATTTACAGAAAAAGGCCAAGTATTTCACTATCAGGATTCATTATATTCTGAACTATTTTGTTCATTCGACATATCTTAGAAATTATCACATACTTCATTAAAGTAATTTATTAGAAGGCATTTTCAACAGCTTGTGATGCTAAATAAGTAACTCTTCATTACTAAATAGTTTTGAATATGTAATACTGTCCTGGAAACATGACACACAATCACACTAGACATACACACATCACAGCAATACACACACCTGCATATAGTAAATCAGACATTTGTCTGAAGTCAGTAAGAACACAGTACTGTTCCAAACCAGCAGAAGAAATTCCACCTCAGCTTGTTCTTCCAGCCAAAGTAAGAATTAAAAAAGGAAATGCTGCTAGGCATACCAATCAGCGCTTGTGATTAATATCTTAACAGAAGAAAACTTGTAACATTTACTCTGGTAGTGCTGGAGGGGAAAAAATAGCACTATCACTCAGGTATCAAAGTGGTCCCAAACCATTTAGGGTTTTGTAAGCCAAAAAAAAAAGGGAACTCCAAAGTAGTATCACAATCAGTGGGGTTTTCTGTTTGTTTGCGGTTTTGTTTCTGCTTGTTTGGGGGTGGGTTTGTTTTTGTTTGACTTTTTTTTGGTGTTTACCAATAGCTATTACCAGCAACTGAAAAGAGGGGGAAAAAGGAAATCAGGCCAAATTACTAAGCCAGAGTAGAAAGAAAGAATGCATCTGTGTAGGTACAAAAATGAGAAACATAACACTGCACTTTGGCAAGAGACAGAAGAAATCTGAAATATTTCCACAAACACACCAGCAGGGACAGTAAGTTCTTCCAACCCCTTTTCCCTCTGCTTTCGAGCAGTTTCTCTTTTCTTTACTAGATGAGGTAAAAACCTGCAACTGGTAAAGCTGAGAAGGCTGGAATGTTTAAATGTCTTTTTTGATCAAGTAATCACAAAAGTGTAAATGTCTACAGGAATACAAACACCAGTGACGAGGTAAAAAGAGATTCTAGACTTCTCTGAATGTTAAAATGTTTCCACATTAGCTGGGCTCAGTGCTTTTGGCCACACAATACTATGACTGTAATTATCACAAAGCCATGGATGATCTTACAAAAGGGTAGTAATTGCTACAGATCATCTGAGAATTACACATCAACCCATTTAACATTAAACCAAACCACGTTACTTACAAGGTAGCAAATTTAAAATAACTTTATACTAAGAACAACACAAGACTCTTGGTTACTCTTTACAAGCATGCATTAGAGGGACCAGTGCATCCTGCACATCTGGCAAGACTGATGTGTTTGCTGCCTGACCTTTTTTCATATGCCAGCCAAGACAACATGCTACTCTAAAGTGGCTACTAAAACACACAAAAATGCCCAGAAAAAAAATCAGTGGGGTACCTTCATAGCCTGCTTTAGACATCAGATTTAAAAATTCAATAAATCAGGTCAGCTCAACACTAACACTGATTATTTACATGTTTAAAATGAAGAGTCTGATTTATTAAGTAAGCAAGTGATAAAACATAAAAATTCTACAAGAGCATTGTAGTGTAGCATCAGAATTTGAACGTACTGTAGCACTGCAGAGGGTTTAATTTATTCTGTCCAACCCAGATTTATTTCAACAAGCATAGTACCTTTTACCCATTCTTCAGCAGGAATGATCTGGTTCACAGTTTTAATCTTCATTAGCAATGCTTTTCACAAAAGGATATAGAAGGTACATCAACAAAAACCCAAGACTAAATCAAGAATGTAATGTAAAAATTCATCAATCACCTTATTCATCTGTGCAGTAATGAATATAAACCATTTGAAATACGTCTTCTGTTTCATTCATCAGAGCTCTCAACTGGAATAATGTCTAAAATTTTGTGTATCACAATACAAGGAAGATAAGGACCAAAAAAAACAGCTCAAGGAAATGCTTTAAGAATGACTACAAAACTGAAGAATACAGTGAAGATACAAATACACTCCAGACATACAGAATTTGTTTAGAATGAAAGAATCTGATTTCCAGTGCCAACATGAGCAGGACACAAGCACTAAAAAGCTTTAATTGCAGCAGGAGAGTTTTCAGATTAGATGTGAGCAGGAGACAGTTCAAGTGCTAATGATAAAAATAATTAAACCATGTAACACCTCACAATATTTAGAATAATTTAATTCCAAGACTACATGAATCTGGTACTTTCAAGTACAGGCTAGAGAAATTTTCCCAGATTTCCTAGAGATAAGTAAGACAGCCTAGAATCCTATCTGAAATCCAGGTTCTTCTTGTTTTCTGAACTGCAAATCATGTAACACATCCAACTGGCCTTATCCTTGCAAGTTTTACTTGATTTATTGCAGCACATTATAGTAAAATGAGTATTACTCTCCTATGAATGTGCAAATCCGTTAATTAGACATCTGCTTTTAGCTGATTACCAGACGTTAGACTATTGCACCTGGGACCAAATGAGAAAGAGGAAAAACACGATAGTATAAATTCTGCAACACAAATGCACACAAAAAAGATAGAATAGAATTTGGGGAGAGGAAAGGGAGAAAGGGTAAAGTAATGGATGCCTACTAATTTCTATTTTAAAGAAAAACCAAAACCAAAATCCAAAACCCAAAAATGACAGGATTCTCTTGATCCGTAGACATATGAAGGAAAGACCCACAAATCTTGCTTAAATTAGTAAACTGAATCAAGAAATAGTAAGTCCTTGCTAGAGAACTACTGTAATCAAATAAGGGATTTGCTGCTACTCTTAAACTACCTGTGGGGTTACAGAGTTAAAAGAGAAAGCAAGTTCCAAGAAGAAAATCAGTAAAACACCATCTGGAAGGTGACCTGAAATGTCACATGCACCAAATTCAAAAGTGGGCAACTGGAAAGAAGGAAAACCTTCAATTTCAGGTATGCTGTTTAAAGAAATTTGAAGCAATTTCTATGAAGGAACAGCTTGATTCCCACAGAAAGATGCCATTCTCATGTCAAGTGTAATTTTCACTTTTCTCCTCCATTTGGTTCAGTCCACTTTATTTTTCAAAATTCTCTATTTTCCAGATACAATTTCTATAGCTGGGCTAAGCCTTCTAATCAACTGCAAGGACTACAGATGGTAAAATAAATTAACAACTAAGTAGAGGAATGCAGTAGACAACAGGATAAGGATCCAAGTGTAACACCTGAGACTAAGTTTTTATGCAGTATTTTGGAATTATAGTTCTTTAAATAAACAGGTATCCTCCTTTCTCCACACCTCCCCTTACTGTATTTTCTATTACATTTTCAATTTTATCTGAAAATTCTGAACTAACCTCCACCAAACCTTTTCTACCTCCATCTTGTTAGACTTTGAGGAAGACTCTTGCAGACAAATCACAACTGAAAGAGCTGTCCAACAGCAGCATCTTCCCATCACCATAATGGAGCTTTGGAAACTGCTACAAATCTGAACCATCAGAGATTTCCTTTTTGTTTCATGTAAATCCAAAGTTAAATGGCCAGTCAGTTCAATATGTAAAAGATGTGACATCACAGTCCTAAATTACATTGGTATGTCATTTAAAAGAAGAACCTGCATTCCCTGTGAATTACTCTACGTCTCTGCACTTAGAATCTGGTCTTTAGAAGAAATACATTAAATGTATGGTCAGCCTACTGAAAGACTATTGGTTTTGTGAAGCACTATGCCAAGCTGAAACTATTCAGAATACGTATTTCCCTCCAAGAGTCAAAACAGGACATGCTCTTTCTTAGTCCTTACACAAAAAATCAGAAATACTAACTTAAGGATTGCACAGACTTCAAACACTTCATACACATTGGCTAATTTAAAATGTGAGATAGCAATTAAATTCAACTTTAACTTTGCGCAAGTTAAAACTATTTTCCAGAACTTTAGCAAATGAATCCTTGCTCAAGCAAATACAGCAAAGTGTACCTTTTTTTAAAACACACAACCTTTTTCAGAACACCAAAGGATGGCAACAGACAGTTCTTAGGTTTGTTTTTATTAAGTTTACAACAACCACATTTCTTAGTACCTTGTTTGAAGTAACGCTTCCATTGGTGTTAGGCGATCCTGCAGCTGCCGGGACACTGCAGTCAGCAGTGATGCACAAGCTGTACTGCATCCTGCCAAATCTTCATCCTTTACATAGTTCAGCAATACAAAATACCAGTACACAGATCCTGCATTAAAAAAAAAAAAAAATCAGGTGAAACATGACATAAATTTTTCACAGAGAAAGCACATTTTGAAGGATAATCAATGGAAGTAATAAAGAATTATCCAACAGTTACTGAATACAGACCAGGAAGCATTCCACTACTTCCCCTTTCTCGAGAGACTTCAATTAAGAATCATTCTGTAATCATAGGTTTCCACAAGTACTTCCAATTCTCTTTTCAACTAACACATAACTGAAGGAAAAAAGGGTTCCCAAGAGACAGATTTACACATTTCTGTCATTGCTTCTGCCCACAACTATCAAAATACTCTTGAGGTGCTTGGCTAGGGGTTCCAATCCCATCAGAGCCAAGCCATACTCCTGTCGCTGTTGAGCCGCTAGCAGAGAAAAGACCCAGTTCTCAGTGGCAAGAAGGAAAAAACCTTTATTGTTTTGATTTCATCATATATATAGAGTTTTCAAAGGTCACCCAGATTGGTGAGTCAGAAACCTCCCCCTAGGCCTGATTGGCCAGGCCTGCACCGTCCAAATCCTGGGACACTGTTTTCAATAACATCCAAACTTTATCTTTATTTATAAAACACAAAAGGAATTCTCATGGGAAAGACCTGTGCTAGCCACATACTCCAGATTCAACACTTTCTCCTTTCATCCTCTGATTCTGATTGCTGTCTTCTTAACCTGCATTTGCTGGAGGCACTGCTTCCATACAAACCACTTCTGGGAGCACAGCATGGTGGTACTGCACAGAAACACAAATCTCAGCTTCCTCCTTCTCCTTCACTCCCTGTGCATTCCATACTCTCTATAGCAGCAAGTGAAGTGCTTTGACCTGAGTGGTAGCACAACCAGGCTTTTGGAATGCAAACTAATTTTCCTGTAAGACCCCTTGGTGATGTCAAGCTAGACACAACTCAGCAATGTCCTAGGGTGAAAAGCAGACCTTGCCACCCAAAATACAAGGGGTAAAATCATCTTCCCATTCCACTTGGCACTCCAGATGCTTCAACAAGGTGCTAAGAGACCATTACACTGCAATGCAGATATGGAAGGAATTTAATTTAGTTAAAATTTCCATTTAGTGCAGAAGAATCGAAAGAGGATTGCTAGTTGGACATCATTTGAATAGCTCAGTTTCCTGGCAGGGCTATCTCCTAATTTTCAAAAATAACAGACAACTCTGACTGTCACTTATGTCAATAGAATCTGTTGTTGCTGAGCACCTTTTCAGAATTCTTGCAAAACTTACTTAAGCTCTTCCAAAAACGTCAGACTTCATGCTCTGGTTTAAGCAAGCTTATTTGCTTAAAATTCCACCAACTGCAGATGTCTACTTCATGACCAGACCACTCCAAGAAGCATTTTGTACTAACTGAACAATTACCTCATTCTAATTCCACAAGAGTCTCCAACACAATTTGACAAACAACAAGTGTACTGTGTAAGTTTACAACAACAAACACTGCATACGTACCACCTGTGGCAGCAGCAGGCAAAAGAGGCATATTGTCGAGTAATGCTTTTAGAAGAACTGATCCAAACCCTTGCTGACTCGGGTCACATCTGCCATTGCTACAAAAAAACACAGACACTTTAACATTTAATGAAGTAGGAATGAAGGATGAAATCTCCTCCAGATGATGACACTGAAAGGCTGATGCTCGTCGCAGTCATACCCCAAACACTTTTTTCCTGAACAGAACATCTGCCAGATCTTGTTGCTTTATGAACTCAATGTCAAACAGTAACAAACACATATGTTCCATTCAGAATGCATGCAAACTCCCCAAATAAATACAAAACAGAAAAAACCAAAAATATATTCAAATAGTTAGCACTGACCTGATGCATAGTGCAAGAAATCGTGCACATTTGTGAGCTATGCTCCGCCCAGCTTCAAAGAAGCAAACACGTATAATATCAGAGACACATTTACGTGTTTTAGACAGCAAACTGTCATTTCCTTCCTTTGAGCTGTAAAAACAAGTTGCACACTTTAGAGAATCATATAAAACTATTCTTTTGAACCAAACCAATACTGAGAAATGGCCATGATAATTTGAACACAATTCCTCCCTTACCTGCCAGGGCCATTTGAATACACTCCGGCCAACCAACAAAGTGTGTCGAGTACAAGACTCTGAGCATGTTCTGTAGTCAGACCATCCTCTGTCTTCTTGCAAAGAGTGGTGAGCAGCTTCTCATGGAACTCTGAAAACTGTAACATGGCACACCGTTGAACTCTATGGAGGAGGGGAAGGAAATAAAAACCAGAATTATCCAATATGGCCATTCTCCCATTAAAGTGTCCCTCCAGCTTTGTATCCTGTCTTGGGAGCAGCAAAAAAGAGAATCCTAGAGGCAAGTCAAAGCAGTACAAAAGCATATACAATACCTTCTGTGCACACATTCCCAATCTTCCTATTTTCTGTTCACAGAACCTCCTACATGCCTAAACAAATTTTCATCATCTACAGGGCACTCGTTAACTGTTTGCACACACCTCTTTGCAGCCTCATTGACCTCTTTATACCCATTACAGTCAGTGTCACCACTGCAGAGTGGCAGCAGTATTTAATACACTTTAAATACTGTATTACTTGCATCTAGGTCTGCAGTACCAAGCCAGAGACTTTAACCACTTCTTTGTTAGTTAAATTTGGTTCTAAACTTTTTGACAAATAACATAATTTCAGCTGTAAGGAACAGGGCAATGCGGAAACAGAAAGGGAAGATGCTTCCTTCGAAAAATTTATCTGTTTTACCAGGAAAACTTATTTATATTTGCCTTTTGAAGTCAGGCAAAAATAATCACTTGGCATATAATTTCATGTATGGTGTTATTCTACCACACTGTTACAGCATAGTGCCCTCTAACTTGTGATTTACAGGATTTTCTATATAAAATAAGAGTATGAAATGACAACTTGAATCAGTATCTTGACCTGAGCTATTTCAAGAACTAAGCTTTCTATGAGAAATGTAACTGAAGCTAATATTTCTTCAGAATTAAAAAACACCTACTAACCTTTCCTTCGAAATTGAAGTTTTTTTAAATCTTCGAATTGTTACAGAGACTTCTTGAAGTAAGTCACAGCCTCGCAGATTATCTGATTTTCTTGAAGAACTGGTGGCTTCAATTTTGCTAGATGGCTTTTCCTTTTATTTTTGGAAAAAATAACATTCATAAATCACATTGGTTCTGACTGACTTATTTTTATACCTCATCCACTGAAATGCAAACAGTTCACTAAAATCTCTCAGACTGAGCATTGTACTAAAATAAACTATTTTTATTCACTAATTGCTTTAATACTGAACAATAAATTTATTCATGTTCTGTAATCTATTATGTTCTAACTATTCTAAAAATGTCTACAAGATGTATATCATACCATCCAATGTTACAACTACAATGATCAAGAGTAAAACATACACACAGAAATCTTCATGGAAGGAATAAGGCCTATCAGCTACTGAAAATACTCAAGGAAACGAGTTTCAAAAACAAGTGGTCAGAATGTGAAAGTGGTAGAACAGACCCTTTCAATTAAACTTGCACAAAAGAAACAACTTAGAAATATTGAACTCTAATTCTTGAAGGAGTCAACAGAATGTCACCTCTTTAGAAAGTAGTTTTTAATGGATCTTAATTCTGCTAACAGCTGTTTTGTTTTCAGATGACATGAATCATGCCAATCTACAACTAACACACGTTATCTTCCTTGGCTATTCATTACCTTGCCTGCTGCAACTTTTGCCAACAATGAAGCAAGTGAATGGCCCTTGTTCGCCTGAGGTTTTAGAGGAGGTATTCTAACAACTGGTCTAATGCCACCATTGCAGATTTCCTCTGTTCCTCTGTCATTGACTGCTTTCACATGAATTAAAAATGAACGATACTTGCCACCAGCCATGCCTAAAAGTGGAGACGAGAAAGGGAGGGGGGAGAATTTGCACATTTTAAACAGATTGCAAGTCGTAATTTGTCAATGTAAAAATATGTAACAAACCTAAGTGTGACTACAGAAGTACGAGATGCACTTCAATCACACATGCTTCATGAGAGTACCATAATAAACTGGCTTACCTTTAACAAGCTTTGGACTTGTTAGTGTCAACATTCCAGCATGTCCTGATAGATCAAGTCCGGTAGCCAGCCATACTGGACCACAAAGTATATCTTCCTTGTGTTCCTCCAGAAATGGACATAATCTAAGACCTTACAAAAACATAAGTAAAATGGATCTGAATTAGGTATAATTAAGTCACAAAATCTGATCATTTGCATGGATTGAAAATACACCACGTCAAACTCTGATCACTAAATACATACAACTCAACATAAAAAATTACTTTAAGTTTGTTTTTAGACATTTTTCAATGAAATCAATTCAAGGCAAATGACAGTTTTCAAAGCATTTTTGGTTGCATTATATGGATTAATATATATGTTGACTAGCTTATCAAAGCCACAAAATACACAACTGATGAAATAATGAACCAATATACATAGATCACAACTCTTAATGGGTCTTTATTAAAGCAGGACAACACTGTTTAAAACAAAACAAAATGAATAATAAATTTAAAAAGAAGACTGATTTGTTTCTCCTACGGTATATCCAAATTATTGAAATCATCATTCACTCATCTGCTGCCCCTTTCTCAGCAAGAAACACCTCCTCCTTTCAGCACTTTTAGCTCCCCTTTGTTCCTTCCCCTCATCTTTCACAGCCCCTCCTTTCTTGGAGTCATAGGATCACAGAATGGTTTGGGTTGGAAAGGACCTTTACAGTCATGCTCTAGATAAGCCTGATTACATGAGAGAAAAGGTGTAAAGTAAGACTGTTGAAAGGACCAAGAAAAAGAACCACAGCTCTAGAACTGAGTCACTCCAGCTGTCAAATTTTTGTCTGCAGCTCTCCTCACTCAGACCCACTCACTGCCTCACAGTCTAAGACATTTTGCGGAAGAGTGCTAGTTAGACAAAGTCATAAAAACAGGCACAGTCAGTGTGATGTGGCCTAGTTATGAATTCTGTTTTTTCTGTTTCTGAATTCTGTTACGTTCTGGTTTTTATTTTCTCGGTTTACTGCAGCAATTTCTACAAAACCCTGGTAAGCAAAGAACAATTATATTAAAACTAGCTAAAGAAATGAAGTAAAGTACTGCTGAAACAGGCTAGCAATTTAGGTTAGAAAGGTGCCATATCAATCTACTTGATTTCTAAACTAAAATAAATATTAATCTGCTTTTAAGCACCAAACCTCTCTAGTAGTTTAGGATATTTTTGGTGTGTTTGTGTCAAACTTTCAACTCATACAGCAAACAGACCAGTGAGAGAAATAACTCTGAAGACAGTGGAGGAATTAGTTTATTTCAATGTCTGAGAAATTTTTGCAGAGGAATTCAAATTTATCATTAAAAGAAGAAAAAGGCAAGCTCCTATTTTAACTGAAGTATAATAAAATCAATAAAACTTACATTGTGGCTCCTCTACATCCATATACTGCATTTCTTCATTGAATTCCACCAGTCCTGGTTTTCCATTTCTCTCCACTTCAATATTATGAGCTGGAGATAAAGGAAATGTGATCTGTCTATCTACTCCTGCTTCTGGAAAGAAAAATATTAGCATGATTTCAAACACAGTTCAAGGCTCAGGAAAAACACAAGTGGTTGTTTTCATAGCAAAATTATCAGCTTTCTGCCCACAGCAATATTTCTAGTATAAACCCACAAATATGCAAAGACATGTTTTCCATATGGATTGAAGTTGCAGCAAATAGTCAAAAAACCAGTATTTCTGAATGACCTGTAAAGAGCCTGTTTTGCTTTAACACTGCCCAAATTCTTTTCCCCTAATAATCAACTGCAGATTACTCCTAAGAAATTAGATTGCAGTACTGGAAGTTTGATGATTTAAAATAACTGGATTGCTCCTGCTGAACATCAAACATTATTTCTGTAGTGCTTAAATACAGCCCTTTTTCCAATTAAATGGATCACATGAATTATAGATGAAGAGGACATGCAAGCAAATTAACAAGAAGCATATACAGTGAATTAACTGCCAGACCAAAACTATTAGTTCCCAACCGGAAGAATTATGCCTCTGGCCTTCCCATTACTATACACTACATATTTAACCATTTCCAGGGCCCCTGTCACACAAAAAAATTACTGAGTAAACTCTGCCCTACACATCTTCCCTAGGTCTCATTATCTTAAAATTTCAGTTCCTTTCTCGCCCCATGGAAGGAGAGAAGGGAAGGATGGGGGGTTAATTGAATTTCAGTCTGAGGTTTTTATACATTTCCAGGAGCCATCAAACAATCTTGAATATTACTTCTCCCTAGGATTGGAACATTTTGGTTAAGATCTATCACAGATATAAATTATCTAGTTTTGTCTTCCCTTATAATGAAATCATTAGTGCCCTATTATTTTATTCAATAGTGCACAGAAAAAAGGCAAATGTCACAGAAGTCCTATTCCAAAACTCAAGAAATTGAAAAAGGGTAGGAAACAACTGCAATGCAGCTACACTTGAAAAAGATGTTGGTTAGTTATGCACCTCCAATCCTACAGAACAAAAAAGAAAAAACTTTGTCACAGCTGTCTTGCAGGTGCTCTCATATTCCCCAGTCCTTTCCAGACTGCCTGACTCCCCCATTACATGCTTTCTATACCCTGTTCATAGCAGAAAAAAGCAGATTCCAGTACATTGCATGTAAGGAAGTGAAATGTCATTTTCTGGAAGAGCTCTGTCATGTCTTCTGATCAGTATGCTGTGCTGAAAAGCATTCACGGATAGCTCTGGCAATTTATTTCACAGCTCAATCAAATGTCTCCATGGAATTACCAACTCGTGGAACTGTTTGCTCTGAAGTGTTTAAAACTGAAGCATTAAGGAAAAGAGTTAAGCTTTTCTTTTATTGTTTTATTCCATAGGTGAAGATTTTCAGATTAATTCTGACATCCAGATCTGCAAATGGACTGAAATCATGGTGAAAACAAAATAGTTTCCATTTACGAGAGAAACATGGATAATCTCTTCTGTTTTTTCCTTTGACAGAACAAATTTCTACTACATGTTAAAATCAAGATTTTACTTCAAGGATTAAAAAAAATGAAGAAACTGAAAGAACACCTGTCGACTGCTGTCGTGTGGTCACAGCTAGCATCTCTATTAAATCTAAACCATCTTAAATCCTAAAAGAATAGGCTTTCTCAAAGAATATTACTACGCCAGAATATGTTGTTCTTGGGTAACAACCAGTTTGCACAATTTAAGGGAGCATCTCCAGCACATATTTTTTGTTGTTAAACACTGGGGGATGCTAGAGAGTGAGTTTTATGAAAGCATGTCAATGATCTTTGAAATATCTATATTCCTTTTAGAAATTTACAGCTGTTACTCTTGTTTAAGTGGGATGGTCTAACTTAGCAATTAAAAAAAATATAAGAAAGTGGGGGAAAGGAGTTTTTATGATCACACTTGCTGTTCTCCTCAACACATTTTATATCCAGCAGCCAATTTAATAATATCTGACAGCAAGATGGCTCTGAAATAACCAGTTCCCAGAAGCTTTTGAAAAACATGTGGCCAGATAAAAATAACCAATTAATGCCTCAATAAAAGGAGGTGCTACATATACCTTCCCCTCCTAGCAGACAAGGCAGCAGGACATGAAATGAACACTCTCACCACAGGAAAATCCCAATGGAGGCACTTCCACATCAAAGAACTGACTTTTCAATTTATGCTACCCCCTCATCTGCTAGTAAGATGCAGAGTCCACTTAGGAGTGTTCCCAAGGCAAGAGTATTCCTAACTCTGGTTCTACTCTGTCAAAGCTGCAAGGAACAAAAGAAGAAATCATACTGCAGCTTTCACATAGCTTAATTAATGAGCCAAATGATGAGAGAATTCCCAAGGTAGTTAGGGCTTTTTTTTTACCACCATCAAGAAAAGCCTTGCTTTTTTTCACTGGCAAATAATTTCCTTTTGTGACTTGGAATAACTTATTATAACTTTTTTTACTATATCAATGCCTTAAAAGAGCACCATTTATTTAATCAGTCAATCTCTAGGATGATTTACAATTGACAACTTATTTTTAATGACTGTAAGATTCATGCAGTGCAGAATTATAATTGATTTCAGTCTTTTTGAGCTATGTCCTTTCATTTGTATAAATGTCAAGATTTTGAAACTGTTTATCCAGTTTGTCTCCCCAATTTACATTCAAGCATGATAAGTGAAAACAGCCCATGATACTGAGAAACAGAAAAAATCAGTAAAAGTGAAATACTTACACAATTACAAGCAATTTTTCTAGTATACATCACAAAGAATAATGAGTTTGAGAAAAGAAATAATGTTCTAAAAGATTTTTTTTTCTTACCATTGACTTTCCCTAAGCCTGGAGCTTTATTTTTCAGTAAAGTCACTTGAATCTGGGGAATGTTCGTAATGTTTGAATTCAAAACAAATTTGAAGTCCACATGTCCAACCATACAGGCTTTTGGTAGAACCAGTTCAAAGACATGCTCGTCCCAGCTGTTGCTGTCAGGAAAAAAAGAAGACAATGACCCAGTGTTAGGAGAAAATTCAGCTCAAGCAGACAGCATCCCACAGAACATTCTGCATCTATGCACACTGTCTTTAACAAGAAGAAAAACTTATTTTGCATTAGTTGACATCTGCATGAATTTCTGAAGCAGAAGTCTTTCAAACCTTAAAGCTTTCAAGCTAACCACATTAATTTTGTGAAAAAGATGTTGAAAAGCCAATTTATATGACAGGGAGAAATAATGTTCAGATAAAAGCAGCAGTGGAAAGATTCCCAGTTCATTGCAGTACCATTTTTTCATACTACTATAAATACCAGTTACTAGTTTCCATGAAAAAAAGTATGAGAATAAAAAACCAAACATAACACTAAGAGAGGATCTACCCATCAGTGAAGTGTATTAAAGGATAAGTACTTACCTTGTAATCTTTTAAGCTGCCCTTATCCATTGTTTAACACTTCCCAATGTCACTTTCCAGTGGTACAAAAACCACATCCAGTGGTACAAAAACCATATCCAAATACTACTTCCAAATTATATTTAGAGCACATTTGATAATTCATACAGGATGAAAAGTGCTTCTTACCAGGTGCACACTCAGAAGCCTGTGCTGTGCAAAAGGGTGCAGCTTTCTTTGAAGACAAGATTATTTTACACTGAAAGTGTAAACTTGAGATAAGTACCCCTCAGTGATTCATTCCATAGTTTGGTACATGAGGGTTTGCAAAACATATTTCAAACCAAAGAGCAATGAAAATAAAACTAATTATGTGTCAATCGTTCTGTTTGTACTCTCTTTTTTAAAGAGCTGCACGTCCTGATCTCCTTAATTGAGCATCAAATAATTTTTAAAATGTAATTTTGATAAACTTATTCAGTTGTATAACTGAGAACACTAAGAAACTGCGTATGCTACTATAAATATTTTTGAGACATCTTTCTAACATCTAGTTTCCAAATTGCTATTTTAACTCCAATAGCATGCTAACATTGAGTATTGTGCAGAACACCATTTTAAAACAGAAGACTGAGGAATAATGCAAAGGTATGTATTTCTTTACAGTAATATCCCCTAAGGCCAGGTCTCCCTCAGGCACACGTAATACACTGAAAAGAGATTTTGGCTCCAAGTAACGACATGGCAAGCCAGCTTTCCAGAGCAAGCAACATGGAAAAGCAGAGACTTTGGAAGGAAAGATGGACAGAAGCAAAAGATGGACAGAAGAGAATTTGTGGTTATGATTCAAGACATAACAGTGAAGAATTTTCAGCTAACTGTACAAATAACACAGGTAAATTAAATATAATGAAAATTTAACACACTGCTCTGTGGGGAAAAAAGCCCCCTAAAACCTCTGTTAGCAACTGTAACACTAAGTGTTTAGAATCACTCATGCCTTTCCTCTAGCTTGGAGAACACATAATCCAGTGCCAAAGACAGAGAGGTGTGGGGGCTGTTTTTCATGTCATGCAAAGCATGGACTAAATAAGACACTCAGAAGAGCCAGACTTCTGAAAGACTAAGTAATACTCTGCTCATCCAGTTTCAGTTAAAGATCTGGTACAAACCCAAAAATGAATAATAAACCACTTTGTCTGCACTAGTCTTTTGTAGTCTGTGTGTTGCATACAACCACAGTGAATTACAACTGTTATTTGTCTACTCCAGAAATCTATTTTTGACAGAATTGAGCAGCAGATGCTCAATAGGCATGTATGGAATAATGAACCTCCATTAAGGTCTCATATTAATCCAACAGTAAAGAGATCTTACACCTGTGGCAATAAACTTCACAATCTAATTCTGTGATTAGTTAAAAGACTCCCCTTAGAGCACTTTTTAAATGTCTCACAGCTCTGTTTAAGTACATTCTTTGTTTATGTGCAAACTTTCAAAGTAGCAAATAAATTAATTTACTTCCCTATTATTTTCTCAAGATCTTAGCACATCTGTCTTAAATATCACTTTTCCCTGATAATCCAATGCAAAGTCTTTCAGGAACTCTTCTACCTTTGAAACCCTTCTAAATCTACAGCATCCTTCTAAAGAAGAACATACAATCCATAGTGTGTTCTAAACACCAATATACCAACATTCTCATCTACAAGATATTTTCCAACACTCTTACTCATTCCTTTTCTAGAATATCTCACTGTCTGATCTTCCGCTGCAACTGAACTTTGAACTGCAGAGCCATTCCCAGAGGTTAAACACCAGAAAGCACATCAGTATCTAGCTCTTCCTGCTTTCATATATTTTCAAATACGTCTCCGTAAGATGAATACATCCCACATCAATTTGAGAAAAAGCCAGGAAACTCAGATGTCACTGTTTTATCTATGCACACTAGGAATTCATGTACCTCTCTTTTAAAAGAATTAGCCCCATTTAACATTTCAGTTAAATTACCACTGAGGGGACAATACCGATATTTAGCTAATTCACAAGGTAAACCAGACTCTGCTTTTCTATTTCCTTTATTGCACAGTCTTTTTAAAATAACAAAGTAGGATTGTAATATAATGCCCTTTTCTAAAACACAGTTACAGGATTATCTTTTTCTATTTGAGAAACAAAAGAATTACCATATCAAATTGCATTACTCATCCATCTAACTCTGTAATCCCACATCGTGATAGGTATCAGTATGAAGCACTCAAAGAGAAGATAAAAGGAACTTCATATTAACGACCAACAAAATAATCCAGAAATCAAAAAGTTTCTTCCCAGAAAACTTTTAATTAAGAGTTAACATGGCTTTCTATCTTAAGAAAACGACCCTAAGAACAAAGGGACTGTAATTTAATAATTTTCATCATGAGTCACATAGCAGCTGTCAAAGATTTCCATTACTAAACCAAAACTTTTAACTTTTCCTTTTTACAATCTTGTTTTACTTAGCAGCAGGCATAATTATTTTCATCTACTAAAACAATATTCATAAGCTAACTTTCCACTTATCACCTTCCAATTAACTGCTGTTACCTTCACCACTTGCTTCCCTATAACTTCATATCAGTAGCTTTTTACTTTTCAACTGTTGCTGAACACATGTGGACAATCAATAGTTTTAACTGGAAGTTATTTTGCAAGGAACCACCTCCCTTCCACTTGCTACATACAGAATATTTTACTTACACAAAGCAAAACCACCCGATAAATAAAGGTTTTAAAGCCTATAATGCACTGCAAGTTTTTAACTGTAGCTTATGAGCATTTATTTAAAGTAAGTTCAGCTCCTGTTAAGTGTCAGCTCCGGAAATGTCTGCAACTAATACCTTTTTTCCCACCTGGAATGCTTCATCATAACATGCTATCTTTCAGTTGTTTATATGACATGCTTTTTTTTGCCCCACACATGATCTCTAGCTCCCCTAGCATCCTTTGGCCATTTTGTTGTTTTCACTCTGTGGCTATTTCAAGTCCACAGGACAATCCAAATGTTACATATCAGTAGAACAGATGTGGAGCAGTCTGATGCAAAAGATCTTGTAGTATCTTAGGGACACCCTTAATACAATGCCCAACAAAATTTCTACCTATATTTTACTTCTCCAAGTATTTTTCACAAAAAACAATGCAAAGCTACCTCAGGTAGGTTTGAAGCAACTCTTCAAGGAGACTGCAAAGCTGCTGTACTCATATTGAGGAGCCCAGAGGAATTCCAAATTCTCATGTCACGTGTGAAAAACCACGTACTCTACCCATACCACGTTGGTACAGTTCATTTCAGTGAAAACATTGCCTGAACTTTAGCACAACTAGGCCTCTGGAGCGGCTTAATGTCTCACATAGAAAGATTTAATTTGAAATGAATAGACATAAATCCAGATTCTCTTTTCATATTGTAAAATAACAATACGATTTCATTTAGGACAACTAATTAGTCATACTGGCACCCACAGTTTACATCTTCTGATTAAATTATGTACTAAAAATGTGTGTATACATAAGAAAGGTGAATCAGACTTCTACAGAAACTATCAAGAATATCTCTAATTCCGGAAAATGTGCTTGTCAAATTATGTAATGTAATGCTTACATTTGGCAAATAAAAATACACCATTTCAAAACCTCACTTTTCAATTTGTTTCAAGGTCCACTAAAATGCCTCTGGCAATCTCACTAACACCTATAACGCCAATTACCAAACAGGGATCATAATCTTTGAAAATACACATTCTTAAACTTGCACCCTAGTTAAAAACAATTCAGTTGCATGAAACTTGTGGTCATCCAGCCACACAAACCAGTTAAGCAATGCACATGAATGCTTGTGGGCTGTTCCCCTACATACCTGTCTGTCTGCAGCTTCCAAGTGCGAGTGTGCTGAGCTGCATCCCCATGGTGCTGCTGGTGCAGATGCTGAGGATGTCGCCTTTGCTGCTGCTCCTGCTGCACTTCCACCCAACAGGGAGGGACAGTGGCTGAAAACCGTGGTGTCAAGGTCTCAAAACGGGTCAGTTCCACCAGGGATGTCAGTGTTTCAAGGGAGAATGGCTGCTCCACCAAAAGATCAACTCCTGAATAATTATAGCACATACATTCATTACTACACAGGTATTTTTTCCAGAATATCCTTTAAAAAATAGTTTGAAATATATCAGAACTACTGTAGGCAAAATTAATTACAAGTCATAGAAGTTTTTTTAGTTAAAAAAGAATAATAATAAACTCCATCCCCCACAAAAAGCACTGCCTCAAACAAACAACAACAAAAAACAACTACAAAAGCCCCAAACACAAGCAACCAAACACCCCAGCCTTGAAGCCAGTATCCTTTGAAGGTAATTCACTTGGAATACATTTTCTAAGTACTGAGAGCTCTGAGCATGCTGTCTGGGATACAACCAGAGGCATCAGGAATAATTAGCCAGTTCCACTTTGAAGATGTAAAGCTGATTAAACATTTTTTTAATATTCCTATTGACTCCAATAAAAGAAGTTCTGTATTTCATGAAAACAGACATCCAGAATCACTATGCACTTCTATGACTGTTTAAAACATTACTTTGGCTCTGATTATCAATATAGACTTGTTTTATGGTGTATTACTAGAACATTGTAGAAGGTTCCCAAATTAGTTTAAAAGAGGGATAAGTGAAAAACAAATATGCTTTATGTAAAACACTTAAAAGACACTGGGGCCTAGATAATTATTTTGTTTTCTTGCCTTTATATTTAAGACTTGTGCCAAAGAAACAAGGACATTAATTGAAGTACTGAAAACTAAAATATCTCAGGAAGCCAAACACCTAAGGAAACCACAAAGAAACCAAAAATAATCAATTTTCTCAGACATACAAAACCCCCAACGAACCAACCCTCAAACCAAACAACCCCCTCCCCCAAAAAAACCCAAACCAAAAGAAAAACCTCAACCAATCAACCCACAAAAACCCAACCAACCAAACTAGAGGGACAATAAAACATGCACTATGTATATTTTCTAGTATTTAGAGCATTTTCTCTTTAAAATGTATTTTTAAGGAAAATCTTTTACTTTTCAAGAAATCATGGTTTTCAAAAAGAGAAAGTTTGCTACCTGACTACTACTGTCACCACCCGGGGTGTGGGGGTAACAATACAGCAACACAAATACCACCCTCCCTGTGAAGCCTGAACCTAGGGAGTATCTTGAAAAGCAATCCAGGCTGAGATTGAGGTGAGATACTCAGACAGGTAATAAATTTATTCTCATTGCAACTTTAGTAATTTCTACTTTTCAGTCTAGGAGGCAGGAAAATGCCAAAGGAATTAGAAATGCTTTAGAAATTGAATTTCAATAATACAGCAAAGACCTTCACGTTTTTAACTGCCAAATGTGAACCTCATTAGCTGGATGACACTGCAGTGAAAAGTGAGATCATTTCTCAAACTGTACAGCAAGCCTATCTTTGAGCAGACTGGATTTTTCTGCTTCATTCTCCTTCTTCCTCCAACAGAAACAAATCCAAATTCAGAGTATTCAAAGCAACCACATACATGTAATTAAACCCTAAAACTGAAGAATGAAGGACTTAACTTTCCACTGCTGTTAAGTATACTTGGCTTCTTTCAAAAATTACAAGACTTTTACTACATTCAACAAGAGTGTTAAGACAAAGTTCTAACAGCAAACTTGAAAACAGAGTTTTAACTGGTCAGGAAAATAAATATTCTCTTTTAGCTCACCTTGGAAAAAAACATTATTCTAGATTACATCACCACAAAAAACCCTCTACTCCTTAAAAAGAAACAGTAATCTAAGATGGCTATAAGGTTAACTTATTTTCTGTTAAAATAATAAAATTTAAAATATATCCAAGTTGCAAATTCAGCGTAGAAAATAAAATTCAAGAAATGCATTCTAGAATGCAAACAATGGAGAAGAAGTAACACACAAAGCCCACAATATAAAGGAACAAAATATGGGCAAAAGCTTCTGCTCATTGCAGGAGTTCATTTCCCCAAACAGAAACCTTTTTCTTGAGCTGTGCCTCTGAAAAACATGTGAAGACAGAAATGGAAGAAAAAGGCTTTTTCTGTTGTTTACTATGTAAGACCAAAAGAGAAGCAACACTGATATTACAAATGCTGGGGACAAAGGCTAATCCACACTAGCACTGACAACCTCATTACTGAAGAGGTTTGCACAGTCCTAATAATCATTCTCATATATTGCAAGAATCTTGTATCATTGACTTTAGTATCCTTAACCTGGATAATTCAGACTAAGAGTTCTGCAATGACCATCAGGGTTTCAACAATTCCCACCCAGAACCCTCATTTCAGCACTGGCTTCTTATGACAATTAAGCTTCTCTCAGAGCTTCTAGCAGCTCAGTTTGATGCCACAGCAAAACAGTACTCAGTTTATCTGATCCTTACTGTGTATCTAACAACAGGCATTACTACAATATCTGAATTACATGACTACTTAGAGGAGGACCTGCAGCTTGTGGACCATGTAAAGATACAGCTACTTTGAAGTCTACACATAAATAAAGCAATTTTTTATTCCACTAAGTCATATTCAAGCCTATATCGAAGGCTGGATGGGAAAGAGATAAAAAAAGGAAAATAATTCCCCTCAAAAGTACTGGCAGAATATAAACAGTAATGATCATCTATTTGACTCATCAGGACAGTCAGAGTTACCATTTGATTGGAAGTCCCTGAAATCTGCTGATAAGCTATCATACAAGGAATGCATCCATTGAAGCACATCTATTTCCTAGATATTCATATTATTTTTTGCCTTATTTGCCATGAGCAAAAGCAGGGTGAAGAAGGAAGTCATAGATTTTTTTCCCCTCACAAATGCACAAGTTTATCTTCTAGTGATTTTCAAACTTCAGGAATGGCTTCTATGGTGAAAAAGAGCAGGAGCAGGAAAAATTTAGTCCTCAAAGCAGCTGCTGTAATGCTGCTTACAAATAAACTTCTGACAAAATATGCTTATTTTCCTTCTTTCTTTTGACTGATCTTGTAGAATAAAATCAGGGTCACACCAATAGAATCTGCCACACTTAAAATCACACACAGAGATTGGAAAGAGTCAAAAGGGTTTGTTTTGTTTTTTTAATCAGGAACTGCTGAAGTGTTATGCTTGTACACATCCAGTAACAGAAATACTGCAACTACAGAACTCTAAGCTGCAAAAAATTACAAAGCAGCATGCTATTAAATAATCTGAAATCATGTTCATATGCAACATTCAAAAATGTCAGAAGTATTTTTACTCATGATACATTTACACATGTTCAATTTACCTGTAATGCCTGGACTAGAAGGGTTAGATAAGGGCTTGGTGCCTTCTGATGACTGTTCTACACTTTTGGAAAGGGATCCATCCACAAGTATATCAGCTTCATCTATGTCATCACAGGTGCCTCCAATCTGAAGGAAATGAAGTTCTCCACCTAAAATCATCACAGACAAAAAAAAAAAAAGTTCAGACAGGCATACAGCTAAATTCAACTCACAAGTCAGGCTTGCACTTCAACTGCTATTCAAACTCTGACAGTATTTATGCAGAACCTGAAACCAGTAAAATTACACCAGGTCTACTTTTTTTATTACCACTATTTTTTGTTTTCAGGACAAATGCAAAAACAGAACTATAAAAATATTGCAGTTGTGAATGGCATCAAAAGTAAAAAAATATTAGGGGGGATAGGTTTTAAAGGGCAATTAACAAGGAAACCTCAATAAAAACCAAGAATCATAACCATTGTGATGCTTCTCATAATCCAAATTATGCTTATAACAGAAAATATTCCATCATGTCAAGTGAAGGTCTACACTACCTCATTTGTACAGAGTGCATAAATTTCCTTTTAAAAATTCATTTTTGAAAATTAAAATTCAACTAATTTCTCTGAATTCTCCTAACTAGGGAGCTCTCCACATTATTTCATCAAACCTAGAATTAAAATACTGATTGGGTCAACAGACAACAGAGGAAAGTCCAAAATTTTCAATGGACACAATGTATTGATGGAAGTCTGAAATCACTCAAGGAGGTTGCCCATTACTCACCACTACAGATACATAAATGAATTCTATCATTTACAGAGAAGCCATAGAACCAAAGACCACAAAGATCATCAAGTGCAACCCATTAACCCAGCACTGCCAAGTCCACCACTAAACCATGTCTCTAAACGCCACATCTGTACATCTTTTAAATACCTCCAGGGATAGTGACTCCACCATTGCCCTGAGCAGCCTGCTCTAATATTTGGCAACCCTTTCTGTGAAAACATTCTCCTAATATCAAAGTTAAACCTCTCCTGGAGCAGCATGATGCCATTTCCTCTCATCCTGTCACTTGTCATTTTGGAGAAGAGGCCAACCTCACTACAATCTTCTCCCAGATAGCTGTCTAGAATGATAAGGCCATCCCTGAGCCTCCTTTTCTCCAGGCTAAACAACACCAGCTCTCTCAGCCACTCCTCCTTCTTGTGCTCTAAGTCACTGAGAAGGAATGCTTAACTTTGCATAGAGCTGGGGAGGGCTGGGAAGAGCTGTTACCAGTTTCAGAAGTTACAAAAAGTCACATCAGTAGGATTCAAACTGAGAGGCAAATCCAAGCATAGGCCTTATGCAGTTTTTCTGAAAAATCATTAGACTGACCATCAGCATCTGACTAACACCATGACAAACCCTGTTATGCAAAATATTCAGATAATCTGAAAAAAACAAACTTAAGGACAAAAATGCAATAAAACGCCAAGATAAAAGCAGGTATATGTTCTGCACTGTGAGGGGTGAGGAGAGTGAAACAGAGAGTGACAGAGGCACAAGGAGGCAGAAAGTATGTGAGGCACAGAGAAAAGATGTGAGAGGCACAGAGAGAACTTTTACAGCAGGGTTTTTTGAGATCTGACTAGGAAATGCCTGACAACAAACAGCTTAATAAACTCACTCTTTTATGAAGACAGACTAACAAGAGGAATATAACAGCTCAAATGAACAAAATGGAAGAACAACTCCACAGACAGGATCAGTGCACTGTGCTGTGGGAAAATCCACCACAGGTTTGGGTAATGTACAAAAGTAGTGATCCCATGATCTGAAGGGATGGGAGATTTTCTCATTATCTGTACTTATCTTTTCATTCTATCTTCTTGAAACAGCTATTTCATTAAGCCATTAAACTATTTCTTGGTGGGTCTTTTCTAATTGAGATCCACTAAGAAGCCTGTACCTCCCCACTCTCAACCTCAACCCACACACCCTGCATGCAGAACAGTACATCCCAAGGAGATTTCAAGTGTGGAGAAGAAAAAAAGTAGTTCTAGCAAGTAGCATTTAAGAATTTCCTTGAAATTAAACAGCTCATGAATAAGCAATTTTCCTCAAACTTCAAAGAGAATTAGAGAGACATTAGAAAACACAGACCTTGACAGCTTCATTTGGTAGTAAGTTAAACCTCAGTTTGTTTCTCACTCTGTTTATTGCTCAGCAGCAAAAAAGTCCTTACCACATTTTCCATACAAGAGCCATAATCCCTGCATTCCTGAAAGATTCCAGCATTTTTCCAAGAAAAAAAAAAACCTGTGGTAAACTTGAGATATCTCACTTCCTCTTGCTTGTTTTTAAAAAGGTTCTGTAAACAAGTTTATCATGAACTTCAGTTGTACAGTATTAGCCTCTGCTTATGCACATTTCTCCAAAACCCTGTAGATTGCTCTGCCTCTGTATCACAGAGGAGGCATTTTCTCACATAGAACATCTAAAGATGACTTTCTGATGATGCATGCTTCATTATTTGTTTCAATGATACCGTAGTTCCAATAGTCAAGCACCAGTGAAAAAAATCTGCACAAAAGTCAGTGCTTCATCTTTTTTCTTTGTTTGTTTGTTTTTGTTTGGTTTTGTTTGTTTTTGTTTGTTTGTGGTGGCGGTCTTTTGGGGTTTTTTTTTTGGGTTTTGACAGATTGTTCATCTTTTTTGTTTGTTTTACTACTATTGTTTGCAGCACTAGGCTGAAACAGTGACTTGTCCAGTGCTCTCTAATTCTAGCCAGGGAACAAACATCTCAAGTAGCAGTTTATTTGAAGGCATCTCTGCTTGCATCACTTTGACAGAGGCAATAAATGCTTCTCTTGCATTACCAAGAAAATATGAAAGCTGCCACTGACTTACTCAGTTGTCATGAAAGAGACAAATTACAAACTAGCATTGTTATACTTCCCTCAAAAAACAGGCAACATAATCAAAACATTGTTAATTTAATTCTGAACTGTATTTAAAACCTGCAATTTGCATGGATTCAAGAACCTGGTGGGCAACACAAACAGAAATAAGAATTATAAATCCATTCAAATAAATCACAGGCTTCCTTCTGGCAAAACAGTTCCTGGTTCCAAGAAGCAGCACTGGAACAAGCTAGAGACCATGCCAAAAACTAAGGCCACTGCAATCAAAGCCAATCTGGTGAGATGTTCTTGCACCCTGAAAGGAGTTTGGCAAGAATAACACCATTGTCATTGGCAAATCACAACACAGTGACATAGCTGAACAATACCCAATCAGTTAAAAGGAATTGGTAAACAAAGCCCTACTACAAGAAACTATGCTCTAAACAATTTATAGCCCCCTCCTTGTCACTGATTAGCTTTAAATGTACAAGTTCAGAACACCTGAAAAATGACATCAAGAAAGCTATCCAAAACTTTACTCCAACACGCTACTCTTGGAGGCACTCCAGTTTACAGTACTCTGAGATTTTAGCTATAAAATTCCATCTTGATTTTGAAAAAAATATGCAAATTGAAAAATGCAATTGAATAGGGACAAGTGAAAGTTACTATGCATAGAAAGAAATAATTAAAAGCCCTATTACAGGATGAAAAAAATCAGCTTCACAGTGGTTCTGTAAGAGAGGTTCTTGTGAATCAGATGATGAACCTCATTCAATTTCCTGCTCAAAAGTGCAAACATTCCACTATATATACTACAGACTCCAGAGCTGCTTAAGGAATTCATCTGTAAGATTACTGGGACTAGTTTTGCATATCTCATCAAGAAACCTGTGGACTAACTTGATCAGATCTTTTGGTAAAGGTAAGTAAAGGTTGCTTGGTTTTTTCTTTGTTTTGTAAGTCTAAAAGGATTGGAGATATTCAGCTTGAGAAAATAAATGGCTGGAGAAGGACAGCACCTAAATAAACTCTGTCTTCCCCTCCATTTTTTAAGAAATCTCTGCCGTATTCATAACAAATAGTACAACAGATACAACTCCAGTGACAAAAATGATACAGGCTAAATACTAGCAAAAAAAAAATTGTCAAGGACAGCATGCAGCAAGAGAAATTTAATTAACAGACTGTTATATCTCTATATTGAAGATGTTTTAAAACAGGGTGATCACTACTCTATTTCTGAATGGCTAAGTGTAATTGACCCTGACTTGAAAATTATCTCATACCATCACTTCCAACACTAATTCTGATGTCAAAAAATCAACCTCTCTCCAATTCTGTTAGACTCCATTACCAAAGAAGGTAGAAAATTGAAAATACTAAATTGATTCCTGAACTTCACATACATAGTACACAAGGCAGACAAGACCTAATGACAAAGAAGATCCAAATAATATCCAAACTAAATCAGAAAAAAGCTACAGAGTGTGATTAGTACAGTTTATAACTTAAGAGCAAGAAAGCTGCTATAAATGAAAGGTACAAGATTTGGGGGTATAAATTCTCAAATGTATCTAAGTGCCATCCAGTTCTGCCAGGCTTGAAGTAAGACATATCAGCACAGGCAACTCACATACCAAAATCCAGCCTGAAAAAATACTTTTGCTGACAAAAGGGAGTGACTAAAAAACTCTTGTTATAATGTAGCACCTTGAAAATGTTATAATGTAATATATTAAAAATTTCAGGTGAGCACAATCCAGCAGTAAGAAACTGTATCTGACCCTCTTAAATACCAGATAATAGACTTTAAATATCAAAAGACCACCCTACAGCTGCATCCCTATTCAAAACCAGTACCTGCTGCCTAGTTCTAGAATAAAGAATTTATTTATTTTCTTACTTATTATTTTGAACGTTATAAAAGCAGAATGAAGGCTGTCATGTTAATGACACAAACCCCCATATGAGAGCAGACACAGCACTACTAAGAGGAATATTAAATATAGTCTACCTTGGCCAAGGGGAAGAGAAGAACGCAAAATACAAAGAGATTAAAGTTCACTATGTTTGCTTAATAGAAGTGGAACCAAGAATATACTTGCACACTTCCCCGCCGAGGTCACGCCCAGGTAACCCTGGCAGAAGCAGGTAAGTACCTGAAGCTGACACCAAGAGGTGACATTTTGAAGTGTGACTCACAAAGATAGATGATGTCAAATGCAGGTCTAAAACATCTCTCCATAAAACCACTCTAAATCTGAAGTACCCATTCACATAGAGGTTTCTTTTTCAGTCATATCTTAGAGGCAGCTATGGAAAAAATTCTGTGATCTACCAATGAAAATAATACATCAACAAGCAGGAGAAACAGAAGAAAATGTTATTCTGCATTCAGGACTTTCAGACATCAAAGTACTTCTCTGCCTACTCTGACCTCCCAAACAAGTTAACAGGAAAGAATATACTACTCATCCTATATGTCTGAATATTTTCCAACATCATCCAAGCATTTCCAATGCATGTATGTTTCAAAACTTCTACTTCACATTTTCATTTATGTGTTTTCACTACAAGCTTCTTTCTAGATGGAATAACGTTGAACACATCAGTGAATACAGTTATTCTACTTTCATCATATCTTTTTAATACTGTCACACTGCAGGCACCATCCCACATGTGGCAGTAAACCTAGAGGAGCAAAGACCTCAAAGTGATTTGCAAAGCAGCCTAAGAAAACTCCATTTAAGAAAAAATAGTAACAGTAAAACCCTCCATCTTCAGCCACCTAGCTAAGTAAGAAATTCTACCCATTTAAAGCAAAAGTTTAAAGGATTATTATGATTCAAGACAACCAAAATTATGCAAAGCCTATTCCATATATTAAGATATTCAAATTTAAAAAATAAACAGAGGATTTAAAAACTTGTATTAATAGTGGAGGTTCTTGACTTGCTTTTTCTTTTAGTGTTCCTGAATTTTATGCCTTTTATGCCTTATTTATATACATTTCAGTTCAAGTCATTCTTTACCAAGTGTTGCATTTTGGCATAAACGTCTTGACTCTGAGGCTTCAGACATACTTAGTATCAGATCTTGAAATCCAGACTTCTAATGGACATTGACCCCTAAGCTTTGGACTTAATTTCTCAAAAGTGAGAAGAATATAACATGGTAAAAAATGGTAAAAAAGGAATAGAAATGGAAAGCTTCTAAGGCTATTTAAGCAATGAAAATAATGAACTCCAAAGCCCATGGCTGCAGGGCAGAAAATGGAAGTTTCCAAATGGAGATGTAGTAGGTGTAAATCAAAGATAAGAATAACCAGTGGACTTAATTTTTTTTTTTTCAAAAAGTAAACACAGTACTATATTCAAGAAAAGAACCTTGCCGGATGACTTGATACCTGTAGCATACTGGGCTACAGAAGAAAATACCCCAAAATCTCAGTCATCTTAAGGGCAGCGTGAACAAAAGAAATCCAGCAAAGCTATTTATAGATTACTAGATGGACATTATAGTACTGTGAGAGCTTTACTGGAAAAGCAGAATCATGTGCTTGTCAAGGAAGATGGAAGTATTCTCCAGTCAGTAACAGAAATGGTGGTTATCTAGGCACAGAAAAAACACTCCTACACACAGACAATAAATGCTTGCCAATCAAGAGACCTGTACATCTTGCACTCCAGCCCTAAACAGGTTTAGATAAAACCAAATGCTACAAGAATATAATTACCACACACACTAACACTGGATGCAAAAGTACCATGGGCAGTAACAGTAAGACCTTTAATTTTTATCATGGATCTTAAAACATAAGAAAGACAAAACAGATGTGATGCAAGAAAAAGATCGATAAAATTCTGTAATAACAAAAGAGTAATGAAATTCTGTAGAAAAAAAATTCTGTTCTTCAATGAGATTACAGTTTGATCAGCTAAGTATAAGGTAAAAACATTATGACATGGATATGATACACTAACAGTTTTCAAAGGCAATTAACCTTTCAGTTAGAGTTCCATTTTAGCTAGGAAAGAGCATGCATTATTAAACACAGCTGAAACAGTTTAACAGGTTATCTCTTCAAAAGCAGTCACCAAAAGAGAACAATTTAGTAAATATGAATGTTACCCTTGGGAATCTGCAAACATAAATACTAGTTACTAACTTGCAAAGTTTTCATTCCTATTTAAAAAACAAATCTAAAATGCTCACTTTCTAGAAATCTTGTGAAGTGAATGATAAATACGGAGCCTCTAAGAAAACTGAGATGCTTACATTAAACGACTTTATCTGTTGGAAACAACAAGTAAATCTGATTTAACAACTGGTCATAAGAGGACTTTATAATCAATTCTTCTAGTAAAGAAGAAGTTCCATGTGATATTGATGGGAATTTATTTGAAATATATGAACCATCCCATCAACTTAGCCCCTCTGAGAGGTTAAGCATTTCCATCAGAGCTGCAACCAACTGCAGGAGAACAAAATAAAACACTGGTGAATGGAGGAACTCAGCTGGATGACACGCAGAGCTGTTTCCAGTGCTCCAATAGACACAAGGAAGCAGGGACTTGTGTGGTGATTTATGGACTTTTACAAAGCAGTTGTTACCTGAACTTGAGTTACACTCCCCTCCTACCTGCCTCCCTTCCCAAAATGCCTTGCATTCATTTGGAGAAAAAGACGTAAGAACCCTGCATGGATAGTCTGGCTCTAACACTCAAGAAAGTACAATCCCAATTGTAAAAAGCTTTAGCAGAACCACCAGTGTACTAACTGAATGAAGATACCCCGGAAGAAGGTATAAAAGCATTATCTTCTCTGCTTTCTTTAATATCATCAGTTACAGACAGGAGACATTTTTCTGAAAAGTGATTTCTCTATCATAGAAATAATTGCCTACAATAATTATTTTTATTTGTTTTGGACTTCAGAAAATCCACGTCTCTACAAGAAAAATATCTACCAGTACACTGGACATACACAAGAACTACTGCCATTCTAGAGATTAAGATCAACATTTAAGGTGAGGAATTAATAACAGTCCATGATTCCTAGACCAGAATTAAACTGTATGTAAATTCAGCTGAATTTGAAATTCAGATTCTAAATTCTGTAATAAAATCCAAATACTGTAAAATCAATAATTTAAAAAAAAAAATTTAAAGGAAAGTCTTACCTTTTGTGCACGCACATAATCTGTCTGTGCCCGAACAGTATATCACAGAGACAAACATATCTGGTTCCTCAGTGCCCTCTTTTTTAGGTGGCTCCACTTTGGCCAGAATTTCAAAGTTTGAAAGATCTAATATTTTTACATATCCTCCCTGAGTAGTTATTACCAGGTGCCCAAGAGTAGAGATCTCAGATCTTCTCTCTCTCCCATTGCCATTTTTAGAAGTTAATTGTATTTCCTCTACAGGCTCCTCACAGTCGTCCTCCCGATTATCCAATATATCTGGTGGGAGCAGAATCATTGAGGTAATTGTGTCTTGGGGGTCTTTGATATGCTGGATTTTTACTGGCTCCTCCTCTAGAGTAACTATTCTAGTGGCATAATTCATCTTATAAAGCACTAGGTATCCACCACTAACACTTCTCTGTTCAGGTTGAATTATTAAAGGAGTTGGTACATCTGCTGGTGACTCATGCTGGATTACATCAATACTCGTGCCATTCACTACAGCAAGACTTGATTCTAGTTCCCCCTTCCTTCTATTACATAGTGCCGAGTTTAATTTATTTAAATTATTCAAGGCCTCTACTTGATTTATTGCACTCAGAGATTCGACAGGACAAGTCCGCAGTCCTATTAACAGATGAACTCCATCTGCACAAGGTGTGATTGAATCTACACACAGGTTCTCCTCCTCTGCAAACTTAGGCAGACGCAGGCACTGAACCAAAGTCCCAGGCTTGGGAACCATGGAGCTCCACTTGTCCGAATCCGGAGATGTCAGGTTGGCTGCAGCATCTGCAAACTGCTGAATGTAAGTCACAGGGGGGTCCTGTAACAGCAACTGTTCCTGACTGTCCAGCTCCATTTCAATGATCTGTGGAACTGTGAAACCATCATCATGTATACTTTTACTCATAATATTGTTCATCTGTGAAAAGAGTTTTCCTGCTTTTTCATCAGACTCTTTAATGCTGTATAGCAGCAATACAGGCAAAGTCCTCCTTACCAGAGGGGAATTCAGTTCTGAATTAGTGCAGGATTCATTGTCAGTTGATCCCTGTTCCGAGACACTCTCACCTCGAGTCCTGCTTAAGCCATCCAGTGATCTCTGAGAGTTACTGCTAACAGGAGAGGTAGCAGGTGATTTGTATGTTAATAGACCTCCAGCTAATAAACAAGGAAAGGGAATGTTGTGTTGTTCTAGATGTTTTTCCTTCATCTTTTCACTCTTACAGTTGGCCAAACAGGGATTTGCCCCAAGTTCTTCTAGATCTTTAACTGTGTCTTCCAGAACATTTGCAACAATTTCCCACTGAAGTTTTTCAGGTTGCTGAAGAACACTGAGAGCTGTTATATCAAGGCTGACTTCCATAGCTTCTTTTTGTGATGTGTGCCCTTTAAAACAAAAATGTCCAACATAATACAAATGCTCAAAAGAAAAAACAGGAATCACACTGCACATATTACCATTTGTTGAAAAAAAGTATTGTTTTTTACATCTCATGCTCTTTTTTCCCCCACTTGCTGATCCTGACTCAAAGATGTACACTGGATTGTAGAAAATAAACACGTAATCCTCTCTCCATCAAAATTTCTGATTCAACCTCTAAAAAAAATAACACAAGAACACCATGCATAGCACTGTTCTGCTTCCATATGAAACCTTTATCCAGGAAGAGAAATACTTTGATAAAGTGCATACCCATAGGGAAACAATTAAGATACTGGAACTCTTTCCAGCAATCCCCTGAATTTAAAGGGTTTTGTACAGCTGTAATTTGTTCCTGTTCTAAGTAAGTTCTTTTATCTTGGTTTGTGTCCTTTATTGACAGAAAGATAAGCAATGCTTGTTGTCAAGTAAGACACTTATTAACCAACAAAGTACCGTTTTTTTCTCTCCTGTATGTAAACTCTCTGCCACACAAACAGTGACTTAAATACTGGCACTGCTTTCAAGGTAAATCCTTTTCCTTTTTTTCTAATACAATGAATATAAAATCATTGGCTCTGACAGGGGTTTTTAAAAAGCCTGAAAGAAAAATTTTCCCTTTCACCTCTAAACTATTATGTAGACCAGATATAACCCACCTGTCACAGATTCCGATCTGGAATGCTCTTCACTGTCTGAATCCTCCAGTAGGTCATCACTGAAAAAAAATAATGCATGAATGAGACCACATACACTCTAATTGCATGCTTATTTTTAATTTAATCAGTAAAAATTAGTAGAAATTGTAATGTGTACTATAACTGGCCATTCTTTTTTAGTCAGCACTGTTCATCCATTGATGAGTTCATCACAGACACCAACATAAAGACCCTTTTCCTCTATTATCAAATCAGTAGATGAGCTTTCTTTTTGTCTCATTCTACTACTGTATTTCCTACAATTCAGGCATAAATGGAATCAGAATGAAAGCTAGTTCTCAGGAATATTTCCAACAAAAATAAAATCATACAATCGGGACATCTAAAAATGACTATCAACATCTTCAAATTCCTCAAAATAATCCCTGGAAAGTGGAGCCGACAGAGTGTTCTTCAATTCTACCAATGCAATTTTGTAGTTAATACAGAAACAACGTATGAATAGTGTGCTGGTTTTAAAAATACTGGTAGATTAATCATTTTGTCATAAAACCAGATTCTGCTCAAGACACTTTTTCTAGAAAAATAGGCCCCTGAGTAGTTCTAAGAATATATGAATAATTGATGCATCTGGCTTTTCCAATAAAAGACATTATTTCCTATTACAGGAAATCCAGGCTCCTTACACACAGGAAGAACAGTAATCCCTTTACAGCTTCAGGTATAACTACTAACAGTACCAAGTCAGAGCCTCAAACTTCAACAAACTGGATGCTTCTTTCTTATATCCAAGAAATAGATCTTTTTGGGGTCAAATCTGATCAACCTTCACATCACAACATGACAGAAACAATGCAATACTTGGATTCTCATCCAGGTTCCTCTTAAGCCGAGAAGTGATAGCAAATTTCATGTATGTTAAGTGAAGTGAAAGATGCTTAGTTCTGAGCAGTTATGATTGTACTATCCTTTATCCAACTCCTAAAATTGGTTTAATTCTTTAACTCTTCAGGAGTTCACAGCCCTAAAGCTAGAGTAAGAGTCCAGGCACACTGATGTTGCCCATGTCTTCAGAAAAGCAAGCTTCGTATTTGCTCTGCAGTACTGTAGATATCATACCAAGCTTAAAAGCAAAGATTTACCCTCATGTCCATGTAGCAGTACTGTCACTTTATTCGTAACACTGAAGTTTAGGAAGAAACATTCAGAAAACTAGCAAGACTCCCCAAAGACCTTTTGTTCCAGATTCTCCAACAATTATTCACTCTTTTGAGCTTTGGAAATACCAGACAAGAGCTCCCAGTAAGAGTCTGCATGGAGCATGAGTGAAAGAATACTACTGATTCTCATGTGACACTTTCTAAGCACTAAAATAGCCTCTAACTTATCCAAACCCTTGCAACAGGAATATTTAATTGTTTATATAATCTGTACACATGTACTAAAGGTACACAAAAAAGTGCAAATCCCTAGCACATCCACACAATTTATATTCAGAATGACATAACCAGAAATTATGGAGAAGCAATCAGTGAAAAGCATGCTCCAGAAGTCCGTGAGAAGTCTTTACTTTCAAAACCTGAAATGTATAATCCGTAATAAAAACGAAAAGCTGATCCAAAACTTATATTATTTTCTTTTTTCTCTGCCTCTGAAAGGGCAGCAATGAGATCTGCAATCTCTTTGCTAGTGGAGTATAAAATCTGGAATGGCAGGAAACTGGATTGAAAAATAGAAATTTAGATTAGTCTTTTTCAACTGTTGAATAGTGTACAAATACAGAGTGACTAAAAATATTATTGCCAGGAAAATTACCCATCTTATGTTTCACAAAGCATGACTTTGCTAAATGGCATTTACCACTTACACAGCAGCATTTCATATTTCTAATTTTGTAGATTGGCATACCTGTCTCCTTCTAATTTTGGTATGTCTGAGCAGCTAGATGAATCTTCTAACCATGCTAGTGTTGGTCTCCTTGAGTCAACCCCTGAGCTCTGTTCTCCTGATAACATAAGTTGCTGCACAATAGCGGGATCATATGCATTGATTTCAAATTTTAAGTGGACCTGAGAAATAACAACAAAAAACAGAAGAGGTATTTGATTTTGAATCGAGATACACTAAATCAGTAATTAGTTGATGAAAAATTATTGTTTATATTGCATACCTTCATAAGTTTGGAAACATCCCATATGCAGATCTTTCCTCGTTTTGTTGCAGCAGCTAGAAAATGAGGACAACTTCCAGATCCAAAGCAAGTTATTCTGTCAGTGCCATCTGTGCAGGGAAATTGTGCTGGACTTGTTGCCAGTGTGACTGAAAGAGGTACATTCTGAGTGTGCTCACCCTTGACAAATGGGCAGTTTGGGGAATGTCTCTCATGTTCAGACCTTTTCAAAATAAAAACAAACAGAAAATATCGATTTCTCACTGTGAAAAATACACATAGCATATACGAGCTAAGCCCAAGAAGTGAAGCTAAAACAGAACTGTTTAACTGTACTGCAGCCAACCATACAAGAGCTGGTTGCAGTCAATCAAGAGAGTTCTGAAGTTACTAACACACCTTTCCTTGCTGACTCTTAATAGCAGACTGTATTAAAGATTTTGATCACTCAATGCACATTCATATTCAAATGAATCAATCTACACAGTGCTCTTAATATAATTAATCCATTAAAAAAATTTGTTCTATAGGCTGTAGCCCATCATGTCCTCATGAAGAAAAGCACAGATTAAATTAACATACATGAAAACTCCAATGCTATGAGTAACTTCAAAAGTAATGTGCTGTCTTTAATTCTGTACCCAGAATTTAAAAAATCAAAACTGAAAACAGTCCTGAATGTCACACTGACCAAGAAGCATGGAAAAAACCTAATCTCAATATAGAGCTAAGGCAGAGACATGACAAGAGCAATTACACAACCACAAAATGTCTCGAAAATCACAACTGAAAGGAGTAGACCAAAACTATGAAAATAATATGACGATGGCAAAGTTTCCACCAAGTCAGGAATCTGATGTGTTCAAGGAAAGATTATAAACTACTGACTAATCAAGAAAAAAATTACATTAAGAACTCTTTAATCAGTGTAAGATCCTGCATTTCTGTCACTATGCGCAATTTTAGATGATTCAGGAAACTAGTAATGGATGCTGCAACTTCACATGAAAGGCAAATATGTACTACATAGCCATGTCAGGTTTTGAACTTTAAAAGAGATGTGTTCTAGTCACAATCAGATAGAAGACTCAGCTTTGATCCCTGCAAAGTAGTATTGGCTGACAACTCTTAAGGAGCAATTTGAAATGAAATAGCAAATCAGAATTAAGAAATAAAACTAACTACTTTTTTTTTTTAGTATTATACATAAATTTTATACAGTACAGCAAATCTTCTTGTGATTTGCTCCATGAAATCATTTTGGAAACCCATTTTTGTCAACAACTTGTCAAACTCACCAGAAATACCATCAAGATATGTTGATTTTTGTCCTTCAAAGATCTCTAACCTCTTCAGCACAAAATTAAGTCTACTTCAAACATCATTAAACTTACCAAGGCTCATCTGTAGGCTCCCAGCACACCAAGCACACACTACAGGTAAAGCACATGGCTCTGTCATCTCCTGATGAAGCAGGCTATGAAAATAGGAAGAAACACTTGAAACTTATACAGCTATGTACTATGAAACATTTTTAACTAGGTCATCGAGTCCCTTCCTTCTAGTGACATACTAAAGCATCACATCAAACATATAAAAGGCCACAAATTATATTCTACAAAGTGGAAGTATTTCACATTAAAAAAAGGATACACATTACTATAGAAGAGATCCAGAACTAGCATTCATGCAAGTCATTGGATGCAAACCACAGACATAGAACAGAAATGACTTTTTTTAATTTGGCAAAAGTTTGCAAGGTTCAAAAAATTTAGAACTGGAGCAGAATACATGCTTAGATAAACACAGGTTAAAAAATATTCCTACCAATCTCTTAGGACATAAAGTATTCTCTATCACTTCTCTGCAAAGAACAGTTGTTACTAGCTGAAGTAACTGAGGAAAAACAATCAAAATGTCCATTCTCCTAAAATTTTGCTTTTTCATGACCTCATTTCCAGATGTGCTTGGGAATATGCAGATGAAATTCCAACATATAAATTCCCTGCATATCTCCTTCCATACAAGTTTAAGAAATCATCCTAGAATTTTATCTATTTGCACCTATCAGGCTCTGCAGCTGATATAATGAGGAAGACAATATCGCTTTCGAATGATAGGCACTGCCCAATCATCATTATCTAAATCCATATTATAAACATTTTTTTTAAAGCAGGAATAATTTCCAAGAATGAAAAATGGAAATAAGCACAAGTAGTGCAAAAAATGTTGAGGCTGTATTTATTCTCTAAGCCTAACACTTTAATGTGATCTAGGCCCTGTGTTTGACACAATACAGTTTAAGTTCTACTAGGAAAGTATGGTTAGAGAACTCCAGTGCCAAACTTATCGCTTTTTTGTTTTATTTCTAATATAAGAAGGATTATTTACTCAACAATCTAACAAACAGAAAGACAGATTCTACATTACAACCAACTTCATCTCTATTGTTGTTTAACTCAACAAAACCCCCTGAAACTTAAAAAAAGAGCTGAATGGCAAAGTTTTATGGCTTATCTGCATAAGTTTTATGGTTTAACTGCATCACTGAAGGAATCTACTAAAAAAAGAATAAAATAAAAGCACTAAAAAACATCACCACCTTTATTCCCCCGCCCCCCAACCTCGGGAACAAATAGTAAGAACAACTAGATCATTTACCTGGTGATAGAATCCAGCTTGAGCCATAGGATCTGGCTGTGCCCACCGATAACCCACATGAGGCCATGAAGTGAATGTCTCCCGTCTGTTAGCTTCACTATACATCAAAGACCTAAAAAGGTGAAAAATTCTACGTTACCCAAAATTGCCACTTAAAATTAAAAACCTAAACTGTTTATGAGATACTTTCAGCGCTTTAGTAACCATTAGAAATAGCACAAATGGTTACCTATAACTTTTATGTTAAATTATAATTAACTACTATAGGAAAGGTACAAACTTTGCTCACTTGGGTGCCTAAAGTACACCCCCAGTAAAAAGTAAAAAGCAATACAAGAACCTACAGGCCTTAAAAGCAAGACTAATAAAATAAGCTTCCAGGTAGCCTATTTGATCTACATGCAGAAAAGCATCTGATGCTCAAAGCTATTCTGCACCTAAGCAGGTAGAGAATCTAGCCCAATAGAACTGTGAGAGAGTTTGGGTATTTTTTAACATGACAACTACTGCAAAATTTTGGGTTCTTAGTTAATAGCACATGAGAAATGACTATCAGTTTTCCTTTTCCCTTGACAGAACTTTGTTCCCCCATGAACAAGTGCTGTTAGATGGAAAGGTGCCTCATTTCCTGTTTCTGTTCCTCAGTTTCAGGAGATTTTTGCTGTCTCATAAGAGAATGGAAATATTAAACATTTCCTGCCAAGGAAGTAATCTATTCTAGCAACACCCACATAAGAGCTATCTTAACTTGACATTATACCAGCTTAAGAGACAGATCTTTGAGAGCTCTGATCAAAATACAATATGGTGAGGTACAGGTAGAGCTGAAGGCTTGGGAAAGGGAAGTTAACAGATGAAATAAAATTAATTAAATTACTGGAGTTGTAAGAAATGATTATGCACTTACAAAATAGTATTTGTACAGAAACTTTCAAGAAAGAATTAATTTATAGACTTAGAAGATATATCAGTATTGTAACTAGTCTCAGCTTATGAAGGTTAAAATAATGGATTACTTGCTTGTGTATACATTACCACTTGGATCAGAAGCAACAATCTGAGGTAAAACGTTCTCTGACCCCAAACACATAGCAGGTGACCAGACAGTTCAGAAGTAGCATATATATGCTCTGCAGATCTTCCTAAACTGCTCTTCCTAAACTTCTAAACCACAAAATATAGGCATGACTCTTTATTTTAAGAAGAAAAAAAAAAACACACTGCAATGTATCATGAAGACAATTCAAGGCTGCAATTGTTACCTTTCTGAAAGTATATGTTGGGATTAAGTGAATTCAATTTGCCTGGCACTGAAGTTGAAACCCAGACAGTGTGTCCATAAAGGTGTCTTGTGGTGTCCATAAAGGCTTTGCTATGTTCACTCATTTGTATGGCCCAGTGTGCAATAAACACTTAATTAGCTGTACGCCAAAGAGCAACAAAGCACAGAATAGGACTAATTCTTTGGCAAATACATTAAAGTCATAAAGAGCTTATCCTGATACAACTAAGGAGTCAAATTCATCACTTATTTTGTGTTAATATACCTGTCCACAGATCGCCCAGGTCCCACACCAAGCTCTGGTCGTGCGCTGGGTAAGAGGTAAGATAACCTATCCATCACAGAGGATGCTACAGGTAAGGCAGCAATATTTTGATTTATCTTCTTGAGTTCATTTACAATGGCACTGGCGACAGACTTCAAAACATGATGAGGAAGGTGGAACGTAACCGTTGCCCACTAGGTAAGAAAAGAAGTGTCTATGTTTTAATATTTTAACATCTAAACAACAAAAATCACAAAAGTCTCAAAACCAAAACCAAACACATGATACCAAGAAATACAACAAACACACAAATGCAACTCGTACATAATGAATGGAAAGACAGTAACTTCAGATTTTAAACTCAGATGGGTTTATTAGTTGACTTTATCAGCAAGAAACTAACCTTGTTTAATCTCTTACCAAGTGAAGCTTTACACAGACAACTAAGGAACAGAGAATATATTCCTCTGTCTTCAAACAAAATCCACCACACTGAGTCAAACATTTCATATGTTTCAATAATGGCAGACACACAAACTGGACTTGGGAATCCATGTTAGATAGTACAGAGACAAATTCTTACCTTTGCAACTTTATGATTTGCTGCTGTTTCATGTGAGGTATTTTTTAAGCCATCCTTCAGTTGTGTGATGAACAAATCATATCCCTCCGTACTAGAAACATCTACTTTTTCTATGCAAGCAGATAACAGCTGCTGAGCCTAAAATACAGATGTGCAAGCAAAGTTACCAACCATGCTGAACAACAGGAATTATGCATGCTTCATTAGTCCAGGAAATGTCCTTTGCTACATCCTACTTTATAATATATTATATCAGCATAATTCTCATAAAAGATCCAGAGTTGAGTAAGATGTTCTAAATTTTATTTCATAGTTGAACCAATAGATAAATTTCAGCCATGGCAACAGTAATTACTACAAATTCCCTCAAGGACAGTATTAACAAATGTTAAACAAGTCATCATATAAGTTAAAACTGAAGATCTATTAAAGCAAGCAATGATGAGAAATCTATTGCCCAATGCTTTCTCTTCAAAATGATTCATTCAGCTTTAAGGACAAAAACTGAGAGCAAGAACAAAAGTCTTGACATTTTCCTAGTAGCTTTGTATCTTCAAAACGGTAGATAATATTGAGAACAACAGCATTGCAACAAAATTAGAGACAAATTACTAAAAATGCTAATACAATGAAGCTGAAAAATGAGGCAAAAAAAACCCCAGGCTAGTTTAGAAATTAGTTCTTAAAAGTCAGAAATAATGCAGCTAGAAAAGAATGCTATAGGCATCAATTCAGAGACTTTTTCTTCCAAATCTCATCTGTTTCTAGGTTGTCCCTCTGTCTGCTAACTGCATGTTGACAGGTAATATTTAAAGGTATGCTTCATGTGCAAAGCACAAAGTATTCTAAATCTGCTGTTAGATGGGTTAACATCTGAAAAATATGCTAGGAATTCTTTCAAGTTACAAATACAGGGAAATATTTCCTGAGGATGATGGTCAGCCAGTCCTATAAACAACCACAAACTGCCCCAAACAGAAGAGACCAAATGGCCCTTGGTTATGTTTTTGGGAAGTTCAGGAGGAAGAAAGACAGAAATAAGGCAAACCCATCCCCTAGCTAATGTTGTATCAGAAGAATAACAGACTGTGGAAGTTCCTAAATTTTAGTGTTTTGCAGGAAATTCAAAATAGCACAGAGGTTGCTTCATAACTTGTCAATGCTGACAATTAGAAATGCATAAAGATGCACTGCACCACCAGCAGACCAAACATATTAAAAGACCACTTAAGTGTAAAAATTTGCAGAAAGTTGTAGAGATAAACAAAAACTAAACACTCTTTCTTGGATAAAAGTTCTTAATCTTTCTATGATGAAAGATGTGGACAGATGTGTTTTTATGATATTTGCTTAACATTTTTAAGTTCTTCCAAGGTCTGAGTTACTTCCTCTTTAAAATTAAAAGCAAGAACTTAAGACTAATAATGTTTGGCCTCCTACCTCACTGATTTGGCGATGAACCTCCCAAGGCTATTCCTACTGAACTATAATTTCCAAATTTCTTTTCCTACAGGAAGGATCTTTACAGAGAAGTGTTGTATTTAATCTTGAAATAAGGGTCAGTAAACTCTTTAGAACCAAAGAGTCTTTGTGCAAAAAACTGACACAAACTTACAGGTTATAATGAACCATGTGAGACTGCAAACCTGTCACAGCAGACCTTATGAAAGGAAATCCTGACCTCTGACACTTTCTTCACACTCAGCCACACATATCAAGATTCTTTAGTAACCCACAAAGGGTGTAAAAGCGATGCCAGTGGGCAGCCAGCCTGAGAAACTTGGAAAGGTCTCTTCAGAGACCTCTATGAAACATCATTTTATTGCTGTTACTCCTACTCAAGTAATGTAGTTAAAAACCTCACATATAACACATTCTTGATTCATAGTAAGCACCTGATATCCAATACTTCAGGAGCACATAAAAAATGCTGAGGATAAACAAATGCAACAAAATCCTAAGCATTACACTCTAAGCAGAAATATCTACATCAGCTTCTCTTAAAGTGATACTAAATGCTCAGATCACAAAGTACTGTGTTACACCTGGTCCAAACATAAAAGGGAAGCCAGGTTTGCACAGAAAAGTCATTCTTCTGTCAGCTGACTTTGACAGAAAACTTAGATTCCAGCACTAATTCTTCACATGAAGAAACATCACATTACGTGATTTTGCCTTTCTTTCCCTGCAAGACTATAGCAACAGCAACAAAATCAGAGATGCCTAACAACCCAGACTGACTTCTAGAAGTGCATATAGATTCCATACACAATCACTGACAAAGGTGGGGAAATGAGTCCTTATCTCTGGTCACTAAAAAGTTCTTTCATCTGAAACAACGTGCTCTTGAGGCATATTCTTATTTGGTTGAGATACAGGTAACTGTGAAAAGCTATGGCCCTACCACAGCTAATAACTGAGAAACTTTTCCATTACATAGTGTTAATATCACCCTCGAAACTCGGAGTCAAATGTCTGCTTTCAGTATTTCTGGCAGTTATTTACATACTTCTTTTTCCCTGCCCCTGCTCCACATCTTACCTCTGTAACCGGCAATTCAAGCTGAACCACGTCATCTTGTTTTGAAACAGGCGTTTGCAGAGCTGTGTCTAACAGTAAGATGCCATTGAGATCTTTCCTACATCCTACTGCATAATCATCCACAAAGATCACTTTATCCACAGCAGAAATATACTGACATTTCACCCGTCCACCTGGTTTAGCTATAAAGAGAAAGACAAAATGAAAGATCTAATTAGAAAACAACTTTTACATGAAAGACCTATTATTTCTATTTTGCAAAGTAATGTAACACTTTGGCAAAATCTTTACTTCTTTAAATGATCAAAACCTAGCACTTTAGCTACCACAATTTTCACCAGCCTTTTATATTTTCTACATTTAAAGAAAAAGCTACCAAAATCTGTACATGCCATCAGTAACTACAACCATTTTATTCCTACAATGGAAGCCCTTATTGAAGTTCTGCTCCTACCAGGAGGCCTAAACTAGTGTTTTCAAGCCTAATGTAGACGCATGGTGCACTTGGTAATAGCTGACAGTCAATAATAAGAACTAAATTGTACAAATAAGCATGAACACTTAGACAAAATTGCTAAATTACCATTGAACCTTATTAACACCATTTTATCAAGCAAAACAATACTTAAATTTCTCATAACTAAGTACGGCATGTAACATGTATCAGTGTGGCAGGCTGAGACGCTACAACAGATTATTTCTGCTCAGTACTGCACACTGATGTCAGTAACAGGTTTGAGAAGTTTGGTGAAGGTAGAGGAAGATTGTCAGCAGGATATTATCCCTTAAAATGTTTGTTACTCAACACTATTACATGTCTAAAGCTGGAGGGGCTTCAGAACTAAGTGTAATTAATGTAAAATGCTACCTGTATAGAAGGCAAACTGCTTTAAATACCAGACAGTGTAAGCTGCCACTACAGAAGCCAACTGTGTATACGTTATAAATATAGGGACACATTCTGCAACAGCACCTGAAAATGCTGGATTGTCAACACAGACATCTTCCTGTCACACAGGAACAGGAGTTCTGTTAAATTTTGCATTAATCATGTCCTGTCCATGTTCTCCTCTTCCCTCAGACATTGGATACTGTTTTTATTATAAATAATTAAAAATCACCATTTTGGTAGCTAGCATACAGTAAAACATCCAGGTAAGGACAGCAACATAATTCTGTCATCTTCACACTTTGATACAGTTAAATGGAAATTAAAACTTCTGGAAATACAGGGCACACAAATCTGACCACGTTATATTTGTGGTATCATCTCTTTGAAAATGCAGGTCAAGAAAAGCTGTCAGCTGCCCTTCTCACCAAGATTTTGGAAACAATCCAAACACAGGACATACAACTTTGCCTGCATGAAATATACTGTAATCATAATCATTGATACAGCAGTCAGAAACACTCCAAGAGTCCAGAATCACATGATGTGAAAACTTTGGTCCTTGCTCACCAAAAAAGGGTTTCCTGAATGGCATATCAACTAATTTCAAACTGTGTTTTTGCCAATACACTGGTGTTCCTCACACAAGACCTTCTACAGCCAACACAGCTGCAGGCAAGGAAGTATATCGTTCTACAGGAAAGTAAGAGTTTTGACACAAATCCAAATACAAGTTTGAACATATTTAAAAGTACTACTTTCAACAATGTACTGGAAACTATTATGCAAATAAACTGAAGAGTATCTGATGCACTAGACTAGAAACCTCAGTAGATTCTGATGGTGTTTGCAGACTATCCAGTGTGATCCAAATGATGCATCACTACAGGACACTTTCTTTAACTCATCATTTCTCTCCTTCTCCCTCCCAGAGAAAATGGGAAAAGCAGCTCACACTTTCTGGCAGTGCCAACACCATGAACACTTTCTTTAGCAATTCCCTTTTTTCCTGTCAAGCTCAAGAGTATGCCCATGCCCTGTGACAAGGAGCCCCAGTCATTGTGGCTTTCCAGGCTAGACCATTCTTATTTTATCATTTCTGTAGTGATGTTAATGAAATCTCATGTCTAAACCAGCACACAGCTAATATCCTCTGAGTAAATGGTTTAAATCTTTAGAAGGCAATGAAGATGAATAACAAGGCAGATAACATAGTATTTCTGCTCCATTAAGAAACAAAACAAGAAGTTATAAGTAGGGAACAAGAAATATACTGACTACCAGCTGTGATTTTCTCTGTCCTGGTTAATATTCTGGTTGGTTGTATTGATAGAAAGACTGGCCAAATTATCTCTACAAAGTTATTTACAGTTGCTGTTTTTACTTTATTTGAAGCACATAAAAACAAAACAAGCTCCCTTAGCCTAATTTGATGGAGCTTCAAGGAAATTATTTAATCAATATTTAATATTGTTCCAAAACCCAGAAAAACACATTCTGTAACTGACTAGTTTACATTGAATAGCCTTTGAGCTGCTGAGAACCCTTTTCTGTATACAGGAGTTTAATTTTAAAAGTACACAAAACCCATTTCAAGATGATTCTAATGCTAGTGACATACTATAACAGTCTACATATGGCTGACCACATGATTATAATAATAGATTGAAAAGCAGAAAAACAAAGAACTTAGAAGTCACCACTCCAGAAGTAGTAACCACTGTAGAAGAAATGCTTAGAAAAGTTAAATCATTCTCAAAGCATTGTCAGAAGTGTCCTTTCTAACTCAGGATCACTGTTTTACATCTGCCAAAGGACTCTGACCAATACCCTGTGAAAAACATACTGTTGCCACTCTAACATTCAGTCCTGCCTGTCCAGCCTGACTAAGTTTACAAGCAATAGTGATCTGCACCTTCACAAACCACAGCTCAAAAGTTTCACATAAAATCACTAAATTACTTAGTCAGATCATCAAAACCCAACTCTTACTCTCATTTTAGCCCTAATTTCTTGAGCTGTAATTTATTTTGGTGGTAGGAGAAGAAACAGTCATTCAAAATTTCTAACAATATTGCTTTTCAGTCTTGGCATAAGTGAATCATAGCTTCTCCCAGTATCTCCAGCCTATCTGTCTAGGATTAAAAACAAAACAACTCACGAAGAAGTCATTAAGCCTTTTGTCAGTTCCTATGAGGAAACCTGGCAGGCTGCTAGCACGCTAGAAGTGCAAACCCAATAGTATATCACATTATGGTATGTCATCTATAACAACACTACAACTAGCAACTTAAAAACTTAAAACCAAATAAATGTCAGATTGCAGAATTAAGAGCCTGAGAAAAGGAACATTTCACCTCCACCTTCTTTGTTTCAAACAATACAGAACAGACCAGCAATTTCCTGTGATCGAAATCTGACCTACAAGGTATTACAGAAAACAAACTTGCCTGGAGAATTCATAACAGTCTAAGCAGCATCTGTCATGTCCCCTTGCCTACGGGCATTAAGATGAACCAAACCAATTAGAGAATTAGCCTTGCAATTCAAGAAGTAGAACAATGAATTTGTCTTCATCTCTCTGTTATGGATTCAGCCTCAAAACTATGGAGCTTAAGAGAAGTGGCTGTCATCCGAATATCTTCAGCCATCATCATGAAGAGACACAGATTAATGCTGGCAGTAATATCTTTATATTTTGTGATATTGAAAGAAGTTAATTCACCTAGAAAACTGCTAGCCAGCAATAGTACTAAAATATAACAAAGTCAGTAATTTTCCTGACAAGAAGCTCCCAATACAGAGCAAAACCACCCCTCCAATAGTTTGTAAATTACAGTAAACTAACACTTTTATTTGCAGCTATAAAGTGAGAGTGGCAAACACATACATCATAACAGTAATTCCATAATGCTAAGATCCAAATCCAATCAAATATCTAAGGAAACATTCATAATTTTGATATACGAATGCCACCAATTCTTTAGATTAAGAATTAAAGTAACATTTTTGGAGAAACAGAAATCCCATCAGCTCAGCAGAAGACATACATTATGTGCACCAACACCAGTTTCTTCATTTTCAATTTAAACTAAAATATCCAAACAATATCTCAGTACTCATTTCAAAATACTGCAAGCATGGGAAAACTAAATGAATGAAGTTTCAGGAGATCAAAAGCCCTATGTAGTCCATTAATTTTGTACCATAATATTTGAGCATCAAGCTACTTAAAGGAAAGAGAATCCAAAAACTCCAGAAAGGGCCAGGTTAGTAAACTGCAAAACTATCCTTTCCATTTGAGACAAAAACACTTCCTGCTAGAACCTCACTCAGCTACTTCTCACACATTTTTGACATGCACCTGGGATTTAAAAACCTTACTTATCAGTCGTCCTCATTTGTTACAAAGCAGGTGCCTTTCCTATTGCTACCATTTCATGTAATCATAAAACCAACTGGAAGTTTGCAAGTATAACACCTAATCATATGCTAGCTAAGCAACACATCTGCCAAGGCAAGCGCTTCAGAACACTTGCAGTTTGAGAAAGTTCTGCAATACAAATAAAAAAAAAAAGAAAACACTGTCTTAAAGCTCAACTTGCTTTCTCAACTTACTATATTTGCAGCAATCTCTTTTGAACTATTTTGGATCTGTTTTAAATACTACAGAAAATCACAACTATGGACAAGCTGCAAAGGGGTCCCACAAAAGAGGATAAAAAGCAAACCGCTGCAAGTCTGGTCTAAAAATAAGAAAGTTGTCTCCAGATTTTTTCACATCAGTGACTCCCAAATGAAACAAAGACACGGTGGTTATGGACACTTGGGAACACAATACTGAGAAGATGTCTAAGGCATGGCCAAATCAGGCCATGACTACTCATCATTACTGAATTTATCAGTCAGAGATTCTCCCATGCTCCTCTCCTCTCCTCTCCTCCTCATGTACATCCCCAGTGGATACTTCAGCAGGGTAGTTTTATCTTCCAGGTCCAGACCCAGCCCCTTATTTGCACTAAACATCACCTCACCAAAGTAGTCTGCTGCTATCACAGACACTCCATGAGCCCCTCCTTTCCCCAAAACAAAACCATTCTCAAACTTGAGGAAAGGATAGAAAGGAAACTATTAGATAAACACAAGTTCAAGTTCCTATTTTATACTAATTACATAAATGGCTTAAACCAGGTATACACAAGAAACATTTTCTCTTTTAGATTTCACTATACACACACACACCTTCATCTGCCACATCAGCTGGCCAAAATGATTGAATAAAGCAAAAACACACTAGACCTGAAGCAGGAAAGAAAATTAAATGTTCTCCAAACAGTAAGAATGCTAAAAGAGACAAATACCCAGCTTCATATCACAAAGTGCCGTCAAACTCACTTATTTGCCAAAACTTGATTTAGTTAATAAAAAACAAGACATGTGATCCAAAGTTTATCTTTTCCTTTAGCAACAAGCACGACAGTGTTGCTTCAGTATCAGTTTCATTATATGATAGCTGGTTTTAATAATCCTTATTAATAGGAAGATGTGTTATCTGGGCCAAAGCACTGGAGACAGCCACATGAATATTAACTAGATGTGCCTGCTGAAGCTTCTGCTCTACTAACAGAAGCTAACACTAACACTTAAAAGGTTTCAGAACATAAACAAAACCCCACTGAGATCAAGAGAGCTCATCTCTCACTTGCTTTGCAGGCATAGAGTCCTCTTCCACTCTACAGACTCAAAATGAGAGTGAATCAGCAGGAAGACACTGATGAGCTCTTTGTGCCCATGCTCTTTGTGTGGTTTCAGATCTCCATGTATCTGACATCACTGCCACCTTGTATGTACAGAACACAACTGCTCACAGAACTTTATGCTGTTAGCCCAGGAACAAATTAGGAAAGATTTTACAAGGTATTCCAGAATCCTTCCTGCAAAGCCGGGTAAACTGTGAAAATGTAAATCCCTGCAATTCTTCCAGCAAATGCCTCACAAGCGGGCACAATCTTCTTCAAAATTTTTCTTCAAGTGAAAAATGATGAAAAAAAATTCCAGGAAAGTTGTCTTTCAAAAGTGCAGATAGATTACACAGATTCCACCCAGAATCACAGACAGGCAAGGAACACTTCACAGCTCAGTAACAGGAAGTTCCTGTTCTTCAAGTGCTAGTCCCATCACAGCATTTCACAACAAAGAAACTTTGCCAGATGAAATTTTACTACCAGTTCCTCTTTTGGTCCCTAAAGTGGCATCTGAGTTCACTCACTATGTATTCTGCAGTCTCTGCAACAGGGGAAAACATTTCCAGATATGGCACTTTCTGAGCTCCCAAGACTTTTCGGTGGGAAATGGTTTAGCTTCTCCCTCTTCCAAGCCCCAATATTGTAAGGAGCTTCCAAGACATCATGTTGGGAGAAGCATCAAGTTCTCAAAAGCAAATGGGTGGGTTATAAGGCAAGTGAAAAACTGGCTATGTTGTCATGTGCAAAGTTAGTAGCTAGCAATACAACACCCAGCTGGCAGCCAGTTATGAGTGGCACTCAACAAAGCTTGAGATGCTTCACTATACTTCATCAATGGCTGGGATGGTGCCACAAGTTGCACCTTTATTTAGGCTGTGGATGACACCAAATGGGAGATGACTGAAAGCAATTGATGCATTAAATGTCAGGGCTGCCTTTTAAAAGGATCTCGAAAAGGCAGAGAAATGGCTTCACACAGATCTCCTGATGTTCAATGAAGACAAATGCAAGGTCTTACACCCAGAATGGAACATAACCCCATATATAACCCCATATATAACCCCATACATCAAGAGAAGCTGGGGACCAATTGTCTGGGTGGCACCTAACAGAAAGAACTTGGGGATGGACAGGCTGAACAAGAGGCAGCAAAGCATCCTTTCAGCAACAAACTGTTACGATAGAGGGGACCACAGGAAAAGATCAGTCTCCTCTAACCAGCAATAAGCCCACATCCAGAATACCACTTCCAGCTTTGCTCATGAGACATGTGAGAGTCCCATGAAGAGGCACTAAGAAGTTAGAGGGCTGGAGCATACAATATGTGGGGAAAGACTAAGATTACTGGGCTCATTTAGTCTGAAAAAAAAAAAAAAACAGGTTTAGGAGAAAATCTAACAGCAGTCTTCCACTGCTGCAGCAGTAGCTCAAATGCTATGTCAGACTGCTGAGTTACCTTTCTCTTTTGGACATAACTTTTAAAAGAAGCACTGAACAGAGAAGCAGAATGGATCAGACGGAAGTGTTCATAACCCTGCATTTTGCCCTAGACAGAGATCTAAACCAAGTGGTTAGTGAAGAATTTAATAAAAGTAATCTACACAATGGTTTTTCCCTGGAACACTATCAGCCCAAGCCAATTTGTGCTTAGAGACCTTCTGGGCTAAAAGGGATTTTGGTCTTTATAATGAATGTTGATAGGTTTTTCTTCTATCACTTTGTACAGCACTGTTGTAATTCCACAAATATATAGCATCCACAATGCCCTGTAGCCGGGAGCTCCATATTTTACTGTTTCTCACAGTTGTTTCTTTTGATGCCCTCAGTTCCTGTACTTGAATAATCAACTCCTAATTTTCATTTTTCACATGCTCTTACTCTCTTACCTCCCTATTCCAAATCATTCCCGTCATCCTTTTCAGATTCAATACTGTTCCACATACATAAACCAATCCACACTTTAAGTTTCTAGTTCTGTTATACTCTTTTTGAGATGAAAATACAGCACATATACAGGCATTGAAATGGACCTATTAGCTGAGTTCTTGACAACTGCTCTAGCATTTGCTTATATGGTAACTACTGAGCATTTAGCTGTTATTTCATACTCCTAGGACAACTCCAAGATCTCATTTTGGCATTATGACTTAGTTCAGACCCCACTACACCAGGTTCCAACTCCACTAAATTCTTGTGAGTATTTCAAGTTAAGTGCATTCTCACATTCTCCTAATAAATACTTCTACATAGGGAAACTAAAGAAAACAGACCAAACTCATGCAGGTTTTAAAGTTATATTTAAAAGTGAAACTATTCTTCAGCTTGCCTTCTTAAATTCTTCAGAGCAGCTGGCAAAATTAAAAGGCCTTGTACATTTTAAACACTTATTTGCATCATAAGAATATTTGAACACGGTGATTACATAAAATAAAACTTCAGTTCTGTCACTAAAAATGGACATTCAGAAAAGCTACCTTAAGCCTGGCCTTGCTAGGCACCTTCTACAGGTAATGGGAGGCAGGTTCCTCCACAGATTCAGAATAAGGACTTCTCCTTTCTCAATGTTGCATGGCGAGGGAACCTGAGAATATTTTTTGAAAAATGCTGGTCTTGTTCCTTCTGACTTACAAAAGCTATAGAACACTGAACAGGAAAAATCCACTCGTAAAAAATGTTTATCAAGCAGTGTTACTTCATTTACATCACAACATAAATCTAGGATCCTGCAGAAGACAAGTCAGCTAAGTCTACTACAGTATTTCTCCACATTAACCACAGTGCCTTCTTATTCTCCAATTAAACACTATCTTCTCAGTCTTCACTGCCATCTTCCTAGCTTCCTACTTCCCTAACCCTTTCCCCACTGTCATTCAGGCACTCCATCATAGTTCTCAGTCCCATCCTTCACCCTCCCAGCTCTTCCTTTCAATACAGAGTTTTCCAGGAATCTTTGTAGCCTGTTGCCCAATAAACATAGTTTACCAAACTGTTCTCCTGCAGCTGCCAAATGCAACGATGAGATTCTGATTGCTTCACGGTTAGTCAAGTCAGGGGAGGGCAGTGGATCAAACAGCTTTTCCTCCCCAAACTGTACAGGGGACTGAAGAACTGCTGACAGACTGCATGCTGTGCAGGCTCTCATTAACCAGCACTTGGGATTGGATATGTTTTCACTAATGCTACCAATTTTCAAGACTAAGTACTTACCTTAAGCAAATTCCCTCTTAAGTTATACATTTAAAAGTTATCAATACTCATTGAATGGCCCAAGCAAATACCTCAAGAAAATTTTAAACATAATAGTGCTTACACTGATGTGACAGGTAAGTAATTATTTCCCTAATTTTACACTTTTAAACTTACGCACAATGTTTATTGTATATCATCCTCATTTGTGGAGTGCTCGTTCCCCAACATGCACAAAAATCTTCAAAATAGATGTTCTGCAGACTTCCTGTCTACTTTTTCACCAGCAGTGTAAACTGGGTCCTAACAAATCTTGATACTCTTCCCAAAGACAAGGCAGCAAAGGACTTGCAAGTGTTAGTATTAATGTGTACTTCACAAATGAAAGAACTTGGGGAAATAGCTGTTCTTTCTTGAAACCTCTACTCAGTGACAAGCACTCATCTGGTGACTGCAATCAGTCGGTGCAATTAAGAGAACATTAACTATTTAAAAGACAGCTTTCTAACAGCAGAAAGCAATACTGTGGCATCACTTAGGAGCCATCAGGAAAGTGAACTGACCAATGAGTACACATTCTGTTTGAAATTTTTTTTTTAAATTGTGACAAGTTACGGATCTCACCGGAACACACAACATGCAACAAGCTATCTTGCAACATGATCTTGCACAGTCTAACACTCAAAAGCTGCCCATGAGTTCACATGATTGTAAACCTCACCTCCATCTTCAAGACAACCTAAGAAATGTTTTTGAAATATGTCATACTATTCAGGGAAAATTAAAGAATCCTTGTAAAAGCAAGGATGGACACCTTTGTTTCCTGATTTGAAAGTGACTTGGAATGAAAACCTGAAATAACAGATCAACACCATACCAAAAGAATCAGACCTAATTGTTATCTAGAAAGATTCAAGGTGAATTTTCATCTAGGACAGACTTTTCTTATACTCTGTCTTATAAACTTTTAGATGCTCTATTTCACTTAAGTTATGGATATCAGTGCAACAGCAACCACAAAAACATAATTATAAACAAATTGAGTAACTAAAGACTCAATGGCTCTGCTGGGCCAGCTAACATTATGGTGGGCTGCTAGAAAGGACCATAAGACAAGAGAGTATGCTATATCCAAACCACTGATCTCCAGGATGTTCAGAACAGTGAAAAGATCAGCCTTTTAAAGATCACTAGGCTGGACAATCAGCAAAAGCCTTCTCCATGTTTTCATTACTTCAAGTCCAACAGAGATTCACCTGCTTTTTTCCATAACATTCTGGACTTGTACTATCAATTACCTGTCAAAATATATTTCTGACAGGTTTCTTCTACATCTTACAGAACACAGCACATAACATAACTGGGAGCTGAGCTGAAGGGTTTATCATATAGGCATATTAAAAGCTGTCTTGACCGAAGTTGGATAATAATCAGCACTGAGGTGAAAGTTTGTTTTTTCTTTGAGAAACCTTCATATCAATGAGAAATGCCTTAACTACGTGTAAGACAATTAGGGCAGGAAGTCAAAGTTCAAATCCCTGACACAAATCCCAGCACAATGTTTCCTCTTCAGGTCACTAAGAAGCATTTCAGGATTCATCTTCCTGCATAAGAACTTTTTTAAAGTCTATATGCAGAGGTCTAGGAAATTTCTGATTATCTGACATGAAACCATTCTGCAGCCTCTACTATACTGCACTGCTGTTGCAATGACAGCTATGAATCCATCAGTCCAGATATGAATGATCTGTCAATAAAATGAAAAAACGTTGTGTGATAATGCCTGGCAACATAACATATGCCTGTATTGCTGCCTGTTGTAACTTCTGAATCCTTGCATGAAACATAGACATGCAAACATCCCTTTAAAGGCATGTGAAAAGATCTCTAATTTCTATTCTGCTTTAGCTTCTGCAAAAGATCATCCAGATGTGCTTCAACTGAGCCTGGAAATATCAATTAACAGCATCTTGACAGTCTGGCAAGATGCCTGGCAAGTAAGAAGGGATATCTGACATATTCTGATTAAGCCAGCAGATAAATGGAGCTCACAGCAGTCTAGTCTTCGCTAATATAAAACACTGAACTCAAACCCAACAGTTCTCCTATTCTGTTTCTTCAAATGCTTAAGGCTACTCAAGAATGATCTTAAGATCATATAAATCAATGGAATGATCTCTTTGAGAAGTATTTCACCCAGATTAGCAGTCACCCAATAATGCTCAAATGCAAGGTGGGCTGTAGCAGATCACTGGATTTGACAATATTCCTTACATGATGAGAATATTCTGTATTAAGAGCAATGGGCTTTGTTGTCATTATTATTATCATTATCATTGTTGTTTCATAATGGAACAAAAGAATATAAGAAACAAAAAGACGGAAGAAACTTGCCCCAGTTTTGAGGAATAAAGGAGAACGTGAGCAGTATTACCAGTGAGCTTCAAACAGCTGAAACTGTTGATGGTGTCTTCAAACAAGCCAAGTGTAGAATTGGCTAACAGAGAATCCCAACAGTTTCTTCCTAAAGATTATTGTAAGAAGTGTAAATTCCCTCTATGACTTCCAACTTGCAAAAGAGATTTTTTTCTTCTTGTTTTGCCTTCTGCATCACATGGAAAAGAATCAGAAAGAAACAGAGCTGGGTACCCCTTGAGAGATTTTCGAGGCACCATAATTTGAAGTTAGACAGCTGAAGGAAAACAAGACTTCCCAAAAGGGAACTCTGACAGGCAGACAATGGTGTTGAACTTGCTGGCATAGGTGAGCCTCCTGGCTGGGATCTATTTACTTCTAAATTCTTCTGATGGAGGAGTAGCTCTTGAGGGCCTCTGGTGATAATGCAGAATCTCTGTTTCCCCTACAGGAACTGGTATATACATACCATGAACAGATCCTTCCCTGCACAGAGTCAGATGTCTGCATTTTGATTCCTGTTAGGGCCTCTACAGTACTTTAGAAGGCCTTAGCTACAAAACACTGTGCATTTTAGCAAACAAGGCTCTGAAGTTACTGCTGCATCACACAATCTAGAAAAACCTACTGGAACATTCAAGATGGCCACTGTCCATCTGACAGTACATCTTAGTTTCTTATTCTAATCCTGCACAAGCTTTTCTGGGAATTACAGTACTCTCCCAGTTCAGGCAGTTTTCTTATTTTATTTGTTAATAGAAGGAACTGATATATCAGAGATCTCTACGAACACTAAGAGAGTCACTCCAGACTATTCTGGAAGTTTGTTTAGATTCTTCAGGGTTTTTTTTGCCTGGCTGTTTTGGTTTGCTTCTTTTGAGGCAGAGGAAAAGGCTCATCTTTAGTGCTGTATTTGGAGATTGTTCATTTATGCTTTTTGGCTACTAGTGTTCAACTTGAAACTGAAACCACAGAAATATTTAAATATCTAAGAGGGAAAATAAAGTACTTGATAAACCTGCATGACAGATTCAAAACTAGTCATGACTAACCACTACAAGCAAATAAACAGAAATGCGTAACATCCAGAAATCACAAGAATTTTCTTCACACTCCCAGTCTGGTTCTCTGAAATGCAGTGTGCATGCAAGAGTCTTGACAGAATAAAAAGGACAACCTTGTGACCAGGTAAGACAGAGCTTAATGTTAGTGTCACCTGACTTTCCCCCTTCTTTTATGCACTACCATGCTCTGGGGTGTTGCAAATGATCACCTGGTCCTCTTGAATAGACCTACAGAGCTCATCCGGGAAACAGATTAAAGATGATTACACACTTTTAAGAGATAGAACTAATGACAATTCAGTATGGTATAATAACAACCATAATCCACATGGAATTCCTACACAGTGGACTCAGAAAAACAATCCCTGGATCACCACATATATTAGATTAAAGATGTTCACATGAAGAATTGAAGCACACAGACCACATCCTAAGGTCTGGACCTGATTTATAACTGGACTGTCTTTTGGCTGTGAATCTTTTGCCTTGCTCTTTTACACACCAAAGAGCAATCTGCATTTCTATTCTAACGAAGGCAGCCTCCACTGCTCCACCACATTCAGCATTCCACAGGTTCAATCTCTTCACAGAGAATGAGCTCAAAGCTTAATATATATTTCCGCAGTGAACTGTGACTGCAAATACAAAACACTGAGGCTTGCTGGTGTTCCTTTTCCTCTCCTATCCTGCCTCAATAGGAGACTCTTTCCCTTGCTCTGCTTTCCAGAAAGAGGCCTGCTGCACTTTGTTTTTGTTTGGGTAACAAGCAACAGCATTTCTGTCCAACATAAATCTTTGGCAGGGCAAAAGACCTGCAGCCTCAATTACCAAGGAGGACAAGCAGTCTCCCAGGAGAAGCAGTTTTAATTCCTAGAGACTCTATTTTTAGTTATAGCACCAGAAGTCCCTGAAGCAACAATATCCTTTGACCTGTCATTTATGGCAGGGGAGGGAGCAGGGACAGAGTTGGTCTACAGGTCTAAGTGTCCAACTACTACTATCCTACATGAAAAGAGCTCATGCTGTACAGTGCAGGCAGACATCATAGAGCAGCTGACTTCCTTTTTCCTTCTCTTCCCAGAGACGGAAGGAAGAGAGAGAGAAAAAGAGTGAACAGGATTGCTAATAGCCCAAACAGACACCAACTGCTGAGATGAACCAGATTTCTGACAGGCATGCCAGTCTGAATCTATAAGAAAATTCATCTAAAGTTTTCTCAAACTAAACTAAGGTTATCATTTTTCCCCAGTAATGTAATCACCAGCTCTACTGCACAGATAAAATTTGGGTAGATTGCAAGCAATTCTGCTGTTTTATGTGAGGAGGAGTAGAACCCATCTTTTACAGCCATGCTGTCACAGAGAAGACTGACACTAAAGGAAGCATACATGACTGAATGTACGTAACAGAAGCAAAGCAATATGTTATTTTCAAATAGTTACTATTTAGGGAAGAATTGCCATTAGCATTTTGAATACTGAGTCAAATCCTTTGTGAGAATTCTATCACAGCAGAGTGTAGAATCACTTTGATTTACAGTTCACTTCCTTTTCTGTATCTGAGAATTAAACATCTCCTACACAGACAGACAAACTATATTTTAAGTCCTCTATTTATGCCCTCCTCATCTACAACTTAAAAGCAATTATAAAATTCTTGCAATAGCTTGAAGAAAAGAAATTAAGTTATTAATAAAAAGGCACTTTAGGAGAGTGCATGTTAGAAGGGAATTACAGAAGCAGAGTGATCTGAATCCTGAACAATGCAGGAAACACCACACAAGAGCCTCATTCTCCATGCAAGCAAGTGAGAACAAAAGCAGCTGGCACCTTCTTAATAATTCCACAAACCTTTTTTTTCCAATTGCCCCAAATGCTTAACCTTTACATACAATGTACCAACTTCGAGTTATGAAGGGAAATCAACAATTTTTGTCCTGTTCTCTTCAGCTTGACGTTGCAATACAGTTATTGGTTTTCAAGGTGAAAGTGTACATATTGCCTAGGCTATGGCATTCCCATGCAGTTCTTGGCATTACTGTACCACGTTCAGGCAGCAAACAACCTTTCACCACCACTGCTCAGCAAAGCAACATCTTATTAGCAACACACAACTGTAAAGGGAACCTGAACATGGAAGCACACGGCTGGTAAGAAGCATATCTTTCTATTCCAAGGGCTGGACTCACAACAAGGCAAATAACCCTACCCACCACCCGCCGCCAATATTCTGACATGTGCCACAATTTAAATAGCCACTAATTAACATGGAACGAAAGCTGTTAATGGCATATGGATCTTTTTCTACAGAGCCAACTTATTAACAGTGCAAAAACACTAATGGTCAACAAATAAAGTTGCTTCATAGTCATGGAGAGGCTACATTCTTAGCCTCCACAAAGCCAGTACATAATCATGCCTCCTGAACATAATAGCACAGATACGGTTACTAGCACCAGAGACACCCAAGACAGTCAACAGCCTGAAGAACTATCCAAATATGCACCAAAACATATCACCAAATAACTTCATTAAGGATTCTGGTAATAGTTTTAAGGCACAGGACAAATGACACTTTTAAGCAGTAGGCCTTCTTAAAAAAAACCAGAATAAGGCTCAATAAATAAATTATTACAGTATCACATATCAATAAGAACTAGAACTGTGCCTGTCCTGCCTAACATGCTGCTTCTAATCTTTGGAAAGTTCAACGTTAGATGACCCACAAGAATACCTACAAAACCAAAATTAAAAAACACAACCCTATACATCGCAGCCTTCCATCCCCATTTAGTCTTTTAGTAATCATGCCAATATGTTTTACAGAAGTAAAACGCCTCGGCACTGTCTACATGAGTATCTCTGCCCCAAAGAGTAGGAACACAGAAGCACAGACTCAATAGGGCTGGAACAGAGATCCACCGAGTCCAACCTACAACCAAACACCTCCACTAGACCACGGCACTGGTCAACTAGACCGCGGCACTGAGCGCCACGTCCAGTCTCTCCCTAAGCATCTCCCGGGACAGCGACTCCACCACCCCCAGGGCAGGGGAGGCCCTTCAGGCCAGAGAAACAAAAAGGGGTGACAAAGAGCCGGGGGATCCGCGGGCACCGAGGGCCGGGCCGAGCGCGGCCGCTCGCTCCCGAGGCTGCCCGGCCCGCCCGGCACCTGCTCCGCGGCCCGCTCCCCGCCGCTCGCTGCCCGCTCACCGCCCAGCGCCGACGCCTGCAGCGTGGCTCCCGAGGTGCCGTCGATGACTTTGATGGCGCCGCGCGCGGTCACGGCCAGGATGGCGTTGAGCGCCGGGTGGTAGCACAGGCTGCAGAGCCCGTCGGCATCGCAGCGCAGGCAGCCGTCCCGCAGCAGCAGCCACTCGCAGGAGCCCGGACCGGGACCGGGCCCCGCCGCCGCCGCCGCCGAGGAGCAGGAGGCCGCCGCAGCCATCTTCGCGGCCGCCGCCGCCGCCCTCAGGACAAGAGGCCCGGGGAGAGGCGCTCACTGACAGTCCCTGGAGCCGCCGCCGCCAGTCACCATCCGGGTCCGGGGAGAGGGGGAAAGGGAGAGCGCCCGCGTGAGCGGGAAGTGACACAACCGCGCCGGATGCGGAACCGAGCGCCAGCGGCCGCCGGGGGCGGGGCGAGGGGCCGCTGCGCGCGGGGCGGGGCGGGGCTGCGCCTGCGCACCACCCACCGCACCACCCACGGCGGCCACAGCGCCCCGGCTGCGCTCCGCCGCCTGCCCAGCGCCGCGTTCCCGGCCGGCTCGGGGCGTTACCGCTTCGGACAAAAGCGGGCTCCGGCACTGGCTCTGTTCGTGCACCCGAGCGGTGCGAGAGCCCCGCTGAAAGTGCCCCCGGCGCTGGCTGGGGTGACAAAGCCCCAGCGCCTCAGGCGCGCTCCCTGCGGAAGGCTCTCTGCCCTTGCACGGGGTGTCGCTGGTCCCGCGGGGAGCGCAGAGCCATTGCACCCAGCACTTTGCTCGGAATCAGTGCTTCAAAAATGACAGCACTTTAATAAACGTTCTGTATTTTGTTGAGATTGTCCCTTTTCACCCACTGAAATACCGATTCCGTTTGTATGGCTCAGCCTACCTGCACACGTTACTTTATTTGCGGTAGGCTTTATTTGATGTGACAGGTTACACTTCAATAATTCACAACGCTTTTAGGCTACTGATGGTTTTAAATCTCATTGTCAAATACAAAGTTTTCTACAGAATATTTTTAACAGAAGGACCCAAATTAGCGCAGGCTGCTCTAGCAGGGAAATTTTTGAAGAAATACAATATGTGAAGAAAGAAAGAGGAAACCAAACCAAACCCCGAGGGGTATGTGTTCCACCCAGGCTAATCAAAATTGTCCTGACAGCAAAGTAAGCAGCTTTTAACTCGCTGTAGTACTTCAAGCAAAACATTAAACACCAATAAGGATAATGCTAAAATTACAGCCGATCTCAAGCTGTATGTTGTCTCAACAATTGATTCCATCAACTTTTCAAGTATAATTTTTCTGGTAAACAGCAGAGTATGTCTGATGGGTAGAAGAGGGAACAAGACATGTATGTGTTTAGCTGCTCCCTAGAGATCATCCAAAACACATCTTACCAAGGTGTGATACCAACGTCACCACCCCAAAATAAGGTGTTGCATCTTAGAATGGCAATTTTTTTGCTAGATGGATGTGCTTTAAGTTTCCAGTTTTAACAGACTGAAGTAGTATATTGATTATCACAAAAACTTATTTATAGCCTCAAAGCTATTGGTGCTATGTATACATTAATATATATTGATGGCATGCACAGGAACATGGATGTGTCTTAATTCATCAATATTGATTATTCAATATTAATTCAGTAAATATAAATAAGCTTCATACATTCTGTAAACAAGTTTAATTCAAAATTTTTATAAAATACATCTTCTATTTACATACATACCTCATCTAAAAATATGAGTTTGTTGAATGCAAAGTTATTACAAACTATCAGAATAATTTGAGAGCTGCTTGTATGTTTCTTCCACAACATACACAAAAAGTGACCCTAGAGATACTAAGATTAAAAGGTGCAAATCTGCAACTGTGTACAAAATATGTACTATGTTAAGTGCATATCTACATTGCATATTACACATATGCCAAGTCTCTGGAAAGGAACAGTTAAAATTGCAACTACAAATTTCACAGAACATTACTGGAGAAGAAAGGGGGGTATTTGGAGATTCAAAAGAACATTCTTAAATCCTTTCAATATTCATAGTCATTTCAGTTGCACAGAACACCTCATGAAAAACTATGCAAAGAGGAACTAAGGTTAAAGCTCTCCCACAGCCTCATAACCTAAATGCGTTCTTGCCCTTCACCTTTGTGGGGATGGATGTTAAACGTATTCACAGGGTTTGGGTGGAATCTTATAATAATAGTTGGCTATTCCTGTCAAAAAAAGAAATGTAAGTAATGAATAAAAGAGGTAAGACCAGATTATCATACAAGATTCCAAAGCTAATATGCTTTTTTTTTTTTTCAGAACGTGGTATGAATGCTCTCAAAACATTTGTATGTAAGAAATAAGCTGCTGCTGGTATAAATTGATTTAGTATCACTTTGCATTAATTCCACCAGAACTTCTGCAGAAGTCAAAAATCAGGTGAAAAGTCAACCACTCTACTAATTTTTCTCTTTTTATATACTACAAGCTCAAGTATTACTCTGCAATTTATGTCCAGCACTAACTTCAAGTAGTTCTGTTTAAAACCATCACAAGCATCAGCCAGGAAAGCGGACTGCATAAGCTAAACGTTTGTGGGAGAGTTAGAATTTAGTTATGTATTTTGCATCAGTAATGACTGGTAAAAATAAGCTGGCTAGTTACACAGTCTAAAAAGCTGAAAAACTACAGTTCTGATATGGAAATATGTCCATCAGGGATCAAAGACAGCCCTTGCTATTACATTGGCATGACTGATTTTTATTTGTAGCATTAAAAAAAACAAAAACAAAAAAAAAGGGGGGGAGGGAATGGGAAATGCATTTTTTCTGTTACCAAAAAAAAAAAGAAGACACTTCAGAGCTATTTGTTGATACTAAATACTGAAGATTGCAAATGCCTACATTAGTACCATGCAAAGTGAAGTTCAGTGGACTTCCCTTGTGAAGAAATATTACCATAAGGACCATTATATAAGCAATCAACACAGTACACAGGAAATATTTAACATGTCATCACATTATTACATAATCCTTGGAGAGTCAAAATTAGCAAGACTCTAACTGTTACTAAGGCTGTAACTCTGCCTTGTTTAGTGGAGGAAGAATCTGGCCTTCCAAATCTTTCTTATTTCTCTTTACAAGGGATTAATAGTATTGGTGCAAAAGAAAAAAAAAAAGTATGCATGTTAAATACCGTGTTATTAAAAGCAAAACAGAGCAAGATGTTGTAAAACATAGTTAGGGAAGCAATATTTTTATTTTGTCATCATAAAATAACATTGTTTAAAGACCACACAAATTTGATAAATCATCTTTTTTTCTCCAACATTAAGCCAGCACTAAAGTTGAGAAATGTGTTCACCCATTTCTCTGTAAATTCATACTTTTAAGTAAAATAATTTGATTCTCCAAATATGCATTTTAATTAATTATGTCACGCAGTAAATATCTTGCTCCTTTGGTGAGAGATAGTAAATGAAAACTTCAAATACTTGTATCTTCAATTTTTAAAAACCCAATATACATCCTTAACCAAGGAGTATTTACCGTACACACAAGCCATAGATACAAAATACACAGTATATACATGTTTTGAAAACAAATTGGAATTTATAAAAACTCAACAGCCAAATCACAGTAATTGAGGCACTAAATTAAAAGTAGTATCTTCTTGTCTTGATTATACAGACTATTCTGTGAACAATCAGGACTGTTCCATAAATATATATTATCTACAGAATTTGCTGTGCCACAAAAAGCCAGCTGTATTTAAGCTTGAAAGAAAAATTGCACTTTGAGATTGTTAACAGTTAACTTCTTATTTTTAGTTCTTGAATATAGTAATCTGGTCCCAGTGCTTTTGGCACAGGTATTGAGTTGCAGTTTTGCTACGCTTTGTTATAAAACACAAGGTTCTTTCATTTTGTTCATTAAAATCTGAAGAGTCTTAAACAAACCTAGAACTTTGATACAAATCTATATAGCTACAATTGCTTCATTAAATAATATACACAAATATGCTCTTCGATCTTAAAACACCTCGACAACTGGATACAAAACAGTCACTTGTATTATCTCCAGCCTTCTTAATCTTACACATTATCAGTCTGCAAGTGACTGAAATATTGTTTCTGGCCACATCTTACACTAGATCACACCCCAGTGTACAAGGACAGAAAATAAATGTATAATAAAAAGATTGGATAAATTAGAAGGGGTTTCTTGGTCTTGAATTCTTCTCCAACTAGTAATGATGCAGCACTGTATGCAGCCCAAAAGACTCCAAACAACTGAAAAAGAAGATGAAGAGTCTTAGCTGACACCACAAGTAAGTCTCTCCAAATACTACAGTAAAAATCACTTCTTCTCTCAATATAACACAGAGCCAGCCCTAAGAAGTAGTACTTGTTACAGCTCAAGTAGTTTTGGTCATTTGGGGCTTGTAATGCATTTTCATACTAGTGGTGCAAAAATAAGAACCTTGCAGAGATTCCCTCTGAAGTTAACATAAGGCTGTTAGTAGTAATCAAGCAACAGAGGTTTCATAAACATATATTTATTTTCAAGTTATATATTAGTTAACTGGCAAGTTAATTATTTACTTTTTGAGCATCACTTATCAGTAACTGCAAATTATCAAATCACAAATACAGCAATTTTGTTACTTATCATACACTCTAGCTATACTTCAATTATACTGTTTACCAGCAAGCTAAAAGGACAGAAATAATGAAATCAACAGAACAAACCCCCAGAAAGTGTACAGCTTAGTTCATAACAGAATTTTCTCAGTGCACCTTCCCAGGCTCTGCAGTGACTTCAAAGGTTACCTAAAAGGGTTTTAAGAACTAAAGTGTTCAAGAGTGTTATGTAATTCTGGGATCTTTTAGGGAATGTTACTGGTTCCATAAAAGGTGTCCAGCAGCAGGTGGTATCAGGCAGGTTTTTCTTTGTGCCTTACATTCCACATCTCTAAATCAGAACAATCCTTACCTTCCCTGCAGAAGGTATGGAGAGCTTTGTACCGCTACCACTATGGGGAGGTCTCAGAACAATGACTAACGTCATATTCATGCTGCAGGGACTAAAAATAAACTGGATTATGGGGGAAGGGACAGAACAGCTTATTTTCAGATTCTTCATTCTGAGGTTTAATTATGCATTCTCTTCTCAAAATGAGAATCCTATTTTTTTGTGTAGTGCAACCCTTAAAGCATAGCAAAATACTTAAATACAAGCTAGCCTAGTAACAACAAGTGTCGTTATAGCAACGGCACTGTATATCCCCAAGCACTCACAAGGAGCATTTAAAACCGCGCTCACTTTCCACCATGCTAACCAAAAGGATCACAGAGCTCCCTTTGTAGTTCTGAAAATTTTGACATGTTACATTCTCCTGAACAGATTACTTGAAGTGTTAAGAAAGCAACTTAAAAATAGCTAAACAATTCTCAACTGATGATATGAACTTACTTTTATTAGGGTAGAAACAACTTCAAATGATCCAACCACCAAAAGTACAGGTGCTATGACAATGAGGGGAAGTAGGGAATATCCTATTACACCAAGAACTTGGCCATAAGCAACCTGAAATTTCCAAGCACACAAAAATAAGCTTTGCAGTACTCAATCTCTGTCACCAAATACAATTTGTTCTTGTTATAACACTATGAAAAATTATTGCAATATGTTAGGTACTCATGAAATTCCAGCCAAAGGAGGCTTGGTAGGGTAAAAATTGGTTTTGTATGCTAAACCCTAAAATTAGAAATACATTATTTTTTTTCTTTGAAATGCTGTAAATGATCACTTTCAAAGGAAGCATTTACACATGATAACCAGGAGCACAGAACTGTAACAGAACTCTCAAAGACCAGCTGTAGTCCTGGCTGTCACAAGCTCCAAAGACATAATTTTCTGCATTAACAAACTCATATCCATTACACAGAAATAAATACATAAAGTACATGAATGCTTTTGGTGTCAGCGGAAGACCTAAAACTTGATCCCTGTAAGACACAGAACTCATCTGATTTCCAGCTTCAATTTATTGTGATTATCTTGAACGGACTTGTTCCAAGTACTTCCATAAATACTTTTAGCTTCAGAAGGAAATGTCTGATTTTCCCCTACTATGGTCTGAAACGTTCCTGCGCACAGCTAGCCTTCTTGGATTAAACAGGAAAAATAGTGGCATCTTGTAAGAATTTTCTTGTGGATGATGATCCTTCACAATGAGCTCTAAAATCCTAAACTTTTTCTCCAGTTTATACATTATGATAATTTCACATTTTGAGCCACAAACCAGACTGATCTAAGGGCATCTGGATTGTGTTGATATGCAGAAATACCATGCAATCACATTTATAAAGACTTTTTCTTTCAAAACAGCATTTGCACAAGAAGACTCTAACAATTATAATTAAAAGGGAAATCTAAAAAGTTTGAAGTAAATAACATTGGACCTCTGCAACACTAGTGCATCATAATGCAATATCCACAGTAAAAGTATAAAAATCCAGCATCACTGAATATTTAGTTTTTTATGACACAGTTCAGTGCATCTTATGCTGCAGATCCATTTTAAGAAGTTCTATCCTCCTGACTGTTCCACTGTAGCTGTCTGTGGGCCTTGCTCTAAGTCATTTTTGTTGTTCATACCTGAATCACTTAATGATTTAATTTGTAAACAGCTCAAGCAGCTATTCCAACCCTATTGGTGCAAGCAGCTGGAGGAAGGGATGCTGGCCACAACTCCAGTTGGCTTTGCAGTTGAGGAACATGCACTGGCTTTCATACTTTAATGGGTTTGAACTGCATCAAGCCAGGGACAAACACAACGCTGGGAGGCGCTTTACACACAGGGACATCTAACTGCTGTTAGCCCCACCATTTAAAAATAAAGAGGCTCCCATTTAGTCCAGCGACCGAAAACTCAAAAGCATTTCTCCCTTAAGATTGGACTTCAGTTCTGGATCACAGGAAGCTGGTAGAATTTCTGGGATTTACAGTACAAATTTCCAGATCATTTATCACTTCTAAGCACACCATCCATTGCACAGAGAGATTAGCTGTGATGATCTCTGTATTTTGGATTTTATTTTGGAGGCTGAGAACCTGAAATGTTGCCTTTACACTTAGCAATGGCATCCATTCTTAGCTGGCTACAAGATCAAAAGCCATGCTCTAAGAAAATTCAACTATTGCTAAAAAATATTGTCAAGAGACTTTACATTACCTCCCTCTACATCCTTTCCACACACAGATACTTACTTCTCCTCCCAGAACTCTGGCCAGTAAAAAAATTGTCAGGGATCCAAATATCCAAATAGTTATAATCCAAGAAACAACCTTAAGAGATAAAGAACAATTCATTTATATGAGTGATTGTCACTGTAAGAAAGGAAAATCCGTTTCCATTAATAATTTTCACTGTAGTCAAGGATTTTATTATGCAAAACTGAATTCTGAACTGGGGCAGGAACGGTATTTAGTAGCAAAACGCAATTTGCAAAAAAAGTTCAGGTTACATTTACAGAATCACATTAATGGTAAATTTGGTGTACATGGAATGCACAGGCTGTGTATTTTGTAAGTATTGTAACAGGAATAGGAAGTTGAATTAAAACTACCATAAATGTCTTCACATCCCACCTATTGCAAAATGTGGGCTCAGACAGTTTTGAAAAGTCAGGCCTACCAATACAAGGAGTTGGAATTCTCCTTCTTTCACCTATAAAGATGCTGCTTTACGCAAGCTGAGAATGCTCAGAAGACATAGGACTTCAATTCTCAGTGGAACTAGATAATGGCGACAACTTAATAAAGAGCCCCAGACTCCTGGAACCAACTCTGTCATTATTTTTTATTGCTTCTTTCATAGTTCTGCTCTCAAACTACAGAAGAAATCTTAAAATCATTTTCTGGCTTAACAGAACCTTCAAATTAACTTAGCTGGTTTTGGTGTTGAGCCACTGGAAGGATTAGAAGTAAAGCTCTCCTTTTTGGAATGCCTTTTTAGAAGGAAACAACAGTCTAAGTCCGTCACTCTATTTCCAAACATACAGCTACTGAACCTAAAAAGTTAAGTCAGTAGTCAGTTTAACACTTTGATTAATTAAAAGTTCTGGATTTCCAGAAGAATTAAATAGGAAAAACCAGATAAAAATCCAAGCACCACTTAAAAACAATATAGTGGCTTTATACTATTTGTGAAAATAGCACATGGCCTCCTTTTACTTCCCGCTTTCCTCCTCTGTCTAAAAGAAGAGGACCAGATAAAAGTCTCAGAGCAGGAGGGCTCATCTCTCTCCAGCTCAGAGCCCACCTTTGAGGTCCATCTAGTCTAGCTGCTGTCAGTCATCCTGTTGCTAGCTGCTCGCTGTCCCTCCTCATACATATACAGCACTCTTGCATCCATATGGCAAATCCACTGTTCCTAAGAAACATTAGACCCAGTGTTCCTGTACAGGAGGTCCACAAACTGCAGGAGGAGGTCCATGTGTCACAGGCTCAAGGAATGGTCCTTGCTTTGCTGAGGAGACAGGTGAGTGGTCCACCCAGAAGACTTGAATAATAAAGTGTTTTAATCTACTCACTTCAAGCCTCATAGAGACAAGATACTGAGAGTGAATTCTTAGTCAGCATTTGGTACACCATATGGAAGCCAGAGGTCCCAAAGGGAACAATTTTATCCCACCATTCACACAAATCCTTGCATAAGCACATTCTGCTAGTTTACATATGGCTTATTGCCATACTTGGTCACATTTAAAACAACTGCAACCACACATTTAGTCATAAAGATTTCCAAAGCAGGAGCACCTAGGCTTACATACAAATTGCTACCATAAATGATAACACTTCTTTCTTTCAATCAGAACATAGAGAAAAAAGCCAACAGTGTTTATGGAGGTCAATTAAATATGCACAATGCTTCTGAGTAGCTATTCACCCTGGAGTTCAAAAGGAATTATGGAAAAACTCTATTGACCAGAGGAAAGTTATTTGATTGTAACTGAGCAGGGAGGGCAAAACAGCAAACGGCACTAATGAAGATTAAATATAGCAGATAACAGCAGTCATACAGTATGAATTAAATAAACAGCTTTATTTGTCAGGAAAATAGAATTCATGGCATCCCAACAAATGCTTTTTGGTAACATTTTTTAATCTAATAAAAATCAAGTTAACAAAAGGTCACAATTAAAATGGAAAGATTCACTAATATGACTATAAACCCATTAGTATCAATCTGGTTCCTCTAGAAACCCCATCTTTCCTTTGTTTTACTGTATAAAAACAAACCTGACATTTCATCATGATTAACTTATCCGTGGGCTATTTAATACATTCCTAACTGCTGTCTTTCTACATATTAACTTGAGAAACAGCACTTGAAATGCCCCACATTAGTATGTGAAAAAAAGGCTTTCTACCTACGTAAGAATGCAAATTGCTTAGCAATCACATCCCCAAATTTAGTTCAGATTTCTTTTTAGGCAAAAGATTTATACCTACCTTAAATTGTCCATATAATGAAATCATTGAGAAGAAGAGGACAACTGCCAGAGGACCCCAAAAGTCTGGATTGTCTCTCACTACCTGCCTATTGAATCCAAGAGATGGCATAGGCATCAACACACATCGAATTTTGTAGTAAATATCCTTCAGATCAATGTCGAGTTCTTCCCTGAAATTGTAAACCAAGTGAGCATTACTATGCGCCACAGAAATGAAATAGAGCATTAAAAAATAAGTGCAGGGGCAAACAGCAGGTTTATAGAGCAAGTCCCCTGTCACCCACAAGGCTTTCTGAAGCCCTGACTAGCAAAGGAACAGTTTGTCCACAATAAAGTAACACCATACCTTCATGCTGCATTCTGTAACTGATGTGATACAGTTACATTTGTTTAATTACTCAAAAACAAATTACATGACTGAGAACAGAAAACATACACAACATACCGAGACCAGGCTGGATGAGGCTCTGTGTAACTTGGACTAGTGGAATGTATCCCTGCCCAAGGCAGAGGAGTTGAAACTAGATGATCTTTAAGGTTGCTTCCAACCCAAACCATTCTGTGATTCTATGATACCCTAAAGAGTCTGCATTAAGACAGCAGGTCTATTTTTCTGACACGCGAGGACACATGACACATTTGTATCGTTGTAACTACTTAAAAGTCAAAGACATGCACACATAAAGAATGTCTGTGTATTCTTAGCCAAGCAGTTTGCCATGAGCACACTTACTATGAAAACACATTATTTCAAATTCTGCAAGAAAGAATACTGTTACATTTGCTAAGCTTAAACTATTCCAAATACATCATATAAAACTATTTTTTAAAAATAAAATGGAGTTTAACTTCTTCAACAACAGTAGTTTTCAACAGACCAGTTTATGCCAATTGTTTAATACCTGGTTTGTTTCCAACACGGGTAAAAATAAATAAAAACCACTTGAACTAGCAGTAATATGTATCAACAGATCTTGCCCTTTTCTCATTGTCTTCCCTGCTTCCAGTTACAAACTCTCTGCAAGCAGATACAACTTGGCCAGAAGACTCTTCCACACAGCAGACTCTTAACTGGTACATGTTAACCTGACCGTCCTAGCGTAATGGGAAGGAATCAGACTTCTCAAGTAATGGGCAATTCCACTTCTTTATGTGCCTTCTCATGTCCTCAGTCATGACTGAGGAGCTCTGAAGAGAATTCCAACAGATATACGGCTCTACATTTAAGAACACAATGAAGAAAAATGTAAAATTGTATCCTAAGTCAATTTATGAAGGTTTTGTCCAAGGCTTTGATTTTTCGTTTTTTTTCTTCAGAAAAGATGAAGTGAGAAAGAAATGCAAAGACATGATTCACCACAATTTCTCTTTAAAAAATAATTAAATACTGCTAATTTAGCCTCTTGAGGCAATTTTTGGATTACTATTACTAAAGCTACTTCAGAATTGGTATTACTAATTGGTGACTAAGTAACAAAAATTGCTCTTTAACTATCCCCGAATCTAAGGAATAGACTAGAAGCACCTATCTTCCACCAGTTCTCTAAAAATGACGTAGCAGCCCTATACTTTACTCTGAAGACTGTGTAACACAAGTATTTGCTGTATGGAAATAATTCTTTGTCATTGTCTAGGGCTTCTGACAGTTCCTCATGTGAATAAATTGTCTTTTGCAAGAAGCTGACAGCTACCCCACCTGAAAGTGATGGTCGCTGTACCAGGAAACAAGTGTCTGGAGAAAGGCTGCCCAATGAACAAGTAAAAAAAATATCTCACTTTATTGAACAAAACATTTGCACAGTAGCACTGCATTGGTGAACTTCCATTAGCAGGCTGCTGTTCTTTCAATCCTTAATAGGATTCAGATTGCAAGAATTCATTATGGCACATGGTTCTGGGAATAATCAAAACAACAGAATTACGCAAAAGTTAAATTCATGCTGTCACCTCAGTACACCAGTCTGTTTCTTAATTAAAAGTTAGAGGTTTACAAAACAGACTTATTCACACAAGGAGCTACTTCTGCACGCTTTAATTTAAAGCACTTCTCAAGTAGCACTGTCATTATTAAGCTCTCCAGACATCTGTTGTCTCTCACCACTCTCATCTGAGTTCTCCAGAGTACTCTCTGTCTCACTCCAATTTTTTAAAGCATCATTATGTTTAATTCACAGGAAAACACTGAGAATGAAGTTACTTAGGTGCAAAACAAGGACCAGGCTGCCTGACTCAAGGTGTAATAACCTTAAGATACAAACTTTCCTCAGCCAACCACACTTCTGTGAACAGAACAATGAACGCAGAGACTTTCAGTTTTAAGGACATTATCATCTTTCAGCACTAGTACCTTCTAATCTAACTTTGTAGTAAAAGGCAGCATCAAAGATTATAAAGTTTGTACTACTTTGGTTCTACTGTAATAACCATGATTCACAATGCTTTTGCTTCAGAATAACTGACAGAATTGATTTAATTTACTTAACAGGAATCTTCCCACAGGATTGTCTTAGGCTTTGATCCTTTTACAGCATCAATAAACATGCAACATGAATGCAAAAGACAGAAAGAACACAATCTCATTTTTTTGAACCGTTACAAATTCAACAGATAAAAGCAGAAAAGTCATGTAAGCTTTATACTTATAGAGATTAAAACCCATAATGAGAAACAATGTTTCCATTCTTGCACCAGAAAACATTCATTGGTCAAGCAATTTGTCAAACAGAATTCCAGACACAGCACAAGGCTGTGGGACAATGAGAGACAACAAGTTGTTTGTTTTCCCCACCCAGCTAATAAAGATAGATACCCAGAAATAATTACAACATACAGGAGTGGCTTGTTGTCTTCTGGGTCATCATCTTCCACTTCCAGAAGCCAGCCATATCCTCTCTGTCTTAGGAATGTAGTCGCAGTAGATTCTTTGATGAATTCTCCTCCAAGATTTAGCTTAACATCTGGAGTTGTTATAGAGCCACTAAGATCTATAGAAAAAGGGAGAGAAATATAGACTTTTTCATGTCTTGCCAAAAGCCATTTGATTTTAAAAGTCCTGGAAGATAAACAACATATGAAGCTACATGTGTTGGTCATCACCATAAAACATTCAAAGCTACAAAATAAAATGATACCTTCAGAGATACATAATTTGAAAGCGTACTTGTGGTTTTATTGCAATAGTAACAATGTTGGGTTAGGTCTCAAATGACCAGGTTTTAGTTAAATGGGTCTCTTGTTTTATGACACAGTGTTATGGTATGACAGAAAGTCTTCCATTTGTGCTTTATCACTAGGAGTTTAAAGACACAAAAGGAGAGAACTAATGAGAGTCTCATCATGCTATAAATTGTGGATTATTTATCATTTTTTTCTGACCATACTCTACCACTTTTGGAGCCCATTTTTGTAAAGGGGCACTGTTTCAGCCAAAACCACTCTGCTTTTTTGTCAAATTTTTCATAAAAGGAAAACATTTGGGGATGTTTTAGTTCACAGCCTGCCTTTAATAAAGCTGCAAATGTTGGAAAAAGAATGCTATCACAAATCCTTAAGCTCTGGACAACAAGTAATACAAGTTCTTTTTGATATACTATGATCTTGCTCTGCCACAGTACTAAGCAAAACAAAGAGCAATTTATCTATGTTCTGGTTGGTTTTCTCAAAATCACCAATAAATATTAATATTTTTTGTTCATTTTATTCAGTTATACACAGATGGAAAATAAAAAAATAGTATTGAAAATTAAATGAAGCAACTTGAAGAAAGAAAAAGACATATAAGAAGGGAATAATTATTCCTTTAGGAAATAATGGATTTTCATTATCTGCTGAGAAGCAAAAATCCAAACAGAAATGTGTAAATATTTTGTACAAGCTTGCTATAAATATATTGAGAGATAAAAACTCTCTTCTCATCCAACAACTTTTCACCTCACCAAAGAAAATATTTTTTGCCTTTTCATCGTTGTGCGTTTTTCACACATTAAAATTCCTCTGTACAAATTTCCCAAAACACCTAGCTACAGCAAGTACTTCTGAAACACATACTCACAGAGGTGCATCAGGCCATATTTGTAGATTACAACATCTCCTTTAAAAACACTACAGTTTTATAGAAACAAAATTTGCACAGTGACAGAATCTCAAAGTCAACATGTCGTAAGTGTTCATTGATCACTCAGTATAGCCATTAATTCAACAGCATTCTCCTTCCCTGATCAGCTTGCTAGGCCACTCAAATTCAAGCTTCTCCATAAATGTTTTTCGACTATTTCATAATCCTGAGAGTTAATGATCCATTGCTTTGATTCTTGGGAAACCATCTGCACAGGACACTTGTAAAGATCACCATAACTTATGACAGGCATTTCTCTTTGCTTTTCTCAGTACCAGCATGTACACATTGCTCTCACCAGACTCAAGCAAAGCCTTCCTCTGCCTTTCACGGAGGGAAGGAAAAAGGATAATCGTAATGCCTGGGCATCAAGGTAAAGCCTCTGAAGTCTTCTCTTGACTCTGGGACCCTTCTGTCATTATGAAATACTTGTTTCTGCCACAACATAAAACTTTTTTGCAAAGAGAGGTTCTTGCTACTCTATGCATAAATGCAGTTGTCAAAAGAAACAAACACAATAGTCCAATCAGCCATTTATTTCACCTTTCTCAGGGACCACCAACAATCCATCCTGAGGCAAGGAAAGTCCTACACAAGTCATATTTACCAAGACTCCTTTTAGTAGTCAATGAATACCTACAACCACACTTCTGAATTATAAAACCTATTAACATGATCTTAAGTCTATCTTGCAAGACAAAGCTGCAGAAACCTAGGGGGAAAGGGATTGGTCACCTCCTCTTCTGCAGGCTGCTTTGAATGAGATTTTTAACTGAAAAATCTCCCAAGAACTGCTGATGCTGATGCTTCCTAGGGAGAGTCTGGGTGCCTTCACTACTGTTGTCTCAGGCTGAACGCCACAGAAGCAAAACCAGGGTCTCTCAGATGCCTCATTTCAACCAGGCACTGCAGAAAACCAACTTTCAAAACAGTGTTGACTCTAAATTTTGAAAAAGCAGTACAAGAGGCAAAACCCCAAACAGTCTGCTCTTTCTACCATGTCTGATGACCTAATTGCAAACATCTCTCCAGCTTTCTTTCTTACAGCTCCTACCTCCCACACAAATAAGATGGGGAAACAGAACACTTTTTAAATTTTTTTCATATGGATCAAGATTTGGGAAACACGTAAAAGTCAGAGTGCAATGTGTAGTATTTTAATTTTAAAATAGATGTGTAAACTTGCTTATGTTTTTCTTTGCTAGGATAGGTCTATCCAGCACTTTGAGAACAGGACAACAGTTGAACAGTCAGGATATCACACCTTGCCTGTGTTCATAAAAAACATGGAGTCAGTGTGAGTCAACACAACCTACAGGAAAGGTGGCTGTATTGGATTGGGTTCAGCATTGCCCAAAAAATACTTCCATGGGAAAAGCAGAGCTTCTATTCAGAGGCACATGGATCCTTTTTCACACCAAGGTGAAGAAGAAACACAAAGCAAAGGAAAACAAACAAGCAAAAAACCCCAGCAACAAAAACCCCACAGCCACAACTGTACTGTTGACATGTATTTCTTTTCAGGACTGTGACCAAAGAACAGGTATTCTGCAGTAATTTGTCCACTTCAGTAATTCCTTTCCAGGGTGGGACACAACTAAGGATTTACATGATTCCTTAGTCACAATTATAAGAGTAACTAAATACATACAAGAAAGCAGAATCTTTGTTATTTAAATGGGTAGAGGCCAAAACATCATTCTCCACCAAAGTAAGTTTGCACAGTGTTGACTCCTGTCCGTTCAGTTTTGAAGTTTTAGGGCACATCTTCATGGTATCCTGGCACACCACTGCTCTTTGTGCAGCAGTTTGGCAGCAGGCCACACTTCACCCCCTAAATTACATACACGGCTTCTTTTCCTCCTTCATGACTGTGCCGAAATGAGACACGGCGCGACGCTTTGGCACAACCTTACAGCAAACATGAACATACGACACGACGCTGGGTAAGACACCGAAGCGGGCTGCCGGCAGCGCGGGGGCCAGAGGAGCGGGCAGTGACAGTGGTCACGGTAATGTCACGCCGCCGGGACCAGCCGGGCTCCGGCTTTCAGAGCCGCTGGGGAGCGGAGCGGAGCGGCACGGCCCCTCTGCCACGCCGCTGCTCCCGTGACGCGACACGGCAGCACCGCGGCGGCCCCGGCACAGCGGCCACCGCGGCCACCCCGCTCCGCCCCCAGCCACGACACCAACCGCGGGGCCAGGATAGCAAGGAAGGGCCTCTCCTGTCTCCCCGGCCCGGGAATGGCCCGCTCCCCCGGGGCCCGGCCGAGCGGGGACAGCGAGCGCGGCCCTACCCGCGGCCCTGCGCTCACCTTCGGCATCGGCCGAGGAGACGAAGGTGAAGTCCCCGCTGCTGGGCGCGTAGAGAGGCGGCTGCTGAGCGCCCGGGGGCTGCATCTCCCCGCCCGCCGCGGGGGCTGCGGGGCCGGTGAGGGCGGCGAGGGGCGAGCGGGCACCGGGGCCTGGCGCCTCCCGGGTCCCTCCTGCGGCGGCGGCGGCACCGAGCCCAGGGCGCAGCCGCCTCACGGGGCGACAACAAGCGGCGCCGCCCCTGCCATTGGCTGCTCGCAAGGCGCGCCCGGACTGGCCGCCGGTGCTCCAGCGCTGACTGGATCCCGGCGCTGTGCCGGGAGTGAGGTCACTTCCACTGCGCTCCAAAGCTCCTCCTGACGGGATCAGCCAACCAACAGCCTTCCTTCCTTCCTTCCTTCCTTCCTTCCTTCCTTCCTTCCTTCCTTCCTTCCTTCCTTCCTTCCTTCCTTCCTTCCTTCCTTCCTTCCTTCCTTCCTTCCTTCCTTCCTTCCTTCCTTCCTTCCTTCCTTCCTTCCTTCCTTCCTTCCTTCCTTCCTTCCTTCCTTCCTTCCTTCCTTCCTTCCTTCCTTCCTTCCTTCCTTCCTTCCTTCCTTCCTTCTTCCTTCCTTCCTTCCTTCCTTCCTTCCTTCCTTCCTTCCTTCCTTCCTTCCTTCCTTCCTTCCTTCCTTCCTTCCTTCCTTCCTTCCTTCCTTCCTTCCTTCCTTCCTTCCTTCCTTCCTTCCTTCCTTCCTTCCTTCCTTCCTTCCTTCCTTCCTTCCTTCCTTCCTTCCTTCCTTCCTTCCTTCCTTCCTTCCTTCCTTCTTCCTCCTTCCTTCCTTCCTTCCTTCCTTCCTTCCTTCCTTCCTTCCTTCCTTCCTTCCTTCCTTCCTTCCTTCCTTCCTTCCTTCCTTCCTTCCTTCCTTCCTTCCTTCCTTCCTTCCTTCCTTCCTTCCTTCCTTCCTTCCTTCCTTCCTTCCTTCCTTCCTTCCTTCCCTCCTTCCCTCCTTCCCTCCTTCCTCCCTCCCTCCCTCCCTTCCTTCCCTCCCTCCCTTCCTTCCCTCCTTCCCTCCCTCCCTCCTTCCCTCCCTCCTTCCTCCCCATGATCTAGTCACTAATAATGCTGTGAGGCATGTTTTTGACTGACCTGCAGAGAGACCTATGTAGCCCTAAAGAAGTTGTAAAATAATACAGTTGAGATGCTGTTGCCAGTCCCTGTTATACTAAGAACATAAACACTGCCTCTGGCTGTGGTCTGTGCTTTGAAGAATCAGAAAGTGGGCTCTCACTTTTTCTATGTTCAGTGAATTAACAGAAATGCTCCCAGATAACCCTGCTTAGGCTTAGCAGGTAAATCCTTCCCTTTACTCCCTACTGAGTGCCAGCATACTTATTCTCAGAGGACACTTTTTTTTCCTGACATCTTGAGGAAACAGGCTTAAATGTGGCGTTCATGCTACACATATTTAATTCTATTTCATACATAGATCTCACTAAGTGCCATGGAATATAAATATAAATGTAGTATAAATTGGAAAAGCTACAGGTCCAGAAATAGCGTTAGAGAAGTAGTTTGATTTGTAGAAGGAGCCTCCTTTTTCATATATATCCCATTAAAGGACATCACTGAGAGGTCTAACTCAAATAATTTTGAACTAGTAAAACCCAATCTGCTTTTCATGGAGAGAATGTGACTGTAAGTTCCTACTTTGCCATATCCAAGGGTCACTCAGATTTGCATTTGTATCCAATATGACTTGGGTTCAGATTCTTTGTGGACATTTTACAGTTATTATCAGTTTCCTTGCAGCAGCAGAAAAAAATAACCTAAAATTGCACATAACCTATTTTTAAATTGCAAAATTGTCTTGATAGTACAAAATGCCCATACAGATGCTTGTATAACCAGCTTTCCCCTTTAAAAAGGTGAAGAATCAAGACACCTGCTAAGAGCAGCTCATTTTCTTAACTGTTATGTGGAACAACTTCATTACAAGACGTTTGCAATAGGCTTCCTACAGTTTCTGATGTCTCTTCCTCTTTACTCAGTTACAGCCAGCCTGTCAGAGTTCAAGGAGCTTCTGGATGATACTCTTAGTCCTATGGTTCACTTCTAGGTAATCCTGCAAGGAGGGGGGATTTGAACCTGAGCATCCTTATGGATCCCCTTCCAATTTGAGATACTCTATAATTCTATAATATTTAACGACACTGCTATGAGTGTGCTGTTCCCTGTTGTTGTTGGGATGTCTTGGATGCTTCTGGAAACTACGCCCTCCAGAGGACGCCAGACAGATCTGTTATTGGACAAATTTCAAATTATGAAATCAGAGAATCCTGGAATCATTTAAGTTGGAAAAGACACTTACAATCAAGTCTAACCATTACCTCAACACTATTAAGTCCACCACTAAACCATGTCCCTATGTGCCACAACTACACTTTTTAGAACACTTCTAAATGAGATGGTGACTCTACTGCTACCCTGGACAGCCTGTTCCAATGCTTGACTACTCTTTCAGTGAGGAAATTCTTCCTTTAGCCAATCCAAACCTCCCCTGGTGCTTGAGGGCATTTCCTCTCATCTTGTCACTTGTTACCTGGGAGAAGAGGCAGACACCTACCTCGCTACACACCCTCCTTTCAGGCAGTTGCAGAGAGTGACAAAGTCACCCCTGAGCCTCCTTTTCTCCAAGTTAAACACCCCCAGCTCCCTCAGCTGTTTCTCATAGGCCTTGTGCTCCAGACCCCACACCAGCTCCATTGCTCTTCTCTGGGCACATTCCAGCCCTTCAGTGTCCTTCCTGTAGTGAGTGGCTCAGAACTGGACACAGGACTCGAGGTGTGGCCTCACCAGTGCTGAGAACAGGGAAAGAATCCCTTCCCTGGTCCTGCTGGCCACACTATTGCTGATCCAGGCCAGGATGCCATTGGCCTTCTTGGCCCCCTGGGCACACACTGGATCATGTTCAGCTGCTGTCGGCCAGCACCTCCAGGTCCTTTTCCCCCAGGCATCTTTCCAACCACACTTCCCCAATCATGTAACGCTGCAAGGAGTTGTTGTGACTCAAGTGCAGAACACAGCACCTTGTTGAACTGCATACCATTGGCCTTGGCCCATTGATCCAGCCTGTCCAGATACCTCCGTGGTGCCTAGCCTCCTTTCTTAGTTTGTGGCTTTAATTTGTTTGTTTGCTTGATCTTTTCTTTTTATTTAACTATGTATATGGATGACAACAAAGAATGCCATGTCAAGGAACTGCTTGCACTTAAGGCAAACCTTTCACTTGCTTCACTGCTATTCTTATTTATTGAAATAGGATTTTAAGATGTTTAGTACTTGTCTCTTAACAAGACCAACAGCATACACTGCTAGAACAAAACTTGGTAGTTTGAGGGACAAGAGTAGTGTACCTCTTGATAAACACAAGGAGTAGTCCTCAAGGCACTGTAAAAAGGTGGGAGGAGACAAAAGAGAAAGAGATTAAATAGCACACTGGATTAGCTTTGAGGAGGAAATCTGGGACAATGATAGTTAATGACAGAATATTATGCAATAAGATGAGTCACAAATGCACATTTTATTAATGTGCCGAAAAGGAGCAGTGACAAATGAGACTGCATGATAGGCTGGGTGACTAGTTCTGTCTCTCCTTGTTTCATGGTTTCATGCACTGGACCCAATGCTATGCATGTGCTGTATCATTTTCTAAGTAAAAGTGAAACACATGGAGGTTGATGTGAAGCAGAAGACAATTTTGTGACACTGCTGGTACCTAGCAAAGACGAGATCTTTTTTATTATTTGGAAATATTTTCTGTATTTTCTCATTGTCTGATTCTGACTGTGATCTCCGTATGAACATGAGCAGTTAAGTAATTCGATTTCTCTGCTTTCAATAGACTATTTATAATGACATTAATTATGATTCATTATCTACTTTTTAAACATTATTTTGATAATACAAGGATACTTGCTTCAATAAATTCCTGTCGTAGGGATTTTCTGACCAGCTGAGATCCAGATGGAATTTCCCATCGAAGAGATGTTGAAGGAGACAAAGATGTTCTGCCCATTCTTATCTAAAATAACAGTGAGTAGGTTTTCAACACTTGCTCCTCCTGATGTTCTGTCATACACGAGTAATGAAGGCTCAAGAAATACACGTGATCCAAACACTCTGTATTTGTCTCAGCGTTTGCTCAGATTTTAAGATTTTGGTCCCCTCCTCTCAGCCTCCTTCTCTTCCCCGTCACTCTACAGGTGAGCAACCCGCTGTCCCTTGCCTGGGCTGTGCCAGCGGAGGGCACTCTAGCACTGCTTTTGCCAGATCAGACCTTAACTGGGGTTCCGGTTTAGAGCGTTTTTCGAGGGGGTAAAAAAAAACCAAAATGTTTGAAACCGGTTGAGTAATATTGTTTCATCCTGATGCTGCTGCTAGATTTCACAGCAATGTCTGCATTTTGCCTTTCTGCACATTTCAGAAATGGCCTACAGTGATTAAAGCCCACACTACATGTAAATATGTGAACAATCATTAACAATCATGTTCTGCTTGGTCTGCTGAAGTTTAGGTTGTCTTGTAGCTCTTTGCACATAACCACCCTTCTATGGGTCATAACTGTTGGCAAAGGCTGGCTTCATTCCTACCACCAGCGGGACCATTTGCTTTCTCTCTAGCTTCCTGTAGGGTAGAAAGGGAAATGGAAAAGGGAAAGGAAGCATTTTAACAGGCTGTAATAAGCTGTGCTGCATAAAATGCCTTGTTGGATAGTCACAAATACAACCTGTCTGCCATTAGGAAAGCCTTCTATTTAATTTTAATTTTAGACATTCAAAATCATGCATTATGTGAATTTACCAGAATATAGTGTAATAATTACTGTGTGAAAAGTAAGTCAGAAACACTGATGTTAGAAGTCATCATTTGATTTCTTGGGGAAGTTTGGAGCCAACTGCTGTGACAAGGCAAGTAGGCAGATTGCTGTGGTGTTTTTTCCTAATGTCTCAGAGTAATATCAGATAGGGTTAATCCTTATAATATAAATAATCCACTTTGAAATGGCTTTTACATTTGCATCTAGGATTGTTAGAGCTTCTCTTTGGACTTGCCTCACTATGTCTAGTTGCTCGAGTCAGTGCTGCTCAAATTAGAGAGGAAAACCCTGAGACCTGGCTTCTTGGAACATTATGACTGTTTGGTTTAGTCTAAATATCAAAGTCCCACAATAAACATCTCATTCATGAATTAAAGTTACCATATTTTAATGAAACCATTAAAGAATGAATGAATTAAATGCATCACAGATACACTCATTTCTACTAGTAGCAGAAATACTTACTAACTGGACCATTAACTCTGGACAGAAAGACAAGTTTTTGATAAATGTTGTATCATAAAATTTCAAATGGTTATGAACTGGACTTGCTTTACATCAAGAAACAGTTATCTGTATTTCTGGCAACAGAAAGGCATTGCACAATTTACTCTTTAAGCAAACAAGATATTAAGTAATTGTAGAAGCAGGAAACTTGCAGAGAAAGAATCCTCAGATAATATGTAGACAGTTTCTGATAAACACTACAACACTCTGCTGCTTATTCTTCTTTTACACCATAATTAAGAATATAGTGCTGAGAATGTGAATATTTTAGCAACCTCTGAAATCTGCACACTATTACAAACTGAAAATCCTATTATCTAATTTAGAAAAGTAATTTCTTATACATTTTCACTGAAGTCTTGATATGTTCTCTATCCTAAATGCCACAAAGTACCAGAGTACTCCTTTCAAGTTAGTAATGCATACCATAATCAAGCAGATCTGACAGACTGACCCCAGAACTGGCTAATCTGCATGAACTGCCATTCAGACTGCAAAGGTGATACAGTTCCCCCTCACCTATTTCTGACTTTCTGTGAGGTCAGTCACTGGATACCAAGGTTGAAAAGTTTGAGTGTTTGCTAGGGCCACACAGTCCAGTAACTGAAATGGATATGGCAATTCATATGTCTGCCTTTGATAACTTGGTAAAAAAAATGCTTCTCCTGGATTTGTTCCACAGGAAGATCCCATTTGATCTGCTATGAGTTACTTTCTTTGGGCTGAGGGGTAGTTTTTATTGATTACATGATACAGTACCTGGTCAGTAGACTGTGGTTATCTTTTTATGCAAACAAAACTTGCCATATATTCAATGACACCAAAATATAGATTGTTGTAGTATGTGAGACAGTAAACATCTCTCTAGCAGTTTATTGTGATCAAACAATTAGAAACATACCAAAACAGTTCATCTAACAATGTGACCCACCGTTTTTCTTCCCTATCGCATTCGTGGCTGAAGGTATCAGAAATATGAGAAGGCTATGCTTATTATACATGAACCATTTAACTGCTATTGAGGATGCCATAACCTACACAGTGAGATAAATCCCTGATGAACTAAGCACCCTTGAAGAAATCCCTCTAGAGAACTGCTGTATCTCCAGAGATGCTGTGGAAATTCTAGGTAAAAATAATAATAGTAGGTTTACAAGTTGAATATGTGTGTTTTGAAAATCAATACATAATTGTGTAATGGAAGGAACAAACATATTATTCTATGGTTCTAAGTACTTTGTTGTTCTAAACAATATATTACCAGATGGTTTAAATGACAGAATGGAGGATACACTTATAAAATTTCTGATGATACTGAGTCTGGAAGGCTCACAAGCCCTGTTGGAATACAAAACCACAAATCAAATTGGATGCATTTAAGAGGTGATTCAAAAACAGTAGGGAATTCATTACAGACAGATGTAAAGAGCTGTAGCTGGGAATGAGTCATCATTTTCATTAATACAAATGGGGATTTACCTATGTAAAAGATAAGAATTGAGGTTCTTCTGTGAAAGACTGGGAAAACTATGCTATTAAAAAGACATTTGCTGGTGAGTCCTGAAAAACAAGTCTGTGTCTAGCCTCACTATGATTATTAAGAAAGGTATAGAGAAGTCGAGAGAGAGCACTAAGAACAGCTAGAGGTTAATAAAATGTGACTTATGAGAAATAGTTTAGTTTTGTTTTGCTTGAGAGAGAAGTCTGTAAAAGAGCTTTCCCAGTGGGCATACAATCTCTCATATTTGAGAAATGCTTTTCACTACAACCACATGTTGACTCAGCAGCTTGAGGATTATTTGGATCTCCTTGTTGGCAAGTGAGACTGGAATGAGTATAGTATCATATCCTCTTCTGGAAGAAACAAGTCAAAAGAAATTAAGGGAGAGCTGACCTTTCATTAGCCTCAGACCCAGCAACCTGTAACACCCCTCGGTCTTTAAATGATTTCAAAGAGTGTTCACTTTATCTGTATGCTTTTTATGAGCTCATTTTTATTAGCTTTGACATTAACTATCTAGACTGGGGAAAGCTCTAAAGAAAAACGTAACAAAGTCTGTAACCTGATGGACAATAAGTAAGTGTTTTACCAGTGGGTTTTTTTCCAGTGGGATAGTATAGTTGTCTGACCTAGCAAAAGGAAACTTTTCCTACCAGCAGGACAATTCTAGTATAGTTACATCTCTGTAATTCGATACGGGAAAATTTATTGTCAAGACAGAAAATGCCAATTAAAACTTAGACCTATAAAATAACAACAGAATGATTAGAGCATATTAGTTCTACAAAAGAGGGTATTAATAGATGTAAAGAAGAGCTATTTTGTAGTTATTTGCCACAAACAAATTCTTACTCTACAGCAAAACAGCAGATAGCTTATTTCAAGTGACTTTAGCATTTCTAAAATACCACCATTTTGATTTGTAAAAAGAAGTCAACATTTATTGCTTTCTTTCACAGTAAACCACCTCATATTTAACATGTGGTAAGAGTTCACATGTGGATAGTATAACAAAGTTGCAGGTGTGCTCTCAAGTTCACTTTACAGGAAGACTGATACCATTTTAGGTCCTTGTGTGGACAAGCCAGAATGCAGTCTCCAGGCCCCTAAAGTCCACAAATATCCCAGGAGAGCACTGTGCATACAAGGCAGCTCCAAACACAGAGGAATAAAATAGAGGAGTCACTTGGCCACTTCTGTAAGAAGTGGTGGCCACCCAAAGACAGCACTCTTTGCTTCCAGTCTGCCACTGGAGTGAATGGGCAGGAGCACCTGTTAGAGCTGCTGTTTCACTTCTCTGGGCACTGTTAAATCATGGGTGCTTGTACATCATGAACCCATTCCTTCTGTGTTGGGTATCTCCTTATATGCACTTGTGCTCGTGGGTTCTGTTTTGTGCTGGACAGTGCTGCAAAGCCATTTCATTCCACTACTTTTGCCCTGCCAATGAAAAGAAATACAGCATTTTCCCTGTAGTTAGGTTCCTTCAAAGGCATGATCCCAATTCAGTAAAGAGCTGAATTCTGTAAAAATGTGTACATTTACCTGTATTGACAAAATCTGACATAGTATATTTTTTCCACAAGCAGAAATATCCTATATCAACTATATAAACCCAAAACTGAATAAAGCTGAATAAAACAGAAAAATTGTTTTAAAATTTCTAGGGTGCATCTGTGGAAACAGACATATGGATTTTTGTAGTAAATACTTATTTTTTATTTTGACATAGAACAGAGATCTCAACAGAACACAGTAAAGAAGATATTCTCATCAACATTTAAGAATTTCTGTCCTTTCAATTTCTTAGTTGCTTAGCAGAGCAACTTAGTGCTTCAAAGCTCCCTTTCAGAATTGGTCAAAATGTGAAGAATAACCAAGCTCTTGGTAATCCCTTCATCTCTCTTCTTTTGGCTTCTTTCCCTCCAACTTCCTCAGCAGACTATACTTCTTACCAAAGACTGTAGTTAATGTGGTTTACAGTAGAAACAGTAAAAAGTTAGAAAGACCATTTTAATTTTGTGTATTCTTTTGTTTACTCTTTATTGCTGCCGCCTAACCCTGCAGATCCAAGCAAATCTCTTGCCCTCCACAGCTTTGTTCTCTAAGAAAATACAAGTAGAAAAGCACACTCTGTTTTCTGGTGGATATTGAATTGCATCATTACTGAGTGTTCTTGTCTTGAGATATATAAATTCACTCTGACCGTTAAGACATATGATACAAAACCAAAAAGCTCTATTAGGCCTCATAATTAACGTACAAGGATGGGGACAGATATTTGAAACAATCAACTTATCTTCAAAGGACTTCATTTTCCATTTAAAGGCAGTTGCAAAGACTCCAATCTAGAAAGCTGCTGATAGAATGGAGTTAATGGCTATTGGTGACCCTGAAGAACAAAGTGTGCAGGGAGCCTTGTAAGAGCAAAATTGTGACAGATGGTGGTAAAAGTTCAGTTCTGGAGCTTGAATGGAGATGGATGATCTTTTTTGTTTTTTGGGTTTTTTTTTTGAGGATGATTGCAATTAAGGGACCCTAGGAAGAAACTTAGGGAGCAAACCAGAAGCTCTGACATAATGCTTAGAAATTAGAATGAATAAGAAACATTTACTTTGTACTCCAGGTGCCTGTGCAGTTTTGTTGCTAGTTGGCATCTCAGACATAATAAGACCAAGCTGGAAATGTGAGCTATGGAGCAGCCAAATTTTGGTGCGACTGAGAAAGAAAATAAAAGCCAGATGAGGGCTTATGACTAATGCTATGCCAAAAGCCAAAGGACTATGTGAGCACTGAGGCAATCTACTCCATAGAGCTAAAAATGGGTATGTAAAGTTCTTTGGTAGAGAAAAGGAAAGAAGTTAACTGAAAAATATGCCCATGAAGTTGCAAAAATGAGCAAATTATGTTGTTCAGATAGCTGGGGACAAATCTATACAATTTTGATTTGACAGTGTTATCAAATTGAACTGCTGATTTCACTTGTTTTTAGCCTCTTGTGCCATTCAGCCCTATTGTCCCAGTCTGAAGACCTTCTGTATGCTATATAAAAATTGACAAAACCATGCATGACTTAATTATTGTAATTAAAGGACTATTCTCTTCTTCCTAATATGTTGTGTTGTCTTTTATCCCAGAGTGTCATGTTTCCAGAGGAGCACATTGCAATGGCAGCCTTTTGCCTCCCTTTGTGCTGATGCATGTAAATACTACAGTGCATAGCAACAGAATATCAGGCACTGCAAATGTGGGATATTATATTGTATAGAGAACTAGAATATGTTTCATGTCTTGCGAGATCAAAGACAAGTGCCATTAACTCTAGTCTTTGGAGGAATCCTTTACTTACAATAAGTAGTGGCAAAGTCTTTCTTAGGACTATTGAGTGTGGTGGGAAAAGCAAGCAGCTGAAGAGCAGTGCTTTAACCACTTTCAAAAATGGGTAAGTGACTCTTTGGAAGACTGTTCTAAAAAGCAATCAATTGCAGCCTGTGGATGGTCTCAATCCTATCAGAAGAAAGACATAATAAGACCAGATCCCAGTTGTTCCATGGTGGAATCAGTGAATAAGCTTACATTACATAAACCAGCACATTTCAGTGGTTCTCTAAAATACTTTCCAAGTGAAAAATTAAACAGCAGTGTCCTCCCCTCCATCCTATAAAGCAAAGGAACCTGAGAAATATACAGCTGATTTTTCATATTTTCTCAGTTGCTTTACCCAGTTTTCCTCCACAGTATCTTTGACCACATTCTTTTGTATATGCTTGTACTAAGCACAGTAGTGCTGCCTGTGAACATGAACAATTTTAGGTTTGTTTTTACAGTCTATCCCCTTCCTTCCTAAAGATCTGATGATTAACAAGCTGATTTATAACATATTCAACACTTATGGATAAAAAGATGCTGATGAGATACTTAAAATGTCAAAACACAGACATATAGAGAGCAGGAAACTGCACCCTACAGAAGAACATTGTTTGTTGCTACAATACAGTATAGTGTGCTACAATACAGTATGCTTTCAATGATTTATGAACGATCATTTAATCTGCCTTCTCAGTCCTCTGGACCTGAATTAGCCTCTTGATAGCTCTGATTAACTTGGCCCCCTTCAGTCATATAATGCTGGTTTTGCTTGTAGATAAGCAGCTTTTGGTTCGTTGTATTTGGACAGTTTCCCACAAGTGGTATAAATGTGTCCTTAATGCTTCTTACAAGTTTGTTAATAAGATTAGAAGGATGACTGTAATATTTGTTGATTACTATCCAGAATACTGCTAATCCATTAGTGGTGAGGAAAGGGAAGTACACTGCATGGATTTGAATGTAAATCTCAAACAGTAGCACTTGTTAACTTTCAGCAGCTTATGTATTTTATTGTGCTCATTGCTAATTAAAATTCTTACACAGAAAGCTTGCTTCACCCCAGGCTTGACCTGCCTCATATGATGCACTGAGGTGGCAGGTTCCTTCAATTAGGGTGGTTTGGGCATGTGACAAGTATTCTCTGTTCACCTTCCTTGTTGTGAGTCTCTAATAACCAGCTAGCACGCAAGAAGTGTATTAGCGTCCTTACAGTGTTAGTTTTCCTGTATGAAAACATATTGGGATTCAATGGGAAGGAAATAAGGTTGGGACTATTTCTAACCATAGAAATGCCTTCACATCTGCCAAGTGATCCTTGAAATTTATTCCTCTGCACTTGTTTTCCTTTTCTTCTTTAAGTTTACTCCTTTCTCCTGCCTCTCCTTTTTTTCCCCTGTGAATCTTCCCTGGCATCCTTTTTTTTTTTTTAATGAAGAGATTTTTAACAAAATATATTTAACTAGAGTTTGATGGGGATGTTGGAATGGTCAGATTACTTTTGGCAATTGCCCGAATTCTTTCAAGACTGGGACCTGAAAAATTAGCTTGAGATTTGGATCAACAAGTACCACCTTCCAAAAGACAAAAAATTAATGCTAGTAATAGGTTTGTTAGTATTAAAACTCACTTTTTTTCTCCAAATTATAACAATATAATAGGGAAAACAGCAAAAAAACCCCAAAAAACAACTTGTTCCTCTTCAAGCTTGTGAATATCCCAGTATCCAGAGAGAGATTGCATTGATTTGGAGACACTTGCAGAAAGCTAGCTACTCCTAGTCCTTCTTCAAGGCACACAGAGGCCTCAGAAGCTTTACTCACATTCCCTTAGATTCGCTACTCAAAATTACCCCAGACTAGTTCCAACAGAAGGTTTGAAGGTACAAATGGGGACCAACATGGCTCCCTGCTGTCAGTAGCAATGGTGCCTTATTGGGAAATTCTAGAATTTCATGCACTGAAGGTGAGAAGGTATGGCAGCTCACACATAAGCCTCAAAAAGGCCTAAACAATCCCCATTCTGAGCTACATATTAAAAGATGAGAGTGAACTTGCATGACTGGTGGAAGCAAACCTTTTCCCGTCCCTAAGAAGTAATGGCGACTAGGAGATTTCTTCCTCAGGCTCTTGCACAAAACCAGTATTTCATTAAAGCCACAGCCTGGAAGATGAGTAAGTATGCCAACATACCCCAACAGTCAGGGTGGCAATAGCCAATTCATGAGTAAATATCTTCCCTAACCCTGAGGCAGATTGCTAACAGCAGGAATCACCTGGGCCAGCACTCGCGGGCAGTTACACAGAGCTCTGATCTGCTGATGTCAATGGGAGTTTCTCTGGGATCTCCACTAGAGCCTGGGCTTCGCTGCTTCCTTGCCTTCCCTGATTCTTGATCATGCACAACCTCATGTTTTACAGTATACTTTCTGTTCCTGGCCACAGAACTGCCCTTAACTGTTGCACTCCTTTTACAGACCACAAGAACATAAGAATAACCTCTGTGAATCTTCACCAAAGATGCAATAAAAATTTCAGAATGAAGATAATTGAATTACGGAGCATCTGCTCTATATAATGTGAACAATCAATGACTCTATTGCTGCTAGTTTAGAAATCAGCAATCACTCCTCACTACTCACTCAATTTCAAGCAAGAAACTTCTTGTTTATGTCAAGCTGATGCAAGAGCAATATGTTTTTTCATTAAACCTTGCACTGAGTTTCCATTTTTAAGCCTCATTTGCTTCCTGAAAAAAAAGTAAATAAAACCACAACAAAATTCCAATCTACACTTTTGACATAGAGGAAAACCAGATATGTTCTTTAAAGTATGAAGTGGTCTTCAGACACTGTCAACTATAAGAGCAGGTTTGCTACCCAAAACTCTAAAATAAAGATGGAAGAATAAATTGAATGTAAACCATCCTATCCTCTGCCTTAAAGACAACACAGAATATTTCCTATACAGACTTGATTAGTAAAAGTTTTGTGAGAGATGAAAACAGCTAATTATTTGAATTGTGCTTGAGCCAACACAGTTTTATTTACCAAGGGCTACGAGAAAACACTACTTATATTATTAGCTTGTGTATTTCTATTTTATTTTAGTTTTGGAGCTTCAATAAAATATATAAAACAAAACCAGGTACTGAATCAAGTTTTTTTCAATATACAGCATACTCTGGAACTTTTCTGATACTGGAATGCATATGAGCTAGTTTAGAAAATGATCAGATTTAGTGCTTCAAATAAATGATGGGTCAGTCTATTATATTTATTAGCAACCACTGGGTGTCACTGTGTCTCTAAAAATACAGCTAAAATGGGCTTAATACTATATTAAGAAAATAAATCAGTTGCATATAATGCAACCATTATTGGTGGCTTTTTATGGAACTGTCAGGTTGCTTATTCTCCCGTGTATATGAAACTCTTAAAAAACCCCAAAGTAATGAACAGGTAATTACAAGAAAACTACCAGTCAAGTAGGAGATTGCTGTAGGAAAAGATACTCTCCTCTTTCTACTATCTATAGCTGTGACTGCTGGCATCAGCATGGATGCAGTTCATTTTATATTTCTTTCTCTGCAACACATTGGCTACAAAATAAACTACCAAACATTTTCCCTAACCTCTGCAAATATTGTATTATTAAAGCCTCATACCTTACTGCACTTAGAGGTTGTTCTCCTTTAAAAGATTTTTAGTAGCTATAAATATTACTCTTAGCATGGAATTCATCCCATAAACAACTTGTTCTCCAGAAGGAAGTTCTTTTTTCAGTGAATATTTTAAGAAAGATTGATTATGGCGCACAACAGGTTTGGAAAACTCTGATTTTCCAACCCTCTCTTTTCCCAACAGCTTTCAGTCTGACAGAGAAAGCAAAGCCCAGGATGACTTTCAGGCTTTGGACAGACCACTGTACATTTTACTCCCCACAAATACTTCTCCAGCTATTTAGGTTTCACAAGACAGAGTATTGCTGTCGGTGAAGGTTTCCATGCCCTGCTTGCAGGAACAGCAAAGCGAACCTCACCAGCAGCGTCCCAGCCTGGAGCTGAGCTGTGCTGAGCTCCTGCCAGCAAGGCCTGATGGGTCACTGCAGGACTGACAGTGGGAAGAGCAGTGGTAGAAAGAGGTGCTTCTGTCAGAGGAAGGAACCAGGACACTTTAAAGTCCTCACTGGAGAGTCCAAGCATGTGAGTGGACTCTCAGAGCCTTTTTCCATAAGATTCTGCCATGAATAACTCATGACCAGCATATAGGCAAAGCTCATATCGAAGAAATATGTGGTGATACTCTCTTGGCATCTGTGGAGACTGGCATATGACTGCATCCAAGATCCAACATTTCTTTAGTCTTGCTCCTACGGTTATCACAGATCAAGGACAGAAAGTGCCAGTGAAGTGGTTTTTTATCTTTAGGGTCAAATTCATGTGATACATATTTAGACACTCTCTGAAGCATTTACACAAGAGACAGGCAGCTGTAGGTATCAATGACAATATTCTGATTGATCAGTCTCAGCAAGGGAGGCACAAAGGTCAGTGCCCTTATGAAAATAGGAGAGAGAAGTATTGACTTAGTCTGAGTCATGCATATTTTGTCTTCTGAATTCTGAATATGCATTAGAAACATTCTCTGGTGAAGAACTGAAGCAACTATACACTTAGCTCTACCTCTGTGCATCTGCTGATGCCCAAGCAGTTGCAAGGATTGGGGCCTTGTAGTTGCAACCAGAATTCCCTAAAACTTAGGCTTTTGTACTCCTAAACATGGAATATTTCCCCTCTGATCTGGTGTGGAAACTACAGGCATTGTCATCTCCTTGCCAGATTTCTTCTGTCTTCTTGCTTTGCTTTTGGTTTTGTTTTCTGTTTTCAAAAGCTGAGGAAGCTGACAGTTCCTGGGGGCTCCCCAGCAGGTTTGCTGCTGCTGCCCTGCAGCCTGGCACAGCATTCTGCTCTGTGGCAGGGAGCCCAGGACACTCGAAAGCTCCCACCTGTGTCCTGCCTTCCCAGCTCCTAGCCCCAGCTCACGGAGCCAAAAACCTGCCGTGTCTACATGTGGCACCCAGTCCTCTGCCGAGGAGAGGGAAGTCTTGTGACACCCAGCAGGAACTGAGGCTCCCAGAGCTCCTGTGCTGTGTTACAGCCTGGGAAGTCAGCAAGAAGGGAACCTGCCAGCTGCACGGGAAGGGGACTTGAAACTTGGAGACCTCTAACCATCAGCCAGCCTGAAGACCTGTGCCTTACATGTTCTGTTAGCACAGAATAAATCTATGTGGGAGCCACCAACAGTCTGAGATTAGCCCAACCCCTGAAAAAAATTTAATTTGATCTCTCAAATCCCAAATCAGTTCTGTAACTGAGGAAGCAATATTTATGAACTGGTCTCTGAAGCTGTTCCTCCCAAGCTCATAAAGGCAATGACATCCTCTTCCCTGCACCAGGCAGAGCCAGGTGGTGTTTGGTCCTTTCCCTTTCCTGTAAAGGTTTTGTAGAGGTGGAAATGAGAGGAGAAGTCCTGTTGCTACCAGGATGGAGCCTGTGGTACTGGATCATTTCTGCCTGGTCTTCATCTGTCCTGAGGGCTGAGCAGTGGACCTTGCTCTCTGCAGAAGCTGTCATCAGGTGCTGTAGCCCAGATGCAGGGCTGTGAAGACAGCAAGCAATTAGAGGGATTTCTTCAGAATATTGTCAAGTAGTCTCTTCTGCAAACCACCCTTCTGTTCACAAACTGTAAACTTTGTGTCTTCAACTCCTTCCAAATCAATTCATTTAAAGCTTTGCCAGAGCTGGCCAGAGCTTTAGACCTTTGAAACACAAACTCCTGAACCACCCTCTCGACATGAATTTTCAGAAAACTAGGTCAGTTTTAAAAGGAAATACAATGGTGATTTGGAAGAAGTTTGTTGAAATCAAACTATTTCCAAAGAATATGTTAGTTTTGACAGGTCAGGATTTTCCAGTGTCATGAAATTTTGTTCTCAAATTCCTGAACAGCTCCAGTCAGATCTTTGTTCTGGTTCAGTGACAGCAATGAGATCATCATCCAGTCATGATGGACAGCAAATCCAGTTCTGCTGAAGTTCCTTTCTCAAGCTGTACAATTCTACTTTGTGAAGGGTCTCACCAGTACTTTAAAGTGCAGTTTGCATTTCAAATTTCCTTTTCTTGAAGGGAAAATCACAGGATGTTGAGAAAGATGAACACCAAAGGCATATGTTTATAATGAGATCATTCATTCAAATGCAAACAACTGCAAGTGTTGATGACGTTTTTGGAAAGGATGGTTAAAGTGACTACTTCAAGCCAAACGAGAAGAAATCAGGGTATCTACACACTGCCTCCTCCATTCTGCAAATATAGAAGCAACATCTGTGGATGCATGTCTCTTGGTTGAAGGCAAATAGGGACTGAAAGGTAGGAAATGACAGACCTAATAGGAACTTGCTGACATTTAACTCATGTGCTGTGATTAACCTGACATGCCCAAATACCCAGCAGTCAGAGACACTTGTGACAGAGCTAAGAGGGACCTTCACCAGGAGCATCTCTCTTCAAATATTTCGAATCACTTTGTACAGGTTTACATCTGAGGTATTACTTAATTTACCATCTTACACATGCTTTTATCAGCTACTTTTATTTTCTATCCTACTGCTCCAACTCTTAACAATGTGACACAGATTATGTCCATTTTCTTACCCCTGGTTCCTTTATTTCATAAACTAATGCTAAAGTGTCCTCTGATTTTATTTTATTTCCTTGACTTTTTTTTTTTTGTTTATGTAACTATTTTGAATTGTGGTACCAGACAGATATGATTTGAACACTGCAGTCCTTAGTGCTAAGATCACCAAGAGCATGCATGCAGAAATTCTCAGATTATGTTGGTTTGCACCAAATTGTGTCAGAATTATATTGAAGTGCTCCCTGTTCTGAAATGTCTGTGGGTAGTATTGTTGAATCAGTAAGATTCATCAATAATTTTTAATCCTTTACATTTCAAGTGACTGACAAAATTAGATTTGAAGACCATGATCCAAATTGGCCTTGGAAGTGCTTAGTTCAAGATAAAGCAAAATGTAATGGGACTTGATTCTCAGGGCTATCTATGATTTACCTCCTTGCTAAGGAAATAAGAAGTTGACCAGAGGGGAAGACAAAAAGCATTCTGGAAGTATTAAAACAGGAATTTGGTACCATCAAACTTCTCCTGGTTATTGTCTAGATTTGTCTTCATACCGAGATCTGGTGCAAGCTAGCAGAAATGCAGATGCAGCCCCAAAACTTTTCCGTCTACTTTTAAGCAACGTTAAACACAGTGATGGCGGTAGAAGTCCACTATGTGCCAAGGAAACTTGCTAAAACATGCATGCTTTCAATCACTAGAGACAAAAAATAAATAGAGGAGCAAACACCTAGACTTGGGACTTCAGGTGGGTCAATTTTAGACTTCTTACATTTACTGACTTTATAGGGAACTTCACTGAGCTGTGGACAGATGTGGTTACCTTGCACCATTTGTAAGGTACTGTAATGAAACAGCTACTGATGGATCAGGCACTTCCAGGCCCACCCTTCAATCACAACTGAAGGAAGCAGCTCAGAATGAGATTTCTCTTTCTCTGGTTTTCTGTACACAGACATAAGATTTTTTTTCTGAGCTTCCCAGTTACACTTGGTTCTGTCTGCCAAATTCTATGATAGAAAGATTTGCCACAAACTTCTTTACAGGTCACTTAGGACCCTCTAAAGTACATAGCATGTGGGCAGCTTATTGCTTAAGTTTTATGTGACTCATGCAAATAAAACTGAATAATAACAATATGTCTTGAACTCAATAAACCTGGAGGACTTTTAGACACAGTTAAAATGGCGCCCAGGCCAGAAGCATTATTAAACTGATTCATCACAGGACTATTTTAGCCTGAGAAGCTTGCAGCTGGTTTATGTCAAGGTTACTGTGGCTGCAACATCCTGATGAAACCAATTCAAACCTCCCTTATTCATTTTTCTACTGTGTTATAGCTGTCATCAGTGTATGGACCCAGAGTTAACCTCAAGGATATCTTTGAAAAATAAAGGTAAACTTGAGTTTATAGATTTTGGTTAAACAGATAAAAACCCCTGTAAAATATCTAGATTTTCAGCTCAATGTAAATTCAGAGGATTGCCATAGAAACAAATGTCTATTTTTCATTTTGTAAGAAACGAGTGAATTAAAGCAGTGAGTTAAATAATTTAGAAGATGAGTATGAATGGCTGCTTAACTCTCAAGCAGCAAGGTTCTCTATTTATAGCATAGTTCCCTTTTTTTTTTTTCCTCCTTCTATCTATATGCATTTTAATAATTTATTTCTTCACTAATAAAGTATTCAGTGAGGTCAGTATGCCCTGCTCTGCAACAACCCATCAGAAATGTGAGTTTGGAAGGCTTGCTTCTGAGGTCAAATGAAGAGGGTGCGCATGGAGAAGATGATGAGTCTGAGGGCAGAGGCAGTGATGCTAACACAATGGCATGTATGGACAGTTCTGAGACTGATTTGTCAAATGTGGTGTGATGGCACCACTGCACCACTGACAGTTTCATTCCAGAGTCTAAGATGATGCTACATAATTATCCTTCTGCCTAGAAATAAAAGGGCAAGTTGAATGCTGATCCAGTTAAATGGTTCCAGGAAGGGAATATCTCACTGGAAGAAAGGGCAGTGGCAATGCAGAGGATCCCATTTAAACAAGGCAATGCAGAATATCAAAGGTTCAGAAAGATGGCAGGACTTCTACCACACAGACTTCAGATACATCAGCACATTCTACCTTAAGCCCAAAGCAGTCAATTGACATGATTTAATATCAGGTTAATGGAAGATATTTGAAGCAAGATACCAGGCTTTCAAATATCTGAGGCTACATTGCGAAGGGAAAAATGGAAAATAATATAAAAATTGGCAGGTTAAATATAAATGCATATGAAGGCAGGTTGGAAAAGAGTTTGAGGAACAACTTGAAAAAGATGCAAAATGCCGTATAGGCTCTTTTTCAAATAGATGAGGAATAAAAAGCCTGAAAAGAAATTTTGCAGGGCAATTGATGGCCAAGCATAAAAGGGAGTATTCAGAGAACATAAGGTCAGAGCAGAAACACTAAAAAAAATTTTGTAGTTGTGTTTACTTTGGAGACTTTGGGTATATTTCTTCATCAGACTCCTTCTTCCTAGTGGATGAATCTGAGGCTGTGTGTGTCATGAACTGAATTGTCAGTGGAAGTGGACTATCAACAAAGTGAATAGTAACAAATCTCTGTACCCAGATGTAGCTCAGAACCGAGTTGTAAAGGATCTCAAGCCTGAAACAGTTGAACTATTAACTGCTACATGTAACATCTTGTTTACAACCATGTCAATACCAGCTGAAATTAATTTATTGAATTTTTTGGAAATTAATTTCTTGAATTTGTCAGAAATAAGAATTCAAAATCATTGAAAACACTATCTAAACAGGTAAGAACAGAGGTAGAGAATGTAATCACTGAGCTAGAAAAGAGGTTAAACAGTGAAGTGGCAAAGTTTGCTGATGATACTGTATCATTCAAGGTAATCAAAATGAAAGCTGACAGTGAAGATTTGTTGATTTCTATGATGTTAAGGCAGTAATAGAACAAGAAATGAAACTGAATGCATGAATGTAAAGTAATGTCTGTGGGAGAAACAATCCTATATACATGTCAGATTCAGAAATAGTTTGTCATTCATGAGAGAGGTTTTGAAAGGTATCCTTACTAATGAATAATTAAGCTGCTAAAATGCTGGGAATTATTTGGAAAAGAGTATGGCATGAATCCACAGTGGACCCAGAACTTGAACTTCCAGTGCCATCATCTCAGAAAGCTTATATAGTAAGCAGAAGACTGTTGAAGCCAGAAAATGGCTTTCATGAGAGCAACAGCACATAGCCCAGAAAGCAACAGAGAAATGCTGTGGTAGACTTCTGTAAGCAGAGTAGCAAAGAAAAAACAAATAGGAATAGGAATATTGTCCATTGCCTTTTCTAATATAAGAACTATGGATATAAAATAGACCTAGCAGGTGACAGATTCAAAACAGAACAGAGGCACTTCACATAATGCATCCCAAGTCCTTAAAATTCCTGAGCTGTGTAAGCACCAGTGAAGCATCATTAGGTACCTTCCCTATTCTTATACTTGGATGCTTCCAAATATAAGAATAGGGACTCTCATAAGACCTGGACTCTTAGCAGTAGGATGCTATTCTCATGTCCCAGGAGAAGGTTATTATCATTCCACAACACAAATTAATTTCATTCCTCTCCTTTCCATTTTGTGAGTTTATTTGCTAAAGACTCTTATCATGTCAGCAAAATATACAAGGACCTGGAATTAAACCACTGTGGCAAGAGCTTCCCAAGAAAACTGGGGATAAGTAGATAAGTTTAGTTTCTGTTGAACTTCAAGCAGAAGTCCTTTTGGTAAACACATATCTCCATAGAGAAAACATCCCTTTTAAGGGAGAACAGTATTAGATTACATGGTATGTGACACCATTTTTCCGCATTCCAGTATAACATTCACACAAGCTCTTCCTCCCAGATGTGACATTTCGCCTGACACTTACTGCATGTCATGCACTGCCCTGAAGGCAGTAGGTGAAAGTGACATGGCATTTAAAGTAAATGTTCCCGCCAGTGTTGTCATGATCTGCAATCATGGAAATCACTACCGTTTATTTACAGTGGCTTGGTTAAAGATCCGTACCCAGCCCAAGGGCACAAAGCAGTGACCTAAAGTCTTAAATAGAACTCAACTTGAAATAAGATAAAACAAAGGAAATATGCCACAGTGATAATATTTGAAAGATCTGCTGAGTGGCAAAATAAACACTGCCTCTATTTATTTGGCTATCATACTATGGAGAACATGAAACAATTTGTCATGTTGGAATGGTGATACTTACGAGCATCTTCGGGATAACTTAAATTACATACATGAAAACTTAGTGGAAAGACACAAGATCAAACCCATCCCTTCTTTAACTTAATGTTACAGTCAACATTGAGTAAATAATAATTTCCCCTTCTTTTTCCCAGCAGTCATCAGTCTTACTTATCTCAGAAATTCCAGCTAATCTTAATTTTGATTTAATATCTGAAATAAAATCTTGTAATGTGCACTAAGAAAGCATTTTGTTATTATTTGCATATTTTTGAAAGGAATTTAGAAATAATATGGATTGTTTTAAAGCACTGCATTTTAAAGCATACATGATGTTCTACAAGGGTAGCTGGGAGACAGGATTTGTGGATTACAGCAATTTCCCTCTGCAGATGTGATAAATAGTCTTAGGAACCACATACAACTGTCCCCATGGTACATTCCATATGGAGGTTTGGAGGGCAGAGCACACCTGCAGTGCTGTGCACCAGCTGCATCCCTGCAGCTCAGAGAGCAGCCAAGGGCTGTCCCTGTTGGCCTGATGGAAGAGCAGTACCTGCCAGGCAGAGCAAAGAGCTCATGGGGATGTGGGCTTGACCTGGCACTCAGAGGCAGGATATTCCCTGACTCTCTCCCTTAGTATGTGCCTAATCCCATTGCCAAGTCAGGCCTCACACTCATACAAGGAAAAGGAGCAAGTCTGTGTTCAAATACGGCCCAATGGACAGCATGGGCCATATTTGAACACATATTTGAATTTGGTTAAAGCATCTTTTTCTGCATACCAGAAAGAGTGCAATGAACAGTGCACTTTTACTGATTCAAGAGAACTGGCACTAGAACCCATAATTCTGGGGGATTTTCTATCTAGTCCTCCTTCTGGGTCATACTTCTGACTGCCCAGTAGATGGGCGTGAAGATACTGACTCTTCTGCACAAGATTGTAAGAAGCAGCCTAACAACTTGCTGCTCCTAACACTACCTATTCAGGTACACAACATCAAACCAGAATTACAAGCCTGTTCTTTTATTTTGTGTATCATTGTGCTGCCTTTACCACAGGCTTCCACATTTTCAGCAAATAAGGTAGGAGTGCTCCAGACACTCTCAGTCATGACAAGGCTACCTCATTTGCCATGTACACCACTGAACATTGAATAGAAATGTTGTGGACAAAGCTGCAGAAAAAATTCTCAGAGATTCAGTGCAGTGCTTAGCAGCAATGAAAAAACAAATCCACAGTATATAAATAGAAATACTGCCTATAATCTGGCAGAAATAATTTTAGAATTATTTAAAGTGGACAGAAGTATGCAAAGATGAAAAATGCACAGAGATGAATATTCAGGGACTAGTATGAGGAGAAAAAGCAACTGGAGTAGTGTCTGAGTACATTTTCTGGGGTTACAGAGAGGGTAGCAGAGCAAATGGCCTGGTTCTCAGGGAGCTGCATGAGGACTTCCAAAGGGACTCCATTTTATATCCGTGAGCAAAAGTAAGAAAATGATCCAGAAACAAAGGACAATCTACTTAACACTGAAATTGTTAACTCCTAAGCCATCAACACTTCCCATAAATTCAGTGGCCTGTTGATGAAGCTCTTACATATCCAGAGCAGGGCAAATAAAAAGGAATGACCATTCTGAAAGGTGGCTTAATTATCTGTTTGGAGGATTTAAAGAAATGAAGAGGGAACAGGAATAAACCCAGGGCAATGACACTGCTGAATGTCTTGTCTTTTTTACATAGGCTTCTCATTAGAACCAAATCTCTGGTCTGGAACAGTAGGACTCAGCAGGATAAATGTACTGTAAGAAACACATTTTCATCCAACAGTTCAAAAGCCTCATTAAAAATGGTAAAGCTTAATCTGTCCGCTGTGGACTGTAGCAGCAGACAGCATGGGTGGGGCCTCAGTGCAAGTCTTGGCTGCCTGTTTTTTTAGGGAGCTTGAATAAAGATATTTATTCTTGGAAGAAAATAGGTCAATTATTTTCTATGGCAACTGGAAAATAAACACACGAACTGCCAGCAAAACATCTATCCCCTGGTTTGGTTTGGACTTTTTTTTTAAAGACTGAGTACAAGGTTACTTTGTAATATTCATTGCTAAACTATTTATTCAGCTAAATTCCATGTTGGCTTTTTACAGCCTTGCAGAGCAATCCACATTGCTGCGAGCTAATGGGATGAGCCCCAAGAACTGTGGTGGAATCTGAGCTTCAGCCTGAGCCCAAGCCTAAGCCAGACCCAGGCCACTGCTGAAAGTGAGTGGGGAGGAATTTCACCTGGGTGCTCATGCAGTAGGAAATGTGAATCATGAGCACTGTCTCACTTCTAGTAGGATTTTTGTGTGCATCATTTGTATACAACCTAAATTTACATCTTAAAAGATGTCAGCAGTACTGGGTTGTTGAGGTCAGAAGGAAGGTACATACTTATTTACTTCCCTTGTCTCTGCAGAAACCAGCAGTACTTGCTTTCAGCAGAGAAGCCACCCTGCAGCTCATGAATGAACTTCTCTTAATCTGGAGCCATCTTGTTTTCTGTAGATAGGTTATTCTTTCAAAAAGTCAGAGAGTATCCTCAGGAGGCAGAAAGAAGCCTCCTAGCTCCTTTCAAAAGTAAGCTGGCTGACTTCCCCAGCATCTTTTCTCTCTTCACCACAAGCAAGCCTTAGCCCCTCTCAGACTATTTTGGACTTTCAGTTGTGCATCTCCCTGTCAGCCTCTCTCCTCTCTGTTGTTGGTGGGTGATGTGCCATGCAGTGACTGTGAGAAAAGACAAGTAACATAGACCACGAAATCTGCACCTGTCAGCTGAGTCTCAAATCTTGTTTATTATATAAACCTGAAGTTACCTAAAGGATCTGAGTTGCAGGATTCACTTCAAAATTACAGTCAATTGATGAAGCTTTACAGGAGTAGAACTATCATGGGAAGCCAGCCTATCTTCTTCCTGGGAGAACTCAGAGTTTTCTGAGTTATTTCAAAACAAAAGGATTGAAATGGCAGACTGCAATTGAAGTCTGGTTTTGTAAAATACTCATATATTTAAATACCATGAAAAAGGGGCAGCAGTAGTGAGTTAATAGGCACAGCACTGAAACATAAAAATATGAAAATTCTTAAAAATATCTTCCCATTCCTCAGGAGCAGAGAAGAAAGCTTGCTACAGCTACTAGCAGCATGTTTTCATCTAAGCAGCTGTTAGATCAGGATCTCTTTATATCTGCCAGTTGGGAAGAAAAATTAGTAATGGATTCAATCACGGATCTTCCATGCAACTTGCTTTACAGGAATGCACAAATCCCACTTTGCAGAAAAAAATTAAACAACCTATGACAGCTTCTTCACTCACCCCTTCAAGACTCTTTCTGCCAGAACCTTAATCCAAGAGTCACCTCTCCAGGCTTCCCCCAAGCCTACACAGCAGCTCTGTTCAGAGAGTTGAGGCTGCTTTTTCTCTCTCTTCCAGTGTGTGGTCTCACTCCTTGGATCCTGGAGCCATATCACACACACAGGCATGCACATACACACACTCACATGCACTCACACATACTTTTCCTAGAACATCATGCAGTCAAAGTATCTCTGCTCAGAGCATTCAAATTCCTGAGCAGCTTTGTCTTGCCTTTATTTTGTGTTGAGTATCTGAGAATGCAAGAGTCCCAGGGACAGAAAAAGAACGAGAAAATTCCAGCCTTGATCAGGGAACTGTAGTAATAGGCATCCTCAGTCCTTAAAGTGGGAAGATATGGGTTCTAGTGCCAGTTCTCTTGAATTATTTTTCTCTCATCCAACAAAGGTGTACTGTTCATTGCACTTTCTGGGGTGCAGAAAAGATTTGTCTCTTTTTCATCTGAGTGTTTTAACCAAGAGGGCAGAATCAACACCTCTCCTTTCTTGCTCCAAGTGACAGGGCACTGTTTCTCCCCAAGTTCTATCATGGCCCAGCAGCTCAGCCCACTCCTTAGAAACTGAATGTGTGGCGTAGCAGACATCCTTTGAGCATATTTTTCAGAGAAGGTCTGTGAAGGGTCATAGGTAAAGAGGCATGAAGAGCTAGGTAACAACACCTACACTCCCAGATGAGGTTGTTTCTGAATATGAATGGTGTCTGCTTTTAGGTATCTAACTAACTTCTGATCTCTAAGTACTTTTAAGATTAAATATTTTGAGGTAGTAGATTTTCTGGACCTCATTCTTGAAACTCCTGCCTATATATAGCCTAGCTAAAGTTTAGACAGTTTGTATAATGCCTTCAGTTCTGATAGTCCTTTTCAGTCAAAATAGAGCTGTTTACCTCAGTGACATTATTCATAATTTCTTCCCTTGCAAGTGAATTAGCATAGGTCCCAGAAATTGTGAGCCACTGGAGCATAACTTTAATAGGCTCTTACTCTTGAATAATTTTAATAAGCAAAGATGCTAAAGAGTACTTAGGTTTGAAGAGCAAGACTGTTTTCATAGTTTCTCTCCACTGTAAATACCACATGAACTTCTATTGGTACAATACACCTCTGTTAAAACAAACAAGGCATGAAAATTTTCTTAAACATCTCCTTTACTGACAAATTCTTGGGAAAAGGAATATTGTTAAAAATATGAACTCTTGTCTCTCCTTTCTCATTTCTACCATCAAAATTTCCATATACCCCTGTTTCTTATTTTCTGCTAGTGGAACTCATCAGAACTGATGCTGTTTCCAGAGACAATGCTACACACAGGTTTGTTTAAATTAGAGTTAACTGGGGAGACAGAAAAAATAGACAGCCTAAGTCTTGCAGTTTCTAGTGGCCCATATGCCATTTAAGCCATGGCTGCATTACACTTAGCAGGCATAAATTCGTTGGGCAAGAGAGAAAGTGTGGGGGGTTTTTTGTCTTTCATTCTTTGTTCTCCTTGCACGGCTCCACCACCTTTGATGTTGCCAGAACAGTCATTTGGTGGTACCTCTGAGGAGTCTGAAAGAAGATGGGGAAAAATGTTGTGTCAGAATATGGCAGGAATGGCTGATAGGAAATAATAGGAGAGGAGGTTAGCCTTGTGATTACAGCTGGCTAGCACAGTCATGCAGCACCAGGGATAATCCAGTGTCCTATGTCCAGACTGTTCCAGGGAAGACTGCTTGCTGGTGATGGAGGAGAGAGCCCTGTTCTCCTCTCTGTTCACCATGTCTTTGTGAGGTGCCATTTTAGAGGTGTAAAATTGCCTTCAAATACAGATAAAATTATACTTGAGAAAGAATATTTCGTATCAGCAAACCAACAATCTGTCTGGGGTTTCCACATGTGAAATGTGTATTTTAATGTGGAAAAACAACACATGCAACTTCCTGAAGATTCTGAGTACTGGAGAGTTAGTTACTCATCCCCACTGAAATTCTCCCTACTGGCTGGTGTGAACAGTTTTAATCATCTACATATAATGCCTTACAACACAGACATTTTTATTCCCAAATACAAAGAAGAACCATGAATGTGGCTTATTACTCACTTTAGTGAGTAATTACTGCACAGTGGTAACAAAAGGCATTTGAGGAAGACAATGCAAGTGACCACTAAGCCTATTTTTGGTCAGCATATCTTCAGTATTGAGTAAATGACTCCATTTGGCTTGATTTGCTGGCCAGCCACAGTGCTAAATGTTAGTGTGCTCCCAGCAACTCCCTTAATACCTTCTAAAGCAAAACTGGGATGTGGGATTGGGCAATGTTGTGCCAAGTGAAAACTCAGTGCCAAAACCTCTGTGCTGTGTGTGCCATTAGTCTGCTCAGGAAGGAATCTGCTCTCGTTTCCAAACAACCTGACAAACAGAGGTGCCCTACACTGGTGGGGCTTTAAGCAAGATGCTATCTAGTGTTTGGAAGTGGAAAAAGAGGGAGAGGAAAGACAGACTGGAGGTTTTGGTGATGCTCAGTTGTCTATTATCCACCAGGAAAGATTTCCTGAGAACAGTGTTACAGGGTTATGTTTTACTTGGCTGAACCAAGCACTCCTTTAGGTCTCTATTTATTTGCATTCCCTGATATTTCGATGACATGCTAGAAGCCTCAGGAAATTAAAATGAACAATATTTTTAGAGCAAGCAACATCTTCTTTTTGTAAGCCCTTCTACCAGCTTCTCCCCAAGCTCCTGAGACAAGGAACAGGATGTACAGCTGCCCAAGAGGGTTGCTGAGGCTTGGCTGTTTTCTGCACATGAAGGCCTGTCTTGGAGAAAGCAAAGCCATCAGAGTGAACCACTTAAAGGAAATAAGATGAAGTCCAAAGGACTCATTAAATACTGTAGGGAAGAAAGAAAACTTGCTGTTAAATGTGTCCCCATTTACTTGCAGGTTTATGTAGCTTACATCTAAATTAAAAACTTTGTTTGGAAACTTCTTGCAAGCTGGTGAAGACAGGGTATATTTACAAAGAAGAAAAAAATTCCACATGCAGAAGGAAATGAACAGGAAGAGATAAAGTTGGAATATTTGAGAAAACAGTAACATTTAGTAAAAGAAAAACATTTAAACTCTGTTAATGGAATACTTTTTCTTTTAGGGAACTGGAGAGTTAACCCATTTACAGATAACATGGTGTTTTTCAAAATACATCCTCCCACATGTGAGAGCATTGATTTGGTAAGAAGATTAATGTCTTACCAACGCCATATTGAGCATTTATAGCTTTATATGACTAACAGAATGATTTATCAATGGTTCTGAAATATTGTAAACCTCATCCAGACCTATGTACAGACTGGGGAATGAGATGCTGGGAAGCAGTGCTGAGGAAAGGGACCTGGGGGTCCTGGTCAACAGAAAGCTGAACACAAGCCAGCAGTGCCCTGGCAGCCAGGAGGGAAAACCCTGTCCTGGGGAGCATCAGGCACAGCTCAGCCAGCCAGGCAAGGGAGGGGATTGTCTTGCTCTGCTCTGCTCTGCTCTGCTCTGCTCTGCACTGGGGCAGCCTCACCTCGAGTGCTGGGGGCAGTTTTGGGTGAGACAGTATGAGAAATATATTAAACTATCAGAGGGTGTCCAAAGGAGGGCAACAAAGATGGTAAAGAGCCTTGAGGGAAAGCTGCATGAGGAGTGGCTGAGGTCACTTGGTCTGTTCAGCCTGGAGAAGAGGAGACTGAGGGGAGACCTCATTGCAGTTGACAACCTCTTCATGAGGGGAAGAGGAGGGGCAGACACTGATCTCTGTGGTGACCAGTGACAGGACCTGAGGGAATGGCCTGAAGCTGTGTCAGGGGAGGTTTAGGGTGGATATGAGAAAAAGGTTCTTCACCCAGAGGGTGGTTGGGCACTGGAACAGCTCCCCAGGGAAGTGGTCACTGCACCAGCCTGGCAGAGTTCAAGAAGCATCTAGACAATGGTCTCGAGCACAAGATATGATCCTTGGGTCTGTCCTGTGCAGGGCCAGGAATTGGACTTGATGATTCTAGTGAGTCCCTTCCAAATCAGCATATTCTGTGATTCTATGATTCTACATGCACTACACGGGATCTCTAGGATCAATTCTACAACAGAATTGGTACACACATTTGTAAGGATAGAAGATACCAATGTGTTTCACATTTCTAGAATTATTACTAGATGCAATAGTAACAGAAAGGAGAGAAGAAAGAGAACTATTAAATGAAGAAACTTAGGATCAAACTTAGGATTTTTAAAGGACTAAACTTAGCTACTTCTCACTGCAACTTATTATGAAGTCTTATCAGCCACATGGAAAAATGCACTCCCTCTTAAAGCTCTTGATTCTACACCCAGAAAGAAAACCATAAAATAGTCTTTCATTTTTCCCCTTTTTTTTTTTTTAAGATGGCTTCCAAGATTGTTCTAATTAGCAGCAGGAGACTGAAACCACACTAGAATACAGCTGAAATACAAGCTTAAAGCATTTTGGAAAAGAACACAAAATGCCTCAATTTGCTTCCTTGTTTAAGACTGAAAATGGAATAGCTAATTTATGCCACAAATCTGTGTTTGTGGCAAAGGTTCATGTAGTCTGTTCCTTCAAAATGGTGGAAAACTGCAGTATTTAATCAGAGGAGAAATAAGCTCAAAATTCGTTCAGCATGACTGAATTTCTGTTCAGAACAACTGCATTTAGAATATTTGGGCTGATTTGACCAAACCTTCTTACTACCATTAGCACAGGGATACAAAAAATTATTGCCAAGAACCAATGTCATGGAAAGACATGGGCTAACAAGTTCTAACTTGCTGGGGAATAGGAGACCCTACTGTGTTCTTCTGTTGTAATAGAGCTGCAAAGTTTTCATAACTTAAATGTCCATGTGCTATAATATGCTAGAGGTACAAAGCACATAGTCAGACGTTTCATTTGATAAACTGCCAATGCATTTCTCATTGTCCACTTCTTCAGCAGGAAAAAGTAAAGTATAGATGTGAGTAGGAAAAATAACAACCCTGATGCAGCTGTATTCAAACTTGCATCCCTGGAAGTGCTGACATGCAATACAAGAATATATTCAAGAATACAAGTATGTATTCTTGAATTTCTTGTCTTTGTCAGTCATCAGGCCTATCAGTCACGATCGAAAAACATTCTTAGAAATTGAAGTAATGCAAAACATGTGAGACCCAGAGGGTTTTAAAGGAGCCTAGGTGGTCTGCTCACCTTTCCTTGCCTGCATCACTCACTTCTATATTTGTTCATCATGTTGGAGGAATTTTCTCTTTTCTGGGAACATGATAGAGCAGACATATAGCTAGCACTTAGATAGGGTTAACAGGACTGCAAAAGTCCAGGAAGCATATCTGGGGAAGAAGACAACATGTAGTCTATGAGAAAGAGAGAAACAATGGAGCCAAATGACACCTTTGAGTTGAATTTGTTATTTTTTCACTGGGATTATTCACAAATTTGAATTCTCTGTTATACATCCAGTCACTATGAATTTCTGTAAGACCACCTATAAAGAGTAAGACTTAGTACTAATGATCTTAAAACTTCACTCCAGTGTTACGATATTTAAAAAAATCATTAAGATTTATTGAAACAACACACATGAGTTTGTTTTGATATTTCAGTCAGTGTTGTAATTATTCCTACAGTTTTATTCTGCCTGTACACATGCAAGATTAAGACGAGAATAATCTAAGAATCATTATAAGCATATGCCTTCCAACAATGAAATACAAACCTTCTGTTCTTGTATAATTTCTAGTTTCACTTCCACATTGCTGGAACAGTTATCAGACTAAAGATAATAAACAGAACTGTAAGAAATGTATGAAAATTATATAAAAGAATATTTAAGTTTTATTGTGATGGCCTTAGACCAAAGGAACAACAATGTTGTCTATAAATCCTTAATTCCATCCCTTCATATCCATATAGTACCAATAATTAGAAGCTCACATATGATTATATTCTGCAGGGCTTCCATTTCATTCAGCCTGGTGTGTCATTACATTTGTCAGTGACTTCTCTAAAAATCTCATTAGGTCCTTGCTGGCCTTGCAAGACCTTAACCTATTGAAAAGAAGCTCATTTTCCCTGATTTTTCACAGCAGCAGTCTGCAAAACCCTTTGTTAGCTGGGCTTCTGAAGCCCAGGGTGGGGTCAAAATCTTTGTTGGAGCCTTCAATTTACATCTAATTAATTCTATGAATAAGCAAACCTCGCTTTTTGCCTGCCATAAATGCCATGCTCTTTGAGACTTTCAATTGTCACATATTCACTGTTGAAACCAGTGGTGAGCCATGAACATCATCTTCAATAAAACAAACCCCCTGGTATCTACTGGTAGAATGGATATAGCAGTTTTCAGCACCTATTATAGCTTCTATGCTCTAAGACACTGTCAGCAGTAATCTTTTCCCAGTGCCAGGACCTCCTTTCTGCTGCTTCTTTACTTTGATTATACAGCAGCAGTGCTAGAATTATTTATATTAGATTTCATACTCATGTGTACCATAAAGTAAATGTGCCACTCATTTATATGCAAAGTTAGAGACAATGTCCATATTATACTTCTTCCGTTCTCGCTGCTGGTTGGAAATCTAATTGTAAGGATTCAGCACTAGTAAAATTAATACTATTATCAGTGCTTTCAATTCTTAACTTTTTTAACAGTCCTGCAGTAGCTGTTGTTCCCTGAGATTCTCAAATGCTATAATAAGGATACTTAAGGACTGAAGGTGTTTTCATTACTGAAAAAATGTGATGAAAATTTCAAGCATTCCAGTCTTGATGGTTAAAATTTTAAAATGCAGTGTTAAAATTCTGATAGCAAGAAACATTTTAAGAGAATATAAATCCATTAATATTTTTGATTGCAATTTTATTGAAAGCCCGTCTCAGTTCTGGGGGATCTACCTCAGTTTGTAAGAATATTTGATACATGACTTTTTATTGTGAAACATAAAGCACGGTAAAACAGAAGAGAAAAATTCATAGAAAGACAGAAGCAAAAAGAACTTGAAAATGTTACTGCAAGTTAGCAAAACAATTCATTCTAGAAGAACAGGGGAAAAAAACCTTTTATCACATTACTTAAGAAGCAAGATCTGGATTGCTGTAACATCTACTGTGGGCTCACACTGGTTTCAATCCCAAATGGACTCTTCTGTGCAACTCCATGGGACAGGAGCTACAGTCTGGTAGGCAGCAAATTTGAAAATGGCAAACAGATTTTTGCTTATTGCTGTTGAATTTATAATATTTTCATTGTATTCAACATCACCAAACAAAATGATAAATGACAACTACTTACATCCTACATTCAACTTCCAGTCATAAAGCTGTTGACAGTTTGAATCACCTTGACAGATATCAGACAGCCATAGATTCCTCACCAAATTACCCAATTTTTTTCCTGATCCCAAATTTGCCATCTAGCCAAGAACTAATTTTGCAGCTTAGTGCTTTCAGAAAAGAGCATGATGATGATCTCATGTTCTTTAATCTTGTCACTGACTTTACTAGGTGACACCAGAATCCTGTGGATACTTTCTAAGCCCCGAGAGCTCAAATATTCTTAAGATAAGCTGCTTTCTGACTGTGTCAGCAGATGAAATAAAATGAAAAACTGGGAGAAGGAATCTCTAGTTTGTACAGTCACCTAGCCAAAACTGGCTTCTGTATAATCTTTAAGGATTGTCACAGATAATCTTTGGGCAGCACTTTTAGAAGCATAGGGACTCCACCCATACACAAATCTGCAACTGAAGGGTTGCAGTCAACACCCACTTTCCAGAAGCTCCCTGGGCTTCAGTAGCAAGAGGCTTCATAAATAAATGATTTTGACAACCTAAAATCCAAAGAAAAAGAGGTAATCTGGAGGGATCTAACCTGGCATGATCATGGTAGAAGAAGCAAATTCACTGAGATACTGTCCAAAGCTAACAGTAATTAGTGGAAAGAAACATTTGTCTACCCCAGTTACAAATAAATTAGATTGGATTGATGTTCTGTAACACATATACACAATTATCACACTGCCTAAAAAAATGGAAAGAAATTGTCAAGAAACACGAACTTTTCTGATGGCAAAAAATTTAAACAATAAACATGCATGATATTACCTCTTCAAAATCTGCTTATTATTTACATTCTGTGTACCCTTCAGCTCTGATGGTATTAATACAAAACCAATATTGAACCTGGCAGCTGTATGACCACCATTTTTTGAGTGGCATTTTCAGGCAAGAGTGTGCATAACAACCTAATTCTGTTTCTTCGTGTATTGCATGCGGTTGAATCAGAACCAATTAACTCTTACCCAGTGAGTTTATTCCATAAATTCCTTTCCCTGTAGTACTCAGTGGCAGTCAGAGAAGGTCAGTCTTTGATATATACTTACACATGTGTCTCAGAGACATGGTTCTATTTGTATGGCCAAGTCAGAGCATCAGTGGGAAGGGATGGACCTCTCCTCTGAGCAATTTCTCTTCTCTGCAGCCTCACAGACAGAACTTGTCAAAAGCTGTTGCCAGAGCAACTGAAACCTCTCACAAAATAGCATTTCTGATGTGAGACAGCTGTGCCCCTGGAAAATAGAAAAGCAGCTATTTTTAAATGGCTAGTGTTGAAGTAACTGGTTATGAAAATGCCACACTATGATAAACAGTAGTAAGAAATTATAGTTTCAAGGGTGGTGGGATCATCTCCTGTAATGCTGCCTTCCTGATAAATAGAAAAATAATCTACAAGTCAGTGTTTATGAGGCTTTTAGAAGAAATTCAGCCCTTTTCTCCATGGATGAAAAAAAGCTCTTGATATTGTAAGCCTAATAACTCAACTATAAGACAAGTTCAAAGGACTGGCTGAAAAGCGTCATGGTTATCTTCATCAATTCCCCATGCATCTGTCCAGGGAGCAAGAAGGGGAAAGAAACCAAGCTGTGCAGAGCCTGAAGAACAGCAAGAGAAAAGAGGCTTTTTGGTCTTGATGTTGATGACTGAGTATGCCTTACTGCTTTTCTATAGTTGCTAAAAATAACACTTCCATGCAGGTTTCCTTTCCTGTTTGACTTAGCATGCAGAGCAGACCTTCAGTGAGAAAGCAATTCCCTTCTTCCCAGTCTTTAGCCAGAGAAGATGCATTTAGGCTTATCAAGTGGTTTTTTTTAAGTGACTGGGGACTATCTGAATAATAAGAAGAAATACATCTTTCACCTAGTCACTGATGCTTATTCTGTCTTTTTTTTCTTTTATTTTAATTTGGGTTCAATTTCATGCTGAAGTGGCACTGAGTTATTTGAGCAAACTATTTTCCATCCTCAGATTGCACAGCTTCCCCATATTTCTTATGCTGCAAGACACATGAAGAGATAAAGGCAGCTACTCACATTTGGTACTTTAATACATTACATTCAGAAAAATGGGCTGGTATTGCAAAGTGGCTGTGATTGAAGGGAATTTTTAGGGCACCAGATGTAATTTCTCAGGTTTCTTGGAGTTGGAAACAGTGATAAAGAAAAGCTGTATTGCTTACAAATGTCATTGACACCTATAGCCTCCTTCAGCCCTGACATGAAAGAAAATGAAGGAAAGAGTGGTAGCATTAGAAAGTGAACATTGACTTCTGTATTTATTGTTCACTTTGGGAATATCAAACTGCAAGGTGCAGAGCTTGCTGCCCATTATTAGACCAGCCCTGTTGATTGCAGTGACTAATAATTTACTATTTATTTTTAATTCCATCCCTAAAGATTTTAGTGGATTAGGCTGACAGTGTAGGATCTTTTGCAGAAACAATTTCAGAGCTCTCTCACTGGTGTGTTTTTCTGAAGAAGACATAACTGACATGATATTTATTTCAGATGTGTTCTGCTGTGGTTTTGTTTCAGAGTCTCCTGACACCAGATGTCATGACAGGTATGTCATCTGAAAAAAGTATTATTCTTCATAGGAATACTGGTAGGATTTTTTGAAGAATTTAGGACTTTATTATGCTATCTTTTGTCACACTAATTGAAAAGTAGCTTCCTATTTCTCTTCTTCACATTTTAATGCCATCAGTACCCAGAGGCATAACTAGAAGTATAGAGAGCTGTGTTAATCAGGAGTCAGACCATCAAAGTTAATTGATAATATCAGGTCCAAAAATGAACAAGCATTGTTAATTCAAAGAAATAAGCACAATACTCTTGAAAATTATGTTAGAAAGAGCTTCTGGGAACTTAATTTTGATCAGATTAGTTCATATAACCCATGTTACATGCTCTCCACTTTATGTCATGGTTTCCTGCTTTCTTTCCTTCTTCTAAGTGAAAATATTTTGTTTCTGTTAAAATACAAGATAATCAATATTTGCATTGCCTGCATAAGGTGTGCCTTTTCTAATATCCCACTTCAAGGATTAGGAAAATAAATGTGCTATTGTACATAAAATGTAGTTCACTATGAGACAATGAAAGAATCTCTAACATGGTAATTTCTTTTTGGGGTTCTGAGCCATTTCCATTTGAATCAACTTTATTTTACATAGTTAATACATCTTTAAAAAAGCACTGTTAGCAATGTTTGGATACAAATGTAAGTACAGGACAGATTGCATTTCAAAATGTCTGGAATCTAGCTATGAATACTTTTCTAAATCATGTCTCAGCTGTCCAGCTTCCAAGTGCACCAGAGCACTTAACTTAGAGCATTTATGTTTACTAAACTCATAATTTCAGGACATTTATTTGAAGAATCTTTGCGTCATTAATGTTGCTTCTATACTGATCACTTTTAAAGACTGGAACTTTGATCACTTTACTGCTTGTTTATATGATACTATTAAAAACATCAAATGACTATTACATAAAGGAGATACTGTGTCTGTCTTCATTTTCTCATTTCTCCACTTCTAACAAATGAAGGCCTGTGCACTGTTGATCAGCTTGCATAAATTGAAAATACAATATAACTTCAGAAGTACCTCCTGTTATCCAGAGGTTGTTGGGGTTTTTCTTTTGTGTGTGTGTTTTGGTTTTTTGGCTGTTGTCTCCATAACTACCTCAGCTAAAAAACCAGTGGTGTAATAATGTGTAGGCACCTTCTAAGCTGTTAAAAAGTATGTCAGCCCTTTGACCTCATTCTTTCTATGGATCCAGTGCCATTATTTACTCACATGGTATTTCCTTGCCTCAGACACAATGATTCAAGCTTCCACATATGGAAAAGCCAGAAACGAGAATGTTCCAGTGGCATTTCTTAAGTCTTCCTTATCAAAGGGGAGATATGTGTATCTACTAAGCCAGTTCTGAGAACAAATGCTCAGACAAGAAGCAAGAACTTACAGAGTCTGAATGGAAACCTTCTGCGTCTACCAAATATCTTGAGATAAACTCCTGAAGTACCTTTGATAATGTCAGGGAATTAAGTGGGAATTTGACAACTGACTTTAGTGCAAACATGGGTTTGCTTGTGTGTTAATAAGCTGAGCCAGTGTGCAATCTGATAGATGTCAGGAGATCAAGGTCCTCCACAAAAGGACCTTTGAACCATTTCCTCTGTCCTCAAGAGCTCCTTCAGACAACCTGGCTGGGTGAAGAGGGGAGAAAATGCAGGCTCTCTTCATTTCCCACATTTTTCTCATAGTAGACTGAAATACAGGATCTTTTTGAGGCCCTTAGTTATTGAAACCCTTTGTACCCTGCTCATTGTTCTCTCATGACTCTCCTTCCTTTGCCCCAAAATTTCCTTTCCACTTTAAAGTAACTGGAATCTGAACATGGCCCAAAGCTGTTACTTTCCCAGTGGGTCATGAAGTCCTGTTTGCAGTTATTGGGTGTTTTGTTTTAAACAGAATATATGCAAGCATTGTAATATTTTCTGTCTTTGAAACACAAGAGAGATTTTTTTTTTTTGGGTGAGATCTTTATCATAAATTGGTTTCTTGGACAGGAACATTCACTTGGCATTAAGCAACAGTAGAGGGCTTTGCTTTCACTCAGGCTGCTTTAGAATAAAGGCTACAGGAAATATTCTTTCTATGATTTACACTCTATCTTAATTGTGCTGCAGTATTTCCAAAACAATATTGAAGGATGTTCTTTTGTGGGTAGCTAGGAACAAAAATATCTTGTTTAACTTTTGAGCTATGTATACTTTCTTGGTGAAGATTAATTTGAGAGATGGAGAAAAGATAGGTTTTTTGCTCCAAGGAAGAGTTTTACTCAAGCAGATTGAATTTTGTTACTAGGACAAACTTTTTATAGTTTGGGTTCAATTATAAGAAACAAAACTGGGAAAACTGACATTTGTTTGGCTATTTCCCAGACTGTTGGTTTGACAGGTTTTTTTTAAGTCTTGGGCACACAAGGCATCCTAGTGTTTGTCCTACATTTCTTATTTTCTGGAAAGGAGGCCAATCTCAGGGTATAATAAAACTCAGCATGGAAAAGGTGAGTAAAGAAGAAGAAAGACTTTTGTCAACCCTAGCTTCTCCTGACTTGTGTGCTGGGATTTTTTCCTCTTCTTGTCTGCTACTGCAACCCTGGTTATGGTCACAGAAACAAAGACTCTTTCTAGAAGCCTGATGAAAGGATAAAAATAATCTAAAACAGGGCCTCCATCAGAGGCATTCTCAATCTATGTGCAGAACCGTGGTAGGGAGGAGCAGTGGTGTGCCAGGGGAAGGAAGATTTCTATATAACGTTGCATCTGAAGTTAACTGGCATTTGCATGCTTCAGGGGGCTGAGAATTCTTCACTGAGTAAAACTATTTTATGACAATTCATTCCATTATTAGAGTAGCTTTGAAGCAGGTTTTTGTTACAAAATCATGGCAACTGTGGGATGTGACTCTGTTTGGTTTGGGTTGGTTTTTTTGTTTGTTTGTTTGTTTTTTAAAGAATGTGATAATGACTTGATTTGTCCAAATGGATACTTTCTTTCCTCTTTATTGCAAACCCTGAATGTGGTAGTTGAGCTTGATTTAATTGATGTTAGAATTCATGTTATGGGAGTAATGCAATGTCTCCTCTGCTTATGTTTTGTTTAACTTTCCTACTGCCATTTAAAATATAGTATTATTATAAATAAATTTCTGGTATCTTTTGGAGTTCTATGTGTTAAGCTGAAGTTAAGCTGCCAATTTACCTAAAAGTAAAGGCAGCAAATGACATACTGCAAATGTTCACAAATTTACACTGTGATTCTTAATGGATAATTTATATTTTTTCCATTAAAATTCCATTCCTTCCTAGTATTTGTGCATCAGTTACACACAGCAAATTAAACTGAGGTGGAATTCCTATTACAATGACCTCTCTGATCCCTGGTCAGTGCATGCTGCCCAGATGTGCACAGCTAACTTCCACCTACTGAGTCACACTTGTCTCCACATGTATATGAATGCTTCCTGTTGTCATCAGCATTACTTTTGTTCCAAAAGAAATTGGTTCATTTGCTGCTACCATCCTTCCCACTCCCCAAAACCTGAAAATAAGATACTTCTCTCACCACTTTTGTATTAACAAATCCTCACTCACACATGTCTCTGGCATTGGAAAGGACATTTTGACAGATCTGTGGGTCCTCTGTATGCCCCTTTTGAAATATGCTCCACCTTGGTGTTTGCAGAGCACTTTCTACAAAAGCTGATACTGATTTACCTATGAACGCAGCTGGGACCATGGTAGCAAGCTTGGTGGTCCAATTGAAAGCAACTTGCTTTCAAGTCTCATATATTGGACTTGCTTGCAAAGCAGTTGCATTTCTTCCACAAAAGCTGTAGATGTTTTAAGCCCATCTACAGTGAACTTCTGTCAGTCTCTGAAATGCTCATGCTGATGGGCTGTGTCCATCACACGTGCGCTGGCAGAGCACAAGGAAATACGGAATATATAATAAAAGAGTACACATTTCTAAACCTGTTGAACATGTAACACACAATAGTTCTGACTTAAAATGAACCTTATGAAGGAGAATTGCTGGTATGTTTGTGTGCCTGTACTGTTGAGGAAGACTCACTCTCCTCCCTCTTGTCTCCTTTTGGCTCTGATAAGAAAAACAGTCCATATTTGAGACACAGTTTGGCAGTTACAGTTGAAATGTGGGTTTCTGCTGACAAACACACTTAAAAAGGTGTCAAACTGTGTTTATACTTATTTAACTGCAAATTTCTGTCTGTAGAAGAATTTAAATGTTTTCAGTCAAAGTCTGGTTTTCTAGCCTAGACAAGTTGGAAACATTGTCCTCTCCAAAACAAACTTTTTTTTCCTACATTTGACCTACCTTTAAGAATTTCCAAATAAGCAGCTATTTGTCCAGTTTCTGGTTTCAATCAAGCCCCAAACCAACACTTTTAGATTTCATAATGCTGTAACTGAAGATACTAAATTTTCTTTGTCTGTATTAGTTGAACACAGCATACTAATCTTAAGTTGCAAGGATACAAACCAGAACTGAAGTATCCAGAAAACGCTGATACCCGTGTAAATCAAAATTGGCAAGGTCTGCAGCTTTTGGGTTTGCTCCAAAACTTTTAATATTGCAAAACAAACTTCTTAGCTAGGAATCTTAAAGATGCTCAAAGAATTAAACATTTAGAGAAAGGAAAGGCTGTACAAATATTTACTTATGATTATTATTGTGGTACTTTCAGATCCAGGCCGTCAAACACTTAATAGATGAACTTAACTTTAGTGGGAGTATTTCCACTGAGTCAGTAGAAATATTCATTGCCTTAAAGTAAGACACAGATGCATTTGCAGGGCTGGAACTTTATATTTTATATGACTAGTATTAAATTCACCTTCCAACTCTAGCTTTAAAGTCCATTTCATAATGGGACTCCTGGGGAAACAAGCTGAGAAATAATTTATGGTCCTAGAAAAATATTTGGAGTTCATAAATAATATGATAGAGGATATTTTCAAACTCTTGAATAACTTTTCCATTAAGACAGATTTAAAGAATTGTTTAAAAGAAACATGAAGCTTGATTTAAACATTGGAGTATATTGCCACAGGGAAGGGAGTATACATTTACATTTTTATGAATTAGATTTTGCTAAATTATCTTATTTACTGCCATCCAATTTGCATTTGCAAGGGGCTTATTTTGCAAATCACAAGAAGAGAAAGTACAATTCATGCCTAAGGCGATCTCCTGTGAAAATGTGTGATACAGTTCTTGAATCTTAAATTTGAGTGTGCTTGCATGATATACAAGTAAGAGAATTCAGTACACTTGGGTCCAAATTATCCTTGCTTTTTGCCCTTTACATTGTTAGCAACACTGATACAAAGTCTGTAGAAAGAACTCCATGAGGTCACATTGCCCTGGTGGCAATGACCAGATGTGATGAGAGCAGCACCACACAGGACTCAGATTCTCTACTGAAACAGCACTGCTCAGAAAGCTGTAGTGAATGGGAAAGCTGCAGATTATGGAGAGGGGGCCATAATCTCCTCACTGAGCTGTATGCAAAAGCAGGATCTGATCTTGAGCTTGCAGTGCAGTGCTCAAAGCTCAAGGAGGTGCCTGAGAAAGAGGAAAAAATGCAGGAAAGTGACAGCAAAGCCTCTTTTATAGAACAGAGAATTATAGGCCAGCTGAGTGGGAGAGCAAAGCATTAGGCTGTAGAAGTATTTGGAAAGATAGGACTCAGTGCTAATATTAAATCATCTTTGGGGGTAATGATGGCTGGGTTTTTTTTGGTTTTGGGGGTTTTTTTTGGGTTTTTTTTTTACCTCAGATGTTTTCTAGCATTAGGCCAGAATTAAATTTAAACTTTTAGGACTTTTCTATGAGGCCGAGTGGAACCTCCTTGTCTAGTTCCACACAGTACTAACAAACCTGGGAACTTACACCAAGGAATTATTCTTCCCCCATTTGAGGAAGTATTTGTGGGAAAGCCATAAAATATAAGGAGACAGAAAGCTAACAGGCTTTTATAAAGACAGAAACACATTAAAAAAAAATTAAGATTGAAGAAGTTCTTCTCTCTAGGTTTCATTAAACAATCTGGGGAATACTGCATAAAAAGATGATCATCCTCTGCCATGTCTGAGACTACCAGGGAAGAGACTACCATTCTCTGAGACTACCAGGGAAGGACCAGGAATATGCAATCTAGTAAAAACAGCAAAGGTGTTGTAATGTGGCCAATATCTAATGGTTAGGAGGCAAGATTTTCTAATGCAAGGGTCAGAATAAATAAAAGTTCCAGGTGATATAAAGAGACTAAACTTCTTGTGTTTGTCTAGGGAAGAAATTCCCTGAGTAATATAGAGAGGCTGCTGTAAAAGTTTCCCTTTAGGACTTTTTCGAAGCACAAGAAGCACTCTGAGGTTAGAAAGAGTAAGATCAAAGAGGTTTAATGCCGTGCAATACTTAGGAAACTACAGACAGTGCGGTCTAAATTAAACCAAACACTTCTTCAGCCTCTGGGGTGTCACTGAAAGGTGCAAAGAATGTTTAAAGCTACCTTGCTTGCCAAGATGCCCAGTTAGTTTCTTATGCTGAGTATATTTCTTGCCCACATATCTGAGAGACAAAGGAACTGAACTCTGCATTGACACAGATCTACTGAACACGTTCCTACCATGCTCCAAGCCACTTCATTGAAGGGATGCAAACTTCCTCATGAATCTGCTCCAAATGCAGTCACTTGGTCAATCAAATCTCTTACATTGCATTCAGGATTTTTCTTCCTAGGAGAGGATGAGTAATGTCATGACAAGGATTTACAAATCTCATATCTAAGCATTGTTTCTGCTTTATTAAATATGGTTTTTATATTTTTAGCAGTAGTTTCATAACTCCCATAACAGAATTTGTCAGATTTATAGGCTTTCTAACTGAGATATATATACACATGTCTTGTATTCACAAGTACTATGTAATACTCACTAGTTAATAAATTATATTACTGGAAGATATTTACTTCACTCTCTTGAGGTGATGTATAGTTAAAGAGCCATAATTTTATATCAGCTTTGTCTATATTAATGATTTGATCCACATTCACACATTTTATGCTGTCATCAGTTAACTATCATCCCAGATGAAATGCCAGTGAAAACTGTAGAGTTCTGTCATTGACAAAGTCATCTCAATACTTTTTTCTGATTTAATGCATTTGCTGTAGCAAAATCTCACAAATTAGGGAGCAAGGATAATTTTGGCTATGTCCATATAAGCAATCAGTGCAATAGGATTGGGTCTGCAAAATAAAACACTGCAGAGGGTCCAACTTCAATACTGTGTGTTTCACACACAGCACTGGTGTCACCTCATAGACTGAATGCTTATTAGCACTTCAAATGCATTAGATGTGCTCTTGGAGAGCTTCCCAGCTAGGCTTCATCCAGAAGAATGGCATTTTGCATACTCCATAGCTTCTCCACGATGCAAACCAATGTGCACAAGCGAGGGCTGTGAGGAGATCCATTGCTCAAGTGCATTCCTGATTGGCACCGAAGTGCCAAAGTAGATGAACCTTAATGTTCAGAGATGCAAAACCCCAGGATTAACCACTCAGACCTTTGCAGCTTTGGGAAAGAGGCCTAAGACAGATCTGTGTGAACTAATTCTGCCTGGAGATCCAGTGATTCCACTTGGGTTCCCAGCAACACTGTAGTGTCCCTGAGCTCATTAACTCACCATTCTCATCAGTGCTCAGTCTTCAACTATTTTATTTCATTCTCTCACCTATCTCGGTGCTGACATGCCCTCAGGCAACCACTAAATGGCTACTGCTGTGAGAATAACACCTTTATTCAGTGTGTAGGTGGCAGAATCAAGTTCTAAGGGGGACACCACTGAGTTTTGTGGGAGTGTACAATCCGGTCATCAGCTGAACCCAGGTCTGACTCCAAATCTTGTCTTTAAACACAAACTCATTTTTCTCTTTAATACAAGCAGTGTGATTGTGACTGGTCATAGTAGTGATGAATATACTTACTGCAGTCCTGTAATTCAATCTTTACTTTCCAGTTAACACAAGATTCACAAGAGATGAAGTTATGGGCAATAATTACCAAATAAATTAGTAGCTTCTTAACAAATATTTTGTTACTATTTGTTAAGTTGTTAGTATTTTACATTAGACTAAACATAAAAAAAGGATGACCATTGGGATCAGACTCTCTTCTCCAGGTCACTACATGCAATGTTTTGAGCCCTACACTTTGTTTTCCTCTGCATTGTAACAGTTTTACAGAAGCAGAAGAAAATTGGTGCAGATTTGATGGGTGAAACTCTTACTTAAAGTGCATCACCTTGCTTAGTGGCCTTATTTTCAGTGAAAGATGAATGTTGGTGATTATTGAAGATTTTCATTATCTGTGACTGTGCACAGCACTGATTTAGGTGCTCAATTCCACAAAAGAATCCCGGGGAAAAACCCAACAAAACCCATCATCTCAGGACTGTGACAATATAAAGATTTAATACAAACCTTGTGACTGACAGACAAATGCATGAATTAGAGTAAATGGAGATATATTAAACCTTGGTAGAATAGATTAGTTTCAGGTTACCTTTAAAAAGCCATGACTAGTAGGGAAACAATAGTTCAGATCAAGATGTGGTTTTTTTAACATGCACAGTGACATCTGCATGTATTTGAAGAAGCAGCAGAGAAGAGAGATAGAGGAAATTAGGAAGAGGAAGGAGAAAGAGAGCAAAGGTGGAGATTAAGGAGTAGTATCTGCTACACCAATGAGATCAGATACAAAGCCATCACGTTTCCTGACTAAGGATTTAAAAATCCTCATTGTCTGGTAAAATGCCACAATATGATTCTAATTTGCTAGGAGATACAAATAACAGTGTAGACAGATCAACAGTACCACAACTAAATCATGGGTAGAAAACAACTGTAAAATGAACGTGTCTGACAAGCTAACACATTGAGAGAAAATAATCTAAAACACATGGAACGCAACAGGAGGAAATAATACTAGAAATGGTAAAGGACTATTTGTAGGGAAACAGTAACACTGAAAGAAGTTCTGTAATAAAGAGCAGAGAGATTCCCCATGTCATCAGAAAACTGGCATAATTACTTACACAAGAATAGACAGTGGAAAGGGAGAATAGTATGACAGAGAAGTGAGGAGAGTCTGATGAGGACTTACTACCTTCATGACCTTCATGGCCTTCACAAGGTGTCTTTATGGGGAAGATCTGCTGATCTATCTACCAAAGAAAGAAGCGATATAAGCAGCCTAGAGATGAAAAACCAGAAAACTCTAGGGCTAGACTGTCTTGCCTTATTCATGTAAGCAGCCTTTTGAAATCAACAAGGCAAATACTAGGAGCAAGCCAGATGCAGTTAGACCTTCAAGAAGTATTTGCATGTGAAACGTAGATTTCTTCAGGTGATGTGCTTCACTGAGTCACTGAGCTGGGACTCAGAAACACTACTGATAATATTTCCAACTCCCTGGTTGCAACATCTTGAACAGGCTCATTTCTCTGCATACTTCCACTGCCTTCCTTTCTTATTTATTTAGTATGAAAACACTTTGAGGCAGAAACTCATTCTTGCTATGCAAACACACTTAGCCAGGGACACATTTTTGAGTGGATTTCTAGGCACAATTATCACACATCAATACATATTCAATATAACCTTTTAAACATATTCACAGTACAGGTTACTTGCCATCACATCATCAGCTAGGTCTAAACTCCATTCCTGTTACTTTGGCTTTTTCTGGTTTTAGTCATATTTTGAGAAGTTTATGTTCACTTGAGAGGTAGATCTTTGGATTAGCTGGATTTGAGTAAAACATTGTAACTTCTCTACTTAGCCACAGCTGTAGCTTTCCACTATAATATTGTGTAGCATTCTATTATCAGCTCACCATTAGAAGAAAAATAGTATTTTGGTACTAGAGCACTAGAGATAATTAGGCAGAAAGCAAATTTTCCCAGGAAGTTTATGAAGTTTAGGATTTCATAATGAATGTCCATGGAATATCCTGCTGATGCAGTTCAATTAATTTTTTTGACCAGAATTACCATGTGGCCTTGGACAGCTGTGGTTAGCACTAAGCAGCATAAAATACTGAATCCTGAAGCAAAAGCTTGTTTTGTCAGCCAAATGCACAAAGCATGAATTTCCAAAGAGCTTCAACAACATATGAGATAATGGGAGATAAATCTTTCAGAACAAGTTAACAAATGTGTACACTAGCATGCATGCTCCAAGCATTTTGAAAGGAAATACTGTCTACAAAAGCCTATGCTTTGTTCTTAAGACATCATTCCTTGTGTAAGATCTTTTTGGCACCTCTTCTATCAAACAAGTTCATGAAACAAAATGCAATTGACCTTTACCACAAAACACACCACTGAGAGCCACCTAATCAAATAGTGGGTATTTGAAGACAGTTTTATGAAATGTTTTGTGCATTATTTGGGCAATGACACAAAATTAGAAAAGTCAATACATGTTAATTACACGTGCAGTTTCAGAGGAACTCTTTGGTAGGTACTTAAGTATCAAGTGTAGTCAGCCACTTCCTCTCCTAACTTGGACTCAGGGTGGGGCTCAAACCCTGGCAGAAACCTTATTTGGTTTTAGATCCATTTTCTTCTCCTCTACTCTTGAGTGACGCCAACTGCTCACACTGTTCTTCCCGCATGAATTCTCCTCTGACCCAGCTCTCTCCATCTAAGCCAAAATATGAATGTGTCTCCACACCTTGCCTTCTGGTGATTCTCATTTCTACTTACACAGAACATTTCCTAAACTGAACTGCTGGGGAGAGATTTTTCATGCCATGTAACAAAGTTGGAAGTGCATCAAAGGGGCCTGAAGTATTGTATCTGGTGGGGGATCTATTCCAGTGCTTAATCATTTTACAGCTGGGAGGTCTTCCCTTGTGTCTGACCTGAATTTCCTGCACTGCAGCTTGAGCACATTTTATTTTTTCTTGACCTCCAGTACATAAGAAGAACAATTTGTTTCTAACCTTTCCACAGCAGTCTCTATGTATTTAAAGACTGTTCTCACATCTCTTCTCAGTTCTTCCTTCCCTAGACTAAACAAACCTCATCCTTTCAGTCTCAGAAGTCAGATTTTCTGGGCAGGTTTGCTGCTTTCCTCTGGTTCAAACATTTCTTTAAAAGGGCTACTCAAGGCTGAGCATAAGGCTCCAGGTGAGGTCTTGCCAGAGCTAATTGGGAGAGTTACAATGAATAATTTTAAGGTGACTAACTCATTCTTGTGCATCAGTCATTAATGCATCAATTTGTGATCTACTAAATTTAGTTGATCAGTTTGTGATCTACTAAATCTCCTAACCATTTTGCCTAGAAAGGTCATTTAATTATTTGTTCTGCATCTTTTAATAATCAAAATAATTATTTCAATGTTTACTACTTTGTGCTTGTCCTTATTGAAACATAATTTATTTATTTAGTATTTCAATATTAAAATAAAATACTTTTTTCCCCAGCATCTAAGTCACTAGTGGAAATACTGGAAATACTGATCTAGGAAAAGACCCTCCTAAACATGCTTAACACAGTCATCTATTTTGAAAGAGCAATATTAATAACTATCCTTTGGGTACAGTTTTCTAACCAGTTTTCCAATTCCCCTGTTATGAGATTTATTTTACCATATATCCCCAAGTTGCTTATATCATCTAAGACCAAATTAAGATAACCATGTACTATTTTTCTAGTATCCACATGGCAAATTACCGTGTTATGGAAGGAAATTAGATTAGTACTACATCACTTGTTCTTTATAAACTCACCATGCTATTAACTTATTACCCTGTGGCCTTCTTGTAATTACAAATACATTGCTTAAATACCCAGTTTGATAGTTTTCTGCGAATGGAAGTTCAGTCAACCTATCTCTTTTTAAAAGAGGAACATTATGTTTCTTTTTTTCCATGAAACTGGGGAAAATGGCATAAGGCTGCCTTTGAAGGATCCACTCAGCTCCCCCTGGTACAAGCCACAGCAGGATTGACACCAGAGTTGGTGACAGAAGGGCACAAATGGGTGAGAGTGGCTGCACTGAAGACTTTTCAGGTGTCACTGCTACATGTTCAAGACACACGGAAAATACATCACAGAAAATACACATCACTCCTTGTCTGCCCACCCAAGGCTGAACATGTTTGACACACGTTCCCTTATCACTATCGCAGAATCATAGAATCACTAAGGTTAGAAAACATCTCTAAGATAATCAAGTCCAACCTTCTTCTTTATAGCATTCACCCAAATAACAGGAATTTTAAGCTATACTTTACAGAGCCTGAGCACCTTTCTTAATGGGATCCTAATGAACTGGCATGTTCTGGTGCAAAACACTATGAACCTGGACAAATGCAAGTCATTCTTCCCTGTACAGATGCTCAGTGTCTCTCAATGCCAGCTCTCCAGCTGGCCTCATGCTGCACGCTTCCCTGTTTTCACCCCCATATAACACAGGTGCTACTAGGTTATTAGTTTATCTATTCACTTTTCCTCATCATTCTGATAACATCAGTTTCATTCTTCATGCTACCCACCAGCTCCCTCCTTGCCAGCCACATGAGACTGCATCAATGATGAACTGAAAAGAGGCAGCCATGAATCACCCCTAGTAGGTATGTTCACACCTCTTCTAAAAGCAGTTCTGGAAAGGGCTGTGAGCATGCAGGAACCTGCCCATCTCTTACAGACAAGGGTGACTTGTGGACGCTTGCAAGCAGGCAGCAGCCAGCCTGCCTGGACATGCTGGCATTGTGTGAGTTCACTCCAAGTGCTCAGGTACACAGCAGCTTGCATGCTCCATCAGGCATGGTCCCATCATATCTCGGGCCATGTTTTCAGGTTCTAGACAGTGAATTTGGTCTGAAAGAGACTCATTGCTCTACCCCACAGACAGCATAGCTAGGTCTGATGGCTTCCTGACAGCATTTGAATGCACTGCTGTAACTCATTTTGAAATCTGTATATGCAAGGATTCAGACTTAGCTCACATCAAATTATTGTTATGAAGGCCTGAGTAACCACAGAAACAAAAAGGCATATTGATTAATTAAAATATACACCAGATATATACTGTGACTTCAAAAGAATCATTAATGATCACATTATTTTAGCTTCTACCTAAATAGTTTTCTATTTGAACACTTTCCATATAATAAAACTTTCTTTGACATAAGAGTGCCTGGATCTCTGAAATTTTTTTAAGGGAAAGATGGAGATTAGTTGGTGATTTTTGAACAGGATGCATACATTAAATATCTACATTTTCATCTTCATAGACGGTGCTGCAGTAGAATGAGCAATGCCGGGCTGGAGTCAGGAGGATAATATATGTAAGACCTGATATTGACAGGAAAAAACAAGCAAAATCCTCATAGCATCAAAACAATTTCATAAATGGCAACAAAAGATAAAGTTTATTAGGAACATTCTACTTCTTTGAGTCCTTGGCCATCTTAAAAATTTGAATGACTAATAGATACACACCCAACAGTCTAAATAAGAAAGCTGCAAAGGGATCTTTTAGACTTGACTACGCAGCCAAAAAACACTTGTGTAGAAATGAGATGTAAAGATCATCCATCAGAGATGGTGTTTCACTTTTACCCATATGTAACAAAAACTTTTCTGTCACATAGTTTCTAACAAGCATGTCAGAATTCACCTTTTACTGTAGTTTTGTGGCTACAGTATTGAGAAATTCTCATCTCAATACACTATACAGAGAGTGTATAGTGAAGCAGGCTTTAGTACTTAATTATTGTTCCTCATCTGTTCCTTCAGAGATCATCTGAGAGAATGAAATATTTTCTGCCTTGAGTTACAATCTTTGCTCTTGGGTTGTGCATCATATAACAGGGAATTTTCAAGTTCTTTTTGTGTTTTCTTTTCTTTGGTTCCGGGCTTTGTTAAACAAAGATTTCAGTAGTCTGCAGTAAGGTCATACAATTTCAAATACATGAGAAATTCATTAGTATGCTTAAGATCTTTGCTACAACTATGTGCACGTACAATAGGCTCCCACTGGACTTACGCTTTCATTTTTGTGTTGACAGAAAAAAAGAAATTGAGCATCTGCATCTCTTAATTTGTAATCTTTTGAACTGCTCAACTCTGTTTTTAATGACATCGTGTCCAAACATGAAGTCAAGGATTTGACTGCTTGCAAAATAGAGTGACCTTTTTGAGTCCCCAGAACTTCAGATTACAATATATGCTTACCTGCTTAAGGGCTGAAAGGACAGATTTACTCCAAAATAACTTAACTCATCTTACTATGAAATGTATTATTCCTTCATAATAGGGGGAGAAAATTAAAGGCAATAGGAAGCTTGTTTATAGGCCACTAACATGAGTCATTAAATGGGAGAAAGTGACACACATAATCCTATCTCAGCCATTACCCGATGTAAAATTGCACTCATTAATTAGAGTCTGTGAATGAGCAATGTTCCTTCAGCCATTCTCCTTCTCATAGTTTTGGGAAATAGCAAGATTGGGGTTTCTTCCAGAAACCTATGCCAACATCTGTTTACAAAAATAATTTTTCATTTTTTTAAATCCACTTAATCACTTTTGGCCCTCCTCTGTGTTCTTGCAACCCAAAGCAATGACTAGCTTAACAGAGCTTTCAAGGCTAAAACCAAATGAGTGCAAGAATCCTTCAGTGACTTCCACAGCTCTGTTTTAGGTCTGTTGCAGAATGTGTCTCAAACCCTTTCTTGACTTCCCAGTCTTCTCAGAGGACCTCCATTGCAATGCCTATCAAATTCTGGCAAGAGAATTAATACACATGGCAAAAAAAAAAAAAAAAAAAAAAGAGAGAGAAGAAAAGCAAAAGGCAGGATAAAATCAGCAACAAAAGAGACCAGTGAGGGAAAGGGCAAAGACTGTACCTAGACAGAGATGGCTTTCAGCAGCTAAACTCAAGTTTTGGGATTAAGTATTGCAAAATCATGTCCACATCTTTTAGCTTCTTACCTGGCCATCAACATAGCCACTGATAAAGGTAACAGCCCACTTCCCCAGTCTTTGGTATCTCCACAGTAAATTTTTGATCTGTATTCCTGGTGCTTCTTTAAGAATGGAAGATATTTTTTATGGAGTGATAAATGTAACATTTTTCAGGTAGAAATTTTTTCAGTAATAATTAGACACTACAGCATTGTTGCAGAACATAGGCTGGTATGAGAATAGAGTACTTGCAAGCACATCTGCTCACAATTCATGTTGATCCTGATGCCTGAGGACAAGATGTGGGAGTGCAGGAAGCACTATTTCCAAGCTGTTAATTAATTGTCTGTGATCAGTGGCAGCAATTATTTGCCTGTCAGACTTCTACATGAATCTTTATCCCCTTGGTTCTCCTTCTGGGCAGTATGAGAACAATATTCTTGAGTGTTAACATAGGTTTCCCCATCAGCCAGACCTCAAGTGAGGGTTCAGAAGCAGGGACACAAAATTGTTTAAGACTCAGAGGCTGAGCTGTCAAGAGCAACCAGACATTTATCGGGCAAAGGAAAAACAGTGCTGAGGAAAGAAATGCAAAAAGAGAAGAAGGGAAGAGGAGGCAAGCACTGAAGAAAAAATTAATTCATAAATTTTCATGTGAGTAAAACAAAAGATTGAAGGTCCAAGCTTCAGGGATCTACTGAGAGCTTTCCTAAAAACACACCTAGCCTCTCTCCTTGTGCAGATTCCCAGTGGTATAATTCCTACTATACCACTTACCTCTGTAAGAGGCATGCTGAAGGGCTTTCAATACTATAAATACTTAAATAGAAATTATCTATTGTGTGCTCAATTTTATCATTATTAGAGGAGATTAGACATTGCAGATAAAACTCATCTTTCTCCTTGAGACTGTGTTCCAAGAAGCGCTCTAGGACTCACCAGGTGAGTGTCAAACTCACCAGATGAGTAGCTCCATGGCCCATCAGTTCCACTGATCTATAGCAGCTTTGAGGTTAAGGCACTGCATAAGAACCATTCCTTTTCTCTCTGCCACTGAGTTCTCCTGATAAAACACAAATTTCTCAGTGGCTTAGCTCCTGATGTATAAAGTGAAAGGTTTTTAGCAAACACATTACAAAGATCAGGCCATTTATGATGTGTTCACACAGTCCACATAGCTTTACACTTGGGGGGAAAAGCAAATTTGACATAAACAATGTGTTTGTGAGGCAGGAAAAGTAGATTCTTAATTTCCTGCTCCTGTCCAGCACCTACATTCCCCATTGCCGATACAGATGATATCTGTATCTAAAATTTCATGAGACTGCATTAGAAAAAACCTGGACAAGACTAACACATACCAGAGACTGAAGTAATATGCACAATTATCTTGTTGGAAAAGAAAAAATAAACACAATTATCTGAATAAAACCAGAACTTGCAATACTTAGATAGGAGGCATACCAATTTCAATTTGAATGAGTTACCAGTTCAGTGCTCGTATATCTACTTAAGCTGTCAAAACATTACATGCCATGGAATATATTATATATATTAGATGGGTCAGATTTAGGCCACTTCCTTCCCACATAAAAAATCAGAGGTGGTTAAGTAGGGCACAGATTTTAAGCTTGTTCATGGCCTCCGATAATCCTACTCTCAGCAATTCCTGTTGTGGGAGACAAAAAGAGAACAGAAGGAATCAGAAGGAACAATTTATATTTTTTTGTTATTACTGCCTATCAGCCTGATGTTCTCAATGCTTTCCTCTGACAGAAGACCTCAAACAGCCAGGCATGATATGGAGCAGATGACTTAATAATTTGACTACATCTCTCACTCTCCAGAAGATGCCTGAGATTCTCATGCACTTCCTGCATGTTGTTGCAGTCTCTCTTCCACTCTGTCACCCCCCACAGCAGAAGCATTAGCCTGACCTACCTACTGCTCTGTAATCTGCAGCCCAGCTGGCTCTTGTGCACGAGGCTGGGGAAATGGGAGGAGACTAGGATGCTCTGAAGCAGATGCAAATTACATCTCAATGTTGAAAATAAGAAAGTAAGAAACACCCTACCATTCAGGACCAGTATTCTGCCTCCACCACTCTAGGAGAGGCCATTTGGGGAGAGCACGTGCTCTTCGCCACTATCTCCCTATCACTACATCCATGTCCAGAGTCATTGATTAAGGAATTCATGTTAATTTTCTTTAATATAGTATTAGACTAGCTTTCCAGGAGTTCTTAATTCCTTGCATCCTCTGCTGAAACTGTCTCCAAAATTTGTGGCAACCAATTTTGGGATGATGAAAGGTTTGGTGAATTAGCAGCTCTGCATTCACTTTGATTGCCTTCACATTTCTCACTGAAAATTCTCCACTCGAAGTTTAGAATTTAGCCCTTTAAGATACAATTACTTGACATCTTTGATCACTTGTCCTGCCTTGCTCTGCACCTTTTCTGACTCCACTGTGACTCTTTGTGATGTGAGGATCAAACATCAGACAGTGCCCAAGATGTGTGAGATTTTGTATTGCAGCAAAATTATGTTGTATTATGTTCTCAATGCCCTATCTGGTGAATTTTCACCTTTTTTTTCCCTCTTGACTGCTACTATATCTTAGGTTAATGACTGCATAGAAATGCTGGTGATGATTTCTAGATCTCTGAGGTATCACTGCCAGTTGCAAGTTCAGAATCCCATAAGCACAGTTTAGAGTATTTTTATCTTGAGACTGATTACTTCATAGTTCTCACACTGATATTAATTTGATAGTTTTTTGTCTACTCACAGGTTTGTGAGATCTTTCTGGAAAACAGGCCTACAAAAACCCACTTCCCTCAACTGCAACATGCAACTGCATGAGATCCTTCATGTGACTGGAGCACCTCCAGTATGCAGAGCCCTTGCAAATACCCTGCAAAGAGGTGACTCAAGACACAGGAATATCTGTTCTCCTACTTGAACAGGCTCTCAGGTGCTGGGAAAGCAGGAAGTTGAAAAACCTGCATGCTTAGAAGGGATTGTCTGCATGGCTGTATGTATGTCTTGCATGACTGTGTAAGTGTTCTTCAGCCATTTCTAGAATGACTAAGTTTTAAAATGCTTGCATTTGAGTGGTTATTATTTAAGTTTTAGGATAAAAAAAAAAGAAAAGGATTTCCTTGCCTGAACAGCAATGAGAATTTTGCAGCCCAATGAAGAGTTCACCACATACCTTCTCCTTCACTGGCTTTTGTGTGCAGTGACAGCTGCTCTATCAGCTCCTCTGACTGTTCAGTTTGTTTGTTCAGGACTTTGGGACCTATCTTTTTTTCCAGGTTGCTCTTACCTACAGGGACATCAGAAACCAATTCCCCTGCCATGTCCATGAGGATCCAGAACACAGAAAGGTAAAGGAAGCATACTTTATCTCCCCCTGTGAATTTAAATAATATTGCAGTATAATATCAGGCAGGCAAATTAATTTCAGCTGTAATCACAGAGCCAGATTACATCACTGCTTTCAAAATTTCTCAATGTAAAATGGATTTAGCAATGAAAAGTAGAAAATAAAGATTTGTAACTGGCCAGGGAATACCTGAACAAGGAACGTCAGAGACAGGAGTCTGTAAGAATCATGCAAACAGCTGTCAGAGTGGCAAACACCCTTTGGACTCTTGAATCTAGAAGCTAAAATAATAGTACATGAGCCAGTTGTTTTGATGGTCTGTGCTTTATGTGCTGCACAAACCTTGCCTCCCCTTATCCATTCTTTACTTCCAAAGCTTGTGCTGAAATGAAATGCTTCAGAAACAGACTTTGCAAACAACTTTTCAGACTTCAGTAAGGTATGTGAAAGACAGTTCAATCTTCCAGTGCTCTCCCACAATGTGGAAATTACTCATCTTCACAGAGTTTGTCTTCCATTTAAAAAAACTACCACAATAAGATTACACCATGAAAGACAGATCACATATTCTGCCTCAGGTGAACACTCCTAGAATCCCTCTTCCAGGATGACTTAGTCCATTCTCTAAATTAGCATTCCCTGGAAAAAATTACCTGTTTCCCCTTAGGTCCTGTCTTTGCATGCCAGAAGCTTTCAGTTAAACCTTTCTCAGCACTACAGATGCCTGCTCCAAGGCAAGGGCCCTCAGGCAAGCAGCGTCTGCCTCGTACATGACAGCAAGAGCCTAATCTTATTTCCTGGCTGTGACGTATAGGGAGAGGCTGAGAGAAATGGGATTGTTCAGCCTGGGGATGAGATGGCTCAGAGGGATCCTCTCAGTATGTGCAATTATATGATGGTAGGGCACAAAGAATACACAGCCAGGCTTGTCAGTGGTGCCCAATGAAAGGGCAAGGGGACACATATTTAAATACAGGAATTTCCATTCAAATGTAAGAGAAAGGGTTTTTTTACTGTAAGGCTGGTGTAACATGGGAACAGGTTATCAATGCAGATTGTCAAGTCTGTATCCTTGGAGAGAACTGAAAACCCCATGGGACACAGCCCTGAGCAAACTGCTTTAGTTGGCCCTGTTCTGAGCAGGGAGGGTTGGATGAAACAGCTGTCAAAGGCTCCCTCCAAACTCAACCCTTCTCTGTGATTCTCTTGCAAATGTTCACAGGCTTGCAAATAGTAAACTCATTGCTCTGCCTTCTCACAGATTAGTTTCAGGATATACAAGGGTTTGAACTCAACTCTCAAGCATGTGGTTTTGGGACTGGATGTTTATATTGAGACAACTCAAGAGAAGAGCAATAAACTCGAAACACACAGGTGTAGTTTATGTTTGGACATCTGTCTCTGTCACATGCTGTAAGACTGGCTTTCCACCAGGAAGAAAAGGGCGAAATCCCCCAGAACCAGCATAATAACCATGTAGAACCATGTCTCAGAAAAAAACTTGCATTTACTGCATACATATTTGCCTACAAATTTCAGTGGACCTTGCTTAAGCACTCTGCTGAAGCAGGACTAAAATCCACCAATAGTAACAGGCACTTCACCTCTACAGGGTGACCTACTTAATTACACTAATACCTTTTAAGAGATTTATTCCTCTCCTGAGGTATGTGTTTTCCCTGGTGTTTTAGGAAAGTCTATGACAGACATTATGATGTGTTAAGTGAACTGCTGAAGATTCCAAATAGTCCCAGATAAGAAAGAACACTTTTTCTTTAATGTGCTTTAGAGGAGTAAAGTAAATATATCTGGAAATTTAAGAGCACCAGTTGAAGCGTTTATGAAGTTGTGCATGAGCTATTTGGTTGTGACAATGCTTAATTGTAATTTAGTAGTCTTATTTGCAAAATTTTTTTTCTTTTTTATGACTTTTCTAATGGGACTAGGCAATTTACAGTGCTGTGCCACTGTGGGTTAGAGCATCATGCTACACAACTGAGATGCACCTTTTCTTGTTCCACATGGCAGCGTGGCTTCTAAGACAGTTCTAGGGATCATTTTCCACAAGTATGTCTAGAGACACCTATCAGCCTCATTCACCCATCCTGAAGTAATACAGAGGGTTTAGGCCAAAAGAAATTCCCTTTGAAGACATTTCAATTGCCTCACCAAACCCATTAACTGTTCATCTCCAGAAGAGTGCAAAGATGTAACCAGAGAACAAATTCTGCTAATAAACATACCAGAGCTTATTTCTCCATCAGATAGTGCTGTAAACAGTTGTCTTTCTGACATGACCTAGGTTAGATGAGTTCAGCACCTATTGTAGAAAAATGTGGTAACTATTGAGCGTGTTTTCCTAAAGCAGGTGTTGAACTCCCTTGACCTTATTCACATCAGCCAGACAAATGGACAACTGTTTTTCACCAGCAAAGAGCATGTGTGTGATCTTGACTTACAGTAGTTTCTGTGATTTTGAGAAAGCCTAAGAGTAAACCCTGAATAATTTCTAAGCTTAATGGTTTCAATAAAGTAAAAATCGTCCCTGAACTAAACACCTTCTCCAATGTAAACTTGTACTTTATGAGGTTTGTGATTGATTAGTTTATTTGATGCCTCTTACAAGGACACCAGTTCTTATTCTCTCTATTCATCTCTATTTTTCAGACATCTGGAAACCTATAGCTGACTTCTCCCTTAAACATCTCCAGACGCACTTGTTTTTCAACCTCAACTACTTCTGAAATCCTTGGCACCCTAACCTCTGTAATACCATTCAGCACATGGCTGGTGCTTTCTAGAAGAGTCATTGCTTGGATATTTATATTAGATAGGCTTTCTTACTTCATACCAGTTCCTCCAGGAAGGGTAAGTCAATTTGTCCCATTTCATAATGTGTGTGAAAATCATGTACCGAATAAGAAGATTTAGCTGAGTAGATATTTTCCTTCTGGTTTAGGTTTTGTTTTGTCTCGTGTGATAATTGAGCTACCCTTTTCCAGAGGGAAAACATGCCATTCTATATAGTGGCTTTCAATGAAAGTTAGTAACAGTGTAGCTTGGAGGGCTTTACCCTCTTACTTTTTTCGTAATTTTCAGATGCTTGGTTCCAAAGACCAAATAGTTATGCCTTCCATTTACAGAGTACCAAGCTGTATTGAAAACAAACACATTTTAATAGTTGTATGCAATCATGAAATAATAATATTTTAACTTGATTTCAAATAATTAATTAGCTTTTATATTCAAGTAAGAGATTAGACAAGATAATGTTGTAATGTTCACATACACATGTAATAAAAAATATAGTTAAACACAAGTGTTTCTAAGATATTATAACAGAAATTCTGTTCCCAAAGCAAATAAAATTTTACTAAGATTAACTAATGATCTCTCATTTTTATTCTTCTTCCTGTGATTTTTTGTTTTCCCTGCCCCTAACTAGCCCCTTGACATACAGAAATAAAGCAATTTGAATTTCTTTGTTTAATTTCATGGATACCTACTGTGAGCCCTGTCTAAAAATTGATTCATTCAGAAAAGAGATTATCATGAGCAGGGAATTACTTTTACATTTTTCAATTTAAAAAGGAGTATGAAGTTAGTTCAATGCATGGGATATTGGTTCCTAGGGCTTTTCAAGATGTGCATCTTATGAAAAAAATTAAATTATTTCCTACTTTGTCTGTGTTCAGAACCAAAGGGACAAAAACAGTCTTATAGTGTGTATATTGAACTGGGCTTTGAGACTTTGATATAGCATGTGCAGAATACATGTCTATGTGCTTTTAGAGTTAGCACTCATGGACTGGAAAAGCTTCCTAAGCTTTCCTGAAAAGAGATAGAAATTAGAGATAGAGATGTAGAGATACAGATAGAGACAGAGACAGAGATAGCGATAGAGATAAATGTAGGTAGATATAGACACCTGTTTTTTCCCATCTTTTTACTTTCTGGTATAAGAGCTAACTGTTTTGGAAGGGAACTAATTCCTCAGTCCTGATACAGAACTAATTGTTCTGTACTTTTACATGTAAAACTAGTTACTTTTAAGTGAAAACACACAAAAATATATATAGGCTAACAAAAGCAAAGCAATGCATGTATTAATGTGGGGGACTCTGGTAATTTGTCATACAAGTGAGATTGTTATTTTCCTTCTCTTTTTCAAGTAGTTGTCTGGTTTTATATGTACAAACACATGGTGTCTTCCTCCCTGCCACAGGAGCAGGGCTGCTGCACTGTTTCCAGAACTTGCAGTCAGAACATTCACACTCATTGTCATCTCCTATTAGACGTGTGGCTTACCCTGGAGCTGTTCTTGCTACCAGACCTTCTCACTGTAGGTCCACTGTCTGCACTCCTGAAGAGCAGCACCTCCTGTGATGGCACTGAGGTTTGTTAGTTCTCACATGCAGAGCACATGAGCATCTCACATGGCAGCTGCTTTAGCTGACAGTATTTGAAATGCTTATATCTATATATGCCTACAAAGCCAACTTGATCTCATGTTCTGTTTGGCATGTTTTTGCTATGAAACCACCCAGCCTGTGTTTAACTGGGGCTGACCAGCAGAGAAATAAGCCAGGCAAGGAGTAGTCAGCGGATCTTTGTAGTAAGTAAAGCAGTTCCCACAGTAAGGTGCTGCTCCAGCCTGTCTTGCTCCACTACAGCAGAATTCACTGATGTGACAGTGAGGGTCTCTGCCAGATAGCAGTCCTAGTCCTTGGAGGAGCTGAATCTGTCCCTGACAGGTCAGCATGGAGCTCCCTCCTTCATCTCAGTGAAAATAGTCTTTTTTTCCCTGAAAAAGTCATGCTCAAGACTTCTGAGTGTCTTGCTGAGAAAAAGTCAAGTTTCCATCCTGGCTGAAAAATTGATCTATGATTTTTTTCTGCCTAAAGTATTCTTGCGTGTTTGGTATAATCCATGTATTTTTTAAATGATCTAGAAAGGATGAAAACCACAGAATTCTTCCTGTCTTTTGAAATTTGTGTTTCAAGGCTTGTAAAGGGTCAGTTATCTCTGCACAGAGACTGTCTTAGTGGGTTACAGATGATGTTAAAACCTGTTAAGCATCAGTAAGGCAGAGCAGCACAGTATGATCTGAAGCTCCATTACAGCTCAGATGGTGCCAGTGACCTCTCTGTAGGGTGTTTTCATCTCTGCAAATTGCAAAGCTGCCATCTGGACTCCATTCACCCTCTCTGTAACAATACTACACAAATACAGATACTTTTAGGCACAAGACTGCTCTGTGATGAAAAAGAGATTCCTTCTGTCTTGATTTATTTAAAGGACTCCAGGGCACTTCTCCAGATACACAGCAGTATGCTGGAGGTGCTGCCTGCAGTTACATACTGTGTGAATACATGTATAAGCTTTCAAAGAAAGAGAGACTTTACTGGTAACTGAGATTTTCTTAATTTGTGTTGCCTGAGGGTATACTTGCCGCTTTCTCCCCAGCCTCTTTCTTCTGGGTCCCTGAAAATGTGCAGGATTCATGAAGCCAAGAGGAACAGCACAGGGCCGTAGCATCACTCACTGCACAGCCTGGCTGTCAGGGGAGGACTGCTGAGGGAATAGGGATGCTGAGCACTGCTGCAGGTGGTGTCCAAGAAGAAAACCCCCACTCTGCTGTGCCTGCACCACATATCCCGAAGTCCAGATACTGGTGAGTGCCCTCTCTATTCTGGAAAAAGAGCAGACACCCAACAGTGTTGCAGACTACCCAACAGTGGTCCTTGGGGTGCTGCAGTGCTGCCAGAAGTGCTTGAGGAAGGACTACCAGTTGCGACCAGGATCTGTCCATCAGGATAGACATCCATACAACAGCAGCCTCTTTACTAATCCATGACCTGAAATTACTCATACCTGGCTTTGTGAAGGTTCATTTAATTTTCACCTTGTAACACAACATTTTTTTCTATTACAGCGTTATTACCAAGACACAGTTTTTATGTTAGGCATGAACGAAGTATGTCATTCAGTACTACATTTAATGAATATCAGCTACCTATGAACTAAAGATTTATTTAAATAGCAGGTACAAGAGTACTTTTGAAAATACAAAGAAAATAATTACTTAGAAGGAAACAGGTAGAATTCTGTCCCAAACCAAAATAAGTGAGATGTTAAACATCTGAAACCAAGTTCTCTTGCAAATATACAACATCAAGTGTTTGCTTTATTGCTATTACATAGAAGGCTTATGACTTAAGCCTCAGTCAGAAGCTCAGCCAGTACAAATGCTGTGCTGCAGCAACTGGATTTCTGGACCTGGAGTACGCACTTAGGGGAGGCATAAAACATTTTCCATCCACTAACCTTCTACACAGCTCCTGCTACTCTAACAGTTTAAACTAATAGAGCACCTGGCCCCCACTGAGTCTCCATCTTATTAGAAACACATTGAGTCTGACGGCTGCTTGGGAAGCCAAGAACCACATTCATCACTGGGGTATCTCATCTGACATCAGTGAGATCAGAATTTGGCTTTAATCCCCCAGAATGCACACGATTTTAACACAGGGACCATGTGAAAATTAACTTTGACTGCTACACTAATTCTACTGTATTTGGAGAAGGACACTGAATGTCTCTCTTTGTTCAAAACTTCTCTTAATAGCATTTCACTTTGCAGCAGCAGATAGGGCTCGGCCTTCACATGCTGTTGGGAATATTGTAGCCTAGAGAATAGTCTGGCTTCTTCTCACTACAGAATGGAAACTTGCTGTATATTATTTGATTTGTACGTTCTCACTATGTTTTGATTTTGGCTGCTTAATGAATGGAAATAAGAAAGCAGAATAAATTTTAATGAAAAGAAAGTGTATGAAACAAGAAAAAAAAGACAACTGTATATTTACTAATTGCTTAAAACTACTTTTTTGTTAATCTAGAGATCTTCCAGAGAATCTTTTTTATTTTTAAGAACAGCTTTAAATGAAGCAAGAACTTCTTATAGAAGATTTTTTACAGTTGCATTTTCATTTTAGCTGGATTTTAGATGACAATTGGGTTTCCATTAATAAAATGCAATGGTATTTTGTTAATTCTCTATGACATCAAAGTGTATGCAATGTGCAATTTGTCTTCTACACTATGTCAAAAATTTGGTCTTTCTGCATCAGAACTTTTAGTCACAGACCTCAGTTTTAATACCTGATTCAGATGTATTTTAGATGTTAGCACTTTGAAGAGGTGGCTCTGATAACTTAATTTGCGAACTGAACTTCCATCTGAAAATCAAAATCTTCTTAGTGCCTTGAATTTGGCTAATTTGTCACTTTCCAAAATTTAGGCTGGTGCTCACAATAAATTAAATAGGAGATTTCTATTCCAACACAGGCTAAACCCACAAACACTGGACATCCCTCCCTCCTTCTTGCCTGTATTTGTACATGTGTATGCATGCATATATATATATCACTTGTGCAAAAGTTGTTTTTTATATCAAAGCTTCTCTAGCTACTTAATGGTTTTTGTTGTTCCACAGATTGGGAGTGATAATTGCTAGGAGCTCTGAACAAGTTGACTTTTACATAATTATCATAAAATCATCTTTCTGGAATATTTCTTGTGTTGTAAGCATTGTTTGGAAAGTAGCTCTATGTCTTATAAATGATAGACTTTTAATCAACCTTTCTTTCCACTGGCCTTTTTTAAGAGGAAAAGTGAAGGAAAATGAGGACACACTGCTAGACCTCATTATGTTATTTATTCGAGAGTTTTAACAAACATTTTCATAAATGGTTGACTAATGGCACAAAGATTTACATCCTGCACTCTGACTTGAGTTTGCTCTAATGATCTTATCTATAAATTAGATTAGCAGGTTTATGGCACAGGAAAATGTGGAATTTTCTCTGGTTTTCAGCGCAAATCATGCCCAGAACATGTTCTTTGGCATCCTGAAAACCAAAATAGAACAAGAATGTGTTTCTTAGTATGAAATATTAATCTAAATTGAAGCACATATACCCTCTGGGAGTTCTATTCTGATTTTTAGTGATTGCCAAGTATCTTCATAGATGACTGATTTGGTGACTGTTCTACCCAGCATTCAGCAATACAAACACTAGAAATATGTCATTGCGTAATACTGAGATGTGATTTTGCCAATGAGACAAAGCCATAAATTGCAAATAAGAAAAAAGAAATTTTTACTTTGTTCTCCAAAATGTGCAACTCATTAGGAACTAACCCCCCTCCCCTCCACCGTGTGCTATCCTAAATATGGGGAAACTTAGTTTAGAATAAAACCAGAAGCAATCTAAGCTTGTCTAAATGGTGTAAATCTGGAGCAACCCCCATTGCTGCTTTCTCCCGGTATTTCTTTATGATTTTGGAAATGGAAAACGGAGAGATCTACATGACTAAACAATTGCCTACAAAGCCCAGGACATGTAGTTCATTAATGCCCTAAATAGAGTGACCACATCTCACAGCTTGCTTGAAAGAGCCATCCATAGGTATGAAGCCAGAATGTTTTTAAAACAAGCAGAAGCAAAAATTCACTTTGGGTCAAGAAAAGATACTGTTAAAGAAATAGGTGCTATTCAGTTATTAAGGATTAGACTGCTAGAGAGATCGATGGCCTTACATCCCAGCTAATAAGAAATAGTAAAATTTATGTCTATCTTAGTGGCCTACTCAGTAAATTATATGCAAAATATGTTAGGTTCTTATTCACAGATTTGGGATGATGCATCTCATATCCCTTTTGCTTTTGTGGGCCATTAGCAAAACCCCTCCTTATGACCTTGGAAACATGAGAGGAGATCCTATATTATGGCATAGAGAAGGGGAGCCGTTTCCATACATATTTTTAGATACTGTGACAAAACATTGCTTTGTATATTGTTAAATTCAAAAAGCAGAGCTCCTTTCTTCCCTGAGATGAAGTACATGGTTATCTCAAGGGAATGTATATGACACTTGCTGGGTAAAATCAATTACATAAGACTTTGTAGGTATTAGGCTGTCAGTTTATATCTACAATTGTGGTTGCCCTAACATGTGATAGAAAAGAGATTTTTTTGAATGCTGAGCCAAAAAATATTCTTTATGGCTAGAAATAATGAAAAAAATCTGTATGCATGTATGCAGATGAGAATGCCAATGCATTTATCTTGCCTAAATTAAGTGGGAAAAGGCTCAAATCAAGAGTGAAGTACTTCTGGCAATTTGATGAAATCTTGCAGTACATAGGCAGATCTGTTAGAGGCAATGCTCTCATCAGAAATAACACTGAATGGATAATTGTTAAGAAATGGATATCTACAAAATTCTGGAAAAGACCAGCAAAACCAACAAAGAATTGAAATCCTGCCATCTGTATCTGTTTATATATGGATAGAATCTATTCAGTGCCAAAGTAGTTAGGTCTACACATTGCAGAGGAGCAGAGGCTACTTTATTTTCATGTTATAACTATTATCCCATTTTAACTCACTAAGAACACCCATCGGGATGCTTCTTCAATGTGTAAAACACAGTACTAACAGCAGGACTTCAGGTTTTGGAGTTTGCAGGCCCTTTGTGCGTTTACAAATGAGAGTGGTGTGGGGTAACTTTCATAAACAGGGTGTCCCCTCACACCCCATTCTGCCACTCTCCCTACCAGCTGTCCAGTGCCTTTCATTCATGCCACCCATTTGTTTAAAGCCAATGGTGATTTCAAGCACAAATTAAGGTTACAGAGGCAGTTGTTGAATCAGAATGCTAAAGAACATTTCTTTCCCTATTTCTGCTAGCAAGATCTCCAACAGCATTTCATGATTGTGGTGTATTTCTCATTGCTAAAAAAAAAAAAAAAAAAAAAAAAAAAAGTTAAACCCATTTAATTTTGAAGCCATAGGAAGCACTGGTGCTACCCTATGTCACTTTTTTGTAAATGTCCATCAGAAAAGAAAACAAAAATTAACCTGTATGAACAGCTGCTAAAATCCACCTTCTGCCTTCAGGTGGTGATTATTTTCAGTTCCTCAGGAAAAGGTCACTCCGTTGGTCAGGCCTCTTCATTACTCTCACACACGATCCCTAAAGATTCCAGTTACATGGAGCATAGGCCAAGCTTGCTGCAGTGATGCAGTCTGACACCTCCACAAGAGAGTGCAGCCCTGCTCATCAGGCATTATGAAAATTTCTGCTGCACATGCTCCCATTTTTGTGACTAAAGGTGCAACTCATTGTGAGCCATGGTTTTTTAAACTTGCTTTCCTGGAGTTTTTTCATTTAAAATGCTGGGCATAGAATCTTTTACCAGGGAAAAAAATTTATCTTACTAAACTGAAAAAATGCTGGAAAGGAATTTGCTCCATCTTTCTCCCCTCACAGTATATATACAGAGTATTAATCTTCAGACAGGCAGAGGATGATAACTGGTGTGAGCAGGAATGCACTACAATCAACAGTGATTTAATTCCATTCCAGTTCTAACATTTAAAAACATTATCCCTTCCAAGTATCATTAATCAAGTCCTTATTTAGGAAATACCAAATTAGTTGCTGTTGCTAAAAGGCCATCGATAGATTTTCATATTCATTTCCACTGCTGGCTTTTTGTTCAGATTTAGTTGTTGGCTATTAACTTTTCAGCAGGAATGTTAAAAAAGGCTTGTTCAGCACATCTCTATCTTCAAACTTGAGATGGAAGGGAACCATCTGCAGAGCATAAAGCATCCTTGGCACAACCATGATCTTGCAGGCAGCTGCTCTCCCATTCATGAGAGAGGAAGCTGGTCTCAGTGCCTGTGATTTCCTTCTAAATTATTAGAAGTTAATGTGGTTCACACAAGTAACTGGGGTTATTCTGGCATGTAAGTAATCTAATTAAGGTTTGATCATTAACTGAATAATTGTGGTTTACTAAACAGTCTAGTGGGAAAAAATACATGTGTTCCATGCCAAGAAACAATGTGTAACAATAAGACATGATTCTTCACTTAGGAACTCTACCTTGAGTTACCCCACTGAGTTCAGTATAGCTTCTTAAGGAGAGGAAGGAAAAATTTGAGCCTCTTTACCCTCTAATCCCATTTATAGTTAGTATACTTACACTCAGTTTATAGTAATTTTCTTCCATTTCTCATTTTGCAGCTTATTTTTAGTAGGTAATATTACCATGTTTGGACAGATTAAGTACCACACAACTTTGCTGCCCATTTTATGGCTTTCTACATAGTAAGTATCCTGCACCGAATATCGTGTGTTTGCACAGTTGAAGGAAAAATGGATTAAATACAAAGCATGACCATTTGAAAGTGTGGTTCTGTAAATTATTAGTAGAAAACACTGAAGATTTGAAAAATTTTGTTAAGATGAGTGAAATAGGACTGTGAGCAGCTGGTTAGCTGCTTCATGAAATGGCTGCCCCATTAAACTCATCTGAAATTGCACCGATTTTCTACAAAAATGTCTGGCACCTGTTTCAAGCTACATGTTTTGTGGCCTGATCACAATGTTCAGAATGCAGTGGTTCACAGATAGCATATTTTTCTAACTGAATGCTTCATTCAGGCTTTAACTTTCAGTCTAATTCATTGCCTGTTAAAATCAATGCAGAGAGCTTGAAAGATTTGAATAGGCAGTAAATGTCCAGAAATGTTAGAGGGTTCTTTGCAGAAATGTTCCCTTTAACACTGCTTTTACTTAACTTAAAAGTTGCATTTTCTTATCTTGTTCCAGGATAAAACTACTCTATAGGAATATTTTGCAGCATTCCTATGAAATATGTAGGAATCAAAATATACTCACTAACCTGAAATGGAAAGTAACTTTCCTAGGGCAATGAATCCAATGGATGGCAAAATCATAATCAGAAGCAGTAGAGTCATCTGCCTAAATCTCTAGGCTACAATAAAATACCTTTGTCCTCAAATGCCTTTCTAAATCAACTTCTTCATCCATAACACTGAGGATTATATTACATAGCAAGGATTATGTTGTGTTTATGTCCCTGTTACTTCAAGTGAACATGCCAACTAATACAAGTGGGTGATAGGTAAGTTTGGTTTCCTGGAGTAGTTTATTGTAAAAAGGTTCAAACAAAACAAGTGTCAATCACTAAAATTACTAGTATAAAGCTGATTAGGAGGATAAATGGAAATTTTCTAATACATATATATTGATCCTTTGATGTAGCTGTGCATCACAAGGTCATCTCTGCAGGAATTAGCATGGACACCCAGAATAGTATTAGATTTGCACCAGCATGCACTGTGGTAACTATAGTTACTCTGCTGTTTCTGTTATTTGCAAACAGTACAGTCTTTTTCAAAAGAAAAGATTATGACAACCTCATTTCTTTCTCCTACCTTGATGGCTTAAGACAAGGAAATTGGGATTTTCTTGGCTTATTTTGGGTTTGAAATTTTTTTCTTTATTTTTGTCTATGTTCCTTGTCTGCTTTATTCCTGTTTACTTTTCTTTCCTATGTCCCAATGTCTTCACATTCCTGTTTTCTTTATCATTCCCCAAATGTTTTCCTCATTCTGTTTCTATTTTTTTTTATCAACAGTTAATTCAAGTCTCAAGTTAAGTCTCCCTTCCTTACCTATCCTCATATTAAGTGAAGTTTGCCTCAGTCTCTAATCTCTTGTAGCTGTTGGTACTTCCTCCGTAGTGGTTTTCTATTGCACTACTCCTAACACCACCTTAATAGCCCTCTCACTACTCCATATCTTTTTTTTTTCTTTTCTTTTTGAATCTCTCCTTCCTATCCTAAACAGAGTGAATAGTTTGTATTCCCTGTTTTGCATTTCATACTCCTTATCTGCCATCATTGTTTCCATGGCTTTCCTCCCTTCTTTTGCTGTGTCTTAAGGCTGTCATACCTTCTCTTCCCTGCTCTTCCTCGCTGTCTCTTCTGGCCCTCCATTCCTCTTTCAAAACACAATGTATGTCACACTTTTCTCCCCATGGCTGCCATCTCCTGTCGGCTCTGGTTACGTCTTGTGTGCTTTCACAATTGGCACATGTGGAAAATGAGGTATTTTGAAGAGATTGCTGCAATTCAATTCTGAGACCAGGCACTGGAAAGACAGCACAGCCCCTTCAGTAGATAAGACAGTGGAGCTAGACTTGACAGTTTGATTTAATGAGATGAACACGAACACATCCCATGAACACATCCCTGTGTTAGAGGTGGATTTCTCCATCCTGAGCAGTTTCATTCACGTGTCAGTATTAAAGAATTTCCTAGGCCACCAACTTTACTCCAATCCTGCAAAATTTCAAATAGATTTGAGCCTTGTTCATGCTGAAACACTGCAATGATTGCCCTTGCACTTCCCATCCACGATTTGTACTTCTGCATGTCTGCTGTTTCTTCAGGCTTTTGAACATGAAGTTGACAGATTTCTAGAATGAGACCAACTTTTACTTGCTTAGTTCTGCCAACCAATTCTTTTTTCTCGCAGTCACTAACTAAAGAAATTGGTGATGAAGCATCACAACCCAGTTTTAAAAGCAATGACAATCTGATGGCAGAGTATCCTTGCATTTGGTATTAAAGACTACAGTGTAGCAACATGCACATCAAATTCTGCAGCCTCGTCAGCCAGCTTCAGCTTGTGCATTGTCCTGCCTTATGGCAGCAGCAATCTTTGACGTCCTTAAATACAATATACCTAATGCTGAATAACTGTATTGAAAGAACAATTTTGTTTCTCTCCTATGAGGAAGATATTTCCCCAGTGACAGATCAGTGGAGCATCCATAAAGAGATATGCAAGTGTGTGTGTGGGCTAAGCTAAAGATTTCCCTTTTCAGTTCATAAGGACAACATATTCTAACGCATCTAGCAAAAAGCTGGAATGTTCACACAAAGGCTTGGAAATGCTGTCATCACTGGGTGGAATTAGCCACAAACTGCAGTTGGTGAAACAGTTGCTTGGGTTCTGTGTCCTTGAAATATATTTAACACAACCAGCCACTGAAAAAAATTGGATTTCAGTGATCCTAACAAGGGAGAGTTTCCTCAGCTGAAGGGAGCTTCAAAAGGTGAAGCATTTCCCTGCTGTTCATGACTGCCAGAACTCCTTCTTCCCCAAAGCTGCTGCTGGCTGAAGTTCCTGCAGCAACAGATCTGTGAACCATATTATGAGAAGAAAGGTCAGATAAGCACAGCTACATTTTTCTAGTGTGCTTGAATGTATCAGTAGTAACTATGAGGTTATAACCTGGTGAGCTAGACTTTGTGCAGCTGCCAGGTACAGGAAAGTTTCTTCTGTTCAACTTTAGTTTCATTTAATTTTTCTCTCTGGTTTGCAATAAAATCAACATTGCTTTTTTTAATGTAATCTTGTTTCACCAATTGTTACAGAAGTAGGCTGCTCCAAAGCTATGCAAATGAACTTCTGACCTCGGGGGATGATAGAAGGGAGGTAAGATACTTGGCCTGTAGCACTTTGCAGCAGCTATGAAGCCAGAATATCTCCAAGATGCTGGCAAAAGTTAGTATGCAAAGCAAGTCGAAACAGGGAGGGATATGTCAGCCATAGGCTCAAATACTGACAGGTGTCAAGAAGAATTCTCTTCTTGAGAAGTGTCAGTGTTCTTGGTCTACTTTGTAAAAATATTTGCCCTCTGCTGTCCTACAAACAGCAATATTAGAAACACATTTTCAAATTATATGAAGAATCAAAGCCTGAGGTTGTTATTCAATAAAATGCATTTCACTTAATCTTGACACACAAAACTGGGACACATGCTTTATTGAAAAAGCTCCTAAAGAATCAATTCATGACAGTGCAAAGAAAAATCTGGAACTTCATTAGGACAGTAGTCACAAGTTTTCCTTAATGAGGTGTATTTGGCCACTGCCATGGGTTTACATGGTGTTTAACCAGGTGTTGAATGTGTGAAAAATTAAACTTCAATCTTTCCACAGTAACATTGCCAAACAAAGATTTAAAGAAGTACAATAAATGAAGTTCAAGATTATTATTCCTGTTTCCTTTAGCACTTTATTTCATTCTCAGGCTGCTGCTCCCTTTTGTGTGAGTTTCAGTGTCAGGTCCGGGAAACACTATGGATTTTCATTTGTATATGGGAATGTCAACATTATAAAAAAATATCATTTCCTGAATAAGCTAGAGACCTGGAGGGCAGCAGACTTCCAGATCTTGGAAAGCACATGTGTCATTCCATTTATATTACTTTAGCTTTAATGTCCCAGTTTCAAACCTCAAATTGCTCTGGAGTCCAGAATGTGGAGGCCTGAATTATTCAAAATTACTGAAACACCATTCAAACAGCTTTTTTCTAGCAGTGAATGTTTTGGTATGAGGATTGGGAGCACAGCTTTATGTGAAGGAAATTCAGCCCATGAATTACTCCCCGGTCACCAAAGGACATGGACACATTTATTTCCTTCCATGGGAATTCCACCAGAAACTGCAGACAGTGCTAGTCAGAGAAGTTCAAGGCCTTCCAAAATTCTAAGCAAGATTTCCCCCAACTGTGAGGTTTTAAAAGTAAAATACGCTTTACATCATTGCTCGATATTTACATTCAGAGATCCTATCCACAAAAGTATTTTTTTCTGTACAGCTTGAAAAGTGAATTTAAAGTGTTATAAACAAAACTTATGCATTCTCAGCAAATAATGTTTTCTAATTTCTAATGTATTCTTTTATTTATTTTGAGAACAGCTAACTGAAAAGGTGTTCTAAATTTAACTGTCTGTAAGGAAAACTTAGGACAAATATCCTTTGTTTTCAGTCTTGCAAACGATAGCATGGCAAGTTAAAACTTGAGTTCTTATATGTCCTGGTGGCAAAAGTGACCAAGGACACCACTGAGTGACATTTGACAAAATAAAGGATTTTTAGATGGGAGATGATTCTTCAGTTTCTGCTAAAGTGCATAAAGTTGCATCTTTTGCTATCTCTACTCAGAACTGCTTCATTTTAAGGCATTAGGATATTTAAACATATGGGGTAGTTTCCTAAGATAGTCCTAGTGTTGTGTGCTCACCCACACAGAAATCAGCCCTTGGAAACTGTCAGAGACAGAAATAATCTTTTAAACACAACACAGTACTGAAGAATGTGATCACATTTACTAGTGAGAAACTAGGCTTCCCCCAAGTAGGAGTCTTGCTCAAGACATCAACAGAAGACGGGGACCCAACCTTTACCACTGCCCCATGTAAAGCCAGCTCTGTCCCCATAGCCATCATGGTACAACCACAGAAGAGCTTTCCATACATATGATTAGAAAGCATACTCTCGAGGCCTCCCATCCTTTATGTTTTTACACCTCAGTTCATCTATAGAAAACATGACCCTTAATGCCTTTCAAGCTAATACAGAATGCATTTATATTTGAACTGTAGCATAACTGCAGAAGTGTCCAACAAAGTGTGCCAGTAGAAATCCAGCATATTTCCTACTTTAACAGTCTGTAATTTGAGTGTTTGTTCTCTCAAGTGCCTTCAAATTATGCCAATTTCTAGAGATTAGAGTCTAGGCTAAGTACTCTCCATGAACAGATATATAGTGGATCTCTGTTTTAGTTGGAATAAGGTATATATTTGAACTGATTGCTCATTGCCGGAAAGAGCTATTCAGCTGGCTATAAAGATTGTGGTTTTGACATGGGAATGTTCCTGTGGCATTGTTTTACATAGCAGTGGCTGAATCTGAAATGTTAGATTCTCTTTGGACACTTCAACTGTGATGTGGTTTGAACTGGAATACCCGAGGCTCTCTTTGATTCCCTACTAAGGGAGAAGTAAAATATTATTGCATGTTTTGATGTCCAGAGAAGTCTATATTACTTTCTATACAGGATCATCTTGCTATGTTACAGGTACACTTCCTTCCAGGTAAGTAATGATGATTACTTTATATATCTGCTTCAAGAAACAGAATTAAAGGAGTTAATCTTATGAACTTGAACTTAGTCTAAATCACTCACTGGAAAATGTTTCTGTTTACATACAATTATGTATGTGATTAAATTGGTAAAAGTCTCCTATTAATCTGGTGTTTCTTATTCTGAGTCAAACCAGAATCACAGGCATAACCCAAGACATCCTCAGCTTCAGGCAATGCAGCTAGAAATTAGGAAAAAAAACATTGAGCGTGCTGAGTTCCATATACCACCCAAGTGTACTTTGAATAATTGAAAGTTCTTGAAGAATGTAGATGAAATGGGGATGTATTACAAAAGGAAGTTTACATGCGTGGGTGGATTACTGCACTCCTTAGAATATAATGCTGTCTCCTGACAGAAGAAAGATATTAGTGAAGTTAGCTACTCACATACATGACCATCTAGAATTAGAAAAACACTGAAGAAACACACACAACAAGAGACTCTGAATTTCATTATTTAATTCTTTTGATAAATAGGTATGTTGCTGATCCGGGGAGACTGATGTGGCACAACTGCTGCAGATTAAGTTCACAAGGCACTGGGCACTTTTCAGACCATCTTATTTATTATTAGTTGTTAACAAAAATTAGCTTAATTTCAGCTAGTAGAGAGTCTTAAGTTTACTAGGTTTCATCTCACATATAGTCGGAGCTTTATGTTGAAGGATTTTCTGATGTGAACTTTTTGCTGAGTTTTTACTTTTACATTGAATCAGACATTTTTGAATTATGCATGAGCAGCAGCTGCAAAAAGGATGATTTGAGCTTTTCAGAGTACACTATGAAAAATATGGAACTGCTAAACTCCATTTCTGACTGTTCTTAGATTAATTGATGCAAAGTTTCTCTTTGAGTTTTGCGTGAATGAGTGCTACAGGATTTGGCCTAGTTTTGCCTGTCTTCAGTAAAAAACAGCAGTGCAACTGGTCTGTTCTTTGCCTGTCACAACACAAATGGTCCCTCGAAACAAAGACCTACAATGTCAACTTCAGTATGCTGTCTGAGTATTGACTGTAACTCTGCTTAGTCAAGGACATTATAAAAAGAAAACTGCAGATAGATGGAAAAATAACAGATATTTAAAATTAAAAGATTTAGTTGTTTAAAAACAGGTTGGGTCCTATGTGACTATTTTAAAAAAGCTGTAACAGTAATATTTTAAAAAACAAAATAGCTCTACTGTGCAACTTCTGCTTTATTCCAACAGAACGGTGTTGTGTTGAATTTCAAGGCTGATCCTGGAAAGCGTCTTAGGTGGCAAAGCAAAGATCAAGGCCAATGTCAATTTTTTTTCTAATTTGTATCTCTCCAATGCTTTCGGAGTCTGGAGGCAAGATGAAGTCTGACTGGATTTAAGGTATTATATCCCCACATATGTCTCATGAAGAAATTTTCTTGGAACGAAGAAGATCATAGAAGCAAAATCCCTTATTCTTTTTGGCTTAGTATAAAATGTTCATTTGTGAAGTGTAACTCAAGCGAGGCTTTTCAAAATCTCTTGTCTCAGACTGACATTCATGACCGTGCTGGTATCCTAAACAGTGAAATTGCAATCAGCAAATGACCCTCTTCTCCAAGATCACATGAATGCCACTGTGCTGTGCTGAAAGAATAAAGTAAGGTTGTATTTCACTTAAGGACAGAATGAAAGCTGGAACTGGTTTCATATTTTCCCCCATGTTTTCTTTTCCACTCTCAGTCATATCTGTATGGCTGATGGTTAACAGAGTGCTTTGCTTCTATGTGAGGAAGCATTTGTTATTGCTTGCTCACTATTTTCCATAGCAACACAATGTCTCTGTTTAAGATCCAGTGGAGATGAGCAAACAGAAAAGCCTTTAGGAAGCAGTTCATAAAAGAAGCTAAATTAAACTTAACTCTTTCAGGTTAACTGTGCAGTCAGTATTTATTCTGGTATTAAAAAATGTCTTGTCAAGGGCCAGAATGCCCTCAATCATTAAGCTCAATAATGGACATATTGGGTCAGATCCATTGTCTCCTAGGCACAGAAAGCTATCTCTGCCAGCATGGGGTAGTAGATTCTTACAGAAGAACACAAAAGCAGGGCAGGCATGACATAAACACCCTACTATATCCTTTTCCTCCATTCCTCCCCAGCTTCCTACAAGCAGCAGCTAAGGAACTATCTTGAACAGAAGAGGTGTCTGTGTTTTTAAATGCAGGTGTGTACAAAGTAGTTAGATTGCAAATTATTTTATCCTTTATTTACTCAACTAATGACATGAGACAAATCACAGCCTCTGTGTTTGGTTACAAACGGCACTCATGGAACATTTAAGAAAAAACAGGCACAAATCTGAGATGGGAATCAGAGACTATTCAAAAGGTCCAAATCATTTACTGAGCCTTTTAAAGCCATGCAATTAATATAAAGTGCATAGCATTGAAATATCTATACTGACAACCCCATCTAGTTTCTAAAGAATTAGAAGATCAAGTGAATTGTAAATTAAGACTCATGTCAGGCTGCAAAAGATGAAGTATCCTAGAGACATACTCAGCACATGGAAAAGGCTATACACAGCAAATGTTTTGTACCCCAGCCCATAAACTGAAGTATGTGCAGGACTTCGTGCACAGATCCCGCTCTTGCAGCAACGTTTTGTAGAAACAGTAGCCATTTACAAGATGCCTTTCTTTAGAATCCTTTTCCCCACCATACATATTACCTACTTGGTGGTAGCAATAGCAGTAGCTAAGAACTAGACCCAGGTAAAGAGCACTATCTGCACAGCACTTCCTGCAAAAGAATGGGAATTCAACAGATCGTTCACCAGCACTGCCAATTCTCATAACTTTTACTGTAAGACCTTCCATATTTGAAGGGTGCTTCCAGCCCTCAGTCCTGGTGTCATCTCCTATATTGTATTAAGTGCACATTTACCTTCCTTACCCTCACGTTTATGTCCCTCAGGACAGCAGAGAAAACTTTGAAAATAAATATGCTAAAGCCTGAGAACTTGACAGTAGAAAATAATTACCAATTTTTAGCTCCCATGATTACCAACCCAACCCAGTTTGCGTGACCCTTGTTCAGGTAGGCCTGCCAACACCTCACAGGGCTACAACAGCCCTGACTCTCCATCAGTCTGGTCTTTTTCTTCACACTCTGTCCAGCCAAGCATGCTCTCATTGCTGAGACAACAGAAAACATCCTAAAGTAGTCATGTTCTCACTCTTCAATTTTAAAAAAATTTAAATTGCCCCTGCTTTGATGTAACATTTAAAATAAATGTCAGCTAATCTCTGATTGCTCACTAGCTGCTCCTGGGTTTATAATGTTCATTTTCCATTTAACAGACATAGACTTGGATTTCAAGCATAATGGTCTCGTATTTCTCCTTTTGAAAATCATTACAAAACATACAGAGGTGGTTTGCAAATGCTAGCGAAACATGCACTATGAGAGCAGCAGTGCTCTGCTAAAAAGGGCATTGAGTACATTAGGACACAAGGAAGGGTAAAGTCTTCAGTCTGTAAATAACTATCTTTTTCTCATCTAAACTGGCACGAGAACTCTATTGTCTCTCCTTTCTGGTTTTAGTCAACTTTATTTTCATGGTTTGTTTCACCACCAGACCCACAGAGCTGAATAACAGCCATTTTACACATGACTTAGAGCTACTGTACTGTATCAAAGTATTTATGTAGGATATTACAATTAGGACTTTTCCTCTGCTGCAACAAAATTGTGGTTATAGACAGTTTTAAAAATGTCCAGTGATTTATGAAAATATCTAGTGACAGTGAATGATAATATAAGTTTTTACCTCAAAAACATTAAGTTGATGGAAACAACAGACTGACACAAAATACATAGTAGCACACAAAAAAGAGAAGCGAGAAAATGAAAAATGGCCAGGAATGTAGGTCTTCAATTTAAACATGCAATAGCAACAGAACAAAAGCAAGAAGACACACAGAACACCAGACTGCAATTTGTGTAAATAATTTCTATTTTCACTATCCAACACAACAGTCTTTCTGTAATAGCTACATGTATAGCATGGGATGGTTTTGGAGGCATTTATGTTATACAACTATGTGTTTCTTGTACTAACTCCTGTTTTTTGACTCAGCAGGTCAACACGATAAACATAAGATAAAAATAACTGCCTGAAGTCTGAATCAATTCATCAATTCATTCAAATCCAGACGTGCTGCCCATCTCCCTCACATCCCGTGTGCTGTCAGGGCTGCCAGCTTTACCACCCCGAGGCTGAGCGACCTTGCTGTCGCCCGTCTCCATTCGCAGGCCTGATGTGCACGGGAACTGTGGCTTTTTACCGCCCGGGAATTGTGGCTTTTTACCGCCTGGTAAAACACAGCTTCCCACCGCTGGCACGCCTCAGCCAGGCCCCGGGGCTGCACCCACGGAGGCAGCCCGGCAGTGGTTCTGCACGGCCCTCGGCTGGGCTGAGGGGTGTCCGTGTCACGCAGGACATGCTCCTGGTGCACAGAGGACGTGCCGGAGCTCCTGAGCCCGCCGGGACAGCCGGGTGCCACTGTGGGAGCTGCTGCTTCGGCCCCGAGCGGCAGCCACGCACAGAGGTGAGGGCGGACAGCGCTCAAAAGCAAATGAAGGAAAGAATATAAATTAAAAGGGGTTTTTAAAAACCCAAACTAAACCCCAAAACGTTACAATATTCTTACTGGTGTGCGTGGGGCTGCTCCCGAGCTGCCTCTGCTTCTCTCGGGGAAGGGGCGAGTGGCACAGCGGGGCCCTCGCAGAAAAGAGCGGGAGCCCTGAGGGATACCCTGAGGGACATCCTGAGGGACACCCTGAGGGACATCCTGAGGGACACCCTGAGGGACATCGCTCTCCCTGCCTCCGTGCTTCGCGCAGCCCCGGCTTCTCCAGGCTTCTCCAGGCTCCCACCACGCTGCTGCGTTCTGCAGCATGACAGCTCCTTCCATTTCAAGGTGTTACATGTACTTTTTACATTCTGATTCAAACGGAAGGGTATGGTTCCAAAAGGTACAGCAGGCTGATCCATACCTCGCTGCTGCCGAGGGCGGGTAGTGCGTTCACCTGCCTCCTCCCTCCTCCTCACCAACACGCTGGTGGCTGTCAATTGCCACAGCTCCTTATGTGCCAACTCCATTAGCTAAAATGGCGAAAATACCCACCTAAAAAAATGCACAATGAAAAATTAAATAGCTCTCTGCCATTCTAGCGTGTTAAACTAGATCACAGCAGGGCCCAAAGTGTGCCAGAGCAGGTGTAAGAAAGGAGGTGCACTGCCAGAACAGGACAAGTGGGAAGAGGGTGAAGAGATTAAGTCTCCTCTCAGTTTATTGAATTCAGTTTTTGTTTTATTTTAACTCTGAAACCCTGGCATATCAGCCTGACATTGTCAGACCTTTCCCCTCAGTCACTGCTATGTGCCAACCAAGTGCTGCCGGCATTTGGGAACCTGGCTCAAACATCCACCACTGTGCCTCTCCCTCCTCACAAGGGCTACCAACAATGAGCTTTGTCTCCTACATAACAAAAAAAAAAAAAAAAAACTCCTAGGACAGGAATTACTTCTGTTACATTTAAGAACTGATTTTACCATTCGACTACAATGGCTGAAATGCAACCTGAGCCACTTTCGTGAATGAAAACTAGAACTTGCCACGGTGCCTAGATGTGCACATCCCCAGGGCTTTGTTCTAAGAAACATCCTTCTGGAGAGGAATGTTAGTTTCCCCTGTGCAAGGGAGCACACTGATACAAATGTGGAATGTGAATATTTTTCTTAAAGATTTCTCAAAAATCCATGAGGGAAATGCTGTGCAGGAGAAAGCATTATAACCTGCACATGGATTAATCTAATAAAGTGTTTGTATTAGCATAGTATCAGAAAGCTCTTTTGGGCGTGACAAAATTTAGCAACTAATGCAGCCTATCATCTTATGCCTTTCCTGGAAAATTGGAGAGAGCTAATACATTGCTTTCAGCTTTGCTCTTATCCTTCTTCCCACCCCACAGACAGAATGTGTTTTATCAGTGCTAAAGGCAGATTGAAGAATTTCTAGTATAAAGGCATAGGGATAGCAAAATGCAGTGGTTGAAGTTTAAATCAGCAAATTTAAAACAGGAAATCAAATACATTTTTAACACTGAGGTATATAACTACTGGAGCAGTTTACCACAGGCATGGAAAACTCAGCATGTTTTGCACTCCTTAAATTTCAAGTGGTTATCTTTATAAAATGATACTTTCTACTGAAGTTTTTGGAGTAACCATGGAAATTGTCAGACGGGATAGGCAGGTCAGTCAGGCCAGACCATTATAACCACCATTTTTTACTACAAACTCTCTTCTGTACCTAACAATCCTTAGGCTGATAGCCTTCTAGAAAACCCATGTGTCTTCTTACAAAGTTGACTTGAAAGCTGAAGCAGGAGTGTTCCCTGATTCCACAGAAAAGCAGATGTCCCAAGCAGCCTGCAGAAAACTGTGAATTTGGAAGAAACTCTACAGCTGAGGCCAAATATATTTAGTTCACCTTACATGACTATGGATTTTGGAGAAAGTAATCAACCCACAGTAATGCAAGTGCTATACAGTCATAAATCTTTTGCTTTCCAGTTTCATTTGGTATTGGCTACTTCCAAAAGAGTATTTGGAAAATATTTTTTTACCTCTATTAGCAAATTCCCCAAAGAGGAAAGACAGAGATGTCATTGATTTTAATTTCACTGAGCGTATTCACGGTAATTATCCACTGTCAGAGTCAATGTTACCCATAAAAAGAGAATTGAAACCTAAATTAAAAAGACTTGACAAGTGTCAACTTCTATTACCAGTTGACTTGAATAGCTGCACCTGATATGGGATATTTCGTTTTGTCTAATGTCCAGCTGGAAATAAATAATCAAAAGGAAAATTTGATAGAAGAGAAATAAGAAAAAATAATAAGCTAAGTAAACATCAATTTATAAAACTATCAAGATCATTGAGCAACAGTAGTGCAATTAAATCAATATTGCGGCATCAGTGCTGTGTATTTCAGGATTACAAGTTTTGCTATTTTCCAGACTCGTCCACCTTATGGCTGCCCATTAATTACCTTCATTTGTCAGCTGGCAGTTCAAACAGGGTACAAATGTTTAGTCTGCTGCTTGTGTTAATATCTAGGAGCTGCAGTAGACAGAAGGTTTCCAGAACTCTGCTGTATAATCACCCTATGAAATTGCTTAGCTCTGATGTTTGTTAGCACTATTAGCCTGCTTTCTTTTTAGTCATATAAAGTAACAGATGAAAATGGCTCAAGTCAATACTAGCTTGTTTGCATTCTTAACAAAACCACTTCAGTGCAGAGCTATACTTCTGCCTCAATATCAGTTTTAGATATTCTAACTTACAAGTTACATTTTAGCATTCAGTTTTAGGGCCAGAATGATTTACACAGTGGAAGATTTGCGTAAGCTGCCTTGTGCTCCCACCTCATGAATAACAGTGCAGGCAGAAATGGAGGTAAAAGCAGGGCCATAAACTAGACTGCACTGTTGGTCTTCTCAGGCAGTGAAGCAATAGCATGTTGAGACAAGAAGCACATTGAAAGTTACTGCTGTGCTCCCACCAAGGGAAACAAACTTGATCCTAGGCATTGGCTCCTTCAGTCACTTGGTGGGGCAGAAAGCAAAGCAGAGTATAAACATGTATATGCACAAGAGCTTTCCATCAAGCCTGGCATTGGACCAGGCTTCCTCATTGCCATGTAAGCCAGCCAGTGCAATGCATCATCAAAACTAGAGATAGCATATCATGCCATTCCTTTTCTGAGGTACCCCTTAACTGAGCAGACAGTTCAACACTGAGAGGAATCCTAGCAAAAGGCATCAGCTAGGACCCTGCTTCTAAACTTCAACTGACACCTCATTATGAGATAGCTTCACCCTTATTGGTCACTCAGCCAGGACTGTAACTATGTCAGCATTCCTTGGACTAGAGTTTTCTGTGAGCAGTAGCATCAACTGTTCTTGGTGCTGCTTCTTTTTTTTACCAGCTGGATGCTAACCAAAGAGATACAGGTGAGATTCAGCCCTGCTGCTTAAAAGGCTTTCCCAGAGCTTGACACTGTGACTATTTTGATTTACACTTGCTCTTTCTCAGCCTTTTTTTACACTGCCACTGGGGGGAAAAGAAAGGTGGAAATTCAACGACCTAGTGAATTTTTCCACATAAAAGCCAGTAGCAGAACTGGCATATTGACCTAGTTCCTCATATTGCAGTAGGCTGGTGTGGAAGTAGCAGGCAGATATGCTAGGTACCCTGATCTTGCAGTGTTTTACAAATGTCACCTAGCATCAACAGTTAATATTTTCAGGACTGGTCTTGAAGTCAGGTCCAGTAAAACTATAAGTCTTCACAGAAGAGAGAATGTAAGTAGCCTTTACTGTCTGTCCATGTGGAAGTACCTACTTCATCTTGTTTGTGACAACTCCTGAGGACAAGCAATAACGTCAGTTTACTTGTCTCTATGCATTAAATGAAAATTAAGATTTCTGTCTTCCACGTTGTTGCTTCTGGCTCTTGCTGGGGCAGCCGGCAGGTTTATACAGTTGAACTTTCCCCGTTTATTTTATACAGATTCTTTTTGTCAATATAAACACAGATCAAGGCTAAAATGTTTTACAAATGAAGCTAGAGACAAAAGAGGGCAGCTGGTCCCCCAGAGGGAGGGTTCGACTCTCCAGGTCAGACAGACGGGGAAATTTCCTCTTTGTGTCTCAAAGGCTGTTGCTAAGGAGACTACTTTTGCTTCAGTGAGGCTGTGGGATGGACTGGTTGGCATATATGCAATATTTCTGCTACTAAGAAAAAAGAGAAGCACAAACTTTGAAATGTTTATTGGGATAGAGCACAGAAACCCACTTACAAGGCTCCTTTTAACTGCTGTACTTGCTCCTATTGACAAAAATTGGTAACTTCACTATTTGTCTCCTTTCTTTTGCAGTCAGCTTCATTTCAGATGAGAAAGAAAATGTTGCTGTGAATGGCAAGGAGATGATTCTACCAGCAGAAATCGAAGGTGAGCACAAGCTTTCCCAAAGAACAGCTCTATAGATAGGTATAATCCTTCCATTAGAAGTTCTGCAGGTGATCACTCCAAATTTAGTTCCATCGGTATATTCTCTATCAGTATGCTTTTACAATGACAGGAGGTAGTATAAATGAATATGAGCTTGTTTCACCCAGACAGTGCTCCTGTGTTACTGAATAGTTTCAATGGTATTTTTAAGTAGCAGAAGTATTTGGCTTGGTTTAGAGCTTAAAATTACTATTTTTGCATTTAACCTTCCAGCATTCCCACTCTTGATTTTGTTTTTTCAGGTTGACATTTGTATCAATAGATTTGACATTCACATCAGTTGTGCAACTGAGGTCACAAGACCTCTATTGTCCAATCTATTTTTCCCCTGTGATGATCTTTCTATGAGATAAATTAATCTAGATGAACATTTCCTAAAAAGGAAAAGAGAGGAGTTTCCACTGCGGCACTATTGAGAATCAAAAGGTCATTCAAATCTGATATACTTTTAAAAGTTTTACTATTATTACTGTTCTGATTAGAGGTATACTGTTTCACCAAAATAGTTATATGCAGGAAAGGCTGTTGGGTGTACACCCAACATGGAAATGCTGAGATACTTAACACAGCTTCTAGAATAAGTTCTACTTGAATAAACATGTTCATCTGCACTAGGGAAATTCTGTCAAACCTTGTAGCAGTAAAATGAATGTAGATAAGGCTCTCCTAGCAATCTATGGCTCAGCTAGGAATAATAAACAATATGATCTTCCCCTGTTCCCTGAACCTAACTTTACAAAACAGTTGTACAATACTGAGGAAGGGCATGCAGGTTTTATAAATGAGTTTCATTCTCCTACCAGCTGAAGTGAGACTCCCTTCCCCAGTAACAATGCTATGTTATTTTCTTCATTTGGCTTTGGTCCTTTCAATTGGGACACACTTTTTGGTGTTTAACCTTTAAAATATTTTCTCCATCACTGATGTAAAGTGGGTTACAATGTATACTTCAATAGCACAGCTCCTTCACATTGAAGGAAGATGGAAGCATGTGAAGGAGGCAGATGGCAAAAGAGGATCAAGGAGCCTTAATAATTTCTTTTCAGTTCATTTAAGCTCTTTTATTTCACTCTAATGACACATTGATTCTCAGTCTACAGGGAAGAAAAAGTAGAAATGGAATATGGCAATACCAAGTAGAGCTGATGTGTTTCATTTCAATAATTCTCTGTTTATAATTATTTTAATAGAGATTAACATATCTAAATAACCAATTAATTCAATAATACAAATACATGTATTTACATTTTACATGTATTTATACTTATATTTGACATGTATTTACATCTATTTGCTGATTCTGTTGGAGGAATATAAGCATTATTACCTTTGGATTGCACAGGAGGCATAACTGTTTGGTTCCTTGATGGTCTTTTGCTTTGTACTTTTATGCTTAGAGGGAGGAAAACCTAAATATTAAAGGGTGCTAAGAAGGGTGTCAAACTGTGAAAAAATGTTTCAGTTAGTACCAGCTACTATTCCTACTGCTGAGAAGGAGGAGCAGGTTCCAAAGCAGGCAGGTGAGTGAGGGTTTGTGACCGCTGGAGAAAAGTAAGGCTTATTTAGTGAGGGGCTGGCTGGTTTCCTAGGGTTCAAAACTGGTGCAAGGACACCTGGAAAAACTCTTGAAATGACCTAATGTGCCACAATTTCCATGTCTTTTGTAAAACAAAAGGTAATTTTGCTGTTGTTGTTGTTGTTACTTTTTATTTTGGCGGAGATATAATAATGTTCTGCAATACATTGTATTTTTATGGAGCATTGTTTAATAAAATCATCACCTCCTCGATGCTGAGCTAGTAGGGAAGAATGAATTTCATTGTAATGTCACTTAGATCTATCACCAAGCAGCTCTGGTTTCTTCTCACGTAATTACTCATCTCATCCTCAACTATTTATATCTTAGAAATAACTTGGTTTGTTTTCCCACTCAGAAGGAATGCAACTAGAACAAATTAAAAACAAAAGGGAAAACCCAAAGTTGCTTCAAAATGAGTGAGCATGGAGTTATTCTTCTGAAAACACTTTTAGCTCTTGATAAATTATTAACACTTGAAAAAGCCTCAATCATCAGAGATTTAACTGCAGACTTTTTGTGCTGAATCTTTTTTCCTTTTTGAAGGTTTATAGTGAAAACACTGCTTTTTTCACAGTGCATTAATTCTTACTGCCTGTAGAAATTGTTTTGGAAGGTATCATGTTTTAAATAGGAGTTTCCAGTAATTTTTCCGCATTACTTCTTTGCTTGTGAGACTGATCTTGCAGTCAGTAAGACACAACAGGGGCTTCAATTCTTTCAAAGTAGATGTGTTTTACACCCTTAGTACGTTATTCAGTTTCTCTAACAGTTTCTCTGGAGAACTTCTGTAATACATAAAGCTGGGTCTTCTCAACACTCAACCAAAGTGAGTCATTGAGTTGCTTCACACACATTTAAAGTTCCTAACACCTTCACTACTCATATATCCTAAATGTGTGGTGAATATTATTTGCTAACAAAATTTGATTTCAGCTAAGCCATGGCAATTCTCAGCAGCTAAAGATCTCTTGCTCAGTTGTCACATATTGCAATAATTCACCTTCTCTATGATAATATTTGCATTATAGCTATTAAAATCCATTAAAATAAGCCATGTGCAGAATTTTTGGCCTTACCAAAGAGGATGACAAATAAAAGCTGTGATATTATTTCTTATGGTTAACATAGAGGCCACCTGGCCCCAAGAAAATCAAAAGTAGTTTTGCGATTACTGTAAATGCCGCTGAGTTTTCACCAGATTTTGCAACTACATCTGCCTAGATACAATCAAGACAGATTTTTTTGCCCCTTCACAATGGCATGAAAAATGAGAAATTTTGTCAGGAAATGAGAATCTTGCAGAAAATGAGAACCATATCCACACAATACATTCATAGCCTCTGTGGCTATGTCTCTGATATGTTTCCACTTTGGCCAGTACTGAGGAGAGCCCTCAGTAGTGGCTCAGCTATATTATATTCCCAGATCTGTGGGACCTCACAACACCTCATCAATAAAGGATGAGATGGAAACTGCATAAAAACTCTCAGGGATTTTTGCCTCCATGGATGTGCAGGAGGGATGTATCTCAGATTCATCCTTTTACTTCATAAGACTTTACTGGAGACAAGAGCTACTGCTCCATTACAGACCTGCAGAGAAACATCTGTTTTGCTGCTGCAGTCTGGGTCAGGAGGATGTGCAGCAAAGTAGCATCTGTACTAATAGTTGGTGGATAGTATCTATGTCCACAGGGTCGTCCTTTCAAATGCACAGCCTTCCAGCTTTTGATCAAAGCTTTTTTTGATCAAGCCACCACGTTGAGGACAGCCAGCTGGAAATGAGGGAGACACAAACATGGCCTTTTAGCAAGAAGAGGGAAGTGCTGTGGAAACACATTTAATTCACACAAGTGCTGGACAACTTTTAGGTTGTTTAAAGCATTTCAGTGCTATTAGGTATCCAAATAATGTCTTCTTATGCCTGAGGCTTGACTTCCCTTTAAGAAGTAGGTCTGATCACAGAAATCTCTAAGTTCAGGAATTCAGGAATGGTTAGGTAGAAATAAAAACACATCAGCTGTTGTAGCCTCTAACTGGTTTGCCACATGACACACTTCCTATTTTTCAACAAAAGTCAGCACTAGCATCACACTTCACTGATTTGCAGTCCATAGAGGCTTCTCACTTCTGGAAGGATATAGGAAATCACTAATGCTAATCAAGGTCCAAGGCTCTAGCAGGCTCTACCAGTGCAAATTGGGAAGTCCAAAGACTAGTGAAATCTCTTTTAGGAAATTGTATAGTTATCTGTGTACAGGAAGGATGAACTTATACTGGAGTGTTTGCAGAAAAGAGCTGGAAGGATCATTAAGGAATGAAAGGCCTTTTAAGAGATTTAAATAGAGCAGCTTGTTTAGTCTAGCAAAATTAAGATCAAGGGAGAAAATGAAAGCTGACGACAAATACACTGGTGAAGACGGGTAAACACTGGGAGAAAAAGCTATTTAGGGTAAAAGACAGCACTGGCACAAGGGTACAAACTGACCCTGAATGGTTTTAGAATGGAGAAAACAGAAAGCTGCTGCAAGAGTAAAATGCTGGAACTATGACAGCAGCAGTGAAAACAAAGGGTTTAAGATGGGGTTGACCTTGCTATGAAAGAGTCTATAAATGGGACTTCACTTTATTGCAGTTTTATCTTTTTAAGACCTAGTCTACAAACAAACATGTACTGAAGTAACTCCAGCCACTGCCTCTCCAGCAGTGAGCAGGACCTTCACACAGCAGATGAATTCCACAAGAACAATGAAATGAATCCAGGCTCCCTTGTGAGCAAGAGAAAAATGGACTTGGCTTTACTGCATTTGGAATTTGTTACTTGTAGAACTAAGGACAAGCTTCAGATCTCACTGCATTTATAACTAAATACAAAACTAACTTGCTTGATTTCCCACAGCGAGTGTTATTGGCACATAGGTTCTGATTTTAATGACCTTTTTGTTATTTCTACAGCTGAGGAGAGAGAGAGAGTGGAGAATGAGTGTGGTTGGGGTTTTCATAACTGTTGTAAAGTGTTTAAAAATTTTTTTTTGAGAAATGTAGACAGGTATCTACCTTTAATGAAGGATTTGTCACCATTTCCTCAGAGCTGTTTCTCCTAGGATATGTGTTCTTAGACATCTTATGAACTTAGAAAAATAATTTCAAAGCTACATTGTTTTGCAGTGCTGTATTAATAAATAACTTGCCAAAAACTCTTTGCCTTCACATATTAGCAGGCTCATGGCTGTTCCTAGAATACTTGTTCTGTTATTCTACATCCAGAGACCATATCTTAGACTTCTCTTATGGCCTAGAATTCTCATGCTATTGATGAAATTCCTTCCAACCCTCTAGTCAGAACAGGTTAAAAGGGTCTTTAAAGACAGTGTCTTTTTCTTGTTGTGTTGCTGATCCAGAGGTGTCTGCTTGACTGCCACATTTCTATGCAACACAATGAGGCCTTGCTTGGGTGTGTGGCTTTTCTTAAAATGACTGGCTCTTCACAAATCTTAAACAGACAGAAGCAAAGTGTTGGAGCCACATCTCTTTATGCTCAGGTTTAGATTTGCTGGTTTTAAATTCCTTGTTATATTTTGCATGATCAGAAATAAGAAACTGTTCATCTGGTACAGTAAGTGATTGTAGGCAGACTGTAAAAATATCAGTTATTCTCTTTCAATGTATTCAGCTAATGGGTAATCTTACCAAAAGATCTAAACTATTTATTTATAAAACACAATTAAAAATGATCTCTGGTGTAAAACACTTACTGTAGGGAGGATTTGGGCCAGTTGGATCTAGCAGTGCATAGAAGAGAAGGGAAAAACAATCCTATAAATGGATGAGATTAAGAACACTTGTGAGATCATCTTGAAATTTCCCCAAGATAAACATCAGCAATAAGTTACCATAGAAAACAAGTGGTGATTATCTATGCATTCAAGAGATACCTGAACCTTTCTGAGGTACACTAAATGATGTCATTCCAGAGTAGGATCCTGTCATGGATAAATTTCAGATCCATGGCCTAACTGGGCTGAGTGGAAAACTTCCAAGGCCACCTATGTATTACTGGAAATATAACTGGGGGTTCTGTGAACATTTCCCAACTCAGTATTCATTTCCGCAAACATTTCTTGTGCCTTATTCTGCTCAAGGGGTGGTGGCCAGAAGAAAGACACATTTAGTACTTTACTGTGGCCTTGACACAAGGAACTAGGGGAGAGGAAGGGGAAAAACCCAGAATCACTGGAGCATTATAAACTCATATAGCTTCCCAGAAAGAGCTCTATTTCTGAGTGCATTCTGGCAACTACTCAGACATATAGATAATACATTTTAAAGTGTTAATTGTTCCTTCATTCCACAGGAGCTAAATGTAATTTCACTGTAAAAATGAGTTGACAGATAGTCAAAAGAAAGTTCACGGAGCACCATGGACTCAGCTTATCCTCAGTCCATGTCTACAGCTTTCAGTTGGTCAAACACTTTTACAGTAAAAAAATTCTAATTTTTTGAAGCCTAACTGGTACTGTAAAAATCCCTCACAAGTGTCAATTGTTACAGCTTTATGGATGGATTTGAGATGTTTCATTGTTTCTTTTTTTCCTTTTCTTCATCATGTCTGGATATCACTGAGTTTTATAGAATGTATTTAAAATGCTATTTAAAACAGCAACTTACATGGTGGAGAGAAGGAAAACCAGCAAAACTATGTCATATTTTGCTTTTCAAAATGTTCTTTTGCAGCTTAAGATATGAACTCTCGGTTTATTCAGTTAGAGTGTCTAAGGCTATTTCCCCTAACACAGCTTTCTAAATGTGAAAAAAGTTTCTCATCTTTTTTAACTCTCCTACACCATACACACATTTGTAACTAGCAAACACTAACTGAATAGGAAAGCACATTCAAAAGAAATGTAGTTTTAATCAGATGTGATTGAGTAAACTATTGCATGAGTTAAAGAAGGAAAATACCAAAGTTCAATATTTCAGACTGTGTGTCTTCCCTACTTTGACTCCTTCATGTGCAGATGCTTTGCATACAAAAATGAACAAAGCTGGCTGACCTGAAAAGCTGGGACATACCAACTAATAATTCTGATATAAATTTAACATCGTAGAAAGCATAATGAATATGAACATACCGGTGTAGAATGCCAATAAGAGTATATGTTCATCTCCCTTGAATGAAGATTAAAGTGGAAGTTTGCCCTGACAATAGATTTACCCCTAAAAGGAAACAGTTCACAGAATCCAAAAAATAGCCATGCGCAAGCCCAATTGCACATATCTCTGCCTGACAGTAATGAACTTTTTATGAGATAGTTTAAATTACATCTTCAAGACATTTCCTAAAAAGGAAGAGATAGAATTGTCCACAGCAGATTAAAAGATGTGTTAAGAAACAATGAACAAACAGTCCAAAATTGGACTCTGTAGTATTTAAATTTATTTCCGCTTAGCACACATCTGAATATCAAAACAGCAAGTCAATTTCAGCATCAATTTATACTTTGCCTGACTTCCTAGACTTTTGTGTGGGCTACAACACAGTACACAATTAGTCTGACTTTCTAAAGAAATGCAGCTTGGAAGCCTCAGTATGGATTCATATATGTATGGGATCCTGATGTACTTTTGGAAACCTTGGCTTGTTTCAGTCAGAGTGAAAATAAGCAGCTACACAGCAGAGAGAGACCCTTCTAGTATGCCTGTACTCTCCCAATGCAGAAAAGGATGTATCATGAAAGGAGCCCTTTTTAGACACGAGAGAATCTACATAGGATTCTGTTCTTTGGGAACAGAAACAGGATTTTCTGTTCCCAAAGACATGAAACCTCCTAAAAACCCTAAAGCATTAGTAATGTTGGTTTATTTGTATGAGTGTGCATACTTCTGTCTTAAAATGCATATAATGTTAGGGATTGTGTTCTATTCTATACCAGAAAAAGCTGCTTTATTCAGTGGGTCAGCCACCAACACATGACTTTTCTCAGCTTTGCCCACTGGCTTGATGTATCTTCCAACATGCCAAGGGCTAAATGGTTAGGATTTAATGTAGTAAGGAAGCTTTCAGAATGTACCTTGGAAATGCAAGTTACGAGTGGAGAGAGAGAGGTACTAGGACATTTTTAAATCTATGTTCCATTTTTAGAACTGGAAGAGGAGCCCTACAAATGGCAAAGTGTGCCATTTCACAGAAAGCAAGGCACAGTGGGCACAATTTCATCTGCAACACTTCACAAGGTGCAGGGTTGAAGACGCAAAGCCCACAATTCCAGCAGGAGAAAGCTTTAGGACTGTGCATAAACTGGTGTCCTCTTAGGTTTCTGGCTATGGTATGCCCTGGCAATATCCTGTTTGAGATCAGAGCAAGACATTCTTTTTCCCTTGCTATGCTCAGTTTTCAGTAGAAGAAACAGAACATAGGTGGCAGAGAGGAGCTAGGCATGCTTTAGCTTTGTCTTGATGCTTGCTGTTCCACTGAAGGCTCTTTGCTTCCATGTGCACTGTCTCTGTTGCTCAATGCCAACATAGTCTCAACAAATTTCTAAATTAAGTGGAAAAACCTACAGGGGTTTTAAGTTGATTAAGGGCATTGAGATTTCATTAACAGTGTTTAACTGTCCTACTGGTTATGGGACAGCTATGTCAGAGCCAATTTTTTGTTGCATGGAATACAAAGTAATCCCTTTTCTATGATTGTCTGTCATTCTGATGGAATTATTTGGTGAAAGAATACCACCCCACATACAGACTACTTATAGGTTCCCTCTTTTCATTCAATTACTGTAGGAAAGGAAAATACTTTCTAGTTACTCCCACATCAGGGGGCAATCCACAATATTGACAAGATAAATATTTTTCATGATGCAGCAGTAATTGAGGATGTCTGTTTCTCTTGCTGGCTTGCTTTAAGAATAGTGTCAGATACTCTGTGGCTCCAGGATAGTTTAACATTACAAATACCATTAGGGTAGAGTGTCCCATGCCTCACTTAGAATGATTTAACCAGAGAGCCATTTCATGGTGGTCTGATTGCACCTGTTCACCCTTAACTGATTCTGCACAAATTTGACCTCTGCTAAGGTGTCATGGTGCAGTAAATATCCCTCTGTTGCTGGCCATGTGTGGTACTATTTCTTGAATTGTGATGACAGCCAGGTTATTCTAACTGCTCTCCAGACATAGGATGAGATAGTCCTTGTTCCCCACCACAGTTCCAAAAAGACAAACAATAATAGTCAAACAAATAAGTTAGATGCCTTGTTTGTAATCCTTGAATATTAGATTTCCTGAAGCTACCACTATCTTGTTTTGCCCTCTTTTCCAAGTCATGTAATCATATTGCCTTATGGTTGATTATTGTTCAAACTGAAAGCAAAGCCTAGATTTTTTCCTTTAAACGGTACAGCTTTTCATGGGAGTTTAGAGAAAATATGCATTTATGGCATTTATCATTGAAATCCTGTACAGTCTGTTGAACATAGGTACTTCTAACACCATCTCGTGTAGAGTCTAGTAAAGCACTGCAGTTCCACATAACAGTACTCCTTAGATACCCCAGCTAATGCTCTTAGGCTAAGCATTGTCCTCCAAACATTTTACCTGTAAATTTTTTCACCTAATTTGACAGAATTTCACCCAGTTAGAAGCACAGTGTTATCTTTCTTATTCTAGTAGTGTCAGTCTCCTCTCTGAAGAGACTAATTTGCCCAAGTTCATGACACAGACCAAGTCTGTGCTAGAGCCAAGAGAGCCCAGAAGTTCAGGTAAGTGCTGTAGTAAAAAAAATCTTTCTTTTTCCCTTTGTTCTTTTGTTCGCCTGATTGTCTGCCCTGAAGTGCCAGGGGAAACTCCCTTCACACTGACAGTGCAAGCACAACTGTCAGTGCTGGAAAGCACATTACTTTCAGTATGAGAAACAGTATTCCTCAGTGTGCACTTGTTTAGTGTGGCTGGGACCCCCACAACTCTGCCATGGGGTATAGGGCTCACTATAGAACCCTAGTTAAAATTTAGCATATTTGAAGCTTACTTTCAAAAGTAATTTCATACATCAAATGCAGCAACCTGTGGATGCAGAAGGTTAACATTTACAGTTGGTTTGTTAATTTACTGTCTCCATCTGCATTTTTCTAGTGAGAGCTGTTTGGACAAAGTAACAAGTGACACGAAGCTTTTTGGAATTTAGAAGATATTTGATGATTACACATAAATACATGAACCATGAACTGCAGATATGTGCATCTGCCAGGAGAGGAAATAGAAATATTATGATTAAGCATATTCCCACAATTTTTCCAACCCACCAGATGAAATTTACTAGAAATTAAGGCGGAGAAAAAGTGAATGTATCCCCAGAAATTCTTCTGTACTGCAGCACAGTGCTTGAGCAAAAAGAAATAGGTGGATGCCCTGAGAGACAGAGCTAAGATCTTACAGTATAATTCAGAAGTTGAAAGTATTGGCTGGCACTCTGTTTCCTACAATGAAAATTGATATTAGAAAACAAGCCATTCAGTTATTACCTTATAAAACAGATGTCAGGGATATCTGTTCTGGACTCCAAGCATTTAAAATTACTTCTTTTTATTCTGATACTGCCTTTAGACAGGTTTCTTAGGAGGTTTTCATTTAAGGTTTTTTTTCTTCCAGTTGTCTAAACATAGTGGCAGTGAGCATGTACTTCATAATATTATTCTTGATGCACATTTTTCTTTATAAGTGTGCACCATATCTGTAGGCAGCTAATGAGTAACCTAGAGCTTATCCTATGCTATAATACAGAGTCCATTTTTAGTCCATGTGGATCACAGCCTGTTGGGGATTTGAAGGTTAGGGGACAGCCTTGGTTGAAGTGCAATGATCATGACATGGTTAAATTCTGGATCTTGAGAGGAGGGAGACAGGCAAAAGCAAGATTACAACTCTAAACTTCAGAAGAGCACACTCAAACCTGTCAGGGATATGCTCGGAAATAACCCAGAGGATACAGTTTAGGAGTGAAGAGAGATCCAGGAGAAATATTTTATTTTCAAGGACCATCTCCTCCAAGCTGAAGAAAGGTGACTTTCCTCAGAGTGAATCTTGAAGGACTTGTCATTATTCTTCTTGGGTCTAGATCCTCAGGATATGTGTTTGGCACAATTGATGGCATTATTCTTCACATTCCTAGTGATGGGCCCATTCCTGGGTGTCTATTCCCTCCAGTCCCCACTGATCTGTCTGACTCCAGCTAATATGCCAACACATAGCTCCTGAGGACCAAATGACAGTGAGTAGTTTCCACTACGGCTGGTTGTGGCTCTGAGTTTGGGCTGTGGCTCTGGGTGTGGGCCTGACGTGCATTCATTAGGTGCAACTGAGCTGACAGTATATATGGAGAAGTCTGGCAAAAAGCTAAGAAAGGCCCAGGTCCACTGGCCTTTCACAAGTGCATGAGACCATCTTATAGTGTGACAATATCTGGGGAATATTTGGGGACTGTGACCTCAAAGCTCTTAGAGCCGAAAGGAGGCCACCAGGGACTGATGAAAACTCTACTTGGCTAAATGCTGACATGTGGTATCTAACTTGGTGTGAGTTTTACCAAAATACAGCTACCTTTGCAATATGTGGATGCAACTTTCTTATCAAGTAGTATTATGGTCCAGCACTTTGTCTGTTAAAACTGCAGCATATTTTAGTAAGGCAGTTAAGTGCCCTGGAATAGCACTGGCAATTTGCTAAGTGAGCAAAAGGCTTTGACTTGACTGATGGTTCCATCCTACATAGCAAACCGGGAATGGCCCAAGGCTCTTTCATTTGTACTGAACCAAAATCTAATTGTGTGTTAGATGGCTTTTGTGACTATTTATGACTCACTGAAGATAAAATTAAACTCCATCTCTCAGATCAAAAGGATTACTCACAAAATTCTGCCGGAGGTTGTCAGGGTTCTTAAGTCAGATCCCACCCCATCCACTGGCTCAGGAGCCCCATTTCATCTCAGCCCATGGCCCACAGTCCCTGCCCTACTGATGTCTGGTCTCCCTCCCTGCCACAGCTCATGTTTCACCCTGACAGGAGGTTCTAACAAAGAAAGGTTCCTAAAAATGTCATTATCTTAAGAAGCAAAGGAAACAGCACAGGCTAGAAGTCACCCACCCACAAACCTGAGGTCCTAGTTTCTCTGAGCACAAACTAGAAATATCTTAGGCAATGAGGAAGATAAATAGCTTGGACAATGTGTAAAGTCATACTACAATGTACCTATGAAAAAGAACATTCCCTCTGCTATAAATATTCTGGGAAATTTATTTCTCTGTGGGAATACCCTGGTAAAAATATGAATCCGTGACGTTATTGGAGCAATATTAATTTATACTGGGAGACAATCAATCAGTTTATAACTGTTATAGGGAGAAAATAACTTAAAATATTCAAAAGTAAACAGAAAGGTACTTCCTTGATTTTCTAGCACTTGTAAAATGCTAATTAGAGAGAAGCAGTTAGTGATGGATCCAGCATTACGTTTGGGGTCAGGAAACCTCTTTAAAAAAACATAAAATGAAAGCATTATAGGAAACAGATGTATTGACGTACTTTGTGTTAATAGGGAAAAGCAAATGGATGCAAGCAGTCCAGCTGGGTGACTGATTTATTAATTTACAACAACCATTTCTTTCTCTCCTTGGAATGAAGTCCTGTGTGTCTCTTAGCTTCTTCTTGCATCATTCAAACTTTCTTTGGTCTCACTATGCCAGATGCAGCACCTTCTGTGCTAGGCTTGCATATTTACGTTTGGCATCTCAAACAGCTGCTTCCGATTCTGCTCATGAATGACATCCTCAAAAAGGGAGCCACCCAATCTGTCTCTTCTCTCACTAATTTTAGGAAGAAGGAAAAAAACCTTGAGCCACTCTCTCCCGAGCTTTTTTGAAACTTGGCCTTAGTCTATTCCTGTTGTTGAGAATTTCCAAAACAAATTAGGTAACATCCTTCAGCTCTAACCTTCTTAACTAGCTTCCTTGTTAACACCAATAAATGCAAAAAGGAAAAATGACTAAAAGCATCCTTAAACAAGATTTTGACTTGTTTATGACTGCTTTTGGACTTATTTTTTTTAGATTTTCTGCCCTTTTCTGTTACGTTCACACATAACATACAGTTATTTATATCCATTTGCCAGCAAATCCAGATGGTGCCATCCTGTATACACTTTCTATGGGTATAAGTAAACAGGTGAAATTAAACAGATACCTTCAGTACACTGAAGTTTCAAGTGTGAATTCAAGTTCAGGGTTTCTGCTAGCCTCCTTGCCAAGCTGCTTTTCTATCCTTCAGTTGAGATCTAGCTTGGAGGCTCGTTTTGCTTCTCTGTGTCTGGATTTGATCCTTCTTAGAAACTGACAGAGATCCATGTGGGGTTGTGCACTTCCCAGTATTTGACCTGCTCTCTACCTCCCACTGGCACCCTCACCACAATACTGATCACCTCAGTTAGGCTGGCAGGGTTAACAGGGACAGGCATTCAAAGGTTCTTGAATTAGATGATTATTGGACTTTCAGGTATATTTTTCTACTGTACTGTGTATAGTTCAGCTTGCAGGATTGAACAGATGTGAAACTTAGCAAATAACCATGTAGGAAGTAGGCATATGCCTCTGCTTTCTTCTTCTGGCACCTTTAGATTACACCCCTAAGCCTCCACAGTAGATCTGCAGTTAGAAGTGATGGGGAAGTGTTTTCTGACATACTAGAAGAGTTGTGAAGCAGCTGTGGAATTTTCTGTGCAGTTGTATAGTTAGCACACTTTTCCCATGGACATGAAATCAATGCAATATACAAGGCAACTTGGATATATATATATCTATATAGGTGTTTATAGATATATATATATATCCACTGGATGCAAAGACCACAAGGTAAACTTGCAGCAGGATATTGGTTTTCAGGAAATTGCCATGTCACTCCTCCTTGGAAAGCCTAATTTCAGTTAAGAACTTTAGCAAGGCTTCAGGAGGGCAGAACTTTTCACAAACCAGAAATTTAGATTTTGATCTGACAAGCTGTATTTTGACAGATGAGATGCCAGATCGGATTACACAAAGCAGTATTTTACAGAAGACCATGTCAGAACAGAAGCTGAGCACACTTCAACTTTGCATCTTCTAGGTCTTTACATTGTCAGGCTGAGCAGACCTGAACAATTCAGGGATCCAGCTTCTGAAAGAGGTAACAAGAAAGCTTTAAAGAAATACAAAATCTGCTTTGCCAGTGCGTAAGTCCTGTTCTCCTCCCCAACACAGTCGTTTTTTTTGCCTGGAGCAATGGCTATTATTTTAGTTCAGACCACCCACCCTCATCACAAGACTTGAGGATTTATAAATTTAGAAGAGCAATGACATACAAAGGATAACACAGACCAAAAAATCCTGTAATAGTGGGACACTTTTCAGCAGTCTAAGCCAGGAAATAAAGTATAAAAAACAGGACAAAGCAAAAATTACATGACTGCAACAGCTGCTAACAGAATCTGGTTTTGCTTTCTAGAGAATAATTTCTTGGAAAGCCCTACAGGATAATGACTTGCCATTCAGCAAATACTTTTAATGTTCTAATCATGGTATTTGAAGCTGGTTTACACAGAAAATGTCTGATTCCCTATTTCACCAAACTTCCCCTACACTAATGAGTGACAGAATTTTCCAGCAAAAGTTTTGGCCTAAATTTGGCCTTCTCTTTAGGTTCTAAATCCCCAGGTCCCATAAGAAATGTGGCCAAGCAGAGCTTTGAACCTGCTTTCTAAAACAGAAAAAGCACTACAGTCATCACCATTCTTCTTGGATTATGAGTGCACTGAAAATTTGATCCAGGCTTACACACAGAGAATATGAAGTTAAAGGCAATTAAGGCACTTAAACATTATCTTAAAACTAAACACAGTTCTTGGGCATTCTATGTCTCATTTCCTCATTTACAGGAATAATATGGGAGACTGCATTAATGAGACATGCAGCTACAATGTGTTTAACAGGGGTAAAGATTGTGTTCCTAAAACATGCTGAAGGAACACTATTATTTGGTATTGATGCCCTAGAAATTTTAAGGATAAATATACTATATATTAAATAATCCAAGATTTGCATGTTCTTATAGGAAGATAGAGATAAATATGGTTATCTAATGAAGAACAGTCTACATACTGTGCTGGGATTTTACCTGAACACTTCAGTGAAAGCTACTGGAACTCTGCCATTAAACTCACTGAGCTCAAAGTATTACTCTCCTATCTACCATTACTTTAAATCAGTACATATATCCCAGAGGGTCCTATGTGCTTGGAGTTTGCCCTTAAAACCTCAGGAACTGAACTGAATTGGAGAAATCAACTGAATTAAATTAGAATTGATTTGCCCCTTGGTCTCATATTTCTGCAGCTAGTCTGTTTCCTTACAGCAGAAAACAAAACGTTGTGTTTTGGTGAGGCTATGTAGTGAATCACAAAGACATAGCAATTTAAAGGGTTTTTTATTGTATTGCACAAGGTATTTATGCAATCCACGTAGGTACTGTATTGAAGGATCCACATTTCGCAAACATTGGCTGTTGCTGCACACATCACTAGCATTGTGAATAACCAGTGCCTTCTTCAAAAATTAAAATAATCAGTTGCAAGTTTAAGCATGTTGTGGAAATAAATGAAGAAAAAAGCAAGGACTATTAATACATATTTTTCTTCAAACACACAAATATACAATTTTCAGAAGAGCACCAATAATGCCAAGCAACTATTTTGATGAGATACTGTATGTGTAGGCTCTGCAGTAAAAAGCCAATATGCACACAGAAAATATATTTCAACTTTTAAAATAATTTAACCATAATATCTTGCATGTGTCACCTGTTTACAACATAACATTTCATATACAATGTCAGGCCCAAGCCTCAACTTGTGTAAATTTGTGCATACTTATTTAAAGCAGCTGAGACTCTGGACCAAGTATTCAAGCTGAAAAAGCCTTCAAACTCTTCACATGTGAATTCATAGTGGTAGTATAAAACTGAGAAAGTAGTTAGGGTGAATTTGTAACAGAAATGGTACTATGGAAAATGAAGAAAAACACTATAAAACCTTCAAACACAAGGTTCTAGAAAGAGGCCTACATGTAAAGTGATACTGCAATAATTTATAAAAGTGAATAATCAATATCAGTCTCCTTTCTGACATTAACAGATTCTCACCTATTCAGAAGCCTGTAGAAGTGAACTAACCAAATGTCACAATCAGTATCATCCTCAAATGCAGTTTCTTAAGTTTCTGATCATTAATACTGGTACTTAAAAACATTTTGTATTTGCTGAAAATTATTATTAAAATTTACCTTCCTGATATGAGAATTTAGCGTAATAAAAATCATGAAAAACAATAGGTAAAAAAATAGCATTTTAAGAATATTTTTAGAAAACCCGTCAAACAACTGCAAATACAGCTGAATTTTAAACATCTACTTTTGAACTGTGGTCTTTTGTTGGTTTTTGTTTAAGTGAATCACTTATAAAGAAGCAAGGGAGTACCAGTTCTAAGATTTATTCTTGTCCATTACATTGAGGACCTCATCCAAAAGTGAGGGCCCCAAGTCAAGTTGTAATGAGAGAAGAGAGCCTGTAAGATCTGAAAGGGATTCTTCTGACTTTGTCTTGGTTAGTTCACATGAAAGCCGACTGTCATCCAATAAATCAACTGTTTGCCAATCAGTGCATCGTTCGGAAAAGCTGGATGAGTGACTGTCGCTACCGTTGGTAAAATGTGAAGAAGAACCATTTTGTTCCCATATATCATCTTTGTATGTTTCTTCATCCTCCATCTCTTTACTTTTCTCCTGCAGTTTTTCTTCTATTACTGGCTCACAGCTAAGCCTAGGATTTCTTGATGACCTGATGGATTCTTGTTTTGAATTAAATGTCACTGGTGACAATAAAGGCAATGTAAGGGCTTGAGAACCACCAATGGCAGGAAGGGAAATAGCATTTTTGAGCACTGGTGATGGAGTTTCTGTAAACATGGATTCAGAAGTGCTGTTTGCCCTTAAGAATTCATTGTGGAGACCAAGCTGGCTAACTCTGGTTTCACCTTCATTTCCAGGCAATAGCTCATAGTTCCCCTGCAAAAATGAGATGTCTCCGAAAACATCATGTTGTCCCTCCTTTCCAATGTGTATGGTGTGACGAAAATCTCCAAGTGGAGGACTGATCATATCAGGAGACAAGATATCCCTTAGTTTGAATTTCTTCCCTTTCTTATTGTTAGCAGCTTTCAAGTAGATGGGCGTCTTGGCTGGCATCTTGCTTGTACTTTCTGAGAGCAGTAGTTATGGAAAAAAAAAAAAAGGTGAGGGAAGGAGAAGCCTCTTACAAAGCCAGTTATTCTCACGAGATCTTCAGCGTTAACAATGTTACATCATCATCTGGAACCACTCTTGCACACAAAGTCTTTTTCTTCTGATACAGAGAACTGTGGAATTGTGAAGGTAAATGTCTTCCACGTCAGCTCTTCGCAAGGTAGAGCACAAGTTTTGGAGTCAGTTAGCAACCAAATGCCCTGCTACTTCCACAACTTGAGAAAACCTGCATGAGACACAAAATCAGGTTATCATTAATTTATTTTTCATGGTTCATTCATTCTTGTTTTTACCAAACTCCCAACTTAGTAACGGTACTGACAGTTCCAGCCTGCAGATTAGCTTGATGATGTTGCTTCCCTTCATTAGGCAGCATAAAAGAGTTCAGATTAATAAGGGCTAGCTAACCTTTCTCTGACTTCATAGTTTTATTTTTGAAGTCTGAGTTTTTTAGACACAGTTGCTGAGCACAATTCATTTGATAAATATCACTATCTCAATCTTCTCCTTATTATAGCATTCCAAGTGCTGACCTTTGAGAGCACATGCGTAACAAATTTATAACATTCAACAACATTAAGTTTTTGGTAGATCCAGGAAGACTGACAGAGTCATTCAGGAAACCTTTTAGGATGTGGAGTAGACTCCCTTGAATTAAATAACTGGATAATTAGGTAAGTATTCAGATACTTGCAATTAGTGCTGGAACACTCACAAACTGTCACCAATAACATTTCTGATAATTGTGCCCATTTAAATGGATAGTTTTAGGTACTAGAAAAAAGAGCTAGTCCAGGTCTATACAATTTGTTAGGAACATCCAAACTCACAGACCTTAGAGGAGACTGATTCTTGTGACTACATTCTTTAGACTACATGAATTCTTCATAGCAATTAGTTATAGGCTAGCTCATGAATTATGCAGACCATGAGGCCACAGTGATTCAAAGTTGCTCTGTGCAACCAGTTGAAACAGTTTTTGCAAACAGTGTTGTCCTTTGACAGGCCTGATAGAGCTAACAAGGGCCAACAGGCTATTAAGTCAACAAGCTATTGAAAAACACTCTTTGTTAATACTTTAATGGTATATTTCTTCCTTACAGTGCCAGTTCCTAACCCTTGGACAATCTCAGAATAAATGCATTTTTTCTCCTGGACATTTTTATACTTTCCTCTATCACATCCACACACCACAGAACACCCCTCCTGATCAGAATACTCAGCTACAAATCTGTCAGCCTTTGTCCATCACCACCCTCACTGTGTAAAGGAGATTACAGCTGTTACACAGAAAGACTGTTCTATACCAGAAGTGGAGGGAAGCTGTCTGTAACAAGAGCTACTTTTGCTGCCTTTTATCCATGCCCTGGCAGGTTTTTTCCTTCACCAAATTAAGCCCAGTACGAATCAGCAGGTTTAAAACTCAACACTGTACAGGTACACACCCAGGTTGTCAAGAAGCATTTAAGCATTTGAACAAATCCTTTAACCGCAGTAATTAGTTCCTACAATGGGATACTTAACTGTGCGTCACAAGGGGAGCTGGGAGTCTAGCCAGCTCAGTGCTTTGGGTTTTTGATTCCCACCAGGTATCTACTGCACTTAAAAAATGTTGAAAAGCCTTCCCCACACCAAAATATATCAGACGTAAACAGATGAAAGTTGAAATACAAAATAAGCTCAACATTCAATAATTTATAAGGGCATTTTATAGTATAAGATCAATTTTGAAAACACAGTTGATCACATCAATCTATTAAAAGCACTTCAAAGCTTCCTTCTACACAACAAAATGGTAATTCAGTAGAATCTACAGTATAGTAGGAGATTCACATTACATTTTCTCCATGTGAGTACAGCAAGATACAAAAGTAACTCCTTAATAAGATCTCTACTTGTGCCACCTGCAACGGCAACAGAACTCTTTAAGTCAAATCAACCTTGCAATTTTAAATTCTAAAATTCACTGCATTGTTTCTACCCATTTATCATTCTGTCCAAGCAACCCACTTAACTAAACAAAATTACCTCAACTCTATAGAGAAGACTATTATCAAAGAAAGACAAATGGTGAGGTTGTTTTATGTTTCTCTAGTGGACTCAGTTCTATCTCACTTCCCAGAAATAACAGGACAAATTCTCTCTGATTCTAATTTCTCATTATTTCAAGTATTTTAATTTGGAATGAATGGCAATGTAATGACAAAGTCACACCTGTTGATCACTAGTTTTAAAATGAAAGACAAATGCTTGTTTATTCTAAGTTTTCATGGCTTCCACTAGGTAGGATGTGTATCAAAAACCATTATCACCAAACTCCACACATAGGTTTACAAAAAAACCTGAAGGACACAGTGAAACATGTGAACATCAGGAAATGCTAAAAAGAAAACATAAAATAGCATTTAGACAAATAGGCTGTTTTGACCCACAAGAAAAGCACTCTATTTTATTTAGTTCATAGCTCAGGTGAGAAAAAGGTACAAAACCTGAAAGCAGTGCAAACTTTTGGGCACCCAGATCTCCTTTATTTCTTGCACTGTAAGAGAACCCCAGTAAGGGGCAGTGTAAAACCACACTGCCTGACAGGAGGCTACAAGAGACTCCACTATTAAGAGTTATAATCCCTCTCTATACAGCAGTCCCTTTAATTGTGAAGGCCTTGCCTTCCAGCAGTCCAGTGCAAGAGGCTTGACATTTGAGCAGAAGCAAGTTCACAATATCATGCTTAGTGCAAGCACCATTTTGTCTGCTGAAAACAAAAGCCACTCTTACTGAAGATTTCAGTAGCCACAGTACTGGAAATCTGCAAATTACACCTTTTAAATAAAAGGGCTCCCTTCTCAATGGACAGGCCTTCCATGTACAACATGACATAGGCTTCAGAGGAACTGTATTTTGTTTCTGCATATCTATCATCTTGGTCAACTACTGCCTAAAGGAGTACAGATTTTAAGCTACTCCAAACAAATAAATATTCACTTAGCCTAAAATAATATTTTTGCTCATATTTAATTTGCAATTAAATAAAGAAGAACCTATGTCAACATATAATATACAGCATACAGACACACACATATATAGTAGTTCTTTAAGAAAGAAAAAAATATATAAATCAAACTTTGGCAAATGAAGAAAAGCTTAACAAGACTAAGCCTCCAGCTCAAATCCTAGAAAACTAAAAAATTAGTCCACAACATTTTCACAAGAATTTTAACACATTCCCTGCACTCAGCAAGATGTAATGGCATCCCAAGTGCACATGGGCTAAGAGAAAGGACACAACACACTGAAATCCTAATATCAGACCACACAAAAAATTTTGCCTTGTCTTAAAATGAGACCTTTTTCTGATCTTACTGCTAGAAAAGTCTCTGTTTTGACTAATTTCAGCTCAGTAACTAAGAGATTGTATAGCCAAATTGGAAAGCAGAATGAGAAATTACCAGAAAACCAGAAGTCCATAATCTTGGACTGCCAGCCTAAAGTGGAAGACCTTAATTTAAGTGAAAAACAACATGAAAGGGTTTTTATTCCAGTTGAAAAGATATCCTTCTCCTAACAAGATCCAAACATGAGCCAAACCAGAGAAATTTCAGCCCAGTGAAAATTAAAGTTTTAGTTTGGCTGTAGCACTTGCTCGTTTTCATTCCTATCACTTCACACTCTCATGTAAGTGTTTTGCTTGGTAACAAAGACTAATATTTTTAGAGGTACTTCTGAATCTGCCTTCCGTCCGCTCAGCAATCATCACCTTCCACACAGCTCAAAGTTTTCCATGGATGCCTTAACTTATTCCATGGTCCATTTTAAAAGGGCAGACTATCAGCAAATATCTCAACAGCTAAACCTGCAAACCCAGAGACAAATAAGGGTCAAGGTGCAAACTTTTATTTGTGCACATATCCCAAGAGACCTAGATCCTTAAGCAAAGAAATTATAGAGAGAAAACCACATTTCCACAGAGCTGAGCCAGAAGCAACTGTGTGTGCTGGGAAGCCTATGGGCTTTCTACAGGGCAATCCCTTGCAAAGGCTCTGCCTTACACATCACTGACTAGAAGCATGTGAAAGGCCTTTCCAAAGCATAATTTAAAATATCATTGAATTACCTTGTGGAGCAAGTCAGTAAGAGAAAACTGAGTCTGTACATTATCTAAATGTCCAAATGAAAACAGTGACATAGCAAAAGACAGACACAAACTACAAAACAAGCAGCTGCAACTTTTCTACGTGATGAAGTATCTGCAAGCATAGAAGAATTAGGCTTTAGGGCTTCATTTTAGGTTTTAGCTACCAGTAGCTTTCAGCAGTACAAACAAACTGTTAAGAACATCCCTGTCAATGTTATTACTTTCACTATATCTGAAACAACATCAAGTGTAAAACACATTTTTACTGGTTTTATAACAAGGGCCTGAAGTCATGCAGTCACAATTCCTGAATGCTAGAAAAACAAACTTCCAGTTTAATCAAGTCCTCAGGTACAAGAAAAGCATCAGATGAAGCACAACAGAGCTTACCTCTCATGTTCCTGGGGATTTAGGTATCCATATCAACCACCAGACTCTGAAGATGAGAGGCCACAGGTCTGTCCACTTCTATACCAGGCCACCAGCTCTCCCCTTACAGAGCCACCACCTTCTAAGTAGCTTTAACCACACCAGGTGCTACCACTTCTCCCTCCAGATTGTTTATCTAAACTTACATTGTTTGTAAGAGGCACAGCCTTTGAATGAATCTGTATTAACATCAACTTTCCTTGATCAGGTTAGAAGTCCTTGTCTCCTTTGCTTCTCCTTTCATCAAAGAATTGGCACCTTCCTGATTAAAGTTACAGATTTAATTACTGTATGAAAACAATCAGGCTAAACATACTTCAGGTCAACTAATTTTCTCGACTGCACTCAGCTGACTCTCCTAGATCAAATCTAACCCATTGCATTGTGTCATCACATACACTTCTTAGAAAATGAAGGAAAAAAATCCCAAATCATTCCCACAGCTACAGAAGCACAGGTCAAGAGAGGACCTGACCCTATGGTGCAGTTCATTCATTTCTGCATTGTCCTGAAAAGACAGAGATCTCATGTGGTAGTTGTGGAAGGTATTTGTCCACCCTGCTCTAAAAAATTTCACATGCATGCAGACTACATACATGAATTTACTTCACAGAGGTCAGAGAATATACACCTGAAGTCTTCCCTGTTCCAATCTGGGTTCTGATTAATACAATTAATTATTTTATGCATTCTAGGTGTGAAGAGTTAATTAAAAAAAAAAGCAAAGTAAATATTAAATGAACAGTTCTCTTTGACAGCGAAAGTTAAATGTAAGGAAAATCACATAAGGATACCTTTTCATTTCCCTTGCTATAAAACACTTTTTCCCACATAAATCAAAGACAAATAGTATACTAGCTGTGAGCTGTCCACCTGAAGAAGTGTTAATTGCCACTAAGTGTAACCACAGACAGGGACAGGCTGCATAGTGTCTTTCTCTAAAAGGATCTTCCATTTCTCCAGCACCCTCCTCTTCTTCCCCCCTCCCTAAAACCTAAGTTCACAAACACAGAAAAAACAAGTTCTTGACATGACTTTTAATTGTTGACTCCTTTAAATCTTGCCACTCTGCTTAGCAGCCTTTCAAACAGATTGAGCTGGCATAAATCATGTTAACCAGGGAGCACTTCCAACTAACTTTAAAGCACTAAAGTACTTGTATTTTATATTGAAATGAAGTAATAATCTATTTAAGAGTTTTTATCTTAGCTTGTAACAAAAAGAAACAATGGAGAACCGACCTGGTTTGGGGGGAAGAAAAAAAAAAAAAAGAGGTCTAATATGAGCAACTAGCCTCAGCCTCCAGTTATTATTTTGTTCTTTATCAGTCTGAGATTACAAATGCCCTTTATCAACCAGAAACCTTCATCCTTGTTAAGGTACTTGAATGCTAACCAAGTTGTTTCTCAGTCATCCTTTTTGATCGAAGTGAGCAGGGGGAATTCCTCATGTGGTGATAGTGGGTGAATAATTCTAAGCCTTCAGATATGTCTTTCCCTCTCTCCCTTTTGAACTACCTCCAATTTTCCAAGATCCTTTTCCAAGCAGATTGGAATTAGTGACAATATTTTAATATGATTCTCCCTAACAGCATATATAAAGACAAAAATCACTTCTTTCTTCCCATTATCTCTGCCTTGTTTTTAAACAAGATCATAGTTCTGCTCTTATTCTCACCATCTTACAACAGGAATTTTCCTGTATTTATAGGGTAGCATTAAATTTCAAACTATTTAAGAATTCTTGTGCTGGTATAACAAAAACAAGTTCTCCATGCAGAATAAACTATAATGGAAAAAGTAGAATTTGTTACTGGTTCAGAGTGAGCATCTCCATTTTATTTTTTTTAGGATCAACATACACATTTATTCATTTAGTCAACAAATTTTGCCAGTACAGCCAGTGGCGGCGCTCAAATTACACAGTCCAGTAAGACTCTACTCCTTTGGGGAGCGGGGGAGGAAGGCTTTCCAAATTATCATTCTTCAGCAAATAAACTGGATTTATATCCTTCAGGATAAAACACAATGCCATACTTCAGAAAGAGAAACACTGCTGTGAATCAATAAATCAGTTGAGCTTCCTTCATCTTCCTCACCAATGTCCATCACTTGCAAATTTGTACTATAACAATAGTACTATAACAATTTTTATTTGCAAGCTCTTCATAAAAATAATATGCAGCCCAATGCTGTCCAAATAGATTTCTGCATTGTTTCAGTAGAAATATATCCCTCTTTGATGCTGACTTACTTCTGACATTTACTCTGAGATTCTAAATGTTTTTAATACATGCTTTGCTGACACTGTAGAGGACTAACATTTTAAAAATCGGGTTGTGATGCAATATGAAATTAAATGCCTTATACAGTCTGTTTTTGTAACTGTGCTTATGACTACTCATTAGAATATCTTAAATAATTCCCTCTTTTTTATCAAGCAATTTCTTTCACCTTTCAACAGGTTTGAATCACAGCTTGCTTTCGGCTTTGAAAAGTTAGCATCTTTTCTAGAACAATAAAAACCTTCCCTTCTTTTCTCCTCTTCTCCAGAGACAGGGATTTAATGAGCTCACTGTATTCTGTTGTTCAGCTCCATGGACAGAAACAGGTCTTTCTTTATTACCTTCTCCTTAGCTTTGTAGGCTGGTACATTCATATATACAGAGTTAATTCCATAGAGTTCATTGGCTTCCAAAACCTGGGAGAGTGCAAGCCCATGCAGCTTTAGGCAGAGGTACATGTCAGTACAAAGAGCAGCACGTTACCTCATGCAGCCAGCCAAGGGAAGGTTATGCTACGTCAGACAGACTGTGCGCTGAAGCACAGACACACATCTCCTCCTACCAACTCACACACCAGATGAGCAAATAGCTGGGAACCATAAATCCAGAAGCCACAAGATGGACAGGCTTAAAAAACTGGCCATCAGTTCTCTTCAGCCAAAGGAAAAAACATGAAATGGGACAAAAAAAAAAAAATCCCTACAACCTGAGCCGATGTACCACCTAAAAGCCTGGCTAACTGCTCCGGCTGAAATCTCAGCTGCCCGTTTTGATGTCAGCCAGCAGCACTCAGATCAGTTTAAGTGGATTATGAATCCATACTCCACATCCTTTGTGATTCTGAGCAGGCTAGCATAGATGGCTTTCTCTTTTGACGCAGAGGGTGTAGTTGCTCAGCCCAACTCTGCTCTCAAAGCCAGTTTAAGAAGTTCCCACCTTGGATTCCTCACTCGTCATAGCTGGTTCCTGGTTCTGCACCGCAGTTCCTTGTACCCTCTGCAGGCAGACGGGCCAACAAGCCACACTTCAAACTGCTCACAGCCGCAGTTCTCCCCACTGACTCAGTTTACAGGACAGGCTTAGCAACAGCTGCAGCTGCCCGATGGCAGTGCTTCAAGAGAGTTCAAGCCCAATATAACTTGCTGTCAGAAAGGCATTCTCTCCTTCCCCCCAACTGCCTGCACACACTTGACCCCTTACAGGCCAGTTCAGCACACAACAAGGTGGAAACTAACTAGGAAAGGGGTGTAAAATCACAAGGCTTGGAGCGAGGCTGCTACGTTCAGATGTAAAAAGTTCTTTCACTTGCTAAGCTTGTGCTAAGCTAAAAGTTCTTTCACTTGCTCTCTTGAGACATCACTCTTAGAAAGCAAGGACTTCTGGCAGAAAGGATGGGCAATCCTTTCTCTTCTGCAAGTAAAAATGCCCATGGAATTACATCCAGACTTTATGCACTTTCTGAAGCAAAAATGGCTATGTAGCTCCACTTGTTTCTGCCTTAAGGTTCCCAAGACTGCTGTCATACTGAAATTAAGTTTTTCTAACAATAGTTAAGATATTAACACTATTTCTGGAAAGGATCCTTAGCTTAAAATTTCCTTAACTGCTAGCTGCTGACAAAAGGCAATCTCAACCACAAGGATCTTGCAAGGTTTCAATAAAAACCCAACCACCAAACCCACAAAACCCTCCCCTGAACTCCTGACCTCCAATTCTCAAATATGCTTCATCTCTAAGTCAAATACTCCTTATCATCTCCTTGAAACACACAAGTGACATAGGCATATCATAATCACCAGTTCTATTATTCAATTCTCAGAGTGGTTCACTTTAAATAAGTATTGACCATCTTTAAGTGGCTGATAAACTAGTTTTAAAACAAACTTGAAAGCCAGAGAGCCCTCTATATGCAAAGACTAACAGTGAGGTAGAGATATAAAGATACAGAAAAATCTAAAGTTGCACAGGACTAATTTTTTTATTACCTAGAAGAAGGATGAACCTTCTGCTCTGTTGCAGTTCTGCCTCCTTCAGAGAGGTGAATGGTTATCAAGATGAGATCAAAGGTTATGGGGTTGGGGTAGATGGAAGAAAGGAAACGCTTCAATAGATTAAAAAACCCTCATTGAATTACTTTTTTTGGTCCAACTCATGCTCTCTTGAAAGAATGGGGCTGAAATCACAGAGCAAACAGGGCTTCTAAAATTTTGTTATCTATATTCCATCTCAAGTATATTGTTAGCACAGCTAAAGTAACTGGTTTATCACTTTTATATGAAACAAAAGGAAAAAAAATAGAAATTACATCTTCACTGTGAGTTTCTATTCTACTTCTAACAAAACAACTCCACTATTTGAAGGCACCATTTGAGCAGAGGTAAGAATCTGGAGCAGTAAGTGACAACTGGGAGACGTCATATTCTGGAGCTGCGCTGCAGTATGTCAGTAACACCTGCAACATGCCCCAGCTGACAGGGATGCACCACACTGGACAGCAGTGCAGGGGTCTCCACTTCCTCCTGAGATCTCTCTACCACAGACATTTGCTTCTGTTAGCTTGAGTTGCTTGTACTCAGCTGATCAAACTTCATTTTTTCTGGAATATATCGAGCAGTATCCAGGTGCATTCACCCTTTGTGCCAATAGTAATATTTCACATACTGCTCTTAAAACCTACCAGAGTTAATGAATTTAATTTGAAAGAAATTAATATACTCAGCGCTTGTACTGAGGTGTACTGTCTGAATATTCAGAGTGCACAGTGGCAATTTGGTGCTAGTTTACTGATTAGCAGCTGATATTTCTTTCAAACTTTAAATCCCATGTATTTAATTAAACTGTCCAAAATACTGTTGTCTCAAATCCCACTAAAGCTACCTTCTCAACACTCAGAGTTTACCTCAGCCAGTACTCATCACTCATTTTCCAATTACTGTAGCCATATTTCAAAAGATAAGTGCAGACCTAAGACAAAGCTTAAGCCAAATGGTGAATGAGATGACAGCCCATGTATAAGAGAAGACTGGACTTTGAGCTTGCATGTGCAGGCAACATGACAGAAAAAACAAAAGGGTCAGGGAAGCATGTTGTATCCAGTGAACCCAAGCAGACCCAGTGTACTGCAAGTCAAGTCCTGTCCTTTGCAGCCTTCTGGAAAAGCATTTTGCAGGTATTCGTTTTCTCTCTGCATTCTGCAGGGGCTCCTGCTTAGAGCTTTGCCTCAAGACTGTAAGCGAACATAAATCTCTCTGCTCAAAGGTCAGTATTTCAAAGTGCTCCAAAATGGACATTTTGTTTTCAGAAGCAGTGTCAAGGGAAGGCGTATTGGCGGCAGAAAGAAGGCTTCTAGTGGGCAGTCCCATTAGGGTAATGTAATCATGACTCATGCTCCTCACCCATTTCCTGACTAGGGCTGTGCATGATCAAAAGAAAGGCAGCCACAGAAATGCTGCCGCTCGTTAATGTTAACTGGCCTGAAAGGATTACAAACTACCAGAAAACAAACTCATTGCAGAGTATCCTATTTAAAGCCTGACATAAATCGACACTGACAAACACAGTGGCGTAACACCAACCAAAACAACAACTTGCTTTGTTGCGAGAAACAAGTTACAAGTTTTTATGATGAGTTCTACCCGAACAAACCCTCTCACACACCTTTAAGACACCGTAAATCCCTGGGAAGATGCCTAGGGAGAGGGAGGGTAATATCTAGTCGCTAGTTAGTATCTAAAGAAATGCAAGATACAAGGACCTTCTGAAGAGGATCACACCAAACTCAGACTGCCATAAAACAACCACCTCCTCCCCAAAAATGCCGTTAAAGAACATACAAATGGGGCAAAGCATGGGCTAAAGTTGGGCTTAAATGGCTCTCACCTTATAAGAAAAGCACTGCATGAGGCAACTTCTGTCTCCGTGTTCTGTCCTGTTGGGCAGCCCAAGTGTTCACTTAATGATGCAAATTGCTGTTCATTTGTATAAAGAGTTCTTCAGCAGAAAATAAATTTCAGATTCTTGTTGGGACCTCGGTCACATTTAATTTGTTCCAAAACCCACATTAATGAAAACCCCAAAATTAATCAGATATTTCAACAGAAACTAGGCTAGACGTTAGGTAACAGATGCCAACACCCAGCTGCACCTCTCTGCAGCCCTCACAGGCCAGATAGAATCACAGTATAATTTAGGTTGGAAAAGACCTTTAAGATCATCAACAAGACAACTCCTTTCCCTCTCTCCTACCTCAGAAGCAGAGCCCTATATTTGCAGGTCCCTTTCACGCCTTTACAAATGCCAAGTAACTGCCAAACATGCTCCTCAGCACCAGTTACTTTGTTCCTTATGGAACTTCCAACAAGGGAGATCAAAGGGGAGAGATCCCGAAGTTGACCATTAAATATATAACCCATTGCCAAAACCATTGCCCATAGATTTAAGACTGATCAGCTGTGGCATTCCACTCTCAGGATACTGAGGAGACCTGTACCAGGTGTCTGACAGCCAAATTCAACCCAAATTTAACAACCGCTGGCTTTTTGGTAATGACTCAGCTCACCGTTTAGGAATCTCACCCTTTTGCCCCTCATAATATGAACAGTACTGGGGGACACGGGGGAGAAGCAAAGCGTTGCACAAGGCACATGTTTAGGTCTGACTAAACCAACACCAGCTAGGTATATGGAGCCTGCACTTTATCCAGGTTGCAGTAATTACTTTAGAGTTGAGAGAAGCTGGTTCTGAAACAGAGCACACAATATACCAAGGTTTTATATTGCATTGTGACACTTGCTGCTCGACTGTTAAAGCTCTGTTTGTCTTGTTTATACAACTCCAGCAGCACAGAAATGAGGTGCAGCAATGCCTTTAGGCATGGATGCACTTCGGTATTGACCAAGAATGAGCTGTTACCACATGCTGCAAGTCCTTCATGTACCAATTCATACAACTGGTATGGAAAGCAGTGGCGTGTAGGCAGAAAAATAAAATAACATCATTCCAGGACCTACTTTCCTGTGTAAAGGGCATATTTATTTACTTAATCCTCTAATAAGTAGGTAAGATGAAATTCTACCTTTACTGCAGGCTATTTCAAGCAAATTCTAATGGCTCTTGCAAGCTCCAGGGAGTCAAAATTCAAGCCATGGGAGGGGCAATATGTTGCTAAGTGTGGTTTACCACCCTTCAAAAATTTAAGAAAAGATGACATGTTGTAGAGTACAGGGCACACGCCTACAGTGCTGACAAAAACTTCTGCTGGGGGGAAGGGAAATCATGCAAAATGAAACCCAACAACAAAACAAACACCACAACATCAACTCAGAAAACAGAACCTATGTAAAGATGATCAGAAACCAGGCCACCTTAGTAAATGGACAGGTATTCCTGATTTGCTTAGTGTAGGCAAAGGAAGAGAAACTGAGGTCAATTTCCTGGTCCTGATTTGCAACTCCAAATCATATCCAGAAAAAAAAACCCACAACATATAATAGTGTAACAATGCATCAGGATTGCATTAATTTATAGCACAGTGTGGGGCTCTCTTCTCTCATCCTTACGTTTCTTTTAACAGAGATTAAACAGTAGAAACACAGGCAAGGAACAAACTTTAACTCCCTGAATCACACAAGAGCAGAGACAGTACACTCAAGAAATTTAAGAGGGAACTTGCATCCAAGTAGGGCATCAACATCTCAGTGTTACTTCTTCAGTGCTGGACCACAAAAAATTAATGGATAATGTAGGGCCTGTTCCACAGCCTCTATGGACATAGCTCCCTTGGGAAGGAATAGAAATACCATAACTGAAACACAATCCCAGCAAAAGACACATACAGTAACTTCTAAAAGGTATTACTCAACTGGCATTCCTTCTTTCCCTCTATACATTGGTGCTACCTGGATTCACCACAGATAAGCTCCTTCTGGCTGCAGAAGCAGTGGGCAGTGTTCCCGAGCTTCTTCCTAGGAGCCCAAGGAAATCATTACCAGACAAAAGTTTTAAATTGTTCACCAACAGCTACGAAGATCAATGTTAAAAGTAGTTCACCTCCACTGGTCTAGTCATAGTCTTCTTAACTTAAACCACATCCTTGTGGAAAATGGGATTTTGTTGTTGTTTTGTTTGTTCTCTCAGAAAACAGCACTAGATAGGGTTTATCCTACAATAATTTGAATTAAACATATATATTCTTGAACAAAAATCCAGCCACAGATACTTCTGTTAAACTTTTGCTGCTCCTAAAAAGGCCATAACCCATTCACTTCAGAGGACAAAAGTGAGAAGGCAGAGACAATTTATCATGGGAAGAGGAAAAAGGTGCAAACAACAATGAAAAGAAAAAAAATCCTGCACCTAGTCAGTAAACTAAATACCAAATACAACACATTAGCATCTTGCAGGAGAACAGTTAACTTTTTATAGTCATCAAGTTCCCACGTTAATGGCTGCTGATTGAGTTCACACCTCCCAAAGTGAGTGCTTCAGACTGTCTGAAACAATGCAGCAATTTCACTCAGGGTGCCAATACAGGCTGAAACATCTTAAAGCAAAATCTCAATTTTAAAAAACAAAAAATTGTGAATACCTGAAAAATCCAGAGAGACTCTTAATCTGACTTGCACTTGTACTATTCCATTCCCAGTGACTTACTATCCAACAAAGGGAGTGCTGCTTTGGAACTTGATTAAGGCTGATAATTAATGTAACTCCCTTAATACCTCTTGCTAGTCATCTTTCTTATGCAGAAGAGATGGAACATTTTTAACTTGTTTTTTCAGGCAGCATATTCTTGAGCTTTCCACTGAAATTCTGCAATTTGCTATGTACGTGGAAATAGCCATTTGCTCCTAGCTCAAACACTTTCCTTTAAAAACAACTAAAATGAACTTTTTGAGTCATTAGTTTACACCTTTTTTCTTTTCCTCTTTCTAAAGTAATTAAATCAGTGTAATTATTGGAGGCTATTACTACTGCAAACCAGATCAGAATCAAAACTCTTGCTTTACTAAATAGATTACAAGATACAAAACTGGTACATCTGTAATGGAAGTACAGACAACTTGCAATTTATACAGCTCTTCTTTCAGCCCAGTACATCCACTGAAAACCAAAAGTATCATTTTTTTTCCTGTCATGGGAGTTCAGAGTAGATCTGAGTTATACAGATCTACTGTATACAATTATGAGTAACACAAATACAAATTATGAGCTCTTACACAGCAGCTTAACACGCCTGATTTCACGCCTGGAGTTTCTCTCCATTTGTAGGCCTTAAAAAGTAGTGCCACTCCCAAGGTAGCCTAATGTTACAAAGAGAAATTGGAGGTTTTTTCTTTGGGTATTAGGACTTGTGTGAGCTTTCTGCTCAGCAGGACTTGCAGCCTGCATTGCCAGGGGTGCTTTTTAAACTCATTGCCTTCAATTCACCCATTTCAATTGGAGAACTACCCTACAATGATCTGCACTGGAAGACTGAGGATCAAGGGGAAAAATTAAAAGGTAGATAATGAAAATAAAGGACAGAGTGACCTTGACTAACTGTGTCCTAGTTTCAGCTGGGATAGAGTTAATTTTCTTTGCGGTAGCTGGTACAGTGTGGTGTTTTAGATTTAGGATGAGAATAATGTTGGTAACAGTGATGTTTTAGATGTTGCTAAGCAGTGTTTACACTAAGGCAAAGGTTTTTCAGCTTATCACCCTACCAGTGAGTAGGCTGGGGGGCACAAGAAGCTGAGAAGGGACACAGCCAGGACAGTTGACCCCCACTGTCCAAAGGGATATTCCACAGCATATGGCATCATGGTCAATATATAAACTAGGGGGAGAGGTGGCCAGTGGCCACTGCTCGGGAATTGGTTGGGCACTGGTCAGCAGGTGGTGAGCAATTGCACTGTGCATCCCTTGCTTTGTACATTTAATTCTTTAATTATTATCCCCTTCTTTCCTCTCCTGATAAGCTGTCTTTATCTCAACATAAGAATTTTACCTTTTTTTTTTCCCCTAATTCTCTCCAAATCCCACTGGGTGGGGGAAAGAGTGGGCAAGCAGCTGTGTTTAGCTACCTGCTGGGTTAAACCACTTCAAGCTGGTATCAGAACATCAGTAAGCTACTTGAATTTTAACAGCAGCCCAAGTCATGCATTCAAGATTAAAATGGAAGACTAAATCATATAGGCCACAGTTCCAGGAAAGAATATTGTGCTCAGAAACAGTAATAAGAGGTCGGAAGAGACAACTAGGCTGAACCTTATCCTCTTGAATTGTAGTCATAAGGGGCTACTTCAATTCCCTGCTGCGTGAGAGGGCACTGGCAAGGGCAAAGAAAGGCCCAGTGATTCTGTATTTGATCATCACTATGTCCAGTCCCTGTAGCCACCATTCCAGGGGGATATCACTAAACAAAAGAAAGTTCCAGAAAGGACACAAGATTGATATTATCGCTTACATTTCATAGAAGCATACAATTGTTAAGGTTGGAAAAGACCTTTTAAGATGAAATCCAACTATCTAGCTTCAGTTTGTTAGACTGAAGGCAGTCAAAGCAAGTACAAAACAAAACATACCTTTTTGTAACAGCAAGAAAAATTTACTCAGGCTTATGGTAGATTCTCTGTTATTTGCATCTTTGGTAATTTTTTTTCTTTTTTTAAAAGAAATTACTATTGTCTAATTCAAACAATTTGGTCAGAGCCAGGAGTCACACTGACATAGAACTGAGTCACAACTGAGGAAAGGCCTACAGCTTGTCATAAGACATGTTCCCAGTGGTCTGTTCTGACTTTTATCATTTCAGCTATGAACAGTATTTTCCCCCTAAATTCATGGCATTTCTTTTAAGAATTAAATATTTGGAAAAGCATTTTTATCTAGGGAAAGCCATACTAAATTTTTAGAGGCTTTCTGTCCATAGATTGTGTTTCCTTGGCCATCAAGATGACTATGAAGGTTAAAAGGACAAATCTCCTGGAAGTCATCAAAACAGAGCTCTCATAAAAACTGTTGTGTTTGGAAAGTTCTCATCTTTCAGCAAAAAATAGAAAGAAGAAAAAAAGTAGATCTCTGTGCTGGCCACTACTTCAAATCCTGCATGGAGAATCAAATAAATTCTTTCCTGTCAAATCGCCATGAACAGTTTGAGATCTGCAAGCTTTAAAAGCTGTTTCTCCTTTGACACTGTGCAAGTAAAAGGGCACCCAATTCACAGTAACTTAGCCTATTCAAAATGAACACGAAAAACATAACATTTTAAAGTACAACTGTCTAAAAAGGGTATCTGAAATCATGACCAAGCAGAATCCATGTTCAACTACAGATACTCAGTTTTGAAGAAAAGCACAATTCAAAAAAAATAAAAGTGGTTTCATTCACTTTTACTAAAAAAAAAAATTCAAATAGCTCTTGAATTTGAAAATGTAACTAACTTCTTTTCAACTCACATCTCTTATATATTGTTACTACTGTAAAAATTGACTTTGGGACCACCCTTGTACTTTCAGGATATTTATACAAAAACTACAAACTTTGAAATTTGGAAAGCCCAGAAACTACTGCCAGCTACCTCACCAGATGGACTGAAAGAACACACTGAATCAGAGCACCTGAAAAATCATCTGCTACCATTTCAGTCATGGATCTTTAATGTACACACACATACACACAGACAGCTGCTCCTACTTCCGCAGATACCTCTTTCATTACAGAAAAAATACACCCCATTTCTCAGATGATGCCTTTTTAACACGTCCACCTACACTTCAGCTGTCTTGGAAGCTTTCATTTTAAGGCTTATTTTCAGAGTTGTTGATCAATATCTGACATTGCCATTCAACATTTTCTATCCTCTTCTGCAGCCATCTGTGTATGTTTGTTTAATGGGAGGATTAGAAGGAGGTGGGAGAATTTTAACCAAAGTTTTTAAACTGTTCTCTAATGAGGTAAAACAAAATGATCTATTTCTACTCCCCATCTGTACGATAATGCCCTTTACTCCCATGGATACACAATACATCAAAATCCACAACATTGCTAACAGGTTCTGGCACTTCTGTACTTTTCAAGCTAGTTCTGACTCTAAAATTCATACCTGGAAATGTGTCTTTTTCCTGTCATTCTGAATTACCAAGATAGGCAATTTTAAGGTGTTAAACTGTAATTTTTACAAGATTCAGCAGCTTTAGCGTCTGCCACCTGGAATCTTCTGAAACCCTCTCTATTAAAAACACCAGCCTTCATGCTTACATTGTGCCATCCCCACAAACAACTCAGCTGGCAGGAATAACCATCAACCCAAATTCAGATCCATGACAGAAGCTCTGTGTAAGAACCAGGGATGTGGAACCAGGAGATGGAGGACATTGGATGTGGGGAAGGGACTAAGGTTTATGCATAGATGCAGGGAACACAGACATTTACACAGGTTTGATGCAGGAAAATTGGTTGGAATTTAGCAATAGGAGTAATTTGCATGTTTAGATTGTTCATTCAGGCATTGAAACCTGCTTCTTTCCTTGCAGATTTTTCAGTTATATGCAGACTATAGCTTTGTATATTCAGAGATGACTTACACTTGAATGGATATACTGTTCACACCAAAGGCAGTGTCAAAAAGTTTCCAACCTCTCTGTTGTAGCTTCATTAGATAACAATTCTGTCATTTCCTCCTGTACAGCTGTCAGAGCATGTCCCAGTAATCAAAACCTTATACCATGCCACAAAATACCTTATTTACAATGTATATGCCTGTGCCCACGTAAGAGGTATGGTTGTAGTCTCAAGGTAAAATAATTACTACAACTAAGAGTGAAAATAATTCTCAAACAAAAATGTGAAAACTGTCCACAGCATAAATTACTTGATTGTTCAGCATTTACATTTGGAAAGGCAGGTTTTATTTTTCTCCTCACAAACTCCTTTAGGAACCCCTACAGATTCATGACCTTCCTGAATTCTTGCTATTTTAACTTTCTTCTTTGGGACATGAAATATGCTTTTTTAGGAGAGCTGTACAGTCCACTGCTATCAAATGGATTACTTTGCTGTCTTTGCTGTTGACCTCAGGGGATCTTATCTGAAAGACTCCAGAGGCTGAGATGGGTATTCATAATGCCTGAAGGTACACAGAGAGAAAACCAGAAGAAATAAAGCCTCCCTTGCCACTAAAATCATACCAAGCAAGTGGGGAGGGGACATACAGAACAGAGCAGCTGCCAGCAGCATTACTGGTCTGCTCAGTCCACTGTCTTGTTCCTATCAATAGATCTGCTATTCAACCTGTACATCTTCTGTGTACCCCCGATTACTTTGCATAGCACTAATAAGAAACAAGTTAAGGCAGATATGATAACAGTAACAAGCAAACCTTTTCATTTAAGGCTTTAATCAAACTGACTAGATGCTACAGTTGCATTCTAGGCAGGATGACCAAACTGAACAATGAATTACTATAAATTTGTATTACTGTCGCATCACCCCCTTAATCACAAGCCACTTATCTAGTATATTAAGAATTATGCAGACATAAAATGACAACAAAATCTCACAGAAGACAGTTCTTCAGTTGTTGCATCTTTTGGGGCAAGGAATACCTTGCTTTACAACAGAATTGTAACTGCTAGGAGCATGACCTCCCTCCTATTTCACCTTCCAACGCCAACTGTTTGGACTAAAGCAAAGTATAATCCTGTATGCCATACATATGATGGACACGGTACTCATTCTTCACCCCAGTATGCCCATCTGGTTTTTAAACATCTGAGCAGAAGAGACCCCCATCTTACCCTCTTACAAACTGTGGTTATCTGCTACAGGAGCCATGAGCAAGCAAAGAACCAGCTTAAAGTTGATGAAGAGCAGTAATCTTTGGTATCTGGAGCAGAAACATGTGAGCTGCATCTGACGTGCAGGACAATTAATGGCACCCTTCCCTTGTCCCTCTTTCACTCACCATGTAGCTCTCGCTACAGTTCAAGCCTTCCTTAAATTGGGCTAACCCCTAACATTATTTGTAGGAGCCATGCATCCTTAAAAGGGAAACACCAAACACTACACAGCCACATACCATCCTCCAAATGAATACAGACAAGTCATGGAAAACCTAAAGAAAAGTGCCTTTGCAAAGACCACAGCACTGGGGAGAAAATGGCATGACTAGCCTTTACATCACATTGCAACAGGAAGAACCTACACCTTCTTTTTCTTCACCCTCACTGTGGCATGTGCAACTTCTGGTGTGAGGGATGCTTTTGTTTTTTATTCTTTGTGGTTACAGAAACATGAATTCTCAAAGAACCAGTGAGTCACATTAATGCTTCAAATGACAGGGTGTTCTTAAAATTCCAACTGATTAGGTTGTCATATGAAATCTGAACATTGAGAAAACTGATCTAACCATCCTCTGGAAACAAATTTTACCAAACTGAAACTATACTTTGATTCCCAGAAGACAGTTTATCAAACAATCCAAAAATAAATACCAAAAATTAATATTGATGGCCATTCCCCTACAGAATTTCATTAAAAGCAGTGGCAAGAGCACCTGAACAAGATCCTGCCACATTGAGGACAGGATATTTATGGTATGCATCTTGAGCACAGCAAAGGAGAGAGAAAAAACAAACTGAAACATTCACCTTAAATTCCAGCAGACCTTGGACTAATCTTTGCTTGAGTTTCAGATCTAATTTACCCAATCTCACTAATAACCAGAATTTAACTAAATCACAATATGTACTGAATCATATTAACTGAGTCAAAAAGGTAAAATTAGAGGTTTCTAATAAATAGGTAGGCCTTCATGAAAAAGATGTACATAAACTTACACAATTCAGACTTAAATGGGACTGCAGATACACATAAGAAAGAATAAAGGATGGAACTTATTTCTGATCAAAATATCTTGATGAAAAAAAATTTAAAAGTTTAGATTCAAGAAGTATTAGAATGAAGAACATTAAAAAATTGTTCTGGGATCATAAGGATTCTTATGGTTCAAAATTACTGAAGTATTGATTTTTTTGTAGATTTTCAAAGCTTTCTGAGTGAGAAGAATCCATCAGTGCTGTCATATACTTCTTGAGAATATAAATTAAATATGAGGAAAAATACACAAAAAAATGCAAGAATGTAAATATGGGGCAAGAGTCCCCACAACACTGGCATTATGTTTCTGTACATCACTTGGTACTAGTGCATCACTCAAGTACAGGAAAAAATAACCACACAAAAACCCTGTCTATTACACAGGAACTGACCCACCCATATGGTTTGAGACAACCACCTTCTTATAAAGAAATTAAGGAACTTCACTAGAATAGGGAAAACAGAAAGTGTTTATCCAAGCAACAAAATCCATCAGCCTCTTCTTTACTAAAGATTATTCAAAATATTACAGGGATCAGGCTTTCTCCTGGTGAAGATCATGACAGAGCTCTGCTGGCTAGAAAGCTGGTTTCACAACCTCTGGAGAAACGCTTCAGAGATGCTGACTGTGGTGGCAGCAAAGCACCTTTGATCTTCCTTACAGAGTATCACTGAGAATTATGAACCCCATAATTAGAAATATCATATGTAGAGCACTATGGTTACAAACTCAAAGAACACAAAGTTAGAAAATGCCAAGATTAGGTTACTTGTGCAATCATTATTTGGTTCCTTCACCATCTGCACCACCCAAAAGGACTATGACAGAGCTTTTTCTGACTTTTTTTTCTGATTTTTGCCAGAATAACAGGCTATAGGGTTTGTGTTTGCTTGACTTTAATGTTATACTGTACAGACTTCTTAAAAAGTTAACGGGGAAAAAAAACCAAATTATCAGACTAACAGTTTGCTTTTATTTACTGTTTTTATACTAGTGCCTAATATTCTAATAGGAAAAAACCCCACATTTGGAATGAAGACTCAACACCTGTTTCCTTTGTTTAAGGCACAACACAAATCCTCAGATACATATAAAATTTCTACAGCAAAACAGTGAGAAAGGGACTTGAAACATCTGGTATTTCAAAGGGACAATAAAAAAAATACACCTACATTTTAGATCTTCCAAGCAAAGACATGAAGCAGTATTTATTTTTAGAAAGTTCTTACAGTTGACTTAAAAAAATTAATTGCCATGTAAATGCACCTAAACAAGCTTGCAGACCTGACTAAGCAAGTCATACCTAGTTTCAGCTTGACATCAGCTCTTGTATCTCTTCAGGTCAACTGCTGTTTACATGTAACCACAGGAAAGTTCACTTAGATCATTCAGTATGAGACCCAGCACGAAAACTCACAGTATCAGTCCATTTAATTTCTTATCTAACTAGCTCCCCGTTGACCTTTATGATAGAAATCAAAGCAGTGTATTAGATTGGGTGAACATTTTTCTATTATTCAGTGCAAGTAAAAACAGCGTGAACACAACATTTACATAGTTAAGTTGTATGTTGTTGTTTTACCATACATAGTGGGGGTTGAAACCCTTAATGTGGCTCCCTGGCATTCATGAGATACTAGGTCATCAAGCTTCAAGGGTATTGCACAACTTGCTAATTTCAAAGATAAGTATAACTGTAATTCAAATTACTTGTGCTAAATGTACATTTCAGTAAAATAGTCTTGCATAAAAAGCTACTAAGATCATGACAATACAATTTAGTTTGAGTATTCAAAAACGACTTTCACATTTTCAGAGCTTTAGGCACTAAAAGTGCTAATTGACTGTAGGCTCAGTCTGTAAATGGCCTGCAAATGGCTTATTTCTCCTCTTTAAGAAACAAAAGCACAACACAAAAAGGAGTAAAATATATTCAGCAGTTCACTAGCCTCTCAAAAGAAAAATCTCACAGTTGCTTACAAAGATTAATGACTAACTGTGCTCTTGTGGACTTGACTAGTGGTAAAACCATAAGACAAATGTTTGTTTCTACATTTGACTATTTATTCCACAAATATCAATGAAACTAAGTAAAGGTATAAATATATCTTGTCACCCTGGACAACTTTGTCCACTCGTAATCATCTCATTTTATCTTGGCAGTGTGTTTTCTGAGGCTTTACTAGGTCTTGATTTAACCCTTGAACTATGAGGAAGTTAGTCTTGACAGCCAGCTCCAGCTGCTTCCATCAGACTCACCTTCCCAGCAGCCACCATGCTGGATCAACATCTTAACAACATTAGGAACATAGATTATGAATGTGAATACACAACGTTGTAAAATATTGTAAGCAATGCTTATCTGCATGAATGTTATCCAGAAATCTTCCTTATTTCAACCCAGCTCTAGAAGTGTGTCTCTTCTTCAGCACGAGCTTTACTCAGTAGTTGCACCTCATCCTGCTTCACACACAGCCTGTCAGTGCTTCAAATCTGCTCTCACTGCTCTACCCAGGCACATCCCTCAGCACCCGCGAGCTGCCTTCACTGCCTACTAACCGGTCTGCTTCGCAGTGAGAGGAAATAATTTAAGCACAGTCCTCCACCCAACACCTGAACACAATTCTTCCCACATCCTCCTTTAAAGTTCAGACTGAAGTTTTTTAGGGGAATTCACCTTGCTATCACACAAACAAACAAACAAACAAACAGACACACACCTTCAGCCCACTGCCTTCCCTGTAAGCACTGCACCCATGGAGATACTGTGGTTATTAGGTACAGACCACCCAATTAGTTCAGTTGTACCACTTGGGGGAAGAAGAGTTCTCCATGAGATGGTTCAGATGTTGAAAAAATATGTTTACTCTGACGTGATCATGACGGATGGCGAGGGGGGAAGCAGTAATGGTTTCGTTTGTTTACAATAAAGTAAAATTTGCATGCAGGAGGATGAAAGCTTGTGGTGGTTTACATCATTATGAAAGGCCAAACAGGCATCAGGTGACCTGATCCACAACAATTCTGTTAACTAGGGTGAGGAGGAAGAACTGGTCAGAGAGCATTGCTGAGCCCCTGGGACACAGCCTCACTGAAGAACAACCTGATGGCAAATTCTGCATGGCAGAAAGAAATTTTTTTAATGAAGTTCCCTCTTCTGCCCCACACTACTTCTCAAAACTTGAGCAGGGGATCAGAATTTCTTCTATAAGAAGCCATCTGTCTTAGAAGACTATAAACCAAAGCAGCCTACCTAATTATGAAAAGCTGCCAGCAAAACATGTTTTGCCATGAACGTGGCTTTGGTTACAGTAAAGCTGATATAAGTGGTTTGGAACAGTTTTAGATGCCTCTTTCAAGTCAATGAGACATTTAGCCACAGCAGTCAAATAGGGATGGTGCAGGCCCACGCTGCCACTGCCTCAGGGGAAGAGTGGCTCTGGGCTGCCTCTTAGGTGATATCCATCTCTTTCCTTTCTAAAATTCACTCAGGCTACCTCCTGGTGATTCAGGCTGGCTTTACCAATCACAGAAGAGAGGCAGAACCACAGACGTAGTTTCTGCAGCCTGATTTTTACTTCTGTGGATGTAGAAGGTGATTCCCAGAGAAGAGTAACTGTGATTATCTATAATCTAAGGAGAAGATAGGCTCCATTGTTTCCTTCCCAGATACCGTTGGCTTATGCTGAGGCCAGGAAAAATCATTCCCTTCAGTACTATCTACCCACCAAAGAACCTGCTCAGTTCCTCTCCTTTGCATGCTGTAATGCAAAACAAATGCTCAAAGCAAGGAGTGCCTTGAACACAGGAGTTTTCTCTTGCTTTTCTGAATGTTTCTGCTGAAACACTATTTTTAACATGCCATAGAGTGCAAGCAAACCTTAATGCTAATGCTAAAAAAGGCTGAAGCCTTTCAGTACAAGACACTTTAAAAATAAATCCTTGCAACAGTAATCACCTGCTGATACACGCTTTTATGTTTAGCCAGCTGCTGAGATGCCACATCTGTCACTTCTTTGCTTCCAGAAATGTGTTTTCCTTTTCTGTAGGGAAGGAGAAAATTCTGTTTCTAGAATTGTGCTGAGTATCATGATGCCTTTTTTGGTATCTCTGTCATTCCTCTAGACATCTGAGCCATGGCACGTGGATTATAAGATTTCTGGTAGTGTGTATCTAAAGAATTGTTCAGCTTTAGATTTTCATTCCTTAATCCTTCTGATTTTTTCATCTACATTTTCCTCAACAACGTTATATTCTTACAACCTATATGTAACTGAAAATAATGGTCTATGCAGGAGTCCTTGTCTCCCTCCCCAGATATTTTTCAAAGGAAAATAAGAAATCAGAATCATATTTGTTACATTAAACATTTCATAATAAGTCTTCTTCCTATTTTTAAAACATAGCAACAATCTACAGTGACGCAAATCCTAAATTAATTACTTCCTCTATTTTGGTCTCTTCTAAATTTCAACTGAAAATAAATCAAGCCCTTCTTATTAATTTACAGGCCGCATTTATTCATCAGCAACCCAACACACATTCTCAAATTTGACTTCCCGACTTGAACTCTTAGCTCGACAACCAGCATCACACCGGGCCCTGACTTGCCCCCAGCGCCGTGCTTGCCCCCGGTGCAGCCCCAGCCCCAGCCGGGCAGGGAGCAGCGCACTCAAGCTCATGGTTATTCTTAGCCGCACGCAGGAGGGCGCGGAGAAAGGGGACACGCCGCACAAAAAGAAGGGCAGCCTGTTTCGGGGGGCGTGTAGGCTGGGTATGCCTTCTGTCTCCAAGGCAAGGGCATAAAATCAGGCATGCCAAAATACACTGGTATGGAAATTTAAACCGATATAGGGGCGAATTTCAGCTCGAAATTTCAGTGATGTAGAAACACCCCGAGTCGTTCTAAGCGATAGCTCGGGCATGAACCTCTCGACTAGCCAAACACGAGCATTAATGGTACTCTCTCTGACTACCCCGAAACGCGTCCCCTCCCTCCCAGCCCCCCGAGCGGGCGCGCTGCGGCCCCGCCGCCGCTCCGCAGGTCAGGAGGGGCAGTCCCGCGGTCCGGACGCGGGACTCCCGGCGGTGGCGTCCCTCCCGCTCCGCTCCTCGCCCCGCTCCCCGACTTACGGCGCTGCCGCTGCTCCCGCGCCGCTCCTCCCTGCCGCGGCTGCGGAGCCGGGAGGCAGCGGGGCCGCCCCTCCGCGACTCGGGGCGAGCGCGGCACCTGCGAGCGCCTGTCAGTGCGCGGGCGGCGGCGCCCCGTGTCCCGGGGGCGCGGCGAGGGCCGCGGGCGGCGAGCGGCTGCCGCGGGGAGGCGGCGCTGCCGGCGGCGCTGCGGGCGGGGAGGGCGGGCTGCAGGGAAATCCTGGCACCGCGGAGCGCCGCGGGGAGGCGGGCAGGGAAGCCGGGAACGACCAGAATAACAATAAAGGCTTCGCCCTCACCTTTTTTTTCTTTCTTTTTTTTCCCCCTTTGTGAGGGTGGGGGCGTTGGGGGCAGCGCCGGGAGGCCCTCCCTACACCCCCATAGTGTCCCGCTGAAGCCTTCGGGTGGACAGCCCCCTTCGCCCCGTCCCCCGAGCACGGTCAGCTCCGAGGTGTGCTTTAAAGCTGATGATTTTTCACCCAAACCCTCTTGCCCCTCACCTCCTCGGCGCCCCGATCCGTCAGGGGTGAGGTTCAGCCCGCTCTCCGCCCGCCGTGCTCATTCATCCTGCCTGTCCTCCATTATTTACGCGTTGTTACGGAGCGCTCAGGCTTTCACGACTCGGCGGTCTGCGATTTGCAGGTAACCGGCAAACACTGCGAGAGCCGGCGAGGCGCAGGGGCGTCTCGTCCCGCCCAGCGGCGGGGCCGGAGCGGGACAGCAGCGCGGAGGTGCAGCGCGGGGCGCGGACCATCCAGCCTCGGCCAAGAGCCCTTTAATGACAGATTTAAGGGCACCTGCCCGTGTGTTTTATACAAGTGAAACTGCCTTGCCCACGACGGGAAAGGGCTCAAAATAGCTGTTGGCAGTCCAGCAGATTACTGACTAGGAAGCCCATAAATACTGCGCTGATGCCAAATTTTTAACAAGTTCCCTGGTTAATCCAGATAGAGACCCCGGTATTGTTTCACTTCTCGCAGTGACATCCTCCCAAAGGTTTCTGTTGGCAGGTACTTGGACTCAACACTCTGTGCCTGACAGTTTCATCCAAGGGTCATTTTTCAAAATGTTACTTTTGGCACTGCCATGCAAGCACTGCATGTGCCCTTAACTGAAATATTAAGTGTGGTATATACCTTACCCAGTCTACGGTATTTTTCTAAATATTTGCATAATTTTCATTACATATGGCATTTTAAAATCAGTGTAAACAGTGGATGCATTGTATGTAAACACAGACGTAGTTTAAAATACGTTTACATACCCACATCTGGGTGAGAGAATTTTCCCCTTTGCTCTCTTTGCATTGGAGCACTCTGACACTAAAGCACATTACCACAGGGTAATTGTATTTTCTTTTTTTTTGAAAATACAGTACCCAAATTTAGAGAACATGTTCATTTCAAGGTGTTGAGACTGTAATATTAAGCATGCCGACAGACCTCTGTGCCCTTATGCATCCAGAGTGATGTCTCTGGGCAGGAAGCATCATGCCATGCATTGCCCAATCCAGCTATCTGAAATAAAACTTATGGAGAAAATAATACCCTTTCACATTTTTCACAGTCTCTAACTGCTGAACTCTTTTCAATTTATGAAATTCTTTTTAGCCATTTGATTTACATATCACTATGTTAGAAAAAGAAAAAACCCACATATTTAATAGCCAAGGATGAAGTTGCTTGCTCCACAGGAGCAAGGGTTTTGTGCGAGCAGTCCCTCCCAGTGCCTGGTGTGCAGCCTCCCAGGTGGGAGCAGGCAGTGACCGAGCAGGTGGTTGGAGGCAGCAGCCCCTGTGCTGCCCAGGGGATTGGGATGGCTCTGTGCCCCAGCCTCCGACAGTACTGAAGGCATGGCAAGAGACTGCACAGTTCCAGTAATTCTTAAGTGCTATTGCAGAAGCCAAAGTAAATTTGAGAGCAGCCCAGAGGCTGCTCGCAGTTTATGCAAAAGGACAGTCAGAGAAAATAGCTATTATAAAGTTTGTGTAAGCAAAAGAAAAAAGAATTCTGTAATAATTCCTGGCTTCTTTGGATATGTTTCCAACTTTGCAATTATTCAATTATTTATCCTGTGCGAGTGCACTCCATTCTACCTTTAATCCACCAACTCTACTCTTGAGAGTACTTTCTCATTTAGGAACCTAATTTACGTGGTTTAAAACTTTTTAAAAGAGACACTGAAGGGATGACATTGCTCATGCTTCCTTTTAGTTCAGAGAGGACTTGTGTGTGGGCATGCATGTGTGTGGCGCCAAGTGCTGAAGCTGAAGAAAATCCACACAACTGTTTCTGAGGACAAAGGAAACAGACACATGGATTCATTTGCTGTTATAGCAGGCTGGCAACACTTGACAGTAGCTTACTCAAAAGTTTGTTCCAGTCATGTCAAACATCCCTGCCTTTTCTGAATACTTTCCTTGGTTCTTCTCTTCAGAGCTGGGTTTCAAACCTGTGGGCCACAGTACTGTGCCACAGTTGGTTTTGCTCAAGTTTCTCTCTTGTGCCCTTTCATGTTGTGACCTCTTGCACCTTTGATCTGTGGCACCTGTTCCAGCTTTTCCTCTTCAGTTTCCCCTTGTCTTTATCCTATTTGAGATTCATGCATGTTTTCACTGCTTTACTCTAGCCCTGAAAGACAATTCGGCCTGAAGACACAGCCATGCCATTTCTGGTGTCTTGTATCATTGTTCTTACCTTTTCCAGTTCCATGTTAGCCATCCCAAGGTCATCAAAGGCAGGCTGCAGCCCCCAGCACAAGGACCACATCCTTTGCACTGCGCCCAAGTGTCCCACCATAGGCCATAATGATACTGGTTTGTTCTCTTAGGTAGTGTCAAAGGACATATTAATAGGAAAGTTACATATGTACACAACAATACCATTTGTGTTTCGAGGCAGTAATGGTTTAGAGCAAAGTTTCAGTCTCTCTGCAGAAAAAATGCCAGTCCCTTCCCCAGCTAAGCATGTTAGGGGAAATCTTGAAGCACAGACATGTAGGGGCCAGAGGAAGAACCAAGGTTCCTATGAGAACTTCAATTCTGAATTTCTTCAGCTTCTTAAGAGCTGAAGCATCAGCATTATTAAAAACATACTGATTTTGGATTGATCACTGGGAAGGAGTGATGGAATCCTTTGTTGTTGTCTCTTTTGGCCTCAGATTTATGCCCTCTCTCCTTGTAATTTTAAACCTCTCTCATTAGGAATTAGAACTGGAGTTTAAAGCATGGTCTTAAGATTCCTAAATGGCAGGCATACTTGAATACTTCATGTTCCTGTGATATCTAGAGAATGTAAGTATCTGTTTAAGTGCTTTGCTGAATCAGGACAACTTCTATTAGTCATAATATGGGGTTTATTTATATACGCCAACTCAAGTGTGTGGTGCTTTTGCTCTTCTTTCAGCTACAGCTAGACCATGAGTTTAGTGACGATTGTTAAGCAATCTGTTACGCTGTGCTTTGAAATTGTCTGTTTAAAAGCTGTACTTCGACAAAGGTTTTATGATCCCTAAAGTACACATGATTAACATAAGCTCTGGAAGCTAATAAGTTAAATTATGTAATGTAAAAAATTCATACTACCACCATAAACAAGAAAATGTGACTAAGACCTTTTTCAAAAGCTCCATTTTCCAGTATTCCTGAAGATTGCATTCTGAAACACTATTGCTAAATAGCATTTAGCAATACTATCTAGAAATGGTCTAAATATTTGGCTATGTTTTAGTAACTCGTGGATTACAATGCACACATGTCCAAACACACTACATTTCTGGTAAGTTACGTCAGAAGGTGAATATACTATAGACTACTATAGAACTGTAGGATCAGAACTGAAAGGACTTTGGTGTAATCTACTCCACATTGTGCCCTGATAGAGGACCAAGCTCTTATTGCCATGTTCTTTTCCCAGGGGAGATGTAGCCCCTCTAGAGTTCTCTGAAAATGGCTGCTATAGTGTATACAAATCTCACCTTTCACAGCCTCTCCCAGATCCCTGTGGCGCTGTGGGTTAATTGGTCAACCACATACCCAGGATATTCCTACACATCTTCATTTATCATCTGTTCCTGAAATCATCCACTGGTGGAAAATCCACAACCTCCTAAGGTAGCCCCAGAGTCTCATTTTTTCCACTATCTGTATTTTTTCTGTTTTCCAAACAGACACACAACTTACATCTGTCTTGGCTGCAAATTAGTCTAATTTCTTCTCTCACTGACCCCAGAGAACAGTGAGACCATCTTCTTTACAACAATCCCATTTAGAGGCTGTTATTTTCCCCAACTTTATGCTCACTGTTTGCTCTTACCAAGTGAAAACAATGATCAGAGCTACATAATAAGGCTTCTTTTCCTGGAGATCGTTACACAGCATTGGAAAGCAAGGATATGATCTGACTGAGGGAAAAAGCCTTCTGCAACTTGTTTGCTACAGATTATTTCTGTAACTGTCACTTTGGGAATTTCTATAAATAAAATCACTATCACTCTTCTGAGAAGTGAGCATTTACTACCATGTTTTAAACAATGAAAAAATACAGATCTGTTTTTCATCTAAATTCTTTATATATTTGAAATCACTCAGAGAAGAGAGTCCAAAGAAATGTGGTTTGGTTTGACGAAAAGAAGCCTCCCAGCGGGATATTTAACAGAATACCTAGAAAACGGTGTTGAAAGACTTATACTATTTGGAACCCATTTTTTCAACTCATGTTCCATGACCTCTGATTTCCAGAGGACCTTACTTGGCTTTAATTCATTATCCTCAAAGTGGTAACACTTTGGACCCAGGGGAGAAAAGAGGGACTAATTGACCTACAGTTTGAGCAAGGGTTTTGCCTGACCTTGTACACATTAGTGATGGATGTTTGACTTTCAACCGTTTTGGATATTCCAACACTGCACAAGATTTGGCTTCCCTAGTCTGCATTTTCCTACTGCATTGGGAAATGCCAAGTGGAAGCACGAGTGTGTGCAGGTACCAATCTTACCCCCCACATCCCCAGTCTTCCCAGGCTGCCCAGTAATGCCTGGAGGACTGCATGGGGTGAAGTGGTGATTCAGCCAGTAAAGGAAGGTGGTAGTTCACATATTGCCTCAAAGGGATTTTCCTTTCCTTTTTTAATCTGCTTTCTCTTGGTCCTCTAAGCTTAGAGCACTTTTCCTTATAGAACACCTCGGGGAGTTGAGGACAAAAATTCCACTGTGTTTGGTGGGAGGGCATGCAAACAAATGTCTAGTGCAGCTTCAAATACATCACTAATTAATTTTCAATAAAAAGATATGAATGCTTGTTTTAAGCTTAGAGGGGGAAAAGTAAACCGCAAGTCATTTGAAAGAATATGGCAGTAGCTCGCATAAATGTAATGAACTGATAAGATATAGAATAAATATTACTTTTAGCAATAAATGCTCACAAAGAAAAAGAACAACAGCTCTGCAAATTATCTTGCTTAATATGAAAATTTGAGCATCACTATCAGCATTTAGGGACCAATTCTGAAACTGCTGAGTACTCTTCTCTTCCATTAACTACTGTGGGAGTTGAGAGCACCTGGCATCTTGAGAAATCAGGCTCTTTGGCGGTTTTAATTTAGTTTGACAATAACGCTGAATAAAAATATTCTTGGGGATAGCCCACAATTATATAGCATGAGCTCACTTCTTCATTATAAAATGTGAGCTGAAACCATTCATAACTGCCAGCCAATATTACAACAGGCAATTCCAGTTTTTCATTGCATGGGAAAAGCACCAGCAACTTTAATGAGTTTCAAAAATAGCTGCCACATCAGAAAATTGTAATGGTGCTTGTTTTTCTAATGTGAATACCTGTTCAGCAGACATGACTTAAACAATGGCATCCAAATAGACCAGGGCATGTAAAATAGCTACTTCTATTTGTCAGCTGCACACCCATTGTTTTCAGTCAGAGCCTGCAGAGCAGCTTCAGCTGTACATTCCTGGGAAGTGAATAATATCAGTTGAGATTACGCTAAAGTACCACATCTATTACAAGCACATTATAAAGATTGAATATAACCTAATTAGGAAATGCTGAAGTCGACTGGGTGTGGATGTGGGCTGGGAAAGAGTAATTTTACATGACCTTTACTTACTGAAAATGAGAGTTCACAGAGGATAAAGCAAAGGTAACAGTGTAGATTTCAGTCTCAAATCCAGATATCACGTGCACATCCCATATTCCTCATACCCTTCCCACTCAGCTAAACAATTTCTCCCCAAGTTTCACTTCCATTAAACTCTTTTGTAAACACTTTGCAAATCCAGCAAGACAACCGAAATTGGGTCATATTCTTAATTTTCATACAGATTAGAATTAGAGCTCTACTCTGGTTTATAGTGCTAGAAGGAAGAGGCTGCCGAGCGAGGCAGGGAGTTTCATCTTAACTGGATAAGTAAAGAGGCAAGCTCTTCCAACACCTCCATAGGACCATCCTCTACTTGTAAATCTGACTCTTCTGACTGAAATCTTTCTAGTCTGCAGGACAGGGTTGTTTCACTGCTTCCTGCTCACTGCCTTACCACAGCATCACTGATCAGCATTATGGGATTTCACAGCTATGAAAATCTGTATCAGCTGCCTCTGTGTCTGCACGTTGTTAGCCAGGCACACTGCTGGCTAAAAAGAAGTCACTGACAAAATGCCTTCAAACATGTCTCATGCCTTGCATTTACCTCTTGGTTCCAAAATGAAGGTTGCATTAATGCCAACAGCTGGAACAGATCAGTGCTCCAAGTTGGATTCCTGCCTTACCACTGATTGGAACCGAGGTTGCAGAGAGAAAACTTCAACATGCCAAGCTGAAAGTAGTTTACTGTGTTTATGTGACAAAGTGTCATCTGTACAGGTACTCACAAAGGCCAAACCAGTTTTCCCACAGCATACCACGGAATGGTGCAATTGAGCACACAGTTAAAACCAGGAAATACAACCTCAGACATCACAGTCTGTCCCATAACTCAGTACAGAACCAGAGTAGATACACTTGAGCAGAGTTCTGCTGTTCATATGCTTAGAACTTGAAAATCAACAATTACACCTTTTTTTTTTTGCCATGAATATATTTCTGAGATCCCGTTTCTACCAGAAACACAGGAATGATTCATGTTTTCTTGTGTTGGCTTTCGCACATTGTTTAAGTACTATGAGATTGATTCTCAGCTGATTTTACTGTAAATTGAGAATAGCTATTAATATCAATGACATGATGCTGGTGTGAAATTGTATGCTGGTGTCACTTAAATAAATGCACTTCATAAAATTGCCTTTCTATGTATTAACGATGTTAACATATGCAGCTCCTGTCCTCTGCCTTGTAGATTCGAACCAAGTCTGCCTCCAGTTATTTCTTCTCACAAATGGGAATTAGCTATATCAAAGTCTGCATTTAAAATGCAAAATAAAATTACCTATTCCACAGTTCCACAAATATTTCCTAGTTCACAATTTACACAAGTCACAAACCAAACTTGAAACCACCAAAACCACCAAGACTGTGAAGATCTGACTTGTTTTCTGTTCCCCAGTGTCTCCAAAGTGGTTAAGAGAAGTTAGTTGCTACCTTACTTTTACTTGTTTTGAACTCATTATCTGTGGGGCCCTGGTGTCCAGGTCTGAGGGTCTTGTGAATGGTAATTAAGAAAAGAATGCTTATTGTCAGTAGGTATGGATCTGCACAGGAAAATTTTTAGGAGTCTGCAATTTGAGGAAGATGGAAGTAGCTAATTCAGGACACACCTTTTCTTACACTCCTTTTCTTACACACAGAAAAGATTTAGTGTTTATTTTAGAGTGAAAAGTATTAGTAGAAACAAAATACAAAAAAACCCCTTAAAAATGGTTTGCATGGCAAAATCTGAACTATTAAAAAAGAAAAAAAACAAACTTCCATTTCATAAGATACCTAGTGCATTTGCAGAAAAGTTTCTGGAAACCTAATAACAAATATAACTGTTATGTATGTTTTAATTTCCATAATCTTCACATCAGTTATGGTAATGTTTTTAGCAATGCTTCTGTTATATAATTAGATGACCCAACGTCTGTCTAAACAAACAACATACCATATGTGATTAAAACACTGATCAAATTGAATCAGAAATAATGTAACAGTGTTCGAAAAATTCATTTGCTAGTGATAAATAGTGGTGGGTTTTGATCCCCAGACAAAAATACTTTTATCTGAAGAATAAAACTGTCCTTAACTCCTTCTCTCCTTTCCTTGCCATCCCACACATACATAAATATATTGTCATCCTGGAAGATCATTTGGGAAAAATATGGACCAATCTTCTAAACAGCCTACAAACTGGCCATTAACTACATGCAAATAGTGCATTGTTAGTGTAATAAGAAAACACCCATTAATTCGTAGGAATTTTGTCTGCACTAGCTTAGTGCAGAATCAGGTGCTTATGTTTCAGTGGAATTTTGTCACTTAGCAAATATTTTTAATCCCATTCTGTTTTAGCTAAATTATTGGGCCTGAGCAACCTTATAAGAAAACTGATATGATTGGAATACATATTTTAGTGAAGGTGTATACCAAACATTAATCAACACTCTTTCTCTTGATTGGCATAATTTGTTTTTCTTAAGTTACCACAACACTTAGAGGTTTTCATTTGGAATCAGGTATGTTAAATGTTGACGTCTTCTTTTTTTAATAATGTTGTTTACTATAGGTGTATTAAACTTAAGTCTATCAAAACTACTGGAGTGGAACAAATAGAGTCAGTTAATAACATCTGCCAGTTTACTAGAAACACACAGAGTGTTTTTGTTACAAGATTTTCATTACTTGCAGTGGCCAGTGCTCTGAAACCTCCAAAACCAGCTACTTCTATTTGGTCTAAATTTTCAGTTTGCTACACAGACGTATGTGTCAACCCAAACCAGATCATAGGTTTGAATTGATACCATCTGAGGAATTAAAAAAATGTGCAAAAGTTTGTTACAGGCCATCCTGTAAATGCAGTCAATATGGAATGTAACGAACCTTTCCAGATCTGAGCTCACACTGCATAGAGAACAGAAAACCACACTGCTCTGCAACCGTTTGTTTATTCAGTCTGTCTGAATACTTATAAAATCCATTGCATGAATCATTATATTTGATTTCTGTGTGTCTGTTCAAGGCTATAAATCAGAAAAATGAAATTGTTTTCAGTATCTAATTTTCCTCCATTTTGACCTGATTTTTAAGAAGTGGGAGTGTCTTTTTTCCCATCACCTTAAAGTTCCTCAAAAATATTTCAGGTGCATTCATTAATCGTCAGTTTAATGTTTGAGCCACATCAACTTAAAGCTAGGATATTAGTGCTCGGCTTTGGATTTCCACCCATGTGTGGCTGTCTTGTATTTCTGTCCTTGAAGAGATGACTTTTCTACTCAGTCTATTCCATTTTTAACTGGACTTCTAACTGATATGCAAATCTCAGTTGTATATTTTATGCAGTACAGGCACAGCTTTTGGAAAACAGGACCTTGGCACCGAGGAAAAATGTCATGTGATGACTCTCTCAGGACATGTTCAACTTAATAAATGCATCATTGAAGAAAAATGCCAGAGCAGATTACAATAAATTCCTTAGTGAATTCCATCAAGAAAGGAAGTAGTCTTATTCAGTGTTTACTCACAGCCAACCAGTTCCTGAAGTCCTGAACAAAGATTTACTCAGGCTCTGATTTGGTGATATGCACATGAAGATGCAGAGATGATGCTTCCTGAAGGGATGCGGAGCTCTCAGCACTTCCAGTGTCTAGGAGAAGGGAGGATGGGAGCAGCTGGGAGGAGACAAATTTCTGCATCTCAGTGTTTTCATATTTACCTTTGTTTGGTCTTGCTTGCTATTGTCTTGTGTTTATTTTAAAAATGAGTCAGAATTTATGGAGCCTTTCAGGAGGATATCCCACAACCTGTGATTCATGACATCCTGCAGAAATTGCACACTGATTAATAATACCCTCTCTGCATGGAACTGCACTTCCAAGTTGTGAAACAGAACAAGTGCTGACAAATCCTTCTAATGCAATTCTGTCGGAGTATGGGTTCACCCCCCTACAAGGCTTCCTGAGTGTTTGGGGGTGCTCACAGGCCTCACAGAGTCCATCCCTCCACACACACTGACCAACAAGAAAGAAGGGGTAATATTTCAAGTTATGTGGAAAACTGTTGGATATTTAAAATGCAAACTTCAAAATTAGAGCTTTTGTCTGTAAAGTCAATCACCATCTCCAGCACTCCCTAGTGTGGAGCAGTCCCAGGGATTTTGCCTGGGAGAGGTAATCTTAAGCCCACCTGAGTTCAAAGGAAAGTTTGTTGGTTTCGGTTTGTTGATTGCCTCTGCCTGGCAATATGTCTAATATGATTTACAAGTTTGGAGCACATTGACTAGCAAGTTTTTTATAATTAATTTTAAATTACACTGTTATTTAGAATAAATAGACCCCCTTGATATGGACAAATGAACAGTATTAACAGTTAGGGAAATTAATTTTGAAATATGCAGTCTCTTCAAAGTGAACTAGAAATAAAAATGTAGAAAGGAAAAGGCCATTAAAACCAAGCTGCTAAAATGATGCAGCATGCAAGCAGGTGGCTTTATAGTTCATTATTAGCTCCTGTGTAATGTGCTACTGGTACTTTGCTGCTGAGATTTGGCAAAATGTGCCCTAAACAGAAAGTCCTGCCTGGGCATCAAATTGTCTCACCAAAACATAGTGCCAATGACATTATTATGCATGCCTTGCTGTTGTGGGACTTCCTTTTCTTCAAGGTATAAGAGTTTTACTCTACTCAGCAGGAATTACCTGAAAGGAAATTACTGATTCAAACTTAATCCGCTTACTGCTAAAGAATAATTTCTGTGGGTGCAGACATGACAATCAACACGAGAGAAGGATCAAGAAACACTGAGCTTCTAGATTCCAGCACTTCTCATGTTGTAGTATTTCCATGTGCTGTAAATAGCTGTGGCTTCGGCAGCACAGTACAGGATGTTGTAAACTGTAACACTTCCTAAAAACACAATGCCTGCACAGGTGCAGTGAGCCAGCAGGATGACATAAAGAGTTATTCTGTGACGCTCATCCTCACAAATATATGTGTCTCTTGATCCCTGTGGCCATAAGAAACCCTTTGGCCACCTTTTCTCTTAGTGTTGAAAAGTCCAACATGCAAAGAATGTTTTCAAACAGGATGACAAGGCTACATCCTGCACGGATTTGAAAGGAATTGGTTGCAAAAAAGCAGGCAACAGCCCATAATATCCTTCCTGCTCAGTTGGCCCTCCTATCACTGCTGATATCAATATGGGAAGTCCCAAATAAATAGAAGCTTTAAACTTCCCCTGTTGTGCCGCATTCCTATTTTGCATCTAAACCCCTATTATTTGCTATCCAATGGGGATACAAATGGATCATCGATTAGCTCATGGTGTGTTGGAATCGAGGAATGTGAGTACGTGAAATTGCAGCACCATTAGGTCACCCTGGGCTCTAAGCTGCTACAAACCAACCTCACCCCATTGTTTTCAAGGATCTTTCCCATTCCCGGGGGAACAAAAGTATCCATGGTAAATGCATCTGGCACATCTGGCTGTGTCCAGGCTGAGGGCAAATGCCTACTTTGGTATCCAGTGAGGATCCTGGTCTCCACACAGCGCTGTCCTCTTGCCCTGAGGACATGGCAGCTCTCTGCTCCATTTCCATGTTGCTTCCTGCAGAACCCAGGGCAGGGAGGAGACAGCATGTGTCTGAGTTTATCTCCTGTAGACAGCTGGGAAGTGACTGGGCTGCCCTGACTCAGGGAATCAGGAGTGCTTCTGGATCCACCAGTTCAGAAAGACCTCAGGCTGGTTCTACAACTGCTTGATTTGACAGTGAGAGCCATCCCTCTGATGGTGCAAAACACCAGCCACTTCACCTTTGTTGCATCTCACATCCAAGCTCTTTTCACAGCATCCATACAGTGCTTCTTGACCTTCCAGCAGAAATTATCTTCTTCCAGCCTTTCTCTCTCTCTCCACAGCTGGTGCCTGTGATTAGGGGGAGACTGGGGACAGTGGGTGGGTAGGAACAGGGCATTGCCTGATTGCTGCACGAGGACTCCTTGCACTGATGGTGTGCAGCCCTGGCGTTTGGAGCAGACAGGACTCCCCCTCACATGGTGGCATCCCTCTGGCCATGTGCTGAGGATCTGCCTGCAGCAGAGTGAGAGACCTGCTGAGAGATGGGGGTAAGTTTGGTATCAGCCACCACTGGGGCTGTGCTGTGGGCACCTTGGAGGGGAAGCAGGGGCTGGATCAAATCTGTGGCTGACTGCAGACATTTATGTGTTTTCTCTTAAATGTCTCTTGTATGCAATAATTGTGTAACTTTTATCAGGTCTGTTTGTTCTTCCTCTCAGGTCATCTATATCTTATGTTTTCACTGTTTGTTTTTCCAAGTTTCAAAGAGTGAAAAGAGAATTTCCTATGATTTCCGGGGACAAGATTCCAACAGTAACTGTCTTTCACTAATATGCTTTTTGTCAGCAACCAAATGTGACGATTAGTATTCATTTCCACAACATAGGTTTCATTAAAAAATGGCATAATCAAATAATGCAGCATTTTGTATTGCTTAATTGATGGGAGGGAAAGGCTGAGATAATTTACCATTTCATTAGCCTTCAAATTAAAAATCTCATGCTTTAGGCCTCTACCCAGAACTCATCTTTTTTACTATGAGGTTAAGGAGAAAAAGGGTATAGGGATAGGCCAAATTCATATAATTATGATCTTTTAAAGGGCTGATTCTGCTTTCATTAAGCATAGTGCAAATCAGAAGGAAACCCCATGGGCATCAGGGGAACTGAAATGTAAAACCATCAGTGATAATATCTGGATCTTATATATTTATAAGAAACAGTGTTCATGTCCATCCTACATCAGTTTAGTTTGAATAAGAAGGTGCAGACCAAAAGTCTCAGATTGACAATCACTTAATTACTGTTTTCTTTTACTTTTATATATATGTGTGTGTGTGTGTGTGTGTAGGTATGTACGTACAGATTTTCTTCTACCTTATATTTGGATAATTGCGCAAACTAATGAATAAAAAAAGGAAATAGAAGAGTCTGCACTAAGTAGATAACATTGCACTTTAAAAGCAAGTGCTTAAGTTAACAGACTAAGCTAAGGCACTGACATGAAAATCAACTTTTAGGTGAAGATTAATATACTTTAAAAGTGTTCTCTGTAAAACATCCTGAATCTTCATACATATCAGAGGAAGTAATTAATTTTTTTAGCAGTGGCCAAGTGGTTCTGGATAAAAGGCTAAAAACTGGACTTTGAAGCTATTTTTTTTCATTATTTGGAGGGGTGAACAGGATCAGAGCTGGTGAGTCATTGCAGTAGCCTGCTGGAATGCTGCTCCAGCTGCGTATTGGGATCCGCAGGTGCACATTTCTTGGCCCAGATACTCAAAATTTGTAGGGAGGCATTCAACATTCAGCAAATTCTTGCTAGATGGAGAATGCTTTCTCCAAAGGAGAAGGGCATGGTGGCCAAGCTGCTCATGGTAGCATATAGTGCATATTACAGCATGGAAATACAGTGATTTCTGATCTGCTTTGATTTTGTTCCTTAGTTTCTTTTTTTAGCAGTCCAAACACAATAACACACTAGTGAGTGGGACCCAGTACCAAGAGATGCCTTGAATATTTTCCTACACTTTTTTTTTTCTTTTTGCCATTTTTGCCTTTAGCCTACACTGAAAGGGAAAGTGAACATCCCAGGACTGGAAACCAGCCAAAAGCTCAGGGACTTTTCACCTGCAAGAGTCTGTTGTAGAGCACAGCAGAGAGAGCATGTGGAAAAGATGTGAGCTATTGTTACTCAGTTTGTAATCTTGAAAGGTTGAGTCAGATTTGCTGTGCTCTGTGAAGGATTCTGCCTACGAAATTCATTATCCCACTGGTACCACCACTTCTCCAAAAAGGTTGAAAATTATGTCTGGTTTTAAACACCATGCATTTTTACTATGATCAGTATTTTGTATCATGTCTTGTAAGGGTTTTGTTTTTGTAAAGAACAACTACTGAGAGAATTTCTCAGCATGTTTTATGCTGTTCCTCCTAAGGTTTCCTTTAATCTCAAACAAGAGAAACTACAGTTGTATGCCTTTAATAAGACCTTCCTGACCTGATCAACAGAAGAAGGTGACTGTAATCATGCAAAAATATGCAATGAATCTGAATTGAGTTTGATCCAACTCTTGTCATTAATATACAGTATAGACTTTTGATTACATGATTTGTAATCATGAGTCCTTATGCGACCTTAAAACACCCATTTGTGACAAATAACCAGTAGCAGGACATGCTTCTGCAGGAGGACTTTCGAAATTTTTATTTAAGTAATTTCCAACAGCAACAGAATGCATAAACTGTTGTGATTGACACAGTAAAACTGCCATTCCTAGCATGTTCCCTTTTTTGTTGTTTGCTTTCTGTTTCCCAGCATGTGCCCCCTTTCTTTCTGCCTGGAAATCTTGCCTGGGCAAATTTTTATCACTTTCTATATTTGTCTGGGATTTTCAGCCTTCCTAGAGATCCATGGTGAAAGGTCAGATGGTGTTTTGCATATGCCCTGAACTGACATGTGAGTTGGCAGTTTTGTACCTGGCTTGTATAGAGAGGTCAAACACAGCTGTACCATGCGTGGACACAGAGTATGGATCTATACATCATGTCAGTCACACAGTGCATGGTAGTTTGCATGGGATATACCCCCCGTGCGTTATAGAGCTTCCTTGGACCTGGGCAATCACTTTGACAACTATGGGAAGAATTAGTTTTGATTACTGGGCTTTGTGGGGAGGCAGAAGGTGTAGGAAACCCCAGAAATATGTATGGTGGTGCCACACAGAGATAAAGCATCTGTGGCAGAGTTTAGCTGCTCCTATCCTCAATTACATATTTAATCACCTTTAAAATTGTACTTCCAGTTAATTAGACTTGGCTCTCTTGAATGCTTTCTCAAAGACAAGCTCTCACTGGAGATAGTCTCATTTCTCACTTGATCCAGCTCTAAGGTTTTTTCAGAACTACCAGACATTTGGACACTGCTACCTTTTTGGCCTGTTGTGAATCCATATTAGACACTTAATTATACTTGAGATCTCAAAGAACTCCTGATAATCTCCTGTGACAAGATCATTCATTCTGTGGCCTGCTGAGTACATGAATATATGACCCTCTGAAGTGTAGCTGAAATACTGAGGTATAGTTCCTTTTCCAATTGACTCATTTCAACTGGAATTTAGAATAATCAGACATTCTATTTTTTTAGATTTATGTAATTATATAAGCACCACTAAGACTACAAATAAAGCCTTAGATGATTGTGAAACAGCAACAAGAATCCAAGAAAAACTCCAAGTTACCAGAAGAATTTCACTCATGGATGGAAAGATAAATATTTCTAATACTCACATCATAATTTTAGCAGTATCTGAAAGAATGTTGTTTTTTTTCAGTTTATCTTTTACCTTTGGTAATTAGAAATTATGGTTCTTGCCTGGAGGAACTCCGGTTTCTATTTAGCTTTAATTTCAGTGCATGAATGGAATGCAGCCTTCTATGCAAAATGCACATACTGCCCCATGGCTTTCTCATGGCTGAGGATGCATTTATCTGGTGCTTGGTGTGGAAAAAAAAAACAAAAAGCCCTTTGCATTTTGGATTGTGCAATGCCCTTTGCTTATGGATGTATGGGATAGATTTGTACCTAGATAGGGCTTTTGCTATAATTTCCATATATGTGAGCTTGTTAAATACATATATATAGCTTTTGATCATGGTTGTATTTATGCTCATTACATGGTCTTGCTTCATTAACCCTTTCATTCTGAATTTTCAGTCAAAAAGGGGTTCTCCATCCATTCTTTTCCAGAAACAGTATCATATAGAAATAAAGATAAACATTAAAAAGGAAGAATTATCTTTTGCCAAGATCATATATCCTAAGGAATTTAGTCAGCTTATTTGACTAAAATGTTTTATTTAAAATAGTAACTGCTTTTATAACACACCAGCTCCCTTCCCAACTAAGCTACTTTGAAATCTGTAAAAGCAGTCAGAAAAACAGTTAATAACAATTAAAATTTTATCAGGAGCTAGTTTACTGTGCAATTTATTTAATGTAGTTGCAGAACTCAGGCATCCAAAAATAATAAGATCATTTCTCCCCGAATCATAAGAATCTAAGTAATAAAAATGTTGAGGCTGGTTTTTTTTCTTTGATGTTAGATACACTCTGTGTGACCTTCTACCTAGTCTGTGTCATAACTTGCACTAAAAACAGCACATGATATTGTATTTCATTCTTCTTAAAAGTCCACTGTGTCCCTGGACATTCAGCAGGTCTCTCTGACATATCATCAGTTCCTCTGCAGTTTTACTCAAATATAAAATAGTTGTAGGTAAGAATCATTCCTTATGTGCATTAAGTCAATCAGCATGAGTTTTCTCATAAGTGTGGTGTCTGTTTGCTCAGACACATATTAGCATTAGCTACTATGAAGCTTTCATGCTAAATGCTGTTTAAGCATAACTTGGTACTGTATTTCTTCATTTAGCCTTACCAATCCCAACATTTTGCAAAATCTGAGTAGAACCTTGAGCTGAACCTACAAATCATGGTATTAAAAATAAATAAATGTACTTTTTTGTGTGTGTCTTTTTTATAGTTTATCTTTATAGCTTATTTAATAGTAACATGTTCATTCTTTTTGCAGCACAGAATTACACAAACCATTTTTTATGAAATGTAGTAAATTTCATAGATGTAGAGTGAAAGGCTATGTTGGCAGCTATACTGCCATTGTAGCATCATTTAAAATATTCCTGCTTTCCTACCCTGCCAGCCATATGTAAAGACATCCAAAGTGATGTAAGGGGAAAGATGGAGCAGTCTGGCTAAAAAGTGCTTGAGAAACTGTCACAAAATCAGTGTCTAGTTTGCAAAAAGAAGTTTGTGGTTTTAAGTATAGATTATGCATTTTGGTATGTACTTAAAGACATAGTGAGAAAATTTAAATTAAGAAGGAATATGGGACTGAAAAAAAAGATTAAAAAGCAAAACAATCTATCTTAAATTTCCAGCTCCTAGAAAATACGTCATTCCTAGAATGGCATATACACCATGCTTAGCATGGAAATAGGCAAAGTAAGCTAGGATTTCTAATACTGTGTAGAAATATTTATAGTGCCTTAATGTTAAAACTGTAATGGGAATAGGTTTTTTTTTTAATTCTAAAGTTTGGTGCCAAAGTCACATTTCTATTGTTAGACCAAACTATGTTTGCTAAAGGGCTCTTTTTATTTTGTCTAATAAAATCAAAATGAAAATTATATTAAAATATTAAAATCAAATATACTTACATGAACTGTTAGACATTGAAGTCTAAGTCATATCCTACTGGAGAGCTAAATGCTGATAATACTTTGCATTTTTTGATTCAAAGCACACTTGATTATCAACTAATTATCTACTGATTATCAATTATTTACTAATTTATCCTCTCTGACATAGAAGGGACTTCCATTTTTTGCGTGGAGTAATTGGGTGGATCAGATTTACCTGACACTACATTCTGATTCAATGATGCAGTGAGGATCAGACTTCAAATTTCTGAGCACATTTTCTGCATTTAGTGGGAGACACTTCACATGAGCCATCTCAACATCTGTAAATGTTATGTTTCTCCTTTCTTCTGCTCTCAGCATGACTTTTATCCCTTTGACCATCACTAAATATTGGAGTCCTTCCTGCAGGATACATGCAGCTTGCTCGTCGTTTCTATGGTGATTGGAGCTCTTGTATACCACTGCAGGAACAATCTACAAAATTAAGTTTCAACAAAAGTCTTGTTTCATGTATGTGTTTACTTCTCCTCTTGCTGCAGGAAAAGCTCCGGTGAACTGCTGCTCAGTTTGTTCAACATTCCATACAGCTACATACAGCCCAAGGCTGCAGCCAGACTGAGTACAGGGAAATACGGTACTGTACTGGAAATTAAACCATTAGAATACAATCCCAGGGGAAGCAATTATTTCTACTGTTTACTTCCAGATTTTGGACACCTCTGACACTATGTGTGACCAAAGCATTTCTTTGAGGAGCACCAAACTCAACCAGAGGGTGCCTCCAATTCACAGCCTGTGACCGTGGCTATGGTAAAGGTAGGGGAGGAAAAGGGAGCAGGTTCAGATGTAAATCATGAGTAGGGCTGCCCTTCTCTCAGCTCTGGCTGCTCAGTGTTTTTCAGTGCATTTGGCCCTTGCAAAGAAGGAGCCTCTGACCTAATAATTCAGCAGCTTTATTTGACCACACCGTCTCTCTCTTTAGGAAACAAGATTACCGGGTCCTAAATGCTTCCTAGAGTCTTTCATCTTTCCTCTATCTAATTAATGCTAATTTCCTTGATGGTACTCCTAAAGTACAGTTGGAGCCTGGATGTAGATTACAGAGCACTTTACAATATCAGCAGTAAATCAGAGAGAGATTGTGAAGCACATATAATATGCATTTCCTGAGAGTTGTGAAGGGTGGGACTTTATCTTGCAGTGCATTAGTGCCCCTAAGATTGTGTAACACTATAAGTCACTCAGTTATCATGACACTTGGTTGCCAGGAAACCCTCTTCCATTACACCATATGCCTACTTCATTTTTGTAGACAAATCAGTTTGGCACATGTTAACCTGAAACTATAAATTTTGTCTTTCAGACAGCTTTCAAGAGTGATTTTCCCAAGGAGCAAAGTGTGTTGAGAGAAATACAGAAGGTCTTAAATTATCTTCAGGAGGATCATCCTCATACTGTGAACACAGAAGTGTACCTGAGACATAAGAGAAGAATACACATTAAAACTAAAAGATACGTTCAGCTTGCCCTGTGGAAGGTATGATGCCATTAAATAATTAAAATTATCCTCCATTTTAGAGAGACTTACCTCTAGTAAGAAAGGTATATTGATTGTTTGGTTATTTCTTAGTGTAATGTTATACCACTTGATTATATAAATTAGGCCAAATGGTGCAGCCAGCATCATTCCACGTATAACTGAGAAATCTTTCATGTAACAATGTAGGACTGCTTGCACAAGCATGCTTCAAGGTATGTCTGTGTATGTACATGCAGAAGAGTGGGCAGAATTTGTGTATCAAGCTCTAAATATGTCCTAAATGCTCTAAAAGCCAAACATATCCAGCTCTCTAAGTCCAAAATCAACTGTGCTCAATTGTCTGGTCACTTCCAGTGGTAGAAAGCAGAGATGATGTATGCTCTTTTGGCTTGGTCATATTTTGTCATCACTTCTTACAGATTACCCAAGGATCTGATCAGCCCGGGGAATTCCCACAGACTTAGTCTCTGCTGTTCTGACCAATAACTCTTTGATGGCAATACACCCCCAGAACAGTTTACAATTTGACTCAGATTACTGTTATAACTCTCAGTTGCAGGATTGACTCAGTTTTTCCGTATCTTCTGTTACTGCCAAAGATCAGAAAAGCTGTCAGTAGATCTTCCTGGCTAAAATACAGCATCTTCTAAAATTCATTCAAGGAAGAAAAAAACTCAGCTAAATTGACACTTTCTTCCAAACTTCCCCATATTTTTACCTGAGATTTTAAATAGATTATAAAATGAGAACAGGATCAGAGCACAGGTATATAAATTTAAGGGAGGTGCTAAGTTGAGCTTAATCCAGACATGATTTTCTGAGCCATCATATATGAAAATACATTCATTTTTTCAATAATAGCTTAGCTTCAGTGACACAAACCCAAACTATTTCCAGTGTAAATTATAATACCCATGTTTTACAAAATCTATCTGTATTTCATTTAAAATACTACTCCCTTTTAATGAAATACAGTAGCTGGCTCTTCTACTGAAAAATTCATTAAATATTTCCATATTGGCTTCCAGCTTGTCTGGTGCTTTTGCCTGGCAGAATACAGTGCATCTTTGTGTCTTATTAATGGGCTGAGCTTATGGACAAGACCATGCTTTTTGCCACTGCAGAATTTTCTTACAAACAATGCACTATAAACCAGACAGAAACAGAAAATATTCATGCATTCAGGGGACTGTTTTTGACAGAGTAAGTTAAGTCACTTTCATCAGACAAAGGATGAAATAGGTATTTCTTCCCCTCAGAGCATAAATTAAGTATTTTTTGAAAATTCCAGGCATTTTAGCAGTTACGAAACTATGAGGAATGTGGAAGGCTGTTTATCTTCAGGTCTGGTCTTTGGCCCATGTGTGTCCTCCCCTCCTTTTGGCTCTAAGATGAAGGATAATGGTGTGAACACTGCACATGCAGAGCTACACAGAAGGGTTGCCAGATGTGGGTGGTGCTGACAAATCACTGTCAAGCACTAGAGGAACTTTCCAGGAGTGCTGCAGGCTCTGGGGTGGGAAATGTGCCATTCCCAACAGCACTAGGGGCCATGTGCAACACTGCTACATCCCCCAAGCACTCCTGAGATAGCCCAAGATCTAAATGCCGAAATACAGCATTTCACCATGAGGTACCCTTGCTGCCCTGGCACCCAGGAATCCTGTAGCAGAGCAGTATAGATCAGTGTCTGAGGCTCAACTAAGGCCTCTCTGTACTTCATGGCATGCTCAGCGCAGGTGGTGGAACTGGAGAGCAGCTGTGCCTGGCCCTGTGCCCAGTGGGCAGAAGCTGGTGGGGATGGCCCATCTCATATTGGAGGAATTAAAGAAGAGGTTTCCTTGGCTGTGCATCTGTCCCCTTAATGCTCACTCATACAGCTGAACATGTCTTCTGAAATGAAGGCAATTCAGAAAATTGTCTAGAAACTGCCAGCCCTTTGAGATCTTTATACTACAAAGAGAATTTTTGGGGAATCTTCCACAGATTGTCACTCCCGGAGCAGAAATAAACATGTGCCTTGCTCTCAGCTGCAGTATGTTATAAACCTGGGCAATGTGTTAGAGCTGGGAAAAGGGAGTTGTGCTGTTGAGCCAGCATGTAAGTTGTTGGGGAGTTAATGACACGCTTTTTCCCTTGTGCTGTCTCCCTAGCGGGATGCAGGGTGTGTGTGGGGGCAGCTCTGACAGACAGGAATAGAGGAATTTTCTGAAATTAACTGATCTAAATTTGCCAAATGACACCATGTCCCCTAACTGACAACAGGAAGGTTTCATGGAGCTGAATAATTTATTGGTAGCATTTCTGGCTTCCTTCATTTTAGAATTATTAGAATCAAGAAAAAAACAGATGCAGGTGAAGTGGCCCCCTGAATTTCTTCTTCATTAAGTTTAATAGAATAAAAGACAAAGCAAGAGTCACTCATTTAAACTGCCTCAATCACATTCACCAAATTTATATATTTGACCACCAGCAATCTAAATTATTTCAAGTGTACTCCTTCCCCATTTTTTCATTCACCCTCTTCCAAAACCTACCCTCCTACCTCAAGGCTTCTAGGTTTTGAATAAAGAAAAGTGGTGTTATCTCTTCTATCTCTTAAAGTGAAGATCTCCTCCAGCTCAGTATGGGTGAAAACTTAAAGAGTGTGTCTCTAGCTTTAACCGGGTCACAAAGTGAAAGTCACACAAAGATAGGAATTTCAGTGTTAATTTGCTGGAAAGGGGTGAGGGTCTGACCAAGGTGGACTTTCCTCTTCTCACTGCTTGGCAGACACGAATCTCTCAAAATGATTTTGTGCACAGTGGCTGCCGCATGCTTAGAAGTCTCATATCCTGGAATGAGATGTAAAGAAATTAAAAAGGAAGCAGTGGTTGAGTAAAAAAACCGTGTCAGGATATGAAAATGTCTATTTTTTTTTTTTAAAAAGAAGAGTGTGGTGAAGGTTCTAACATTAGGTCTGCAGTGGAAGAAACAGCCTATCGTTGATGACAAAGCAGGGTTTTTTTGTTTGGTTGGTTGGTTTTTGTTTTTGTTTTTTTTTTAATTTTTGCTAAAGCTCAGTACTTGAAGAAAATAGCATGATTTTTAATTTACTCTGGCAAGATGAAAGTCCAGATTGCTTTTTTTCTTCCACTGTGTATGCTCTACCACCAGCAGCCACTTGCTGGAAGCAACACCCCAAGCTCGGGAATGTGCTGCGTGTTCTTCAGCACCATCTGCTGGTACTTGCCCTACCCACCTTGGAGCACTGCATTACCTACAGCCCCCGCGAGAGTCAGGAAGAAAGAAAACAGCTAAAATCCTCCAAAGGAATACTGTGTATGGAGGAATTCTCCATATGCAGTAAACCTAAATACTAGTCTGGCTGAATTGGTGCTTAAATAGAATTTTTATTCTAATAAGAAACAGTAGAAATCATCAACTTAGAAGCCGTGTAATTGAGTTTATGGTCATACATGTTCCCTAACAAAAACATAATGAAGGCCAGGGATAGAGTAAAACAGGTCAGAGTAAAACAGAACTCATGAGGTAATGGAAATACAAGATGAGGTTATCTGGGCAGGGAAAAAAACTACAGGAAATGTAAGAAGATATTAACATAGAAAAGAGGTTTTGGAAACTGAGACTGGGGACAGGATGTATTTCCTGAGATCTGTGCCTTAGAAATGGCATTCCTGAACAGGCTTGGACTGTTATTCTCTAATTTTGCGACATTCCTTTTTAAATATAAAAATTATTAAGAGGGAGGGATGACTGTGTCTTTGAAAAATATTTTGAATAAATAAGCTCAGACCCCTGTGACTAGAGCAGCTCTATGTACTCCTTCAGTGAGACAGATCTGGGGCTGGGTTTATTGATAGTCTCTATTGTCCTCAAAACACTGACATGAAAACAAAAAGGAAAACAAAATTTGAAGCACAACTTGTAGACACTGTAAATTAGTGCAACTCACTGACATTAAAAGCACTTCCTGATTTGCTACAGTGGAGGAACCTTCCACTCTGATGCTTTTCTGCCAGTGGAGTAAATCCAAATTCAAGCACAGCCACTGAGTGAGCCCTGAAATGTACTCCGTATGCTGAATAATGTTTGTTGCAAATTTTCAGCATTCATTTCACTGACAAAAGGTAGTATGCCAAAGGAATTCCAGAGAGCCAAGAATGAAGTCTTTCAGAACATGAAAAAACAATAGAAATAAATTACATAACATAATGTGCTACTGACAATTGGATAGATACTTGTTAATCCTGTTTAAGTTTTTAAAAATTTTTTGTTTGTTTATTTGTTTATCTACAACTCTATCTTCACAGATTTATAATAATTCAATGAAGCATTACAGACAAAATAAGTCAAGTCTCCTCACCACAGACCTTGATCTAAAGAAATGTATTTCAATAAAAATCCATTTATAATAGGCTTCTCTACACAACTTTCTACTCACAATCTTTACTTCTTAAAAACTTTTCAATTAACATTACACTAAACTTCAGCATCAGCAAAATGTTGACAAAATTAATATTTTGCAGCATTAGTTTGCAGTGACTTTTTTGATGGCAACGCCTTTGGAAAGCTGTTTCAAAGTTTTCAGCTTGGCTTTGTGAGAGCAAAATTTAAGCAAAACATCACTTAGCAGCAGCACTTGCTCATGCTGTTGTTACAAACACAAATGCTTCCAGTTGCTAAAGACAGGATAACTCAGTTACTGGCTGTAGCTGGGGAATCCAGCAAACTATGGTTCCTCATGACATGTACAGGCTTGTGAGCTTTGCAAATCTTTTCAGAGGATGTTATTTCCAAAGGAAATACAAGTACCTGAGATGCCTTTCAAAGTTAATGACTGTAGCTCTGATTGATAGAAAGGGCCATATGTGGGCAACAGTTTAATGCAGAAGTCAGTGGATGAATAGACCGTGGGTAAACCAAGACTGGATAAGAAGTGGGGTTAGGGAGATGACAGCTTGAAATTAAAAGTGCCAGTAAGATTCTTTGAAAAGGCAACTCATAAAGAATGGGCAAAAGCAGATCTAGAAAAAGTGAATATTATGGAAAAATTTTCCTTAGAAGTTATTCTGAAATTGATGCAAATCAAGTGGTTTACTATTTATATACCTCTTCAAAAAGACTAAAAGAAAACACTGGAGTATGCTTTTGGGGTTCTAAAACATTCAACAGGCTCAGTGCAGTTTTACCCTGTTTCCAAATTTAGTCATTGTAGCAACTAGAGGCTCAGAAAGTTCCTACTGTAGTTAACTGAAGATCAGAAGTTGGCAACGTATAATTCCAGATGGCTTTAAGACAGATCTAGGGTGCCCAGATAGGGCTGAAAAGTGTTTGGTGAACATATGGGCAAGTGAATTGCTTGTAGATTTTGTGATATGTTGATAGCATCACATTTCTGGCAAAAGACAAACTACTTGTTCCCATTTATAAGGAATGAAAGCCTTGATAGGTGTTTGTCTTGGATGACAGAGAGCAAAATGTGCACCAAAGAATTTTCTAGTAGTATCTATAACTGAGGTAGAACAAATCTTAGAACTTTTGGTGAAAACATAAAACAAAGAAACCCCACAGCTGGAGTGCTAAAGCTGGAATTTGGCCAGGACTTGCAGATGTAATGATAATCACATCTTCTTCTAAGGGTTGCAACTCATAGTGTCAGTCAGTGTTACAATTTGGTCTTCAAGTGCAGTTCAAAGTGCTGTTTCAAACTACCGTGTCTTCCATCCTCCAGGGACAAGTCAAAACATGACATTAAAGGCAAGTACTATTCCTTGGTCTGAACTCATCAGTCAAAGAGATTTAAAGATTCTGAGAGTCAATACCTGAGCAGATGGCCTGTGGTAGTAACAGATTTTAGCTCCTATTCCCTTTCCATTCAGTGTTTCACATGTCACACAAATCTTTTGCTGGCAATAGTATAATATGTCCTATATGCAAGTAGCAAAGCCCAGAATAAGATTAAGGAAAAGTAAAACATGCCTCCCACATGTGCACATGAAGGACGGGATTTTTCCATGTGTATCAAGAAACTCATCTAAGAACTACAATGAAAGGAATGTAGCTTCCTGTTAATAAAGCCAAAAACTCATGGTGAGGAGTGTTTATAAATAATCCAGAGCTGACACTGCTATCTTCAGTTTGCATGGGGCCATCTGTGCAGCCAGAAGATGTATAGGCAGAAGAGGAAAGGCTCCTAGCCAGTTCTCACTCCATGCCAGGGGTTCAGCCAGCCCAGGGTCTCCTCAGCTGCCCTGCAGTAATGCCTGCATGGAAGTGTTTGCCCTGCTGCCCCAACCTGCACCCACAAGGAATTAGCTGCGGTCCACAGGCAGGTTGCAGGTCTCAGACCTTGGTCCACAGTCTGTTTCATGCACCCCTTTAGAGGAATTCATGTACTGCAAGTGGTGAAAATACCCCAGCTCTAGTGAAAGGCACTTCCAGTGCTGAAGTGGTCACTGAAAAGAAAGATGGGGAACTCTGAGAGAAGACTCTGCCGAGGGGTAAGGTCCTACAGCTCAGTAAGCAAATCACACTATTGTAGCAGTGAAGTAACTTATTCTAATAGCTGCATTCTGTGTCGCTTCCACTCTGGTTTAAATGTCAAATAGTGGATGACTCTCCAGAGAAAACAGAAAGAACCAAGCATGCAGTCTCTTGTTTGCAGACTTCCAGCCCAGTCCAAATTTCTGGGTAATTCAACTACATTGTCTTGCTGCCAGGAACCTGAACGCTGTTTAATGAGGCAGGGTAATTACAGCTATGTCCTAGTGACAGCTGCATGGTGTTGTAGATAGACAGGATATAGGAGCACCTGGAACAGTTTTTTAGTAAACAGCATTAATCTGAGAGTCACTGAGGAGATTTCTTTTGGAGACCATGAAAAACACTGCCTCTAGGAAGAAAGCAAAGTTGGAAATTTCTCTTTTGAGTGGTGGGTAAAGGGTTAAGACTGGACTGCTTGTGGAGTATTCCATAATCTTTACTTGAAGGAATTCAATAAACTAGTATTCATTGAGTTTTAAGTGGAAATTTTGTTGTTCAACACAGCAATATATCCTTCTGTTAGTCTGAAATCTGCATCTCAGCTTTCAACAGGCTCTCATGCACTCCTACTGCAAGGCAAAGGAGCCCACAGGAATGCCCTCTGGGGTTCTGCACAGAGAGGGGAGTCAATAAAAAGTGTTCATAATGCCCAGTTCAATCAACACTGATATCAAGTGGGATTTTATGAATTTGAAGAATATTCAATAGCACTGCCTATCTACATTTTAATTAACTGGTTATTTTACTCCAGAGGAGTGTTCACAGTCACAAAGAAAATTGAGTTTCTTCTTTTGATTGCAACTGTGCTGTAATAGATAATTTAGTCAGAATATACAATGATGGCAGATATCTCTCCTGCATACGGCATATACAACAGAATTATAAAATAATTTACTTAATGGAAGTTTTGTCTCATCTGCAATCATTTCACCTTTTTAGGACGGTATTTGTGGGAACAGAGGAGAAGTAATTTGAAAGGCATCATCCATTTGTGGAAATGAAAGGTACACATTATCGTACTTGAATGCTACTTGTAACTCCTAGAACAGATATTTGAGCCTGTTTCAGTCTGTTGATACCTGAGAGTTACAGGAGACTTGTATAAACTGAGCCTGTAACCCTAGCTGAAGCATTCAAACCTATGGCTTAAAAAACACCAACTCATCTGAAATTTTGCTTAAGCATTCAAGCACACAATCCACTGTACAGTTAGGGCTCACAGGCACTAATATATCATAACAACTGGTCAAATTAGTTTCAAAGAATTCTGAATGCAGAGAGTGTTTTGATCTTTGCTTTTATTTTCTAGCTACCTGTAAAAAAGTGGCTTTTTGCCTTCCTTTTGATTATGCTTCATTAGCTATGAATCAGAACTTTAAGTCTCAAAGGGACAAGACAGCACTTACTAAGATCACTAAAATCAAGTTAAATTACTATCCTAGAAAAAAACCCAATCAAACTGGTATGCAATATTTGACTTTACTGGAAGGTCCAAAAGCACTTATTCAAAAAACTACTATCTAAATTTTAAGAAGCAAAACAAATTAAATTCTTGTTAATTACATGGTTCTACTGAGCATTTTCAAGAATACCGTTTCTCTTACTTTTTTTTTTTAATTTTATTTCTAGACAACTGAGAAAATATGCATAATACTGGAAGCTACCCTGCTGGGATGGGTAAGTAAACAAATTTTGGCAGACTAAGTTGTTAATTATTCTGCTTGTTATAGCCAGGTAATTACAATTCTTGCTCAGGGTGAAGAATGAAAGGCTTTCATAGGTATTCAGTAGAATTTAATAACAAAGTAAGAGCATGTGAGTAAGTTTTAATGACATTGGATAGATTCAACTTCAAAGAGTGGGCATACTGAGGTCATTTAATTAAAAACTTACAGAATTCGTGGATAGAATATGCTCTTGACTGGTTATTAGCCAAGAATATGCCCTTGACTGGCTATTAGCCAAGGTAACATGTACATGGCCAGTCTGCAAACCAATAACAAGAGTCTCCTTGTAACAAACCTTGTAACAAAAATGCTAATGGTTGAAAAATTCTGTCAGAAATACTATTTTTAAATTGTGAAGAGAAGATAATCAGTGAACCTTTGGCTACTCCTCTGCATATCTTAGTTTTATCTGAAAAAATAACTTCTTTTATGGCTCATGCATTTCAAATGCAGACTGGAGAGCTGAAAGCCAGTTAAAAGGCTGGCAGAGAAAACAACAAAACCTGAGCAGCTGCAGTTTTGCTTAGAATATCACTGGTGAGGTAGTCTTATATAAATTCTGAGGGTTGGACATATACTGCACACCAGAAGGGTACAGGCAAGTTTCCCAGCTGTGATAGCAGCTCTTTATTTCACCTAAGGACACCATCAACTGGTACATCATCACTAGAGCAGCCTAAGCAGATGCCCTAAATGTCTCTTTTCTTTCAAAAGTTTTGCTTTTGGAAAGTGCTTTTGGACAAGACTGTTATGGGCAAAATCGTAATTCAAAGGGCTGTTTTCTGACACTTCCTGAGCAGCATGGTGCACCTGGTGACAGCAATTAGGAAGAGGGGCTTGGCACATCTCTGTAAGAGCAGGGTTTATGCAGTGGTGCACATAGCAGTAACTAGAGAAAACATGTTTCTATTAAAGAAAAGGAAAAGGCTGGGAGAATGAGATGCCATCAGGGATGAGTGCTTTCAGCAAGATCTCTCCCCAGTTCAGAATCTGAGGGTGGTTAGGAGGGTGGTTAGACTAATTGAAGAAGCAGTAGAGAAGTCCTGTGAGAAGAAAAACAAGGGTACTGTGGAAGGTTGTCCTGTGCAATGTAGCCACTGATCGTTTCAAGTGTGCAAGGAGGAGGGTTGAAGTGTAATACCTGCTTCAAAATGAATGCTGCTTCTCCTGCTGATCAGATCTGCATCTGGATTAGCAAATTTTGTGAGCCCCTGCCTCTCCCTTGCACAGCAGTCGTGCAAAGAGCATGGTGCTTGGCTGACCCTGGGCCCACACACAACAATCCAGAAGAGTTAAAAGTTGAGTTCTATCCAATGGTGGCTTGGAGTCACACAAGGTCTTGGAAGAGGTATAAACCAGGGAACAGCAAAACAAAAAAAATTATCTGTGAAGTGTTCATCAACAAACGTGTCAAACCAGATTATGATTACCCAGAGAAGGGCTGGTACATCAAACAGGAGCTTGGCTTTCTGATGAGGGCAGCTTGTTGCGTGTGGAGTATTTGGCAGCTGGATTTGTGGGAGACAACAAAACTTGCCCAGGAGAAAATATGGTGAAGGGCTATTTTCAAAGAGCTCAGCTGGCTCCACAGAAGCTATTTGTGGCTATGATTTCTGTCATATTACTTCGCAGCATTTTTCTGTTTCAACAAAAATGTACGTTGTGTGTCTGCATGTGGTGAACTGCAGATGTGCTGGAGAGGAGGAAAAGTTCATTTCAGACTTGTGTGTTGAAACATTCCATGCAGCATGAACTTATTTTCTCTTTAAACTAAATATATATTTGTGTACATTAAAAAAGTGCTGATTTTAACTATTTTTGTTTCTGATCTGGGAACTCAAAGGGCAGTCATCTGAACAAATTTTTGCTTTTTACTGAGCTATTATTACACCTTAGAGACCTGAATGGTTTCAGTGTGTGAATTTGAAGGTAATTTGACAAGACATGTGGAATCTAAGGTAGTAGAAGTACAGATAGAGGCTCATTTTCTTGCAGCAAAAAAAAAAAGATAAACGGTATAACCCGGCCTGAAATGCCGACTCAGCAACAAGGTGCCACAAAAATTTCTTTCCAAACATTGTGGCATCTGTTAATGCCAGGAAACCTCACAAAAGTTAAAGGATGTGATTGAGATGTTCAAAGTAGGATCCTGAATTCTACATCCAGTTCTGGTGATGACAGTTCCTGGTATGTCTATGCAGGAAAAGAAAAGTATTGTTGTTAAATGGGTAGGTCTACCTTGCCAGCAAAATCCAGTAGCACGTGTGACAATAATAATGAAGACTCAAAAGTCCAGCACATTAGCACATGCCAGCAACTACACTAAAACCTCTCTAAGAATCCTGGTGATGTTATTTTGCTTTTTAGCATGTCCCAAAAGCCAGGCCACCAGATCTTCTTGGCTGTCTTCTGTCCTTGCCTGCTGCTGCTGATGCAGCTCCAAACACCTTCCCTCATTTCGCTGTGATGCTAGTATCACAGTGAAAATACTGAGATCCATAGATTTAGATATCTAAAGAGGGAAATCAATTTGCATTCCATTTTGATGGTATCTGAACTGACTGCCATACTCTGGAAAATGAATCATAGGTGCTCGTTTTGGCGACAGGCAGCTGTGCACTCCCACACTCTTTCCCTGTATCTCTGCGTCTCAGAGCACTCTCTGTCACCTGGGTGGCCAGTGATGTTGGCAAATGAAAGCAGCATTTTAGAGTGAATACACGGAGATGAGGAGGTGTAATGCAAATGTAATTCAGAAGTAAAAACTAGGCAGTTGTTCTAAGGTAATAATTAAGATTTATCATGTGTAAAATTCTCTCACCACATCTAAGCTGAGGAGTGTTTTGGAACACCTGCACTTTGCTGTTGGAAACTCATTTGAGCTGGAAAATTCTTCCTCCAGAGGCAGTTTATTACCCATGTAACGGATGCTATTCTGTTGAATATGTAGCATATTGAGGTTTGGCTACCAGTTTCACTCTTTCAACGCAAAGTGAAAATATGGAGATTGTGGGTTTGGAAAAATTTCTTTTATTGATGTGGAAAACTGAGAATTTAACCTGGAAATTCTTTGATTAACTCCTGATTCTGTTTACGCAAGGAAAAAGCTGTTAATGTTGGAAATTAAGTTCAAATGCATTCAATAACAAACTCCCTTCTTCAGAGGCAGCTCTTGTTTCACCTCTTGATGGGACAACATTCCCTGAACAAAAAGTCTGCCTTTCAATAGGCTGCTATCAAGATTCTGTATTTTAAAATTTTACAAAGTTATACACTTTACAAATCAAAAATGAAGGTCTGAGAGGCAAAAAGGGAGCATTTTGTCTGTCATACTGATGTGGTTTTAAACTGTTAAGAGCAATTAAGAAGCCATCAGCTCTGAAAAAAAGCACATTGAACTGTGTACCTTGAATCAAAATAAATCACTTGATTTTTCTATGAATGATTTGCAGTATATTGCCACAGTTTTTGAACCCACTTCCCTGGAGTGTATGTCTACCAATCTGACTGATGTACAAGATTAGAGAAACTTCTAAACTAAAAATCTAATCACTTCATCTTTCCTTCCTAAATTTTTATTTGAAAAAAAAAAATTTGTATCCTTAGGTATTTTAATTTTAGTAAGCACAGGAAGACAGGTCTGACTCTGATCATTTTGTGTGTAGAACTGCAAGGGAATTACCTAACTAGACTGCCCACATCTATCTAGTATCTGATTATTCAAAAACACATACAAGAAATTGTGAAATGGCTAATCACAAAGTGAAATGAATTCATGTGAAACAGCTGTATAGCAGTCACTGGTCTTTGAATTCCAAATGTTTCAAAGTGATGAAAATTTTACATGCCTTGTTCTAGTTCACCTCAAACTGAAAATGGCAAGAATGTTTCTATTATCATGCCACAGTGGTTTGATTTACACTCCATTTAATTACAGAAGTTTTGGTATCGTTCTTAGTTTTGAATGGCTTGCAAATCTTTTCCTTTTTAAGTGAAATATCAGATTTGCTTTATTTAAACTGCAAATTAATAGGAGTTTTTAAGCAAAATTAGTTTAAAATAAATCAGTTTGATTCTTCCCTAGTGTGGATAGCTGTAGCTCAGATTACTTGAGGCCAATCCCCTATCAGTTCTAAAGGAAGGACTAGATTTATGTATTCTCTCCTTACCTCCTCCTTTGTGCATTCATATTTGGATTAATGTCTTTGCCAATGTTCTAGGGAAAATACCAGATCTAAAGACAAAGAACAGATATTGCTATTTTTGCTGTGAAGCTTAAGTCTGTGTAACACAGAATGACAGGCTGCTTGTGCAAGTGCAGCAGTACAAGTAAACAAAGTGGAAGGAAATATCTCAGAAGCCTACACCAGCAGATAAACTTAGCCATAACAGGTCTGGAGAATAAATCGTGGGCTCTTAGGGGTAAGCATTTAACTAGAAATTGGTGTATTCATACAGTTTGTTGTTATTGAAAGAACAAGAATAGTAACAGTACACAGTACTGATCAAATCCATTATTTGAAGGTACTTATTAAGGCAAATACTGAAAAACTATTAGCTCAAAGGCATGTGGTGACATGGAAGTGGCTTATCAGAATTGTTCTGTCAACAAAGTTGCGTTTCTAGGATTTCACCATGACTGCTTCGGATGTGGCCTTTCAATTAAAGTACAAACTCTGTTTGTGCGGAAGAGACAGGTCGCACTTCAAGAACTGTTTATCAAACAAATATCAAACCAGAGGTATAGGTTTGTTTTGCTTTCTTTCTTTCAGTTTTTTTTCCTTGTTTAATTCTATCTGCATAATGTGACTTTCATCATGATTATATGGATACTTTGTCATTCATATTTGTCATTCAGGGTCCTTTCCCAAGGCTTGTTTATCAAATTGACTCCGGAAGTTATATTTGCATCCAGCTAAGGTGACTGCTCCATTCTTGTCACAGAGGCTTCCTAATCACTGGCTTCCAAAAACTTCAGTCTGCAGATAATAAAAAGAGAGAGACCATGATACAAACAGCAGGGTTCACCCTTTCATACAGGCCTACATCTGTTTCCTGATTTAGACAGGAGTGAGGAGAATTGGGTCTGTCTGGATTTTTCTCCTCCACCCTCCAGTTCTTATTTTAGTTTCTTTCATCAGCTGTGCAATTGGAAACAGCCTTCCTCCAGGCTCTCAGCATGGACAACAGGAGGTGTGAGAGTCATAACACATGATAAGGCCAATTAAATCCCTATCCTGTATCATTACCATATCCATCTCTAAGTTGCTCTTTCCCTCTTGGCTGTTGGTTAAAAAAATATTGTCTTGCTGCATAAAACTGCTGCATAAAAGGCCCCAGTCTTTGTCTGAGGACAGTGGCTGGAGTCACCCTGCTATGGGGGACACCTCCTCAGGCCTGAGGTGGACAGTGAGTGACTTTGCTTTTTTCCATTCAGCATTGCTTTCTGTGTTGGCATTCAACTCTGTTCTCCAGCTGCTCCCGTTAGCTCTTCCTTTGAACTTCTAATTCATTTGCACACTTTTGAGTGTGGAGTTGGAATTATCTTGACTTCTAGCACTAGCCTTGATGAATGCACAACACTCATTCAGATTCCAGCAATTCTCCCGAGGTTTGGACACACAGTGAATACTGTACACTTGGGTTCAGTCTGGAACCAATATACAAAATGGCTGAATGGTTTATCTCAGAGCACCATAGAAGCCCTCGCACACTGGGGGCTTAAGCCCCAAATTCCTATATCCTAGGTTGCTTCCATAACCTACTTGGTTATTCCCTCTCTTCTGTGTTCACAGTAGTGCTGGAAAGGAAGCAGTGCTGGAGCTGCTCTTGTGCCTTACTCATGTAGTAGGTGCTGCTGCCCTGCAGCCTCACCATTGCCTCATGTACACCCATGCAGGGCAGAGCCTTACCTTAAATAAACTTGGCATTTAGCAAGTAAATCTCACTGATCATCTTACAGTGTGCTTGTGCAACAACACAGAAGCTGGCACGCATTTTTTCTCTTATGAGCTTACCTCCAGGAAGATGAGAAACCACAAGGAATCTCACCGCTTTGAACACAGGCTTTGCATGGAATTCCTACCATCTCCCCTGATAAACACTTGGAATCAAAGTTATTTGCAGATGTCCCCAAAGAATATTTTCATCAAATTGCTGAGATCATGACCGATAGCTTTATTAGTAAGAAACATGGTTAATTGCCTGTTCAGCAGCAATAAAAAATATGGTGGTACATATTTTTTGGCCAGATCTTGCGGACATTTTTTTCCTTTCCTTCAGACTTTCCTCTGGCACACATGAATGAATTAACTGTGCAGCCCTTTGCCATTGCCAAGATCCTTCTTATCCTGCTTTATAGATGAAAGGATGAAGAATCTGTGGATCAGCTTTGCATCTCTCACTGCTGGCAAATGTCCCCGTTATCACCAAGAAACACACCAAGGCTTGGTTAGGATTTGAGGCACAGACTTGCCGTGTTCAGGCCCAGGTCAGAGCTCAGCAGGCAGTTGCCAGCTGGATCTAAACCTCATGACCACTTGAGGCAGACAAGCAATATTTCAGACCTGAATATACTATGCTACTGTGACACTGGCATGTGTACCTCCTTTTGATCCATATTGCCAAGCTAGTAAACACAATTGCAAGCCTTGGGTCTTGAGCTGGATCTTGAATCCCACAGCTAAACACCACACTTGCAGAAGGGTTGAATTAGTCTCCTGTTTGTGGCTGGAAGGTTGAATGTTAGTATTTTCAACATGTTCTGTAAATCAGGTCGTTCACAGGCATTTGTACTTACTAGACACTTTTCAAAAGTAGGGCCAGGGTCTTTAAGAAAATATTTGATCTACTGTACAGTCAGTGGCACACAGAACATTGAATACAGAGAAGAGGGTAGGCTGAAGACTTCCTAATATTTAAAGTACTTAACTTCAACACAGCAGAGACGAAGTGAGGGCCCATTTCTATTCCTTCTCCTATGTCAGCTGGCTATTTACTTCCAACAGGATGGCTTTGATCTGCAAGCTGTCTCTCTTAAAAATAAATATGAATATCAACCTAATCCACTACCAGCAGTCTATTAATAATATTTTAGACTTGAGTATGAATTTTCAATTGCAATTCAGGTGTAACTACAACCCATACATTGCCAAAATTTTTCATCTTATACATTATATACAAGAGACCATCATGGTATGCTTACTGGAGCTCACATCTAACAAGACTTATATTGAGAAAAGTGTTTTTAAAAAGTTTTGTAAGCTTCTCCACACTTTCCCGTGGATTCCCCTTTAAAGTTACTGTTCTATTGGAATCTCATTACTGAGAACAGCTTTCCTCTTTCCTTTGCTCTTAATGCAAGGATAACTCAGAATAAGGAAAGATGGTAGCTGATTTTAAATTACATAGCACTTGAAACTGGAGATAAACGTACATGGCAGCTCTGGCATTACAACACCTCACGAAGAGGTGACATAAGATGACGCAGCTTTGAAAGTAGCTAAATCCTGAGGAAACAGCTAAAGTCTGTGAGAAGAGTCAAATTCTTATTTATCTGGGAAATTCTCAGTGATGGGCACTGTGCTGTTTCCTGTCCAAAAGCTTCCACCTGATTCTTTACCTGTCTCACATATCTCCAAGATTATCTACAGGCAAATGTGATACAAAAAAAGTGGCACAGAGTTTTTCTTTGTCTTATTTTATTTTGAGGTAACTTCTGAATAGTCTTGCTGAAACTGGAATAAACCTGGCTGACTTTTATATAAGTGTCCAGGCAGTTTGGATTCACTGTAATAATTAAAAATAAAATCTGCAAATTAGTTTGACTGAAAATGTAGGCTCTTGGCTGTTCTGCTATAAAGATTGTTCTTTACTCTGTAATATCTGCTAAATGTGACTACTGCAGTAGTGGGTATCAGGAACCCAAAATTTGTTTACACTGAGGAGAAATGCTTTAGCAGAAGTGACTTTTACCTACTGTTTTAAAAATACTTCTTCCCAGAGCAGCAGAAAAAGGGATGTGTTGCTCAGCAAGTCACAAAGCATTATTTAATCCTTAATTTTCTTTACTATTTCTTACCTCTGGCTCAGCATGCAGCTTCACTGGGCACAGGCTCGAGCCTTAATGGCCAAGGTCCATTCTTGCTAAAGAATCTGGCCCTACCAGCACTCCATTACACTGAGCAGGAAAGAAAATATCCTAAAAGGTGCCCCAGCATAAGGGAATGGGAGAGTAAGTGTAAATAAAGCAGAGGCTGGGCAGCCCAACAAGAAATGTTTAACATTCCATGCTCTCCACAAAGGGCAGGTCAAGGAAAGGGAATGAGTGGTTGGGATGAAGCACATGCCATGGATATTTTTCCAGTACTGTTCAGCAGAGTATATCTAGTCACGTAAACATCCACAACAAACAGAGCAGCCTTGTTCTTGAACGTGGCAGACCTCCTGAGGTCCCTCCATATACACAGGAGATGGGTCTCACTATGCAGGGAAGCCACAGCTGCTGAATTCGCAGCTGCAGTTTGAATTCATAGGCACTGAAAGTGTTGGACATTCTAGCATATGACCGGTTGAACAATTGCTTGCTCTTGTCTGAGTCAAACCAATGTATTGTCAAGCTCTGTCTGCCCTGAATGTCTGTAGGTAAGAGGTGGAAGAACTGGATTTGTCAAAAGTCATATCTCAGGGTTTGGGGGAAAGCTAAAGAAAAAATCCTTTACAATAAATGGAAGTTCCATATGTAGTGGGCAAGACTTATTTTTTCTTATTCTCAGGTGCAATCCAAATAAATTGAATGGAAATCAGAGTTATTAACTCTATCTTTTCATTTACATAGACTTGAAGAAAGAGTTCAAGTCACTCAAGGCTTTAAATTTGCAAGGCTGCAATAATGTAAAAGTCATAGGAGATTAAAATTATGTTTATTTTTGGTTTCTATTGAAACTTAACCTATGCAATGTTTAATATCAGTTGGGTATGTAAATGTGGGTCTTCAGAAAGCTGCAAAACATTCAGCAGAGGTATCAGTGACTACCTCAATCTGAGAACTGTCATGCAGACATACAGAAGCAAGAGCAGCCACAGAAATAGCCTCACTCCATATGGAAAACATAAGCTGCACCTGCAAACAATGGTTTGGAAACTGGTATGGAAATGAATACTGTCAAGGTCAGATACCCATGAGGAAGACATCTTGCCCACTTGCTTATCTGGAGACTATTTTATTGACATTGTTTGCTCGGCCAGGGCAGGACCACTAATGGCTCTTGGAGGGGCAGAAGTCCTCCCCAGGCATCCCAGGAGTTCACACCATGCCCCAGCTGCTGCAAAGGTTCAGCAGTGGCCAACAGGTTGCATTGGTTGGTAAAACATTTAATTTAAGGGAAATGAGGGAGAGGTAGCTGCATTGGGACTGCAAATCTTGACCGTAAGGGATTGCAAAGGGACAGAAGGAACGGAAGAGCTTTCTTAATTCCACTTTACAAGACTTGAACATGTCCTAAATTAGCATTAATAGTTCTCTAGAATACAATAAATTTTTGGATGCCATGCTTAGAACTATTTTTGCCTTAGTGCAGAAGAATTGTGTAACTCTGTTACCTGGGTCTATCACAGTAACCATTTTCTTTTATAAAAATTTTTAAAATTTTATTTTGTATTTGTTAGTAGTTAGTAGCTATTTTGCCTCATGTGCACTTTGAAACCCCTTACTGGGTAGCTTGCCATAGTGATCCAGAGAGAGGTAAGCTTCCTGGAGCTTAAGAGTTTAGCAGACAGGCAACTTTTTCTTTTTTTTTTAAATGGCAGGGTTCAGAAATCTAGCTGGAGTTCATGAACCTATTCTTCCTGTAACTGAAACCCATGTTTTACTCAGGGTTGATTCAATTTTTAAAACAAATGTTTTTCTAGTTACAGAGAAAGCCAGTTCTACGTATTAAGGGGTAGAATAACACCTTTCCAAAATCCATGCATCATGGGTGGGTGGCCTATATTCAGGATATACATGCACACAAAATCTAGCTTATAGTAAGAGATTTTTCCTGTCCCCATCTGTTCTTTCCCGCCTACTCCCCTGCCATAATTTCTGTCATCTTTCTGCCTTCTCAATGAGGTATTTGCATATCAAATACCATATTTTTAAAACTAAGTTCGTGGACATTATTTTCAATTTCTCTAAATGGAAACTGAGCTTAGATTTCACCAACACAGATTTTTTGTCCAGTTTCCACTTAAGTACAGTTTACTTTTGCTTAATGGAGCTGGGTGCCTGAACTTGGATTACTGACATAAACACAATGATAAGAGGTTCTTACTTCTTGGGCATGTCATCTATCCAGTCTGATTTACCAACAGCACCTGATTTACTGTCCTGCAGCATCTGGAATATCAGATGTTTCTGCACACACCCAAATGTGGAGAGTAGGGACACACAAGATAAATGTCTGCAACTTAACCCTTGCAGGAGGGGAAAGGTGGAAACCTCTTACAAGTGCTCTCCAGTCCTTATGCCTGAGTCCTTTCACCCTTTTGCCCAGTGGAGTACCATGGGTGTCCCGTCACTCCCAGGAAAAGATCCCTAAGGACAGCAAGATTTTTCTTTTCTTGGACTGTGGTCATACAATTTGTATGAAATTCCTGTTCACATTGGGGAAAATTCCAAATACAGATCAACAGCCGCACAATCTTAGGTATGCAGTCATCTGCCAAGAACAGACACTGATTTTCTTTCATAAAATGATGGAATTACCCTCTGCAAAAGGAAGATAAATCATTAAAAGCATGTTAGGACATCAGACAGGAAAAAGTAAATAACCATACATAACAGCAGCTGTTCCTGATCAGGTTCCATTCTTTGATCTTTGGAAAGATGGCTATTAATTAGCAGGGTCAACACTACACTAAGCTTTTTCTTGGTAACAATGATCTTCTGAACCGCCCAAATAATAGATGGTTGCTTGTAGCTTTGCTATGCTAAGCTTCTCTGGGAAGGATTTTTCAGATAAATGGGGTAAAAAAATTACCTTAATATAAACAGTTTTGAAGCTAGGCCATATCTGTAGCAGATAGAGGATCCATTTTATTAGCGACCAATCCTGAATCCTTTGAAATCTTAAATGAAATGAGTTCCAATCATACTGAAATTGCAGGTAATTGCTCTTGAGACTGAAATCACTGCTTGATGTAGATATCTATCTGGTGTGCTGGGTTCCATCTGCAACATAAAAGTCAAGTCACCACATTACAGGCTCCAAGACTGCTGAAACACTCCTGTTAAGCTGCATTTCACACTTGCACTGCTGGTTGTAAAAATTTTCATTGAATGCACTTGATAAATTGCAGAGTCCTACTGGTGCCCACGTAATTGGACCCCATGACAGAGTGCAGTATCAGACCCTGAGGATGGTGTCAAATCCAGAACAGCCAAATCCTAAGGCCTAGCAGCAAACCACACGGCAAATGTAAAATCCTGGATGCACATTATTTTCCAGACTGGGGTCTGACTAGTCGCCAGTGTGCAGTTTCTGATTCCACTTCTTTGGAATTCAGCAGCAAACTGGAACAAGTTACACCTGTAATTTGATTGTGGGTATAAAATTTACAGGCAACATCTTCCTTGTTGACACAGTGTAATCACACAACATGTTTTCAATGAAAGTCATAGCAATCTGTATGGAGGGAGTCCACTGAAGGAATGGGAAATGACCTTGATTTCTCCTATTCTCACGTAGCAATAGGGATGAGAAGTTCAGAGTCTGTGATTATGTCTCCCCCTGTCACAAGACATGCAGAAGACTAGTCCATATGAGTTTGCACATATGTATGAGACAGGCCCAGTTTGACCCAAAGTCACAGAATTAAGAATTTATGTTCCACAATTTCTGTTGGTTGAATGTTCAGAGAACCATGGACATGCCATCTTATCTAACTGCTAATGTAGTTTTACAGCAAAATAGCTCATCCTCTCAAAAAGGATATGTAGTCAAATACACAAACACTTCCTCCTATATCTGACTGGAAGAACAGAAAAAATGTAAACTCATCTGCCACTGGTACATTGTTAAGGTCATAGTGGTTGCATAGTTGAAAAGCATTGCATTGGATGTCATGAAGGGGAAGATGTTGTACTTTTAAGACTAATCCTTCCTGTTCCTTAGCATGCATTGCAGAATCAGAAGATTCTGCCATGCCCCATTTTAAGTATGCAAACTTGCCTACAGATTTCAGCCAGGTCTTCACCAATCTATACATCCATCTTGTTCTCCAGGACCTGTCAGTTCCAAGGCAGAAATGCTAATGTCTCTGTGGCTGCTCACAGCATCAAGGAACCATGTCAAAGCACAGTGTCTGGCTCCATGCTCCTACTCTGCTCCTGTTTCTTCCCTTTCACAACCACACTCTATGCACACGTTACTTCTGGGAATGACTCACTGCCCACCTCTCTCAGGAAGAACCTCCCAGTGAGCTGGGGCTTATTGGATTGCAGAATGTTTGTGACTGTGTCCCCACGCTGAAACATTTACATAATGTGCATGATTTGGTAAAGAAAGGAGGTGCACAAATGCCTCAGCCACCTGAGCCATATTTGTTCAAACAACCCAGCTGGAAACCAGCATTTGCTGGTGGTAGGAGTTCTTTAATTTGAATTTTGCAATTCATAACTAACATGAACAGACCTGAATTTTAGGTGATGATTAGATGTAATGTCAGAGCTGTATCTTACTTTTGAATCCCTTTCAGATAACATCAAATTATTGACCTTAAGATGGGTTGATACATGCTCATTTTCTAAGATGACACTTTTCTCCTCAACCTCATTCATGTCTTTTGTGCAGCTCTGTAAACTATAGCAAAACATTATCAGCTCAGAGTGCTTGTGGCACCCTGCCTGCAGTGGTGCTCAGGTGTATCACAAGTGGGAACAGAGAAAACTTCTAAGAAACAAAACCAAATCTTTCTGTGAAGTGTGTTCCCTCTGTGTGGGGGTGGAGGTGATGGGTTCTTCGGTGGACCCAAGCCCTGAGTTTATAGTGTCTAACTGTGAGGGAATAGAACATACAAATATTGTGCCTTCCTACACCTTCTCTGTTCTCCTATCATCCATAGCTTATAGACAGAGCTGTGTCTATAAAACTGCTCGGCTCTCTTCTGGGGCTCTTAACTCTCTGTCTCCAAAAGGTTTTATTTCTGCCGAGGGAAAAGGAGGCTAATACATAAAAAATGTGGGGATGTATTGGAAGAGTGAGCCCTCTAGTTCTTTCTGCTGGCTGCAATTTTACACACTACAACCAACTAGTGCATAGCAACAACTAACAACAGGGACTTCTCTGTCCCCTTCTGTAGGAACTCTAAGTACTAAAAACAGATGCTAATTGTATGGTTCCAGAAAAAAAGAAAAAGAGCATGCTGGGGTGACTCAGGACATATTCCCGCTGTTGTGCAAGGACAAATAGTATTTAGATATGTGGAGATTTGTCTGTGGTTAACTGTGGCTGGTTTGGGGGCAAGGGAAGGGTATGCATGTGTATGCAAAAACTCACAAACACCACCCTCAACTATTTTAAGTCTTGGAGATGAAACTGGTGATTATCATCTAAGTCGTTAGCAAATGGTTATTCAGTGCCATGGTGGGACAAAGTGAACTCAGTGACAAATAAAGAATGGCATAATAAACAGAATTTTATGTGTTTCTTTTGAAGCATAAAACTTGCTACAAATTACATATCATTAAACAAAGGCGTAAAAACTTATTGGAAAACAGAGGGTGGCAACACTTCTAAAAAATGTAAATGTGACTCTGGTGCATATATTTTTACCTGAGGGAAATCAATGACTGTGAAAACACTCAAGACAAGAATGCTTATGAAAATGAAAACACTCAAGGCAAGAATTTATTACCCTACAATTATATTTTTTATTGTATTCTCAAATATCCAGTCAAGTGATAGGAATGCGTTGCTCTGGATTGCAGTAACCCTTCTTTCAGTGCTTGACTGTAAGCTCTGACAAGGAACTTAGGACACATTTTACATCTCAAGTTAGACACTTCAGTTTGTAATTTGGCAACTAAATAGCTTCATTGTCTTAGTGAATAAGCACACAAACAGAAAACTTCTTTAGAAAAGTTAACTGAAGTTGCTAATTTAGGTGACTTGAAACTACAGAAGCTTGATAATGGTGTCGAGAGCCTTCCTTCATCTTCAGTTACTTTAGCTGGAGGAATTGTTAGATGGCATTGCATGCTGCAGCTGGTTTTTGTCACTGTAAAACTCCACATGATGGAGTCAGGTTATTAAATAAGAAATTTTTTTTTGGCACTCTGGTGTGACTTACACCCAAAAAGGACTTGCAGCATGCTTTGGTTTCAAGCAGTTATCTTCCCCAAGCCCTTTGGAGATTTTTGTTGAATATTTGAATAACAAAAGCTCTCATAGAAGGGTTAGTCTTTTCCTTGGTATGGTCTTTCCTCATCTCACCTGATCTAAATTGTCTTTAGGGCATCCTCTTCACTTTTTGGACAGACATAATTATTTCTATATGCTCTAAACTCCTAATAGGTTTGTTTATACAGACTGTAAGTGGTTAGCAAGAAGGAAAGCTAATTTTACAGCCATTAAAAATGAAAATTATGCTCCTGACATCACTTTACAAACTAAGCCTTCTGGTCATGAAGTCTCATTTCTTGCAATGAAGTGTCAGGTTCATTGCTAAACATTATGCTACACTCCAGATCTAACCTCCAGGCTGCAAAATCCTTCATTACAATCTCCATACCAGACAGGACTCTGCTCTCAGGTTGAAGCCTGGAGAGAAAGAAGAGCAGCAGGGTATAGTGGAGGTAGCCCTCTGGGTCTCTGCAGCAGTGGGAAGCTGCTTGTGGTGTCCAAGGCCATAAGAGCAGCAGCAATCAGCAACTTGCCAGTGGCCACCAAAAGGCTCCTAATGACAGAAGGCCATAATTTGCTGGTCTCTGGCTTTGCAGTCCACGGTGTAACTGCCTGTGGATGGAAGGAATAACCTTTATGTTGGGCCTGAAAACACTAATTTATTTTCCTATAATGCACTGTCTTGTCAGGACTAGCTAGGGAGGTGCAATCTGTATATTTACATTAAGGCAATTGTGCCCTGAATATTTGTAAGCAATGTCTCTGGCAGGCCTAAAGATCCCCAGTTTCTCTGCCTGTGTACATTTGGAGGTTGCTGGTGTGACTGGCAAATGAAAAACCTGACATATGAAGAAACCAAGATAACTTGCTTCCAGACTTCTACCAAATTCATGTCAATTGCAGGCACAGAATCAACAGTGGCATCCCACTGTGCTAAAGGCAGACTGGGCACTCTGCTTTTGAGATCCTGTGGTATTTGGGGCAACATCTGTATTGTGCTGCTTTTTAAAAGCTCCAGATGCTGTTAGGCTGATACCTGTACATAAGCTCTTGTTAAAAAAGAAAATTGTAAGTTAAAAGCAAGTCTTTAATATGATAACAGGAAGTTTGAAATTGAAAACCCTAGATGGCCTCAAACCACGAGGAAGCAAAGGCAATACTTCTGATTTACTTAGAACTAGAATTTTTAATCCAAATTTTGGTGGATACCCAGCAATGGTCTCAGTTTCACTCAGTTGTTTGGTTTTCCCTGCATATGTCCTGGCAGCGGCACACAGTGTCCAACTTTGCTTCTCTTACCAGTGCTGGTGGAGTGAGAGGGTTTGCCACTGTGCAGCTTATGTTTACACTGGCTGCACCATGGTGGATTTTTGTGGTTCTTTCCCTCCTTCTTGATAAATACTTAGGCTTCCACTGCCAGAAATAAGAAGACGGGGTGAGTGAAGGGTTATGGGGTGAGTGAAAAGCAAAGATGGGGTGTGTGATGACAAAGGGAGAAGAACTGGGAAGTGTGGGGGAGAAATGGAGAAAAGGAGGAAGCTGAGATATCAGGAATGCATCTAAGACTCAAATGCTATGTGTCATTGAACCTCCAGCACTTCCAAGACAGAATTCTAAACAACATTATTTTTGTCTGGTTACTATAAACCAATAAACAGGAAATGTGTTGTGGTAATAAACAAAGGACAGGAAAAAGGAAACACCACTAATCAAACAGGAACACAGCCTGGGAACACGAAAAAGGAACAAACAAGAATTATGTTTTGCCCCATTCTCACTTGGGATTGAAAATGAAAATGACTATGACAAAACACAGGACAAAAAAGAGACACTTGTGGCAGCACAGAAATGAAGACCAACATTCTGAGAGACATTTTGTTTCCTGCTAGGAAAGAGGATGGGAGCTCTTGGTGCAGACTCTAGGTGCTGTTCTACCTCTCACACTGAAAGCTTAAAAAGTTTGTCTGCGTAGGAAATTGTAACTACCTCACCTCAGATCTGTCTCTTGTCTTTTGCACATGTTTGCATCAACAGAGTGAAGCTATTTAGCATGAAAACATGCACAATACTCAGCAGTCACCAGAGCTAGGCTGTGCTCATGCTGGATGGAAAGCAAAAATATAATTTAAAAAAAAAATTATACATACATTATATGTATATATATATATACACACACACACTTTTCTTTGTGCAGGAACATCCTATTTCCAGCATTTCTAGGTTTTACTTCAGGGCTAGGGAGTATCCTTTAATGTAGTCTCTGTTCTTTTTTTGTGTGTTTGTTCTGTGTTTTAGCCACAAAAACCTCTTTAGAAAACAGCCTGTTTCTGTAGAAAAACTTTAGTCAAAAATAAGCCTAAGTGTTCCTCTAAATGTTTTTCCATGAGTTTCATCCTGAAAATAAAGCTACTTTCTTGGAAATACTCTGTTACAAATTTGATTGGTATATGATTCACATAACAATTCCATGGCTTTATGTTGCACCTAAAACACACCTAAAGGTGAATAATGAAGAATCATTTGGATTTACTTTCTGCAAATAGAAGTTTATAAATAAAATGCTTAAAGGAGAAAAAGAGCTTCCAGTGGATAAAAGATAGCAGCATTTGAAACATGAGATAGTTCTTCATTAAAGATCTAGATAATGAGGCAGATTGCACCGTCAGCAAGTTTGTACAATATAAGCAGGAGTGGTTGACACACTAGATGATTTTGTTGCTGTTCTGGGAGACTTTGACATGCTGAAGAAATGAGATAACAAGAAACTTAGGAAATTTAAAAAAAAATAGGGATCCCAAGGTACTTAGGCCATAAGTAGGCACTGTGGTGGTACTCATTGAAAAGACGAGACGATGGGCAGACACCAAAATAAACAGAAATTCCATTTAAACATAAGAAAAAAATGTTGCTGTAGGGGTGATCATACACTGGTACAGGTTTTTCAGAGTGGTTGAGGAGTCTCCTTCCTTGGTGGCATTCAAAAGCTGACTGAGCAACCTCTTTAGCTGACCCTGCTTTGAGCAAGGGTTGGGTTGACTTTTATGATCATGAGAGGTCCCTCCCAATGTCAAGTACTTTGTGAGGGTGTAAAATTAAATAAAAAACCCACCACAATAATGGCAGGCTAAAGATAAATGATAGTCAATTCACAATGAAAGACAAGAAGGGGAAAATTTTGCAGATCATCTCTGACTGCCTCACTTCTGAAGGTACCCAAAAAGCAAGGAGATGCTGCTGAACAGTGCTCTGGAGGTACAGGCGACAGGACAGCTGACATAAGAAGGGACTAAGCAGTTGAAGGAGCACTCTGAGGCTTCCTCTACCAGACACTACAGATGGTTGAACCAGGAGGCAGTTGGTGAGGAAAATCATGGGTTCTGGAATGAGGGAAAAGAAGTGCAGGTGGAGTCTCAGCAGGCTGTTTGGAGAGGATTTACACGCTGGCACAGTAGCTGTAGAGATATGGCTGGCTCCTACTGTGTGCCTCAGACCTCTTACCTCTCCTGAATGAATACAGGCTTGTGTCCAGCCCAGATGGATGCTGATCTGCTTGGGAACAGGCATGGGTCTGGCATGAGGGATTTCTCATTCAGCTCTGGTCATCACCTGCTTCTCTCACTTTTCCTCCCAATTGGCTTTAGCTGATCATCCAATTCCTACCAATCATGGCAAAATTATTTAGATACTCCTCAAGCAGCACTTTAGAAAGTACTGCCCAGCATAAGGATGGCAGAAGGATGGGCTGAAACATATCCACTTCCCTTGTCTCTTTTGGGTTCTTGTGCCAGAAAAGAGCACTGTGGAGGTCTGGAGAAAAGAGACTAACCAGGGCTGACACTCACAACCTGCATGACCTTCCCATGTGGTAGCTGAAAGAAAGGAGTGAGATACCGCTCCATCAGAGACCAAGGTGTTTGCAGCTTCCAACTTAGCAGCAGGCTGTGCCTATAGCTATATTACTCCATCAGAGGGATATGTGTGCTTGCTTTGCTCATGGTCAGGATGAAGGAATTGCTTCACTGCTATGCCAGGAGCATGACTCTGACAGTGAGCCCATTTTCGAGATTTGCATCTTCCCTGCAAATGCTCAGCTTCAGTCAACAGACATGCCTTTAACAGGCATCAGAAGGTAACTTCAGGTGTTCATTGCCTTCAGCTCATTTAAGCTGTCAAATGCAGACCCTATTCCTGAGTTTCTCTCACCATTGCAGTCTCTGTTTGTTGCCTGGTTTTGCCTCCCCAATACAAGTAAAAGCTGTTGGCAGAGCACCCTGTGGGGAGAAGTAAGAAGTTCAGAGTGGACAGCCCTGCTGACATGTCAAATCATTTCATAAGGCAAAGAGCCCAGTCAGACTGGGCAAGTAGAATTTAATTAAGCTGATTTAGCTTAATTTGTGTATTAAAGGGACTCATCCCTGCTAAAAAGCCAGCAACAGGAGAAACCACAAGTTTTGCCTACATGAAACCACGCTTAGGTCATGAACAGAAATACCAAGTGTGGTGAGCAGGACATCTCTGACTCTGAGCACACAAAATACTGCACATGGTTCATCTTTAGAACACATTAGAGTATCAGCATGTATCACAAAGTACATCTGTGATTTTAAATGCTGGGAATTTTGATTCTCAAACATTTAAGCCAGATCTATGGCTTTAATAAAATGGCACATTTTCCTTCAGGTCATAGTTTGAACCCATGCCTGATTCAGACAAGGCTTCTGGCACTTAATTTTTTTGTTGATCACAAGTATGAAGGACTTTTGTAATAATGGTCAAGCATTCACACTGGCCAAGTGCACAGCAAGCAAATCCTTTATGCAGTCCATTTCTTCTCAGTATTATTAGTAAAACTATTTAAAGCTTAATTGGTCTTTTAAGTTCTTGGCTAGGCTCTTCTGATGTCTGAATGAAAATAAAATGAAACAACTCTAATGAAAAATTCCTGACAGATATTTTGTGCCACTAAGCTGATACAGGTGCAATACACCATCTCACTAAAGCAAATTACTCTGGATCTGAAAACTTGAGACATTTATTCTTGAGTCCAAATTTTAAAACCTTTAAAAATCATGTTAGAAATAAAAACCTGGGAGTAAAGCAAACCAAAGTCTGCATAAGTTAGTTTTGGCAAAATTAGTAAAGAAAAGAGAACAAAATAAAATACGATCAGGGGAAGGGGAAACACACAAATATAAAGGCACTCATAGTGTAATTTTTTCAAAGCAGATTTTCACCAAAACTAGTGCATAAACTCAAAACTTCATTAAAGCACAAAGCCTGAATGGGTTTAGTTAATGGGGCTCTTTTTTATTCTGTGTGACTGTGATGTCAGTCCAGGTGAAGGTTGTAATGAAAAGAGTTACAACATTTTAGTCCCGTTTCTTTGAAGGCTAACCCAACATCATAAAACCATCATGTCATATAACACCCACGGGCAAGGCAAGGGTTCCTTCCATCCAGAATGCCCTAGGACTGTGTGGACAGGACATATACTAACCTACAAGTAATTTGGGGAACAGTGACTCAGTAAACATAGGTTAAAATCTTTTGATGCATATTATCAATAGTCTGGCAAAGATGAAAGGCCAGTCTTTCCACATGCATGTGTCTGTCTTCAGTGTGAAAAATATTCTCCAGGTGTGAATGCCCTCAGTATCTGCACAAACAAATACCTGAGGGCACCTGATTTGCAGTTTAGGCCTGAGTGCTGTGCACACTCATGTCACACATGATGCAGAACATTTAAAAAGTAAAGGAAACAGCATCTTTTTAGGTAATGTGCTATAAACCCAGAATGGAAAAGAGGAAAGAGGGGAATTCAGCTGAGACAGGAAACTCACCCACATACCAAAAGCTTGACAAGATTTTTACGAGATGCTTAAGAGAAACTCCTCTCAGGAGGCCCCATAATGGGCCTGAACCAGCCTCCAAAATCCAAATATCTCACTAACTTCTTTGCAAGAGCCTGTTCCTAAAGAAGATGAAGGAGGGGGAAAGAAAGTCCTGATTTTGATTTGGAAAAGAAGGAATATCTTTTTCCAAGATAGAAAATTTGTGATATCCTACCTCTGTCTGCTGCTGCATGGGAAAACAATTGCAGGGAAATTCTCTGTTAACACTTATAACTTCATCTGGGTTAATTGCAATGGGCCTTTTTAAGGCTTGGCCAGTGTGCACTGAGGGAACTGTCCTACACATATACACACAAAAGGCTGCATTCTCTTATTACAGTGTGTGCACCACAGACTTAGCAAAGCACCTGCATTAAATGCAATCCTTTGCTAAGGAGGTCTTCATTCCAGTGTTTCAGGAAGGAAACCTGTCTCTTGCAAAGCGTGCATTTCATGTATCTAATTCAGGCTGTCAAATGGTCTGGCAGGGGTGCTCTGTGCTCTCCCAGCTCTTCCTGACCACATTTCCTCTCATGTCCTGCACTAACAGCAGGGGGGATCCACTGCTCCCAGTTATACCTGCATACCTTGTCAGACACTGTGTATGGAGTCCTGTGAGTCTTCTGGAAGCTGAAATGCTGATTGTGAAGCCAGCTGAAGGTGCTGAGGGACACAGAAGGTGGGACCTAACTGTTGGCTGGATGCGTTTACCTATCAATATTAATCATGTGCCTTTTCCTCAGCAGAGGCCCTAAAACCAAGTCAGTGCCTTTGCATGAGAAGAAGGTAGTGTTATTATTGATTCTACATATACTAAATGTTCCTTTTGGGGAAGGTGGGGGGCAGACTCTCATATCTTCCACAGATTTCACTTGTTAGGTGAATCACGAGGAAACACCTTTGCCAGGAACACTGTGTGTCAGACCCTGTGACAGCATGAACAGAAAATGCCTAGAGAAGCAGACCTGCAGGCAATGTAGATCTGCTAATAGCTTGTTTAAGAAGGGCTTAAACATGTAACAGCATGGATATCTCCACACTTCAGTAGTTATGACATGCTGAGAGGCAGTAATTAACGCAGGCAGACAGCTGCAGTGCTTCCCCTGGCAGGTATGTTGGAAAAGCTGCTTGGGGATTTGAGGGCTGCATTCAGGTAGCTGAAGTGGTAGGTGGGTTCCTCAGCCCCTCTGGGGTCTGATCCTCCTGTGGTTTGCTAAATACAGAGTAGGAAACTGATAGTTTGTGCATGAGTGAAAGAGAAATTGTGCTGTTAGTGAAAATACCCACAGTGCTACAAGTCTTTGTGATTTCTGTAATGAAGACATTGCCAGAAGCCCAGGAAGCTGTATCCCAGCACAACCTTTAGAGACAGATTTATTGAGTTCTGCCACTGCCCTCCATTGAGTGTGAGCTCCCCAAGTGCTTATGCAGTAGCATGGAGCACATTCTGACTCCAGCTAGCCATCAAACATCCAACTCTAGATGTGTTTTCCTGACCCATATTTCTCATCACTGTGGCACTCCTTGACTCTGGTTTGTAAAAGTCAGCACCAGAAGAAACCATGCATTATATTTTTTTTGTTCTGAATTTGTTAGATGATTTTCCATCTGTCATTCTAACTTGCACATGGGCAAGTTAGAATTACTTCTGCTGAATGTTGCCACCTAAATAAGCTACCACTATATTCTGCTACCTGAGCATTTGTGCACGACATATGAGGCACCCACATTTGCCTGGTGCCTGGAACTGACCCTGACAGTCCAGGTTTCCAGGCAAGTGCTGCATGCCTGGGCTGTGGTCCCGACCTGAGTACTAAGTCAGCCCTAGGCTGCAGTAGTCAGGAGACCACGAGATGGTGCAGTGCTTTGGTGTGGGTACTCGCAGCAAGTCCAGGGACACAGAGTACAGGCCCTACTAACAGATATAGAATAGCACAGATCCTGAGGTCTTCCATAATTCAATGGCTTTGTAAATGTAGTGACCATTGATAAGTTGTACAGACATTCCTTGGATTTTGTTTGGAATCAGAAATTTTCATAGAATTATATAAAGACTTAGGTTGGTTAGGACCTTCAAAGACTGAGTAAAATGATTTACGTTTGAAATCCAAATGCCATAGGCCATATGCTTACTAATCCCTCAAATCACCCTCTCCAGAGATAAGCAGCAAACATATCTGCAGTTTTAAACCAAAAGAAATTGATGCTATTTTCAAATAATTTTTGATGATTTATGAATAAGAAATGATGGCAGAATGTCACTTGTGTCATGGCTAGCACAGCATGTGAGGGGAAAGGAGAGATTGCTGGGCACAGCAGAGTTCTACCTCAGAAGTTCTCAGATAGGGTTCTTAAGAGGATCCCCGGAGCTCTCCTTCCCATAAATCATCAATTAGTTTGTTGTTGTAAAGTATTTATATCTTTTAGCATGTGATAGCAGGTATGCATTTGCTATTATACCTTTGTTAGAAATTTAATTGCTGCTGTTCTTAGACTGAACTATTGCTTTATTAGGCAATTCCAAATAAATTGCCTTGAAAAAGAAAATGTATTTTTCTCAAGAATATTTTTTAAGAGTTTTAAAAATGTTCTCCATGTTTCTAACCTCATTTTTATGTTTCCTTGCTTCAAACTAATTGCTCATTCCTGACCAGTTCTGTTTCCCAGTATCCCATCTGAACATCATTATACTCTGGATGTATTCAATCACCTTTCTACCACCTGAGAAAGAAGGGGTAGTAACATACTACTTTCTCTAGCTTACTTTTATTCAAAGAAAAATAATATGTTACTCTAGGGACCATTTTTTTTTTATTCTGGCTATTGATGTTATCATCTGATATCCATCAATGAAGCCTTTTATTCTGTATATATCCATGCATAATACAATTGTCTGGAGAATCAATGTGAACTTTTAAAAATAATTAAAACACTGTACAATCTCCTTTATAGGTGATAGCAAGTGAAAGCCTTGTGCAATTAAAGTATCAGAATTGGTTTGGTTTGGTTCCCACATGTGCATATTCCACTTCTCCCGTAACTCTCTGAAGAGCTCAGTTTGGCTCAGTATAGCAAGTCCATTAAAAAACTCCCCAGTGACAGCCATGTTAGCTCAGAACTGCTTGGCTGCTAGAAGGATTCCAGAGTTTGAATGTTTTCCTGTTGGATGTTAAGCTGTGACATCACCTTGTCCCAAATCCTATCTTTCTGGCTCAAACAGCTCTCCTTTCCTATGCTTACAGCAGTTTAAGCTCCTCCGGCAGCTTGTTAGTTCAGTGGAGAAATTTTTTGACTCTTTAATCACAAGTCTAACAAGCAAATGTTGGTTATGTAGCGTGAAGGGAGAGCTTTATTTGCTGAAGTCTGCCACTCAGGAAGTTTATTGGTATATTTGAAGAACTGAGGATGTTTTTGTAGTACAGAAGCCAAGCTGACCACGATAAGACCCTGTGGGGTGGAACACCAGGGTATTTTCTGTGTTTAGTTAAACTCTCATATCTGTGAGTTATTTAAAGTGCTGATTAGATTTTATTGAAGATTTGTGATTCCATTTTCCCCAGAGGCCTATAAACATGAGGGCCATCTTAGTCTATGAACAACCCATATTCCAACACCAAGGTTTAAAACAAACAAACAAACAAACAACTCTAAAATCTAACTAAGACAATAGTTGAGATCCTAAAGACCTATAAATTAATAAGCTTTCCAAAATGAAGAGAGGGTGAAGTCTATAAGAATAAATGACTTCCCAAAACAATGTGCTAAAAAGCCAAGGTCTGATCCAAGGCTTGCTGAAGGCAGTTAAAGGACACTTTTCAGTCAGACATGAATAAGGACTCTGCTACATCCAATAGCACCATGAAATATAGAGAACTGTGACTCAAATGTTATGACATATTATGGTCATTGGGACACAGGGCATTTGGAAGGACTATCAACTTTATGGAAAAGAACAATAAAGAACTTGCATTTTGTATAAGTGAGACTATCTTGACATAAACCTGTAGTGTAGCAGAAGTTACTAGTGGCAATGGTTACCCAAACAGTAATAGGAATCCTTGCTTTAGTTTGTCTCATCAACACAAACAGGAAGAGGCCACAAATACATAAGGCAAAACTACTTCCCAATTCCTGTCTCTCCTTGCTGAGGGGATGCTTGTATGGTGTGTGCAATAGGTACAGCAGAATGTTGTGCACAACGACCATTGTGCTGTGACTGCTACCCTGTTGAAACCTGCTGTTCACAGGTTTATATAGCTACCACAATATTTTGTACAGCTACCACAATACTTCATGCAGCTATGAAATATTCGTGCTAAACATCACTCCTGTTGGAGACAACCTTCTACATTGATGAAAGAATTACAAATCACTACAATTTTTAATTAGAATTAAAAGTCACGAAACAAATTACAAAAGCACAACTATTCCATGCATGTTGAATCTGAAATACTCCACAATTTACAAAACTATTAGTTCCATCATTTCCAGGAAATCTGCCCTGCTTTTTCCCATTGGCTGACATGAATGACTCTAATTTCCAGCTAACCCCTACCATTTTTGTGTGACAAACACAGAAATCTCTCTACTTTCTGCAGCAGACATTGTGGTCATCTATATATGTAAATTATGGAAACACAAATTCAGTAAGCTCTAAAATACTTTGCTAGTTGTATGTTGGATCTTTTCCTGTGCTAAGCTTCTCTTTTCTGTAGGACCACAATTTCACACCATTATGTAGCTGCTTTAAACAGCCACATAAATAGAGATCCTCTGGGGAGGAGGAGAGGGAAGTGTTGCAGTTGGTGGGACTTTGACCAAATCATCCACGGTGAAGAAGGAATTGTGCATGGCTGTGACAGAACAGGATAAATTAAGTGGGTTTAGATTTATAGTATTGGTCTAAAAACATTTCCCTAATCAAAATGCTTTAAAAGGCAACCTGTTCAAAGTCTTAATTTTGCAACATTGTACTCAAAATAAAACTGGAAACCTAAATATCAGAAGATTCACTTCTGATTTTCACATATTTGTGTCAAAATTCATGAGAACCCGTCTGCTACATTTAAGTACTAACTAAAAATAAAAAATTATATTAGGAAAAGAGAATTATTTCCTAGGGGTTTTTTTTCATAGTATTCTAGGGTATTTTTGCCACATATGCTATGTAAAGGACGGTGAGAAATATAACTTCAAGCACCAGATTTTTTCAGTTCTAGAGCTGAAGGATCAAGCAGCCAGCCAAGAAACACCACAGAGGAATGTGTTGAGGGAATAGCAGTTCAGGTAGATGGTTTGGCATGTTTCCTTTTCTTGGACTGCTAAATTCCAGAGGCTGAGCTTGCCAGAACACAGCACAGCCTTCTGCCTAAGTTACAGCCTGATGGGGCTCCCAGATTCACAACATTCACACATCAGAAATCTGCGAGCAATGCTGCAGAAAATGTAACTCTTCAAAAACCAAATGCAGCCTGCAGCAGTAGAGAGGCTGGTATTGATATGCTCACATTATGTCCAAAAATCCCACCTTATCAGCCTCTTGCCATCAACATTTTAAGAAACCTTTCCAGAGTCTCCTATAAATTATTGTTTTTCTAGAAAAATATGCCTTTCATGGAGTTGGATAGGTTTTGTCACAAAATACAAGACCCTGAGAAGTTATCATTTTCTTTAATAATGCTTTAGAAGTTCTGCAGTGATTTGTTCAGGTTTTTATCATTTTCTGGCTTTATCCCTATCTAATTTTGTGAAATGCTTTCATAAAGGAAATAATTCATTAATAGTGGCAGCCTTTAGCACAGGCCTAAATGAGGAAGGGAAGTCTGAGTTCCCTGTTGCTGGTGATGGCAGTACATAGGAAATCCTTGCCCAATCCTCCCACCCAGTACTTGGCACAGGACATGGTCAGAGAGCAAAAGGTTGGAGCCTGGGGAAGCGCTATATTGAAGGTGATTACGATTTATTAGGGCTATACACAAACAAATCCTCTGCACTAATTAGGGAGACTGGCAGAGGAGGGGGTAAATAGCAGCTGAAAAGGAAGACAGGAAGGTGAACTGATAAAAAGTCTCCCTGAGCAGCAGCTTGCAGGCAGTGCTGTCAATGCTGCCATGCTGAACTACCAAGTTAAAATCGCTGCTGCCCATTGCGTGCTATGGTGTCAACAGGACCCTCATTCCAGATGTCACCTCTAGAGACTTTATTCAACAGGAATAAATTTGAGCAGTAGAACACAGAGGAACACCAGGGAGATTCCACAGAATTCTCAAAAAGTTTATCCAGAAGAAAATACAGGCTGCGTGGCTTTGAAGTACTTGTAGGTTGTCTCTGTAAAGTACAGCTACAGGGAAGAACCAAGACTTTTCAAAAGAGAAAAAAAATTCCTTCTTCTGACTCTTTCCATTGGCATCTAAATATTACTTTGTCCTACGTTTGGAGTGACAGAACCAGGTTTTCCCACTTTCACTGAGCCTCAAAACTCTCTGTGATGAAAAATTGCCTTGTTTAATCTTTTCACAGTGGCTTCTTTGGTCTTTGGCTTTACGGTTCACTCCTGATTCTATAGTCTCCATCTGTAAAGTACACCCAGTTGTAGCACTGTCTTAAATTTTGTCTGCTGTTCTTATTACTAGGAACATGATTTCAGTGATGAATGTTTATAACACAGCTTGAGGAATTTCATCCTCCCCTGGTAAACTGTGTAGGAGATTGCCTTAATGGACAAAGAAAAATGTCTGCTGGACTTTAGCCAGCAGCTTGGACTTGCTTATAAAGAAGAAAATACAAGAATAACCTTTTGGTACTGTGTATAGAAGACATGTTTAAAAAACTATTCACCTCTCTGCTCACAAAATAAAATTGAACCAGTGAACCATTCATGTGTTTTTCACTATTTTATGTCAAATCGCTTAGTTGTGACAAGTTTAATTCCTCTTCTTGATCAGATGTCTTACCAGGCCGTACTGCTCTATTTTCTCCCACAAATACCTCTAACTCAGAAAATAAATTGCAGATGGCTGTGAAAAACTGAAGAGAACTTAGAGTTATGAGAAGAAAAAATGGTCATAGGCTTTCTTCACAGGTGTAAGGAGTCTGATTTGAAACAGCAAATTAAAAGCTGCAGTTTTAACTTCCTTGAATAGTTTACTTGAGCAAGACTTGGGACATAAATTCAGCAAAGCCATGATATTAGTTTGATTTATGCTAGTGCCGTTTGTTTAATCAGGGCCTGAATAAAGACTTCAGGATTTAAGCTGCTCTGAAGGCTACGTGAGACAGGGTGTTCCTGTGCTTATGTTAAATTCCCTGTAGAGCAGTTTCTAACCTACACTGAAGAGAAGCAGAATCACCCTGTGTTGGCTGGCTAATCTGTTGTGTTGAATTTATTGTGAAGGAAATACACATGCTTCAGGGCTATACTGAGGAATGGCCACTAACAGGTAGAGAACCTAAAAATATTCATACCAAATGGTTGATGAGGATTTCACTGTTTGCTGAAATTACCTGTAGAGGCCTAGCAGTTCTAAAGAAGAGTTTCTAATAGGAGGTAAGCATAACTGAGCTAGCGGCCAGAGTGTACTAATGCCTTTCTCAGCCTGAGAACAGCAATTGAGAACTATGAATCACCCTCTGTGTTTCTTCCCCTCACTCTCTGGTCTCGGTTAAATGCCCGTTAACTCTATCCCCATGGAAAATGTTCTGTGCCAGCAGTGGAAAAGCACAGCAGCAGTAGTACCATGTAGACGATGGAATGATTAAAAGTCAATGGGTCCCTTCTGCCAGGGCATCTCAGAAAAGGAAGAGACGATGCCTCTTTTTCCTTAGAGCACCTATCCCTGCTGCTGCTTCTGGGATGGAGAAGGATAGATGCTCTTTCTGCTGTTGGCATTGCCTGAGGTACTCTGGAATAGGAGACCAACTGCTCTTTGCTTCATCGGAGCCTTGGAGAAGCAGAACTTCTCTCCTACATTTATAGAAAAAGCTATCCATCCAAAGTGGAATTAGAGTGGAAATGTGACCTTGAACATGCCCCCACGTCTCAGGTTCACATTCCCTCACTTTCCCTATTGAGCTGTCAAGAAGCCCAGAAAGCATGGGAGCTGCTGAGAAAGCCAAGTCAGCCTGCAGAGGAAGCAGGCAGCTTGGGATCCTGCCTGGCTTCTCTCACAGCCAATGTGCTGCTCAGAGGCCTGTCAATTACAGTTCAGGGTTTTTTTCCCCCCAGTGGAGAAATTTGCTGTCAGAAATTTCCAGCCAGCTCTGCTCTGTGTTGCTATTGCTGCTCCAAATGGGAAAGCCAAAATGGCCCAGAGAGCCTCACACAGGGAAGGTGCAGGGCCTTGGGAGACCTGGCATTACAGCAGGCCTGCAGTCCTGGCTGCCACAACCCAACCACGAACGCACTTCCGAAATGTCAGATGTTCCCTCCAGAATTACGTATGCCTATTCACTCTAGTGTGACCGCCAAAACAGCGCCTGTGCCTTGCCAGGGACTTCAAAGGCTTTTGTGCAACACTGTAGTTCTCTGATAAAAAGTTCTGCTTCTTATTAGAGTCCTAGTCCTGGTCAATATTCTTTGAATTTTAGAGGAAAGTGAAGTTTGATTTTATTTTTTTTTTTGGCACAAAGAAGGACATGTCTTTTTTTTTTTTTTATTAAACTGTTTAATAACTTGCACTTGTTACCTTGCCTGTCTGAAATGCATTTATAGCCAAGCTGGACAATGGTGTCTATCTGAAGTATACAGAACTACCAAAATTATTTGGTCCAAGACTATTACCGCTAAAGCTGGGCTCTTAAAATGAATCAGGACAGTGCTCCCGATGAGTAATATTGTTAAAGTGTTGCTATGACTGGCTGGTTCAGCTTACACAACAAATCAGTCATCATGTTATGTTTCTAAATCGCAACTCTCCATGTACTACTGTTTTCCATATATTAGACAGTGAAACATGATGAAAATGATGTTGGAACATGATGAAAATTATGTTGAAATGTGATGAAAACATCTGCTTAGTGCACTAAGTTTTTCACCTTCTCATGGTATTTAGAAGTAGATATTACAAAGTAAATGAAGCAGACACTAAGTATTAACTTGACTGTTTAAAGTGTCTATAATGAGGCTGTCTTCTAGCTCAGTTTGAACAAATTTTTATTATGTATTACTTTTGAACAGGAATTATGGTCTTAGATACATCACAGATAAAGATGGCCATTGCCTCAGAGCAATTAAATTGCTAAAAAAAAAAAAAGAAAAGGAAAAGGAAAAAAATAAAGAAATATGGAGATAAGAAAAAATGCATCAAGAAATCCATGTTTGTTTATAAATACTGGCCAAGCTTGTTTGCTGCACCAGACTGCTATTCAGTACAACTCTTGAGGAAAAGGCAGCCAAGATAAGCAGGGAAGTCACCACAGCTTCGTGATATTCTGCTCATCCTCCTGTTTCAGTTCAAAATAGATTGCAGGACATCTTGCCAAAGGTTGAAAATAAAGTCACCCTTTTTAAGACCAAAGAGATAATGAGGATCACATGGGCTGCAATGCAATCCAATATGTGCCTCAAATAATTTCCATGACAAGGATGTATTGCAAGTGGCAGAGGTCAGTATACCCTAAGCACGTAAAGAACAAGACTGAAGTCTACAGCCTGGAGCAGTTGGACAACTACTGATACCCAGCTTGAAGATTTGTTCCTTTTTCAAGGGGCCTTTCTCCCCAGAGAAGTTACAGAAAACCTATACCTATGTACCCTAGTGACACAAGTAAATTCAGGAGGAAGGAATCCAGGTCATGACCACCTTTGTTGCAAAGACAAGCTCTCTTGGCATTTAAAATTTTACAGAGTGTTTCTCCACCTTCCTTTACTTATTACTTCTTTGCTTCTACCTCTACTTTTCATTTGTGATTATTCTACTTCTGAGCATCTGTTCTACTGCTTCTATTTCTCTTTGGGTTTTTTTTATTATTTTTTATTAAAGTATTGAAGGTCACAACACTCTGAGCTCAATTTTTCTTATTAAGGGACAGCTTACACAGAGCTACACCATGACAATGGACTGTCATTCAGATCTACACTAGAAACAAGAGCATATATCACTAAGATCTCTGCTGCTTTTTTAACCAGTCCTGAGAGACTGTTATCTGTCAGTCTGGTACAGGTGCAGGATACAAGGTGCTGTCTTTCTTTTCTCAATTTGTATCTCTTGCACCCTTTCTCCTACAACAATTGCAATTAGCGATGAGCCAAATCAGTTACTTTTCTGCTTCAGCTCCTGGCCAAGTGCTCCTGACTTTTTTTCTCACAGAGGGCTTTGCCTTGAGCTATTTTAACCCAGCAACCTTGCAGAACAGTAACAACAAAAACGAGGTTTTCTCAGCCAAGTCAGTGAGCTCAGCGATCCAACGAACACTGGATTCAGCGCAAGGATGGATGTAGATACTGCTTTGGATGGCAGCAGGAACCTGTGGCACGGCGCTGCCATTTGATCCCTCCAAATGCAGCCGCGAAGCACCCGGAGGAGCTGAGGACCCGGGGCTGGGTGTGCTGCAGGACGTTCCTCCCGGCGGGTTTCCAGGGGCGCCGCCGGGCTCTGCGAGCGGGAGAGGCGGCACGGCGGGAGAGCTGCCTGCCCTGGCGGCCGCGGCGCTCGGGCGCCACCCAGTGGTGCTGCTGCCGGCGCCCGGGAGAGGCGGAGGGAAGGGTGGCAATCAGGAAAGGGTGACAGTCCCTCAGGGACAATGAGCCGGGTGGCTGCTGGGCGCCTCTGAGAGCCTGCGCTGTGTGGGGACAGACTCGGGAACGTGGCGGGCTCCGCGCCCCTCCTGCCCCAGAAGCAGGCACGCTGTGTATGGCGCAGTACACGGTGTGGCTCCTGTCCCCTGCTGTCCTGAGGGGATCCGGTCACTTCACAGGTGAAACCGGGCAGCCATGCTGCGCCTCACACTCCATCGCAAGGCCTTGTGTAACTCGGCTCCTCTTCGAGTCTCCAGGCTGGGCCTGCCCATGGCTAGCAGGGACCGATTTGCTTTTGTGCCAGGTGCGTGCCTTGGCACGGGTACCCCTTTTCCCTGTCCCCGCTTCTCCCTGCCTCCCCCCGCTCCGAGTGACCGGCAGCCCCGAGCTCCGGCGGCAGCAGCCCTTGGCAGGAGATTCGCTGTTGGCAGCGTTCGGGTGAGCGGACTGTGGCGAGTGGCGCTGCGGTGTGGCCGTGAGGCAGGTGGTGTCCCCAGGACGGTGCGTGGCCTCGGGGAAATCCTGTGGGCCAAGTGTGCCTCGGACTATCCCTGCGAAAGCTTTGCTGTGGGAGGGAGCCGAGGCTGGATTTGGGGATGCACTTGATCCGTGCGGTGCCGTGGAGCAGGCAGCGCCTGGCTTGTGCCCTGACCTGCCTAGCCTGGTGCTGCTGGTTGCATCCTGCCCTTCCTTGCCCTTCACACTCCCATCTGCAGCCCGCAAAAGCAGTTCCGAACAGCACGGCCCAGAGGCATAACTGAATCAGGACACTGGCATGATGTTGTTTTTAGTAAAAATATCAAGGAATTTATAAATGTTATTGTTCAACACTACTAGTTTGCCCAACACAAATGAATAAACAGTACCCTGAGATCAAACAGATTTCCTATTCTGCACACTTACAAATTCCATTTGCACCCTCATTTGGGACAATGCTGTGGTAAGTTAAGAAAAAAAAAACAACACATTTTTAACCATTCTTTCTGCATTGTGGAATCATGATCTGATGCAAAATAGTGAAATGGACACCTTACCTACACCATTTGCTGCCTCACATGCTGTTGGCTCTTCAGAGTAACTCTTGATGGGTATGAGGCTTGTTCAGGGTGTAGTGCTAGATTTTATGCATATTTCAAACTTCTTGCTCAGTAGGACTGTTAGTTATGTGAGGAACGCAGATCTATAGACTCCTTTAAAAGTGTTTTAAATTTAAAAGATATTTTTTAAAAAACAGGAATGTAAAAAAAGGTTTGTTTCGCAACTGGAAGATATACTGTATTTTGGTATGTATCATACATGCCATAATACTTTTGGAAATTATTTTCTTACCCTTTGGAAGGGCAGGGTTATATTTGACTGTTCTAGGTGTTTTAGTTGCTTAAGTCCTGTTTTCACAATCCAACACTATTGAGTAAAGTATAAAGTATTTCCTTTATGAAAACAGATGATCTTAAAAAGCTGCTTAGTAACTTGGTAAAGTGCATTATAACAGTATGCAATAGAAGTCTGTCAAATATTCTGTGTGCCTGTTGACATACAAATCTGTATCTCCATGTGCTTTTGAAAACTGGAAAACAAACAAACTCAATAAAAACATGTTTCAGTTGTTGATACAATTTCTTCCTAACACTGGAATCTTACTCTCTTGTTCTCAGAAACAAACCCTGGTATTTCAGTTTGACTGTCAAAGTACATGCCAATGAAAATGCTTCTAAAACTACTTCAGCCAAAAATCTGCCTGTTTCAGAGAAACAGTGTAATGTTGCTCTAGACGCTTTTCTATCTTCATTAGATTTGGGTTTTTGAAAGTACCTATTGAGCAGCCATGCAGCAGCTTCAGAGCGTCTCTAAGAAGTGGAAACAGAAGAAACAGTTTCACTACTTTCAGGGACAGTAGTACTGCTTATGCTCTAGAATATGCTGGGAGAGATTTTGCTACTTCTGCTAAAATGCAGTACAGAATTCTGGACCACACTGAAAAGACCCCAAATCACAATCTGGACCGCACTGAATAATGATTTCCCATATAACCTACTGGATTAATCACACTAACACAGTTTTTCTAAATTAGAAAGAAACATGCAAACATTTAGAAGGACATCATTACAATTCTCGACAATACCAACTTTTGCAAGTGTTGCAGTTGCTGCAGCATTTTTTCCCACCAGATAGCAGCACTGGAACTATGAATGAGCAAAGGACTTGTGAGCCCATCTCACCAAAATTCAGAAAGGCCACCTGGTTTAATTACTCTTTAGGAATCTGCAGCTCAGAATCACAGCAAAAGTTTCTTAAACACCAGGATGGGGTTCAAACACCAACTAAAAGAATGAACTCTGCATTTATATTTTACTTTAACAGACCCATCTCCTTATGGAAAAACACATCAAGGTTCTTGAAGCCATCTGCAAAACTGAAATGCTGTGTACATAAATATATTTGTGCGAGTGTATATGTGTGGGTGCAATGCATACAGTAATAATCTTGTCTTGTTATTGTATATAGCAAAACACTTTTAAGTGGTTCAGAGTTTGTTTATGCTTCCCCTTAACTCACCTGGTTTCAGCACTTTTCCTCATGCTTTTAGCTGCACTTATCGATTGTCATTGTTCAAAAGTGATCCCACGATGAAGGAGGAACCCCTTTGCCAGCACACAGCAATTGCCAGGGGGAGGTGAACTCCCACCCTGTATTCACTCTGTCCCACCTGAGTGATTGTGCAACTCACATCAAACATCCCTAGTGTAAATATGTATGTATAGAGTAATGATTTGGGTTGGGTCAGGTGTGCACCTTGGAGGCAAATCTCCCAATTGCCCCAGCTTGGCAAACTTTGCTTCACCATGTACTAGGCATGGAACACCCAAGCTGCACTTCGGAATATCCATTGCAAAGCAACACCCAAGGCACTGCAGCCACAAATGGGCACAGCCCCTGTGATCAGGCTGGAGTTGGCAGAAGCTAGCCCGGGGCACAGCATGGATGTCATGGCATCGGCACCAGCTGTTTGGCACAGAGACCCACTCCTGTCAGTCCCCACTGCTTGCTAATGTACACACTTCTTGCTTTGTGCACATAGCCTTCGTGGCCTAGACAATAATTTAAAATCAGAAAATAAAATTTTTTTATAAGCTCACAAGTGATAGAAGAGGGGCAGAAATGATGCGAAAACAGATAACATCACGTGGATGATGGTTTTTTTAAAATGTGAAATTGCAGACATTTTAGGGCCATTAGGCAAAATTTACTGAAGTTCAGGAAGGGGCATGCTGCCATTTGCAGGTGGAAACAGTAAAGCTCTTTAAAATACTTCAGTGTGCTGTGAAATAGCATATTTATAGAGAAGCAGAAAAAAAAGACATTTTTCATGTAAAAGAAAATACAGTGAGTGATGTGGAATATATGTGTGTATACACATATATATTTATATAGAGTTTGACTCTTTCTAAGTTTTGACTCCCAAAGAACTTATATATGTAAAATATACATTCATACGTACATATTCTTTTTGGTTTTATGACTGTTTATATATTTTTCCTCTTTTGACCCAGGCATTCCCAGGACAATTTCTCTTTGTGAAGAAATCAGGTAGTGCTGTGGAATTATCAGATTCCGTGGAACATATCAGATGTATCCTTGCTTATTTTTTCCTACTTATTTTTTCCTACTGTTATCAACGCAACATATGCAAACTCTTTTGGGCTGCCAACTCTCATCTCTTACATCAAGGAAACTGAATCATGTACCTTGGCGTAAAAAAATTACCAGAGCTTGTATAAATATACTTTGATAATGTCCTTGAGAGTCCTGAAGACACAAAGAAGCAGGAACAGTATGTACATATTTTTTTTATTTTTCTTTTTGAAATGCCATGCCATCAGTGACCATTTGTACTTAGCTGAAATTGCAGCACTGGATCCTATCAACACAATAAATAAATAAATGGGTGGTTGTGAGTGCAGTTGAACTAATGAAGCCAGGTTTCCTATCAGGTTATAACTTGTAGTTCTGTTTGCTCACATCTGATAAAATATGAGCTCTGCTTGAGCTTTTCCTGTCTTTGCAAAATGCTTTTTTCCTGTGTGAATTCTCAGTTGTGCACCAAGGGATAAGCAATCTTCCCCATAGCAGTGACACTAATTCAGGGCTTTCTCCTTTAAAAGATCAACTAACTCAAGGAAATTTCTTAGTGTTTCTCTGTTGACTTTGACTGAGATTGGCCAAAGATTCAAAAATACTGGGGAGGAGGCAGAGGTAAAGTTACATGTGCACACACAGAGACATAAAGGCAGAGGCAGCCTCACCTTTCCAGGGAAGTGTGCTAACCAGTACATCTTTACTTCAAGAAAATGGAAAAGACCAGTGTGTTATTGCCCATCTCCTTTTAACTTTAATTGATTAATTATTCATTAAGGTCATTGGACAATGGTTCAGGGCAAAAGCAGCAGAGAATATTGACAAGTCTGACAGTAAGTGCTTCCCTTTGAGGTAAGATAAAATTTTCTTTATTTTTATAGCAAAAAATTCAGGAGAATTCAATCAAACGTGACAAAACAGTGATTTCTGACTGTTCTGACATCTAGACAGGATTTCTGGCAGGCTGGTTGCAAGTCTGGTCACAAGTCTGGTCAAAGGTATTTAAGCTTTCACAATGTTTGGTGACATATTAACAATACTTGACTTTACGCCTACAAGACAACTGCTGAAGTAAAAAGTATGAACTCTTACCAACACATTCAAGGTTTCTGTATTTGTTACAAGCAGTAGATTAATCTCTAGTTGGGGTGGGGGGGAGGGAGGGGTATTTCAGAAAGAACGGCATATCGCAAAAGCAAATGGATGTAAGAATTACAGCTGAAGAAAATTATGCAAATTGTAAAATACAAATGCCTTCCATACAAAAATGAAACCATCAGTAGATTATGCTACACCTTGTCTAGAAACAGCATGCATCAATTACTTACTATGTAATGGTGCTCTGATCTGTTGAACACAATCGCTCAGTAAAAAGCTAACTTTTCTAATAGTACACAAAAATACTGTCCATGTTCCAAATTTCCCAAAAGACCAGTAAACTGCCTGTCCTGGTTTTACAAAAACAGTGCTGTAAGGAGGCTGGTGCTCTATGTAGGTGTGTCAATGTTGCAGCACTGGTGTGATGAGCACAGCTCATTCTTGTACATCTGCCTGGGGCCAGGGGTGGAGGGAGCCAGGATGTTCACAAGGTCTTGCCACCCCAAAGTTGATGGCCTTCTTGAAACAACCTGGAGTGGCCTTTCAATACTTACAGGAGTCTGTAAAAAAGAGGGAAAGTGACTTTTTACTTGGGCAAATAATGAGAGTACAAGGGGTTATAGATTAAAAGAGGACAGATTTAGATTAGATGTTAGGAAGAAATTCTTTACTCAGAGGGTGGTGAACCACTGGAACAGGTTGACCAGAGAAGTTGTGGATGCCCTATCCCTGGAAGTGTTCAAGGCCATGTTGGATGTGGCCTGAACAGCCTGTTCTAGTGAAAAGTGTCCCTGCCCATCACAGGACAGTTGGAATTTGATGGTCAAGAAGATGCCTTCCAACCCAAGCCACTCTATGATTCTACAGTTCTATGATGTTGACATATTTCTTTTGTCACCACTGGCTGAAATTAAGCTCCTTGTTCAGGAGCTACTGAGTGGAGAAAGTGTTGTGGTATGGCTTGTCAGAAGGACAACATATGGACACAACCTGGGGGCACAAGCTTTGTGTTCTTAGGAAATAAGGCTGAAAATACACTGAAGATTTTTGGGGCTAACAATTTTATAACAGATGGTTGTCTGGACTTGTTTTTTATGACTTCAGTTACAAAGTTTCTTTTGAACTAGGAAACAATCACATGCAGAAGAATAGTACTTTTCTAAAAAGCATTTATTTAAGTTTTTTGGAACATATGTCACATTTAGGCCAATTGAATTATGTCAAATCTAGATAAATTGATGTTTAGCTCCCCAGCTTGGAAAGCTGCTGTGTTCTGGCAAGTTTCTACATACATGCAATAACTTCTGAGCTTCCATGTTGCTGTGCCTGGGCAAAATGGTCATAGAGAAAAGCCAATAAGGAGTTTGGGATCAGACAGGTGACCTGATTTTCATAGTTGCTACATATCCAGGCAGCTGTACATGGTAGTTCTCCTGGGTCATTATTTTTGAAAACAGGTCCCCTTGTCTAAGGCCTGCAGCCTGAGACAGTCACTTTGGAAAATCTTTGAAAATACTCACTTAGCTTTTTGCATCCATAGTATTCGGTGTTATGTTTGCCCTCCAATTAACTCTCTTTTAAAAAACCTTTTCTGTTTTAATTGGCTTATAGAAAGATTTTGGCAGTTTATACTGAAAAAAAACCCCAAAAATTAAAGGTTATCCAACACATTTATATTACCATTCCTGAACATTTGAAACACTATCAGCATGGAGATTTATATTTGCTTGTTCCATTTTAAAACATTGATGGATTGCATAACTTAAAACAATTACTTACAGTTAAATTTGTTAAAATAATTTGAGTTTAGTGAAGTTTCCATAAAATTGAAGAGATTTTCATCCTTGGTTTAAACATCTCAAATTACAAACATATTAACAGATTATACCTTTTGTTGTTGTGTTGTAACTGCGAAACCTGTAAAATACTGAAACAGTATTCATTTTTCCATTCTAACAAATTTCTACTTTTCTCTCAGATTGTAGTTTGGTCTCATAAGGCTAGTTTCATCCTCAGGTTCTTAATGAGGAATTAGTTTAGAGCTGTAGTTGTTTTAAACTAAATCTTTGTTTGAAGATATTAGACTGATTTACAATTGTTATTTTGCACTAAGACTGAAAATTCTTGAGGTCCTGGTACCTGTTTTAGGTACTTTTTTTGTTTGTTTGTTTGTAACAGCACTTTGTTCACCTTTTAAAGGTAATTAGTATGTTTTGTAAGAATTGTGTTCCTTTCTGATTGATATGGCTGAGGACAATTCCAATTGTTGAAGAGCTTCCTCCATTGCACATGTTTCCATGATGGTTTCTTTAAGCCCTCACACAGAAAAACACGAATTTTATGCTTGTAAATTCTGGCAGAATGTTGTGCATGGTCAGCCTCCATAAGCCTTCAGGAAGAGGAATGATCACAGCACGTTGTCTGTGATGATCCTTCTTCCATTCAAGGCCAGAAATGAGCCAGATCCATTTGCCATAAAGGGCAAACGAGGGTCCTGTGAGAGTCACCAGTAAAAGTGATCTCAGATGGAGCAATACCTCCCACACTTTCTTGGATCCAAGTTCTGCCCCTGTACTCTGCTCTAGTGAGACTCCATCTGCAGTGCTGCATCCAGCTCTTGGTCCCCAACACAGGACATTGATTTGTTGGAACGAATCCAGACAAGGATCACAAAGTTGATCAGAGGGATGGAGCACCTCTCCTAGGAGGAAATGCTTGCTTAGCCTGGAAAAGAGAAGGCTGTGTCGTGACCTAGTTGTGGTCTTCCAGTACCTGAAGGGAACTTACAGGGAACATGGGGCAAAACCATTTATAAGAGCATGGAGTGACAGGACAAGGGGGAATGGGTTCAAATTGAAAGATAATAGGTTTATATTAGATACTATTAAAAAATTCTTTACTGTGAGGGTGGTGAGGCACTGGAACAGATTGCCCAGGGAAGCTGTGGATGCCCCAACCCTGGAAGTGTTTATGGCCAGGTTGGACGGGGCTTTGAGCAGCCTGGTCGAGTGGAAGGTGTCCCTGCCCAGGACAGCGGGGTTGGAACTAGATGATCTGTAGGGTCCCCTTCCAACCCAAACCATTCTATGATTCTATAGCTATCTATAATGGACTTTGGTGAAATCAGCTTTGGGCCCTTAGACGGCTAAAATTGCAATGAAGCTTTTGTGCCGGGACTGGCTCTCTTCCAGGCACCTGGGCGGGGTTTCCCCGTGATTTCGAAGCTTCAGGTCTCCACTAATGCAGTGGAAACAGTTTCTCCGTGGCATAGAAGTAGCAAAGGTTAAATCGGCGCAATCGAGCGGCCACCGGACGGAGGACAGCCACACGAGCAGGTACACTTGCTCCGAACGGCGTATTTCGAGCCGTGTCTGCGGCAGGTGCAGCAGGCGTCCCCCGGGCAGCACGGCCCGCCGGCACTGCCAGCGCTGCGGGAATCCCTCCTCCAGCGGGCAGCGCGCGTCACCGGGCCGGCGGTGCGGCCGAGGCCCGGCCCCCTCGATCCGGGTATCGCCGCCCCGGGGCGGCCCTGCCGCCGCCCCCTTGCCGCGGCGGGAGAGCTGCGGGCTCCTGGGCCGGACGTGCCGCTGCTCCCGGTTCGGCTCGGCTCGGCCCGGCCCGGCCCGGCCGTACGTATGTAGCGGGGGCTGGGCCGGGCTCGGGGTGGGCGCTGCCGGGGCGGCCGGGGCTGGGGCGGTGCGGGGCGGGCGGGAGGTGAGCGTGGGGCTCCGGCTGCTCCTCGGCGCGGGGGGCTGAGGGAGCGGCGAGACACCCCTCCGGGCGGCGCTCCGGCCTGACAGCTGGGTTTGCGCCTCTCTGCAGTGGCGGAAAATCCGATTATATGAGTTTCTCGCATTAAAACAAACAGATCCGAGTTGTCGAGAGGTTGAGAGTGAAGGCTGCGGTCCTGCCCACGTGCCGGCGCCCCTCACACCCCCCAACCCACTTTGGTCTCTGTTTGCTGCCTTGTGTTGCGGAACCTGCGAGAGTTGTAGTGTAACTGTGTGTCTGCTCTTGTGTTCCAGCCTTACACTTCTGTAATTTCAGAACAGAGCTAGTCGTTTGGGTGGAGCAGGGGAAAACATCTTAAAACTCTGTTATTCTTGTCTCACAATTCTAGGAGTGTGCAGAAATGGCTCCCTTCGAAAATAAAGGACTAATACTGGGCATAATGGCAGGGACTGCTGGATTAAGCCTGGTGCTGATTTGGTACCGCAGGATCCGAAAGCCTGGTGCAGCTGTGCGTGTACGTGCTTTCCAGGATATAGGTAACAGAATTAATTCTGTGAGTTTGCAAAATGAGGCTCCTAATGAGCAAGGAGCAGTAATGGTTTTACATGGAAGACAACTGCAGATACTAGAAAAATTAAATGGCCTGCTACAAAGCGTGGACGAACTGAAGAGAGAGGTGGAATTTCTGAAAGAAGCTATTCCAAAGCTTGAAGAACTTGTTCGAAATGAGCTTCAGGGAAAGGGTGATGTTCAGAGAGTTAGCCCATCACACAGAGCAACAAGGCGGAGAAAAGCAGAGGCAGCTTCTGGTGCAAGAGAAACTACCAGCTCTGAGGAGGCAGAAAGTGAAGGAGGGTGAGTTAATAATAATTTGTATATTCTGCCATTCACATGCAATGCAAATTGCATCATTGCCTATATGAAACTGTAAACAGGAGCCCTTTAAAACTTCTATGTAAGTTTTATACTTATGGAAAAGAAATACAAACATTCAGATTAGCAGTTTTTAGATCAGAGAAGACTCTTGGTGACCATCTCTGAATCTGCACTGTGGCTGAAGTTGGCTTCAGGCCAAGCGTAATACAGATTTCTTTTTTTTTTTTTTTTAAGAACGTATTTGGTAACACTCATGCAGTATTGCTACATAGCTATGCAATGAGAGGCAAAGTTCAGAATAATGGTGGAATTTTAAAAGTGCTTCTGGTAAGAAGGTAACCTTGTGTCTTTGACAGTTTGTTCAAACTGTATGAATACTCATGTGCTTTTCAGAAGAATTGTTTTTGATGGGTCTCACAGATGAATTAGGCTTCTGACATGATTACAGTGTTCTGCCTAGAGGTATTGCACACTATGGAAGCTATGTCTGAGTGGAACCTCTCTTCAAGTGGCAATGTTTATGTATGTGTGCTGTTTGCTCAAAAAGTGATCATGAGGGATTTAGAGTTCTGACTCAGTAAGGCAGAAAGTTCCTAGTTTTGACCACATCTTGTAGTCCCCTTGTAGTTAATGGGATCTTTCATACTCATGAGTTGAGAAACACACTGGAGGATGATGTGTACCTGGAGTCCAGGAGAGGCACTATATTTTTGTCTTGACGTTACTCTGCTGTAATTACAGCTTTGTTTTGGTATAATCAGATTAGATACTTACATGGAATTTAGTAAGACTATGTTTATAGCAACTGAGTTTTTTGAACCACTTCTCAGCATGTCTTATACATCTGCATAGGCAGCATTATGTCTGTAAATTGCCTATCTTATGTCACCTTTTCTCTTTAAAGATATTTTAATTAACTGTAATATTCTGAAGACAGTTAACATGCTGCATATTAATGGAATTCTATTTTTAAGAGTTTCTCCATGTTCATTTTCAGTTCCTGTGAGCAGAATTTCTTTTTGTGTTACATTCCAGCCCACATGCTTCACAAGTCTAATATTTTGATACCGTATTTTAAGACCCATCAGTTCTATTATGAACCAGTTTTTTATTTTAAATATTCAGTATTGGCATAAGTATTCAAAGACATCCTTCCTTCATCTGGTGTTGGGAACATATTAGTTGTCTTAGTTTCTCAGATTATTTCCATCCATTGGCTGGTTTGAAGAGGCCTTCATGTTATGAATAAAACATTCAGAGATGCAGATATGGCAAAGGGACCAGTTTATGAATTACCAGGTCCACAGATGCAATACAGGAGTTATTCCACACCTGGCATTGCTGTTTTCTCATCAGGAGTGATATGCTGCTCTTTGAGAACGAGCCAAGGAAACTTGTGTGTTCAGGTTCTTGTGTGTGACGAAGAAGCTGATGTGATGATCCAATACAAGTGATTATGGTGTGCAAGAGCATTGAATGTGTCCTTAAGAGAGGCCTTCTCTGACAAGTATTTGCGTACAGTGAAGCAAGGAAGATAATCCAAGGTTATAGTTAGCATTAGTCATTTGGCTGTGTTCTTTCCCAATGCTATTTTTCAATCCCTTTTGGAAAGAGGTGGGCTTTTTTCCTATTAGCACCTTGTACTTCATGTGCTTGTTTTGCATATCTTTTCTAAATTTGAGATAATTTGACTTCATTTAAGTAAATTGCATTTTTTCCTTCCTCTTGCAAATACATTGTTAATCCTTACATGTGTACAGTTGCAATGTATATAGCTTTTTCCGAGGTTTGCTGTAATTTTAATGACTGTGGTGCATGTCCAGGAGTCAATAGCAACACTTGGGCTTTTTCCAGTTACTGTGCATTACCACTTCATCTGCTGTGGGCATTGCACCATGTGCATTGTTTTGTACTGTTCTGTGGTGAATTCCATACACAATAATAGTGCATTCAGGTGCTTGTTTGTGCACTAGGAAAAAAAAACCTGCTCTTTGTTACTGATAAAACATTTTTTCACCATTCCCATCTAAAGTACATGCAACATGTTTCACTGCCTCAGCAGTAATTTCATTATGTAGAAGATAGGGTTTTGCTTGTGTTAAGCACTTCTGGTTTTAATTGACAAATGGGTTGATGCTGGGAATTGACATATAAGCTGTTCTAAAGAGTTTTATGGATTTGTGTGGGATGACTACATTGGTTTCAGGTTTGTAAAAGTCTTCCAGAAAAGCTTTTAATGCTACCTATTTTTTTTTTTCATTAAGTATCAGGAGCTGACAGTCTCTTATATGGCACTCACTGCTTTCATCTGTTTTGGTCATATTCTCAATGTCACTGTTGGTATTCAGTGCCTTGGGAAGAGAAACTTTCCATATTGCCTTTCAAAAATTATGTATTTCTGTAAGTGGAGAAATATCCCATGTGTTTTAATAAATGAGCTATATTTTTGCATCATGACAGATAGTCTGAATGGGAGGTGCACTGAATGGATGAGACATTAAATGCTAAAGAGTCTGTGGTTTCTATTCTGTGCTTTTCTGTATTCTATTTTTTTATGTTCTTTTCAGTTTCCATAATGTACGAGTGAAATCTTCAATGTTTAACATTTAAAAATGTGTAATAAGCACTCATTCACTTACAAATACAATAAATTGTGTCTAGATGATCGCCTGAAATGGAGCGTGTCACCGAATTCTCCTCGTGATTTTCAAGCTATTTCCTCCCTGATATGGCAGTGATGAACCCTTGACATCAGAGTCATGTTTGGCACCAGTCTTCAGGTGGCCCAGCATCCAAGCTCTTCAAATTGCATTTCGCATCAGGCACAAGAAGGATTCATCACATGAAATCCTTTTATGACAGATATTCTAATTATAACTTTTCCTTGAAATAGTTTAAATAGTCAACAGGAATAAACATTTCCCCTGCCTGCCTCTGATTATCATTTCAAGTAGCATTTTCTAATTTATTTTGCTGTTCATTTCTATTAAATGCAACCTTCAGTTGGCTAAGAATCCAGTTTGCCAAGCTTTTCCTTGAAGGCCGCTTATCATTACAAATGGATATGCACTTTGCTGGATCATACAGTGCAAATTTGATCCAGATCTGTCTGTGACATATAATCACCTTTCTGTGGAATTAGCCATAGCAGATGAGAGGGTGTTTGTGTCAGCTTGTGGTTTTTTTCTAAGCTGGCAAGGAGACGACAGATGATATTTGATCTGACTAAAAGCTGAAGTATTGTGAACAGATGATACCTGGTTAGGCCCAGTGTCTGCCAATTTACAGACACCCCAACACAGTTTCTGAACCACCCAAGTGTGTTTATACCACTGGGGTGTTTTTATACCGTGTAGCTCAGGGTTTGTTTTAATCCAGTTCAAGGTGCTGGGATTTACTGATCTACTTAGCCACAGTGGGGTGAGTCTCCAGTTTCCATTTGTTCTTTGAACTTTGAACAGTTCATTGTGATACAACAGAGTCCTGTTGGTTGATCGTTGCCCCTCTCATTCTTATCACTGTTTTTCTCTTTTATTTAAAATCTGTTGGTAATAAAGGTGAAAACAAGTTGACACTGACTCTAGACATTTTTTAAAAGTTCATCCATTTTCTCAAATATTGATCAGTGTTTAATGCATGTAAACACTCATTTTTCTGTTTATTGTCTGATAAAACCTCTCGCAGGAAAATACCAGGTAGAGTTGCATATTTCTTTCGTATGGAATATTTGTAAACCAAACCATAATGATGCTTCCTTGTTTTCTGTTAATTTTCTTTTTGGAGTAGCGTCATCAGTCCTTAAAGTCCTGGAGTTTTTAAACTGTGTTAAGAAGAATCTCCACTTCTGTTTGTGTCAGTAGTCATTTTTAGTGCTTTAGAATGCGTAGATGTATAAGACAGTTAGCTACTTTGTTGAAGGCAGATATCACTCAACAAGTAAATTGAAATTTGTGACATTCTAATCAAGGTTTAAGAGGGTCTGCTCCACATTTAAATTCTTTGAGGATTCATAAAGCGGATAAATAGAGAAGGTAGGAGAGTATTTGCCAGGACAGTGGAGATGGGAAGGAAAGGGTAAGAAACGACCTGCCCTCTGTGCTGTTTTGTAATTAGCTCCTCATGGGTTCACATGATCTGTTAGGTAGTGACCTACTGCACACTTTTTCTATGAGTCTCCCAATAAATACATGACTTACCTGATGTCATATGAATTTGATGTTTGGCCTCAGTTTGATGTTTGGTCATGACTTTTGATATAGTGCGGCTGGAAATCTCTGCTGGACTTCTTTGGACTGACAGCCCAATGGGGTTGGCTGTCAACTCAACCTTATATTTGTCAACCAGCCATTATATTTTTGCTGGGAGAATAGCATTTTCTAATAATCACTTTTATCTGTTAGCTAACACTGGAACAATAGTGATCATAGAAATTTTAGTGGATGTTTATGCAGCAAAGGTAAAGAATACAACATCAACATTGACTTCTAAACACTGATTCCTTATTTTCATATATACCTGATTAGGTAGCATTTGATGCAGTGCTCAAATTCCTGTAACTAAGGAAATTGCTGCTTAGTTGTTGCTCTTTGATATTATGTTGTGCCCTTATTTTAGGTTGGGAATTGTGCAGATCCTCAGTGCATTTATCTTTAATTAGGGGGAATGGAGCATCTAAACTATGTGAGGAAAGATACTTTCTAAACATCCTTCACATCATAGAGTTTTGTTTTGGAGCTAGAAGACTGTCCCACTCCCCAAAAACTCCCTTATACCTTTGATATAGTTGGGGCTGTCACAAATGCAGCCATAATAGATTTCCGTGCCCACTTCAAAATAACTATGGAAGAACACTATGCTATGTTTTTAAAGATGCTTCAGAAAATGAAAATAAGTGTTCAGTGACTGAATATAGACTCTGCAGAATACAGTATAGGATTCAGCATCATCAAGATTATGCAAAACGAATCTGTAGAAACATATGAAGTTTCCCATCTCTCTTCTGCTCCATGATATTTTTCAGTTTGAACTTGTACACATGGTCTATGTATGTATTCTTTTATCCAAATGAATTTTTTACTCCTCTTTCCTGTATTACTGGGTTAATTTTGCAGCCAAACTGTCATGCTACATTTAGCACTTCTGTAGCTTCATAAGCAGTTGTACTTGTTCATTTGCAGGCTCTAAGTGTATCTGCTCTGATACACTGATCTGTTCTGAAAGCAACATATTGAAATCAGAATATTTAAAAGCTGTGATTAACAACCTCCATGGTGACTGCTAAGGATTCTGTCTTGGTTATATATCTGAAAAAAGAAGTAGATTTGGTATATTTTGACTGTCATGGCCTACTTCAATTATTCAGTTACTTGATGTGTATAGCACATTTCATGCTTTTCATACTCATGGTAACTATTTAAAAAATCTCTGAACCTGGCAGCTGATAGTTTTACATTATTATCTCTCCCCAGAACAGTATTTTCAAAAGTGGAAATGCAGAAGATGAGGCTTCTCTGTCCATTTTTAGTACATAAGCAAAAGACTACTTTATAAAAACAATGCCATCAGCTGCTCCTCTATGAAATTGGAGTACCCTAATGTATTCTCAGCCCTTTGGACAGTAAGGCCATCTGCTTATCTCTGCGTGATATTTATGATTTTGCAAATATTTCTTTGCCCTTGACTGCCTTGTGCTAAGTACTTGTGCACTAAGCATCATAAATTAATAAAAGCTCTTTTCCAGTTTCAGATATTCTGAACTACAGAATGCTCAAAAGAAATAATGAATTTATAACAATGGTGTTATTTTTATTGGCTTATATTTAGATCTTAAAAGTGTTTAACAAAATATTGTATAAACGATTGTTATAGCACTTACATTTTGGTTAGTAAGCTCATTTTATTTCAAAAAATAGGGAAGTTGAGGTAAAGAGTTGAAGAGGCCTACTCAGGGTTACAGAGCACATCTTAAAACACATTAATGATTTCAAGTGTTCTGCATTTGAAACACAAGGCTACATGTGTTTCTAATATGTGTGTGCATTTTTTAATGGAGTATTAGGCAGCAGGACAGTGTAATTAGTTTCCTGTTATGTTTGGAATATGACTGTGCTGTCCCTTTGAAGATAAAGGTTTTGTAATAATAACAATAAGCTTGATATCATTAATAAAAAATCCTTTAAAGTTGGACAACTGGGATAAATTGTGGTCTGAAACTTTTGCTTTTAACAATGCCCTTTTTTTTTAGAAAAAAAATGGTTATTATTTTCTGTGATTTTAGTTACCTTACTGCTCATACTGATTCTGAAGGAGACTCTGAGGAAGAAAAGAGATGTATGAAATCACCTGATGCCATGCTGAAATCAAAAGAAGAAGAAGATTTACTTAATTTTTTACAGCAGGTGGACAATTTGCACAAGGGCTCAGAGGATGATAAAAAGGAGGGCTTCAGACTACTGCTTGAGAAAGATGACAAGGTATTTTGGGTAAACTTAATATTATGTTGCTATTAACCTACGTTTTGCACTGCTTTTGAGAACTTAATACAAGCTTTAAAATGCACATAGGAATGGAAGATGAAATTTCAGGCATATTTTTAAAATACAGTGGAAAAACAGTATTTCAAAGTGTTGTCAATATTCATCAACACTCCTATGTGTGGCATAGGAGTTCTACTATTTTATATCCCATTCAAATTCACTAACTTCGAGGCTTTGTTTGATGTAGTTATTCTTGCATACAACAAAGAAAGATCATGGGCTTTTTTCTATGTAAATGATACTTACTTTTGCTAGTTTTGGAATAGTCTGTGTGAGAAAATCCTGTAGAATTAAGTAGTAACCAGACCTGCTGTTCTCAAATTATGTGCATCTAGTCTGCTCAAGCCTTTCTAATATCCTTCATGTGAATTTTTCCTTTGACTTTACTGGGCCAATATGTAACTCCAGATAAAATTTAAAGGTGGCTTGATGTGCAGGGCTTAATTCAGTGTACCATTTTATTCTGGTTTGGCAAGCATTAGTTCTCATTTATTTTCATCTGAATATTGGAATACCAAGAAAGGTAAATGAGATATTAATTGTAAGTGAGTGTGGTGCTTATGGCCTCCCTAAAGAAAATACACATCACTTTGTTCAAGGATTTGCTGTGCTTTACTGGATTACCTTGTAAATGTTTATATTAAAAGAAGTTTAAACTGATTTATAAAATAAAACCTCTTTAGACAGCCTAGGTTGTTTCTGAAAGCTGCATTTTCTTTTGTTCATGGAAAATGGGTCAACTGGTTCTCACATAAAATAAAAGTAGTACGTAGAAGGATGGAAAGTTAAAAAGAAATTATGCCATGTTCTGATTACTTGCTTTAAGCAAGTTATTAATTTTAAGCATTATGAAAGTAAACTGTTTAAATCACATTCTGATCAGTTTAATTATGTAGCTGTCCTCTGCTTTCAGTATGAAAACTGTGTGGACTTTCTTTGGAGACTTGCACGTGCTTATGGAGATCTGTTTGAGATGACTACTGATACTGAGGAGAAGAGGAAATATGTAGTTGATGGTAAGCAGAGGGAAAAGGTTTATGTAGAATGTTATCTGAATGTAGTGAAACATGCTTTGAACTTTGGTTAAGTTTTCCAGGAATTTGCAATCCAATAAATGGGAGCATTTGTACTGTAATCATAATGTTTTGTGCAATAAACCTCCACAGTTTACAGCTTCAGTTCATTCTTTCCTCACTGAGAGATCCAAAATCAGTAATAGAGCAGTACTGTGGGTCATAATCAGAGGTTGTTGTCTCTGCAGATTGCCTTAAAATCCTGTATTTTATTGAGAAACAGATGGATACAGAATGTGAAAAAACCCAGATGCTCTCAGCACAGATTCTTAATTACATCTTTGGGAGAGCAAGAGGTATAAATAAATGCTGAGGCTGGGTCAAGGTTTGTTTTTCTGCTTTCCTGTGGTAAGGAGCACTCCTGCATATCAGCAGCCTCTTTTGTGGTGATGGTGGGGATGAAACTTTGGGAATGTGGAGGAACTGTTGACCAGAAACAGAAGTCAAGTGTGACAATTGGTGTTGCTTCCAGACATCTCTCCCCATGTGGTCTGTTTGACAACTTAATCTCCACAAGATTTTGATTTTCTTCTTCATAGCACTTTTTTTTTTTGTTGCTTTTAAAAGCATTGCCCTTTCTTTCACTGTCTGGATGGATACTGGCCAGAGGTACAGTTTATTTCCCTTTTTATTTTGTGCCTTTTTATTACATTAAAACCTGTATCTTCTCTACCTGTGTCAATCTCCTCCAGTCAAGACACTGCTCTTAAAATAATCCTTTTTGCCTTTATCTGGGCATACTTCTCTTTTTTTTCTTTTTTTCTTTTTCTTTCTTTTCCTTTTCCCTTTTCCTTTTCCTTTTCCTTTTCCTTTTCCTTTTCCTTTTCCTTTTCCTTTTCCTTTTCCTTTTTCTTTTTCTTTTTCTTTTTTCTCTTTCCCTTTCCCTTTCCCTTTTCTTTTTCTTTTTTTCTTTTTCTTTTTTTTCTTTTTCTTTTTTTTCTTTTTCTTTTTTTTCTTTTTTCTTTTTCTTTTTTTTCTTTTTCTTTTTCTTTTTCTTTTTTTTCTTTCTTTTTCTCTCCATTGCCTCTCCTTTTTTTGCTGTACAAAATCAGGTTTTGTAAGTGTAATCCAAGTTTAGGTTGTCTTTTGTGACACCTCTTGTTGACTTTTTGTTCTGTCAGCAGTGACAATGTCACTGACAAAGCAGTTTTGGCTGCTCTTTGTCATCTTTAAAGGCAGTGTCATGGCTTCTTGCTGTTGTAACATTCCATGGACAAGTTCAGCTTTTTTCAAGGTCCTTCCTTGTTCCTATCCTTTTGTCATCTAAACACTCCTCAAGTTGCACTGCCTTAGCTACTTAATTGACACTGTCTGCTTTAGTAGCAACTTGGCTTCTTTGTATATAAATCTGCTACAGACCAGTGAGGATTATGACACGAAGTAAATAACAACAGTAAATTCTGTTGTTGGATCCTTTGCTTTTACCAGTGGCTGGACTTGAAGCTGTCCAGGACTGCAGGGGACAATAAAAAAAGTTTTTCAAATATGTTAATGGCAATAGGCAGTGTAAAAATAAGCCCATTACATCACACAGCCCGTTGCAGGATGAGGATGGTCACCTCACAAGCAGGGACAGGGACAAGGCAGAGGTGTTTAACATATTCTTTGCCTCTGTCTTCAACACGGATGACAGACCAAGGGGTTCTCAGTGCTCTGAGCTAGAGGAACATGACTGTGAGAATGATCAACTCCTAGTCAACCCTGAAATTGTGCAGGGTCTGCTGCTCCAACTGAATTCTTGTAAATCTATGTGGCTTGATGGGATTCATCCAACAATCCTCAAAGAGCTAGTTGGTGTCATTGCAAAACCTCTCTTGCTGATTTTTGAGCGATTTTGGGAATCTGGAGAGGTCCAGCTGACTGGAAGCTGGCAAACATTGTCCTGATTTTCAGAAAGAGTGAGGAGGAGGACCCCAGCAACTACACGTCTGTCAGTCTCACTTCAGTGCCTGGGAAAATTATAGAGAAGATTATTCTGGGAGGCATTGAAAAACATCTGGATTACAATGCAGTCATTGGTCACAGCTGGCATGACTTCATGAGAGGAAAGTCCTGCTTATCCAGCCTGATTTCCTTTTATGTCAAAGTAACCCACCTAGTTAATTAAGGGAAGCCAGTTGATGTAATCCGTTTTTGTATTTCAGTAGAGCTTTGGATATTGTCTCTCACAGAATCCTTCTGGACAAAATGTCCAGCACACAGCTGGATAAACATTTTATGGGATGGGTGAGCAACTGGCTCACGGGTAAGGCTCAAAGGGTTTTAGTGAATGGGGTGACATCAGGCTGGGGACCTGTCACTAGTGGAGTTCCACAGGGCTCCACCCAAGGCCCTGTGCTCTTCAAAGTCTTTGTAAATGACTTGGGCACAGAACTGGAAGGGATCCTCAACAAGTTCACAGAAGATACAAAACTGTGAGGAGCTGTTGACTCCCTTGAAGGCAGGAAGAACCTGCAGAGAGACCTCAACAAATGAGAAGGCTGAGCAATCACCAATCATATGAAGTTCAACAAGGGAAAGTGCTGGATTCTGCACCTGGGATGGGACAGCCCTGGATGTATGGACAGGCTGGGGAGTGAGATGCTGGAAAGCAGCACCATGGATCCTGGTCACTGGCAGGCTGAGCATGAGCCAGCAGTGCCCTGGCAGCCAGGAGGGAAAACCCTGTCCTGGGGGCATCAGGCACAGCTTAGCCAGCTGGGCAAGGGAGGGGATTGTCCTGCTCTGCTCTGCACTGGGGCTACCGTACCTTGAGTCCTGTGTGCAGTTTTGGGTGCCACCATATGAGGATATGTAGCTATTAAAGAGCATCTAAAGGAGGGCAACAAAGATGGTGAAGAGCCTTGAGGGGAAGCCAAATTAGGAGCAGCTGAGGTCACTCAGTCTGTTCAGCCTGGAGGAGACTGAGGGGAGACCTCATTGCAGTTACACTGAGGGGAAGAGGAGGGACAGGCACTGATCACTTCTCTGTGGTGCCCAGTGACAGGAGCCGAAGGAATGGCCTGAAGTTGTGTCAGGGGAGGTTTAGGTTGGGTATGAGGAAAAGGTTGTGGATCCACAGGGTGGTTGGGCACTGGAACAGGCTCACCATGAAGTGGTCACAGCACCAGCCTGACAGAATTCAAGAAGCATTTGGACAATGCTCTCAGGCACTTGGTGTCACTCTTCGGGGTGGTCCTGTGCTGGGCCAGGAGTTGGATTCATGATCCTTGTAGGTCCTTTGTAACTCAGTGTATTCCTTGATTCTGTGACTGCATGTAACCTCAGCTGATGAAAGATAATGGCATAGCAAAAGACAGGGAGAGATAAAGAGTGATGGAATGAAAGTGGGTCTTAGGTGTTGAGTAACCAGCCTAGTTTGGCTTATTCATATGAAGTGGGGGTGGCGGCGGCAGCCTTTTTCATCTCAGTTTTTGGAAGTGCTGCAGAGGGATTGAGACTGCAGGAGAGCTGGCGGTAGTTTCATGGTTATTTTTCATTCCACTGGGTTAGAGGACTGTGTATGCTATTCTTTGTTTTTATGAAGTTAACTTGCAGTACAGAAATGTCAGTGCAGCTTAATTGGTTGCAGCTGAGACTCTGCAAACAGCAAGCATCTCATCTGAACTTCTTACTGGAGTGTGGGTTTGATCAAATCACCTACTGTCATCTTTATTCATTTAAAAGGAACTTAAGGAAAGTCTTTGTGCTAGAAGGGAACTTCAACTACTTTATGTCTGTACCCAAGGCAGGTAACAGCTTTGCTGTTCTTCTGACAGGTGCTTGTCTGACCTGCTTTTAAGGCTGTTCAGTCTTACAGATAATGTGCCCTCCTTTGGCAGTCCAGCCCAATCCTTCACTGATTTAACTGCATCTGAATTGGATTTTAAAGGAAAATAGTAAAATTGTATATATATTTTATACATATTTATAAGTAAGTGTATGGCTATGTAAATGAAGTAGAGCCAGGATGTTACATTGTTTATCTAAATGTTTCTAAGAACTTGAAGCAATTTCTTTGCTGCTACAGTAAATCAGATTGTTTTGTTCTTGGTAGTCACTTAAAAGGTGGAAGAGTTCGATAAATCCTCTCATATGCTGTACTCTATTTACAGGAAAGAGTAAAGCTGAAAGGGCTGTTCAGCTGGATGCCAGGAGTGCTGAGAGTCACCAGTGGTAAGTTTGAGAAAGATTTTACAAACTTGTGTGTATTTATCAAATCCAACAAGAAAAACCCCAGTCTGACATCAGTTTCATAAATTAGTCATTAATATTTTTTCATTGTTTTATGGAACTCAATTATCACCACTTGCAGCTAAAAATTGCATAGAAATATTCTGTGAAGCATTTACTATAGTATGTGAAATAACAACCATACTTCAGTATGTATCATGAAATGTAGATGGTAGTATTTGCTTAAGCCACTATTTTATTGCTCAGAGAAGCCATAGTTTTCCATTTACCTTCCCTTTCAAAAACTCACAAAATAATGTCATTTGACCTTGAATTTTGTCCTTTCCTTTAATTGTAATAATCTAAATTATAATAATGAAAAATAAACATAGAGTACTATAGAAATTTGAATTAACTTCTTGATTTTTTTTTCCTCCAAGCTTGACACTTAGTTTAGTTCTGTAGACCTTGCCAGAACTAACAAACTCTGCAAATGTAAATATATTTTTATCAAATCAACATTATCAGGTAAAAGATAATTCTGCTGAGTTTTAGCTGATAGTACTTCACCTTAGTATTTTATTATTAAATTTTACTGAGCTCCTGATTTCTTTTCTAATATTATTAACTTTTCATTTTGGTTTCTACATCCTTCATTGATTTGGTCATTGCACTTGTGGGATGGGATTTCACTAAACTTCTGCATATGTAAACCAAATACTTTTATCCCAGGCTCCTTTCACAGTCTAAAAAGAAACAGCCACTTCTGGAGTGCAGTTCATTGGAGTCAATTTTGCCCATTTAGTCTTGCATGAGGGTGAGATGAATTCCCCTTCAGGCTCAGCTGACAACATCTCCCTTGCCAATGAAGGGAGCACATGTCAGCTAGCTCAGGTTTAGATACTTGATGAGACACAGATATTGTCATTTAATTAATTCTCCGTCTTGCTTTCTCTCTTTCTGAAAGCCATTTACAGCCATTTCTGGTCTTTGCTTGACCAGAGTCATGGCCACTTCCTCAGGATAATGCTGGTGTACCTCCTCAGCTAGAACTATGTGTATAAACAACCACAAAATCACATTCAAGTATAAATCCTGTCCCTCCCTTCCTCCTCAGCCCACAGGACTGACAGAATATCCTGGTATATATACAGCTCCACTGGCAGAAACTATGCTGATAAAACCTTACATATTGTTCAGGGAGATGTAGGTGGTCTGCTGGATTTCACATGTGAGATCCTGTACTGGCAGGCACATCTAGCAGAGGAAGAATTACGATTTTAAGGAGATGTGTTCCAGAGGTTAGCTCAGAAAGCTGGATTGAGAGGTTTAAGAGGAAAATCTTGCAATTTTAAGCTACTGTTTCTTGTAGCAGGCAATGGATTTCTGTACCGTTTGCAGTTCTCATCCTTCTTGTATCTGGGTTGCAAGTGGTCATGAGGTTTTTATCAGTTATTGTTCAACTGATGTCCTTCTAGAGGTATAGATGGACACTATAGATTAAAATAGTTTACTATATTTTTTTTATGAATATATTATCTGTTTGTCTTTATTTTCTGAAATCTTTCTGAATTGATGCATGATTTTTGAGGTGTGATATAAGTGTAATGGTTATGCCAATCTAACTGAGCCTCTAAATACTGGGCAGAATGGACTTCCATGCTCCAGAGCAACATTGGTATATTTTTGTTTAGCATGACAATTGTTATTCAATCTGTGGTCCCAGTTGACATCTGCTGTGCTGCTACTTAATCAGTTTGACTTGTTTTGTTACTTTTTAAAAAAATTTGTTTTACTCTATTTTATTCCTTATAAAGTAGTTTTCACACACTTAATTGATTTCATATTTATTTCAGACCATTTCTCAGGTTTGAGGACATTTAGGTTTGTAAATGCATCCCCTCACAGATTACCATTTTATTTCAAAATTGTTTTGTTGTTGTGTGGGTTTTTAAAAATTGTTGACTTCATTAATGAAATTACAGCAAGATAATGGACCCAGCACCAAACTTTGGGTAACACCCATAGTGATGCTCAGGTTGACATGAACCTGGTTCTGCAACCATCTCTACCAGTGATTTAATCTAAACAATATTTCCATGGTTAGATTTTTGAGGAGCATCAGGTAGGACAAAGCCAAAGCCCATATAAAGCTCAAGTTATATCTCATTTGTTGCATTCCTCTTATAGTCCAGCCTTTTCTATCTTGCCAGGATTTTTTTAATGCTGTTTGTCCACAAAAAAAGCTTGTGCTAACTGTCTTGTATGCTTATGCACTTCCAGAATAATTTATTCTGGACTGTCTTCAGGTTAGGCTGGTTTGCCTGTACCCTTCTCCTCGTCCTTCTTCTCCTCTCTTTTTGCTTGCTGTTGGGGGTTTCTGCATTACCCATGAGGCTTTGGTAGTCAGCTGTGTGTCAGACCTGGATTGTTTGTGTCTGGCCTGATGCAAATTTTTCCAGTTTAGATAAACATTATTTCACATGTTAATCCCCATGAACAAGAAGTAAGGCTTCAGGGACTCTTCCCTGTGAAAACCGTGCTGTCAAAGTTGTATGCAAACAGAATTTTACCTAAGGTTATAAATAGATAAGACTGTGTATGAACAGAAACCAGTGCAATACAATTAAGTAATGAATAAATAATATGTGAAAGTAATATGAAATCCATAGTTAATAAGAATATTAATAAGATAGAAAACAACTGAAAGAAAAAGAAGAACAAATATTTATACAAAAAAATGCTAGGATCACTGACAGGTGGTCAAGATTAGAGATGAAGGGCAGTACCCAGCTCCAGATGGACACCTGAATGTACTGTCTCTGTTATATGTGCCTACATGTGATCAAGAGCCTGGTCCTGCACTTAGCAGGGATGGAGACTTGAAAGGCAGCATGTGCCATTTGATGTGCCAGGGTATTTGCATGGCATGGCAAATGTCACACAGGACCTTTGGGGTCTCTACACTTCCAGGCCAGCATCCAGAAGTGGTGGGAAATGCTAGGGCATCTGCAGTGGCAGTAGGCACGTGTGTCCAGGCAGGGATCCTGGGAACTGAACAGGGTCTCTGCTGGCTGTAATAGGAGATTAGATACACAGATGAGAAGCTCAACATGAATGGAGGCTCAGTGTGAAAGCAGTGCTGTCTCAGACCAAAATCCTTCCTTTTCATCTCACTGCCAACATAAATTTTCTAAAGCTGTACAAGCTAAATATTCTTAGCCTATGTAAGATGAGCCCATCTGTTTCTTACATGTAAGGCTATGTTAGTCTGTATCAGCTATTGATGAGCAATCTGGTTCTCTGACCTTTACTGGAGAAAATTTTTATTGATTTCTTTCTAATTCCTGAGGGGTTTTGGTATCTCCAATCAGCAGGTTTTGACTCATGTTTGGCATAGCTGCTATCAATGTTGTCCACTCATGCATTATTTCTAATGTTCTCTTAAACTGTTTAATATATCATGGCTTACTAAATGAGTGAGGATTAAATGATAGCCTATTCTTTTCCTGGTCCCGTGCCTGGCTCTCTACTTACACTTAACCCTTGTGGAGCAGTGAAGAAGAAATTGAATTCAGCCTCATTGGTTTCATCTTTTGCCATTATTTCCTCATTGCTAATTGTTCTGCACTTTCATTTATGTTTTTTTTTCCTTCTGGTGTATTTGCGGAACCTCTTCTTATTGCATTACTTATATCCCTAGCTTAGATGTGCTCTTGTTTTCATTTTTGGAGTCAATTTCTTTTGGGTTTTTAAATTAATTGAGAATTCCTCACTGGAGCTGAATTAATCTTTAAAACTGTTCCTTGCTATGACTAAAGGGTAATTTGCAGCTGTGCTTTTGAATATTGTCTCTTAATAAATCTTCTATACAACTTTTTCTGACGTGGCATTTCTTAATGATTTCATTTTTTTCATTAGAAACATATACTGTGACTGTCGAGCAATGGTTAGGTCTATGGACTTATTTGGAATTTTCATTTGGAAGCTTATCCCTGCTGCTTGAAAGATCTATTTACCAAATAAACAAGTTTTTGTGACATCTTGACCCATATAATTCTCCTAGTATAGACAGAGTTATACAAACAAAAACATCCATTTTCCGGAGCAGGGTTTTTCCTGTTTTGTTGAACTACTCTAATGTGTCTGTGAGACACAACATATTTTTGCGTCCACCAGTGGAATTTAGTGGAATGGTTCCATGAGCAAACTCCTGCTAATGTAGGCCTAGAGTTCAGCTTCTTGCCTTACTTCTCATATTTACTTCAGTTAAGAGCAAAAAGATACCATGTATCTTCTTAGTGTATCACCTATATTTTTCTGTAAAACTGTATAATAAAATATATCAACAGCATTCCAACTGTTCAACTTACCGATCAGAATATTAACAAGTAACCAGTATTCAACCTCAAATTAAACTTGATAAAACCTATGCAGAACAAAGAAAAGCAAAATACCTTGAAGTAGTTGGTTTTGGTAATGAATTGCAGCTGCAAATAATTTTCATATCTAAATCCAGATTTTTGAAGACGTGATCATACTTAATCTCATAGCTGCCAATGAGATCAAAAACCTTCAGACTTTTTGAATGTTGACCTCTAAATAACGGAAGTAAATGGCAACACTGGAAAGGAAAAACATAGCTGTAGCTTTTTATTATTTGTATGAACACCCTAAAGAAAGGCAGAGTAATATTCTAAGTGATTTGTAGCTTTGTTCAACCAGTGTCAATTTTTGAAGTCATGTAGGAACTTGCGTGCAAAAGTTGTCATCAGCCATTGCAGGTCCTCTTGTTTTTTCCAAGCCTCAAACAAATTCATTTTGTGGGTCAGTGATTCCCAAATGACAGCTGTGAATCCTCTCAGCTTATCTTGGATCATGGAGCATCTTTATCACCCAGATTTTAATTAGAAGTGCTATGTGAACACTTTGGCACTCTAGGTGCTTTATAGTTGTGCTGCTTTACAACTTTACAGTTACAGAAAAGAAAATGTAGATGCATATTAACAGTACTTTTATTTAAAACTAAAGAATCACTTTTAAATTCTTTTGTAAAACCAGTGAATTTTTATATTTGTGGGAGGTTTGTTGCTGGCTTTTCTTTAAGAGGTTGGATGAGGTCTGGAAGGTTTCTCTGCTGTTGCCCAGATCCCCACACTTCCTTTTTACTCAGGATAACTTGTTACAGGCTTTGTGAATAACAGAAAGGTTGCTAATTATGGACAGTTTTCAGGACATTTACTTAAAAAGGTCATTCTTTAAATGGAGCTTTTGCTTGTTTGCCACAAACAAACTTGGTGCTGCTGTTTAGTTTGTATTAATTGCTAGACCAAAGAAATTTCACAGCAATCTTTGCTCTTAATTATGCTTAATCTTAGTCAATACTTAATTGCTTTTGCAAAAATAATTTAAAATTTCAGATTCAGAAGTAATTTCTCAAAAGCTGTAAGTTGTTCTATAGTAAGTGATCAGTGAAACACTGCAGCATCCTTGTGCAAGTCCAAAGGAGGAAGGTTTGACACATGAAAAGATCTGTTCAGTACAGGCTTTTTGCCAGAATGGTCACAGAGGAAATAATACTGACAACCTAATGATCCCTATTGTATTTCTGTCAAGGAGAATTGTTGTGTTACTGTCTCTCAGAGCTGTTATTTCACTCTGTTTCCACATTTGTGAAGACTATCCTGCTAATTTCTTCAAGATTGTGTTTCCATCTGTAACAACTGTCTGTTATAAAAACTAAAGTTAAATTTCTGGAAACAGGAATTTAATGCAGTTGTGGGTTTCACAGCCTGAGGAATGCAGTACATGGCATCCACATATTCTACTAGTGAACTTCTGTGAATACACATTAACAGCAGCATTTTTTCTTGATTTGGTATACTGCATGTGTTGCAACAAACTAAGCCAGAATTCTTAATGTCCTTACCTTTGAGGTTTTTTTAAACCAAAATAGGGGTTTATTTCCCATGTTTTTGCAAGTGTTACCTACACAACTATGTGCTACATCTGATGTTTTCCTGGAGCTCACCTTCAATGCTCTGGTGAATTTTTAAAATGAAAAGCATATTTCTGCCAATTTACAAAGTGTAGACTCAATTAAATGCCAAGAAGAAGGAAAGGGAAAGGAAAGAAGAAAGGAAAGGAAAAATGAATGGAAAGGAAAAATCTCCATTTACAAAAAACCACCTAAACACTTCACTTTGCACCTTGGCACATCTTACTTTGTGTGTTGGCAATTGTAGACATTCTCAGCTACTGCTTCCATGCCCCCATGAGGATGGTCATAACAAACCAATACTCAGCCCTTCCGTGGAAACTTTGTGTCAGATGCATTTTTGTAGATTAAATATCTTGGTAGGAAAGTGATACAATATGAAGTATGCAAAACTGGGATCTCAGCAAGGGTAATGGAACAGGGATCGTAATCAGTAATTTAAGTTGCAAAATCTCCCAACACAGAAATTGGTATCTCATTGAAATCATGTTGGAAAGAAATCCTGCAGGTCTCACTGCATTGCAGAGACTGTCAGAATATGTAAGTGGGTGAAACTGGTGAGTGAGGGAGTTGGGGGCTAAAAAATAAGATGGCGTGCACAGAACTGAGCCATGCAGAGATGAGGAGATGCAAGAACACATTTAGAACTGGAATGGAAATGAACTTTCTTTTCACTGGGTCTCTTGCATGCTACCCACACATTAGCCTTTGCTCAAACTACCTTACATGTTAAATATTTCTCGGATGAAGAGGAGGGAGTGAAAAACAGCTATGAAACAGATGAATTAAATTCTTTGGGGTGGTATTAAATATCACAAACTCTCCTCCCATTTGCAAAGTCTTGCTAGTCACAATTAAGAAAAACTTTCCTATTGATACTGGGATGCTAAAATGGAGATCTAGATTTTTAAATATAAGCCCTGTACCCACTCATTTCCAAAGTCTGCATGAAATATACGGCTTTTTTAGATTTGGGATATATAGAAGAGGGAGGAACAAGTCTGAGAAGGTGCGTGTTATTTCTGATTTTGGCCATGTGAAATTTAGCAGGGAAAAGGTAAATAATGCTGTATTTAAATACATACTGTGGCTTAATCTTCATTTGAGACTTCAAAATCTCTTCTGTAAATCTGTCTCATGTAGAATAAGCTGTGGTTGACAGAGTCTTAAGTGTTGGTATAATTTTTGATATTAAAATTCAAATTGCAGTAGGTAAGGTAGGCCACATACAGTTCTGCCTGGCATGAAAACACATAGAAATTCTGTTGCACAAGAAGGGAAAATGTTAATTCACTTTGATCTGGATCTTCTGTGTGAAAGCTACGTAGGTACTTGACATCCATCTGTGTCAATTAGAGTTTCTTGCAAGTCTGTGTTTAGTGATATCATTTGTAATAAAGGAATATGGAGCTGACTGATTATTCTGAGTTTGTTAGATTGTGTTTGTGCTTATTAAAGGTGTGTTAACTGTGAGTGATTAATCCTATGCTTCTACACTGTGTTCAGTAACTTTTCTTCCATCTGGGAATATAATTTTCTTACATCAACTGAAGTACTGTGTCTGTCTTAATGAGGTAATTATTGTGTTTATTTAGATGAATGTGTCTGGGGCTGGTTTTTTGCATTACCCAGGAGTAACATCAGCTCTGCAAATAGGTCATTCCTGGCAGCTTTTCACTGATATGATTTCCTCTTTATTTTTCTCTGTGAAGGAACTGTAAGCAGTCCTCTGATGTTCAGAGGGTATGAGGGAGGCAGTGGTTGGGGAGAGAACCAGTATAGCTTGCTCTACTAACAGACGTGCTTTTTACCCATTTCATTAGCTATTTGCAATATATTGTTGTGTGATAATCTTGCTAGTATTCCCCCTGTCACCACGAGATGGGGCAGGTGACCAGGGAGCGCCGGGGCTGTGACAGCCTGCGGAGAGAATGACATCAGCTAGATGGAAGAGTTTCTAGTTACTCCCTCCCTGCCTCGTTTTCTGTGGTCATTTTCTTCACCATGAGAGTGGTGAGGCACTGGAACAAATTGCCCAGAGAATGGGCATCCCTGGAAGTATTCAAGGCCAGGCTGGATGGGGCTCTGAGCAACCTGGTCTAGGGGAAGATGTCCCTGCCCAGGGCAGGGGGGTTGGAACTCGATCTTTAAGGTCCCTTCCAAGCTAAACCATTCTATGATTAACACTACCCTTTGCACTACTGAAAAGAAAAGTTTGCCTTGTGTTTTAAACTATCTGAAAATTATTTAAAATGTCTAAAAATTATTTTCAGGAAATAAGAACACTTGTTTTGTTTTGTGGGATTTTTTTTGAAATTAAATGAATATCCAAAATTCCATAGAACTTCAAAAATGAAACAATTAATTTATATAAATTGGCTGTCTATCCCATTTCAGAAGTATGAAATTAAAAAAAAAAAACCAAGACAAATAAAAACCCCTCAAAAAAGCCCAACAAATACAAGAAAGACACTTTTATTTTTTCCTTGGAAAAATAATGGGTATTTAAAGTTAGTAGGTTAGCTTATTTTTGATTCGTTGAAAATTTTGTTGGGATTTCCCTCCCAAGAGATTTTAGCTGTAAGTAGAAGTTTTTCTTTGAACTAGTTTAAACTAAGGCCCTCTTTCTTGTCACGCACAGACAGGGAAATACTGCAAGATGCTGGATTAGCTTGTTCGCTTTTCATTGTTTTCTTTTGTAGCAGCAATCCGTTTAGCTATGGTATGCTGAGTTTATCTGATTAGCACTTAATGAGTGAAGGGAATAGGGGCAATGTTGCCTGAGTTACTTAACCCTAATAAAGTTTTCACTACCTTCCCCCTCTTTCTAAATACCTGAACTTTCCTGACCCCCACCCCTTGCTTTTTCCCTCAACTGCAGCTCATTCCCATAGGAAATGCTCTCCCACTGCAGCTCTGCCAGCACTAGTGCTGCCATTAGCTGGATTTTGTCCAGTGCACAGTGATCACAACATACATCCTGCTCAACAGTGTTTGACAGTCTGTCTGGAGCTCTTACAAACTCAGCTGCTGTTGTTCTGCTGACTCTGTGCCTTACCTGGGAACACTTACTGACCAAAAAGTGCAACAACCTGGAGCATGAGTATTTCTAACTTAAAGCTGTTAGCTGTAACTGTAAGCAATAAAATAATTTCTTGAGTTGTGTTACCAATGATATTTTAATGAGGATTCACTGGAGCTTGAATAATTACATTATATAAAGAAATTCAAGAAAGCTGATATTTAGCGGTACTTAAAAACTCTGTGTGCCATACAGATTGTGGTTCTGTTACCATAATTAACTCAATAAGCTTCTTGTATAACTCATGTTTTGCTCTGGACTTAAACTTGATTTCCCTCTTTTAGGATTATTTTTTGTTTTAATTTGATTTTGCTTTGTAAAATATTTAATTAAAAAGCAAAATTCTGGAAAAAAATAGAACAATAATTTACATGAGGTTTTGCTGCTTTACCGGTTCTTTGGTGGTTCCATTAGTTTTGTACAGAAATGCAAAGTTGTCTTAATACCAATAAAAATAAGTCCAAGGAATTGGATACCTGCGAGAGATTCCTTATGCATAGAGGTTCTATAGCTGTTGAAGTAATAAGAAGAAAGCAATACAAATTTATGTGGAGTGTCAATAAGATACTAGTGTTACTTAGAGATCTGAATCTTTGTCGATAGGGACCTCTGAAAACATTGCTTAACAATACAAATGAATTTATGGAAGTTATCTCACATTTCTTTTATCACTCAGTGTACCCAATTTATGATAATCATAGTAATAATAATAGAAATAATAATGATCTTAGCAATAGGCATCTAATAATAGCAGTAGTGATCCTGTTAGAGCAGAGTATGTGTGTATGTTTTTAAATAATTTTAAAGATACTAGAAGAATGTCAGAAGTGCAGGAATGCAGTGAGATGCTTGGGAAGGGTAGAAGGCAACTGTGAATGTTTTTGAGGTATGTGAAACTTCCTACTGAGCACACCCCAAACATTTACCTTCATGGGTGAGGTTCTGCAGCTGATGGTGCTCATATTCCCAGTGCAGTGCAGAGCACAATGTGTCAAGGTAAACTGCTGTCAGTATGCACAGACAGTCTGGAGGTGTTACACTCTGAACTAAATGGCTGAAATTTTGGAGGAGAAATCTGCTTTTTCACTTAAGTGATAACCCAAATAGTGTCATTTAAACTTCTCCTTGTTTCCATTGTTTTGTTTTAGTTTGTGTTTTTGTCTGCTCCTGAATATGTATAATTCATGCCAAACTTCCATCCAGCCATCCAGATGGAAAAAAAACCAGGTGTAAATGTGTGCATTAGGTATTGATATATTTTGTAATTTGATTCAAAGGTTTATTTAAATCACAAAAAGTATGTGTGTGTGTTTTTCTTTTCCCCTCTCAGGTTTGCAATTATGTGTGGCTATATGTCTCAATTTGAAAGTGTACAAAACAAAATCAGGAATGGTTATCTCTTTAAGGTATGTTTTTGTAGGATTTGGGGTTGGTTCTTTTTAAGCTGTTCCTTTATTTCTTTATATAGTGTCAAAGACAGGTTTTCCCAACACAATAATTCAGCCTCACAGGTCTATTTTAGTGAAGTTAAATGAAAAAGGTTATTGTTATGTATGCAAATACATTTTATGCTTGCAAAAAATAAGAATTGCAATAGGACTCTGGGAACAGCATTAAGATTTCTGGTTTCCTTTGTAGTCAAATGGGGGAGAAAAGGGAATAACAATTCTGTTTAGAAAATCAAAACATTTGAAATAGTGATGAATCAACACAGTTCTGCAATCATCCTTCGTGTCACCCTTAAGTAATGTTTGTTTTAACACTGTCCTTTCAAAGGTAATCGTGTTTTTAGGGTTAGCCATTTGTGTTACATGTGCTACTCTCCCCCTCCTTGTCCTCAGCATTGCTTAGACATTTTCCATCCATCCCTTGCCCTCCAAGCTGGCGTCCCCCCTTTCTGGGTGACAGTGAGAGGCAACAGACATGTTCCAGTTCCTGGGGAATGCCTGGGATGGGTTCCTCTCACATCATGCCCGTGTTAGGACTTGGAGTGTGGTGGAGTTTTCCTATGAGAGAGCATTAATTACATCTGAGCCGTGCCAAGCAAGCTAAGCCCTGAGCACTGGGACAAGATGGGAACGAAGGGAAAATGACAAATAACACAAGTGCTGCAGCTGTTTAAGGATGGAGTTTTGAAAGAGTCCATGGTGTGAGCACTAGCCATTTCAGGGAGGTTTTCCTCCTCACAAGTTAATCCTGCAGTCTGTTCATTTGGGAAAATAGTAGTATGAAAACACAGCTTCTATCTGAATCGTTTGTGGATATGATAGAATAATAGTCTCTTGTATCTGTGTAATTCTAATATTTTTGTGACTGGCTTAATTAGAAAGATAGATATGTGGGGGAAATAAAGAAGTGTTGAATGACATTTATTTGAGAGGCAAATGGTAGGGGTGAAATAACCTTTATTTTTTCTTCAAAATCAGGTTGAGCACTAAGAGCTTTCTTTGGTAAATTAAAGAAAGAAATAAAGGTACTCAGGGCCTGAAATGAAAATGGTTTTGGAAGAAGGACCTCATTAGATACTTTCCAGGTTTTGTAGTTTCACTATAAACAGAACCATTTTATTTTCTGAATTTCCCATTATAGTAACGGTTGTGTCAAGTACCATTTCATTGGGACAGTCACATTCCAGGTTGGAAAGAGCTATTCTTCAGTGATGGGTGCTGGCATGTAAGATCTGTTCAAGAGTAGTTGCTTCCTCACTGATTTGATCAGTGACAGTTTCGTAATACTAACTGTAAATTAAATGAATTTAATTGAAGTTGTTGCCTTTTTAAAACAAAAGTTCTTGAATTACTTGACTGAACTTTAGAGCTGTTTAGTCATGTTCTAAATACAGCATGCCTTCTTGCGTTGTGTGCAATGTTGCTAAATAATTTTGTGGTTTCCCTCCATGAGGAAGGGATTTACTAGTTAAAATATTTTTAGGTTGTTAGAAGACAATTGCAGCAGGAGAGAATTTCTGAGTTGTTTCTGACTTGCAACAAACTACTTAGAATGTAAACACACTTGCTGAACAAACATCTAAATTGATACTAATTTTCTTTCCAATAGGAGCACCTAGACAAGGCAATTGAACTTAAGCCTCACGATCCCTTTTTATATTACCTAAATGGAAGATGGTGCTATTCAGTAAGTTGTGTTTTATTTACCTAACAAACATATGAATTGAGTATGCTAAAAATAGTAATGCATTGGTAATTAAATAGTGGGACTTAAGACAAAGTAGGTGTTTATTTAAGTAGATGTTATGAGCTAAATGAAGCAGACATTTACATTTCCTGAATTAACTACCAGATGCCCAATGCTCCCAGCTGACCATTCCTGCAGTGTAGCTAGGTAAAGGGTGCTTGTATGCCACTCACTGTTGTGTTCGGGTTTTTGATCTGAATGAATGGATGAAAAGTAACTGATATTTGCAAGGGAGGAAGGATGACCTCTTGATTTCACTTTTTTCTTCTGCCACAAACTTTCTGGGTAAACCTGGACTGGTAACGTGGGCTTTTGGTAAATTTTATTCTCCATCCATAATTTAAGGCACTTCATGCTGTGGGATTATATCTGGGGCAGCAAGGCTACCATACTGGCTTGGGAAATTCCAAGGGAATGTCCAAAAAATATTTATGCATAAAAATCTGTAATTCACCAATGAGTTTTGTAAGTGATGCAATTTATGTCATGCAAGTTCAACAGGTGCTTTTAAAGATCTCTTTTGTTGTATATTATATTTTTATTTATATATTATAAATATTATACTATATTATATTATATTATATTATATTATATTATATTATATTATATTATATTATATTACATAGTGGTAAGTACTCATATATGAAAAATAAAGAATTGGTTTACAAGATTAGCTGTTAATCAATTTTTAGAAGAATTGTGCTTTAATAAGGGAGTTGTCTTGTTGGTAATGCTCATCTTTGAAAGCTCAGCAGGCTATCCATACTGCTTCATCTCTAGTGCTGTGAGGAATCTTTCGTTGGAAGAAAACATTCTTGCATAGTCTGTGCTGTAAAAGATCACTGTGAGTCTTCTCAGAATAATAACAACTAATGCACAGTGAATTCCAGCCAAGCCTTTTTCTTATGGATGCTTCCAATGCGAGTCACTACAAAGTGCCTGCAAACTGGAAAGGAGCTGTGACACATTGCAGACTTTGCCTTTATCTGCAACAAGATTTCATGCAAAGTAATCTTTCAGCAGTTTTTTTTCAGTTCATATATTTAACTTTCAAAGAGCTTTCAGCAACTGTGTTTTTTCTCATTGATTTAAATAAGGAATGGCACCAATTTTTTCAAGGAACTTGGCATTTTGCTTTTTGTCACTGTGTATTCTGGAATATCAGCATTAGCTATGCAAAAATAAGTTGCTGAAGATGGTCCTTGAGTGTGCTTGCTGTCCTGCCTCTGAGAAGCATCTCTCACCAACAATTCCGTAAGCACTTTTATACTGTGCTGTGTCCAGCAGCTGACTGCAGATTCCATTTATGCCAAACACTCCCAGATGTTTTTCATGGCTTATTTCTCATGTGAGCTGCTGGTTTTTGGAAACATACAATCTCAGTATACCTCACTTCGTTCTTATGGCACTTCTTTTTTTTTTACTCTTTACATTTTTGTGATAATCACCACTTCCTGACTGAGTAATACATGTGGTTTGTTGTACTGTGTTGCTAAAAATTTATATTCCAACTTGCAACATCTATGCAGGGATTCCTTACTAAACATTGAAACCACAGATTAGCATTTGCTTTAGGTTATGACCTGACCTGCATTTATTTAAGTGAAACAATCTACCTAAACAGATGTGGCCACTGAAATATGTAAGGATTGATTTCAGATTTCTGTTTTTCTTCTTTTTTAATTCTTGCCTTCTGTGACTGTTATGACAAAATAGTAACCTGAAGCACATAGAACAGATTTTTATACTCTAAATAAATGCAAGTACAGAATGGAATAACATATTTTTTTTAACTTCTGGGGCTGTCAGCTCTTAAAAACTTACTGTCTTTGCACACTTTCAGTAGCAGGATGTGAGGTCATTTGAAAACATAAGTTTTGAGCCATTACTAGTTTTTAACCCTAGCCCAGTGAGGTTGGTAATATCCTCACTAGTTTTAGCACAGTGAGTTCATTTCTGTGCTGATCCACTATCACAGGTTTTGGCCATACACATGCTATAGGTAGTCATAGGAGCTTGTGGAAAATGTGCCAAATCCCTTGCTCCTATTCTGCAGACTGGGATGTTTCATGCTGTGGTAATTATCTCAAAAGAAGACTGTTGGCTGTAGCATTGGTTCCAAATGCTTCTTAAGGATACAGATCATGCCAGAATGCTTGAAAAACTCCTTTGTCACTTGTCTATACTGGCACCTGTAGATGGAGTGATAATTCTCCTCTTAAATGCTCTGTTTTTAATGTTGTTGAGGCTGGGAAGGCTGTGTTGTCCAGTGTGAGAGAATTAAAGAAGAAAAAGAGATGATTGAGGCAAGAAAGTTAGTTTTTACATTTAGCCTAGCTGACTTTGGGATCAAGTTAGGATTGGCTAACGCAGTAGGGGGGAGGAGGGGTGGAAATCAGGCCTCTGCGTTTACTGAAAGTGTCTCTAAGGCTATCGAGAGATCACTCCAGCCAGCACTGCTCTGGTGCTGTACAGAAAGACCCTTCTCACACCCGAGCCGGTGTAAGGCACAGATTCTCACTCACCCAGAGAGCTGGATAGCTCACATGTTACCAGAGACAAAGAATCCAGAGGCTCAATCAGCTGGATGTTCCAGAGGTTTATTGCAAAGGGGTCCAGCGTGAAAGAGAAAGAGAATTCCCAGGTGTCCCTAGATATAGGGATCAGCTGGGGTCAGGGGAGAGGAGGCAGGGGGAACACCACAACCAATGGGGAGAAGGGAGGGATGGAGTCAGGGGTTAGGTTACAGCCAGGGGGATTTACATAATTTGGGGAGGGACTTATTGTGTTAATTGGACAGGGATGTTTTGCCACCAGTGAAACCCTGCTGTACCGGAACCACTTGGCTCCCCAGCAGTTCCTGAGGTGGTATCACCCACCACCACAATTGGCTACAGTATTTCTTCTTTCATAGATATTGATTCCAAGAGTATTTTTGTCTCATTTTGGTCACATATTCTTTTACTGAAGCAGTGTAGTTAAAAAAAATAACAAGTGTTTGCCATTTTATAGGCTTTGATAGCAGTTTTGTGAAATCTGATGTACTTAAGTCGTCCTAGTATAGTCAGATATTTCACAATCACTCCTGATTTAATATTAGGGGATCTTATTACTATTGTCTAGCATTGGTTTTTTTTGATAACAAACTGAGAAAAATAGGAATTGCATAAGAGACTGTAAATGGGGATGCTTCAAGTGTTGTAACTCAGTGTTATGGTTCATTTTTGACAAATGAAAATCCGTTGAAAAGGCTTTGAGGTAAAAAGTATAGAATCATAGAATCATCAAAGTTGGACAAGATCTTCAAGATCATGAAGTCCAACTGTAAACCCAGCACAGCCCAGTACCACGGTCACCCCAAACCAGTGGAGGCAAATGGAGAAGATCTATGGAAGACTGAAATCAATATCCAGAGACTGCACGCTGAACTAGTAAAAGCTATTTAATTTGTGGTGTAGTGCCAGAATTTGGCCTGACTGTCATTTCTCACCTTCCTCAGTGTAGTGCAGTCCTTTGCAAGGAGCAATGGTATAGCATTGCCAAGTGTCTTACTCAGCAGTTATTCTTGCTGGGCCAGAAATGAAGCTGATGTAAAGTGTTGTGGCACCTTCCAGCAGAAAGGATGAGCTGGATTTTCACTGCCTCACAGCAGCTGGGGTTTGTCTGTGATGCAGAGCCAGTGACAATTGTGCACCACGTTGTCTAAAAATCAGGTTTTGCTGTTTCTTATTTCTCTTACTATTATCAAGTCAATAGAGCTGTACAAAAGAGGAGGATCATAGAATCATCTCAGCTGTGTCAGAAAATTACTTCTGGTATCATAATCTGATAGGCAATATTTTTACCAGTCATTTCATAGATGTCATGATGGGCAAAATTTTGCCTATGAGACATGCTGTGTATACAAGAAGTGAATGGATCTGTAGTGCATGTTGTATAGGAATAAGTTTTATTTCCAGAAAGTTTTGGGCACAATTATCTGATAATTCTTTATAATTGTATGTTTGTGGGTTTTGTCATTGTTGTAATATTTCATATAGCTTATAAAACAGAGCACTATCTAGTTAAGGCTCAAGTCTACTTGCCACTACAGGACAGGCAGAGAACAGCTAGCATGTGCTTGTGAAACTGGATCAGAGTCTCTGGTAAATGCCAGTAGGATGTTAAAAACTAGATCTCTGGATTTTCTTTTTGCAAGTTACATGCCATGTTTTGGATTTGTCTGTGAGGTATCCCAATATCTCTTTGAGTTACATCAGGGAACAAATTGATCCAGTTCCTTTGTGTGGTAAGTCTGCTTCCCTTACTGGAAAGTGAAAAGCCCAATTCAAGTTGGATAAATACCTAAATGCCTGTGCAGACTGTCCTGGTTCCTCAGCTGGCAAGAAAAAGAATATTTTTGTTGGAAGCCAATATTTAAAAATCACTGTCCAGTTACTTAATCTCTTCCAGAAGTCAAAACATTGCAAAACTATTTAATACAATTTTACATTAATATATTGTAATGAAAAAGAAAAATAAGCTCTCTGGGGATATTTAATTAGGTGCCATTAATATTTTACTGAAGCTGGATCAATGGGGTGGTTTGCCTTTATGGAAGACAATTGTGTTATGTGTCTTCAGAGAGCTATTAGTAAGGAAACATTGGAAGAGGATATCCTTTAGGGCTGAAAGTCAACCCTCGATGATTTTTCAATCCAAGCGGGTTAGTTTCCTTCATACCAACATCCTGGAATTTGAAAAGAGCTGCGTTTGCTTCTCATAAAATCAAACAGAAGACAAAAATTCAGCCAGTGTTTTAGTATACATACATACATACATACATACATATATATATGTATGTACGTATCTATGTATGTATCTGTGATTTTTGCTGATCCTGGGCTAAGGAAGAGAAAGGGATATTATGAAATCCATTTTCCCAGTATTTAGGGGAGAACCACATTTTCTGCCTTGGCCGTGAGAGAAACAAGAGGCCTGATGGAAGAGTGCTGAGTATGAGCTTTACGTTCAGCTGCAGTTTAACTCTGGGAGTGCCTTCCTTCCATCTCTAGTGCTAACAGAGATTTGGGTAGAATAAATGGATGTCAGCTTGTTCTTTGACACAGAGGAGAGGTTGGTTGAGAACCTCTGTTTGCTTTGGGATACTGTAGCATGGCCTCTTCTCCGTGGCAAAGGCCAGGCTGTTATGATGAGCCACTCCCCTCCAGCTCTAAGGAAGATCAGGCGTTGGCTGATGGTTCCTCAGGCCTTTGTTTGTTGCTCTTGAGTGGGTGGGGCTAGCTCTCCTTATGTATGACAGCTGGGGAGTGATGTTCCTTCAGTGACCCAGTGTATTAAAACCTGATATTCTGTGGAAACACAGTGTTCCTTGCAGTGCTTCTGTGAACTCTAAGGCTTCTGGCAGGACTGACATCAGGGTTTAGGAGACCTAAAAAGCCAAAACTCACTTAACATTTGGAAATCATCTGTAGGGCAAACCAATCTTCATTCTTTAATTTTGTTGTTGTTGTAGCTATTACTTGCTACAGTAGCTGTTTTCCTTATTACTTTCCGCTGTCCTCTACCACTCTTGGAACACTCACCAAGTGAAGTCATGGCTCTGCTGTAGTTGTTGACAGTTATACTCCCTGTGTACTTGATTTTCTGTGGACCTCCAGGTACACTTTGCACTGTTGGAATAGCCTTGATGGTAGCAGTCAGTTCTGGACTACACTAGAGCATGCTATGCCGGGGGTTCCATTCCGTGTGCTTGCCCACAGACAGAGAATGCTTAATAAGATTACTTGGTATAGTAGGAATGATGTTTCAATTTCATTGGACATGGTGCAAGATCTACTCAAATAAACTTATTTCAAATTAAAGAATGTGCTTTTGTGTATTTAGGGGAAGGGTTTAATTTCCTCGTCATCATTATTGGTCTGGGGCACAATTTTGTGTATTGCATATAACAGGCCTTTTCCATTTGTCCCACCTCAGTCGTAGGAGGGGTGCAGACAGACTCAGGTGGGGTACAGATAAGCTGTTGTGATGGAATTCACCTTACCTATCTTTAGCTATCCCCAAGGTCTGTGCTCCTTTTGTAGTTGAAGGAAAGAAAGAAGAAAGATAGGAGTATTCATCTCAGGCTAATGTAGGTGAAGAGGAATGGCCTAATGGAAATGCCTCTCTCTGTATTGACCACGCAAGGAACCTCAACAACTTGTGTAAACTAGGCACTTCATATATGGGGGACTAGAGTTGCTGCGACAAATTCATCAAGCCAGTGGCATATAAGTCTGACTGCTGAAAACATCACAGAGCTCTCAGATTAGTTCTCTCTGGAATAGTCACAAAGTATAATGCTGGATGAAGTGCACATTAAAAAAACCCCACTATTGCCACAGAGTCATAGAATCATTACGGTTGGAAAAGAGCTCCTAAGATCAAGTCCAGCTGTTAACCCTGCCCTGCCGTGTTCACTGCTAACCCATGTCCCCAAGTGCCACACCCACACAGCTTTGAACACTTCCAGGGAGGTGATTAAACTGGATCCCTGGGCAACCTGTTCCAATGCCCAATCACCCTTTCGGTAAAGAAAATTTTCCTATGATCCATTCCAAACCTCTCCTTGGTGCCATTTCCTCTGGTCCTGTCAGTTGTAACCTGGGAGAAGAGACTGACCCCCACCTTGCTTCAACCTCCTTTCAGTGCAGATGGGTTTGTGTGAAATGTGCTTACATGCATTTCACTTTTAAACATTGTTTTAGCTTGGTGGGATTTCCAAAATAAAAATGGCCAACTGCATATATGTTTGGGCTTTTAAAAAGTTTGAGTAGTGCAAAGCAGCACCCAAGCCAGACATAATAAAGACTAAAACCTCAGTAAATCAGTTCTGATTAAATCTCAAAAGAAAATAAAACAACTGCCAGGAAGAACTTGTGTTTTCAATAGTTAATTATAACTCCGCATGGAAAAACTGCAGTTTTGTTTCTTCACTATTGCATAACAGCAGACATGTGTGTGGTAATTGTATCTGTGTCGTGTATGTGTGTCTCCAGGGTGTTGTGTGCTCTTGCAGAGAAGAGTGTAAGCATATACATTCCATTTATTTTTACCCCCTCTCTTCATCCCTCTGTAGCTACCTCCATCTTGATTGATGGACCCAGCAATATAGGAACCCCCTTCCTCTTCCAAACGAAGAGAGAACACTGCATCAGTAGATTGGTGTGAAAGAAACAGCAGTTTTGCAAAAATTCTTTTAATAACTCTTGCAGAATATGTCTCAGAAACTATACAACAGTGAGGGAAATTAAATGGGGAAGGAAATTATATACATACCTGGAATTAGAAGTTTTAAGGCGCGTGCTGCAGTTGGTAATACAGTGGGAAAGCATGGCAGAGGCAACAACACCTTGTTTCTTCAATGAGTAAGAACTCCATGATGTCTGGAGAGCTTTTGTAAAAAACACTTTATGTTCTTAAAGCTTCAAGAGTGAGATATGTGAGAGAAAATGAAAACAAAAGCTTTGTTTTCATAATACTGTTTCTCTCTGGGTTATAATTTTTACTGTTTTTGTGTGAGATGCTTACTGACAACATGTAACAAACAAAGCGTTGGGACCCTGCTCAGCAGCTAGCAGGACTTGACCAGGATGCCTTCTGTTTCCAAGCAGTGCTGTTCTTATGGAACATTGAGACCAGATGAGAAAACATGGCCCTGTGCATTTCCCTGTTGCATGCTGACCTGTATTTCTAGTCTTTGCAATGGTATTTTTAGGGCAATTTGCAGCCAGAATTAGATAGAACTTGTTGTCTGTTCAAAACAGAAGCATTCTGGTTGGTAGCTGTGGATAGCTATGAGAGAGTGGATTCTCCTATTTTACAATTATTAACTTCAAGGCTGAACTCTGTTATTTGAATTGCAGCTCTTTCTGAAAGAGAGATGTCCTATGTGATTCATATCTCACCTCCAAGTCTCTGATGAAAGGGTCTGATTCTTTGCCTGTGTGTATCTCTTCTCTGTGTTGCCTCTGCATAGATCAGGCCAGAAAATACAGAACCTTGTTTTTTACCATTTTTTTGACTCATCTACTCTGTGACAGAAGCCATCAGTGCTGTGGCTCAAATACTGATGTGAAGGAAAAAAGCCCTGACTTTTCTTTACAGATGTGGTAGAAGTGTCTGAAGGAAAGTGACTTCACTTCTCCATTTAAACAGGCTCTTCTTTGACATTGCATTTTGTAGCAACTCCATCCTTTGCTAGAGATGTGAGGTGTGTTTCACTGGGTTGGGTGATGGAGCCAAATACCTTATGACAGTAACCAAAGCAATTTTTGTCAGGTGTCAGTGTATGTAAGGGAAGAGGTCATGTGCATTGTGTGGCAATATGACAGTTCCCTAAAATCCTTTTATAGCAGCTCATCTTCCTGAAATGAGAAGAGGTCATTGGCAAATGTTGTCAGATTGGAAGAGCTAAAAATGAAGCCTATTTCTTAACAGTGGTTGTCACCAGCTTTTCTGTAATAAATGAACTTGTTATACAAGCTCTAAAAACACTTCACATTTTTCCTTTAGCAGCAGCTTTTCACAATGTAGAAAAGTAGTCAAGTGCATAGATTACCATGCAAAGCTCTCTTATCTCATGAAAACCTTAAGAAGTTTCAAACACTATTTCTAGACTTAGGGTTTTTTAAAAGGCAAGGTGCTATGAAGCCTAAAATGTGCTTTAAGCTTTGAACATGGTGATAATCTTATATTGAGGGTGTTAGTGTTTGGTCAGGTCCAAAAGATTGCTTTGAGCTGGCCAAATTGAAACTATAAAACATTCCTTTGCAGGTTCTTTTCCAAAATGCGTTGTGTAAGTAGTACAATAAGAAAGACAGTATTTACTGCAAAATCAAGAAGCAATCCTAATGAAATCTGATTTTTTTTTTTTTTTTTTTTAATTCTAGGTAGCTCAATTGTCTTGGATTGAAAAGAAAGTAGCTGCTGCTCTCTTTGGGACTCCACCAACTTCAACAGTAGAAGAAGCGTTGCAGAATTTCCTTAAGGTAAGTCCTAGCCCAGGGTTTCCTGTGTTGCTGTTTACCAAATGTTGTATGTGATATTGTCAAGATGTCTGTTCAACAGACTACACTCAGTAGCTATAAATTCAGGGCTCTTCTAAACGCCACTGAGCTCTCTATTAAATTAGTTCTTTCTTTTCAGTTTTAAAATTAGTTTGGACATGAGTGGTATGAAAGTAGACCTTTCTTCTCTTTGTTAAATTTTGGGAAATTCTCCAATTGCCATGGTTAATAGTTATCGAATTGAATGAGGTATGGATATAGATTAGTTACATATGCCATTGAAACAAATGAACCATGGCTACAGTTGCTGATTTGCTGGTTTCTTCAAGAGGCTTGACATAGGCAAGGAAAACTTCGACATTGTGATGCTTCTCTTTTTCTGATCCGAACCTTTTTCCATTGAATTTCAGCAGAAGTCTTTCTTATTTGTGGAGGTTAAATTGCCTTTGTAGTGGAGAAGAAAGCACTGTCATATAAGTCTATGTTCCTGGGCATTCTACTTTACAGTTACAAAAAACCACCACATGAATAAAACAAATCTATCTTTCAGTGTCTTCCATATGAATAATTTCTACTTCGGGAGCTCAAAAGCATAACCTTCTATCATTATAGTTACGTTCAGAAAGTTTTTCAAAGAAATTGGACAGGCATATTTTCTTCACTATCAGAAGTGCTTCTTTTCTGTGTTCTTAGCCTATTTAAAGATTGAATGATCTCCTGAATTTTGGACAGTAAAATACATTACCATCTTCCCAGTTTAAGAGATTTTATCTTTAAGGTCAAATTCCAAAAGTGGTAGAAATAATTTGAAACATTCGCTTTAGCTTCAGGGCATTTTGTGGCGGGCTGCAGAGTGACTGTGGTTTTAAGTCATCTTCAGCAACAAAAATCAAATTACTGTCTAAAAGACAACTGTTTGGGTTTCTTTTTCACTTGTTTGATTCTACAGAGTTGTGGTGAAAGCGGCATTGTTTTGGTCCAAGGATTACAGCTACTATAAATTTCACTGATGTAATTTTTCCCTCCTAAATGCTCTTTTCTAATTAAAAGCTGCTTCTTCATTAGGAAGATAATTAGTAAGGTTTTTACTCATCTTTGAAGTTTCTATACACTAGATGTGTTTTAAAAAGAACTCATTCTTGAACTTCTTTAATTACTTGAACTTTTGAAAATAATTTGAAGAGAAGGGTGAACCCGGAGCTAGAAGATATTTGCCTGTGGAAGAAAAATAATTGTAAAATTGATTAACACAGTTCTTTACTCCTTACACAAAGTGTGAATGATTGTTTGCTTTCTTATTTCTTTGATGAGGAAATAAATATTAATAATCTGGAGACAGCAGTATCTTCAAACCTACCACATAAGTGAATGAATACAAAAGATCTTGTACAGAATGACCTAAAATCTTTACAGAGCAGAGAGAGCAAGCAGCACAGAAATTTTTTATGTGTTCACTATCAGCATCTCATATGCCTGGTTTAGGGTTTGATTTTTGTGTTTTCTTGTTTTCTTGATTTTTTTCATAGTGCTACCAAACCAATTGCATTACCCAGAGTAGGGATGATTCCATCTGACGTTTGAGGAAATAGTAGTGCATTACTAAAAATGTTATGCAGACCACATAAATCTCATCACACAAGTTTTATGTCTGATTTCTTTCCTGTTTTTTTATTATTTAGGCAGAAGAAATGCGTCCAGGATATTCGAAATGCAATTATGTGTATTTGGCAAAGGTAACCAAGTTCTTTTAAAAATAATGATTTGTAGACTCTAGTGTTCTTACAGTGGTCTGATTGGAAACAAAATGTTTTTTCTTCTCAGTGCTATAAAGATCTTGGCCAGAAAAACAATGCACTGAAGTACTGTGATTCTGCACTGTCAATTCTCTCAGTTACTAATGAGGTGGGTATTGAGAGTGATAACTTGTTCCCTTGTGACTGCTCTCTTGTCTTTGGCATCCATTATTGCACTGCCGGTAACAACATAATGTTTCAGTTTTCCTCTGGACACAGAACATTCCTTTTTCCTCCACTCTAAGTTGGCTCATTACAGTTGTCTGTATCAACAGCTTAAAAAAATCTTTGTTTGGGGAGCTGTCAGGGACTTGTCTGTATCAGAAATTGAATTGTACTCTTTGTAATTCAACCCACTTCATTAGATCATCTTAAGCATAAGCAGTTGAGTGTGTCATCTAGCTGTGCTGAAATTTTTCCCAAGACCTATGTTTTTCTCAGTTGAAAGCATTCTGGATTTTTGTTCTTCAGTTTCTGTCTCTGCGCCTGAAAGCCTCTGGTTTGTGATTCTTGTCAAGGGCAGTATGTTAACTACAGTAGAGGTAGATGAGTTATTCAATATTTCCTTCGTCTTCATGAACAGGGCAGTTCTTCAAGCGACATCTGCTGGAATATAGTTTATGCTAAGGGATCACTAGATTCCTCTTTAGGCCCATTAGAATATCTTTTGGTATGTGGACACAAAATTTCTACAGATATTTGAGAGATTTTAAGTTGTTTAATTCCTCAAATATAAACCAAGTCATGGCAAGAAGGTTCACTCTGTCTGATCTCATGTAGAAGCAAGTTCCATGACTGACCTATGACTGGAAACATCTTACCATCCTAGAGCATGGCAAGTTCAAACCTGAGCTTTGTCAGCCTAAGGGACCCCCTGTGAGCACAGCAGATGTGGTATGGAGAGAGAGAGGTGATTCCTGAGAGGAATTGGCCCCATCCCATTTAATTCTTTGAAGTTAAGGAAAAAGACCATTAAATGACTCTGTAACTTGATTGACAATAAATGCTGTTTGTGGAGCACTAACATGTTTATGTCAAGTGTTCCTGCTGGGAAGAAAGACCACTGCATGCCTCACCAGCCGCTGCTCCTGGGTGGCCTAATTTTTGGCCCAAGTTATAGTATGTACCAATCATAAATTAAGTAATCATTGCTTAAGTTCAGTGTTTCTTTAAATATGTATTGATACAGATTTGACATTAACAATGATTTAATTCTGCTTTATTCTTTACTTACTGTTAAAATACACCTTCAGCTTGCCTATTACAGAACAAAGGAAAGACTGCTATAAATTATCTGTTTAATACCCCATCACATTTCTCAAGTATCAGCAGACCTGAGAAGCAGAGGGAACCCTGAGATGAGAGCAGGAATTCAGGAGCAGTCTGAGGGATAGGTGTATGTATTCTGGCAAGCTGGGTGGTGATGAGAATAACAATTACACTGATTTGTGAACAGAAGAGTGAGCATGAAATGTGCCCCAAAAATATTTTGTCCTTCTAAAGAGGATCAGCTGGTTTTACCTCTACTGTTTTGACTAATTCTACAGATATCACAGATTTGTCTTCTTTGTCTTGTTTACTTGTGATGTGTTTTGAGTTATGTTTAGAAAAAAACAGTCAAGAAAAACATGGCATTAGGGCAGTAGTGTGTAATTCAATTTCAAAAAAAGCAACCAAACACTCAGCACAGGGTATAACCAAGTGCACACTGAAAGAAATTACTGTGAAATGGAGATCTGGAACATGAACTCTGCTGATGCTGACTGTTACCTCAAATCCCATCTGAATTTGAATATTACATGTTGTTTTGGTTATTGTGTTGCAGAAAGACTGTTACTGATTTTTGGGAAAATGTGTTGGAAGTGAAGTGGTTCAGGGCTTGGACCTAAATGTAGGAATAACATTTCGTAAGATTAGTTTAAGGGAGGGAAGAGACTGTAATAAGACTAAAAAGACTCTGGGGTGACAGTAATAAATAGATGCTAATAAAGTGCCTGAATTTACTGCAGCCCTGTAGGAGAGGGGTTTCATGGTCTGGGAAAAAAGCACAGGTCAGCAGCAGTCTGAGGATTTTTTTTTCAGTTTGCCACAGCTCAGGATCTCAAGGTTGTCAGCAGTATTCTGTCACAGTCATGTGAAACCCATCATTCCCAAGAGTAATCATAGTTTCTCATATGAGTTTTCTCTTTCTTCAAGCAGGGGAATTCCTTTATTGTTTTTAAATGTTGGCTTCTACTGAGAAACATGTATTTGTATAAAGGCATAAAATGAGGAGCAGACTGAGAGACAAAGTTGCTGGAAAGGCGCCACATTGAGGAAATGTATAGTATTTCATGATACAAATCATCCTGCAGAAAAATAATCATAGACAGTGGTTTACTTTTTATTGCTTCTGAACATCCAGTTTCCAATCACTTCTGAGAACCAGAGGTGCTTGTCATCAGTAAAGTAGCCCATAGCTCATTGTAATCCTCAGGTCAAATTCTCAGCTGCTGTAACTCAGAACACTTCTTTGACACTTTTTCTAGGACTCATTTCATGTAACATTTTGAGTTAAGTTATTTTTGTCTTGAATGTTATGTCATATCCAAATATCCCTTCTGTGCGTCTGTTTTACCACTTACAGAGTATGTTTTAATTCAAGGGGTAAAGGGGCTTCCAAACATAGTTAATTCTTTTTAAAGCAAATAAAAAATGAGACATCCTTTTTCAAACCTATTATGAGTCTTAAAAAGGATACATAGAAATTATAAAAAAGGAAACAAGTTCTAAATTAAGAGTTACAGGAGGATTTTTTTAAATAGGACAGTTTTTTAAAACAGGCACACTTTTAACTTAACAGTCTATGCATTTTTTTAAAGGAAATATGTGAGATTTGGTTCAACTTACATCTGGAAAAACAAAACTGATATTACAGTGCAACTTAAGAGACCTTTCTCTATCCTCTCTAAACAAAAACCTCCAATCAATCATATGGTCCTTCCTTGGTCATAAATACTGTCATACTCTAGAGTGGTACTTCACTGCTGGAGGTGCATGGGACATTAAATTGTCCGGTTTTTCTCTGGTTGCTACCCAGGTGGATAACCTCAGGGTCCTGGGAAATATTTGCCCCTTCAGTAAAAGAGAGCCTAATGTTCAGGGCTGCTGTGAGTTACTGTAAAGTCTTTAACAGCTGCTCTGTTCATCTAGTGGATGTTGCATTGCCCTCAGTGAGACTCATTACTTTGTAGTGTGCTCAAAGCCTTGCTGAGTGTGACTACATGAAGGGCTGTTGAAACCAGATGTGTTGGACTATTGTGGTGGAACAAAATTACTTTTTAAAATTTGAAGACAAAAATGTAATTTAATTTTGAAATCACAAGTGTCTGTCTTGCATATAGAAAGAAAAAACAAGTGTGTTTGGTTAAACATGTGGTCCTTTGCTTATAAGGGGAATAAGACATTAATTTCTTGTTTATAATAAAAATTGTTGGATATTTTCAAGGCTGGAACTTGTAGAATTTCAAGTCTCAATGTAGGATTATAAAGTATAATAGTCAAGAAATTATTTTTTCTTGTATCTGGAGACAAGCATGGGCATTGGAGTGAACTCTCTGCTTGTAGGACCAGTAAGCTCACCACAAAGAAGTTCACAGCCTCACAGAGAAAAAGATTAAAATTTCAAGGTTCTAGTCTCTAGTACAGTTTTTAAAAAACTAATCTGAACAGCAGCAGTTGCGTTACAAAAAGTGTAGTCTTGGAAGAGATGAAGACAGCAAAGCAGGAAAAATGCAAAGGAAATCTATTTGCACTGAGTTAATGAAAGTCTTACTTACAATGCAGATAAAACCTTCTCTCAAGCCAAGAATGTTTCATAAAATTATTGGTGATGTTGTGCATTCTGACCTTCCCAGTAATTAGAAATGATGGGAATTCAGAGTTGAAATCAACAAGTGAGAGAGATTTAGATATTACAGAAATTGGTGATTATGGCATTCACTTCTTACAGGAGTCGAATGGCAGGAAGCAGAGACTCATTAAAGACACTGCCTTCAGCCTCAGTGACATCTGAAACTAGTGGAGGAGGTGATAAATGTAATAATAGGCAGGAACAATGGCTGAATGTTTTCACAAGAATGCAGCTGCTGAGGAGAAATCATGCTCATAGTTTTCTTACACTTTTTTTACATGACCATAATTGATCTCCTTGGCTATTAATTTCATTTTTAATATTGTCTGTAAGGAAAAAAGTGGGAGTTAGAGAGAGGTGGAAGAGAGGTCAGAGTATAAACTTTAGCACCTATCAGCTGTTCCTGGTACAACAGACCATTTGTGTATCTGGATTTTCAAGATTTTCCAAGAAATATGTACTCCAGGCACCATAGATATGAGCAGATCTTGCTGTGATATTTCCAACAGATCTCATTTGAAGCTGCTGTGGTAATCTGCCCTTCTAAGTATGATTTTGAGGAGAAAAAAAGTAATTTACTCCTGCTTTTAAAGTGCAGGTTACAAATTCTGGCTTGTTTGTGAAAAAACCTACCGATTGAAACTGCAAATAATTTGGGCTAATCTATAAAAGTATTTTTCTTTTCTCATCAACCAGAATATTTTCTTTTCACAACATCTTCGGCGCAATACGGAATGTTTCTATTCTATTTTATTCTTTTCATAGAATATTTGTTGTTTTAGATTTTTTGCACATTTGTTCTCCAAAAGGCCAGCAAAAGTCAATAGTGTTCCAACTGAAAAATAATGGAAGTGTTCAGATTTGTGTTCATTTTCAATTCTAGGCTATTGTTTTCCTGCTAATACAGTTTGTGAAGTTGAACAAATATTTCCTAAGAGCTGCCACCAACTCAAAGTTAAAATATTTTTTGAATGTGCTTAAAAAAAATATTCCGTAATTTGTGGGTTTGTATACAATGAACATGAATGCTTCAAGATCAGGGAATACACTTTTTAAAAACTCATTATAAAGAGATCTGATTTCAGACTAAAATTCTAGGGGAAAATGAGACATTTGTTAAATGCTGAAATAATTTGAGACTGGTCATATTTTACATTATTTTGCACTTCCAAGAATAGTCCATTTTTCTCAATCTCAGTGATCAGACCAATTTTCTGTCTGCATGTTTTTGAAGTTCTTGAAAAAAGGTTTGTTTGCATTATGTACTTATTTCTTCTGTCCCTCCAAAAATTATTCCAAAAAGTGATGAAGATAGTTTTTGTAATGTCACAGTTTCACACATAAGGATGAAATCCATCCTGATAAATACCAAGCTTATTATATTTATGATTAAAGTGACTATCACAAAGTATTTGTTTCGACATCCTATCAAAGGCAACACAATTATAGCATAGTTTTTGGTCCAGCAAGACTGGTCAGCAGCCAGTTCCCCAAAGTGTGGAGTGTGTCTCCTCCACAGGCATGCTGATGATGTAGGGGCAGAGTGGGAGAGTATTCATAGAGATTGTGGTACAGTGCAGGATTACAAAAGCAGATTTGCAAAAACCTATTTTGAATTTTTGTAGAGTAGCTGGGCCAAGTCAAACTTCTGGGATTTTGAAACATATGGTCTTGGAGTCCATATACACAGTGAAGGAAGGGCTTTCTGTGGGGGCTGTAACTGGTGTGGCTGTGTTCAGGCTGTTTCAGCAGTGACTACACAGCTGTAGGTCCCAGCATGGGAAGGACAGCAGCCAGACAGAAAGGGGAGAATGTCTTGAACACCAAAAGCTCCACATTGTATACAATAGTAAAAGAAAACCAGATCATAGCTGAGAATTAGTCTTTTAAGTTAGAAAATTACTAGCAGATTAAAATTTTACATGACTCATTCACTATTTAAATTGTATTCTGCTGTTTTGTAATTTTTCAACAGTGCTCCTTGGACTAGCTGAACCGTTTATTCATAGTCTTCTGGGTGTGAAAGGGTATTTTCCTCTCTACTTGAAGTAATACCTGAAAATGTATGATAATTGTCAGCTACATATTTTAAAGCTGTGCTTGCCTTGATCCTAAAAGCCTTGAGAAGTTATGGTTAATCTCCAGAGGAAGATAGTGATAATATGAAAGAACACAGAATGTCCTGGCTTCTGACATACAGCAGTCATATAGAAGGTGGCAAGTGGATGACTGCATTGGTGTATTGCAGTGTTGAAGGAGAAAACTAACGATATTATACAATTGTTAGTGCACACTGCAGTCAAACCATCTGTGAGAGTCTGTCAGGAAACCGAGAAGGGATAGTATTTAGCTTTGCATGATTTATATTGTCCACAAGGGCTATTGCTCTCTAACAATCCTTGTGCATGTTTGGGAGTCTCTTCTGTTACAGTCCAGGATTTCTCCTGGAGCTGTGAGGGAATGATACAGCTGTACCCAAAAGCAGGAGTGTCTCTCAGCACCTCATTGCTGTTACTGCGTATCAGAGTACAGCTTTGGACCACCCTTGCAGCCCAGCTCATTTAATATACCATGCTGCCCTGCTGACTTCAGTGAAACCCTTCAGGATGCATGTCAGCTTGGGATTTGGCAGTGGTTGCACACAATTATGTTTTCGTTGGCTGGTGTAACCATTTTGGTTGTGGTCACAGGGGTGTATCATTCTCTGTTGACAGTTGGGACTTTGTCAACAAGTGCACACATGTGCAGTGCCTGGGTTGAGTGTGTTAGTGCATAAGGAAATAATTAGCAGAGACGGAAGGTAAAATCATTATCTTTCTGTCTTGACTTTAATTACCATTTAATTTTTACATGCACATTTATATGTGTAACTGTATATATGTATCAGTAAATTTTTTTCAGCAGAAATGAACTGTCAAAATGTGAACTACTTCCAGATAAGCCAACATTCCCTTTTTCCCACCATCTCTCTCTTCATTCTTGCTCATGTTTGCAACTCCCTCTCTCCCCTTGTTGAGTCTCTGGCCTCCCAGGTCTTTTTTTTCCTGTGCATATCGCCTGTGGATGATGAAAAATAAAAGTAAAGCAACAAAATAAGGCAAAATGTAGTACCTGACCCTGTAACTTGAATACGTTTTGTATAGCAGTTTGCAGAACATTTTGAACTCATATTCAACTCTGAAAATTATATAAGGAGTGTTTAATAAATGTAACCCTTGACAGTAGAAAGACAAGGTTGAAAATGGCTATGTATTCAGTCAGTGCTGAACTGAGCCTCAGGGTGAACAAATGGGACTGACGCAAGTATATCGCATTCCTCCTTCAACTTGCACATCTCCTTCTGCTTGCCACACTCTAAAGGGAGAGTCAGCTGTCTGGAAAGTGAAAAAAAAGCTGACCTTATTTTCAGAAAGCCACAGACCCAGAAATCAACAAGGAAGAGAGTTGGCCCAAGACAGGATTTATGCCTTTGTCTTTCCATTAGCAGTCAAGCTTTGGGCACTAACAACATTTTCACCCTTAAAACCGGAAACTGGTACACTGAACAGAGTTGTGGCTTCTCTCCCCTTTTAGCATGACACACCTCTTAGTCTGGAAGGACTCTATCCAAAGGTGACATAACAGTTCCATTCACTGACCATTCTCAGCTTTGTTTTTAATGCCATTACTGATTTTTTTCAATGCTTTTGCCATATGAGTTCTTATTGACTGGTAGCTGCTGACTCAATTAATGCAGTTTGCAACAGTAATTCCTGCTTTTACTGATGTAGTCTCGTTTAGAACTGGCAAACCAGAAGTAGAACGCATTGCACGTTTGCAGTTTCTTCTCCAGACAGTTCTTAGAACAATCATGGGTTTGTTCCGTTCTTTTTCCTAAGCCCAGAGGAAGATTCAAGGAACATTGCCCAATATTTTCTGGACCTCTGCAATTTGTAAAGCTCATTGCCCAATATAATCCTTTACTTCTAAGGAGAGAGATAATTATCCAAAATTGTTTGGAGATATATTTTTAAAATGCTGTATCCTGCAAAGTGAGTAGAAAATCCAGTCAACCCATGAAATGCTGAACACTGTTCAGGTATGAGAAAACCTTCATCTTTATAATTTTCAGTTTAGAAAAGTCTCAAAAAGAGTACAACCAGATACAATGAAACTTTTCTTATTAGCATGGGACAATATCTGGCTTTTTACTCTTTTGTTTAATGGAGTTAAGAGTAATTTTCAGAAGTTGACCACAGTCAGTACTGAAAAGAGTGTATTTTCCCTGAATTAAGAGAAAATTTTGAGTTTTTCAGTTTCTGTTGAAAGCAATAACTTGGTGCTCCAGACAGCCTGTAGTGGCATGGAGTTTAAGGGGTGCTCAATACAGTATGACATTTCCTTCTGTTAGAGTATTTTGGCAAGAGCTTACTGGCTTTGCAGTGTGTGCCTTTTTTAAGGCCTCTGATAAATGATTAGGCAGATAGTTTAGCCTATTGTTGCCAATGGGAGTAAGGCAGTAACTCCAAGAGAAGTGTCCAGCTAATGTATTAATGCCTTAATCCAGACCAATAATATAATGTAGTTTGACATGTCTGGCATATGGTTTCTATCATCTCAATATTCTTTTCTGTTCCTCCATGACATTATAGACAACTAACCAAAATAAAGAGAAGCAGGAATTTCTTCACCCATAAAATATATTCTAAACTGTTCTCTATTTTGTTCCAGCTCTTTGGTTGATTGGGTAATGAAGTGATCCTGAAATTTAGTGATTATTTCACTGACTGTCTTCAGTATTTTTTTCAGAATATCCTGTGTCATTATCATTACTGGTCCCTGTTATTAGAAAGACACAAAATCTGTGATGTGCAGGTACTTTTCACTTGCACTGTTAAGTATCTATGGGTGCATGTGTTGGGTGTTTGGACCTTTATGAGCCTGCAGGTATGAGGTGCTGGCTTTTTAAAAATGTGGTTTTAAACCAAGGTGCATTTTGCAAACTAGAAGTTTTGCAGCAGCAACTAAAGGAAGCTGATTATATCCAGGAGACATTTAAAAATAAGCAGAATAATGGAGTTTTTGTACTGTGGTTACATGTTTAGATGCATGTGCCCCTTTCCAAGCAGATTTTACATGGAATAGCCAAAACATATGTCACTGGTTACCTGTGAGACAGTCTTGGGCCTGGGTTAGGTTTAAAGCCCCATGCAAACTGTGCACATAACACATTGGCCTAAAAGGAGCCTTTTCTTGCTGCTCTGGGAGGTACAATGTAGTGATGGCTCTGAGCACAGCAGGTCACTTGCCCCTTGCTGCCCACATTGGCCTCACTCTGCTGTGAGCCCAGTAGCACAGGCAGAGCCTGGTCTGGTGGATACTGAGGGTGCAGTCAGCCCATGGTGGCTCTTACAGGTAGGTATGGCTGTATGCACTGAAACCACAATCTAACCTATGCCATTTATTACATTTCTCAATGTTTTCTTCTTAGTTGCATAATAAAGCATTAGCAAACATCACAGAACATCTTTAGAAAAACTGCACACAGGATGCAAGATTATGTCAGGTATAAGGCAAGGCAATACTTTATGCAAAGTAGACCAATAAAAGTTATATCCCAAGATGAAGGGCTTACTGGTCTGCTGAGAAGGCTATTTGTGGGCTAACATTTTAAGTGCTTTAACAGAGCTGTAGAGGGAGGGCTGCCATCTGGCTCTTGTTTTCACTTCAAACTTTATTTTTGTATTCACTGATAAATTAACTTACTATGCAGTCTTTACATTTTGTGGCTGTTGCAGTTGTGTGTTATGTCTGTTGTTAGTAAAGAAATGTGGATAGGCACGTATTAGGCAAATGAAGGGATTTATCTTCTCTAAGTTGATGCATGGTTGTCTGTTTCTTTCAGGACAAAGAGGCCCAGAAAGACTTAGAGGCTTTACTTCTCACACTGAAGCTCTGATACTACGTACTTTTAACTCTTCATGCTGTAGTAAAATTGCAAAACTAAAATGAGAATCTACAGTGACTGGAAGCTGCGGGTGAATTTCAGCTAAGTCAATGGAAAACCAGTCATTGATTTTGGTTGGCTTGGATCATGGCCTTTAAGTGTTCGGCGATTATGGTATTAAAATAATACATTCATTTTTGATTATTTATATTCTGTACTGAAGTTTAATTTTAGATTTCTGACACTGTGAGTCTGATTCTATGAACATGAAGTCCACTGCTGGCAATGGACATACTGGGGGTTAGAATGCAAAAGGAATAAATCTCACCCTTTGAAAGATTAATCCACTAGTACGCGATGCCAGCATAGAACTGTCTGTAGCATAAACAAGCAAAAATATTTCTACAGTAAATTATATTTATATCAACTAATTTACCCAGATGTGTACAGAAGAAAATCATGAATATTTATGTTTACACATTTCTCTACTCTTAAAAAACTATAATCTTGTTGAACTTAAAGAAAGCTGTTGCTGCAACAAAGCTCTTTTTACTTTAAACCTACTGTTGGTTTTACAAAAAAAAGTGAAAATTTTATGAATTAAAGTTATAATTTATTTGTAACATCAAGTACAACATTAAAGATCAGACCAATTAAATGGAGTGGTTTAGATTAATCTATTACAGCTGTGGTGTTTAATGGATTTGTATCAGCACCTCCATCAAGTTTGTTGGAAGTCTGGCTCTTTCTCTTTGAAGAGCTCCCTAACATGGTGTCATCAGTATGTCTTTGAAGAATCTGGTCCAGCATGTGTCCATCACAAAACTTTTATATCACCTATTTAACACAACCTGTACATAAAAATTTACTACTGAAGACCTACCACTTCTGTCTGTGTAGAACAGCAGTGTTTGAATAAAATATAACACAGAGGGAAAGAATTTCCACTCACCATTGGAGTGATCCAGAATACACCAGATTCTGTAGAAGAATAAAGACCAGTTGTCATTGGCTTTTAATTCAGGATCTTAATCTAGATGCAGGGAGTTTATCTGGAAGAAGTAAGCATTTCTGTTAAAGGACATAAAATTGAACAAGGACAACTATATGTTTCCTTGATCTATTTGATGTGTAAGATGATGTGGACCACTTTATGGCAAAGACAGGGAGATCTTCACAATTGAAGTATGTATTTTAGTTGTTTCTAATGTTTATTCTGTGGAAAAATAGTTTCTGTATGTATTTCTCAGTTCAAGAGGTTTTTTTTTTAATACATCATCTCAGAGAAAAGGAAAAATACCATGAAAGATAAATCCTATCAAACACAGATAAATCTGTGACAGAATGTTGTGATTCACACAGAATAATTAACTGGTGAACAGGAAAGCTGGAAAGGTGACACATCGTGATTTTGGTAAGGGGCTGTTGGTAAAGTCTGCTTTTGACATTTTCATAGCCTATGCAGGAAGCATAGTTTAAATGAAATCTACAAGAGTGATTTGTACTTAGGGTTGTTGTTAACAATTCACTGTCACCTAGGAAGATGTAATAAGAAGGCCTTTACTGAAATCAATTTTATTCTAATTGATATCCTTTATAAAATAAATTGGATTATGCAAGAGATACTTCATTTACAAGTAACTATTCATAATAAAATCTGAAAGTGTAGTGGAAGAATAGATTAGAACAAGAAGTTACTTAAACTAATTGCTGAAATTAGGTGATGCAAGTAGGATTCACTTCATTAAGGGCAAACAAATATAAAGTGTTGAATTGAAGTAATGAACAGAAAGAGATTGGAGTAGACCTGGGTAGTTGTAATTCTGTGGAAAAAGATGTGGAGATTCCAGTGAGTGGCAAGTTAATCATGGGTCAATAATGTAATGTTTTTGTGAAAAAGCACATTTCATACTAGACTGAATAAATAAGCATTCCCCATTAAATTCACATGAAATAACCTTTTACTCTAATTAGGCCTAATAAGGTCTAATGAGGTCTGAGCTGCTATACTATATCTGGTTTCAGGCACCACAATTGAGGGAGGTTGGGGGCTCATTGGAAGGAGTCCAGCGGAGAGAGACAAGAAGGATGAGAGCACTAGACAACATTATTTTGTGTGTAAAAATTGAAAGAATTTGGTGTGTTTAGTCTGCAGGAGCATGGACTAAAGGAGTATTCACATTTGTAAAAAGCTATTTCAAAGACAGTAAAAAAAAAACCCAAACCTTGTTTTCCAAATTCCCTATTCATAGGACAAGAGGTAATTGCCTACCTTCAGGTTAGGCATTAGGAGAAAATAATCTGGTGACTTTGCAGGACCCTGCAGTACATTTCCTGAGAACATTATAAAATCTTTTACTTAAGTTTTATGTTAAAAGTTAAATAAGATTCCAAACATTGGCAGTATTTAAGGCATGGTTCATCCTCTGGCCGAGGCTGGAATAGATGATTTCATAAGATCCCTTCTGGCCTTGCTGTCCCTGGGGAGTGCACAACTCCAACTCCCTACAAGCCACAGGCACTCCTGCTCGGGTTCAGAAGGCAATGGGCTGTCTGCACACATTGGCTCAGCATTTCGCCCCAGAGTACTAAAAGAGTTTGTACTATGAAATATTTATCAGTACGTTTCAAGACCTGAATTTAAAGATGTGCATCACGACTACCTTTGACTATTACTTACTATAACCATAGTTTTAATCCACATGATTACATTTTAAAGGAAATTTCTGATCATATAAATGAAATTACCAATCTTTACTTCAGCCTTCTGAATTAAGCCCATTATTCTGTTTTAATTTTTGCTCATTACTCATCTATGTGTAGAATTACAAAATAACATCTGGGAGAGAAAAGGTTGGTTTTAATCATTCATTCTAAATTGTCTTTGGTATTTCGCAGAAATATTCCTCACAAAGGTAAGAAACAGCTGGTTTATACAGCTAAGGTATTTTGTGCTTTTAAAAGTTTTTACTAGTTAGTGTACATGAGCATTCTCAATCTTTTTGTTCCTGCTTTGCTAATCTGAGAATTTTTAAATAGAAGAATATTCCCTAGTTGCTCCTTGGAATAAAGCTTTTGCATTTAGTTGTAGGCCCAGGCTATCTGTTCTCTGTGTCATACCAGCTGGAGAAAAAGCAAGCTTAGCTCCAGAGGGCCATATGTTTTCTTTTTTGTTTTAAATATCCCCAAGCAGACAGTCACTTCCGTAGTGTTGTCTCTGCAGGAGCTAGATTCAGTGATTCTGTGATTCTGTATTAACCCGCTGCAGGCTTTGAAGGCATATGGAGCAGGTGGGGGCTGCAGGTTTCCTGAAGCCACAGTGCCTGGGCCCTGTTGTCCACCAGCTCCTTCAGTTCTTCTGCTGTGGCATCTCCTGTTTGGAATGTGCTCTAGTACATGGACTGTAAATCCTCTGTGGTAATTTCTCTCTTTACATACTTGAAAAAGGTGAGCTCAGGGGGCCTTGACCTCGTAGCAGGTTTTATGTGCTTCATTACAGTTTAAACTACTAGTTCCGCCCTCTGTGATGATTGAGATAATTTTTATTTCTTGTGGTGAAGCTAAGGCTTCTGTCACTGGATCCTAACCCCTTTGCAGTTGTCTCCCTGCAACACACAAAACATGTAATACTTTTTTTGTAGCAATTGGCCACAGACACATTGTGGAAATGGTTACAGAGATACACTGTCATACTAATTTGTTTGAATTTCTGTCTTTCCTTCTGCGGAGTCTTATGGTGAAATACGCATTTCTGTGTAGTAATATCTATACACTGACTTCTGCAATGAATTAGAAAGCTGTCTACCAGTGGTAAGTAGCTGATGATCTAGAAAGGAAACTGACAAATCCTGTGTCCAGATCAGTTAAACCTCCCCCCCAAACAAAAAAACAACCTAAATCCATGCCTACAACCCCATTATAGTAGTAAAAGCCTGAACTAAAAAACAATCCAAAATACCCCAAATGCAAAAAACAACACTGAAACCAAAGCAACAACAGAAGAAATCCAGTGAAGCAATGGCTACCAGAGATCCAACCATGTTCACCCCAAACATAGCAGCTTATCTGGATATACTTATCTTCAGCCATTATTACCCAATCACCTTCCACTTGAAGTACCTGGAACTGTAGGGAGGTACTATGAATTCCAGCAAGATCTGTGGGTTTTCTGGAATTTTCCTGGACATCCTGGAGGGTAATCCTGTGGTTGCTTTTTTCAGTGATCACAATAGTGCATTTACACTTACTCTAAATCAGAAAATCTTGTGGCAATGTGACAAAATTGTATTGTAATATTAATCCAGTGCAAACTCAAGAAGGAGTAACTCTGAAGGGCCAGCATTATTATTTGCTCCTTTTTCTTCTGCACATAAGGTTATATTCTTATTTTCCAGCACTTTTCCTTCTTACAGACTTCCAAGTTGCTTGGAGAAGAAACAAATCAAACTGTCTTAATACAAAACGAAGTAAGCTTTTCTGGCCCTGTCTGTGTTTGTGTAACCCATGCATGTGTGATACTGGGAAATGAAGCACTGGAACTAAGAATGTGAAACATTAATAATTTTTTTCCTTAGGAAATATTTTACTCATTTAAATAAACAACCAGTTACTCTAGAAGTATCTGTGGGATCCAGTGTGAGCTTGAATATGAACAATCTGAGCTCTGTGCTTGGTAGTGCTGCTGACCCATGATGTGACTGTGGGGTTAAGCTACTTAGCTACATACCCAAGTTACACACACGCAAACACCGTCTGTCCACTCTTCATATGTTTTGTTTATTAAGATTAATTAAGAGCTGGTTTGAATTGCCTACGTGTAGAAGCTAAAAATAGAGCCACACAATATTTACTGGGAATATTATGACCTAAACATGTGTTAAGGATACGGGCATGAATATGGGTGTGCTGTTTAACCCACCAAACTAAGTTCAGGTTTCTGATTCATGGATAATCAACATGGCTGTTGAAATTTCAGTCTCCAGAGAGAAATGTTCTTGTTTGTTGTTCAGAAAAATGTGGCAAATCAGCAAAGTGGATTCAGTGCTTTACTTGTGTTTTCCTAATCTTGGAAGAGGATAATTTATGAAGAAATGAAAATTCATTTGTAAAGCTCCTAACTGTAGCTCTGGGTTAAGAATTGCTGGTTTGCAGAATGCTAGGCCAGCTTACACAGTGCCCTGTAAAATCATACATGAAGTCTTGAAGCAGTAATAAAATACATGTTTTTCAAATTAGAACAGCAGAATACATCTAATGCAACACTTTTAAGTGCAGCAAGGGGTTCATACAAAAGCACTACTAGAATGTGTGACGATTTTGATACCACCAGTGTATGGGTACAGGCAGATTCAAGCACAACGTTTCTGGTGCCTTCATCATGAATCCCTGAGCAAGAATTACCAGTGCACGCTGGCACAAAAGACCATAACTGAGTGTGTCATCTCACACTCTTTTGACATCTTTATTTTAGAAGTGTTTGTCTTGCTGAAGAGTAGTTCCACGTGATTTGTCCTGTGACATTTTGGTGCCATTGAGAACATGGCAAAACAGCCTGTGGACATGAGTGAGCCCCAGGCTTTGTGCCAGGATGAGATTTTTAAAAGTACCTGCATGATCTTGTATGACATTTGCTTCTGTACATCCTAGTACTTGGTTCAGCTTGTTCCAGCAGTGCACGGCTTTCATGCCCTTTCACAGCCTTTCCTGCATGTCCAAACATATTGATTCAGGAAATGAGAAGGCAGGTATTTTCATCTGTCATGGAAGAAATTCACAACAATGGATCAAGGGGAAAAAAAGAGCCCAAACGACTGGACCTGGACCTATATGGTCATTTCAGCAATACTTTTAATTAGTTGTCCACCATACATGATTTGTAAAGGTCATTAGTTTATTTTCTTTAGAGGAGGAGTTTTGTGATTACTCTAGCCTATTGCACACCACAGAATTTCTCCTCCCTCCCACAACTTACTTCCCCATCTGAAAAAATGGGGCTGACAAGGCTTCTTTCACCCATGAGGACCGTTTGAAATAAAACATGTAAGAAAAACACGTGGCGAGCACACAGAGCAGTAAGTGGTAAAATAGGCTTCACCTTTTAGGCCTCCTTTACTCTTTCAATCAGCCCTCAAAATGCTGGGAGGGAAGATGAAGCCTTGAGAGGCATTTATGCTGTGATTCCGGGCTGCTTTGGAGCGTGGAAAGCCCGTGCAGCTCTGTCTGCAGACACACAGCTGCACCTCTGCACTAAAGTGTGGGAGCAAGTGGCCCAGCCGGTGAGCAGCAGCCAGCCGGGCAGGAGAGGCAGCACACCTGCCTGAGCCACGGGCAGGGCGAGCCTGCTGAGGCGCAGGTGGGCCTGGCAGCGGGAATTGGCACATGTGCTGCGTGTGGTCAGCGGCCAGGTGGCCCTCGGGGCTGTGCGCTGGTGGCTCGGGAGCTGTGTTATTGCAGGAGGCTGCAGGATGGCGGCTGCTGGCCTGGAGGCGAAGGAAGGGGTGAGTATGTGCTCCGTGGGTATGCGGCTTCACCCCGCGGTGTCTGTGGGTATGATACCTGCGGTGGGTACCGTAGCGTTGGCTGTTTCACAAGCCTGCGTGTCTGCTTGTGGCACCAGGCACCATTAAAGGAGAAAATGTGGAAGCCTTCCCTTGGAGAGCTAACCAAAGGCCGACAGGATTTGTAACTCCCGTGGGGAGGCATGTAAAGCCTTGAGCCTGTAACTCCCGGCGTGCAAGGCTCTCCTCTGTGAGGGCTCTGGCTGCCCTCAGGCCTGCCGGGACACCCGGAGGCTCCGGGGCTGTGCTCTGCCGCGCCCTGAGGGCACTGCTGCGTGTGGCAAGCGACACTGAAACGAAAATGGTCATTTTCTACTTTCCTCGCTTCAAAAGACGTGTTTGTTCGTGTTCACCGACTTCAATTTTTATGGAAATGTACAAGGTAGGAAAGTAATTTCAAATGCAGTGCCTATGAGGTGCCATTTTCCTGTGGGAAGACCTTGTTACTGTTGAGCAAACATGCGCTCAAATAAAGCCAGAACACCAGTGTAGAAACATTGCTGTAGCTCGGGTTTGTGGGACAGGATATCTATTTAGCTGTCAGTATTTTATCCCGTTTCCCCCATGGCTGGTTGCAGCACTCGGTTACAAGCCCGGCAGCCCTGGCAGCGAGCAGCTCGGTGTGCAGCGCTCCGCCGGGACAGCTCGCCTGATTCCACAGCTGAGAGCTGCTTCATTAGCTGGCAGCCTTAATGAAAGCACAGGGTGCTGTGCTTTTCCTAAATGGATGGGGGGTTATTTAATCCTTAAATTCAGGCTAGAGAAGGAACTTAAATGAAGGAGCTTTTCTTATGTCAAACCGTGAGCAGCAGAACAGAAGCAAATGTTTAGTACCTCCGCAGTGGTACCGACTGAGGGCAAACAGTCTGACTGGCTTCACCTGCACTGCAACATCCTGATTGCTGTGTTGCACTGGATTTGCTCTGGTAGGATTGCTATGGATCCTGTTTGGTTTTGAATGTAGAATTGTAATTACATGAGCAGAAATTGTATGGAGACCACGGCTTCTGAGTTTGTATATATATACATATAGAAACATTTCTGTGGGTAGACATATCCATAAGTTTAATGGAGGGGTTAAAATAGATATAACTTGCTGTGTTTTGTAGTTTTAATTAGCAACTTGATTACTCTATGAGCTTTTTGAAATTTCTATCCATATGTGAAGTGAAAACTTGAAAAAGGCTCTGCCTGCACGTCCTTTTATATCGTTACTTCTAAATGCAGAGTTAACATTGCTTCACAAAAGGAAATTGCCACAGCATGTATTTGGACCTCCCTGTGAGAGGAAAGACCGGAAAAATATCTGTTGAGCACAAGATACCTTGTGTGCTGGAGAGGAAATGTTGGATGGGCCTGCAGGCTCATCTTTATATAGAGCTGTCAGTTCCTAATGGAAGTCTCTTACATGTTCCATTTGGGGCAGGCACATGGTAAAGAAAAAGGTAAAAGATGCTGTAAATTCATGTATTAGCTTCCTTTGCCTTGCCTTCTCAAACTGTGAGCTTGTGAACTCTGTAAAGGGGTTACTGAGTCAGTAGGAATCAACACATAGTCCATCAACCCTTTCTCAATCATCTGGATGGTGGTTCCCAAAACATTCTATCTGCTTCCAGGGAATCTGTGGCTGAAGGGGGAGGATGAGGGGAGAGAGTTTTTTTGTGTTGGGGTGGGGTTTTGTCTTTTGAGGGTTCTTTTTTCATAAGTAAAGATTATGGTTTGAAGAGAAATGCTCAAGGAGGATTGCTTAATACCCATGTGTGGTATGTTTGACTTTATTTGGTTTCCTGAACGCTGTACTTGTTCACTGAAAAGTAAAGTAAATCCTGTGGGAGTGGGGAGGGGAGAAATTTCAGGCAAGACTGAAGCTGTCTTAGCTATTAAGTATGTGGAGACTGAAGTGCATCTCTGAGTGGCTCCTGCTGAGATGCTAATAAGTGGTCTGCTCACCCCTATTACACTGAATCTCTTCCAGTTTTCTTGCCAAAACAAGTGGTATTTTCAGTCATACTCCAAGTAAGGAGAAGTCAAAATGTAACCTTAAACCAGTGAGATTTAGAGGGATCTTTGCAGGGCTGTGAAGTGCTTTTTCTGCCAAGCGTATGGGAGGAACATTCAGCAGGAACCAGAGGCCTGTCAGTAGGTTTGACCTGAGACAGTTGGGGCCCTGTGGCCGGAAGGGAAAGCATCCATAAAAATTATGTCCTCAGGAGAGTTGTGTACATCTCAAGCACTTCAGTTTCCATGGGTTTTGACAAATTCTGTTTTACAATGTTGATCTTCTGTGACTCCTCCTCACTGGAGCTGGCCTTGATTTTTATTCTGATTTTTCTGACACATGGCAGAGGAATTTGGAGCCTTAGTTCAGTATTTTATTTCTGCACTGGTATCTTCATTACTATGTACAGCCTCCAATGGATTTCATGCTTAGTGCATACAGTATGTACAACTGAGGGGAGGTAATGCTGTTGTTTACTGAGTTACATGGTCATGCTTCTAATCACTTACCTGTTTTATCAGATAGGGTCCCTTCTCATCTCTAGGATCAGCTTTTGCAACTAAGTGAAGCATCTCTTTTTTCAGAATCTTATAAAAGCTACAAAATTTTTTTTTTCACTAGACATGTGGGAAATTGCAGTCAGTTTCTCAATATAATTAAAATAAAATACAGGTGATGTGGAAACTTGGGTACAAAGCAGCCCAACTGCTCAAGTCTGGATTTTCTTTTTTTTCCAATAACATGATAGATTTCCCAGTTGTTATTGACATATTTCAGAAGGATGTATCTTGTATTCAGGCAGGTTGAGTCATTCTTGATATTGGAGATGTCGGTGCAGCCTTGGAGAGACTCATGGTCTTTCAGCATGGATGGAATTTGCTGTTAGATTTTTCACATCACAAAAGTTGCAGTCTCTAAACTGGTTGTAAACTTCAGGGATGGGAGGAGCTGACAGCTTGTGGTGTAGGAAAGAAAGCACTGTTTCCAGCACATTGTTATCATGGTGATAGTTCAGTAAGAACTTAAGAAAAATCATATTAATGCCAGAATGAATGTGTTAACTTTGAATTATATTTTTCTTATTAATTAACGCCTTTTTTTCCCCCTCATGAAAGTAGCTTTAATGTTTCCTTGGAATTGATTTGCAAGGAGGCATGTCCATCAATTAAATTGTTAAAGAAATATATAAATGCACCATGACTATGCTTCCATGAAGCAGAGATCACACGGCAGCCTGTAGTTGTATCCCAATAAGCAGATCAGCCTGCAAGGACACAAGTGGGGGAAGCAGTGATGCTGGGCAGCTGCTGAGTCACCAGCCGTGTGATTCCCTCTCTGGCAACTGTGCTGCTTTGTGAAGCCCCAGCTATTGTTTCAGTTGTTCTCATTAGTCACACTCAAGACTGCACTGCAAACATTCAAATAGAGAGGAAGGAGAAAGCCTGATGTGTACCAGGATTTTTGCTTTGAGTCTCATTGGTTCCCAGCTGTCACTGGGCTGGGACAGTGGGATGCTGAGGAGATCCAGTATCTCTCCTGAGGTGCCTGGGGCACAGCTCTGGTTCCAAGAACACAACGTTTTGTTGATTCCACAATTAAATGCTATGGGATTTTAATTTGCTCTTTACTCATTTTTCATTTCCTTAATTTTTGGCATTCAGGTGCAGTTTTGTTGAAAAGATTGCCCGGGGACATGAACACTTTCCTGGAGCTGAAAGTTGGATTAGCAAAGCACTTTCCTAGGATCTCCTCCTCAACACCCATCCTTTTTCCTAGGGAAGGGCTGGGCTTGCTGTGAGGGCTATGCACACATAAGTTTTGTGGTTACAGAAAGCCCCAGTGAGAGGTTTGATGCAGAGCTTGGCTGCATTGGTGTGCTGGTGTTACAATTAGCTCTTCTGTTTCTAGATTGTGGAATGAGATTCATGAGCCTGCTTGGGATCCCAGGCCATTCAAGGAACAGGGAGAATTAAGGCATCTCACAGTACAGCAGCATGATATAGTTTCCCTCGGGGTTTGCAGCCTTCCCTGTGAAAATGCCTGACATGGCATGTGTGTCTGCTTCCTGTGGTGTGCTCTCAGTCCATTCGCTAAACCTGCCAATGAATCCCCTTACTGGAGAAACTGGTCTATCCACCATTTGGGAATGAGGAGACTTGTCTGCCCCTAAATCCCATCATTGCCCTTGGCTTAGGTGTATGGGTGCTACCCTGAGTTTGTTTTGCATTTGCGTTTTGTCAGACATTACCAGTGCTGTATAATTTAAGGGATTATATTTAACTGTTGGTGACGGTTGGTCCCAAACAAGGTGGTCTACTAAAATCATCTTGTGTTTGGGAATTGGCCCCAGCATTATTTACTAATTCCTGTAATGCAAGGGAGAAACAATGCTAATGTGCATCTGTGTGGAAGATGTTTGGCAATATAATGTTTTTCTGGGATAACTCCATATTATTCAATGATTAATTATTGCAAGGGCTATGTCCAAATTCTTTAGTCTTCCTCCTGCAAAAATATGAAACTCAACTGCAATACTTGTATCTCTTTACATGAAAGCTTTCACAGAAAGATTATGGGCAGGCTGTTGTCCTCCTTTTACATGGGAGTTAGGTGTCTAAATGATTTCTAGGGGGTATTGACTTGAAAGCTTGAGAACTCCACCCTGAGGTGAAGCAGAAATACATTGGAAGTATCTGATATTTATTGTGCTCAGGCATAGCCGGAAGTTTTGTCCTGCTAATGTATTCCATCTTTTGTTACTGTAAGGACCAGTTGAATTTCCTTGGTAACAAATACCCCTCCTCTACTCCCAGAAAGCTTAGGCTTACCCACAACATCCAGAATCAAGGAAACTTCAGATGACTCAACTTTATCGAAATCTCTGTGACTTGTTCTGGCAGAACAGTGTTCAGTCCCACTGCAGCATCAGGCTGCTTAATAGGATATGTGTGTTATAGGAATGCAGTATAAATCTGGCCTTTTACTTCTCCCAAATGTAAAAATGTATAAGATGTATCAAAAGGACTATGGAGATCTCCTTATTCCTATTGTTTTTTCATTGAGAAATAAGAACAACGCTTGTGCTACCAGAACAAGTTCTGTCAGAAGACATGGGCATCCCAACTGTGAACTAGGATATGCAACAAAGTTTAAGGTTTTTCTCCTAGCTGACTTACATGGACAAACTCTGCTACTCCTTGGAATGTTCTCATTAATAACTAAAACACATACTGGTTCTTTAATTTACCATGGGTTAAGCTCTCATGTTTCTTGCAGGCCAGACTGAAGAGCAGGGAGATGTCTGGCTGCAGGTGAAGATTCTCCTTTGCTAGGAGATGCCAAAGTCTCTTTTGAAGGAGACCAAGAGGCTCTAATTCTTATATGTTCCTGTAACTGCCTTTTGCTGTCCCCTGTGCCTTGCTGAGCAAGATGTGAGGGGCAGATCAGTGAACTCCAACCTCAGCTTTGCTTTTAACAGCAGAATTTCTTCTGCTGGTTGTAACTCAGTTCTTCCCTCTGCAAAGGTAACTGTGTGTGAAAACCTCCAATTCTGGGCTGCTTAAAGCTGAAAGCCCCAACATGACCACAGGGTTATTGCTTTGCACCTGGCTGTGTGTTCCTGCTTGGGGAAAAAAAGCCTGTAGGCTCTAATGCTGTGGGTAGCCCAGCCTGAAGGAGATGTTTCAGTTGAGCCTTGGCCCTTGATTATCAGTGGTATGATACATCATTGTGTCTCCACGTGCACCAGAGTTGGAGCCAAAAATGGAGTGTGAGGCCTTTCTTCCTTGCCCATGTGCCCATATGACTTCCAACAGAGGTGTTGCTCCCTCTACAGGGTGATCTCTCTACCTGTCTTTCCTTGTTTGAGCTCTTTGCTGCAGTTCAGGTGGGCAGGATCCCAGATAGGACATCACCTTCAGGAGGCAAGACTAAGATGAATGAATGTGTTTGGCTATGCAAATTCCTCAACAGATTCACAGCCGTAGATGTAGGATACCAGGTTCATGGTCCCAGCTTTTCTAGAAGTTCCCCTTTATATAGAAATGCTGAAAGAGCTGAGTGTGGTGTCACTGCTGCCAAGTGGCCCTTCAGCTCTCTCTTGGTTTTTTTGTCAGTGTTAGCTCTGTAGATAACACAAACATTTCATCACAGATTGAGATGCAATATTGAGAGCAGTACAGGGACATCTGGATGACATTCTAGGTACTATGCTACCTGTGAAACTGCATTTTAGGTTGTCATGGCCAAGGCTGTAGCTGGACAATTAGAAGGAGAGGAATTTGCTAACTAGGATGCAAATTGAAGTTTTCTAGGGGTTTACACAATTTACAGGATATGTTTTTTTAATTGATGTAAACCCTTCCAGCAAGGAGGCAGAAGGGGATTTACCAAGCTTGGAAGTAATTAAAATCATGCTGAAACTTTGCTAACAGGTACTAAATGTGACATAGCGTGTGGTCTCCCTAACAGGGTTGCCTTTCCCTATAAATGGAAAAGTGCAACATCAGATGTTTCAATGCATGCACATAGATAAACAGGTTTTTTGTGACATATTAAGAACAGTTTGGTTTATGGCTTTTTAGATGCATCTTAAAATCTTGTTTTATAATGACTTTAGCAGAGCTGTCCAATTTCCAAGATGTGCTTCTAAAGCAGGATCAGGTTTGTACCTGGTTTTTATTAACTATATTACCAGCTAAAAATAAACCAAGTTGCAGACAGCTGACAGCAATGTGGACCCTGAATGTGTTTCATTAAAAATAATAATAATTCTTGGGGGTATGAGGCAGAAATCAAGCTCTTTTTGTCTCCTGGAAGCTGTTTTGCTCATCTGGGAGAGGAAAGTAACCTGGCAGTCTTTAAAATTTACTGATATTCATTAAAATCACTAGACTTTGAATGGAGCTTTAGTTAATTATGAACTTTAACCCCATGTTTTAGTGTATTCCTGGACAAAATATGTGGCTTTGTCATGCCTTCCAGGCTACTGGCAGAGAAGTTCTCTGCTAGTGTGTATAAAAGGATCCTGGGGTTGTATGTCAAAAGTTGAAAACTGCAAGTGCAGAATTACAGTTAAGAGTGGTCTATTTTTTTTCTTTTCTTTTAGACAAGCATAGGGATGTGGTGATTCTCTCTAATTTGTTCTTCACTCATGTCTGAGTGCCTTTGTGAAGAATGGACTCAAACTGACCTAGAAGTTAAAGTTTCAACGGAGGAATCCATAGGACCTCTGCAGGAGTCCAAGCCTGTTACAGAGCACAGATGAGGGGCCAGTATAAGGAAGCAATATTAAAAAACTACAGTCTGGCCAAAGCTAGAAAAAAGAATAGAAATATTCTAGAAAACCACTGAGCTATTTTCCAACCTTACTGTGCAAGCCTAAGCTGCTACTGAAATTCATTTACCCAAGAGTCATATGTCACTGAAGTCTGTCCTTTCAAATAGTGCTGCTATTTAGCAGTCAGAACTAAAAAGGCAATAAACCACATGCATTTAAGCTGAAAACATGATGTACCTCCTAATAAATTTGGAGACCACTTCTGTGGCACAGATTAATCATGCTGGGTTTGGTGAAGATCTGTAAACACATGTTTTTCTGTGTTGGAGAACAGAAAGACTCTCAAAAATTTGAAGTAGAGTTTTGATACCTGTTTTTGATAACTGAATAGAATGTTTTTGGAGCCTGGGAAAGAATGCATTTTGAAAGTGATTTTGACCAATATCTATGCAAGAATGCAAGAGCGAAGGCTAAAAAAAACCCACCAAACCAAACACTGGAAAGGAAAAGGTAATGTTCTAATTTCTAGTTATTTTTGAAGTGCTGTTCAGTGGTCTGAATTCCCCTGCTGATATTTGGATTGGCATAAATTGTAATTTGTTTCCTATCTTTAAAATTCAACTTTTAGTATGCAGTAAATTTAAAAAAAAAGAAGGCTTTTAGTCTCTTAAAACCTGACCACAAAGTTTGACTGAAGACATGCTATGCATTGACATAGTTGTATTGATACTTGGACGCATGAGAATAGATAACAGTATTTTACAAGGAATTTATTTTATAGAAACTAAGGGGGAAAGCAGTATTTTACAAGGAATTTATTTTGCAGAAACTAAGGGGGAAAGCTTAGATTCTTTGATTACATGATGACCGTTACAGTAAACACAGACTTCTACACCAAAATTCAGTGAGCAAACAGGGCACTGTTTATTATCCATGTCTTAAATTGCATGGCTGCTTTACCTTCTGCAATAGGTAAGTTTGCTGCATGCAGTGCTTAATTGATACTACAAGTATCAAAGACACTGAAGTGCTATTTAGAAGTTTAAAAGGATTAAAATCTTTTGAAGGTGAGGGGCATTTTCAACAGTTGGTCACACCTGTGTAGACTCTTCCCAGTGGTTTGGGAATGGTTCTTTGTTAGAGCCTTCACTTGGGAAGCATCCTGAACCAGGCCTGCTCCTGCAGGCGCCTGGTTCCTGAAGTCAAGTGGGGAATTCCCCCCTCCTCTGGTTGTGCTGGCCCAAGTCTTCAGGGAGAGCCAGGAGTACATGTGATTCCTGTTAGTTCAGAAAACAGAAACATCTGGGGAAGATGTGAATGACTTACTGGCTCAGTTCAGCAAGAGGAAAGTCTCTGACAGTTCATTCTGGACAGAGAGATCCTCTCTATTATGTGCTGAAGCAGGGAGCAAAAGCACATAAAATCACATAAAATACAGCTCGAAACAGCAGGAGATGAGCGGTCATGCATGCCTTTCTCTCTTCCTGCCTATGGGGATGCCTCCTAAAGAAAGGGAAGAGAAGGTTTTTCTCATCCAGTGAGAGTGGGGAACGATGCTGTGGAGGAACACTTCCTAGGGACAGCAATGAGTTTCCCAGACTGGTGCCCATACAGGTTTAACTGTAAGAGGAAGGGAAAGTGAACCAGTGGTGAACGTATTACTTGCCACGTGTTTACTGTAAAAAAAACCTGAAGGAAAATGCATATAGCGCTGTGGGTAGCTGTTATGAATGTGACAGTAGGACGACTAGACCAGCTCCAGGAGGCCCTGCTTCATCAGGGTGTCTGGTCAAATGGCTTCCAGAGGTTCCTTCTTGTCTCCACCAGTCTCTGATTCTGTGCCATCAGGCAGTTAAATTGGGTTAGACTCTGCAGCATGTCCTGGCTAAAACAGTGTGCCTTCTTTCCTCAGTCCCTAAGGAAATGTGTCCCACCAGTGCAAGAGTATTGTTTTTTTCCTAATCTAACTGCCCCACCAACAATGTTCTGTACCTTAACATCTCTTTTTCTTAGCAGGGCAGACCACAATACAGTTTTCTAGCATTTGGTGTGGGCAGGAGGTGGCACATCAATAACCTGAATGGTAGGTGTTTGGTATGAGCAGGCTGGCTGTGCTCTCTTGTGTCTTGCTCTTATGTCTGGGGAGATAAAAGGGCAGATGGGATGAATTGCCCTTTGCAGGGGTGTGTGTGTCTTCATCAATCACAGCCTGTGGTCTTTAGGGTACCCTGGGGACCTGTTGTACATGCGGGTGGGACAAATTACCATTAGCAGCTGCTCATGTTCTCTTTCCTCATTTTCATTCTCCTCCATATGATAAAACATTTCTGTCTGTTCTTTCTGGCCTGTTAATTCCCGTCCTCTGATGTGTTCTCCTTCTCACTTCTCAGCTGTCCAAATTTTCTCTGTACTTGTTCCTCTGAACACAGAGAATCTTCTTTGCTATTGACCCTGAAGAACAAGTGCTTCTATTGGCATATGATCAAGCTTTGCTGGATTTCCCCAAAATGCAGACAGTGCCTTTATTAGGAAAATAAAAATTAGTATATATGGCTTGGGTTAAGTGAGATAATTGACTTCTGCCACCTAGAGTTGCGTGCATTTCAGGGAAATCTTCAAAGAAAAGAGAGGGATGACAAATCCTGAGGGAGGAACTTGTTAATAATTACATAAACGCCTTGACTGTATATGAATGTGAGAATGCAGGAAGCTGTGCTAACTGGATCTTTGCTAGAGAGAATGTTAATGTTCTGATGGCAATACAGTCTGGGGGCTATAAAAAGAGCTAAAGAAGTCTAGTCACTTCATTAACTGACTTTTCATAAATCCTAGGAAAAGGGATCTGTCCTCTTGAGAGCAAAATTTAACCTTAGTAACCAACTCTTATACATTTCTTCTTTCACAGTTTCAGCCATTCAGACAATTGATGGGTCATCTATTTATTCCAGGAACTTCCCTTTCTGTTCTGCTGCGCATTTTTATGGCTTTATACACAATGAAAACTACTGTATGCACTTAACTCTGGGAACAGGCTAGAGCTATTTACTCAAGCAGAAAAGTATTGTATTAGGGTGAGAGATCCCTTGTGAAGATAGGAGTCTTGCTGACTTTAAGTAAGGTGTGAAGACATTTGAACAGCATTGTGTAGTGAACATATTATGAGACAAACGTTTTGTATTCTGTCTGTGCTGATGACTTACAAGAAAATTAATACCTTAACCTTCAAATGCAGAGAACAATATTGTCAGTGGGCTGTAAATCTGCACACACAAGTACTAAATATCTTGGTCTTAATGCCATCAGATGTAGGGGTTCTTTTGTACAAGGTTTCAATTCAGGTATAATGTCACTGGAGGATCTGCCTTGTAATTCCGTGGAGAACCTTTGCAATTTAAATATTTATCTATTCCAGATTTTCTTTTTCTTCCCCTCCTTTATGGGAATTCTTCCTTGTTTAATTTTTTTAAACACTATTTGTGATAGTTTCTGACCAAAGCCCCACTGGCTGATTTGCCCTCAACTCGCTGTGGCACTGGTGCTCCTCACATACTTGAAAGATGCAGACTGGGCAGGATGTTATTAGGCACATGAGAGAAAAAATTCTTATCCAGAGAAAGCTGGTGGAAAACATTTCTCTTTTGTTTCTGTGCCACCTGGAAGGGTTGCCCAGAAAGCTTTCCTGCAGGGCATATTGTTCTGGAGTGTAGGTACAGCTCTTCTTGCTGCCAGAAACAGAGAGATGAACAGAGTTATGTCTTGGAACAAGTTGAAGCACAACACTGTGTCCCAGCAGCAGTACACATAAATGAAGGGAAGGGAAATGAGCTTTGTTACGACGAGACAAAGGTTCATTTAGGAGTCTCATTTTTTCATTAGGGTAATTATTGTGAAGTTTGAGTTTACTTTCTGGTGGCACTTTTATTTTTTTAAATTTGAATTGAGTTATTTTAATTTCCTGAACCACAAAAGATTAATAGCCTCACAATTTATGTTTTTTCTCTGTAGAGTGAAAAAGTGTAATTAAAAAGAAGATATATAGTTGGATTAAATATTTGAACTGCAGCTTGGAAATCCTTCACAGAATACAAAGCATGAAAGAAGCATGGGGTATTGTTTCATGCTATTCCTCAGATAATTGCAAACCATACTTGCTTTGTCAAGTCAATCTTTGTCTTGCTTAGTCAATCTGGCTTTTGTACTGGGAACAAGGTGTCTCACTCCATGTGTCCACTTCTGAGTAGAAGAGTCTAAAGAAGCAGAGGGCGTTCTGTTGTTTTTAGCATAGGAAACATGATTATGTGAAATCTCATTTGTTGTCATGAGAGGATTAGAAGCCTCTTTCTGCATGGTAACACTTATGCTCAGGCTGGGAGAAGGGAGATCATGGAAATAAACCCTAGTCTGAGCTGTCACTGAAAACATACCAATAATAACAGACATTAAACCCAGTTCTGGAGCATACCACAATATACATGCCATTCTTTCCTCAGCGGGTATTGAACAAGCCCAGATACAGCTGAAGACAAAACTCTCACATGGGAATAGCCAACTGATACAAACATCATCCTGCTCAGCTTGCTCGAAGAAATGACACTGAACTGTTCTGAGCAAACCATCTAGATCAGAAGTATTTCTGTCTGCTGTAGTGCCTGCTTCTTCTACTGCTCTGTCTCAATGTCAAGAGGAAGATTCCCCCAAAACATGTTCAGACTGTTGCAGCTGGGCTGTCTCTCCCTCCCCATTGTTCTCAGGTACCGGGGGTGCCAAGGCAAGGAAAACGACAGACTATACATGACTTTTTGTTGTATACTTGTTTCATTCTTAAATCCTGCAGCCTGTATGGGACAGCCTCATCCCTTGTGCTTAGTTCCTCAGCTCTCGTTTCCAGGTTTGCTATCTCTCAGATGTGTTATTTCAGTTAACAGGCAGTCTGGACTTATTTTTTTGGAAATGCTTTGTTTGTCCAAAGCTTTCAGAAAAACAATTATTCATCCTGTTTTCAGCCCAGTAAGGTTTGGTCCTGCTGCTCTCAGCTGGATGTTCCCTGCTTCTGATGTGAATATCTTTAATAATCAATGGAATTTTATCGCCCAAATCCTGGCATATTGTGTCTATTTGTGTATTTACAAGCAACGTAAAATCACCACCTCTCTTTTCCTGGAAATCAGAGACCCTGTGCACAGTTTCTTCCCAGCTGAAACCTTGCTACAGTCCAAACATATATTTTCCTTTGCCAGCTCTCAGTCACTCCAGCAAATGACTCCTATATAGCCCTGCCATTGATTTATGCACCACTAATGGGTCCCCTGTGAATCTGCTCCCTTCCCTGCCTCTGCCCATGTGCACTTGAAATGCCTCAGCATCCTGTATCTTCTGAATTAACCATAGTGATGGATTGCTGTCCCCAGACACCCAGAAAAGATCCAGAGCATAGGGACTTTGGAGACTCTTTTGATTTGAGTAGTCCCAGCTCTGTGCTTTCAGGCTGGAGCAAGCTCTGCTCTAAGTATCAAAGTGGGCAACACTAATCAAGCAAAAAAATTTTTGGTTAATAGAGCTGTCATAAAAGTTGGCAAAAAGCCCAAAAGTAGGGCTGTCAAAGCATCAACTACAGCTGTCTTAAATGTTCCAGACCATTTGTGCTTAACACTGAGTTTGTTTTCACCTGACAGTTAAGTGAGTTTGCCTGGTCTGAGTAGAAGTGACTTAAACATGGAAAACGTCAGCTCCAGAAATGCAGGGTGGTAAAGAAGCAAAGAAGCAAGCAAAGAAGTTGTTGAAATTTGAATCACTGTGCCCATGTTGTACTGTATACCAAAATAAGAGCACTGTTCAGAATCCAGCTCTTCTCTTCATCCATGCAGAAAGCCAGATCCATCTTCAGTGTTCTCCCAAGCTGAATTTGTTATGCGGGCAAATGAGAATCTGATGAAAGTTTAACAAAGTTAAAGATGTAGCAAAGGCAAATGTTGACTGTTCCCTTTCCAAGGCTAGCTCCTTAACTTTGCTCTGGTAAAATGTGAGCTCCCAATTGCTTAGTCTGTGATTCCTCTGGTTGAATAATCTGAAACAATTTTCTACAGACAGACCTATGCATCAATCCCTGCCACTCACAAAACCACACAGATTCTCATGCAAATCTGATTACAATTGCATTTAGTTGCATTGTGCCGTGACTGTGCTGGTAGCAACAGCTGTTGGGCAGATCCTGGACACCTCCCACACAGCTTTGCAGCAGTGCTTGTTGCTCAGGTTCTGCTGAGTCTTTTTCCTTATTGTTCTATTATTGCTATGGATTTCAGCAGCTCTGAACTGACTCCTGCTGAAGCCAGCAAGTTTCTATCAGCTTCGTAAGGACTGTAGTGGTACACTTGACTGGTATAAATATATCCTGTATTAACTCTGCTGGCTCTGCTTCTTGCTTCCATTCCTTGTTATGTAGTGGGGTGACCTGACTGCTACTCTGGTTTTCCAAGAAATGTATGCTTAAGTTCTGCTTCCTGTTTTGGGGTTTTGTGGGCTTTTTTTGCTTGTTACAGTTTTTCTTTCGGTTTTTTTGTACCTTATCTCAACCTGGATAAAGGATGTTAGTAAAATTCTGGGAGATGGACTGTGTGTGTGCACACATACACAGAGAACGCAAGCATGTCTTTGTAAATTTTCTTCAACTTGTGCTCCTGATTTCACCAACTCAGCCTGAACTTAGAATCCTGCCCCCATAGGGAGAAACTCCAGCTGAAAATATCCCAAATCAGAAGGAAACTACTGCTGATCAGTCTGCCTAGCCTCCTGTCCCACCCAGTTCTTGTTCCACTCCCTTGGTGTTAGGGAAAATGTGGTCATTTCTAAGGCGGCTCTGAAGTAAGCAGGCTTGTGTAGCAGACTGGGGAGAAGACCAAGGGGTGGGAGAGATGCTGCATCATGAAGAAATGTTTTACATTTGCAGCAACAGCCACCCTTCACCACGGGATTGCCTTCATTTTGTGAGAGGTTGCTCTGCAAGGGCATGTTAAGGTCTGTTTGGCCCTGAGATTTCCATTCCTGGCACTCCTGGCTATACCCAGGCCAAAAGAGCATGAATTGGTCCCCAGTGTCAGGAGTATATAGATGCCAGCACTACGTAAGAGGGAAAAAGAGTAAGGAAAACCAGTCTGTGGGCTTGAAAATAGGGGAGGTGGAAGTAAAATGAAATGCCAGAGGGAAGAACATAGCATAGGAGATTGTGCAGGCTGAGGAGAGATTAACAGGTATTAGAAGAAAGTGAAAGACATGAGAGAATTCAGATCAATGCTGAGGCAAGCAGCTTGGGAATGTTCTTAGCAAGGAGCATTAGGAAGTTGAACACAGATGGCAAGGTATGAAAGGCAGGTTGACTTGAGAAGCTGTAAGGGCAGAATGGAGAAAACCCTTAAAATTCAGAAATGGGAAGAAGGTGCAAAGAATAGGAATATCTAAAATAATAATACTTTCCAAATCAGAAATAATAATTTGGTTTATCTTGATGTTAGAAAGCTGTACATAAACTAAGCAATTGTAACATAAGAATAATTTTATTTATTATTTTGGTAACACAATGATACATCTCAAAATGACCATAGAAGTTAGCTTGCTAAATGACTGCATACATTCTAAATAGGTGCTACTACATTTGAGTAACTTCACAGATATACCTAAGGCATTATGTGACCAACAGCTATATAGTGTGTAACCCCCTAACTGATAAGAACAGTGTGGATGGATTTTTGCACTAGTAGCCAATGCACAGTTAAAGCTTTTGGAAGAGTATAAAATTGCATAAACCATTTTTTATTAAAATATGAATTGGTGATCCTTGCATTAGAATAGCTTTTCAGTTGTAGGTTCCATACTTCATTTAATAACAGTACTTAGAAAGGTACAAGAAAAATTGTCTTGCTAGCATTTGATCTAATGTAGATCTCCACATGAAAATGCTGAGTATCTTATAAAGCTTTTCACAGGTATAGGCTAAGTTCTGGGGTATCACAAACTTGTACATAATTCAGAAAAACACCTGAGCTTACTCCATGTAGATGTAGCAGAAAGCTTTTTTTAGCTCTAAAAAGAGATGATAAATGCCATATGAAGTCAGGCACTTTAAACAGGTACCTTATTACTGTGTGGGGTTGTAGAGCAGTGCTTGTAGGCTTGGTTCAGATTTGTAAAATCAGAAGCAAAGCTTGTACTTGAGATCAGGGTTGTGTTCTCCCAGCTCTTCCCAACATCAGTATGAGTTCTGTCACTGCTGCCAGCATCTATCAGAAGTCACAGTGCAAATCCTTACTTGCTTGGGTCTCAGCAGAGCTACTTCCCTGTGTAGCACTGTACCCTTATTTTTCTAGTTCTAATACCTTATTTAGTACTCAGCTGAACACAGCAAGTCACATGAGGTACTCTCATATCTGATGAATTTCATATGTAATTGAAGGTGATCTGCAGCTCCAAAGAAGTGCCCAACTCTTTTCAAATCAGGCATTTATGGAGGGCTGTTTGCTTTCTAGAGGAATATATGCAGCTTTGTGTATACAAACATTAGCCAAAGGTTCAAGGCCATAAAATTTCATGTGTGTTTTATTTTAAAATAAGTGCTTTTTAAAAAAAACATTATGAACTTTGCCTCACAAATATTTTAAAAGTACTTTTTCTTCAGTTAATGGGTACTTTAATTAGGACATGTGACATTACTTTTCCCTTTGAGGTGTTGTTCCAAGCAAATTATACCAAAGGTACATAGTTGATTTCCAGATATACTATTTAACTCAACCTAATAGAATCACTTGTGAGTAGGGGTATTATTTGCTCTATGCTTTACTTGAGGGTTGTGGCATGAATGTTTTAATATAACAGCCCCCCAACACTCCCCCAGTCTCACTTATAGTTACCTTGGCCAATGTGGATTTTACTGGACTTAACTTACCTATGTGTCTATTAACTCCTTCCTAGAGAAACATAAAATATACCTTTATGATAAATCTAATTCAAATTCTTATTTTGTTCATGAATGTGCTAATGAACAGATTAGCATATGATTTGTATCACCCTTGCCATTTCGTGACATAGAAATTCTGATCTTTCAAAACTTGATGAAATGTTACTATATTAGGACATTCTGTTAATTTTCATATAAAACATGAATTTTAGTTTCAAACATGCTTACAAGCAGGACTTTTATTTTTTTAGGCATTTGTGTAAACATTTTTGAATGCTGAAGGCAAGACTTTACATTGTCATTTTACCAAAAATCATTTGAACACTTTTTATTGAGGCATTAACATATATGCTTAACATATAGCCACAGTACTGGAGCTGCTGTGAGCCTATGGCAGTTTCCAGTGGAGTGAATTCAGAGGCAGGCTGCAGTGTTCTGAGCAACCCTTTTTTTGCCTTTTTTTTTTCACTGAGAGATTTCACTTTTGAATGTGGAGTCACTGAAGGCAAATTTAGAGTTAAGGCATAGCACATGGAGACATGGACAGGATTGTAGAGACAGTTCCTGGAGATGCTCCAACCAGTCAGTAGATAAAAAGCGCTTTACAATGGCAACTTCTGTGAACAAGCTAGAAAAGAAAAGGCTTACTTTCAAATTGCATATGTTTTATCATTTAATATATTGTTCCCCTGGCTCTCCTTCTGGAATTAAAAAGAGGATTGAATTATACCTTGTGCAGCTTTTCTTCCTGCATTTATAACTTGTAATATTGGCTATGTATCAAAAATATCACCAGAACAAACTATGAGTTATATAGGTCTAAAAAGAGAGAGAGGGATTATCTTTAGATGCAAGGCTTATTGCTTAGGCATTTGCTGACAGCTGACTTTCACTGGCTGCTTTCTCTGCTTGCAGTCTTTGGACAGCCTGATCAAGCAAATCCATGGTATCTCTAAGTGTAACATTCAAGGTGAATGGCTTAGGTTTAATGGTCAGCCCATAGGTAAAGTCCATTTTAGGGTCCTCATTTGGATTAGCAGTAAAATTGCACTGATGCACCAGTATGGAGGTAAAGAGAAACAGCTGCACCTTGGATAACTCCTCTCCAATACACCGACGTTTTCCCAATGAGAAAATCATCACGCTGCTAGTAAGATCTTTATTGATGAATCCGTTCTCATCCAGGAATCTCGTTGGATCAAAATCTTCTGGGTTGGACCATTTTGCAGGGTCATGATTCACTGACCACTGATTGACAAAGATGACAGTGTCCTTGGGAATGAGGTAGCCCATGATGAAGGTGTTGGTTGTGGTGGCATGTGGGATAGTCACAGGCACAAAGCTGCTGAAACGCATGGATTCATACAGGAAAGCCATGATGTAGGGAAGGTGAGGCTGATCTTCAACACATGGCAGACGGTCTCTTCCAACAATCCTATCCACTTCTTCTTGCATTTTAGCCTGCACTTTTGGATACCTGTCATTTAAAGCAAGATGTGTGTACATACATAACACTTTCAAAAGGATTTTTCTCACAAATAATCCTTGCTGTAAGCATTTTTCCCAGAATTTCACCCCATCCCTAAATAATGCAGTTTGAGCAACGTTTAAATATATTGCAGGAATGTGTAGACCTCAGTTGAAAACTTTGAGAGAAAAATCCAAACTTCCCATGCATTCGTGTAATTTTAGACTTGCTCAGTTTTTTAGATCCCACGTAACTGATTCTCAACATAAAAAAATGACTTAAAGTGGAAATAAATGGAATATTCTGATTCAATTTTTTAAAATTTTGAAAGTTAATTCTAAAATTGTAATTACTTGTCTCTTCTAAATTCTGCATCTTCCATGGGAATGAGAATTTGACTTTCCAACTGTATGTGACTTTTTAAAATTTGCATGGAGCTTATCACTAGACATATTTCATACATTTGAAAGCCTGCAGGTTTCTAAACTGGAAAAAAAATCCCAATTACTAAATTGTCAGAATGGCTTTATGAACGTCCCACTTCTAGTTTGAGTAGACATTTTCTAATTAATATCAAAATACGTTTTCTCTGTATTGTACTTAAAGAAGACTGTCTTGAAGTCTACACAGCAACCAAACAAGATCAAAATGTTAATACATCTTTTGCTTGTCTGAAGGCACACATTCCGCCACGGAGCCTTCATTTGCTTTAAGTATTCAAGTTCAGCTTCTGCATCCTTGCCTTTTCCTCCTGCAGCAGACTCACATGTCAAATGCTGGGCAAACATAAGAAATGGGGAGAAACCCAGAAGTTAACATGAACACTGCAGTGGCCTCACACCCTTAGCTGGAGGTGTTAACTATTTGCCTATTTTTCAAGAAGCGACAGAGTACATAGTGTTTACATAAACCTACAACTTATGCAGGCGCTGAAGGGAAAAGCCGAGACAGGCATGCAAGGCATTGTAGTGGCACCTTCTCTGAAGCCACGTCCCCTGTGTGAGTTTCCCCGGCGGCCGGGCAGGTGCCAGGGCAGCGCTCCCGCCGGCTGCCCAAGGGGTCTGCCTTGCCCAGTCACGCAATGGCAGGGAAGGCACACGCAACGGCACCTTAGCATAATAGCGGGTTTGTAAACCGGTGCACGAACTCTTTATCGTGCTTAAGCAGTTGTTATCCTGTTCCTATGATCTCCTTGATCTTGACCTGGTAAAATCTGTTACTTTCAGGTTTTACTCGGCTGCCTTTCTGCCAGCCTCTCTTTATGCACCATAACCCGACCGCCTGAGTAGGGTCGGATTTCTTTTTTTTTTTTTATACTTCCTTATCTCTTTCTGGCAGGTTTCCCAGAGCTTCCGTGTTAGTTAATCGGAGGCCGCTGAGGCGCCGGGCGCTGCGCGGGCTGGCGCTGCCCGGTCCCTCAAACCCGCGACCCGCGGCGGGTCCCTACCGGGGTGGTGTCCCCGGCTCTGTCGGGACCCGGAGCTCCACGCTCTGGCTCGGGCCGGCTGCTCCCGCCGCGGGAGCCTTCCCAGCGCCGCCTTTGCCCGTGCGGCGCGGTTTAAACGGGGCTCCCCGGGGCCGGCGGCCGCTCGCACCCCCGGTGGGCTCGCATGTCCCCGCCACCCCGGGCCGGTGGGGAGCCCCGGCGTGCTGCCGCCTCCGCCGGCACATACCTGATGAGGAAGATGAGGAGCCACTGCAGGGCGGTGGATAGGGTGTCCTGGCTGGCGCCGAAGATGTCGGTGACGGTGGCGGGCACGTGCTCGAGCTGCAGCCGCGGCTGCTCCCGCTGCAGGCGGATGAAGGCGTCCATCATGTCGCGGGGGGCTGCCCCGGGGCGCAGGCTGCGCTGGTGCTGCAGGAACTTGCCGCGGACGAAGCCGTAGAAGTCGCGGTTGAGGTCGCGGAAGGCGCGGTAGGCGGCGCGGATGGGGCTGGGGAAGCGCTGGAGCCAGGGCAGCGCATCCACCAGGCTGCCGGCGCCCACCGCCCGCCCGAACTGCTCGTTGCGCCCCACGATGCGCAGGAACTCGCCGTCGCCGTGGCTGTAGCGGCGGCCGAAGCACAGGGCGCTCATCACGTTGGCCACGGCCACCACCAGGACGCGCGAGGGGTCGAGGAAGGCGCCGCCGGCGCTGCCGCGCACCAGCAGCGCCACCAGCGCCCGCGCCTCGCCCACCAGGTGCCGCTCGAGCAGGCGGCGTGTGGCGGGGCTGCCCGTGGAGAAGGCGCGCACCGTGGCGTGCGCCGCCCGCCGGTGCAGCTTCCAGAGCTCCGAGTATCCGCCGAAGGCCAGGCTGAGCCCGCCCGACACCAGCTGGAAGGACGGGAAGGGCGGGCGGCCGGCGAAGGCGGCCCCCTGGTGGATGAGGGCCTGGCGGATGGCGCGCTCCCCGTTCAGCACCACCACGGGCCAGCGCCCCAGGCGCAGCTGGAACACGGCGCCGTAGGTGCTGGCCAGCCGGGTGAAGGAGAGGTGCGGGGCGCTGCCTAGCTGCGCCGCGTTGCCGATCAGGGGCCAAGGGAAAGGACCCGGCGGCGCCCGGCGCTGGCCCTGCCGCCGGCGCTGCTGCTGTTGCAGGAGTAGTTTGCCCAGGTGGATGGCGGCGAGCAGGCAGAGGAGGAGCAGTAGGGAGCTTTGCAACGGGGAGATGCCGCCCAGGGCTTCCCCGAGCCTCTCGAGGGCCATGCTGCAAGGGAAAGGGAAAGGTCAGTGAGCAGCGTCCCCGCGGGAGGGAGACCTTCAGGTCCCGCGGTCAAGGGGAAGCCCGGACGGGGCGCGCTGGCGTGGCGGAGGGGAGCGCCGGCAGCCGTCCCAGCGCTCGGAGTCCGGGCAAGTCCTCGCTGTGTGCTCCTCGTGTACCTAATGCCCGCCCGGATCCTGTGCGAAAAACAAGGGATAATTGATAATCAAGTGGCAAGCGCCTAATAAGAGATCGAAGTCGTATTTGGCGGCGGGGCCGCTGCTCTCTCTCCGTCGGTAGGGAAAGTTCTCAGCGGGAGATCCAACAGGTCGCGGCTGAGAGAAACACAGAGGAAAGCAGAAGGATGCTCTCGCCTGACGAGCCTCCGCAGATGCAGGCAATCGTCGTGCGTCGGAGACAGGTTAATTCTGGCGCTGCACATCGCTCCTCCTGGCGAAAAAGCCCCTGCGAGAAACGGGTTACCCGCCCCGCTGTCGGAATTTCCCGCTGCTCCGGAGAAACCTCCGCACGCGGCCACGGAGCCCCCTCCGTCCCGAGCCCTTCCCTCTTCCCCGCACCTTCGTGCTCGTCGCGGCATCTCAGGCTGGCGGTATGCCGCCCCGGGGATGGGCTGCGGAGGATGCCTGAGGACTCGGCGTGGCAGTCCTGACAGGTCCTGCTTCCCATCCCGTGCCCGGGGACCGCCCGCTCCTACCATTTGCTCCAGCCTTTCAGAAGCAGCCAGGGGAAGAAGGGGTGAAATAAGCGGCCACCTCGGGCTCCTGTAGCAGAACTGACCTGTTGCGCGCTGCTTCCATCCAAGACCTCGGGGAGGATGGAGAGGAGCTGGGCAGCCGGCAGCTGCTCTAACGGGCCGCCGGGGAGGTGAGCGGCGACGGCGGCGTTCAGATCCAAGCCTTTGGGAAACTCATTAGGAACCCCGGTACCTGTCACCCGGAGCTTGGCCGATCATGTGCAGGCAAATGCCAGTTGCTCCCGATCCCAGCGCAGAGTTATCACTTTCCCAGCGTTTTAACCCTTCGGAGCTCGCCCCACCGGCAGCCACCTGCCCGAGCAGCCCCGCGGACCGGGAGCGAGCGGGCTGCTGCGCTCCCCTCCCTTCTCTCTCCCTCCCACCCGCCTGTTGGGCTGCGGGGACGGGACGAGGCCAGCCCAGCCCGCTGCAGAGAGCGAAGGCGAGCGGCTCAGAGGGCGCGGAGAGGACGGCCCGCTGCTCTCAGGCTCAGCCGGAACCGGAGCCGCCACCTCTGGGCGCCTGGCATTGCCACTCCCGGCTTTAAACCCGCCGGCATCCGCGGTGCGCGGTGCTGTGCGGGCGGGACGCGGGCAGCCCCGCTGGCAAATCGCCGCTGCCTGGCCCGTCCCCTGGCTTGAGGGGTCGCAGTTATTTGCCAGCTGCCCTTGGGCTCTCGCCAAGTGGAGCGGCTGAGCCGCGGATGCTTCTGTGGTCGGGGCCAAAAGTTTTAGCGGAGGAGGTGCCGGGAGGGGAGCGCGGTGGCGGGCGGGCTCGCAGCTCTCGCTGTCGGGAGGCGAAGTCTCGCCTGCATCTTAGGGGCTGAGGAAGCCGAAGAGCTTCCCCTCCTCCGCCTGTCGCCTCCCCGTTGCGTGCGGAGTTAGCATTGCGTGAGCCGGGGCTGGAAAGCCTCCAGCCATCTCCTCCCCGGGCCCCTACCCCTCCTCGCAATACCTGACACCAGCTCGAGGGAGAATGAGGCTGGGAAGAGCCGGGCAGCTCTCACCCCGGCCGGCTCCGCTGCCCTCCGGCCTCGCCTCCGCCCTGCGCTCACTTCGTTCCCGCTTACGGCGCCTTTTTACTCTTAAATCTGGCGCCTCCGCCCGCACCGGGAGAGCTGGCGAGAGGCGTGCGGGTACGGCGCTCCAAGCACCCCCGGGCTTTCCGGCGCCCCGGGGGAACTGCGACTGCAAAACCCCCAGACACCGAGGAAATTGTTCCCCAAGAAATGAGATGTTTTTATCATTTTGCTTTGTTTTTGTCATTTTGCAGTAACAAGAAAAATCTGAAAAGAAAACATTTACCTCAGATTCTTTATAGTCACATCACAAGAAGAAAATACGATGTTTTCGTAGCATTTAGGGATTAGACAAAATTAGATGCTGGGAGTCAGCCCAGCTCAGGGTGTGAGCCCAGTCCTGGCCAGGCTGCTACTGCTTCTGTCTTTGCTAAGAAGTGTAATCCAGGCTGTTGTCACTGTCCCAGGCTCTTCCAGTCGGTGATACTACTTCTTGCTCAGACTAGCGTCAGCCTTGGATTCTCTGTTGGCTTGGAGCTTCTTCCTGTCATTGCCAAGTAACAGAGGTGTCAAAACCACTTTTTCTGAGCAGTGCCATAAAAAGTGAGCTTCCCTCTTCCCAGCCCCACTTCTAGGATGAACTGGAAGGATCCTGCAGCCAGCCCAGCACATAGCTTAGCTTCAAAGAGGAGCAAAGACAGCTCCATCCCTACGGCTCTGAGGTTAGGGTGTTTTGATGTCTCCATCACTATATACCGGAAGATTGAAAACAAATTTCACATGCTATAACCACTCAGCCATGGAAAAATTGCCACCGTTCCCTCCTTCATCTGTCTCATGTCAAAGAGACACGGACTTCTGGCAGAGTTCCAGAGGAAGATCTGGGTGGCACTGATCTTTTGCCACTGAACAGAAGATGTGTTCTGGGCACTTGATCTGGGTGGTAAGGACTAGCTTAGATCAGTTACTTGAGCTTTGGATTATAGTGCTGGGCATTTGCTATTGCCAGCAGGTAAATTTGCCCTTTTCATGGTGACTGTGGTAATAAGTTGCCTAAACTCCAGGCATTACAGCTCTCGTTAGTAAGTCCCTGAATACTTTTCTTGGTTCAGCAGCTAAACTAGTTGGATTGTAGTTGAATTGCTTCCTGGCTGCTAGCAGGAAGTACAGAGAAAGGAATACATTTCTGCTATTGTGACCTGCAAGCTCACAATTTACGTCAGGAGCCTAGGAGTTATAAATCCTGGTACCTTTTTTTTTTTTTTTTGGTGCTGTAAGGGAACATTAATTGTTTTTTATTTCACTTCTCTTTGATCTTCAGGAGTTCTGTCACTATTAGACAGGAAATAAAGAAAACTTATTTTAGATATTTTCTTGTCTGGTGATAGTACCAGGTGGTCCCCCATATTATTTAGAGCTTTGGCTCACTGTTGCATTTATTACAGCCTGAGTATTCTTTTGACTGTATACACTGAACATTCATATTCACCCAATTTTTTAGGCTCTGATTCTGTGTGACCTTGATTAGTCCCTTCCAATCAAGAATAGTTTGAGGGAAGCATTTTATCACACCAGTGAACTAGTGTACAAAAATTCAGGCTATGGCTGATTAGCCTCTTACTCTCTGTGATATTCTACAAAATGCCCTCCTGCCCATGTCTTTATTTACTTGTCACTTCTTTTGTTTTCAGAATTATAGGAGTTCAGAATTGCTGTTAGAGAATTCATGTTCTTTTTTTTCCCAGTTCTGGGGACTAAATTGAGATGCAGGTCCTACTGAAACCAGTCCCAAATTCCTGAGTCAGTTAGTTTTGTTAGGCACTGAAGACCGAATTGCTGAAAATGTATGCCATGTAAAATGAATTATTTCTGAGGTCTAGGAAATTCTACTTGATATACCATATGGAAAAGAAAGGGAGTTGAAGGGCTACAAGTGAGTCGGTTTGTTATTAAGGGAGAGGAATTTAGGCCTAATCTCTTGAAAATCTTGATTGATTTGATAGGAATGCAAGATGCAGGGTTTGTGGGGGTATCAGTACCTCTGTGACTCTGAATAAAGTTGCTTATGTATACAGACAAGCATCCTTCTTGTGAAGGTAAAAATTTGACAAAGGAGGAGGAATTGCATGACCTAGAGAGTCTTCATTTGCCCTTTGAGAGAGAATTTTTATGTCTGCCACAGTCCTCCCTTTTCCAAGAAAACTCTTTAACCCCTAAGAGATTTTTACAAGTGTTAAGAATTACTTACCTAAGCCAGGCTTTGAAGACTCAATCTTCAGTTTTGCTTCTAACCATGGCAGCCTTTCCCTTTGCTTTTGGATACTGGCAAGCTGCTCATAAATCCTCATGAGTAGCAATTGGAATTTCTCATGGGCTTGATCTTGCTCTGTTTTCTTTCCTTACCTCTTTCTTTTGCATCTTTCCATGGAAAGCCCTCCCACACTAGATTTCTCTGTCTCTTTCCCATGCCTGGGGACTATGGGTCTTTTCCTCCTCTCTCTCAATTTTACAAAATCCCAAGGTGGATTAGTTGAGCAATGTTTTATCCTGGGATTGCTTCAGCATAGAGCTTGTCCAAATTGTTTACCGTTTGTAGAGTGATCCAAGCCATTCTTCATTAAACGATCCTTGGCAATGTAGTTTCTGATTGTCTGTTTTTGAGTGTTGCACAATGCTACATAAGATGAATAAACAAGTAGCATAACTGTAAAACACAAATCACTTGGAAACTAAACCAAGTGCAATATCCTATTGTTTCAGGCTGCTTAAAATTGTACAGATGTACTTATGTACTTCTAGAGTTCAGCTCTAGTCTCAACAATACTGCTGTGAGTCAGGAAAATCACCACTACAACAATCAGAATCAGAACTTGTAAGCCTCTGTGTTTGCAACAGCTTGCTCAGACTACGTCTATGTGGCAATCCTGCATGACATGGAGTTACCATTGTGCTTCAAGTAGTTTCAGATCCAGGAGCAGAAGGTCTGTACTCAGTCCAGCCACAGTCCCACCTCATGGCAGCTGGCTTTGTGATCACCACCGGTGCTTGCTGTTCTGCACCACAGAGATGTCCCTGCTTCCTCGGGCTTATCAGCATGGTACTGAGCACTCAGCGTTAGAACTAACCTGAGGCAGCAGTACCACAGCTGTGGATGACAGTGAGATCCTGTGTGATGCAGGTTCCTGCTTTGGCCCTGTTTGGCAGCTTTCCTGCCATGCCAAGCCTGAGATGTAAGCAAAATAGAAGGAGCCACATCCTCAGTGCTACCCAGAGTGCCAGGCATACACAGGAGCCAGCTGCAGCTCCACAATTCAGGATTATTCATTTAGGACACTCACTGTGGCCTAAAATAAAGCATTTGTGGTATGCTTTTTAAAGCATATGTATTTGTGGTTTCATATCGAATTCTTAGCCTTCATTAACTTGCAGCTTTCTTTGGACTTTCACTCTTCCCTGCATTCCCACTGACTTCCCAGCTCACGTTTTCAATTCTGCCTTGCTATTCAAAACCCTAAATTTGGCTTCTAATTCTGAGCTAAATTCCCGCAGCTGCTGTGGGAAGGCAAGGAACCTCCCAGTACTTGCTGGGGCTCAGCTCTGTGGTAGACTGAATTGTAGCCTCTCCATCTGTTTGCATTTTCCATGTTACTTATAAATTAAAGGCATACATCATGGTCTGCTTCCACACAATCAACACACAGGTATGATTACAGAAATGAGGACATGGCCTTATACTTAATTCAAGCATAAAACTTGATTCTGAAACTTTTAATTTTGCCAAATTCCTACAGTATTTATTTCCAAAGTTTGCTGCCTTTTCTTGACAGTATTAGATGAAACCATATAGCTTAGTCTTTATTGAGAGGAGAACACAGAGATGATACCTTTGGAAATACCTTTTGAGAAGCCTTTTTAAACTGCCTTCTGCTACAAGCCAAAAGAGTAAAATCTAATTTACACACTGTTGGGCCCTCATCTGTGGTATTTTCTGTGTGCCTTTATACTGATGCTGTACAAATTCTCTTAAAGTGCTCTGAAACAAGTACTCTGAAGTAGATGGATTAAATGACATTTAGGAAAGTTTGAATGCTGCTCATGGTGTGCATTATTGTATCTGTCCTCAAATGGGATGTGTGGGCAAACTTCTGTGTCTGCTCGCTCTTCTGCTTCAGCAAAGGGGAGATCCCAGGGTCATCTGGCAACTCTGCATCCTCACTGGTTTTGAGGTTTGCAGAACCAAGAGCTGTGTTGCCAATGTCTATCTTTATACTGAAGTATAGAAATCTTATAATCTATATGATGTGCTGGGTCACTTCAAAGCTTTAAAACTATAACATTGCTTAGGACCAATATTGTTATCATGTTAACAAGCAGTAATGTATTTCTCTTTTGTCTTCCAGATTTTGTTGGGTGTTGTATTAGTAGTAGTGATACAAATTTTGTAGTGCATTTGCTTTATTAACTCTAAGATTTTAGTATTTGTCATTTAAGAAAACACCAGTGCACTTGTATGCTCAGAGTATTGAGAGATGCTAGTTCAAAACAGTCCTGGGCTACAGCTAAAAGCAAAGTCTTAATTCCCTCACAGGCAGAAACATATTCTATAGGAGTGAAGGTTTCAAAGATTTGCCTGTGAGTTCTACAAAGCCTTTACAATTGATGGGCAAAATACAGTTTTTCAGAGTTTGGACATTTGCCCAAATTTAGGATAATTATCAAGGGAAGAGCAAAAGGCACAAATCTGTGAGAAAAGATATTACCCAGACAAATGCCAAGTCCCTGCATTAGAGCTGGAGGCTACAAAACTTTTCGAAGAAAATGCCCCTTCATGTTTTAATGTGAAGGCATATTTTCCTCATTCTCATGAATACATTCAACTGGTTTTGGACTGAACATTTCTAAAGATTGCAATGCAAAATATTTATTTTCGGGGACATAGAAAATTTCAGACCAGACTATTGAAGTTGGGTAAAATGATAAGTAAAGGAGGACCCAGATTTTCCAGCTAAGGGACCTCTGTGCAAGTAGACACTTGCAGGGAGTTGATCCTTCAGCACAGAGGGAGAAGGCAGTGAAGCACTTGCACATGGAATAAAGAAACTTGAAGTTCTTTGATGAAAATATGGGTTTTCCTATCTTGTCCCCTAAGTGTCCTAGCTGTTAATTACCCCAGCCTATAAATGTTTGGCTCATCACTTCCCAATCAATAATTTCCCATTATACAAATATTGCTGTCCTTGGTACTTCTGCTTTCTGGTTTTCGGGAGCTCTGGGAATGGAGGTAGAACTGGTCACAAATTCATTGTTGAGATGGCAGCTGAACTAAACTGGAATGCAATAATTTGTCTATCATGAGAACTTTCCCTAGCTTTTAATCATGAAGAGACAGGCCTTTAGCTGGGATTTCCCAAAGGAGATTAATGTTACGGACCTAATAAATTTCATGTCAGTCAAGGAGTTGCTTGTAAATGTCACCCTTTAGATAGCCCTGCTCAAATAAGTCAGGAAACATGCTCACCTCCTCCTTCTCCCTTCCATAACTGCAAGTCAGTAAAATGCTGAATAGTATTTGTGAAAAAGCTGCAGAGTGGTAGATTATCCACCAGAAACAGAGGTTATGCTACATTGGCTTCACTGAAGTATCCTGACAGGTGAAAATGTGCAAATCTGAGCCAGGATCTTCTGTAATCTGGCTGATGAAGTTCAGCTGATGAAACATTTGCACATCCCTCTGCAGCCGGGCATTCTTGGCTTCCTCTCCTCTGTTGTGCAAGGGTTTGGTGTATTTGCCTCCGGCGCTAACTGCATTTCAATGGTAAATGAAATGACTCAAATACTGGGGACTGGGATGTATGCAGGTAATACCCTAGTCTATAGAATTATTTATGCTGTTGCCTGGGGTATGGGAAATGGGAGTTATTTGTTTGCACATTTTTTAATTTGAAGAAAGATTTGGAGAATGTATATTCAAACCAGTGGAATAAGGGAAACTCCCTTTGTGGTATCTGTAGTCAGTGACGGAAAATTGAGTTCAGGAGAATTTTACAGCATTCTGTGTAAAGGCTGCAATCTTGATCAAGACGGTTGACTTCTGTAAGACTGGTAATAATAATAAAAATAAAGATTTCCTCTATCCCTCAGTAAATTTTTCACAGAGAGAAAGAGGTCTTGACACATACATGCTCCTGGCATTTGGAAGCAAACCCAAGGAAGTGTCTCTGAGCCATTCAGGTCTCCTTACTTTCAGCTATGGCAGATCAAAGACCACGAGGGAAACAGACTGCAGGTGCCAGTCAGGGCAGGTTTCATCTTGTCACAGCACTCTGGGAAGAGGCATTTGCTAATGTCTGTTAATCTCATGGCACGCCAAAGGAGAAAGACAGAAAAAAATTGCCATAAATTCTTCCCTTTCTCAAGCAACACACACCCAGGCTCAGGGTGGCTGCACAAAGGCTTGCTGGCTTCCTCTAGAAGGGAGAGCAGTATGGGAGCCTATGCCTGCCCTGGGGTGGCAGGGCAGATCTGGGGTCACCCTGCAGGAAGAATATCTGGCTCTGTCAGGGAATAGGGGTTTAAGCAGCCACAGAAACAACATTGCACTGAAGGTGGTGAAAGCAGGTGTAGCTGAGACCATGAGAAGAAAATTCTTCCAATGAAGAAAGCCTTAAGTCCATCTTGGCTGTTGTCTCCCAGAGAATCACTCACTCTGCAGCCAAGCAGGAAGCTTAAAAAGCTGTGCAGCACCACGGGGAAGAGGTAGCAGCAATGGAGGTAACAGGGTCTTTACCAGATGCAGGGAAAAGACAGGATTAGGCACAGCTCTGGGCGCTGTAGGGGATGTCTTTGGCCAAGAGCCAGATTTGCCCCTATCTTTCTTTTGAGGTGTAAATGGCATGCAAGGAGGCTTCTCTCAGTGGTTTCCCTGTGAAGATAAATAACCTGATCCCCCGGTTATTATCCCCCTGCTCTCCTCCCCTTCCCCCTGACTGACTTTGATTATTGTAACTTTACATGCGCTTTTAATTTGCGTGCAGGCAAGTACAAAGGCACAACCGGATATACCTGTTATTTGCCAATGACCTGAAAGAGCATAGTTTATGTTAAGCCTTGGGTTATGGTAAGGTTTGCACGCGATTCCTCAATATACATGCTGCAGGCAACTGATGGATGGAGGTGATGGAGGGTGGAGGTAAGTTTTAAAGTGACAGAACCTGATTTGGTTCTTAATTAATCCACCATTTATGCAAAGGCCTCTATTGCAATTTTGTGTAGAGACCAAGTCGTGCCCTTTCTTCAGGCAAGGAATGTATGGTCACATTACCCAGGCTGTAGTTTGTTCATGGCTGCACCTGCAACTGATCATGAAGGCTCTATGAAAATTAGTCCAAAAAGGCATCTAGGATATTTACACCTGCCTGTTTGTACATACTCTTGCATGGCAGGCAGAAGATTGGAAGTGGGGGAGGAAGTTACAGGCAAGATAATTCATGGCAGCAGTCAGTGCAGAGCATGCAGGTATGAAGCTCTACTGTGGTGGTGTGGAGAGCCATAATTTGTTGCATGGGACTCAGCCCCCACAAAGTATGGAGAGGTTTCGTTTGACCTAGACTCACTCAGCAAGATGTAAAGAATATCCATCCCTTGTGGGTCACACAGTTACAGCAGAAGACATGCAGTTACAGCAAGGAGATGTAGGGTCCAGTGCTCAGCCCACACACTGACTTGCTCACTCTTTATCCACAGGGCAAGCCTAGTGATGTTTGCTAAAAATTTCTTTTCAGTGATTTCATATCAAATTAGCTACATCTTCCCTTCAAGCAGAAAGGAAGTGTCTTTATCTGTCAGGCAAATTAACCTTGAGGTCTTAAACTTAACTGGTTTTATTACTGGTATCTGTCTTAACATAGTGTTAAAGGCTGCCACCAGTGGAATTAATTACACATTTCATTTGGAGGTTCAGGAAAGAGAAAGGATCCCTTTCATTCTCAGCTCCAGCTCTTATCTCCAGGGAGTTGAAAGCAACATGAATCAAATGAAGCTTTATGGGATTTAAGGGACAGATCTTGCTACTCACACTTCTCTCAGAAACAGTGGGACAAGGTACAGAAAGTCAAGTGCTACTCTTACAAATGAAGGCATCACAAGATGATTGTTAAAATAACAGAAAACAAGGTGGACTTATTGTTACAAGACCTCTGTGTAAGTTTGCATTTCTGGACATAAGCACAGTTAATTTTTTTTTTTTTTTTTTTTTTTTGCCTCAGCTTCCCCCTAAAACTGGGGAGTGATCATTGTGTGTGGATCTGCCCAGTATCTGTTCTATGGTTCTCTAGCTTAAGATAGACCTTGTACAGCCAGCATCCAGGAAAATGATGTTTACATTTGTAACACAGCAGTTGAGGGACTGAGTTTTTACTCAAGTTTTTAAGTCAAACAATGAAACTCTTCATTACACCTTCACAAGCTCACAGTGATCAGGCAACCATTGTCCACTTGCGAAAGGCATTTATCCAAATCAGTCTGCAAAATAAACCCATTTAATTTTCCCTCTTCTCCTTTGCTACTTTTTTTTTTTGCTTCTTGTTTGCAACCCTCCAGCTTATCTGCCCTTTTGAGGAATTTGTTTTATTTTAAAAACACTATTTTTTTTCTTATTAGTTTATCATTTACCCTGTTTTTCAGTTCTAAAAATCCAAAATACATAACAGTTTTGCATATCTGCATTGTAATTCTTCCCCACTTGATATTTTACGTGAGTGTAGAAAACTCACGTCTAATAGCAACTTTGCAGAAGCTGTGAACTCTTAAACACACAGTTGGTCTTTCTGTGGTCAGTATATTTATAAAAACATATATGCCTCTACAGGCTTGTTCTGAGGAAGAAAGGTTTTGATTTAAAAAACCGAACAAAACACAACCAAGCAAAATAAACTCCAGCACATATTGCAGTCCACAGCCTGATTTTTTAGTAACTGTGGCAAAATTATCTAATGTTGCTGTAAGCACTGATGCACAAAAAACCCCCCAAAAAACCAAAACCAGCTCTCACTCCCCCCCAAAAAAAAATTCCCCAAACCTCCCCCAAACCACCCTTGAAGATTTTTGCACTTAGAAATTTTAGAGTGTGGAGCCGTCTGCTCCAGCCCTGGAACAAATCATTCACAACAGCAAACCCTGTTGTGACAGGGTTAAACAGTCAGGAAAGGGTTACAGGCTGCCTGCTTGTCACTTGATTCATCAGGGGTTTAGATGAAGATGTGTGCCCTTTTTCTGGCATGGGAGGCCTGGGAGCCCCTGCAGCTGGCTTTGGATGAGGGAATAGCTTTGCTTTGTGATACTTTATGAATTTGATGTTTGGATAATAAACTGTATCCTGGAGCAAAAGCTGAAGAAGACTTGGGTATTTCTGTGCCTTGACCTTTCCTTTCCCCTGGGCAAGAAAGCCCACCAGCATACAGCCTGTGAAAAAGTATGTGACAAGCATAGTAAAATATTTTCCTTTCCATAAATCCCGGGTTATGTTACCAGAAGAGAAGTGTGAGGAGGCAGGTATGAAGAAGCTGTAAAGAAGCAGCAAGCCTACATTTCACTTGTACATGCAAGAGAAAGTCCTACTGAAGATAAAAAGTAGATGAAAGTGGAGTGATTGAGATTGGTTCAGGATATCTGTGTAATGCTCAGCATTTGCAATGATCGTGTTGCAAAGCTTTGGCTGCTGGAGCATGTCTTCTGTCTTCAGAAAATACTAAATTCCCTGATAGGAAACTTAACATCAGATCAGGAGGACAAACCTGTTACTGTCATCTTCGGTTGGATAGGGATCACAGAAATCACTGGATGCCAAGTCTGAAGCAATACAAGTGTAAAATAGGGTAGCAGTAACAGTCTACTGCAGTTTCCAGAGTGGGCATAGCTCTGCCTGCATGGCACTGCTGTGGAGGTAAGTGGGAAGTCACTCCCAAATGAGTGTTTAGGCCAGGAGAGAGAGAGAAGGGAGGTACAGATAGTTCAGCAGGGGTGACTAAGGACTGGTTGCAGCACATGAACAGCATCATTGTTTGTACAGTGCCTGTGGAAAAGTGGTCATGCCAATCTTACATTAAACATTTTAGCATGGCAGCAGGTTTTGAAAAATCTTGACAAAGTCAGCATTTTCTAAATTATCCCATTGACTTAAGCAGCATAACATTTTTTAAAGTTATTCCAATCAAGAGAAATGATAGGCCATTTGGTTTAAGTCATCATTTTCTCATTGATTCAAGTTAGAGAGGAAGGCTTCAGCAGGCTGCAAACATGGAAAACAGGCTTAGTATTCCAAGTGATTTGGGTATGCTGCAGAGAAGGCTGGACAGCAACAAGATGAAGCAGTAGCAGTGCAGAGAATAAGATACAAATGATATTGTTTCATGGTGTCTATCTAATAGTCAGTAGTTTCAATGCTCATGTTCCTGAGCAGCAGCCTTGCCTGAGAAAGCAGCCTCTGCACAAGCATCAGGGAACTTTGTCAAATTCAATTAATGAAAGCACTGCATGCAAGAGACACGTGGACAGGCTGAAGGGAGGTAAGAGCAGAGCAGCAAGACCTATAGCAAAGTTTAAGAGATGGAAACCCTTTGACTGACTTAGGCTGTTACAGACTGCAGTATTTAGGTGGATGTCTTAAAATGTAATGAGGACTAAAGCTTCTTTTCCTAGCTCTAATAGATGTCTGGCCAAAACTTTCGTGATCACCACACAAGATTTGAATATACGAAAAACTTGGTACCAGACAGCACTGGAAAAGGCTCCCTGTTGGAGGTTTTGGCAAGTTAGAAAAATGTTTCTCTGCTGTTGTTGTCATGTATGTGGTTCTACTTTGTTTTGATTGGTGTGAATGAGTTTGACTGTGGCTCATTTCAGGATTGTTGTGGCCTGTTGTACCTTTGCAGAGCAGGGATGGTGGTGGCCCTGGTGCACTTCTGTGCACTTTAATGCACTTTCACCAAATACTGAGGTGGAAGCAACCAGGGAGCTGCCTGCTCTGTGCTAGCCCATACACCTTTTCTCTGGCAGGGTTCTGAAACTGACTCTTCTTTGCCCTGGTAATGTCACTCATATCTGAGTGCTTTTAAATCCTATTAGTTGACAGTCTTGTTAGATGATTTTGCTGTGATTTTTAATGTTCACATTGATGAGAAGTCCTCCTGTCTGGTAACATTAACTACAACCCCTTCGTTTAGCTCTCCTTCAAGCTCTTAATTGTTGGAAGCCAAAGTAGCACAGCATGCATACTCCTCTCTGGCCAATTGTCTCCCAGCATGCTGAGCTGTAGGATCCAAGGATGCATGCTAATGCCGCCTCAGTGTGCTATCAAATCATCTGGAAGGATAAACTTGTTCTTTCACAGTTTTTACATTTTATGCCAGCTATGTAAGGAGATGTGATACCCATAAGAGCAATATGAAAAGAAATATTATTTAGTGTGGCATTAACTCTGTATAGGTGACCATGTATTGTTAGAATAGTCTGGGCTAATCTGGATTGACAGAGCAAGTTTGTGGCAGTTTTACATAGCCCAGGTATTTTAGATTTATATTCCAAGTATGCTTGCCTTGTGGAGTTGTATTACTGAGTTGTTGCCTGACTTGTTCTGTATGGAGCATAATTCTTACTCTTCCATCAAGGTCAGCTGAAATATTTATTTCAATAGGTAAGTACATGGATTCTGTTTATTAAGCCAACATCGGACATTTTAAAAAGCTGTTTCCTGTGGTTTTAATGTACCCCTCAACATATTTTGCTCTGCAGCATCCTTGTTACATATTACAGGATGAATTTTGAAATTTTTGACCCTATTTGGTCTTGATTTAAGATTAGGCAACTGTCCAGATTATACAGCAAACCAGTTTGTAATAAGTATAAGTAACTCTGTCAATCCATTGTACTAACTGTAGAAAAACAATTTAAATGTAAGGAGTTACTTACATCTAAATTCCAGCCAGCATCTCAAATAAATCACCTAGGGACACAGATGTATTTGCATAAATGTACACAGATCATAGTGATAATGATGTGAACAACATTTTTTTGTCAGCTAATCATAGACCCTTTCGTAATCATTCCTAAGCACAGCAGTACAGCCCACTTGTGAGGTGCGTAATTATTAAAATTCCATTTTAGAGAGCAAAGCACTGAAACAACATGATTAGGGACTTTCCAGAGGCCATCCCTGACATTTTTTACTTGCTTGGCAATAAAATCAAATTTAATTACTTCTTGTCCTGTACTTTATCTACAGACTCATGTTCCTTTTGCATACTTTTGTTTGGCATTACCTGTTACACCTTGTATCTTTTTACATTCAGGCATAGCCTTGCTAAGTGTTCCCACTGACGGATAGCATTTGACAGATATTTTCCATCTTACTAGGACAATGTGAGAAAAAATCCCAACAGCTTCTATACCAGGAGGAATAAATGTATGCAGCTGCTTCTGCTGTTTCCCAAACCTTGTTTTGACAAGCCAGACCTGTATTAATATGAGCTAAGCACCACACTCACTTCCATATTAATGCCAAGCGCTGAGGCTGGATGATAATACTGGCTCACCGTACTTGAAACATTTTCTTGGCACCTCTTATAAACTCTTTTGGGAAATCTTTCAACAAAACACAGATGTAAAACACCAAGAGTGGCAGGAAAATAATTGTGGCAAAAAATAGTCAACTCCACACGTGGTCAGGGAGAGCATCTTCTGTTACACCTGTCAGGTGTCATCTGGGACAAATGACTCCAACTCTGCTGTGGATGTGGTCATGCCCTGGCTCATGGGAGAGAAAACCTGTGCATGGTTCACCTGCCAAGACTTGGAGGCACACCTTGGCTGCAGGTGCATGGCTCACAGTATCAGCAATGCATGTGTGAGCATCCAGAGGACATGGAGCTCTCCACTGGGACCCCTTGTTCCTTGGCTTTGTGTGCCCATGCACAAGGTGGAGCAGGCAGCCTAGGAGGTCAAGTGGCTGAAAACTACAGCTGGAAATTGCCAAGAAGAAGAATTACAGAGCTGGAGCCATGGAGAGCTGAGGAGAATCTCCAAGACCACCCTGTTGCTGCCAAACCTGGATCAAATATGCCGGTAATGCTTCCAACAGATGTGTGTCTGAGCTCTCCTGGAAACCCTTCCCTCTGGAGATCCCACTCTGTCCTTTGACAATACATCTGGGGCTTTGTTGCCCTTTGCCAAATGTCATGCTTCAGGTTTTCTTCTTGAAGTTCAGACACATCACTTTTTTATTCATTAAGGATCCAGCAGATAAGTTCTTCTGTCTGCAGTCTTGTATGTATTTGAAATCTAACATGGCATCTCCCCTTAGTTGTCTTCAGATAGAGCCCACTAGTCTCCTTGTAAATTATAGCACCCCGAGTTATGGTGATTCTTGTTCATTTTTTTCCAGGCACCTTGCTATTCCTCTGTGTTACTCTTGCTCTAAAACAGCACAGAGTATTCAAAAAAGTGCAAATGAGTAGAACAAAAATATTTTATTTTTTTAAGAAAAATCTTGTGACACATCAGTCCAGGATTGCTATTTGTATTAGCTTGTGTCTCTCTTCTCCAAGCAGGAAGGAGTTTCTTTTTAATATTATATGTCCTGAAGCAAGATCTTGTGAGGTAATGAAAGAAGTTGAATAAATGCAGTGTAAAAAAGTTATAATAGTTAAGTACATGGATGTGTAGCTCCCTTTGATTTTTGTTGCTTTTATTAGTTTTATTATCATAACGGTGTTGTGATAATTAAAAGTGTTCCCTGTTTCCATGGGAATGACACAGAGGTTTATGTGTCCCCAGGAGCAACTATTTCTACTTTAGCAGGAGCTATTTTTATCATCTTCTTGGAGAGCACTTTGTTTATTCCTGAATTCTCCTTCTCATCTCCCAGCTAGTCTATTTTGATGCTTGAAAAGATATAGCACTGTTTATTTGGGTAGAGTCTATGGTAGGATCATCTTCATCAAAATTATTTTTCATTTCTTTCCTTCAGTATGTATCCATTTAATCTCTTCAGAAACTGTCTCTGGTATTTCAGTGGCATATCTTTTGCCTTTCAAAATAGCTGTGCTGTTTGGGCCAGAAAGCAGAAAGAGGGCAATTTTGTAAACTGGGCAGATGTGAAAGACTCTAATGCAGAAATCAATTCCTACTAGGATAAATTCAGTCTCTGAAGCTGCTAGAAGTGCTGTAGCTCCATGTCTATGGTAAATGCCTCTGCTCATAGCAAATGTGGAGGGCTCATTTAGTTACTGCACCCAATTATCAGACACTTTCCTTATTAACCACATGAAGTGTGGGATTGTTGTGGGATTTAGAGGAAGTTATAAGGCATTTCTGTATCCCAATAAGGTTCTTCATGTGTTCTTCACAACTCTCTGGCTTAGCGTTTGCAGTAGCATTTCTTTTGACTTGGACCGTCTTTGGGGCAGTTGGGAGGATTCAGGCTAAACCTCTGTGACAGCAGACCAGTTTTTCCATGGTATATGTGGCTGATTCCTTGACTTTCACTAAAACTTTCTTTTATGACCAAGCTGGTATCTTCTAGCATGAGAGACATACTCTACAATGAGAGCACCAGCTTGCAAAGATTGTGAGTGAGAATGAAGAGAAGAATCATTAGCAAGAACATTACACTAAACACCACAAAATACTTGGCTATGCTGTGGAAAGTTGAAGCGATTAAAAACTGAGATGTGTCATTTTTTTTTCTTCTAGCTACATGCAGCATGTGTTTCCCATGTCTCATATTACAAGCAAATGTGAACTGAGGGTTTATGGTAATACCACCTAGGAAGTATGATATCATCTTCCCCACAGGTGGTAAGTCAGTTTTCCAAGGTGTGTTTACACGGAGCGTTTGAGAGCTTTAGCACACACACGAGATACTTGAGCAATATCTGTAATTACGGAAGAGTTTGAGGAATAAACACTGTCTAGCCAGGTATGACTTGTAAAACACCTTATGGCCAAATATGTGATGTCATTCATATTATCTTGATAAATACTTGTTAGGGCATGAATTCAGCTGAAGTTAAATGAAGCTGATAATGTGGTTTATAAGTGTGAGTATGTAGAGCTTTTGTAATGAAACTAGTTGTTAATTAGATAAATAATCTGATAGTGCGTAAGCAAATTTGCTTGCATTTTGACATTTATAAACCCTGTATTTCAGGATGCTGGTCTGTTGTTATCTAAGTTGTAAACCACAAAAACAACAAATTGTACAAGATTACCAGAGGAAAAGTGACAAACGTTACCATCAGTCACATGCCCAGCTTGATACATTTATTTTCCTTTTGGGTCATCAAAGGACTGAATACCAAAGATTGTTAAGATTATTAAAGTATTAGCTTCTTTTTATATTCTTTTTGTTTGTGCTTATTTAAACAATTTCATGAAGTTAAACAGGCTGGAAATGGCTCTTGCCAGCTAAGTCTGTTTGCTGGGATTTTTTTACATTGGAAGCACATATGTGAAATACGTTCTTATATTAGAAGGTGTGAAACTGTATCTCTGTATGTCACTTCATTTCCAGTGCCTGGCTCCAGGACAGATGTCTTTCTCTAGGACCTGGGATATTTTTGTCAAAAAACAGTGCAGAAGGGGAAGACTCTATGTCCTATTGCCATCACAGCACTCATCTCTCACTGTTTTTCTTTGGTGTTTTTTCACAGCCTGATCCCGTTCAAGTGGCTTAGCAGATGTGCTTGACCACCTACAGCCTTTTTGGACTGTTTTGCTTCCTGGCTTTTCAAGCTCAGCTATTCATGAAATCTGAACTATGTGTTGATCTCTGAGGCTGTTCCAACTTCCCTTAATGCAGCAATTATTTAAAAGAAGTAGGCAGCAGTTCTGCAAAATATTTGTCCACATTTCTCTTGGATGCTTTCCTTTAATAAGCAGATGAGAAGAGTGTCTGCTTTAAGCTAGTTTCCTGGGGAGGCAAGGCAAATGCAATACTTTCTGTCTGCACATATGTGTGTGTCTTAATGACCCATAAACAGCTTTGGAACACACTGGCCTCTCTGAACTTGAGGAACTGAGATCCCCAGGATCCTGGACATTCCTATGAACTTCAGTCAAACTGAACAAAAGAGAGATGTATCATCAGAGGTTTGCTGAAGGGCAGATTTCATTACAAGCTCATCCTTTAATAACAATTCTGCCACAAGGCCCTAATCCACAGGGGCAGGTTCAGTATTTTCCCTGATCACAGCATGGTGAGTAGTTTACATCCCTTGGCCAGGAGTGAAGCACTGCTCTTGTGGGTGTTAAAGTCTTGAATTTTACGAAATAGCTTTCAGAACATATTTCTTTTGACTTCCAGCAAGTCTGAATTTATCAGTCTTGACTTCAGTCAAGTCTCAATTTATCAGTCTCTTGATAAATTTGTTTTCTGGTTACTTTATGCATTATGGAGCCTCACAGGGCCTGATACTGCACCTATGTTTTATGCATATGTATTGTTTCTCAGTGCAGCTTTTCACTACAGAGCTACAAGGCGTTGCTATATTAATCATTCTTCAGCACTCCTTCTTTCCTGGTGTGTCACATTCTTCTCTTTCATGCTGTGCTCAAGAGAGAACATTGATAGCACACAAGTTTTTGATCAAAAAAAATACTGGGCTAAACCAAAGTGATATTTTGCCAATTTTTTTCGTTATGTGGCAGCATTTACAGCATCTGTTTATAAATTCTGTAATCTGTAGCACTGTAATGTTGCTGGTCTTGCTTTTCCTTCTGCTTCTCTCCAAGGAGAAATCCCTGACTGTCAGTCAAGCCTTTAGGCATGGCTCTTCCCAGTGGCAGCATCAAGCCCAGCTGGATCCCCAGAGGGCTGCGGATGGCAGGTCTCCTCTGAGCCTTGTCCTCTCCCAGTGGTGTGGTGGGGCTGCAGCAGAGCTCAGTGCCAGAAAGGGCTGGCCTGGGGACAGACAGGGAACCCTGGGGATGCCCACCTTGGCATGCCAGCACAAGTTGGTGTTGCATAAGACCTTGTGCAGTGGGAGTGCCTCACAGCCATGCAGTGGAAGGCTGCTTCCTAGGGTCATTTGAGCCTTTTCTAAGCTATTTAGTCTGCATATTTTGGATACCATGAATATGCATACTCAGGACTTGGCCATTGGCTTGGGTTTCCAAAGCAGGTGGATTTTCTGAAGTCTGTCGCAGTCAGCCCTGTCTTTTTTCCTTGTGGCCTCAGACTAGTCAATCCCAGCTCCTATTTCTTATAGTTGATACAACTTGCTTCTTGCTGGAGCAGCAACAAACTCTGGCACAGCTGTTAGGGAGAGATTTGCTGCCAGAACTGCTGCTCTCAATGTTTTTGACCATTTAGTGTGATAAAGTCAATAGGGACCCAGATCTAGACATGTTCAGCTCATCTGCATTGCTTTATGAGAAAACTATCTCTTTCTGCCTTTACTCTCTTATTACATCCTCAGAAGTATCTGAATTGTTTCTAGCTTCAGATGAAGCATTTGGTTTTTGCATTATGAAACAATACAGGAGACCTCTCAAACTGACTGATGTTGCTCAAAGAGATGGAATGGCTCTGGGAGGAAAGATAAGGTAGCCTGAGCTGTGGAGAATCCAAGTATTTCAGCTTTTGTAATTTGTGCCTCTCTAAAAATTGTGTGCATTGCATGAATGAGACATTTGGGTCCACTTTTCCTGCAAAAGTTTTTGAGATGAGGATTCTCACTTACAGCAAGTTTTTTCCTATGTAGTATGACCCATTCATGGCAGTCTTCGGTTCTTCAGTCATTTTGTATCTGCAATATGGGAAATAAAATTTTGCTGTGAAAAGTGTTAAACAAACAATGACATTTGTAATCTGAGTCTCTGCTTTCACTGGAACAAAGCTTGTATTCTCCTTGGGCCTGTGAAATTGCTATTCCTTTTAGGAAATACATTTCTTAGATGGATTTGAAATGGTAATGTTGAAACCTAACAATAACTAAAGAAATGTGTTTGAAAGATAATGATTTGCACAACTCTGCAACATTTGCCGTCAGCAATACTTTAGAAGAGGAGTAAAGTTTCTAACTTGAAAGGAAAGAAGGCAGCACTGGATTTAGAAGTGTCTTAAGGTGACTGAATGAATTGCTCATGTTTCATCTGTTGACATGTGAGGTGGGAGCTGCTTTTGTTAGTGACTGACAGCACAGAGACAGAGTCACCCAGGAAAGCACCTGATAGTCCAAATTACTCATTGCCTTCCTCAACCTGACAACCAAGGAGACTATAAGCAAACGATTTTCTAAGGATGCCTCAGGCTGATGCATAAAACCCCCTGGCTTTCTATGCAACATGCTTGGTCCAGCAAACTGATCTCCGTGTCTTCAGATATTCCTCACCAGGCATGATGTGTCAGTCCCCTCCTAGCTGCAGAGGTAGAAGAGCTTTCCCAGTTTCCCCTTCTGGCACATGAAGAGTAGAAGGAGGTTTCTCCTGCCTTCTTCAAAGAATCCAAGCTTACATAGAGAATGAAAAGATTGATGCTTTTTCATTTGGGATGGCATAAGAAAAGGGGAATGTGTAAAATTAAACAACATGGTAGAGCATTTAGAACAGTTCGATGTGCTGTTTTTATTACCTTTCTCACAACACATGAGCAAGGGAGATGAAATATGAGAAAATTTCAAATAGATTAAAGGAAATGCACTTTATGTAATGTACAGCTGGAGCTCGAGACACATTGCCAAGAAATAACAGCTAGACTCAGGAGTCAGCAAGACTGGGAAAAGGACTGGGTGCTTCTGTGAGTAGCGAGAATTTCAGAATTCTGGGTTTTTCCAATATTTGGGTTTTCACTGTCATCTCCTAGGGATAATTCAGGTTATCTTTTTTCTTCAGGATTTTAGACAGGTAGGAGAGCCTGTTACCCTGTAGGAAACATTTGCTTGGGGGATTTATTTGAGCAAGTCCTGAATGCTTATAACATCACACAAGTTTTCAACAGAATAGGATTTTTGTGCCTGGTCATGATTGCTACACTAGTTGTTCACCTCCAGATCTAAGTGCTCCTCCTGCAAAAAGAAGGATTCTTTTACTTGCTGGATCAGAGAATCACAGAATATTCTGAACTGGAAGGGACCCATTAGGATCATCCAAGTCCAACTCCTGGCCCTGCACAGGACAACCCTAAGAATCACACCATATCTCCTCTGATAATTGCAGAAGAGGAGATTTTTTTTCATATAAGTTATTTTGTTCCTTTAAAGATGTCAGCCTGCAAGGTTTTTCTCCCTCTGGGTGATTGTATGGTCACTGTTTGCACATTTCCATCAATTTTATCTCCTCAGGGCTTGTCTATTTGGATGCAAGATTGTGTCAGGAGGTTAAGAAGGCATCTACAGGTAAGGTGTGAAGTTCTTGTAGGAGACAAAGGACTTGGCTGTTTTCCCCATGTCCATCTGCTAAGACAAGAGGGGAGAGTCAAGAGATGTAGACCCACATTGTGAAAACTAGGTCCGTGAGCAAAAAAAATAAGCGGAAAGCTTGCTTTGTCATGTGGGAAAAAACGCTTAGCAAGCCACAGTGAGGCATTTCAGACTATCATATTTATTCTTAAAATTGTTTTATTTCCTTTTAACATTAGCCATCAAACAAATTATTTGAAGTTTTTAAGAAGCAAAGTTACTTTTTGCTTTGTAAATAAGAGACTTAACTTATTCAACTATAGTTGTCTTTGTGATCTGTTTTATATTCAATGGAAAAGTGATGACAGGTGTTGTCACGCAGTAATTAATTCTTTCAGCATAACTATCCAGGCTCCTGAATGATTTATTTCATGTAAAGTATTTGGCAAAAATGGAATCTACTTAATCTCTTTAAACAGCAAGAGAAAATTATTAAACTAAACTTTGCATGCTGCCTGGCTGGGCGGTGTGGGTTGGAAGGCAGCACCGCACCATTACAGTGAGAGGTGCAAAACCAATTAAACTGATACTGGACAAGGTCCCATAATGAGGGATTTTCTCAATGAGGAGAATGACAGCCCTTCTTTTAGGTCAGCAACAAAATCAAAAAATCATAGAATTATGGAATTGTTTAGGTTGGAAAAGATCTCTAAGATTTTCAAGTTCAACCTTTAACCCAGCACTGCCAAGTCCACCACTAAACCATGTGCCTAAGTACCACATCTGCACATCTTTTAAATACCTCTAGGGATGGTGACTCAACCACTTCCCTGGACAGTGTGTTCCAGTGATTGATAGCCCTTTCTGTGAAGAAATTCTTCTCGTAGCCAATCTAAACCTGCCCTGGAGCAACTTGAGGCCATTTCCTCTTGTCCTATCTCTTGTTGTTTGGGAGAAGAAATCAAGCTCCATATCACTCCCACCTCCTTTCATGCAGTTGTAGAGAGTGACAAGGTCTCCCCTGAGCCTCCTTTTCTCCAGGCTAAACACCCCCAGCTCCCTCAGCTGCTCCTCATAGAACTTGTGCTCCAGACCCTTCAGCAGCTCCACATTTTCTTCCTATTAGCTGGTATAGCACTGTGGTTTGGATTTGGGATGAGAATTATGCTGATAACACACTGATGTTTTGTTACTAAGCAGTGCTAACTCTAGCTCAAGGATTTTTCATTAGTCTGCCAGTGAGGAGGTGCACAAAAAGCTCGGAGTGAGCATGGCCAGGACAGCTGACCTGACCTGGCAAAAGGGATATTCCATAACAGAGAATGTCATGCCCAGCATATAAACTGGAGGTGTTACCTGGAATTGGGTTGATGGCTGCTTGGGAAAGGGCTGGGCATCAGTCAGAAGCTGGTGACTAATTGTACTGTGCATTACTTGAGTTTTTGAGTCTTATTCCTTTCTCTCTTGTTATCTCCCTTTCAATTACTGTTATTACTAGTATTAGTATATTTTATTTTGTTTCTATTATTAAACTCTTCTTAGCCCATGAATCTTTACTTTTTTTTCTGGTTCTGCTGCCCATCCCACTGGGGTGGGGGAAGTGAGCCAGCATCTGTGTGACACTTAGTTGCCAGCTGGGGTTAAACCATGACACATCCACAAGGTTTGTGGATCCATCATTGTTCTCCTCCTTGTTGTTGGTTTTCGCTGCATTAGAACAGATTACAGCATTAAAAACAAAGGAATTCATTCCCTATATCCATTACTTCGTTCTCATGAGAAGAAACCCGTGTCTGCCTGTTATAATAAACTGGTGTACCAGATTATGGTGAAGTTAATCGGAGCTGACAGTATAATAGGAGCAACTCCAGCTTAAGTTGCAATAAATTTGTTTGTTTATAGATGGGATTTTGCAACAAAGAAAGTGTTTTATAAATCAAAGAGATCTCCCACCAAACTAACCTTACTGAGGAGTAAAACAACATCTAATAACTAGAAAACGGAATTGTTCTGAGAAAGCCATTTGTCTACATTTCTTTTTAAATAGTTGAGAGTTGAGCATTTTGTTTAATTGAGCCAGCACAGCATTGACACTCTTTAATTCAGTCCCACAGTACCATAATATTTTTTCTGCATCCTGATCGCATGTGAATGCCAGTTTCTTCACTTCCCTTTTGCTTTTAGTAGATTTTAGGACTTTTCTGGTTTCTGAAAAAACTTGGGCTATCAAATCAGGAGTCAAATTGATTTAAAATTCTATTATGTATATAAAAATACAACAAAACTCAAATTGTTATTGTTACTCAGGTCCAGCTCATGTTTTTTCATTCTTGGGTTGACAGTTTTGCAATTGTTTATCAGTCCTGACGAAATAAATCCTATCAGGGTGGAATCCATGCTGTCCTCTCTACGTATGTCCCAATCTTGATCTCTAATTTGAAACTTGATCATAGGAATGGTACAGTAATTATCATCTGTTGGTCACTGTTGCTGGGCTAACCATCTTTGCACTCTTCTTAGCAAGGCATTTGGGTCATGAACAGTTTTGGATATACACTTAGAAAGCACTACCAGGAATTTTCATATCAGTTTATCTGCTACTGCCAGAAAATGCATCTTTTGTGTCGATGGATGGACCATGAGTACAGGCTTCACAGATAATTGTGTTGTACCCTTCTCTAAATCTGTTGGCATTGGTTAATGAATATTTAAATTATTTTAACAATGAAAAATTTCAAAATGTGTACAGCAGAAAGCAATGCTTTTCTACTTGATGGATTAAGAAAGATGGAGCTATATTAATGCAACATTAGTGCAGAATGCTACAGCATTCTCCTTTCAGCATAATAGGCTATAGATCAGTAATTTGCATCCTGACCATGAGAAAGTTATCATCTCTTCCCTGCTGCTTAGATTGTTTGCTTTCACTGCTGCCACAGGCAGGCAGCACCAGAGCATTCCCCTTCTGACAGCCAGCTTGGCTGGATCTTCTCCTGCCATGGCACGTGCCCCTGGGTATTAAATTGCAGCAATATAATATCTCAGTTTTAATTTTGTCAGGATAAATTCTTTCAGGTTTTTCTTGCATCAGGGATTCCCATTCTCTTGCAATCTTTGTGGTCCTTCCTTACCTGTCTCAGATGGAATTAATCTTTCCTGAACACACAGACAGCAAGAGCTTTGTACGCCACTGTAGCTGAGATTTTATTGAACTGTGACACTAGCAGTGATACTGTTGTTGCTGGAAGCTCCCTTATTTTTTCTCCACAAGTAATAATGAGCAATATCTCACATCCCATTCCATGTAATACAGTGTAGTTGGCAGGATCCAACATAATTCATATCTATTTTACAGGGTACAGTGTCATTGCCACAAAGAATCTCTAGCAATAGCCCACCTAGTCTTTTTTAATGAATTTTAATTTGATGCGTAAGATTTGTAGTTAAGGACTGGATAAGCACTGTGCCAAGAAGCTCGGTAGCTGCCAGGCCAGATAGGTTGGGATAAGGAATGGGCTGTGCCTCTCTGAAAATCAACGGCAAGTTTTCCTCAGAACCTCATTCTCAAGTTTACCTCAGGTTAGCACATTAGATTTTTATTGCTGTGCTGTTCTGTGCTTTTTAAAAATCTCCATTGGAGGGAGCCTGTTAAAACCTGCCAGCAGCTCTTTCTCTTCAGCAGCTTCTGAGCCTGGGGTGCTCTAGGCTGGCTGCTCTGTGACTTCAGAGTGTATGCAACCTGTCCTGGCTTTGCTGTGAACCTGCCAGGAAAGGGACACTTCCAAAAATACTTTGAAATAGCTTCTAAAATACTAATACCTGCATGCAAGGCAAGGGTTTGTATAAAGAGCCTGCTGTTGGCAAGGTTTTATGGTCTTTAGGAGCAAGGCTCACTGTTGTGGAGTATCCCCAACAGTGGCCCATCTGCACCCTGGAGTGTTGGCTGCAGCCTCCACCTCCTGCAAAATATCCCTCTTTCCTCCTTCCAGGACTCTCTCAGTTAAAATGACTGTTTTGCTGGCACTAGTTGAGCTCGTTTGGACTGAAAGGGACAGGAGGGCTCTCACAAGCCGGGAGGTGGCAGCCCAGACAAGGGAGGGCAGAGACATCTTGTCCCCACGCAGCTACATCACTCTGGGATGTCTGTCTGCAGCCAAATGTTGCCACATGCCAACGCTGTTGGGAGTCTCTTATCTGCATTCATTCAGGGCCTGCCCTCTCTTCCTTGAAACTGTCAGGTTTGAAATTAAACATCATGTTCTCTGTAAATAATCTTAATTGGCAGCAAGCTCATTGAATGTGGTCTTTTGCACACAAATTAAAACCTGCCATAGTGAATTTGAGGCAGTCCTGAGACAGGTTCCCTGTTGCAGGACAACTTCAATTTTGTGCCACTTCACATGAATTAGTTGAAAACTTGTTTATCAGGGCTATGCCTTTCTTCAGGGCAGAGCCATCTCGGGCTCTTCAGAAGGGTAGCTGTTCCACCCTGCTGATTAGCCCCCTGTAGGACAGCAAATATTGTAACACTAATAAGAATCATTTAACTGTTCCTTCAGCAAGAAAATCTGAAGAACATGTCCTTTCATTTGTTGCCTCCAGGGTTTGTCCTTGCTTGTACCTCTACTATTATATCAAATATATCTGTTGGCTGTGGCAGCCTAATTCTGTACCTTACTTTAAGCACTTACCTATATTCTTTGAGTTGGTGTTTCATCCCGTTCATTTCAGTGAGATCGCTTCTGTGTTTGCATCCATCTGTACAGAAATATTTTCAGAAGTCTAATTCACACCTGCCTTCCTCTTTGGCTCTTTTTCCTTTGTCATTGTCAGTGAACTGTTCAGCAAAATCACCATCACAACTTCAACCACAGGAGAAATAGAATTCCCTTGGTAAAGTCAATGCAGCAGGTGCTGGAACAAATGTTTTAAAAATGGGATACCTGCTGCATGGGAGTTTAGAGGACTGGGGGATTTAAACAATTAAGAAGATAATGAAAGCTACAGTTCAATTTATTTAAACAATATTTTACTCTTTTGAAAAAAACTTTATTCAATTTTATTTAATATAACAGAGAGATATCAATTTATCATTTGAATTTGTAGAAATATGGGTTAACGCTAGGAGCAATTGGCAACCCTTGATGTTTCTCCAAATGGGACTTTAAGTTAATCTGAAAAGAAAGAATATTCACACAAGACAATGAGGATCTTGCACAGCCCTCATAAATTCCTTATGTCACCATTCCTATTTCACCTTGGTGTCAAACTTGCCTGTGTGTGGCAGAGACTGCTCCAGCTGGGCAGAGTGAGCACCCACATGCACATGTACTTTTTGAGTCTCTTGTTTTGGTGTATTTGAAATACCTACTAAATGTAGATGTTAGCTAAAGGTAAATGGGGGTAAAAGCTGAAAGAGTGAATCTTACATGGCTTCTTTTCTGCAGGGTTTTTTTTTTCCCTGCTGTTTTTCTTTAGGGCTAATTCATTTGTAAGTACAGAGAAGGAAAAAACCTATCAGCATCTACTGGCTAAGCATTTTCCATGTACTGGAAGCACTTTTCCAGCTTGGAAAGCACAGAGTTATTGCAATACAAGCCTAGTCAGATATGGAGAAAAAAAGTAAACATTTGGGAAAAGAGGGAATCTAATTTTAAAACCTCTCTCTATATCAGTTGATTTCCAAAACAAAACTGTAGAAAAATCCAACTGAAAACAACGTGAAAGAAAGTGCAAGAAATGTTATTAATGAGATTGTATCTGCTAAAATTGGCTAAGTACTTACACAGGTTGCTGAAAGAAATTTGATGCTTGATTCTTTCAGACTATTTGGATGTTGCCAGAGGTGGTATTCCACCTGCCTACAGGACACTATCTTCAACTTCATATCTTAAAAAAAAGTTTTAAAATTTATATTAATCATCTCATTTACAAGCTACTGGTACTATACATGTTGCTGCAGATTAAATGACTCATTGGCTGGGTTTCAAATAGTAGAAAACAAGGCTCTGCTCCCACATCTTCCCTTTCTGTCACGCTGATTAGACTGCTATTTGCATTCTTTTTATCCCATCTGGAGCCTTCAGCAGAAGGGAATGCTTAGCTCTGGAAGATTAAAATTGGTCAGATGACAATCTATTGGAAATTTATCTTGTTTTGATACTGGCATTTTAGAATGCACTGGGTTTCCATTAGGTCTGTGTGGGCACACATATCACTGGGGAAAGTCAGCTTGCCAGAAATGGTAGATCATGGCCACACTGTGATCTAGTGCTGAAGTGCACAGGCTTGCTGGGAGGGATAAGTCCTTTGCACTTCCTATGGTACTGCAGGATAAGACCATTCAACCACTGAGTAGTAAATTGGATGCTGCCACTTCTGTCCTGGTTTGGTATCTCCCTCCTTTGATGACCTCCTAAGGGAGGAAAGAAGCTTCTGGGGTGAAGAAACTGCAGAGGTGTACCCAGGAAGGAGGCAGGTTCTCCATCACTTCATGCACTGTGTGCAGTTCCCTGTCTGCAAACAGGGACACTCCCAGGACAAAGGCGTTGATATGTGAGCAGGGTCCCTTCTCACCCTTGTGGCAGAGCTTACAGTGACCAAATTGCTTTGAGCATCCTCTCAACTCTCCTGGTGCTTACTGACAAATCTAGACTACCACCTGCTGAAGGCATTCTCTTCATATTGTGATGACTTTCATTGCCTGATTATGAGCAGGTCTCTGGGCCAGCAGGGTAGCTCTGCACACTCTGCCTGTTAGATGCTCTAGGAATCTGCTAGTCCATTCTTGAATCATTAATTTCTCATGCATGTGGGTATGTGTGCAAGACAGCTGTGCAAGACATGCAAAATGACACAGAATCTACAGGAAACACATAAACTTCTGGGTGGGCATCTGAGAGAAAAGAGACCCAGGACATGGTTTAGATGCCTCTAAACATTCATGTTTAAGCTACTGCATTGAGCTCTAGGCTATGTCTACCCCCCAAAAACACCCTATAATAGAGTAATTAATTTATGCAGGGCACAGGAGGGCTAATAATTACAAATCAATGCTGCTTTTGTTTATCTTACAGAGAATAGAGTCGGGTTTCTGACAGCATTTGTTGTTCTTCCTGATGATCTTACTTGTTTTACATTTTTTTACATTTGTTTAAGTCTTTGTATCACTAAGCACATATCTGCAACTTGAGGTCAGTGCTTTGTGGGGCTAGAACCAGGCAGTGTTTGTGTGCCCTTACAGATGGAGATGGCAGTGTGCAAGGCTATGCCAGGCTCCTAGAAGCAAAGCTGCCTTTATTGCATCTCTGGGACCTTCCAGGAAACAGAGAAAAAGGACGTCTTACAGATTCATCTCTTCCAAAATAATCAGGATGAGTGAACTGATTATTGGCAACCTGTCATTAAACTGTTGCTGAAAGCACTAAATTGTGTTGTTTAACCTGGTTCTGCAGAACAGTTATCGTGATGCTCTGAATCATCAGTCTGACATGTATCTGTTCAAATAACCAAGAGAAATATTGCTATCTTAGCTGCCTGAAACATTACCCTCTACTTTTACCGTGTGTAAAGGGGCTTCCTGTGGAGACTTTTTAGGAGAAGAGACCAAGCCCTGACTAGAACATTTGGGTTAAATTTTCTCTCCTTCTAGATGTCTGTACTGCTGTCAGTTCCAAAAGTTAATATCCCGTATTACAAATTATAGGAAAGTTGACGTCTTCCAAGGACATCCACAGCAAAAACTTTGTGTTTCATGAATGAATTTTGTGTGCTACTTCAGGATCATAAAACACGCAAAAATCTTCTATCTCCTATGCAAATACTCTTTTTACATATGTCTTTGCATAAGTATTTTGAAAAACATTGGCTACTATTTGCATTTAGTTCTCATTGGCCAGGACTGGCTATTTAATCTCTCTTCCTCACTTCACTTTTTCTGTAGTCCAACAGCACATTTTATTTGTCTGTTCTGAATTGCATCAGGTTTGCGTCAGGAAAACAGTGTTTAACCCACAGAAACATTCTTCTCTGAGACAGGAAAAGGATTTTACTGTGGTTGAAATTCCTTTTTCAAATGTGAGCTACTCTATTTTATGGAACAATGAAAGGAAAACCACACTCACTTCATACGAGAACGCAAGTTGTAAAAATGAAAACTGACAGGAAAACACAAATATCACTAAGCATGTGATGATTGTTGAGTTTAAAGGTCATATCTTATAACACTCGTTAGGGAGTACGAGAAGAGTAAAGGCAGAAACCTAGAAGTCTGCTTGGGAGAGCAGATCATAAATGAGGTTCCAGAGAAACTTCTATGTGAAAGGGTGGTTATGATAAGTACCAACAGAAAATATATTGCTGGTGTTCACTGTAAACTGTAAATAGTCAAGGTAGACTAAAACTAGCATGTTAGATAAACATCAAGAAGGAAATGAGAGGAATTGTTATCAAACCCACAGATCTCATTACATGCAAACTCAAGGCTCTTCCTAGTTATGGAATATGATCTGAGTGATGCTTCCTAACAGACATTTTCCAGGTTTTATCAAGGTTGGTTGGACAGCTACCTGCTGTTCAGGCAGTAGGTAGCAGAGCAAGTTTGGAATGGAGACTTCTCCTCTCTATACTCAAGTCATTTGGTGCCACATAAATGTTTTCTATTTGCTTTGAAAAGGAAGCTGTTATGTGCATCAAGTGAGCCAATACTCGATGCTGGAAAAGGAAGGTTAATAAAGGAGGAAAAAAACCTTATGTTCACTTTACAGCAAACCAAAATGAAGACAGCTGTAATAAAAAATGTGATCAGAATACAGCTTTGTACCTCCAAGTGTGAAATCAGTTTCTCCTATTCTACGCTGTTTTTCCTAACCTTCACCATCGTCCTGCTCACCCTTGGGATTTTCAGGTAATGGTAATCTTTGAGGATTTACTCCCCATTTGCACTGCTCCCATTCAGGCATTTCTTCATAATCTTTTTGCTATTTTACTGCTACTTCAGCATCCCCACAAAACTTTAGTGCATATGTTGGCTATTTCACTCCTGAAATACTGCAATATCTTCTGCTTAGGCTCAATTTTTCACTTTCTTCCCCAAATCATATTTGTCCATTTGTTCTGTCTTGGGCAGACACCCCTCCAACCATGCACATGCACACACTGTGGCTCACTCTTCAGGCTGCCCTCACTTTTTGCATCCTATTCAATAGTTTTGGTTTTACCTTTTATGGTCCTTCAGACAAACATTCTCTTCTTGGCATCTCTTCTCGCTTCTTCATACTGCATCCGTCTGCTATTAATATTTCACCAGTTCCTTCCACCCATGTCCTTCATGCAAAACTCAGAAAACAGCAGCCCAAGAAAGATCTGAATAAGGACTGTGGATATTACCCTCTTGTACCTGAAATAGCAGAATGGTTTAGTCCAACAAATGCTGAATACAGATGCGGGAGTTCTTCGAAAAGAAAATAGCATGACAACATCCTCTTTAAAGGGGCACTCATTAGTGCAATAAAAACCTAACATGTGGGCAAGTGCTGATGAACCTGCTTTATCCCTTTCAAGTGCATAAAACTGTAAGAAATTGTAATAAATACCCATTTACTCATTCAGGCCTAACAGACTTGGAAAATTGTAAATCTCATTTCTGTGCGACATCATGCATAGCATGTTTTATGTGAAGCAATAGACTATGCTGTACCTCCTGTGTTAATTGAAGGTACAAAACCAGAGAGCTGATAGGATTCCCATGAGCCTGCAGCTCCACTAGTCACTATTACTTTTCAGGCATAATCTCTCTTACACATTCCATCATTAATATAGTAAAAAAACCCAACAACATTTATTCTTGGAAAATGCTTGTCAGTATTGCAAATGACTGTGATCAACGGCTTGGATATCCTAATTGCAGCCTATTAGAAATAATGAGATTTGCATGGTAGAACCCAGAGAATTACATGGATAAAGGAAAAAATTCACAACATAAAGGTTAATATAAACATATACTGCTTGCGAGTGCAAAAGACACATAAATTGGTGGCTCATTACTGCAGACTGACCCATGGGTAAGAATGTCACCCAGCTCAGAGGCTTTCCCAGGAAGTTTGGCTGCAAAAGTTACAAAAGATAAGGACATGCTTGTGGAATCCACTAAACTAATGAGAGCTGAAAGTTGTTTGAAATATCCCAATGACCTCACAGATGGGATGCTTATTAAGGTATCTGCATCAGTCTCTTTTTTGTCTAACAGATTGTTATAAAGCTTTGCTGAGGCGTAGCCAACAGTCCGTGAAGGTGTCTCCATGCTTTCTGACATACTAAGGGCTGGTGAGGTTTTTTTCAGTTAGTTTTTTTTCTTTTTCTGAATGAATTCAAAATGAAAACCAGCATGCAGATGCAATTTTTGTTTGCAGGCATGTTTGTGGAATAGTACATGTGAGGCAGTCAATTATGATTACTTCATCAACACGGGGTCTGCCTGCTACCTACGTGCCTATCTGCTCGAGTGCGCTGGTCAGGAGCCAACTGCAAATTTAGGTCTTGAAAGTCTGAAGAAAAGCGCTTTATGTGCGAGGGTCCCATGAAGGCTTCGTAATGCAATTAAGCCCCATTTTAACAAAAGGCTTGCCATTTTGCTGAGGCATGACATGAGTAATTAAAATATCATTTTAAAAAAGATAAATGAGTGTTCTTTTCTACTCTCTGATATTGTTTGAGATAGATGGGGGGAAAAGATTATGATTTTTGTTTTTTCCAGTGTCCTTCGAGTGGAAATCACAGGCAATGCAGTAAACCCACAGCAAAACATATCTGTGCAAGCTCCTAAGGAGATCCTATAAATGAAACAGCACCAAAACCTATTTCCTTCCCTTCTGAAAAGAAATAAGTTTTCATAGTGCTTTTGTTTTTTTTTAGTTTGTTTTAGGTGACTCTGTAAGTATAGAACTGTTTTAGAAAAATCTAGGTATAAAAGAAAGGGAAATACATAGTACAAATTGGTACATAGATTTTGCTTGTAGTGAAGTGGTGCTGGAATTGCATGAGACTGTGGTGATCCAACCAAAAGAATAAGAAATGACCATAGGTTAAAAGAGGAGAGTTGTAATTCTAGTGATTCCTGAAGATGAGAAAAGAAACATAAATTTGGGAGGAAAAATATTATGCAAGGTGTGTTGAAGGAAGCATATTTCAGTGACTTTATTTCAGTAGCTCTTTTGTTTGATTGTTTTTGCGAAATTGCGATGACATTGCAGTGCTTTTGGCCAAATTGCGATGGATATTTCCTGTGAGGCAGAGGCGTGGTGAATATTGCATTCAGTTCATTTCCCTGGATTGGAATGGAGTTTATTGTTGCTATGAAATCCATTGTGTTAAAAATATGTTGTCATATTGCAGTGAGACACTGCCTGCAACAAGGAATTCAGTAATAGCCCAAGTGTTGCCAAATCCTATTGCAATGTTTGGCAAACTTATATTCAGATTTAAATGCCTAATTTTAGGCTCTCAGATGGAAAAGATAGATGGATAGATAGAGATGGAAAATTTTGTTAGGAAAATAGCAAATGGGAACAAACTGGAGAGCTGCTTAACATAGCACCAGCTAGGTCTTTTTGGGGTCACACAAGTCAATAAACATCTTCAGTACACATTCTCTGACCATCTGGTAGTTTTCTTGGATCACCATCAGAAAGTAGCCCAGCAGCAAGTCACAGCAACAAACCCACCATTTTGCTAGATTACTTTGGTGTCTCCCTTTGCCCTTCCCTATAGGTCTGTTCCTTTACTGAAGTCCCACAAAAAATCTTGGTGGTTTCAGCTGTGGAGGGCAGGAGCCCTCCCAGGAGATACATAGGGAACTGTAGTCCTCTCCCCACACCTGCTTCCTGATGCAGGCTCTGTTCTGAATTAAAACAGCAAAGAAACTCAGGATCGGTGATTAAGACAAAAATCAGGGAAGATTCCTATTGTGGCTCTGCTTGCTCGGAACTGTGGATGAAGGAGCTGGTGGGCACTAGACCCCAGGGAGTTCTATTTCCTACAAATACCTTCAGCAGTGTGAAAACCATTACAAAGCCTTACCCTGGCTGAGGTGGTGCTTTTGAGACAGTCTGTTTGTCAGCCAGTGAAGGTGTGTGAGCTTACAGAAGGAGCTGGACATTGCATTCTCCACAGCATTTCTTTCCTTTCCACTCTTCCAGCCTGCCTGGTAGCCATTTTAGTTTAGGAGTGATCCATCCAAACATGGTGAGAACCTTGGGTTAAGTGATGATTTTTCACACCCTGAGGCATTAAAATTCACTAAGTTTTTACTTACACTAAGAAGTATGTTCACTTTGTAGACTCTTTTATTCCTACAAAAAAAAGACGATTACTATTTTGTGCATGCATTGTGCTATTGCCATGACATTTCCATTATGCTAAAAAGTAGGATTTAAAAGTATTCCAAATCTGGCGTGCTATGTGTTTTGCAACTCCCACAATTATCAGAGAAAGAACAAGGTCATAGTTCTTCTGAGAAGTGACTGAGGGTAGTGAAAAAAGGGCAGAAACACACTTGATGTCTGTCATTTCTAAGCGCCCCAGTGATTCTGCTGCAGGACACAACACACTGTGTGTGTGTGGCAGGGGAATAGTTGCTCCAAGGATTCCAGTCCAGCAAAGGTTGTAATTCAGTTTTTATAACCCCATGCTGGATCTGAACTTCTGAACTCCATATTATCTTGGGTTTGTCCTCCTGCTGATGTGCCCATGTGCAGCTGCGATACCATTACATTTCTATTTTCCCCAGTGTGCTGTCATGCAATTGCATACTGAAATGAAATGGAAAATGATTTATTGTGTAGGATCAGGTTTTTGTCCTCCACAGTGTATGAATGTAAATCTAGGGCAATTTCCCATGCTCCTGGAACTAGGTTTTTCTTGAAAAAAATGTCTAGAATCAACAAATGGGAAAAACACTCGAGAGCACTAGAAAAATAGGAGTATTTCTCTCTGCCTTCCTGTGTTGGTCCAACAGGGCTTTTGCTAATGACTGTGAAATGTCTTACATGTAAATTCTCTAAACCCCTTCTTGTAATTACATTTCATAATTCTGTGGAACTGAATACACAAATGATGTTAAAATAACAGTCATATAATACCTCTGAATTCTTGATGTGAAGCTATTGTGAGTTCAAGATAACTGATACAAAGAGCTATTTTACAGAATGAAAATTCCTGAGAAACAGGAATTGATGATAAAACATTACTGTATCAGTAGTACAGCAGAAATCCAGCGAGTAGAGAAGATATCCAAGCGCTGAAATAGATGGGCTAGTCTGATGTTAATTGAGGCACAGATGAAGTATACATAATTTAAATTATTAAATGTATGGTAATTGATGTTTTCCTAAGTTCATATTTTATACTGTTCCTCTCAGGGGATGAATTTCTGCCAATCTTATCCACAGACCCAAGCAAATCTCTCTCCCGCTGGGACTGTTTAATTTCATGATATGTAATTTTCTTTGTCTGCAATAACATCAGAGTTGTTTGTCTTCTTATTTTAGACTTTAAACTTGAAGGATGTGTAGCCATATCTTATGTATAGCCCATATCAGTCCAGGGTTTGTGTCTCCACTGGGACTTTCAGGACCTATTGTAGCACAAATCATAGTAAATAAATATTATTTGTTTCTCAGAAGAAAAGAAGCACCAACAGCTGGATTTTCACTTTGTCTCATTCATCTAATGAGAATGTAGTCCATTCTTGACACAGGAAAGTTGCTGAGACGTGAGTGATGAAAAGAGTTTATCCTCAGTAGAGGATCACAGAAGATATGGCCAATGTACTAAGACTTGGACAGATTTTGTCTGTGATGTTGGCAGACACAATGCTCTTAAAGCCAAAAAGATATCCAAAGGTTCATGTGGGACTGAGGAGGAAAAAGGTCAAGTGTATGGCATTTCTGGAGAGTTTCAAAAGCTTGGGAATCCACTGACTCCTACAAATCCTGACCACTGATTTTTGCTTCTATAGTTTTTATTTCCAGTAAAAGCAGGAAAGGATGATAAGAGCTTTCTAAAATGTTAAATCTTCCTTTCTGCTAGCCAAATAAATACTAAGAAATGGGACAAATGAAGGATGGTAGTTTATTTGTGGTTTTTACAGCTAGTGCTATTTGTAAGAGTCCATCTGCACCAGTCACTCTAGGGGTTGATCAAGGGGCCTGGGAAAGGAGATGAAGACATTTTCCTGAAACAACTTTTTCCCACTTGGAAAAAAAATGTAGTTGGATAGGTGAGAAAGGATCCTGCAAAAAATGGGATGGCTGATGTGGCAGCAGTCAGTCTCCAGTCTGGCAGGCAGCAGTGACTTTTGCATCTTGGCATAGCATGTTTGGTGCTGTGGCCCTGAATGATTAATTTTGAGGGTAACAACCTCCTTCGTGGTGCTACAACCTGCAGCACAAGGGTGATGGGTACCCATTCAGACTGAATCACAGCGCAATGGCTGAGCTGTTTTTGTAATCCTAACAAGAGCTGTCATTAAAAGTTACTGAAGCCTGACTTTTCCTCGCTCTTTGTCAGCCCCCATCAGCCTGGGCCACAGATCCCACGTCCTTTGAAGCCATCTGAGGTCTCTTTGTTGTTTTTTGGTGCATAATGATGCTGGGCATCTCTGCTGCAGAGGACGCCCAGCAAGACCCAGTGAAGCATGACTGGTGGAAAGGCCAGTACCAAAGAAAGCTGGGAAGCAATCCCCTGCAGTATTGCTTGAGCTCTGCCTGCTGGGATTAAAGGTGTCTGTGAAAAACACAGCGCCTTAGCCAGTCCTTTGCCAAGGGCAGAGTCCAACTCTGTGCTTGGAGTCTTGCAGGGCATTGGATAAATCTTTATATTTAATGTTATTGACATTAGATAATTCAACTAATAACATGATGCTTTCAGCTGGTGAAGGCAGTCTTGTTAACCTGGACATGTTTCTTCAAAATCATAGAATATGTTATTTCTGAAAAGGCTGCCTGAGGCCAGAACCACTGCTTTCTTGGATGTTTACTTTCCCATTTTGCCACACTGCAAGTATCAATAGTTATTTCTATCAAATATTTATCAGCAAGAAGCTGGCAACAGGATTAATAATAAAGCCACTTCCTATGAGCATTCAAATGGGCCTGTAATTGGTATTACACTCTAAACACTGGACAGAGAGAATAACTTCTATCTGTACAGAAAATGCCAGTGTCTGGGGAATTTTTACTGGAAGTTTAAAAAAGCTAAAGAAGCTTGGAGCGTGGGGTCACCTGTCACAGACCCTTCCCGTGCAACTCCTGCACTCTGTTTCTCTCTCTGCCAGCTCCCTGAAGAAGGCTTTGCAGCCTGGGATTGCCACTCATGGCTGCATTCTTACTGCTGTCTTTTTCCTCTCACACAAGCAGTGCTGATGCCATTTGTTGAAGGAGAAAACAAATTAATTCTGCTAATGACTAGTTCAAAGTTCACTCCTCTCAAGAGCCTTTATATTTTGTAAAATCTGGGTACAGCAAAGAGATGGCCACATGGAGCAACCTCTCCCTCTAACTGGGAGCAGGAAAACAGCTGCCTGTGTCCCTAAGGGTGTTTGGTAGTTTCACTTGCATTTTATGACCCATTTCGTGCCAATGTGGAATCCTTATTTTCTGTGCTTCTAATATGCTTCCTACACCGGCCACCAGCTGGAAGAAAACAGGAATCAGTGGGTTTTATCTAATGCACTCTGTTACCCATATCTTTTAATTATTTGCAGTGTATTTCATTCTGTGCTCCTCCCAACTTCTGCTCTTCCCTCCTGTGGACATCCCTCAAAAAGGTCAAACACTGGAAACAATAATGACTCCAAGGTGCTCCTGCTGACATGATTTAAATTTAATTAAGCTAGTGATTTACAAATTGAAAAATCTCTTGTTTTTAATGGATGAAAACATTGGCTATAAGTTCCTGAGCCTTTCTGTTCTGTGCCCAGTTAAAAGTGGTAAGTAAAATCTTGGTTTTTTCCCAAATTTACAGTTGTGCATGCTAATATGCAGAGTACATCTGTCTACAGATTTATTATTTGGTAAATTTCATCTGCATGGTTTGATGGTAATTAAAATAATAAACACCATGGAGTCACCAGTTCACCCAGATAATTTCTTGTGAGACAAGGTGAACAGTTCAAAGACTATCCAAGAAAAACAAGTAAAATCACTGAAGTCCCTTTTGCTGTTTCTTTAACTCCTTCTCATTTTTCTGTTCCAATTCTGCATCCATCCAAGGCCCAGATTTCTTAATAATCATATCAGTGGCACCATTCATTCCAAAAATCTTTTCAACATTACAGAGAACAAGTGCAGACACAGTTGGTGGATGGGGAGAGCAGTGTCTTTGCTCCTCACATCTGCACTACCAGCAGGAGACCACAAAATTATCCTCTCTTACCCATCCAACCCTAACCAATGACTTAAAGAATTCCCCCTGGGAACTAACTAAATTTAGAGGACAAATGTTGTCATCATTAGTTTATGAGTATTTGCATGAATTTATTTGCAAAAGTGTGCTTGTTTGACAAACTGCCGGGACAAGTCAATAGCTGCAGCATCAGGCATTGGTGAGGCTTTTCTAGCTAAAAGGGAGCAGCTGAGGCTGCTCATCCTGTGTAAGGTGTCTCCAGGTAACGAAAAGTTGCAGGATCATTGATCATTGATCATTACAGGATCAGAGTTGACAATCACCTTGCTGAGGCATAATAATGTAGTATATTTAGGAACCTATCACATTTAAACAGACTAAATAAGACTATAAACTTGCAATCATTGCAGAATTTAACTGGTACTGCCTTTCTGCCCAGGCTACAGGCCATGCTGTTAGCTTAGCAAAACACAGGAATTTCCATCATCTGCTCTGCTATGAAGTTCCCCCCACTGTGACAGCTTGATTTGCAATGTCATATTCAGCTTGCACCTTTACACCAGTCCATGTCTTTCACATCTGTTCCAGCATCACATATTCCCAGATGTCTTCATTTCGTGAACCATGTATATGAATGGAATTTGGAACAGAAAGCTAATATTTTTTAGTCATGTCAATTAGGCATTAATCCCACAAATGTAAATATTTAAGTTGCATAACAGAATAAGCCTATTGATTTACTTTCTTTGCATTGCTTATCTCTGCTCCCATTGTACTATTTGTCAGTTCTCAGAGGTTATTAGTACATGAGTTAAAATTGTTTTCCAGTGTCTTTTATCAAGATTGTAGGTTTAAATAGAAGAAAGCACTCCATTGAATACTTGGTCCACTATGAAAGACATAATCAGATTATCATGTGGATACATCTCTGGCATTGTTTGCTATCCAAAAGACAACACCTTTTTTTACTCCAATCATCCAAAAGGATATGATTATAATTTTGCAATACAGTTATGTATACTGGACCAAAATACTCACCTTCACAGTTGTATTACCCAGAAGCTGAAGAATGTGTCTGTGCTCTGGGTGAGAGGGACAGAGAATTATGAAAAGGATCTTATGATTTTGAAAATTAAGAGGGATGACACTTCAGGTTGGGAATTAAGATGGCAAGGAGCAGTTGTCTAATGAACTCTCCCAAACCTGGCCATGAGAAATGTGCCAGAAACAGGAGTGGCTTTGAGAGGTGATAAAATCGTGTGGAGGCAGTCCTGCCCAGAAATGCTGTTCTTTGCAAGACCTAGGGCAACTTGCAGTGCCTATGAGGATTTATTTGGACCGCTGGAGCAACAAGACAGGTCAAAGCCGTCTCTGCTTATCTTATTCACTTTTTGAGTACCTTCTTTTGGGCTGTAGGACACATAGCAGATTTCCACATTAAGAGTATCTTAAAATAAGCTCTATTCAGAGGCAGAATGTCTTAAACATTAAAATTAATTATTTCAGACATTTTCAAGAGAAAGAAATGGCACAAAACTAACTCATAAGGACACTCATGCCAAGTCCTGAATGAACCCAGCAATAAAATAGTGTTACTTGTTCATAACACACTCTGTAGATGTTTAGTGGACAGGCATGTATTTGCACAACTGCTGAACTGGCTGGTAGCTTGAGTGTTGGAGGGTCCATGACAAAACTGAAATTCAAGCACAATTCCTTTACTCTGGAAAGTGGCTGCAGACAAGAGGGCAGGAGACCAGCAGGTTTTTAGCTACTTGCCTGATCTCCTTAGCCAAAAATTGACGAAATAAAGCAAGGCTGCTCAAAATGTGATTGTCTGGGTTTTCATGACAACCCTTGCTGCTTGGATGGTTCTCTCAGATTCACACTCACTAATGTTGCTCTGGTTTACAGGCTGGGATTAATACAATATCTCCAAATGGCAAGTGTAACCAAAATGAGATAGAAGATTTTATACCATGAAAAACCATTGAGTTTCAGTTCTCTCCCACCAAAACTCATAAATTTCACACCTAAACACATCTGCATGAAAAATAGCTACGTTTCCATAGCACATTAAATCCAAGAGGTGTTAGGCCAGGCCTGACTGATGTTATTAACACTATTCGCTGGTGAAAGATTCCTGCCCTGGGACAATCAGGCGAGCACTGAAAGAAAGAATTTACCATACGTTACTGGTCCTTTTCTCATTATTATCACTCTAGTTTTGTGCCCTTGTGTTGTTTTTGCATCCTCTAATTCTAGCATGCATCTCAGTTTTTGTCTGAAATGTACTTTAAAATATTTTCTTTCAGTCTTAGGTGTTTTCTTCTTTCTACTTACTGTGTGCTCATGTGAGAACAGCACTTTATTCTCTGGATACCACCTCCTAACTGTTTAGGGTCTGTGAATGAGGTGATGTTCCATTTTTTATGAGACCTGACACAGGACAAACAGAAATACTACAGGTAATACCTCTGTGCCTGTTCTACAAAGCCTGGCCTGTGAAGAAAACCAGAAAGTCTGTGTTGGGTGAATAAACACTGATGGTAGTAGTTGACACACACAGTCTGTGTACAGATGGTCATTCAGGTAGGTAAATGTTCTAAAAACCTAAGAAGCTTTCTTTTATACTGTAAGGTTATATCATATATACATATATATATAAAACCTTATACTGTAAGGTTATATCTTCACTACATGAGAATTTCACATTTACTTTTGGGTAAAAAGAACCAACCCTGACTTTCACAAAATATTCTGTAGCAATCACTAATAAAAATAGTGTTGCTTAAAAAAGAAAATTAAAAACTGAAGAACAGATTAATGTGGTGAAGATAAAAAGTTAGCATGTAATGACTGAGATTAGAATTTATCTTTTCACTTAGAAGACATCTGTTTCTTATTTGTATTCAGAATATTCTTTTCTATAAAGATGCCACACAGTATATCAACAGGTTTCTTACCAGTTGTCACAAAATATTGAGCAAAACTCCACATGTATGAATTAATTTTTGTTAGACTATTGTTTCCCCTCAGCAGTTAAACAAAAATCTTTAAATCTTAGAGACATGTTCTTGGCAACCAAGATGGGATTTTATAGGAGTGCATGGAGCTGTAAATGTACTGAGCACCTCGTAACAGTGATTCACACGGGCTGTACTCATTTGGTGGATTTTCAGTTATAGCCTGTAGGCAGTATCACAGCATGGACAGCAGATACCATGGAATCATCCACCTTTCATACTTGTTTCCTCATTTACTGGTGGATGGTAGAAAAGTTATTGGTAAAGCATCTAAGGTCAGCATGTTCTTTGGCTGAGCTGAGAACAGCACATATCATAACAGTCATACACAAATCAGTGAAGCATGCAATATGTAGGCCAGCTATTCGTGGTTATAAAGCTGACTAAATCTCACTGTGAATAAAACCTAGTGAGTTTATATATACGTAAGTTCAAAGATTCACTACTTAAAATGAAATTGCAGGCTCAGAATATGATGTTTGGAAGATCTTAGAGAGAGATCTATGTCAAGTCCTTTCATCGAAAAAGGAGGAACTGCATTTAGGCATTTCCTAAAAGGGTTTGTCAAGTGGGCTTCTGCAAACTTTCAACATTCCTAATGAGTCTATTCTGCTGTTTCAGAACTCCAATCAAAAAGGTTGGGTTTTTCCCAAACTATAAATTAAATCTTCTTTGCTGCAAGTTGATACCATTTTTTTTATTTTCTCTGAGTAACTGTGGAGACAAGTTTATCACAGTCCTCTCTCCAATAACCTTTAGAGCAATCCATCAGAAGATTGCTATCTAATCGCCCTCCCCACACCTCCCTGTGCCTGGGGTCAGCAAGAACAATCTTTTCTCATAGTCAATGTTTCAACGTCTTGTAATCCACTCTCTCTCGCTCCAGTTTCTCCATGTCTTTTAACCAAACACAATGTGGCATTTGAGGTTTTTTCTGGGAAAGAGAAGAAAGTTGTTGTTGTCTCCTGTGAGATATGTATGATGCTGCCATTAGTACAGCTGAGATGAATTAACAGCATTAAATTATTACTTCATATTCTGCTTAGAATCAGCCTGAAACCCCAGCCTCCCTTTTTGACTAAGCACTTACTTGCATGCTTGATTTTTCTTTCGCAAGTATTGCACCATGCAGTGTCATTTCTGAATGTCATCCTTTTTTTTGGTTTTGCCTTTTTGGTTCCTCACATTTAGTTTGAATTCTAGTCCTTGATGGTTCAAAAACCTTCCAGCATGTTGTGTCACATTTCAGCCCACTCTTCTCTCTCCTCTCAGCTGTTCGCTGGAGTGCTGATTACGACTTTGCTCAGGAAAGGCCCTTGCTGGAGCACATATAAAGATAGACACCAAATTCCTGAAGTGTGCTCCTTCAAAGTGTATTTCCAACCAGCTGGGTGCATTATATTAATGCCACTTTCAATTAAATTGCTTTTGTGATTATCATGTGATGCTACTAAAAATCTTACTGAAATCAACAAATATCTGGATCTAATGTTTCCAACTTATCCACCAAGTCAGAGACTGTTCTTCAGATCCCCATGCTGATTATTTTCAGTCTTGCTTATGTCTTCTAAGTAATTGCAAACTGATTTTATAGTTGCTTGTTCGAGAACTCTTGCTGCTATTGAGTGTAGGATCACTGATTTACTGTTTGCCAAGTCCTTGCCAAACAGGCACCATGTCTGATCTTCTGTCAACAGAATAGGCACTCTTGCTGACTCCCTTCTTCAGTGGTGCCAGTGTTTCCCTCCTGAGTGACACTGGAAAGGGAAAATATCTACAGTACTGTATTCTCAAGTTACAAACAGAATCTTTTTTTTTCAAAGGAAAAATAAAAATATTGTGGCTGACTGATCCAAATTTTCAAGGGAAGGGAAGGAAGGTGTGAGTATGTTTTGAGTGTGGAAGAAAAGACAGTAAGAGATGCAATCTTTACAACAACAACATTATTCCCACTGTTAATCCTTATCTTCTAACAGCCTTTTTCCACCTGAATAATCTCTCTTTGTCTCATTTTCTAGATCAGTTTAATTTCTTTAAGGGTCCCCTGTGAGTGACCTACTTTAAATGCTTTTTAGAAACCCAGCTAGAGAATATGAGTGAGATCTGATTTGTTTGAATGTTTGTTGCCTCCAAATAACTCTAGGAGATTTGTGACATATGACTTCACTTTGCAGAAACCCTACAGCTTTTCATCAGTATACTGTATTTATCCATATGCCTACTAGATGTGATCTTCAGAATGTTTCTGTTATTTTGCCTGGTATACATCATGATTACTTACCTGATTTTCCTCTAAATTCTTCTTTTCTTTTTGCAACTCCAGAGAAACAACTGATTTTTTGAACTTAACAGAACCATTTCAATAGCACACCATTTATGCACTGGTTTTAGCCCATAGAGGTGAAATTCATTGTGCTATCAGACTTTTACAGTAGATTCTTTATATTTTCTTAAGTCCTGAAACACTGATTTAATGCTTTCACAGACATCATCCTGCAGAGTAAGGCCAGATCCTGAAGTGCAGAGATTAACATGGCTCTGGTGTTTTCAGAATTGCGTTAGAGTTAATATAAGTAACCCAGGGGTTGACTAGTTCCCTTTATATGCAATTAGCACAATGGCTTTTTAATTTGGGTATCGCCATCCATCCACATAACATCATATTTGATGAATGCCTCCTGTCTGGAAGTTGCCCAAGTCCTTCCTAATAGCCCAGAGTTGTTCTTATTTTCTCTCCTTTGCTCTCCTCCAGCCTAGTATCCCATTAGAAACATTCCAATGCAGTGTTTTTTCACCAAGTGTAGAGACCTCTGGTAATCTGCTTCCAGAATCCCTGCTGAGTCTGGTATCTTATCTGGTAGTGCTTAAAAAAAGATGTGCAAGTCTTATTTTCATCAGGCAACAGTTCAGGTCTTAGAAAACACCTGAGATAAAGAGCAGGAAAATAAGAGAAAAGGAGTTGCAATAAACAGTAAACATTGTCCTCCATTTAACACCCTTCTGTCACCAGGATTATGGGAAGGAGCATGTCTTCCTAGGTCAGGGATTTACCTTGTTTCTGAAGCAGCTTCTGAAGGCCAGCACAGATGATGTGTTGAGGACCAACACTCCAGAATTTCCCATTGTATTATTGCATTATGGTAAAACCAGAGCCAGCATAGCGTGACTGACTCGCTAATCCCAAGGTGTAGCGTGCCAGGACAGTTGCCAAGTTTTTAGACTACGTCTTTGTTGTCTTTCAGGCTGCAGATTGCCAAGATATGTGGTTTTGGCTGAGTGGAAGCACTTTTTGTTTCAGTATGTCAACATAGCAGGCTGGTAGATCAAAACATTTTATTACTGAGTTCCGACATGCATGGGATACTGGCAAAGAAAGTGGTTTCTTTATCTCTTCAACAACAAGGCATTACAGGATGTGTTCCTGTCTGTGATGTTTGTTTTTGATTCATTATTGGTTTAGGAACACTGAAGTGGTGGCAACTTATATCTCAAATGTAAGGTCATGGGCAGAGGAGAAAATTGTTCATTGAGGAAATGGGGATATTGACTGCAGGTTTTCAGGCCAGAAACCTGGAGAAATGTGGTTTGCATATTCATTCACCATTCACTGTCCACTTGCTTCCAAGATTGATTGGCCTCTATCTGTGTGCTGCAGAGAATTTCTGTTTTGGTGTAGCCTTCCTTTGTCTGCCTGTTATGGCACTGTCACCAAATGCTCTCACATTTGCTTTGTATTAACCCTTTGTACTCTGCATCTTCCATGCCCATGCTTTAGTGCAATTGTGTGGTTAGCCAGCCTTCAGCAGAAGCAAAGGGAGCCTTCACCAGCTGCCAAGCCTGAAATTGCAGGATGTTCAGTTCTATCTCCCAGGGAAACTCCCATTCACATACTTCTCTGGACCTCTAAAGGGTCTCATGAGTGCACTGAGAGTGACTACATTGGATAGAAAGTCAGTGTTCACCTTGGTCCTGTGAGTGAGCCTGGAAGATGTCCAGTCTCCTGGCATAAGTTCAGAATGCAATTCTTCAGTGTTCACCACTGAATATGCAGGATATTAAGAAGATTCAATGAACTCTATTAATTTCTAGTCTGTCCCTTCCTTTAGGCAGAAAAAGGCAGTATCATCCATAAATATAAACATTTTCTTTTTGATTACTCTTTATGATACTTCTGTTTTTTGGGGATTTTTTTGTTCAACAAGGATTTCCTTCTGAGTTTCACAGGTCTGCCTGCTTTTCTCTTTGGGTTGAGGCTTGTGTCTGACCAAGAAAACAAAATTTGCCTGAACTTCACTAAAATAAGAAGCAAAACCATAGGACTGATAATTTTAAGACTTGGGACAGTTTCTGGATATAGGAGTTAGAGAAAATAGATAAAGACTGCCTGCAAAGGCTGGTGGGGCTTCACTCTAAAGCAACTCCCTGTTGGACCTGACCTTCCCCAGCCACTCAAAACTTCTTTGTAGAACATACAGCAAAGACATCCATGAGGCTGTCCTTGTGGAAACTTGCTGACCCCATGGTACTCTCATGTACACCATTTTCCACTGAAGAAAATTTCCAAGCAAAGACTAGATTCCAAGATTCGATTTCTGATTAAAAGGGGAAAAATGTTTTGTGGGTAAAGAAAGCATGTTCTTAAGAAATCAGAGGCAGACTTAGCCCCTGGGGGATTGGCTCTTTTCCTGTTGCAGTCACTGCCTAAAAGACAGCGGTCAAGAAGTCATCCACTGATTTAACTGAAGGCCTGAAGGAACCACAAAGTGTTAATGGGAAATTACCAATCCACAGGAGATTTTGGTAAAATGTGTTTCATGGGGAATGAATCACATGAAAAGCCTGGCTGGAATTCATCAGTGATATGGAAGAAACAGAGGATTATGGCTGACTGAGGACACAATTGTAGATGGCACAAAAATCAGGGGAATAGGAATTAACAGCTAAAGAAGGCTAGAGAGAAAAAGGCACAGTGTGGCTCCTTTGTTGTGATAGGAGCAACCAAGTAGTGAGAAAGCCTGGACCAAGGGCTCTGCCTTTCTTCTGTGGGTGTTCAGGAGGCTTTTGCCGAAGGGTGTTCATGTCAGGGGGACATACTTGGGGCCACAGAATGCTGAGCACCCAAGCACCAGGAGTGTGGGATGGGAGAGGAGGACAGAGCCGTGACAGATCCCCTTGCCATCAGTGCCTGCTGCTGGACTGGGGCCAGCTGTCAACAGCTGGGAGAGAGCAGTGATTTGGGGGAAGCTGGTGGGCACAGTACATTTAACTAATTGCAGAGAAAGGTGAGAGGGAATTAAATCAAAGTCTGAGTGTGTTGTGTGTGAAGGGGAGGGGGGGCATACCTGCAACTGTGGGGCTGTTTAACAGACAAAGGCAGGACAACATTTAGTTTCTCAAAGTTGAAGCCCACCAGGTTTAACACTGAGCACAATTAGCTGCTGAAATGGGAGGAGTTGAGAAAGTCTCCAGCACTTGGAGTCCTCATGCCAGAGCTGGATGTTTCTGCCAGAGGCAGACCATTTCTCAAGTACAGATGGAAATCAAAAATCTCAACTGCTGAACAAGAGTCCACAGCTCATGTTGTTCCAGAAAGCCAGCTGTATCGTCACCTAGTCTCTGCAGCTCTTCTGTCTGGATTTGTGATGGGCATTTGGAGCCAGGATCAAGTCTGTTGGTCAGTACTTGTTGGGACATTGTTTGCAGTCACAGCTGAATATTATTCTCATCATAACAATAATCATAATTGTCTCTATTCCTGCTACTATTATTATTTGTACTACTGTAGATCAAGATCACTTTGTACTGAGGGCAGTAGGAACACTGTGTAACAACTAAACCAACAGTGTTTCCTGACCCAAAGAAAATTTCCATGCCTGTTAACTAGTAAAATGCATCATTTTATTCAATCTCCCTGCCCCTTCCCCTTTTCTCTTTTGCAATAAAATCCTTATGGATCTTATGGATTACAACAGTTTACTACCAACCCCCCCCAAACCTATGTCAGAAAAGTGACTTCTTTATTTGTCTGTTTTACTGAATAGTGGGAAACCTAATTTCTTCTGCCCAGCTGGGTGTGTTTGGCTGTTCCTCAAACTAAAATAAGACTCAGAAGATTAAAGTGGAGCTTGGCTCAAGATCAGGTGAATCAGCACACTTATAATGCCACAAAATGCCCTGCAGGATGGCCTTCTCTTCTGTAATTACACAGGGATTTTATGCTGTATGGGCAAAGGAAGTAATTTGATTTATCTGTCCTAATTAAATATATGATGTGAGGAAACAGTGATATGTCTGTTTAAAACATGCTTTAGGCCTTTAGGTTCTTTTGGTGAGAAAGTGAATGTGACTGTAAGCACTGTGCTTTAATGTGACTGTAACTTTCCCATTAATGCTCGCACTCTTTTATGTCATTTATGTAACAAACTGTAATGGCAGGTTTGGACTGGTATTTGGGATGAAATTTCATTTGAAGAACAGTACTCAGAATGCATTAATTTCCAGCTTTTTATACTACGTGAGCTTATTTTCCAATCTCTTGCAAGTCACTTGGGGTAAGTCCTCATATCCACAAAACTGAAATGAAGTCCAGTTGTTGGAGAACCAGGACCAATGAAGACATTTGGGAAAATTAATTCCCACCAACTGTAGTGGAAGCCAGGTTTGATGCACATGTGGCTATGGTCTCTTAACTGCGAAACAGCATTGTTTCTTTAAAAGAAGTATTTGAACACTGACATTCAGTGTTTTTTTTCCCCTTATCTATTGGTGAATGCCTGATCGTGAGATTCCTGCCTTTGTTTTTAAAAGCCAGGGTCAGCCCTGAGCTTTTACAAGATGGTGTTAATAGGAAGACATAGAGAAGGGGAGGATTGTGATGAGTGAAAGGAAAGGACTTATGAAGTCAAACTGTCAAATACTGATTAAAAATGTAGCAAGAAAGTGAATCAAGTTCTCCCACTGTGCCTGTCTTATCTAGGGCAAAGACAAGCTGTAGAATTGTTTGGGGACAGTCATTAAAAAAATAATGTCAGTTTTGAGACCACTAAGAATGTGCCATCTTAATACAGCACTGTGTTTTACAGGTCCTTTCACATATTTCTATGTGTGGCTTTCTTAAAAGAGATTCCTAAAACCTGCCCAATCAGTTAAGAGGACAAATGCTGTAGAGGAAAAAATGGTTTTGTTCTCTAGGTGCCTGTTTGCTGTAAGCTGGAACTGTTACTTAATTACGTGTCAGTGGTTTGTAATGGTGCAAGTTTTGCAGAAGAACTTGATGTACCAGCTGTTTGGGATGAGAAAATATGCTGTAAATTGGACAATAGCTTGGTTTTTCTGAGGATTAAAGCTAGGCTTTGAGAGAGGAAATAGAATCTGAGCAGGTTTTGGTCCTGCTGACTTGTCCTGGGAACTTAAAATGAGCATAAAAGAGAAAGGGTATTACCTGTACCATCCAGGAAGGCTTTGGCAACATTAGCCTGGAAAGCTACCAAGGGAAAATGATATTTCTGGAAGAAACTAATGACTTACTCAGCTCCTGAAGTTGGGATGCTAATGAGTCAGAGAGTAGGGCATCTTGTCTGTGGAGCTGAAAGCTTTCTGCTGACTGTGAGCAATGGATTTGCCAGGGCAGAGCCCATCCAAAACTTGCAAGCAAGCCAGGAGAAGGGTGAGGCAAGTACATCTGCACCTGACTTTCAGGAAAGGGGTGGACAAGCTGCCAGGGTGAAACACCCATGTGGGTGTCTGCTGGCTGTAAGTTTGCTCCCCAGTGCTGTTTGAGAGGAACCTCAGCTCCTCCCAGTGCCCTGTGTACCTCTGCTTCCCCAGGATACACACAAAGGCTCCCATCTTGAGCTGTACCCTGCACTCTGGGGTAGCTGAGATACAATTCATCCTCTGCTGCCAATAACTGTTGTACTTTGGAAAGTGACTGTGGCTGCCCTAGATTCCCTTGTCCAGGTTTTTGATAAAGGTATTTAACTGGACTGGGCCCAACAGTGAGCCCTGGGGGGCACCACTTGTTACTGGCCACCAGCTGGATGTAACTCCATTCCCCACCACTCCCTGGGCCCAGCCATCCAGACAGCTTTTCACCCAGTGAAGAGTGCACCTGTCCAAGCCATGAGCAGCCAGTTTCTCCAGGAGAATGTTGTGGGAGATGGTGTCAAACACTTTGCTAAAGTCCAGGTAAATACATCCACAGCCTTTCCCTCACCCACTAAGTGGGTCATCCTGCAATAGAAGGAGATCCAGTTGGTCAGGCAGGACCCATCTTTCATAAATACATATTGGCTGGGCCTGATCCCTTGGCTGTCCTGTACATGCACGCAAGTTGTTCTGCTCCATAACCCTCCCAGGCACTGAGGTCAGACTGACAGATTTGTAGTTCCCCAGACCCTCCTTATTGTCCATGGGCACCACATTTGCTACGTTCCAGTCAAATGGGACCTCCCTGATAATACAAGACTGCTGGTGGATGATGGAAAGTGGCTTGGTGAGCAGTTCTGCCAGCTTCCTAAGTACCCTTGGGTGGACCCCAGCCCATGCATTTCTGTGTGGTGTAGCAGGTCACTGATCATTTCCCCTCGAATTATGGGGGCTTCATTCTGCTCCCCATCACTGTCTTCCAGTTCAAGGGGCTCGGTAGCCTTTGGACAATTGGGTAGTCCTCACTATTGAAGATTGAGGAAAAAAAGGCATTAAGTACTTCAGCTCTTTTCTCATCCTTTGTCACTGTTTCCCCCCTCATCAACTAAAGGATGGAGATTCTCCTTAGCCCTTCTTTTGCTGCTGATATATTTATAGAAACATGTTTTATTGTCTTTTATAGAAGTATCCAGATTAAATTCTAGTTCAGCTTTGGTCCTTATTTTCTTCCTGCATAATCTCCCAGCATCCTTGTAGTCCTCCTCAGTTGCCTACCCCTTCTTCCACAGGGCATAAATTCTCTATTTCCTGAGTTCTAGCCAAACCTGGAGTCTTATTCTGAGCATGGACATGGTTTTAACCTCAACACCTTGCTGAATCCCTACATCACTCTGCTTCCACATGAGAAACTTGCCCTTTTTTGCTTCAGACTTTGCTGCCTCACACAATGACACACAAAATATGAGCTCTCTCTGTCATCTGGACTCCCACCTTGTGACTGGAGAGAGCCAGAAGATGTGGCCTGAGGTGTCCTGTCAGGACATAAAAGGTGTGTGAGAAGAAAGGCACCAGCTGCCATCGGATAAGCAGGTGTTTTACACCCACTGTGAGATAATCCCTGAGATGCTGTGGTGGGAGGTGCATGCCATGAAACACCTGCAAAAAAGCAGTGCCAGGGATTGCAGAGCTCCTCTGTGTATTGAGCAAAACCTGTGGGAAGCAGACATTTTACTCACATCTCCATGGTAGTGATACAGAGACCAGGACACTGTCTTGTATGCCAGGTCTGAAATCCAAAAGTGGAAAATAGCTTCCTCATTCTCTCAACACACTACACATGGATTTCCCACATGCCAAGTGAGAATCAGCTGTAATGGAAAGGGGACTTTGTAGTTCAGGGGGCTTCCTTGTTTCCTTCTCTCCCCAGTCTCAGCTGTGCTCACTGATACCAGTGAGGTCCTACTCATTCCCTCTGCGCTGATAGCTGATCTGGATCAGTCACTTGCACTCCTTGGCATCCCAGGCTCCCTCAGACACCATGGTGTTCCCTCTTCAGTGTCTGTGGCTGTGTGCGCTGAAGCAGGGCACAGCTCAGTGGCATTCATGCATGCTGCTGTGGGAGTGTCTGCTCCTGGCTTCTTCCTCCTCTCTCTTCCAGCCTCTCTGGGCTTGCTAGGTCTGTAAAACATCCTGTTTAATCACTTTCAGCTGGTTTTAACCTACCTTGCCATATATATACTCAAACCTGCTCACCTACAGCTTTTGGTAAGACTCATGTGACATACCAAATAGTGGCCTGAAATCCTTACTTGTTCTACAAAACCTCTTCACCCTACTCAGCTTAACCCTATTCTCCAGATTACTCCTCCATTGCCCAACTCTGCTGACAGTGATAAAACAAATGGATACTTCATCAGCTCACTGTGTGCACACACAGGCAATTTGCTTGGGAGACTCGTGGAATTGCTGCTAGTACTGCAGCCTTGTGCTTTTAATTACACTTTGCTAAATCCAAAACACTCCTTCCAATATTTATTCTTCTCTCTAATAACAATACATCTGACAGAAGGCCTTCTTGTATCACCTGTAGGATGCAGGTTGGCCATACCTGTGGTTTTATTTTTTCTCTGTCCTGCAGTGCTTCCTTTTTTTATTTCCATCATGTTAAGCAGAAGAGGCAGGAAATCTAACATGTGGCAGACCAGGGTTTGTCCTCCTCAGGAGCTTTGGTCAGTTCAGCTGGACCATTGTTGTGGTCTTGAGAGCACGAGCACAGTGTTTGAGCATGACTGGGGGCAAGTTGATATTCACAAACCTGGAATTTTCACTGCCCCACAAGGACCACAGGGAAAGATAAAGTGAGTGAAATTACAGGTACACATTTTATCCCCAAATGGTTTTGAACAATGACACTGTGTTCTGCATAATTATTCATCAGTGATCAGAAACAAGCATGGCAGAAAACAATCCATTGCTACTGTTCCGTACAGGGACTATGCAGTGACTAAGGCCCATGACTCCTTGGAAGAGTTCTCCTACCCCTAATTTTAATTTTCACCCAGTGGCACTGTCCCTTTGTGAAAAGAAGTTCTTGAAGAACAAGACCACCGTTAACATCCAGTGGTCTTGCAAAGACAAAGAGCTTTACCAGCTCTGATGTAGCAAGCTGTAAAAATAAATTATGTTTAATTATGGAATGTCTCCATATATATAGGTCATGTCTGTATACACATGTATATACAGAGAGAGATATACATCTACACCTTACTCACTTTACTGTTTCAGTTTTCCTGCTTAGTTCATGTTTCATAAGGTGCTATTTCTGAAATTTTCCACCTCCTGCTTGACCTTCCTCCCTCACTATATTATAATAAGCATTTCTTGCTGCATCTAGTTCAAATACCTAGCAAGATCAAACTCAGGAGAAAATAAATGGGAGCCACAAGATCCTCTATAAAATAGCCTACACCTTTCCTGGACTGGCATGGATATTTGTCAGTATGAGGCACTGCAATTAAATGAAATAAGCCTTGGCAATTCCTCTGCCATATCTGCCTGTACAATGCTCCCTTAAGCAGCAACACTCCCATGGGAAATTAAATATACAGGCTGTGCTTTAGCCAGCCTTATTGTTTGGGTGTTCCTGCAGCTAAGGAACCTTCACCCCTGTCTCCTAAACAAAGGTTTTTTGGGGGGAAGGTTTTGGGTGTCCCTGCAATTTGGGTGCAGCTCAGGAGCAGACGCCACCCGGATTGCTGTGACATGCCTGCCCTGGGGTGCAGGTGACCAACTGGGCAGGGAGATGGAGGAGAGAGCTTGGCTCTTCCCCTTCATTGGCTCTCCTGCTGTGGGCTCTTTCCACTGCAGCACATACAAGCATGGGTATAATGGGAATGAAATAATAGTAATAAAGTCATCATCATCTTCAAAACAGTGAAAAATCATGCAGCTTTCCTAGAATGAAAAGGTTCAATGAAAAGTTGTCTTTTCCTCAGGAGATTACTCAGTCTAACTCTTCAAGTGGCCATGGTGGTCTTTTATTAGCCCTTGCTGTGGTGGTGAGCTTTCCTATTATTGGGAATAACATGAAGGTCTGAGGAGAGCACTCTGGTGATAATGCTGACATGAAAGCTTCTCCCTTTGTCAAAATAGGTGTTTTGGGGGGAATTCATGCTGCTTAAGGATTTTTTTTCTTATTAAAGTCCACTGTCACCCAATAAAAAAGTTGTGGGAGTGAAAGAGAGGAACTATTTTGTCAGCATGCTTTTATCTAAAAGCACTAGGCGGATACCACTTTGCATATCCTTCAGAGTCATCTGCAATCCATAGTGTAGGAATTACTCACTTGCTTTTTGTTGCCTTAATGTAGTTTTTCATAAATTAAGTACTTATTATATTGGAGAAAAAAAAGACTAGAAATGAAACTAATGGTTTCTAAATTCTTTCACTGGACAGGAAAAATGAAAGCACAATTTCCTTCACAATGAATGCAAAGTGTTGGTTTGACATCTCTTTTTAAAAATAATTTAATCTGATTAATTTGTAATTAGATTACAATAAAATAATTTAATTTAAAATAATATATTGAAACTCAGCTTCAGAGTTTTCTTTGGAAAACAATTTTTCCACACCATTTCCCAGATGTAATCAGCATTCTCAAATCTTTTCCGAACTGTTAGACTTAAGATTGCATTTTTTTTAATAAACAAGAAGTTAAAAAATTTGCTTTTATCTAAAAGTGATGTAACCCTTCAATAATTTCTGAGACTAAAACTATTAACCAGTTTTGTGCTATTAAATATGATGGAAAGGGTGGCAACATAGCATTGTACTCCAATGTAATTAAGTTCTTTCCATTTTCCCATGAAACTTAGCTGCTTCAAAGTGTATTCTCTGAAAATGCTAACTTGTTCAATCTACCTAAATTGCTCCAGAGTGTAATAGTCTTGGCATTACCCTCACTTCCATGTAATTAGTTATTTCAGAGAATTTTTTTTGGTGGAGTTTTAAAAAATAGAATTAAAAAAAAAAATGAAGAAAAAGAACTGACAACAGGTAGTTCAATAATGAGAATCTCAATTAGAATATAAGACAAATGGAAGAAAAGAATAGTAATAGTAAGGTAATTAAGAGCCTTTCATATGAAAGGGAATTCGAGATGACAATATTGCTGAAGGTTGGAATAGAAGGTGTATGCAAGATGAAATACAACAGATACATGCAGTCAAGCATGGGTTTTGAGGTCAGTTTAGCATCTTTTCCTAAAAGTATAATGACATGAAGGTAATTTAAAAATTCATTTGATCGTTACTATCACAGTGCATATGTACAGGAAATACTAAAATGCATCTCAGTTTGGTAGAGAACTCTAATAATAAAACTAACAGAATTAGTAAAATCCAAAATCAAATCAGGTACTTACCTAATAAAAGTAAGTATTGCAGAGAGCTGGAATAATCCATCAGTGTACAAGGGGTCTGTGTCCTCTCTCTTTGCTGCATTCACAACTGAGCACTCCGCAGCGTGGTGGGAACTGCCGAGCGTGCCTCCTTCCTTGTCCTCAACAACACCTGGTGTTGACAGCTGTCGGGAAAGGGGAGTGGACTTGGTAGACTGTTCTTCTGATTTGCACTGGTGATTCCTGCCATGCTATTGCAGAAGTCAGAAAACACCCAAATATCAGCTGCGTAGAGAGAAAGAAAGAGAGCAAGGAAGGAAAGACAGAGACAAAAGAGGAAAGAGATGAAGTGAGGAAGGGAGATGAGATTAAAATAAGGAGAGAGAAGGAGAGAAAGAGAGAAATAAAGAAAGGGGGACAGAGATAGAGAGAAAGAAGGAAAGAAGGAGAGATGGAAGGAAAGAGGGAAAGAAGGAAATAAAGAAAGAAAGAAGGAAAGAAAGAAAGAGAAATGAGGAATGAAGGACAGAGAAAAGGTGAAAGAGAGAAAAAGGACCTGAAGAGACATCCCTGCCATGGAAGCTTGGTCAGACACTCATCTGATGTACACCAGCAGAGCTTCTTCCCTGCCTTATGTGGGCCTACTCCAGCTGTAACCAACTTGTATCTTACCTGCAACATTTACACTTCCTAATCAAGTCAAAGTTTAATACAGCAGGGAAAGAGGAATGGTAAATGCAGCTTTCAGTTACTTTGGAGGAGTTGAGAGTCCTGTAAAGCTACATCTTATCTTGGGACATGACACTTGGGCCACCCTCCTTGTGGTGCGGGGTGGGGGACATAGGAAGAAGGGTGCTCTTTTCACCCTGGTGAGAGCTGAGACTAAAGGATGTCTTTTAGGAGCTACTAATTAATAAAGTTGGCTAACTAATATGCACTACTGCTAGTTTTCAGAGCAAGATTTTTGGGCTTTGTCACCAATGGAATGAGGTAGTTTTTCCTAGTCTGAAGCCCAGCAGCAAATGAAAACATATGCCATGTAGACACTTAGGTGATCAGAGCCCTAAAATAAAATAGGAGCTTCTTCACCTGTGACCTGGGCTATAGAGGGGTGATGCTGCTAAGCCCTGGCAGTGGTGCTGGTGAAGTCTCTGGACACATTAACTTTGCTAAATGAAACTCTTCAGCTGTTCATTTGTGCAGCTTCTTTTACTGCAATTATCTGTATTTGATATTGCTGTAGGATTTTTGTCCTATTTGCTAGATTCTTGAAATAATGAAAAGTGTCTTGTCTTCAATGCCAGTGGGTTATTTAAAGGAGTGTGCAAAGTTACTGTTAAAGGGGGAATCACAAATACAGGCAAAATAATTTGAGATTCATTTGTGGTTGAACAGGCAAGGGCAAAAATATTGTTAATCATATCATATGTCATATCATATCATCATATCATATCATATCATCATATCATGTCATCTTTTTTTAAAAAAACCAACAGATTCGGTTTTAATGACCCACAGCATTAATTTTAATTAGATATCCTTATATAAACAGATCTCTCTTTGCTTGTGGATGGATGTGCTTTAACTGCGTTTGTGATACATTATCAACATGCTGTGAGAGAATAAGTAATTTAGTTTAAAATCTCAAAATATGAGATTTGCTTGCATCTGGGATAAGGAAGTTATTTTTCTATTTTAGCAGAAGAATGTACCCATCAGAATGAGGTATCCTATCACCATTAGGGCAGTCCATCACTTTGAACTAGTCTTTTGTAAATCAGTGAATTTTTCCTTCTGCAATTTAGAAGGTTTATTTAGAACTCCTGCTCCTTTGGGTAGGAACCATATCTCCTTAGGCCCAGGTATAATTGAATGTGCACATATATTCTTTTTTCTTCTGGTATGAAAACCAGAAATGCCTGTCAGTCTTTGAAAACAACTGTTTTTGCAGCTATGCTGTCATGGTACACTGGTTTCATTTAATATTTCATCCAGTCCTGTTCTTACACATTTCAGCTCTTTTATTTGTTGCTCAATGAAGCTCATCCTGAGTATATTAGCAGCACATTAAATTCCTGTCCAGCTATGGTTTTACAGTGCAAGGGGAATCTCTCAGTGGCCCTAATGAGCCCCAGCCCCAAACTGGTGATGTGTGGAGTTCTTTTTTTGGCCTTTCCATGGGGATTCTGGGTGGTTAAATTCTCTCCCAGAACTAGGGGTCTGTAACATAGGAAAAATTTACCTTAAGAATTATGCTGTGCAATTTAAATTTAGTCATATAATCTGAAGACATTTTTTATTCAGTTTTAAACATTATATACAGCAGTTGAAGGTGGTGATAAACTCAATTAACTAGGCTGCTATAAACCTTATTTAAATTAAATTAAGTGCATTTCTGCAGCAGTTAGCATCTATTTCATTAACTGTGATTAAAAACTGCTTGGGAGTTAAATTGGTGTGACTTTGAATATAGATAAAGCCAAGGGAAGACAGAACTGGCAGCTGAACCTGAACCAGACTGGAAAGTTTGGAGTTCTTCTTTGTACCCACAACACCAGAGCTTTGTTTCTTTTAATTAAAACTGGGATCCTGCAGAATGTAATGGATGTTGTTTAGAAAAGCTGCCCCCTTGTTTCTGATAATTGGATTTTTCTAGCCCAGATTAATATCCTACTAGGCCATTTCACTGGGTCCAAGAGGATTCCTCCAAATAATTAAAAAACGAGTGCTGAAGACTATAACCACCTCATTAAGATAAACTTACAACAACATCTTGGGTTCAAATAAGGAGTTCTTTTCTTTTTTTCTGGAAAGAGGCCACAGTTTGTTTAGCTTGGCACCAACAATAAACTGATTTTTATGTATGCAAAAAAGCTCTATAAGCCATTACTGCTGAATCATTGTGTCTCAAGTAGCACGAATTTGGATTAGTATGCTTTTACAGTGGTCTGCAGAAACTAATTTTGAGATGGCTACAGCAAACAATAATGAAAAATAAAGTATAAGTGGAAGTGTAAATATTTCCAGAGAACTTGTGACATGTAGTTTCACAGCAAAAAGAGGCTGATAAACACACCTGCCAATACTTGATGCTAGAAATAATACTTACTCTGTTTATTCATGAAAATTATAATTTTGTTGTTTATGCTCAATATATTATGTAGCAATGCTTTTTAAGATAAAGGATGTCTTGATAAATGATCAGCAGATATTATAATTACAGATCTAATTAATGTGCCATTTTTTGTTAGTCTGTATTTGTTTGCCTAAAAAAATGATACAGAAAATTTCTGATACAATTTAGCCCTAAAAAATATGCAACCTAGGAAAGCTGGCCAGCCAATCTAGGAAGAAGTTGTTGGAAAACTTCAGTGGAAAAATATTTGCAGACACTGGAGGAGAATGGGAGGGGTAAAAAGGTCAATACAAATATTTAAAAAATAAATTAAAATGACATGGGCTGTATCAATGAACAGGGTCAGGGGGTCATTGGCATTTGGTGGCCAAGAAGGCCAATGGTACTTTGAGCTGCATTAGGAAGAGCATTGCTAGCAGGTCAGGGGAGGTGATCCTGTCCCTCTACTCAGCCCTGGTGAGGCACATCTGGAATGCTGTGTCCAGTTCTGGGCTCCTCAGGGCAAGAGAGACATGGAGCTCCTGGAGTGGCTCCAGCAGAGGGTGACAAAGATGATTAAGGCACTGGAGCATCTCTCAAGGAAAGGCTGAGGCAGCTGGGCCTGTTCAGCCTTGAGAAGAGACACTGAGAGGGAACCTCATCCATGTCTGTGAGTGTCTGCAGGGAGGAGCCAAGAGGATGTTTCCAGGCTCTGCTCAGTGCTGCCAAGCAGTAGGACAGGAGGCAATGAGCACAAACTGATGCACAGGAAGTTCCACCTGAGCATGAGGAAGAACTTCTTTACTGTGTGAGTGACTGAGCACTGGAAGAGATTGTCCAGAGAGGTTGTGGAGTATCCATGACAGGAGGTATTCCAGAACCATCCAGATGAAATCCTGTGCCATGTGCTCTGGGATGGCCCTGTTTGATCAGGGAAGTTGGACCAGATGAGCCACTGTGGTCTCTTCCAACCTGACCAATTCTGAAAATTGTGTGTGTTTGTGTTTATCACATATGTGACTCACTGAGGCTCTGCTTAAAACAGGGTACTAAGGTACAAACCGAAATTTAAATCTGAGAGCAGACTGATAGTGCTTACACACGTTGAAATCTTAGTAGGCTCACAGGGGCTTCCCTTGCTTTGTGAGAGCTGGCTTTTGAATGACACTTGTGCAGTGCATAGCTTGACTCAGAATTTCTTCCCAGCAAAAAGTTCATATCCAAAATAGTTCAGTCCAGAAGTATCACATTTACAGAGGTAAATTGTTAATGTGTACTTATTGAAATACATTATTTTAAAGCAATATTAAAAAAATTTCCTATTTCTGGCTCCAGTCATCATCAGTACCTTGTTTACTACATAGGTTACCTGTCTGGACTTCTGTAAGACCTTTGACATGGTCATCCAAAACATCCTTCTCTCTAAATTGGAGAGTGATGGGCTTGATGAGTGGACTGGTTCAGTGGATGAGGAATTTATTGGATTGTTGCTTTCACAGGGCAATGGTCAGTGGCTCTGTGCCCTGATGGAGATCAGTGACAAGTGGTGTTCCTCAGGCATCCATACAGGGACCAGCACTGTTTAATATCTTCATCAATGACATAGACAAAGGGATCAAGTGCACCATCAGCAAATTTGCAGATTACCCCGAATTGAATGGTATTGTTGACACACCTGAAGAACAGGATGCCATCCAGAGGAATATGGACAAGCTTGAAAAGTGTCATAAGCTGTGTCCAGACCATTCTGTTCAGCATATTCTTTTGGATGCGCACTCCACAAATTGGTTTAGCCTTTCAGAAACCTCCTATATTTTGGAAATCACAACATGCTGTGGGAATAAATTCTGCATTTAACAGGTAGGTTGTCCCTGATATTGATGTAATTCCACTTGCCTTGTGGTGCTCACCTACAGAGATCCTGGGTGTTAGTGCTCAGGATTTCTCCGCTTTCTTCCAAGCAGTATTCAGGCTAAAGCACTCACTATTCTACACACCGTGTTCTTCTGCATCCCAGACTGCCACATGCTGACAAAAACCTGCCAGCAGCTATGGGTTTTGTCCTGGGAAATTCCAGGTAAACATGATCTCTCAGCCTCTTGCAGATAACAGCTGCGACTTTTGCTCAAAGGGAATTCCCACTGCCTTTGATCTGTAGGAGAGGACACCACCCCTGGCTTCACTACAGTGAGGTAAGACAGTAGCTAAAATGTTTGTCAAGGACATGTGATATCAGTAACTTCACAAGCAGCAGGTCAGACTTTTCCACCACTTACCTTAGTCATACACACTTTGCCTTTAATAGAGTTTTTCTCTGTGCACTCCAGCAAAAGCACAATGGGAGTCTGAGCCAAAATACAGCAAGTAAGGATTTGACAAATACCGGCTATTTCTCTGGTGTGACCTGTAGCAATCTGCAAGCATGCTGGATTTTGGCCTTTGTACCTTCTAAATTTGCTATCTTCATGCAAGGAAAGGCACTGAAGCTTTTAGGAGGTCTCCTTTTCATTGAACAATGAAGGAATATTATTTGTCAGAAACCAAAGAATTACTTGCTGTGCTTACTTTAGGCATGATATGCTGGCCAACCTTCTGTGCTTATTTTGTGCTAGGCACAGGAGAAATGTGTAGTAAGACTGGTTACCCAAGGGAGCTTAACAAACATCCTGAAAAGTGGGTGAGACAAGAAAGGAGCTAGATGGGCAGGAAAAAGAAAAGGGGGGTGAAAAATACAGTATGAGGCACGAAATTCCTAGTTAGTCATATGACACAGCTGCATTGACCATTGATATTAACTCTTCCAGTCTTTTAGCATCAAAGTTTTGATATTTCATGTCATTCTGGCCTGAGTAAGGCACAAAGATTCTTTAAGATCATTGTATTCCCCACAGTTGGTGTCTGAAACAAGCAGTCACTTAGACAAGATAGCATCCTGACTTCTGAGCATCAGGGAAAGATCCCAGGGATGGTGTAAGAGCATTTTCTCTGTGAAAGGATCTGATAATATTATTTAACATTGAAAAAGACCTCCTCTAATACTAGGAAGCCCCAAAATGTTCCAGGTGCTTTTAGGAGAAGACACACAGCCAATGCAGAAATGTGGGCTTTGGGATGTGTACTCCAATTGACAAGGACTCGTCAGAGGTGCTTCCCTGTGGGAATACTTCTGTACAGCTGTGCTCTCAGGTGGAAGAAGGTTGCTGAGTGCAAGTGAACACTTTGAGCCCCTCCAGTGCTGCACTGTTTATTCACATTTTATGTATAGACCCTGCCACCATGCTGCTGACCTTGGCCTTGGAGAGCTTATGGGGAGCTTTGCCTCATGTTCAGCAGCCAAGGCCACAAACCAGAGCCAGACATATCTGGTTGTGAGCCCTGTCCCAACGCTAAGCCTGCTGTGTGACTATTAGCTAGTCACTCTGGTTTGCTGAGTCTTGTTTCCATCTGTGCTAGGATGGAGACAGCAGTATTTCTGTGCCTCACAGTGGGAACACCCTTCATTCTCTCAGCATATTCTCTTTGTCATTTTAGGTTGACAAAACCTAGGGATTTGTATACATTTCCCTGCTGTGGTTGACTGGAGCAGTAGCAGCAGGTCCATCCGTGCTGCTGGTAGTCTGGCAGCCCTGGAGCTGCAGATGGCTCATCAGCCTGTTGGGCATCTGTCCCGTCTACACACCAGGCATCTACTGGAGCCAAGTCTAGACTGTATAAGATGCACTGCACCATGTGGCACAAGTGCCTGAAATGCAGAGGCCCACTGCAGGTGTTGGTCAGTTTTTCTGTGCTCCTAGGACCAGTGTGATAGCTGTGAAGGAGGCAGCCTGTGATGGGGCACTTGGGTTGGATCTGCTGAGAAATTGATCCCCAGCTGCCACCTGCTGAGCGTGGAGGAGCCACGCAGCAGCAATTCATGCCCATACGCCAGGCTTCCTCAGGCAGGGACCTAGAGCCATCACTGTGTGCCAAAATCCAAGACAGTAGCCAGGGCAGATACTAAATGCCATGTCACTGGGCATGTGAAAGAAAATCAGCCCACCTCTTCAGGTGCCTGAACAGGAACAGGGGTGCTGACTGTAGAACCACAGCCTGAATTGCTGGTCTGGTCAAGAAGTCCACAGAGTGATAAAAATATAATAAGAAAACAGCATATTGTAATCCTTTACATGATGTCATAGAAATAAAATGCTACTGTGTTGTCTATTTATAGGAAGAGGAGCTCATCAGGAAACTTTTGAAATAAAGATGCTGTTGCAGCATTAGCTGCAGGAGAAAAACTTCCTTTTCCCTTAAATATATCCAATGCCTTCATGATTTAAACCAAATTCAGCTCAAGCACAAGTGCATCAGTACTTTAGAAAGATGGAATTTTTTGGCACCATGATGTTATAATAAAATTGTTTCTGATCCTGACCATGATACTAATATTCAACTGATTCTTGTGTAGTTTGCAAAGTACACCACTGATCCTCATATCTAAAATAAAGATACTATTTATCCACCTATATCAAAACCTCTCCTAAGCAAGGCTATTTTGCTATGTATGTTTACAATGCCCAGCAAAATGGGGTCTCATCATAATTTATGATGTCTGGGGAGTAGGGTGAAGTGAAAAGAAGACTGATCTGACTTAATTTATGCAGACCAGCTATGATTAGTTTTTAAAATAGTGCCGGAGGAAAAAAATGAGGAGAATGGAGATAAACAAATAACCAACCATCGCCAAGAAGAAGATAACAGCAAAAAACTATGGTTGTAGCTACATCTTACAAACCTGTAATGCCACCTGCTGACGAAATGCTGAAAATGAGAATGAAGTCTCCAGCAGACTACTAATTGCATTACCCTTGTTACCGATTTATTTTAGAATTTATAATAGAAACTTACATTTAAAAAAGGTGAAAAGGTTTTAATAAAATTAGATGAGCAACTCTGAGCATAATCAGTAGGGTGTACATTTAAATACCCAAATGACAGGAGTTTCTTTTCAACCATACTCCAGACACAGACTCTTCGTAATCAAGAAATGGTCCCATCATTTTCTCTTTCTTCACTCCTAAATTAGCAATCAAAAAAATTATCTGAAAATACATTTGAATTTTTTAATGTGCAAATAATAGCTTATTAGCATCACTGACTCCTCAAGGACATCACTTTAGCACTCAGCAATATAGAAAAAAAAAGCCATTTTCTTAAGCAAGCCCCATTATAGAGCAAGTATATACAATACAACACCAAATGCAGCATTGGTCCTTCTTAAGAGAAAATTGAAATGGAAAAAGTGGAGCTATTTTTGAATATCCATAAAATGTTTTATGCAAACATGAACCTGCTGATACCTGAAAAACTGTTCCTTGTGTTCAGGTGGAACTTCCTGTGTATCAGTTTCTGCTCATTGCCTCCTGTCCTATTGCTTGGCAGCACCAAGCAGAGCCTGGAAAAATCCTCTTGGCTCCTCCCTGCAGACACTCACAGACATTGATGAGGTTCCCTCTCAGTGTCTCTTCTGAAGGCTGAACAGGCCCAGCTGCCTCAGCCTTTCCTTGTAAGAGAGATGCTCCAGTGCCTTAATCATCTTTAAAATTTGCATTATAAAATCATTACACAGTAATCAAAAGCATCTTGTTTGCTCATCATTCTTAACTAAAGCTGCAGACAAGGCTGTGAAGTCAACCTAAAAGCTGCCAAGGCTTGTAAAATGTGGGAAATGCAAATCCTAAAGCCAAAGGGATTTTTCTTTGTGTTTTGTCTACATCTCTTGCATGCTACTCTCCCTGCAAATATGTACAAACACTGCTGCTCTACAGAAAAGAGAAAACCAAGTGGAAAGTCATTTCGATGGACAGAGCACCATTAAACAGGCACAGTAGTCAAAATAAAACAAATAGAAATTGTTAACTAGATAGATTTATCTCAGAGTAAAGTGTGTCTAAAGTAGGGTCTTGTTTTCATTTCGAGAGACAGCAGAGAAATAAATGTGTACAACGGTAATAATATAATAGATGAATCTCTGGCTGCAGTAGCTTTTTTAAAACAAAGGTATAACATGTCACAAAGCACCAGGATAAAGATAACAAATGTATCAAAGTAGCTTAGACATCAGGTTGTTAGACACCTTTTAAAGTACTTTCAGATGAGTGGGATGGAAGCAGAAAAGTATTTTTACACAGTTACATTTACTGAGAAAAATAAACAAGCTGTTTGTGTCGTTAATGCATTTTCTTCCTGAAAGGGAAAAGGGACTTAGAACATTCAGGACCCATCTCATTTAAATGTCTGAAACAAAACACAATGGAAGGCATCAACAGTTTGGAAAACAAAGGCTGTCAGTCCATCCATGGCAGACTTCCTGATAAATCCTAACCCCAGTGCAATTTACCAGGCCATATCAGTAACAGCAAAGACCACCCCACCAGCAACACAAATAAAAACTGTTAGGTCTGACTTCATCAAACAGGCAGACCTACAACATGTTAGTGTGCAGATGAAAACAGCACAGTAATTTTGAGGATACTCCCTTGCCTAATTAATGAAAAGAATAAGAGAAGGATTTACTGAGACTCTTAATACTTGCATAGCAGAAGAACTAATAAAACAGGTATATGAGCAGTTGATGTGTTTTGGCATGGAATGGTTTCACTTCCAGTTGGACCATTCTCTTACAATGGTCACTGCCTCAGGAAATGGGTGCTTCCACATCTGCCTGAATGCAGTACCATTGAGCAGACTCAGCAGCAAAACAAGCAAATAAAAATTTCCTAGTCTGATGCTCACCAGAATGGATTTTGACTGGAAGGCATGATAAATTAAAATGCTTTCCACTTCATCTTCATGCCTTCCATCTTCATTTCTGGGGGGTGAAAAAAAAGCCGTAACTTCTAAGTAACTCCCTAAAATCACTGAAAAGTAGAAAAAAAATCGTAATTCCTTGATCTAAAGCATAGATCTTAGATTACCACAGTCATATAAACTTAGATACAACTCTGTACCTCACTGGCCCTGTACTTTAATGCATGAGCTGGAGTCACCATCCCTGGAGGTGTTTAAGGAAAGACTGGATGTGGCACTCAGTGCCATGTTGTAGTTGACAAAGTGGTGTTTGGTCACAGGTTGGACTTGGTGGTCTCAAAGATCTTCTCCAGCTTAACTGATTCTGTGGTTCTGTGATTTTTGAAATATTGATGCTGTAGCAAAAGAAACATTTCCGGGACAAAATACGAAAAAACACTTTACAAAAATGTGCATTTATAGATTAAATACTTTGAATAACATGTATTAAATTGAACTTGAAGTTAACATTTCTGGTTTCTTCCATGTTGCCTAGTAATCTTATTCCCAAAATATAAGTAAATTGGATTATCTCAGTGTGATAAAGTTGTTTGTGAATATATTAGACAGAAAAATTTGATGGCCAGTGACAGACAGACTGAACAGACACTGAGAAACTGCTGAAATGATAAGTAGTGCTTTGTCTTCCTCCCAACACACGCTTCTTTACTCAAGTAACCAAGTAAAAACTGATTTTAAAACTTGAAGAAAAGTATCTTAGATATGGTATTTGAAACTTGTCTGATAAACCTTAATATTTGTATGTGTCTAAGAGAGGATTTTGTTTGGAGGCTTTTTTTTTCTGTTTTTCACCCCAACATTTTAAATTTTTTTTCTTAAATGAAAAATTTGCCTTGTCTGTGTGATATGAATGTAAGTTTCTTTGAAGGAAAGACCATTTAAAAGAAGCATGCTTGAAGCACAAGGCTGCTGTGAAGCTGGTCCTTAACAATCTTGTAACAAAAGATGCCTCTCTTGCAGTGGTTTTTATTGCAGTCCTCTGCCAACTTCATCCAAAATGCTACATATTGCTGTGATTCAGAAAGATATGGAAATGTAGCTGACAAAACAGATGAAGATCAGTTAGCTGCAGGAGGAGAAGTGGAAGGCAGAGGTCCATGTCAGACGATCTTACAGAAATGAGCATGCAAATCTTACTTGAACGTGTGAAGGTCCACAGATGTAAATGGCAACATTTTTCCTGTTAAACAAGACCCTATGAGACATTATCATCTGGTCCTTCGTGAACTGTTGACTTAAGAAACATGGCTTGCACTATTAAGAAGAGCAATTTCGTATTTTAGCACCATGGTTTAATTTCATTTTTTTTAAAGTACATTATTTTTCTGGCACTTGAGGGCTGTTCAGCAGAAGGCTCTCATGCAACCTTGTTTTTAGCGGATGGAATAAAAGGTCAAAATATGCTATATGGAGCAGGCAACGTGATTTTCTGTTCCAGGTCCCTTGCAACATAGGCAAAAAGTTGCAGTTTTAGCTTTAGGCACAGCTGACATCATCTCTGCATTGTTGTGTCTCTTGTATGTGCACAGCGTGATCTAGAAAGCAGGGTATAATGGAGACAATCCCACTGCAAGGCTGATGGCAAAAGCTGTGCACAAAAGGACAGTATATGCTACGTACAGCAGAGATACATTGCCTTTCTCTGTCATACTTCTCAACATGTTCAAACAATTTCCAGATGATGAGTTTTGTTAGTATAGAATTAAGGTAGGATTTAAAATTGTTTTTTAAAGGCCTCATAGTAACTGGCACATTTTAGAGCCAAAGTTGAAAAACAAATCATTGCTTATGAGAAGTTACTGTGATGGATCAGACTACTTCAATTTAGCTCAAAGCCCTGATACTGGTGTTGTCATGTAAGAGAAGCTTCAGAGGAAGAGACAAACTCAACTAGTTCCAGTTAGCTGGGGCACAGCAAGTTGACCGTTGTCTGTATCTCAGGGAATATGAAAACCTTACGCTGCAGGGAGTGGAAAAACCTTAACCGTAATCCAAACATCTCACCTCTTTGTAGTACTCTAATGAAAGGTGCTTATTTCCTGTATAAAACATTCAGGTCAGCTTGTAAGATCACTAACTTTCTGCTGAAGTTTTTCAAGTGTGTAAGAAAACACCCTCATCTCTGAGGCTGTCACTGTCCAGCTAAATGCTCTACATATGCAAAGCTTTCTCCACAAGAACAGAAGGGCTGTGCTGTGCAGGGGTGTGATGCCTCAGGCAGCTTGCTGGCATGGCCAAGTGCTTGTGATAGAGGCTGAGCCCCCCTTTACTCAGTTTAATGTTCTATCCTCATCTGCAGTGACTTTAAGTACCTTTCCACCTCTTTTCATCTATCTCCACAGGTCCATAAGATGAACTTTGTTCCATTACCCAACAGAAAACTCTAAGGAAGTAACAACTTTCTTTTCTGCAGTCAAGAAAGCCACAAGGTGAGCAACCTCCTACTCTCCCCTCTCCTAATTAACACAGTGACAAACAAAATAGCTCAAATATGGTTTTGTGCACCTGTAACCTGCCAGAATGGGTCCTCTGGATTGAGATTTCTGTATTTATTAATCTTCTCTGCTTTGCAGTCTGTTGTTACACTGTTGCAGCAGCCAGTGCCATGACATCAGGACACTTAGGCTTATCTGAGCTGGCATTCAGCTTGACAAGTCAAGCTCTGCTACCACTGAACTGCACTTGGCGATTCAACATGCACTCTGGCCATGAATCTTCATAAATACACAATTATGTTCAGCCTCTGTTTGAAATTACAGAAACTACACCCAGTCACCACATCTAAACATGAGGTCCTGGATTTCAAATCTTAATTCTGTGCTATTTTAAAACACAAACGGAACTCTTGCCTTTTGTCATAAACCAGGTCTCAAACGTACTTATCCACAGCGATGCAGAGTGTTCAAACATATGTTTTATAAACAAAATACTTTTATTAGACTAGTACATGGGTTATTTTAAATCAAGAATTAAAATACAGCTGGTATTAACCTATTGTTTAAGTTCATTTCACTAAAATCAACGTTACTGTAGATTAACCTCAGGAGGTAATATTTATCTGGAAAAAAAGGGTCTTAAAAATAGAGTTGGAGAATTTCTTTTTCCTCTTTTTATTTAGCATGTTTTAGCAATATAGCTTAAACTAGATAACTTAGCTAATAGAGTGTAACACTAAGCAAAACCAGAACTTAATGGGAACTGTTAATAGACTGTTTTATTGATTTGTTCCTGCTTCTGATGTGAAAATTATCCCATCACTACATTTATGTTCCCAATTTACTAGATGTAATTATTTTTCATACCCTTTCTGCAAGAGCTCCATCCAAGAAAAACATCTTGAGTATTCAGAGACATTTCCAGATACCTAATCCACCTTACTGGGTAACTGCTTCTAAGAAGGGCCCTAGATAGAGAAAAGTCTTCTATTATTTCTTCTTGTTTTAAGGAAGCATCTTAACTGTGTTTCCCGATCTGGACTCCAGTAGCCACATCCAGCCCAGTACAGGACTCAGAAATGGAAAAATTACTCGGGTGTGGCTTCTACAGACCGCACAGTCACCTGAGGGTGCAGTTACTGTGGTTTTCCACTGAGTCAGAGATGTAAAGAAATGGCTGGCCATGTGCAAAACAGAGAGTAGTCTCCTCTAAAACAAGAGACCCTTCATACAATAAGCAGGCTCAGCATGCCACTTCAGAATGATGCAGTGGCAAGAGAATATGAGCCTCAACTTAGATTAAAAAATGGTAACCTGGCATATATATGTATATATGTAAGTAGATATACATCCTTCAAGTCCACGGACAGACTTGCAAATTATTAGTATTTGTTATTTTAAATATCAGCTGTAGCAGAAACCTCATTCTGACCCAAGTTCTACTACCCTGTTGCTGTGCAAACAAGGCAGAGTCAGTTACCCTGCAGCTCCTTTGGGATGTTGTTGTAAGTTGTTGCTTTTGTATCAGATGGTATAGTCAGATTACTTCAGGGATCTCTCTAACCTTTTGGAAACATTTCTATTTTTGCGCAGTATCCCTCACAGGCTCAAGGATCTTTATTATTCTTCTCTCAATCATTGATTATAAGAAATGTTACTAGCAATGCTTCACTCATCAGCTAAGTCAGTGATTGTTTTCACACTCTTCAAATGCAAAATAAAATCTTAACATAGGCCTCTTCCTTCAGAAGGTGTGACAAGTCAGTCCCACTGGCTCTTGTTACTATACCACTGTAATTGGACTGTTTTCAGCATATTCCCATTTCCTCAAAGGAATAGGGGGGGTCTGTCCCTGTACTCTTCCTTAATCCTAATGTCTCAACAGTCTTGGCTAGGTAAGACAAGGAACCTGGACTGCTTTACCTTTTTTAAGGGACAAATGGGTCAAAGAGGTTCCAAATTTACTTTTTTCCCTACTCTTCAATGTAGGAGCAACATATTTTGATCCAACCTAAATTCCTTGTCAAATAATTTGACCCAGCCCAGTAATAACCTCCTCCAAACTGACTTTGTCATCCTGTGCAAGACTCAACTGCATTAACTTAGGTTCCTTTGATTAATTTAACATGAATGTTTGTCATACAAAGAATTTCTTCTACACACCCATTTCATTGTTAGGTTTCTGTACTTTTTATTGCTGCCCACATACCAGACACTCTTTTGCCACCAGCCTAATAACCCTTTTCTCAGAAGATTTGTCATGGAATTATTGTAAAATATAAAATCTGATTTTTCATATATGATACTCATCCTAGTGTATATATAGCAAATAGGGTTGAAAACCACAGATTCTCCAACAAGTGTATACATTTCCATTTAATGAGAGAATACTTCCCCATTATATAGTAAGAATATGAGGCACAGAAAAAATAAATATAATGATCTTGCAAAGAGAAACCTTACTGTTTTAGAGAGTAATCTCCCACATGTAGTAGAAATATCACATATACCTTACAGAGTTGTATACAGTACTGTAAAACATATGACATAATTTTCCAGTTTCCTAGAGGAGAGTCATGAAAGCCATTTACAGACAACTAGCTCGTATTTTCTCCAGAATAAATCACATTAATTACATGTGGAAACTGGAGTAAGGAGGGATTATAAAGCAGTGCCATTAAAACAGTCAAAAAAGGCACTGATCCTACAGTTAAATCTGAGTAGTCATACACCTGAGCAAGACTATGAACAATTTCTCCAAAAAGTCTGATCAAAATTGACTAATAAAATCAGACGTAACAATATTAGCTTTTGAAGAGTTTGACAGTACAGTAACATCATTGAAAATATCCCTGTTTTATCCATTTCAACAAAAATCATAATGTGAATCACCAGTATACTGCATATCTCCTTAAGCACCAAGATAATATAAAGTAAAAGCTTATCCATCAAGTCCCTCTGAGAAATGGTCCCCGATAAAAAAAGCAAATTTTGGATGTACATTTAAGTACTTTTGGCAACAGATATAGATTCCATAAAAGAAACATCACTGCAAAGTCTGAAAAAAATTCTAAAACTTGTAAAAAAGATCAAAGGCAGAGTATTTCTCAGTCTGGGAAATAACAAAATTCACTCCAGTTCCTGAGATAAACTGCAGATCAATTGTGAAGATTTACCAGATTGTGCCACTGTCTCTTTCGCACCTTCTCTTACACACTGCTCACAAGGTTGGAACTGAAGCTTCTGCTAAGCTTGCAAGTCAGCAAAATGTGTGAAAGCTCAGAACACTCAAATTTCCTTTTCCACTATAAAAACAAGATACTGGCAACTTAGGTCAGAGACAGATAGACTTTTGCCACGGTCTGTCAAAGCAATTTCCAGACAGAGGCAGTTGTATTAAATTAACCGCACTCGCATAATTTAAATTAATATAACTGTGTTTCTATTCTGTTTTCACTGACAACTGTGCTCTTATTCATCCCTCTGCTGTTTAAAAGAGCATACCGTAGATGAGTTCAAACTCCTAGGGTCAGATTTTTCAAAAGAGCATCACCTAATAGCTCAGCAGGTCTCAGTATGCTGGAACCATCATCAATGTGCTTCATTGCTACTAGCCATATGGTCAGTTCCTAACTTAGCATTAACGTTGTGCTCCATCTTCTGTAAAACTGCTGGAAGATCCAGTACAGAAGAAATAATATAATGAGGTACGGGGGAGGTATCTACTGGGGCGGTCATTGCTTTGTTTAACCAGACCGTTGCTTTCAAGCCAGCATTCAGGCCGCCTTGAATATCTGTATCTAGAGAGTCACCGACCATCACACACTCTGAGGGCTGCACCCCCAGGAGATCGCAACAGTAATGAAATATGGATGGCGCCGGCTTCTCCTCTTTCTGCTCTCCCCCCACAACGATGGCATCGAAGTAGGGCTGGCAGGCGCACGCCTCGATCTTCTCCCTCTGCGTCTGCCTGTCGCCGTTGGTGAGCAGCAGGAGGCGGAGGCCTTTCCGCAGCTCGGTCAGCATGGCCCGCGTGTCCTCGGCCAGCGTCAGGTGCTGCAGCCGCGTCGTCTTCCACAGGTAATAGCACTCGGCCGCCAGGTCGCGGTTCGCCTCGCCCCCGATGGTCTCCTGGATCGCCTCCTCCCAATGCGAAATCCGCAGGTCGGTGATGCACATCTTGGCGGGATCATGGCACTCCTTGAGGAGCTTGGCCTGCACCTTATCGCAGACGGCGCGGGCCTCTTCCTCCCCGTAGCGGTGCTTGGACTGCAGGGCGCTGATCACCTGCAAGGGACGCGGGGGATGAGCGCGGCAGGACGCTGCGGGGAGCGGCCCCGGCTGCGTGTCGACGGGGGAGGGAGGGAGCGGGACACGCGCGGCACCGCGGGGCCGGGAGAAGCGGTGGCCGCGGGCCCCGCGTCGGAAGGGGGACAAGGGCAGTACCTCCTCGATGGCGCGCCGCCCGGCCGCCGCCGTGTCGATCAGCGTGTTGTCCAGGTCGAAGAACACCGCCTTGACGCCGTGCAGCCCCATGGCGCCGCCTCCCGCCAGAGCCGCCCCGCTCCAACGGCGCAGGGTAGCGCCCCTGACCGCCGGCAGAGCCGCCCGTGCCCGGCACAGCGCGGCGGGGCCGCCCGGAACCCGCCCGGAACCCGCCCCTCGCCTCGGGCCCGCCCCTCGCCTCAGGCCCGCGGGGCGGGGCGCGGGCGGAGCTCGGCCCTCTCAGCTGCCCCCCGGAAAAGGAGGGTTGAAAGCGCGCAGGGTCCTGCAAGAGGCTCTGAGGAGACCCTGCCCGAATCCCGAGAGCGTGTGCGGGGCTGGGGCAGAAGAAAGGCCGCGAGAGCTCCCGTGCCCCGGCTGCCGCTGGGAGCCGCAGCGCCCGGCGCGCCTCTTGCCGTGCGGGCCGTGGGCGGGCGCGGAGCCCGAGGGGAGAGGGAGCCGTGGCGGGGCGGGCTCAGCCCGGGAAGGGGGAGCGGCGACACAGCGCCCCGGGCGTGGCGTGGGTGCGGCCGCGGGGCGGGGTTTGGGGTGTGCGGTTTGATGTTTGGTGTTTTGCTTTGGTTTTTATCTCTGCGGGCGGCAACGGGACAGCTGGGGGCCGATTGGAAAACACCTGTTGAGATGCTGCCAGGGAACAGCTTTGCCGAGAAAGGATTTCCCCAGCAGCGCTTCCACCCGGAAAAGCCTCCCCGCTGGCTGTGCCAGCCGCGGGCCCGTGGCTGCTCTCGCTGGGGAAGCTTGTCACCAGCCTTCGGGAGCGGCAGCAGCGAGCTCTCTGCGCGGGGTCGCTGCGTGGCGCCCGAAGGTGCCGAAGTCTGTAATTTGCGCTCCGAAGCATTCCGTGCACGGGAGCTGGTGAGCAGGGACCTGAACGAGGAGGACACACGCAAAAGATTCGGTTCAGTTCGGTTTTCCCGGCTCCCCTGTTCCCTTCTGGAGTGTGTCCTCCTGCAGTTACCTGCGGGCACGGCAGCCGCAGACACCAGGATTGAATCATCCAAAAGCAAACATTCCTAGTAAAGCCAAAGTCAATAACTCCACTGTAACGCCACTATTCGCGGAACCTGTATAATAATGGAATATTTGAAACTCCAAAGGTCAATATTTTCTAGAGCAAAAGAACCAGAAAGGCATTCAAATGAAGGCCTGAATGGCTTCATAGAACAAAATTTTCAGGTATATATACCAAAGGCTGTTTCAGAATTGATCATTTTCTCCAAGGTGAAATTTAACAGGCTCTTGTTCATTGATAATGTTTTGATAAACCCAAGGTATTTTTTAACAGCCAGCAAGCAATTTTTTAAAACTTTATTAGTGTTTACTACTGCTAATGTTGATTAGACATCAATAATTAACTGCAATTCACAAAGCTGGAGGAAACTTTGTCTCTTACCAAAAACTGGAAGTTCACTCCAGGTCACTTTCAGTTCTAAAAACTCCACCTTTGATGGCGATCTCCCTGTCTGAAGGCATTGAGTCACATGCTAGGCCAAAATAAGTGTGCCCAAGAGCTTGGCATACAGCAAGTAAAACTACAGAAGACAAGCCTTGGAGGAGAGATGGGGATTCTGGGAAGAAACAGAGATGGTTAAGGATCCATAGTTAAGGCAGTTAGAGGAGTTTTAATAAAATTGCTCTAGATGACTCCAATAAAATGGGCTACTTTTGCTTGATAAGATGGATAAGGTGCTAAGTATGTGGATTTCGTGTGTCTCTACTGAATTACTGTTTTTCAGAATTCACACAGAAGAGTGATTAAAAATAGCTGAATTTCTAGGGTTCATTCTGATCAAGAAGATGGCATTTGTTTCAGAGAGCACTGCATTGCAGTCAGTGAGCAGTGGATCCTAGGTGTACTTTTGGGAAAAGGTACATTTACACAAAATATTTGTGCTTTGTTTGACTGTTGGTCAAAGAGGTCATAGTTGGAAAATAAATGTCTTATAAGATTATATAAGGGATACATTTTTACTAGAAACATTCAGCTACAGAATTGAAGCAGTTTAACCATGAATGATAATTATATTTTAAACTTATTTTTTTATTTCCTTTTATTTTCAGTTTTCTCATCAACTGACTGTGCTTGGAAAATGTTCAGAATGTTCAGGGGCAAGGCTGGGGGGTCAGGTGCGTGCGAAGCGGCTCGCTTGCCTTGGAGGCCTCGTTGCCCGTGAGCTCAGGAGCGCCGGGCAGAGCGCGGCTCCCCGCGGCCCCGGGCCGGAGCTGCCCCGCTCCCTGCGGAGCTCTCCCGCCCTTTCGCTCCCGCCGCCCTTTCGCTTTCGCTTTCCCGCGAGCCGGGCGAAACCAGCGGGAAACGAAACGGGGCGGGGTCTGCGGAGCGCCGGGCTGACTGCTGCAGCTCCCGCGGATCGCGGAGCGTCGGCTGCGGCTCGGAGGTACCGGCGGGGCGGGCGGAGGGAGAGAGGGAGGGCAGGGGTCCGTGCGGTCCCGCCGAGATGCGGTGCCTGCATCCCGGCTGCAGCAGCCTGGCCCGCGGCGGCAGCCTGGGGGCATCTCGGTCCGTGCGGGTGCGCCTGGCATCATGGCTGCTCGAAGGGGTATTGCTCGAATGCCACCGGGTGGTCCTCCGAAGGAAGCGATTCTAATTCCGGAGAAACGTTACTGATCATTTTGCTCCCACCGAATTCAGTGGATGATTTAGGTTTTTTTCTGTCAAGAAATCTGATCAGAAATCTTTTCTAATGACTAAATTCTCCACTCTGCTTTCTAAAATGTTATTCCGAGCAGTGACTTCAAAAACTTTTGCAGACCAATCATTTGAATTAGAAATTCGAATTAGTTTTCCATGAACTTTGTTACTGCCACCAATGTTCTATTTTTTATCATACCAGTGATCTATCTGTCAGGATTAGGGGCTGTCTTTCTGTCTAGAGTGACAAACACATCTTTAAACGTTACTTTGCAGAATCTGTTGAAGATTGTGTCAAAATGGATCGTGAATTTATGAAGTTGATCAACCATCACTGTCAAATACATAAACTTTCAGTGGTTTATGACACCGTCAATATGACAGGCCCATCTCATGATCCTGAGTAAGTTAACTCTGCATGTCAATAACTGCAATGTTCATTGCAGGGCTCCTCCTGCAATGAACAAGTAGGGTAAAGCTTGCAGTCACAAATGTTAATTGCTGAAAGCACATACGTAGCAGGAGAGCTGGTTGAAACCATGAATTGAATGGTAGGTGCATAGGGAGGACATCATGTGATACAGTTTAAGGAGAAAACTTACTTCAAAGATGATGGCTCTTTTTCAGAAAGTACCGGCAATGCACCTGGTACTTACTGGTAACTATTGTATGTTATGCATGTCCCATGAAATCTCTCAGGAGGTGGACTGGGTTACAGCAAGTGTTTCAGTTTATGATCTGTGATAATTTAGGTGCTTTGATTTTTGTTTAGTTTTGCAAAGCATTGTTGATTTCTAACTATTAAGGTTGGGTGTATTAATTGATTGGGTACTAACATGTTTAATGTGTAGTTTATTTTTTAACATCTCTTACAAGAAAAGGGCCTTTTGCTTAAGAAGTTTTGCTTTCTCTTTTACAGACAATTACAGGTGATGGAATATATTTTATTTTTTAACATTGTTATAGTGTATTTTTCCCTTGCCAAAGGTTGTAGATACTCAAGAGCTGTAATATTTCCTTGTGTGATTTTTTAAAAATACTTTTTGCTAGTTTGCTAGCAAGTTTTGCTAGCTTGAAGACAAGCCTTATGCTAATAATTAATGTTTCTTTTAATGTCTTGCATGTTGTCAGCCAGCACTTTCTATGCAGACTTATTCTTAAATGACTAACATCCCAGAATAAATTAATAAATGTTATCTGGATATCCAACATTAATCAATTATCTTAAACTTTTCCCCATGTGGCTCATGCAATTCAAAAAAGTAACCCTTATTGCAGTAATGACCACAGCTGTGATCACACAGCAACATCTTCGTGCTTTGAAAGTAATGGCACGGGACTGACAGAACTTCCATACGTTCCAAATTATTTATCCCATTTGTTGAGCTTTCTCATTGTTTTTGTGTGTGTTCTGCTACATTCACAAATGCAATTCAGCCCATTGGGTCACACTGATATCGAGAAAAATCCTGGGTAACTTGTGGTATCCCAAGGATACAGTGTAAAGTGTCTGGCTGTAGTGATGTGGGCTCTAAACCTCCTTCAGTGCCATTGTGCTGCTCTTTCCCAGTGCTTGGACTGCTGACAGGATGCGTTGACCACTGCTGGTTGTGAGGTGGCTCTCTAACTTTTCTGTGCTGTGTTCCATCTCATAAATCATCCCACAGTTGTCCGAGGCATGATGCAGAGATACTTGGTTGGGTTTATTTTCTTTGCTGTTTCCTATGTGTAGAGTATATGGCACACTATGGGTGTGCCTTGTCCTACTGTTGGCCCCCTTAAGATTTCTTGTTAAGCCTTGCTTACACAATGAGAGCAAGCACTGTTCTGTATCTTCGTCATTTTCCACCCCAACATTTCATTAAAGGGAAGTGGAGAATGAAGTTGGAATAATGAAAAAAGTGAGTTCCTAAACTCGCTGCACTATTTGAGACAAGTTTGCCCACAGAGAAGCTCATGGTGTAATTTTGGCTGTGAGTGTTTCCCTGCTCTGCTGCAGTCTGAAATGCAGATGTGCCCTGAGGCTCTAACGGTCACTTTAACTAGTTACAAGTTTATGCTGCTGACAAAGGCAGAAATCCAGTTGTTTTCTCTTCTGTTGCCTTTCGTGCAGAGGCAGTACCAGAACCATTAGGGGATTTGCAGCTGCAGGATTAGTCAGATCTGTGTGAGGACCGATCGTCCAAAACCCAACCATTCATTATTAGGACACAGTGGTGGTCAACCCCAGGAGGCAGTGAAACCCCCAGCCAACTACTCACTTTCCCCCAGTGGAACAGGGAAAGAATCAGAAAGGTGAAAGGGAGAAAAACTTGCAGATCGAGATGAAGACAGTTTAATGGATGAAGAATAGCTGCATGCGTAACCTAAGCAAAATAAGGAATTTGCTTACTGCTTCCCATCAGCAGGCAGATGTTTCCAGGAGAGAAAGGCAGAAAGGCAGGACTGGGGTTTTTCTTCGTTTGTTTGTTTGTTTGTCTTTTTTTTGTTTGTTTTGTTTTGTTTCGGTCTTTGTTTTGGTGAGGCTTGTTTTGTGACTGCCTTTAAATTAATGTCTCACAAAGCACCAGATGTTTTTGCACTTACTAAGTACTGTATGTCACAGGGTATTAAAGGTGAATGTAATGTCACATCTAGTTTCATGAAATCAAGATTAGCTAATCTTTCCTCTCTGTATAATTTTGCATTGCTGAGATGTATATCCTGGTGTTAGGGCCTCACAACTTTGCTTGTAACAATGCTGACCTCATGTATTCTTTTGCTTTTAAAAATTAAATTATTTTGATATAAAAAAGCAGTTAAGCAGTTAAAAATACTGTTGGAACTAATAAAGTACATGTATTTGTGACTAGAGAGGAAACTTTAAAACATATTTATACTGAAGAATTATGATAATCATAGATTTGATATAATAAAAACACATTACTGCTTCAATACCTCCCAGTTACCCTATAGTGCTTTGTAGATAATAAAAACAAAGTATAATCTGATAAGGTTGTTAAAGTGTATAGGTGGGAAACTGTAACTATGTTTTAGACAAGTTTGCTTCATTGCAGGTTCACAGTTGTGGTCAAAATAAACGGTGTGGAATATGGTAAAGGCACTGGTAAAAGTAAAAAAGATGCAAAAGCAGTAGCAGCAAAAAATACTTGGGAAATGATTAAGAAACAGGTAAGTAAATAGTAGGATTAAGGTTTGGTGTTTTTTTGCTAGTAAATGTTGAAGATGAATATCTAAAAGCAGACTTTCAATAAAATGTTTCATTTGAAGCAGTTTCTAATTAAATTGTCTTTGTTCTGTTTTATTCAGCAATTTTCTACTGTTTATCACTGAATTGTTTTCCTTATTGTTCTTCTGTAGGGTTGATATCTAGTATTGTGAGTGTTTCCTCCTCTGCTGTTACAGGAGGATAAGGAAATGTATTTGCCTTTAAGCTGCCTTGCTGTATCCAGAGTGGACAGTGGTCCTTTTTTATCTTGATAACTGTTCAGTAATTCAGTGTCTTCAAAATATTTGCAGGGCATTACTCAGTGTGTCTGTTGCCACTCTGCTAATGAAATTGCTTACTTTCACTTGTTCTAATTCATCTTTTTTCCCTTGTCATTATATTCTTTACAGTATAGCTGGTTATATATGACTCCATCCTTCCTTAATTAAGTCTAGGTTTGAATTTTGCTCCTTAGTTCTCTGCCAAGTGTTTTGCCCTTCTTTATTTGCCATTCTTTATTTTTTTCTGAATGCTTCTTAGCACCTTTTAGTGAAATCTTTCCTTACCTGTTTCCGTATGGCTTTTATTGTGTCACTGTCATTACTTTAACACAATTGCTGCATGTTTACTGATATGTTACTAATGTTGACTAATCATGAGACAGCTGAAAAGTCCTGTTTTCCCCTTTGGAACATGCACAGGAGCATTTGCAGCCCTTGCTAAATGGCAGCGTCGGCAGTATCCTGCTGCCATCCCTTCTTCACACCTCATTCCCTATATTTTCCTAAAAGAGGTGGGATGAGGCATGGTGAGAGGTTGTTAAAGGCAAAGGTGTAATACTTGGAAAGCCAGGTTTACATTTACTCAAAATGTAATAATTAGGCTTGGGATGTCTGTCCTTTGCCACAAGGCACTCAGTTAAGCAAACTGGGGATTTCTTAAGAGTCTTTTGAAATGTGGACAAACCTTGCAGCTGTATTAGTTCTTGTGCACTGTTAATGTATTTTTTAAGCTTGATTTTTTAAGTTACCTGTTTTGTTTGTTTTATAGGATGAGAGTCCCTATACAGCAGCTGCAGTATTTGCAGCTCAAAGAACAACAACAACTCAAAGAACAACAACTCAAAGAACCTCATCACCTGCACCAGACAAAGATTATGTCAGCCTACTAAATACTTTTTCACAAATGACGTCGCGAATTGTTGATTATGCTGACACAACTCGTACTGGGGATGCCCATGCTCCCATGTAAGATATAATTTATCTTCCTGCTTCCTTCTAATACTTCATTGTGTTTACTAATGCTACCATTTTTTTATCGTTGGTCATGTTAGATGAATCTTTAGAAAGAATCACACCTAGTCACACCTTGTGCCTGAGAGCATTGTCCAAGTGCTTCTTAAACTCTGTCAGGCTTGGTGCTGTGACCACTTCCTTGGGGAGCCTGGTCCACCACCCTCTGGGGGAAGAACCTTTTCCTGATATCTAACCTAAGCTTATCCTGACTCAGCTTCATGATGTCTCCTTGAGTCCTGTCACTGGTCTCCAGAGAGATCAGTCTCCTCCACACTGAACAGACCAAGTGACCTCAGCCACTTCTCACACGGCTTTCCCTCAAGGCCCTTCACCATCTTTGTTGCTGTCCTTTGGACACTCCCCAATAACTTAATGCCATTTTTATATTATGGCACCCAAAACTGTGCACAGGACCACAGGTGAGGCTGCCCCAGTGCAGAGCAGAGCAGGACAATCCCCTCTCTTGCCCAACTGGCAATTCTGTGCCTGATGCTCCCCAGGACAGGGTTTTCCCTCCTGACTGCCAGGGCACTGCTGGCTCATGTTCAACTTGCCATCGACCAGGACCCACAGGTCCCTTTATGTGGTGCTGCTTTCCAGCCTCCTGTTCGCAAGTCTGTACACACAGCCTGGGTTGTCCCATCCCAGCTGCAGAATCCAGCACTTGCCCTTGTTAAATTTCATGTGGCTGGTGATGGCCCATCTCTTAATTTTAGTGTGTTGGTCTCTCTGCGGGGCTTCTCTGCTCTCAAGGGAGTTGACAGCTCCTCCCAATTTAGTCTTGTCAGCAGACTTACTTGGTATCCTTCGAGTCCTGTGTACAAGTTGTTAATAAAGATGTTGAAGAGCAAAGGGCTGAGAATGGAGCCCTGTGGAACCCCACCAGTGACAGGTCCCCAGTCTGATGTCACTCCATTCCCTGTAACCCTTTGTGCCTAACCCATGAGCCAGTTGCTCACCCATCATGTAAACATCGTTATGCAGCTGTGTGCTGAACATTTTGTCTGGAAGGACGCTGTGAGGGATGGTATCAAAAGCTCTGCCGAAGTCCAGAAAGGTTACACCACCTGGCTTTCCTAGATCAGCTAGGTGGGGTACCCTGTCATAGAAGGAAATCAGGACTTAAGCCTTCATGAATCCCTGCTGGCTGTGACTGATGACTGCATTGTCCTCCAGGCGTTCATCAATACCTCCCAGAATAATCTTTTCCATGATTGTACCAGACTCTGAAAGTGGTCAAGTTATCTTGAAGGCACAACAAATTAGTTATCTTCCATTATTAGTTAGAAGAAATGTATATTGGAAACACTGTCCTGAAGATGTATATTTCAGATTTCCATTCTATAATGTCAGTTGATTGCAGCATTTAAAAATCATTAAATTAAGACTTGTCTTATGGGGTGTGACTTTACTCCCTGTTGTATTTTGCAGGTATTCTATTAGCTGTACAATTAGTGGTCGTGTGTATGGAAGGGGCACTGGACCTTCTCTAGCTGCTGCAAAACGAGCTGCTGCGAAAGAAGCATTTGAGAAAGTAAATAAGGAAAGCTCTCTGACAGTATGTGCTATATTAAGCCTTAACACAGAAGTTTAAATCTTTGAACCAATTTCCTCATTGTATTTAAAAGCATATTCCATGGATTTCATTAGAGAGGGAAACAATTCGTATTTTAGTATGTTGGTTGGGCTACTGTTAGTAGAATTTATTTTGTGTTTCTATATTAAATTCTGGAATAAAAAAAATCTAATAGTTGTTATCTTTCTGTCTTTCGGAATAGGTCTGATATGTTGTTATTCAAGGATGCACATGTATTAAAAATATCTAAATTCTGACTTGTATACCAATTGTCTTCCATGTGACGTGTTCTTGAGCTGGCAGGCTATGAACTTCTTTTACTGTCTTCTGTTGGATCAAAAATCTATTGTGAAATGTGAGAGGCAAAAGGAGGAGTCAGAATCAACAGCACTTACCTTCTGTAGTGATCCAAGGCAGAGACTAGTGAAACAATTGCTGACACCATGCTCTGGAGAGCAGAACCCTTGTCTTCATGTTGGCAACTGTTATTCCCACATGTCCAAAAAATTATCAGAATTCCAACAGAGACACAAGCCCACTTCTGAAATGCACAGAACATATGAACAAATTTAAATGAAGTGTAGTTTAAAGTAAAGGATGGCAGTATAGGGGAGGGAAGAAATCTTTACTTTTAAGTACTTTTAAAATTATTTGGTTGTTACTGTGAATTTTCAATGCTTTTTAAATTGTTTTTAAGTCAACCATGTAATTAATGGCCTATTAAGATCTAGGAGCCTTTCTTAATATTTTCCTATGTTGCAGGCCCAGGGATTTTTTCATTTTCATCAAAGTCCTAAATTTAGTACCTCAAGCAGAACTTGGTATACCAGTTAGTCTAAATTTGGAGTGGGTTGTTTTGCTTTGGTTTTAATTTTTGTTAATCTCAGTGATGTCTGTGTAACAAACAAAATGTAACTGGCAGAAAGCCGTAAAAGTCCAGTACTTCTGTATTTAAAAAAAGGGGGTTATTTGTTGGCTCTCATTGAAACATAAACCCTGTGTTTTTGTTTCCATGACACCATGATGGAAAACTAGGAAACATTAAAAAAAAAAATTGTTTACTTCTTGTGCGGGGATGATCTATATCCATTGCAGGTGTGGCTTTTAATGTTACCTTTATGCTCTCATTACATGGTAGGGGGAGGAAGGGGAAGAACCTCTGCTCAGCGTATGGGATAAGTTTTTGTTATTCAACCCCGATTTAGTTGTACAAGTTTTGCAGTGTTTTCGTGGTGAAGACATTGAATGTCAATTTGTACTGACTCAGATTTTCAGTTCTGCTGGTAACTTGCACCAAAGCCTACATATATCTCATTTTCCTCACAGGAGATTGCACACGCAGCAACCAATGAAGACATTTACTTTTCATAACTCTTATCCTGGTTTTGAATAGAATCCATACTCTGCTTTTGTAATGTGTCTGTGTAGTACACTCACTGTGACAGGGCCCTGTATTTTTCCTTTCTCTGGGTGGAAATTGAGGAGATGTCTTTCTTCTGCATGGCTTTGCATGTTTAGTGCAACTAACAACTTGCTCTTAGGACCCTGTAATCTTCCCTCTCCCCTCTTTGGATGGCACCTTTTGCACTAGGGATTTGTTTATGTGATTTTGTTAAACATTCTTGGCTTTTCTTTTTTTCAGATGGAATCTGAAAGATCTAATGGCAATTCTACACTTAGCAACTACAGCAATTTGTCTCAGGTGCCAATGCAGTCTGACTCAAAGTAAGTTGGGTTCACTGCTAATATGATAATAATGTCCTTACTAATCTTAGAGGGTAATGTACTCTAATTCTAAATAAAATATATCATGGTTTGTTTTATTGCAGTATAAAGCCATTTAGTTTAAACTTCTGTTCCTTAAACTTCAGAGCAAAGTTTGTTCTACTTGTGCAATTTTATGTGAGTCTGTATGGGCTTGCTTATAATAAGTTTAGAGCTTTCTGGTTTATTTATATTTTGCCATATGTAGGTCTTTCAGAAGCATTTTTACTGTGATTAACCTATCTCATTTCATAGCATTATTTCATGCTATTTTAACACTCATTTTCCTATTGTGACACTCTTGTGAACTCAGTATAATTCAATTTCACTACTTTCCTGTGCTCCATATTCTGCTTCCTTCTCTCCCTTTTTTATTTTTCCCCTTTTTTCATTCTACATGAATCTTCATTTCCACCAAAAGGAAAAATTTGCTTAGCAAAAGAACATGAGCATACATAAAGGCACATATGTGATTTGAGAACCAGAAGTTTGACTGTAGTGTCACTACCACTTTTATGTTCTTTTTATGTATCTGATTGCTTTACAGTTGCACAATGCTAGAAGTGGCTGTACTACCTTGAAATAAATATATTTATTGTATTTAAACTTTTATTGTTTAATACACTTAAATTATTGTTTAATAATTAAACTTGCATTTAACTTAATTAAAAGATATAATAGAACGTATAACTTACAGATATCTAGATATCATAGAATCATATCATAATAGAAATAAAGGAGTACATTGTTAAGTGTTGTTACTTCAGTACTTTAAAGCAGGACATTTTCTAGTTTAAATCAGTAACAATGGTTAATGCCTTTTCAGGTTGTGCTTTAAAAAACTGTATTTTTTGGTACTGCTTCTATTCTTGTGACAGTAATTTTATTTATTATTGTGTTACTTCCACCTAAAAATAGTCCATTATTTTTCAATAAAAGCAGCATTTCCTTTGGTGACTCAGCTGCAGAGTTGGCAGAAAAAGTGAAAGACTTGGCAGTATGTGAAAAGCCTTCACCTTCTCAGGTATAGTATTAAAATGGTGTTCCTCATAATTACATTTCAGACCCTGAATAGGGCTTGCTTCTTGTCAGAGTGTAGCATCAGTTTGCTCTTTTATCCACTAATCATTAAAAAACGCATGCATTTTTCCTAAGAATATTCAATCTATTCTTACTGTTAGCCATCAGTAATTTCCCTCTGTAGTGTGGATCAAATTTATTTAGTGTTGAACAAATGTCAGCACTCCCAGGAAAAGGAGTCAAACTAAGCTCATTTTTTGCTATGGAAACAATGATCTTCTTATGCATAGAATATTTGAAGAACATTGAGCTAAGATAGAGCTTCATTCTTCTTACATTATTTACATAAGGGATGATCATATTTATAGGCAGTTCCTAGATATGTTATCAGATATGTTTTAAACCAATTATAGTGAAAATATTCAGGATACCTCAATTAGACTTGTTCTGTTTTCCATGTAGAGAAATGCACCAAGCTCTGCCCTGAAGACTAAAAGGTATGTGTTTATTTGTAGATTGCTATCTCCTGCAAATGATATTGTAAAAATAAATCACTTTATTTTTTGTATGTCTAGTAAAAATGCCACTATTTGGAAGTATATTTTTTCTCATCATGTGTTAGAAAAATGGCTCATTATAAATTTTGCTTTTATCCTTGTTAAAGGAAATTGGCAGCTAATTTTGCTAATGTAAGAAGCAAGGAAGAGGAAAAAAATATGTCCGATTCAGGTGAAGGTTTGCCAGATGCGGACACGAATACCGGAGAAGAGAATGGAAGTCCACACACTGTCAATGAAATGTAAGAAGGACTTTTTTTAATTTAATATTTGTAAGGCAATTATGGTGTGTATGAATCTAGATTTGTTTGTTTGTTTATGGTAGAAGGAGGGGAAAATGCTGTTGTGGAAAGATCTTTCAAAGAAAATTGGTATTAGATTTTTTTTTTCCTGGAAATTTTAAATATAGCATAGAAACTGGTATGCAATAATATTTAAAGCTCACAACCAAATGTCATTCATGTGAAGATGTCAGAGTAATTACCTGACAGGCCTGCAAGGGTCAGTTTCCCTTGTTGTTTTAATCTCCAAGACTATGATTTAGACCTGTAGATTTGTCAAGTGATCCCTGTAGAATATTTCAGTAGCTGTATTATATCTGTCAAGATTATTTCTATATCCTTAAATTGAAAATTAGGTATAATTAAAGGTGTTTTTTCTTTTTCTTTTTTTTTTTTTTTAAGATTTCTTAAAAATTTTACAGAAATAAAGCCTATTGGTGAAGGTGGTTTTGGGAATGTTTTCAAGGCAACATCAAAGTGTGATAAGACAACCTATGCAGTCAAACGAGTTGAATTCACAGAGTACGTACTGTATATTTGCTTCTGCCTTTTATAGCAACCTTAATCATGATTATAGTACTTTGTTTTCTCTCTTCAACAATCCTAGGAGCATTTAGGTAATTTCCATTATTCATTGTCTATCCTTTTTAATAAACTGTTTTCTTTATTTCCAAGTAAGGCTGAAAACGGTGATGAAACTTTGTTAGTTTTTGCATGTAATGGGTTGACTTCTGCTGGAATTGTAAAAATGTAGGTGTGTAAAGTTCTGTTTTCCCTGAACACAGTAGTGCTCTGGTTGCTAATATTGCAAAATGAGTTTGAAGAAAACTTGATGATCATTAAAACATTGAAAGCAGCCTTATTACTTTGAAAGGCTACATGGGAAATTTCCGTATCAGTAATGCATAATAACTACAATTGAGGAAAATAGAAAAAATCCGAGTAATAAATTTTGTGGTTTGTAATTGGAAAATGCTTTATATATGACCCATGTAGTCATTACTCTCACACTGTGTTACTTGTCTTTTATAAATCGCAACAGAGAATGATGATATTAATTTTTTTAAAGTAATTTTCTGTAACCAATACTAGTGGAGTATTTTATCAGTAGTTGAAAAAATTTATTTCTTTTAGGTAATCTATTGAAAATGTTATAAGTTGTTGGCGATACTCGTCCCTTAAATTGTGTAATATGTAATCCCTTTGGATTCTTCTGCTCTGTGCAAATATATGTCATTTTCATTGGTACTGCAATCCTGAGAACTGTAGCAAAAACCTTCCACTGATTCTTCAAGTAACAAATGCTGCTCTGCCGACGAGTTTGCAGTTACCTGCTTTTTTGGGGTTTTTGAGTGGGGCTTTAATTTCTAATGTGGTTAAAACATTTTTTGCTCTTTGAAAAACTGAGGAGATGAAAGAAAACCCACCAAATTTGTAACTTCAATTTTGAACTTTGAACTTATATGAAGGAGAATATTATGCTTTGTTTCTAAATTAATGTAAAACTATCTGTGTCCTGCCACTTGGTAGCATATTTTTGATTTAACTTTGTATTACAATGTAATAGGGAAATGCCTTTTTTAAAAAATTCTTTCCCCCCTCCTGATAGGAAAGTAGAGCGTGAAGCAGAAGAACTTGCAAAGCTTACACATGAGAACATAGTGCGATATCATTGCAGCTGGACAGGGTGTGACCATATAAAGGACCCAGACTCAAGGTAACTACCAAACAATAGTTTGCATTCACAAACTTGTTTGCCATAGTGGAGTTTATGCTGTGAAAAGAAAGGCTAATAATTTGTTATCGATTATTAGACAAATATAAATGTACACATGTGGAAACATACTGCTAGGAGAAAAGGCACTTTCCAGCAGCAGGTTGTATGTAATTGAGTATATTTATACCTTCTTTTCCTTGATTAGTAAGATACATGATATAATTTTATATTTCTACTCTCTCTTATATATTAACTTAGTGAATTTACATAGGAGAGTAAGAATGCAGAACTCAAAATTTGGGGCAAGAATTAACAACAGAAACTAAAAAATTGCATGACAGTTGGCTATCAAATTCCTGATCAGAAGCTGCCTTTTCATAATAAGTACTGGTCAGCCTGTTGCTACTATGGACTTATTTCACTATGTCAGTATTTTACCCATGATGCCTGAAACAGTTTTGATTGTTTAGAGCAGAAATACAAAATTAAATGCTCTTTAATTTAGAGGTATCCTTTTGACACCAAGACTTCTGGTCAAACAGTGGTGAGAGTTTTACTCGTAAGTTAGACTATTAACTTTTCCAAGCTTCTGTGGTAAGCTTCTATCACTAGCTGCAAATTCATACCCTTCAGACAGGCTGCCATACTTACCTAGAGCCATAAAATTTTAATGGATTCAAAATGATGGTTGGCATGGTATCTCTCCACTACTATGCTCATTAAATGAGGAGTAAAATGGGGGGGAAAAAGTCTGTAAAAACCGAACCATTAATATGTTGGAGCCTCAATATCATATACGTATATTTTTACATTAAATGGTTAGTGGGTAAAAGACAGAAAAAAAAGTCTTCAAAGCTGAGGTCCCAGACTGGAATTGGTGTCCTGACCTCCAGGCTACAGAGAGTCCTGAGCCATGTAATGCTTGCTCTTTCAGTGCCTCAAGCAGCTTTATTGCAGGGCACTCATCACAGTCTCCATAGGAAAAAACAGTACCTGCTTCACTTTTTATTGTCCCTTCCCTCACCATCTGCAGCCTCAGCCTGCCCTATGGGCTCTTCTGGAAAGTGTGAGGGCTGCCAGGTGGGTGAATATATTTAATCTAGATTTCCAGCTCTCAGAATGGTTTCTATGACTAGCAGGCTGATGTCAAAGATGGTCACTGTACTACCTTCTTGGCAGGACAGAGTTGGAAAGAGCATGACCATTCTGGGCAGGATAGGAAGGCTGATGCTGAGTTGGTTGAGCAGAACAGAGAATACGTGTCAGGGACTTGCAGCAGTTCCTACAAGAGAAGAAAGAAGTCAAAGGACAGTGCTATTTCTTCCTGTATAGGACATGCCTCTAGGTATGAGGGAAATGGAACTTGGGCACTCAGAAAACTTTCAGTGTGAAACTAGGAAGCGAGGAAAACTTGAGAAATCTTCCAGGGGTATGTAGCAACTGAGCAGGGATTCTTTGGTTTGCAGTCCTATTTATTTAATACAAATTGCTCTAGGATTTTTCTTAAAATTAAGGGACTTGCAGACTTTATTTGGAATAACTAAAAACAATTATTAGCAAAAAGGCTTTTTAGAGATGATTTGGGAGGAATTGTATCTTGCCAATTTTAATATGTAATATGTAATATGTAATTTTCTTTTGAAGCCCGGATTCAGACAAAAAAATTAGACTCTGTCTTTTTATCCAAATGGAATTCTGTAAACAAGGAACACTGGACAAGTGGATTGAGAAGAATAGAAAAGACCGAAAGTATCGTGTAATGACACAAAACAAATTTTTACAAATAGTGGAAGGAGTGGGATATATACATTCTCAAAATTTAATTCATCGAGATCTCAAGGTATGTAGAATAGGTAAATAAAGAAAAAAAAAGATAGTATACTTAATAGAATTTCAGAAAATGTTGAATTGTTAGTCTTTGCATGCTCTTATGTACCCTAACAGTGTGCTTCTTTGGATATTCCTAGTGATTAATTTTCTTTCAGCAACTTGCTGAACCTCATCCTAAATTCAGAAGGTAAACTGGAGAATCTCAGAATGCAACAGTTCAAGGAATCAGTAGGCATCAGCTAATAGACATTTTCAGTGTGTTGCTGCGTCACAAGACCCAGTGGAAAAAGTTGAGTCTAGAAAGTTTGCTCTTGCCATACTGCAAATGCATAGTTTATCTATCCTAATACATGCTGTGTTTGATAACAACATTCTGTAGTTACTTTTCTCTCATGTATGCATGCAAATATTTGAATGCTACAGTTTTTGATAGAATTTCAGTCTCTAGATGTGCACAGTCATAAGAAGATTTTGTTTCAATATAAAGATTATAAGGGACAAAGCCTTCATGGCTTCAGGATGGAAGCTATAATGTTACTTACAGAGTTTTAAATCACTCACTTTGTGAAAAAAAATCATTAGTGTGGTGACATTCCTAGAGTTAAGCTAACTTCCGTGCTTGACCACTCAGAAGCCACTTTGGAAGTCAAACTCCTGCCACCAGAGACCTTGACAGCTGGGACTGAAGTCCCTTCACAGCAGGTAGCTCCAGTGAGCCCACAAGTGCCTCATTGACCTCCTACACACCCCGGCTTTATTTGATGCTCAGCATGGGGTTCAAACCCTTGACCCTGAGATTAAGAGTCTCATACTCTACCAGCTGAGCTAGGAATAAGGCTGTGGTTGATCAGGAATGGTGTTCTCCAATTTAATGCTGCTACTGAATCTGCACACTGCTCGCTCGCTTCCCCCTCCCCTGTGGCAGTCCGGAGAGGAGAACTGGAGGCACAAAAGGTAAAGATCACAGGTTGAGACAAGAACAATATTGGAAACAGCACTAAGATAAGAAAACAAACAAAACCAGTAACAACATTACAAACAAAAGTCTAAAAACAGAGAGATTCACATGCAGATTCACCGTGGAGCCTGACCTGACCATGCCATGCTCCCATGACCCAAAGCGAATCCTTCCTCCATTCCCAGAAAATGACATGAGGTGGTATAGAATAACCTCGGTGTCCTAGCCATGTATCCCCCACCAATTACCGTAAAAATTAACCCTCTCCTGACCAGAACCAGTTTATATTGCTAACTCTTCCACCTGCATTTGAGTTCAGAGTTTCTTCTCCTCTTTGATCTGCTGTCAGCTTAGGTGCTTGGCCATCTGAGATCTCCATAGCCCAGAATCAAAGATGCAGGAGAGGTTCAAGCTGAGATTAAAGTCATTTGTGTCTGGTAGGAACAGAGTCATTAAATAGTGTAGCCAGCTATAGGTACTCTATTCTATATATGTGGACATAGTTAGACTTGAACAGAACAACTACACTGAGCATTCTTTACACAAGAATCTATTCCTGTTGACTGTTAAGTATCTCCTGGTGTAATGGTCAAAGCTTCTTTGAGTAAAAGATGTCATGAGGCTATTTGGTTTTGTTTTAAAAACATTCAGAAGTGTAATTTCTTTGTCTTCTTTGGGAAACTTCATTGAAGCATATATAGTTCTATTTTTAGTTATTTGACTTTGTGTTTTGGTTTTGGCTAGGATAGAGTTAGTTTATTTTCAGTAGGTGGTACTGGGCTGTGTTTTGGATTCAATATTATTATAATGTTGATAACACACTGATTTTTGGTTGCTACTATTTAGTGTTTATTTTGAGTCGAAGACTATTTTGTTACATGGAAGAGGGGCTGATCTGGGCTCAGGGAGGGGATCTGGCATTGGTCAGCGGGTGGTGAGCAATTTTAATGCGCATCACTTCTTTCTCCTTGTTTTGATTTGGTTTTTCAAATCCTTTTATTATTATTATTTACCATTAATTTTAAATTTTACTTTTGTTTCAATTATTAAACTGTTTTTAGCACATCTTAGTAGTTTACTTTTGATTCTCCCTCCCATTCCACTGTGTGGTGCTTAGTTGGCAACTGGCCTTAAGCCATGACGCTGTCAAACTTAAAAATGGAAAGTTCAATGGAAATGTAAAAGTGATACTCTGAGACAGCCTCTGTAGTAAGCTTTAACTCTGCATTTGATTTAGTACGCATGATCCTTCTTTGCCTTGGAGAAACTGATTTGAGTGAATTTCCACATGAGACTAAATGCTTTGCCCAAGTGTATCAAGTCCCAGGGCTAGGATTGAAGACTGAAAAGCACTTTGGGAAATAAAATGTTATATGCACAATGTATTGGAAGAGCAATTAAAGCACAATACAGTTATGACTGAGCTAGTGGAAAAAAGGTGCAGTTACTGCAGAATGTACTACTTGAAATTTAGTTTGTGTTTTTAAAAATTGATTTAACTTATTTCTCTTTGCACACTTTCAGTTGCTTAATGCTGCTTTCTCAACAATTACCAATTTTTATGGGGAACACTTCTGTGGCTGATTATGCTTGATGATAAACCTTGGTCCTTTTGTGATTTTTTTTTTTCTTCTTTTTACTTATATATACGAAAATAGCCTCAGAATATATTCATATCATGTGACGATAAAATAAAAATAGGTGACTTTGGTCTTGTGACTTCTGTGGCATTTGAGACTCTGACTGAGAACAGAGGAACAAAATCATATATGGCACCAGAACAGGTAATTATTCTGCTGTATTAGTGTCTCTGTAATTAGATTTGTGCTATAAACTCAGCATTGGATGTTCTCAATCCCAAACTCAGTATTAAAGCAAGTTGCCTAAAGTTCCCTGCTGTGACTGTATGTGATGATAGCTATATTGTGCAGAAAGCTTTACTAAAAGTGTGGTAAAGTTTTTTGCTCTGCATGAACATACAGTCTGACACTGTGTGCTGTAAGGAATGCTCTTGCAAAACCAGGCTGCCAGACAGATATTTAAATTGGAATTTAGGACCTCTGTTAATTGTGTAATTTGAGTTTCTCTATTTGTTTCATTATTTGTCACATGGCCATACTGGCATGCTTTATCTATACAGGTCTGTAGAAGTCTTAATTTCAGGTTGTTCAATGTGGCACAATAATCACTATTTAACAGGTCTGAGGCATAAAGGGTTAACAACTAATAAGAATATTGAGTAGGGCCAATCCTGTAGCCTTGGGGTGGAAATTTCTGCTGACTTCTAATTTTGCTTTAAGAAGTGCTGCTCCCCAGCTGGATTTGATGCCTGTATTTTTCTGTTCTCATCTTTCTAGTTTGGGGCCAGATATGGAAAGGAAGTAGATATTTATGCACTGGGATTAATTTGGTTTGAAATTCTTTCGACATTAACTTGTCACGAGAAATCTCGGGTATGTAATGTTTAAATTTAAAAAAGAACTCTCACTGTTATTGTTTTGCCTTGCTGCTGGTATCACATGTTGATAGCACACTAGAAGAAATCTCTTTATCTAGAGTACCATCTCTATTTACATTTTTTCCTTAATTCCTTTCCATAAAGCCTGTACATCCTCACACCTCAGTTGAAATGCCATAACTGAAGAAATATTACAGTTTATTTCACTTATGTCCTACTAGATACACACTAAAGCCTGAGCATGCTAAAGGATAATGTCAAGCAAAAAAAGAATGTCAAGTTTCTTATAACTCTTTTTCTTTGATTAGAAACTTAAAGGGAGTATTTTTCTAATTTTAGAAAATAAAAATAATGGATGTGAAAGTTTTGTCTCTGTCATGTTCTTGTCTTCACTGCACAGTGGAGCAAGAAGAGTTTCCACCAAACCAAAACCCCTGCAGTTTTCCAATATGAAAACAAAAATTATTTGGAATGTGTTGCTCTAAGTGAAAAAGATACTACTTCACAAAGAAACATGTTACTTAAGCTTTTTTTTTTTAATGGTATCGTCTATGTGTTTTGAGCTTTTTACGTGCAAACCTACATATTGGTAGGACAGTGATGTAGCTGCTGGGTATCTTATCTAAAGTAATTGTAGTTGGACTCAGACTTTGAACACTGTTAGCCAGATCCTTTTGCCAGGATGAGAAAATCATACCAGTGTGTCTGTTCAACTTTGTTCTGTCCAGCCACCTTGTGGCACTTCCTCAGATATATTGTTCCTGCTCACAGCTGACTGCAAATGCGTGCACAGTCTCACGGTGTTTACAGTTGGAAAGGCATTCGTTTCCTTAAATTATAAAAATCTTGTGCTCTGCAGGCAGGTGAGGAAGTTATGTGGATGGAAAGTCCTAGGATGGTTTTCAGCTGCTCCATTAGGTTAGAAAGAATTTCACTTAATGGGACATGATAAAACCTAGTGTTGGCATGCCCTGCTGTAAGAAAGGATGTAAAAGCAAAGTTGATTATTCTGTGCTAAGTAACTGGTTCAGCTGATGATCCCCAGCAGGTAGGGCCACAGGCCTAAAGCTCCTGCTAAAGAGTAGGGAAAATCTTGAAGTTCAAGGGAGCTGTTGTTTTATTGGATAGTGTTGTAAGGGCTTCTGTGCCAGGTTTATAGGGATCCGTAAGAGTAGCTGATGATTCAGGATACACAGTGAATTCCAAGAATATGACTGTCATCTTGAGGCAGATATTACACTACTTAACGGCAAATTAATTAAGCAGACTGCTCTGTTTACCCATAAAGCCACTTGCAGAATCCCAGAATGGGTTAAATTGGAAGGAACCACTGGAGATCATCTAGTCCAACCTACCTGCTCAAGCAGGGTTCCCTAAAGCACATTACTTGGGCTTGTGTCCAGTTAATCTCCAGTCAGGACGACTCCACAACCTCTCTGGACAATCTGTTCCAGTGCTCAGTCACCCACACAGTAAAGAAGTTCTTCCTCATGTTCAGGTGGAACTTCCTGTGCATCAGTGTGTGCTTATTGCCTCCTGTCCTACTGCTTGGCAGCACTGAGCAGAGCCTGGAAACATCCTCTTGGCTCCTCCCTGCAGACACTCACAGACATTGATGAGGTTCCCTCTCAGTGTCTCTTCTCAAGGCTGAACAGGCCCAGCTGCCTCAGCCTTTCCTTGTAAGAGAGATGCTCCAGTGCCTTAATCCTTTGTCACCCTCTGCTGGAGCCACTCCAGGAGCTCCATGTCTCTTGTCCTGAGGAGCCCAGAACTGGACACAGCATTCCAGATGTGCCTCACCAGGGCTGACTGGAGGGACAGGATCACCTCCCCTGACCTGCTGGCAATGCTCTTCCTGATGCACCCCAGGATTCCACTGTCCTTCTTGGCCACCAGGACACGCTGCTGGCTCATGGACAGACTGCTGTCCACTAGAACCCCCAGGTCCCTCTCTGCAGAGCTGCTTTCCAGCAGCTCAGCCCCCAGCCTGTACTGGTGCAGGGGGTTGTTCCTCTCCCAGTGCAGAACCCTGCACTTTCCATGGTTGAATTTCAGAAGGTTCCTCCCTGCCCATCTCTCCAGCCTGGTGAGGTCCTTCTGAAGGGCTGCACAGCCTCTGGGCCATTGGCCACTCCTCCCAGCTTTGTGTCATCAGTGAACTTGCTGAGGAGGAATCTGCCTCTCCATCCAAGTCATTGATGAACAAGTTAAACAATACTGGGCTTGGAGTGGAAGCCTGGAGGACACCACTGCTGACAGGCCTCCAACCAGACCCTGTGCCACTGAGTACAACCCTCTGGGATCTGCCATTCAGCCAGTTCTCAATCCACCTCACCATCCATTTGTCTAGCACTTCCTGAGCTTGCCTATGAGGATGTTGTGAGAGGCAGTGTCATATAGGAAAAAAAATTGTTACTCAAAAGCTATTTCTAAAGAATGTTATGAGAAATCTGCTGTCTGTTAGTTGCTTTGAATTTCATGTACCATTTTATGCAGTGACATATAAATAAGTGTGTGGTATGGAACATGGTAAAAAGGAGGAAGCACACCTGCTTGACTTGTAAACAGATATTCAGTTGTTTTTCTTTTTTTCTTTTCATGTCATTAGACAATATAAATCCATTACTTTTAAATTAAGGAAAGAAAGATAATGGTTTTGAAATAGAGGACTACTGAAACAAACATGTCGTTGTAGTGTGTGAAGCTTTTAAGCTTAGAAATGGATAACAGTTGATGAAAAGGCCATAAAACCAAACCAAATCACAACTAAATGAAACAAAAACAACTTTCAAACTGTTTACAGTTACTTTTTGAGGCCTCACATTTCCTGTAGATCTATATTTTCCTAACTACTTCAGTAAGCTATATGGCTCATAAGGTAGAGATTCAAAACATAACCAGTGAAAGCATACCAAAACTATCCTCTTTTATTAATTTCAGATATGGTATTCTGTTAGACAAGGTGACCTTCCAGAGTCCTTCATCAACCGCTTTCTGACAGAGGTATGGGATTTTAATATATTTTTTGGTTATTGTATTTACTTAAAAAAATAAATCTATTGACATTTAATTTTTTTTGCAGGCACCCATAATCAAAAAGATGCTTTCAACAGACCCTTTGGGAAGAATCTCTATATCTCAATTACGTGATTTTCTCAAGTCTGTTGATGGAAAGAAGCCACTTAAAAATTATTCTTGTTAAATGTCCTTTCAGACTGTTTACATCCACAGTTTGATCCATGTATTACAACTGATGAAATGACATTGGATGTCAGAAGCAACAGCAAGACTTGGGGTGTGTGTTTTCCTTGGTCACATCGCCATTCATGTCCACCAGCTGCAGACCTGGATGGGGTACTTCTGCAAGAAATCACTTGCAATTTTTACCTGGAAACACAGGTTGTGGATTAGCTGGACAGTTTTGTACAATGAGTAAGAGAACCTACTCCTTTTCCTCTTGAAAATTATGTTCATGTGCCAAAGTGCTAACTGGATTGTGACAAATCCCTGCATGTGCTGCATCCATTATCCTTTACAGTTATCTATTGCTTTCCAGGGAAGAAGTGCTGTCTGGTGGTATGTGATTTGAAGCTTTCTGATTTGTTCAATAATATTGTTAATAATTACTGGAATGCTCCCATTAATACCAAGACTAGTTTTGGTAGAAAAGATAGTAGGAATAGGTGCATGTTCCTTGTCACTGAATTTCAGTACTTTAAGGGGAGTTTTTTTATCTCTTCACACCTAGCACATTCAGTGCTCTAGAATTTAAAAATATAAACTTGTAAAATAAAGATTTCTTAAGAATTTAAATGTTAAACATTCAGTTTCTAGGAAGTTTAATTTAGAACAAATCTCAATTTTTGAAAAACTTAGCTTTGGATGGTTGCCATTTTTGGAAAGGAATACCTAAAGTGCTATTAATATGGCAAAATTATCCAGTTTCTTCAGTAGTAACCGTTTAAAATCCTAGGCTGAGAGAGCACTTTAAACATTCCCATGCTTCTAGGGTTTAATCCCTTATTGTTATACTGAGGCATGCCTCGCCCTTAATAACTGTACTGAATACCTCTGGTGTGCCCACTGCCAGCCCCACAAAAGGGAACAGCAGGTTTTCTGCTGCTCTTCATTTACATGCTTCAGAGTTCAGACTTGCCTGAACTCTTAAGTACTGTGTGTGGTGTGGGGAGCAGGGTGAAAAGACAGGCACAATGGACTTCCAGGTGCTTTTCTTTGAGCTCTGTCTTGTCAAACTGTTCACTCATGTGGGGCCAAGATAACTCAATAAGGGCAAGTGAGCAGAGATTTTTAAGCAAAAAAATAGGTAATAATGTCAAGTACTGTATGCTTTTTCCTGAAATGTTAAGTGGGTTAAAAATGGGTGACTGCTTAAAAGAAGTAAGACAAATGAATGTATTTATATTCTTAGGGAAATGATTGATATTCTGGTGCAAGTATTTGTTGCTAAATAAGAGTGAATCATACATTCTTCTGTAAGGCCTTACACTGTTCTGCGGGGTTTTTTTTTTCCTCTTTATCATGCATCACATATATAGAATCATAGAATAGTTTGGGTTGGGAGGGACCTTAAAGATGATCCACGTTCAAGTCCTCTGCCCTGGGAAGCAACACCTTCCAGCAGATGACATCACTCAAGGCCTTGTTCAGCCTGGCTTTGAACACTGCCAGGGATGAGGTACTTCTGATATATTTTCCCTGTATCGTATTTGTATATTTCAGCATTAACTTTTTATAAATGGCTCATTACAGTAGCAACTGTTGTTCCTTGAAAATAAAAGGTCTATTAAAATGTATTTTTATGTAAGAAAAATGAAAACTCAACATAATGATGTAATTCTATTTAGTTATGCAAAATATGCACCTTTATATATATAACAGAATATTGGTTCAAATATTCTGTTTGAACCAGAACACAGAATCACTGTCATGTGTCACAAGCTTTTTTTTCCCCACCAAGTTTAAGATAGTAAGCAAAACCAATCTGGTGTTTAGGCATCTCTGTAAAGATGAAAAAAAAAAACCAACCTGTTTAACACATTATACAATAAAGTGATTAGGCAATATTTATTCCTTTACTCAAACCTGAATTTTATTAACAGCTGGGCAGGGCATAAACAAAGATGTGAAAGACTTAACCTGCCTCTCAATTATGTCAGTTAAATTACAAATATCTGGTTTTAATTCCTATTAAATTGACTGTCAAACAGAAAATATGAATTTAACCTGTCAACCTAAACTCTTCTTCTGCATACTTTGGTATGAATTCTTGAGTAAGGCACAGCTCCAAGCCTTTTAAGAGATACTATGAATTATACATACTTATCTAGGGCTCCTTCTATTAGACAGGCTTTAGTCATGATCTGCAGCACTGTCTCCAGGACAGTTTGAGGATAAATCTTCAGAGTCTATAGGATAAGCAGAGAAAAAGTGAGTAATTGCAGCTCAGAGGAGGAAAAAATGGTTGCTAGAAATATTTCCAGAATCCACGTAGAACAGGTTAAATAGAATTCAAGGTTTGCAAGTTATTAGCTCTTAGATTTGTTTTAAAACAGTGAATACAAATCCTACTCTTTGGTGCTGTGAAACTGGATGGTGTTCTACTTGCTTCAGAAATACCTGATAGTTTTTGCAACTTTTTATGGTATTGGTTTTAATATTTGAATTACGTTTCCTCAAAACCAAATTAATATTAATAGAAATTCAAATAAACATCAGTATAGTTGGCTGTGTTCTGTGGTGTGTGGGTTTTTATGTTTGGTTGGTTTTGGCTTTTCAGCATGTAAACCTAAAAACTGGCTAACAATCACAATAACAATATGTACAAAGCTTTGTGCAAAAACCAGCACCCTGGAAGGTAAATTTGCCATGTAGGTTTAGAAGAATGCAGTAAGAGAAACACAAAGGATATATTCTACAACTAGAGTCTAGCTGCATAAGCAAAGTAAAGCACCTACAGAAGATTGGTTCACTCTCACCTTCATAGGTCGTTCCACACCAGATGCAATAGAAGTGTTGCTCTCTCAAATAGGCTGTCAGGATGTGTAGCTTTTCTGATACCTAGAGATATGGACAGGTATGCAATGATCTGGGGCTCATGGGACATAGACCAGTTTGAGCTACTGGTTTGCTAAAATAAAGTGTTTAACCTTTTGCTATGGAAAAGCTATACACTACTGTAGGTCAGTAAGACATGAAGTTTCCCAGATTTGTAGAACAAGCACACAAATTCATGATCTCTTGAAAGTTAATGTCTGTTGTTTGTTTGTTCATCCCTCTTTCCAGCTAAGAAACCTGCACTGAAGAGAGAGAGCTAAAAATAGTACTTAACTACCTAATTTCAAGCATATGTTATCTTTTATGGATTTTTTCACACCTAGTCTCTGCCAATCAAACACATAAGATTAACAACAGCTGTGTAATCTAGTTCTTAAAAATGTGAATTTCCAATGTCCATCCTGAAATCTGTGAAGCATTTTCAGAAATTAATTAGTGACTCTAAACTTCAACATCAGACATGAGGTGAGGCATCCAATATTAAAACTCAAAACCAAATAACTGTGATCTTGCATATTTTGGCTAAGGCACAAAAATGTTTAGAATTTAATTTCTAGGCTATTTTTTTCAAAGATCAGCCTGAAAACAGATGAGCAATCAGTGGTTTAATGCTTTATATTTTATCATGTAACTGCTATAAAAATCACTGCTCTGGAATTGCAAAGAGGCCCTTCACTACAGTGTGGAAATCAACATGTATACATATATCCTTTATACATGTATGTATATATACATGCTGTTTCAAGCAATATTAAATTTAATTCTGAATCAAGCCATTAATTCAGTTGCAGAGCTTACACTTAAGTCTGAGCTTGTGCATTCATCTTCCTTGTCTTCCTCATCCTTTTTGTCTTCCTCTTCAGGTTCTATCCAAAACCAAGTCTCCTTGGGAACATCAATATCCTTAAATAATAAGGGATTTAAATAGAAGTTATCTGTCTTTGTAGGTTTTCTTGTAAGACATTGGATAAAACAAATTTCTAATAAGTGAGTTGTTAGGCTTTAAAACTTGCATGTATAGTATAACATAGAATTACTAAAGCTGTAGCTAAGTACAGCAGTCCACAAGGAGGATTACTCTTTTTTTTTTTAACCAATGGAATGCATGTTAATGCTAACACCTAGTTCTATCTCATCTATGTTTGGTATGTGCAAGGTTACACAGCAACATAATCTCACACCAAGCCTGTGAGCAGATCCCTTTGTTTATCAGTTGAAGACAAGCTGCTCCAAGTCATTTTATTAAGAGATCACATGGTGCTTCCTAATTCACCTCAGGTAAAGGAAGAAGAGTAAACAAAGATGACTTACGCTTAATTCAGCTGACTTCATTTCAAGCAAACTAAGTAGTATTGAACAATCTCAGCAGAACTTGTGAGGTGGTATTAACCTCTCTCACATTAATAGAGGAAAAAAAACCTTGATGTTTTCCAGTGGCAAGAATTTATAGTACTTCACTGCTCTTACCCATGTTATTCCTTGCAGGTAGAAGGTGCAAGGAATTACTGCATTTTTTTTTTTCATTTGTTTGTTTAGTATTGCTTTGGTGAATCTGCTGATTCCCTCAGTCACGATCCCCATTCTTGGAGATACTAAAGATCTGCCTGGACATGGTCCTGGACAATCTTCTTTAAGAGGAAGGCTGGACAAGATGACATCCAGAGTCCATTCCCAATGACAATCATTGTGTGATGATGTTGCTCCCTCACTTGAAGCAAACAGCACCATTACTTAGGACGTGGCCTGATAGTGGCTACTGGAAGATATGCAAACAGCTCAAAAGTAACCACAAGAACGCAGGAGCAAAAACACAGGTCATCACATAAGTTACTGTGAAGTTGAAGTGCACCTTCAACTATCTTATTGGTATAAATATAACACTTTGAAATATTTTAAAAGGATTGCAGTGTTGCCAAACATCAACACTTCAAGCTAGTTACCCCACAGTTTTAGAGAACTTCCAACTGCTTTGTTTGTAGCCTGTATCTCTAACATGTAAGTCTTCTTTCCAACCCCCAGAAAACCCCACAGGTCTCACTTTTTGTGTATCTAACTGCTGGCAGGCCCTCTGGCTTCTTCGCAGGTCCCCTTCCATCTTACGTTCTTCTTGTTTGTTTTTGAATCTTATTCTGTTAAGCACAAGCAGAGGTAAGCAAGCAGGCAGACAGTGACACATGCTTTACAGACCATAGCTTTTCAAACCCAGAAAATCTAAGATTCTATTCCTACTAATTCTCTCAGACTTGAACAATGTTAAAGTTGAGAAGTCATTCTGACATTCTGTGGGAGCACACTTGTATTTCTTGGGAATTACACCTTCAAGATACCTTATTGACCATACTACACTGTTTCTTCATCAGGTTTTCATAAGACATAAAGAAGGGGTTCACTAAACATCTGCAAAAGGTAACAGCCTTCCTAAGCTTTCCTTCTCCATATATTACAAGCAAATCAGGAGAAAACAAAAACAATACAACCTTTATAAGTGTACCCTGATTTTTAAAATCCTTGTATCAACATTACTTAGGAATATCTGTGGATTTTGTATTCTAAAAGATACGTTTCCCCAATTAAAAAAGTTGCATATGAGTTGAAAAAAGTTAGTATGTATATTGTTTGCAATATTAACAATTACAAAACTAAATGATGCGGCACATGCTTTTAGCATTGCAGTGTTCATCTACTTTTGCTTTAGAACTTAGAAACAATTACTCTGTAATGTAACTCTCACCCTTTCATTCAAAACATTCAAAAAGAGTAGCAAATTAAAAGAATTACCAAACTTCAAGCACGAAAAAAATCATCGTTTAGACACTGCTTGGAATATCAGTTATATGATATTACCTGAACTGATCTGCAGCTTGTTCATTTGCTTGTTTTTTCATATGGAGTTTTTGTCTATAGCTTTCCAGTTTTTCTTCAGCTTTTCGCTTTTTTAGTTCCTCATGACCAAGCCCACTTCTGCCTATGTAAGTTCAAAAGATTAATGTAAGCAGTTGAGAAGCTGTGATATCCAACTAAAAAATCAGAAAGTGCCACAAACCTGTTTTTATGTTCAGGGGAATAGGTTCAACAATGCCTTCTCCTGTGAGAGAAAAAATAAGTCAGTTAAAGAAATCAAGTACCTCAAACAATGATTTGTGCAGTGTATTCAAGTAGGCAAGCTGCTTTTGCCATTAAACAGGTACATTTCCTTGTGATTTTTCTGCATGGAAGTCGAAAATTTCCCAATCAATATACATTTAGTGCACCACAAATGACACAGCTACACTGGAACTCCCTCTCTTTTTCAGCTTATGTACTGGATTCCTATGTACTTTTTTCAGGACACGACCAAAGTGAAGGAAAACTGTGTTGACATGACAGGTATAAGATGCCTGTGATGAAGACTGCTGTTACAGCCTTCTGTAGCATTTTCATTTTGGAATCTCACAACAGTGATGAAGAATAAAAAGAATCTGTCTGGGCCATTTTATTTGCGATTGTCTGTGAGAGACACTGAACTGGCACAGCAGTTATTCATTCCTTGTTTTACTGATTTTACTTCACCTATTAAGGCTTCATAAGGGTAAGCCAGTGTGCACCATTTCTTTTTCAGAATCCAACTATGAACTCCAAGAGGGGTTGATGTTTTTTGGAACACTATTAGCTTTACAAAGCCATCAAAATAATTTTAGTACAATTCCTGTAGGTATGCACGTATGGAAGTGCAATTACTGAGCTGCAAGTACTGCTCTTCCCTTGCATCCCTCAATAGTCTGTATTGTTTTTACTTCAGTTTTAAGGATTTGCTCTCCTATTCTGTTCTGTCACAGCACATTCACACTTCTGTAATGCTATGGCTCTCCAAGAGGCACTTACTGACCTGACAACAAATGAAGTGACAGCTGCAGTCTGTAAAATACAAAGGTATAGCTGAATACAGACATGTGCTCCCAGAGAGGGACAAACTCACCGCTCTTGCCAAGGGCCTGGCCGCTCTTGTAGCCCATCTTCTGGAGCAAAGCAAAGCCTTTGTTCTCGTTTCCCAATGCACTTTTCAATACCAAGTCACGTCTCTCTTTTTCTTCTTCTTTTATGCTTTTCTGTCTGTTCTTCTCATTGGCTTCTTTTTGCTTTTCTTCTTTCTGAATAGCTTCCTTCACGCGCCTCACCATGGGCAAGCCTGGCCTCACATCCTGCCTGCGAGTTAATCATTCCAGCCAACGTTAGCGCTCTTTTAACACGCTTACACTCTCTTAAGGAGGGTGGAAAAAACTACCTACTTACTTAATAAACAAATCAGACATGTAGTCCTCCTCTTCATCTTCCTCCATGCTTAGCCCGCCCCGTGCCGATCCCTCGCCCGTGGACACAGTCAGTGCGTGTCACCGCGCATCTCACCGCCCTGCGTGTCCCTGACAGCGGAACCGCCGCCCCAAGGCCCTGCCGCTGCCCGCCCGCCCGGGACCGAGGGGCCGAGGGACGGAAACACCCGAGCCCGCCGGGCCGGCTCGCCCCCTTGCCAGCCCGGGCAGCCGCGCCGCCCTCACGCCGCCCTCACAGCGCGTCTTCCCGGGCTCCGCTACCCGCCGCCGCTCCACGGCCGGGAGCCCCCAGAGCTGCAGCCGAGCGCCAGGCGAAGGGACAGGAGCAGGGAGGAGCAAGGGGAAAGAGGGACAGCCGCTGGAGCCCCGCACCCAGGGGCCGCGCTCCCCCCGTTCCCCGTCCCGGCCGTACCGCGGCGCCTGCGCGGGTCCGCCCCGCCCGCCGGCGCCTGCGCCTCTGCCGCTTCCTGCTGCGCGGCCGCGGTGCCTCCGCGCTGCCGGGCTGCGTCGGGCCGGGCTCGGAGCGAAGCCGCTCGTGTCCCCCTCGCCGCCCCTCCACGCCCGTCGGACCTGGGCACGGCGGGGCTGAAGCGGCCGAGCCCGCCGGTGATGGTGCCGCGGCCGGGGGCGAGCGCGGTGCAGCGCGCCCACACCTGTCCGTGTCCGCGACTGTGGCCGTGACCGGCGCACGGGGAGCGCGGTGTCGCGCCTGGCGCAGCCCGCAGCTGGCGGGACGCGGCCGCCGCACGGCAGGAGCGTAAGTGCCCGTGAGCGGCCCGGTCGGGCCCGGGGGACAGCGCTTCCCTCGGCGTGCGGGGCGCTGTGCGCGTGTGCGGGCGGGGCGGCTGCTCGGGGGGCACCGGCATCGCTCCTGGGAATCGCTCCTGGGAATCGTCTGCTCGGCATCGCTGCCCGGGCATCGCTCCTCGGCATCGCTGCCCGGGCATCGCTCCCTTACAGCCCCTGCTGCACCGCGGCTTTGCCTCCTCAGGGGTTTTCCGAGCCAGGCAGGATGCCCTAGGAGAGCTGCTACAGCTTATTAAAGTTAGCGATGCAGGTAGGAGGATCCAGGCGTGAAAACCTTTTCACCTGCTGGAGTCCCTCAGGAGCGTGTCACTTCGCCTAAACTTGCCTGTGTCTCGGCTTTGTCACTCCACTGAAGTGCAGTTGACGAGGAGACAAATAGTTGATTTAGGCTTAGAAAAACAGCTGGGGAATAGAAAGGAGTTTTAATACATCTGAACGTTTTCTTATATCTCGAATGCTCCACCATACCTCAGTGGCTGCTGGTTGGCTTTGATCGGCTTTGGCTCTGCATCCTGTGAGAGATCACAGAGTATTTATTTCTTTTAGCATGCACTGCAAAACTCAGTCCCTGCCAGGACCAGTTGAACTTGGTAGGCTTTTTGGAGCGAGCCTTTGGCCAGTGTAAGTGAGCTTTGGATTGCCTGTGTAAGTAGCTCCGTGTTAGACTGAAGCTGTAGTTAGGTGAACATTTGTGTCATTGTTCTTGTGTCTGGTCCCTTGTGCTTCATCAGTGCTGCTGAATGTACATCCAGGTTTGGTCGCTTGGAGCTTGTGTTCCCTACATTTTAGATGAAGAGGTACAGGAGGGTGGGGAAGGTGCATAAGGGATTCATGGCTCTTGTGGCCAGGGGTAAATTAAACTTTTTATGTGGGGAGGAAAAGGAATAATGAGCTGTGCTGTCCTACAGTGCTTATGGTGCTTATGTGCTGTGCGAGTGTGACGAGCAGTGCAGATCTCTGGGATGATATCCAAAGAGTCATAGTGCCATCATCCATTGCATCTCTCTGCTCTCACGTAAAGGTGATGGGAGGTGATGTGTCTGAGTTATTGACAGGCAATGCCGTCTCAGTTCTTTATAAATGTAAAAAAAAAAAAAAGAAAAAAAAAAGAAAAACTGGAAAATGTCTTTGGAGGAGTTAGGGAGAGCTGTGTGTGCTTCCTTATGTGACTGTTCCACCTCTGCTGATCTGTCACTGGAACTGTATGCAGTGAAAAATGTGCTAAGTGCTGAAGTGCAGGGAGCAACCTTAGAGCATTGTGATGCTCTAGTTTCATCAACACCAAATCATTAAGGTGAATTTAGGGCCATAATACCCTTACCAATGTCTCATTTGGGGACTGTTTAAAAAAAAATCAATTTAAGTAACTTCATTTGAGTTTAAGAATTTGTTGGGTTTGGCCATGAATGAGGAAGCAGCTGTGAGCTCTTGAGAGCAAAGTGGAGCAGTGCAGCTGTTAGAAGATGATGTCTGTTGAAAGCTGATGTCTTACATAATACTCCTTAGTTGTTTTGCTTTCTCTGTTTTGCCTAAGATCCTAATTTCAGCATCACTGCATTCAGGTTTTGAGGTTGGGTTTGTTTTTTGCTTTTGGGGTTTCTTTTTGCTGAAGATGGTTGACTTAATGTTGTGATTTTAGGTAATTTTTGTGGGTTTTTTTCGTGTGTGAGCTCTGCATTGAACAACTACATGCTTTTTCAGGTGGTTTGCTAAGATGAAGTTGTTGGGAGAATGTTTGCTTACACTAATAGGGTGCTTTTGGTAGTGCTTTGATGCTAGCCCCTGCTGACTGAGCAGGATCTCCTGTGTTCCATCTGCAGTATTTTGACTGCTGGGGAGACCTTCAGTTGCTTGGCTGCTGCTTGTGTTCCAGGCTGTCCCACCTAAGGCTTGCTGGATTTCAGAGAGCTTGTTTGTCCAGCACTTAAAGCAAGGCTAGGGGGATCTGGGAAATCTTAGGTCAGTGATGCCAAGTCCTGTCGCCGTTAGTGCTCCTCTCAAATTTGCATTGGCTGGAAATTCCTGCTTGTGGCAGGCTCATCTCAGCTTGTCTGCTGAAGGGTGTTGAGGAGAGGGCCAGGTTCATGTCTGAGCTTTGGGAGTGTGCTCAAGGGTCTTGATTTGCAACAATCCTTTTTCTCTTTCATGTAAGACAAGACAGTGAGATGATTACCTTTAAACAGGGACTTCGGTCCCTTTTTTTCCTGGCTAAGAGTTTGTACCCTGAATTGCCTGGAGGTGCTCTTTTTGCAATTAACAGTTCCATTGCCTGAAATACTAATGAATGTACTCAGTTTGTGAATATGTGAATACCTTTTATATGGGACTGCTTAGCTAAGACAAGTCTAAGCAAGCAAGGATATTTTCATTTAATTTTCAAAGCTTTGCACTGATGTACTATATACTAATATTTACATTTTTATTTTAGGGTTTCTACACAAATTTGCAATAAAACTGGAATATAACCCATTATGGAGCTGGCTCATAGTTTGTTGCTGAATGAGGAAGCATTAGCTCAAATCACAGAAGCAAAGAGACCAGTCTTTATCTTTGAGTGGTTGAGATTTTTGGATAAAGTGCTGGTAGCTGCCAACAAGGTAATTTTATGGGGGTTTTGTCCCTCTTCTTTCTAAAGAGACTTTCTTTTAAAAATCATTTGTATTCATTTCGTGCCAGAGAAAGTTGACAGGTAATGGCTAGATGGTAACCGTGTGGTTTCAGATTCAACCTGAAGTGCTTCAGTGTTACTTTGTAGCTTTAAAGTGTTTAGTTTTGGGCTGTCAGTAGGCAGCTAGTAAGTGCTTTTAAAAAGTAAAAATTAAATAGGGTAGCAGCTAATTCTGAGCATTTAGCATCTGTCTTTGCTATTGTTGAATGTATCTCATATCTCTCTGAGACAGGCAATTTGCTGGTTACATTTAGTTGGGACTGGTCTAAGGTTTACTTCCATTTCTTGTAGATTTTCCTGGGTTTTAGAGGCAGCACAGAGGATTAAACTACTTTTCGTATTTATTTTTGGTCCGTTAACAGACAGATGTCAAGGAAAAACAGAAGAAACTTGTAGAACAGCTAACAGGACTCATCAGCAGTTCCCCTGGGCCACCCACACGGAAGCTGCTTGCAAAAAATCTTGCTGCTCTCTACAGCATTGGAGACACATTTACTGTTTTTCAGACGCTTGACAAGTGTAACGACATCATCAAGAGCAAAGATGATACTGCAGCCTACCTGCCCACAAAACTGTATGTTTAATATTACTGGGGAAAGGAATATGATTTTTAGCCAAGTGGTCCTGGATATTGCAGAAGAATCTGCCTATATATGTGCATGCTATGTTTCCTTATATTTTGTGTACTTGTTTGGAGTTCATATGTGCTTGATATAGCAGAGAAAAGCACCTGATTGGGATTGTGCAAGGCAGAACTCAAAGGTGACATATACATGGCTATCTGAAAATGAAATGTTTTTCCCTTGGCAAGGCACTGTTATGTTTCTTCACATGCCTATGGCGTGGAGAGGATAACAGTTAATGAAGTAATGCAATGAGGACATTCCACCAGTGGAATTATTGCTGGTTTTGCTCAGTTACCCCACTTATGGTGGGACCTGCAGATTGTCAAGCCAGAGCTTTATCTATGCTCAGATAATTGTAACCAAACAGTAAAGTTCTTTTCACCATCAAATATTGCCTTCTCTATTCCCTTACCATGATAAACAGCACACATCTCTCAAGCAGAGTCTCTAACTTGGCTATGTGTGTGCATGTATGTGTGATGCAGTTTGTCTTTAGCCATAGGAGCAATCTCCTTGGTAGGAATTTGGTTAATCCCCAGACAGCTTCCACTGAAACTGTTTTTGGTACTTTCCAATGTACTGCTTCATATGTTTATGGTGTGTAGTGAACCCTAATTTGGGCTTGCCTTCAGACATTATGACAGCAACAGGTTTTGACAAGAAAGTATGAAATAGTCATTGTTTGGGTAGATACTGTCCTCTTGTTTCTAGCTCTTGCAGCTCTGTGAGGAACTTGTATAAGTGGGAAGGGTTTTCTACTATAACATGCTCTGAAATTTATGCTACCAAGTAATAGTCCAGAAGGTTTTCTAATGAACACATGCCCCTTCAGGGGGAGGCTGTGAGGAGTTTTTGACATAACTTTGCTAAAAAACTATTTAGCCAGCAATTACGTATTTTTAAAAAAGCTTAATTCCTTTGGGATGGAAAAGTGCATGTTTTCAGGAGCTGCTTCTGTGACTGTCCTGGAACAATTCATGCATATAACTGCAATGTGGTGATCATTAAATATTCCTAATCTCAAATGGTGGGGCAAGAAAAACATACAAATAACTGTTTATGGATTCAGAGATTTTACAGTGCATATAATTTTTGTGTTATGCAATAATTTCTGCATTTTAAGTTCTCAGTCTTGGAAAAAACCCCATAATAAGGTGTCTACAAAAATGTGTCAGGGTATATTACATGCTAGGGGTTATGTTGTAGTTGCTTGGAAAAGAGACAGTTTATTGAAACACAAAAAACCCCTATCTTACTGAGATTTCAGCCTATCTTGCTTTGTCCAGAATTTTTCACTCTATGTGTGAAAGTAATAGCCTTTCAAACACATTTGTATTTTTAGAAGCTGGTAACTTTTCTGTTACTTATTTTTTTGTAAACAAAAAAATTATTTAAATGCACAGTGTTAAACAGCCAGGATAAGTAGTGGATAACAAATAGATTTTTACTCATCAATGTTGATTAAAACAAACGTTTCTATATAACTATTTGGTTTCGTTTAGATGATACAGAAAAAGCGTACACAAATTAATGTCTTTTCTCATAGGGCTGCTGTGGCATGTGTTGGAGCATTTTATGAAAAAATGGGCAGAATGCTGGGGAGTTCTTTTCCAGAAACTGTGAATAACCTGTTAAAGTCTCTGAAAAGTGCAGAGGTAAGTTTCAGTTTCTTTATGTGGCCTTAATTATATTTAAACAGAAACCTGCTTCTTCCAGAGGTGTTTGCCAAGTTGCCTGGGCAAACTGTTTTTCTTTTACATCGAAAACTGCAGATCACTTACCTAGCTAGTGTCAAGTCTACTGCAGCGAGTTTAGAGTTTGTCATATGAATATTGTAGTAGTTGCTTCATCAGTAGTTAAAATTAAAAAATGACTGTATCTGTCATTTCTAACTACTATGCTAGGATTTTTGCCCGTGTACTCTGAATAAACATTCAGTTGTTAAAAATTAATAATGAATACTTACATTTTGCAGGGAAGTTGTTACTCTGCATGTGAGCAGAATACATTATGCCCTGAAAAGAAAGAGTGTGTCACAATATTGAGGACATGTATCCTGGGCTGTCAGTGGGTCTGATTTTATGCAAATAGCTCTGCTGGGGCAAGTTGGATACTGATTGTGTAGATCTTGTGCTGGCAGCTGTTTTCTTCAGCTGTGTTGTACCTGTGTGATTATTTATTTATTTGTTTTTGTGTGTGTGTGCTCTCAGATTGTAAGTACCTGCCTGTGTGCAGATATAGCATGAAGCTGCTAACTTACATGGGCTTCTCTTTCTCTCCAATGAGCTGCTTTTTCTTTTTCACTCTAAGTCTGCAGTTGATAAATAGTGGGGCAGTGCAGAAGAATTTTACCTAGAGACAATTTGTTGGGTTGTCTGTGTTCAATTTATGTGACAACTGAGGGACTTTAAGTAAAGCTGTGTACAGTGCTTACTTCTGTCTAAAACAGCTATGTATCAGTTATATATGCCTTCACTTTCAATGTTTGCAAAAACATTGCTGCGGAGAAGCAGGAAAATGCAAAAGTTTACACCTGGTTCTTAATATAAGTCCTTTGTCCACATTTTGCATAAATGTTTTTGTGTGTGTGCAGTCTCAGGGCCGCAGTGAAATTCTGATGAGTTTGCAGAAAGTCCTCAATGGGCTTGGAGGAGCAGCAGCTTCTTGTCACCGTGATATTTACAAGAATGCCCGGTCTCTGCTGACAGACAGGTCTATGGCTGTACGATGTGCAGTGGCCAAGGTGGGTGTCTTCTCAGCAGTCATAGAAATTCTTGTGCTGTGGCTGGGAATTACCTGCAGTTGAACTGGGACCTGTTGTTTATGAAAGGAAATTGATAATTAGTTGGACAGGATAAGTCCTTACTAGTTTACACTGCAGGCTCAGACATTTGACTTATTTCACAGGTACTGCAGTACTGTATTCCCCACTTGACAAACAAATATGAGATAGAATATATTCTCTGGTAGCCCCTCATTGGGAGAGGCTTTTGGTAATGCAGTTCCTTTGTTGAGCTTTCTATTAATTTTTTAATTTATGCATTAGCCTATTCCATTACTCCTCTGGTTGTTTACTCAGGTAAGATATTTGGCATCTGGGAGAGTGTGTAAATTAATTCTTGAAATATTCATATTAAAATATTTGCTGAATTAACCTGAGATTTGCAGTCTGATACTTACATGAAAGGTAGGAATGGTCTCCTGGTGCTTAGCAAGTCTGTTTTTCCTACAGTGTCTGCTGGAATTACAGAATGAAGCAGTGTTTATGTGGACAGCTGAACTGGAGAATGTTGCAACTCTGTGCTTTAAAGCTCTGGAAAACTCAAACTATGGTGTGCGAGTTGCAGTGTCAAAGCTTTTGGGGACAGTCATGGCTACAGCACTGATACCAAAGCAAGCAACAGGTATGAGCCCTTCTGGATTCCATGTCTAAGTTGGCAGACTTAGTGCACTTCAGTACCATGTTATGTGACAATGTTGCACAACACGTTGTTGTTCCAGTAGATGGAAGCTTGTAGATGGATTGATTGTTTTTACAAACAATAAGCTAAATAGAGTGCAGAGTCTCTGTTGTAGTCATACTTAGAAAAGACAGAGCAAACAATCAAAAATCACCTGGAAGAAGTGGCTTATTTTTTAAGCATGAAAATGAATGTTTATCTAAAATCTTGGGTAGACTTATTTCTGCAAGAAAGTTTGGAATTAATAAATCTGGTTTCAAGATCATTGTTAATATCTGTTGGAACTTTGGGATCAAAATATTACTTTTTTTTTTAAAAAGTCATGCGGCAAAATGTGAAGAGAGCCACACTTGAGGAGGTGTTGGAGCTCATGGCCACAGGATTTCTGCGAGGAGGATCTGGTTTCCTGAAGAGTGGTGGAGAGATGTTAAAAGTAGGAGGATCTGTCAATAGGGAAGTGCGAGTTGGTGTTACCCAGGTTTGTAATTTTTTTAGTGAAGTCAAATTTATACATGAATGTAACCCTTTTACTAGGAAAAATACACCCTTCTGTTCTGTATTTCTGTATAAGTTAATTAAGAGGTCTAATTTGACTCACCTGTTTTGTGAGATGTACATGAGGTATCATTCACATATCTACTTTCTTTTTTTATTAATGTGCAGTAAGTTAACATATGAGCTAAGGAAAACTTCATTGATCAGTGTCTATTAGGTGAGATTAACTTGCAAAAATATTTGAAAATTTATTATTTTAAAGACTTTGGTTCCCCTTTTAAATTTAGTTTCTTTTTAGTGAGGATGCTCTGTTATCCTTTCACAGCTGTCTTCTCAGCTGCAGCCCTGATTGGTTAAACTACATTTCTTCTTTCCAGCTATCTCTCATGAGTAGGTGAAATCTGATGAATGTGCAAGTTTCTCTTGTCTGAGAGAGGAAGGTGGTGGCAACACCTCTTCAAATTCAGACATTTTCCCTCTGACATATATTTCAGTATGCTACAGTAACTTCCCAGATTCCGGATCTTGATCATAGGTTATTTTGTGAAGCCCTTTATTTTTTTCTCAGTCTTTTTTGGGTGAACTTGGTGAATATGCCAGGTTTTCATTGTGAACTGGAACACATTGATGTTGCTGCTGTTGTTTACATGGTTCTGAAATTTTTTTAGAAAGAGACACATTTAAAGCAATGAACAGGAGTTTTTTGCTGTCATCCAAAGAGTGTTTTACGCATTACAAGATAGGGGCTACTCTTGGTACTGGAAACAGTTTAGTTTCAGCAGCAAAGGCCTGAATTGATTCGTGCTGAGTAACCTCATTAGGGTTGCTTATTGTTGCCTGGTGTTGCTGCTGTAGTGCATTATGCATGAGTCTGGCTGCAGTCTCACCCAGTGTTTTGGTTGTGTTTTAATGGGGTTGCTGTGTGACTTCTGCATTGGCAGGCCTACGTTGTGTTTGTTACGACACTAGGAGGGCAGTGGCTGGAGCGCAACTTTGCTACCTTTCTGTCCCACGTTCTCGATCTGGTCTCCCATCCTCGTGCTACTCAGACCCACGTGGAGGCTGTTTACTCTCGAAGATGTGTGTCCTTCATCCTGAGAGCAACTGTGGGCAGCTTGCTGGGGGAGAAAGCACAGATTGCAGCTGCCAAAGAAATATGTCAAGCCATTGGTAAACAAATGAAGGCAGTGGGTGAGAACTATTTTTCTTCATTTGGGACCAGTTGAAAGTTACTGCCATTTTACTGAGGCAGCCATTTTTAAGCTATTTCCTACTGTGAGGAGTAATTTTGTTCTTATGGGAAATGATAATTCACGTGCTTTCTGTTTCGAATGTGCTATCCAAGAGGTTAATTTCTGCTTGAAAAGTGATTGTATAAAACTGGCTTGTTATCTCAGATAGCAAATGCAATGTCAAAAGCCTAGAATGGAAGTGGGGGAGACAAAACTATACATTTGCCATTTGTCTTGGGATAGGTTGTGTTGAAAGTCATGCAGAGTTCTTTACTAATAGTGTTGAAAATCCTGTAGGTCAAGATCTTATAGGTCCTTGTGTTTCTGCTGCTAGTATTTGTACTAATATCCAATTGGATTTTGTGACAAAAATGATGTAATCTGAAGACTAGAAACAGAGAAGAAAAATATGATCCCTTTGTGAAACTCTGCAGAATATATAATCACTAAGTGGGCTAACAAAACTCTCTTGCAGTCATTAATTGTATGAAATTAATTAGTTCAAGCTGGAGATTGAAAGAGTAAATTGAAATTACACATGATTGTATTTACCAAACATATCTTTCTCTTCTTCTGTCATCTAATTTGAGTTTAAAATAATGCTTAGCGTATGGAAATGAAATCGATTTAGAAACTTTTGAAGGTTGTTCTCATGACTGTTTTTTGATGGGGTAGGCATGGAAACTTGAAAGGTTTCTGATTACCATAAGTATCATTTCCAGGAAAACAAGCCTATTGAAAATGCTGTTTCTGAGAGGAAACATTTACAGAAATTACTCCTCTGGCCACCTTGTCAAAGTTGCAGGAAATTCAACTGTGTATTTGGATAGTTTAAAGAACTCCCATTTTTTTGAGAATTTCTCGTGAATTTGATGAAAAATGGGAGGGGTGTTTACTTGGTAGTAATTGCTTCCCTTCATATACAGCAGGCCATTTTCTAAATTTGTTCTGTAGTATACATAGTAACATTAAGCTGATAGGAAAGTCACTTTTTGAAAAGACAGTTGCTGCTTCTGGGATATTGTGTAGGAGAACTTACAGTGGTTTTAAGGAACTCAATTGGATAACTCTGAGATGATTAGAGATTATAATTATATACTAAAGTCTATTTTTTTAGTTTCATTGAAAATATATGCATGAAAATTTGTATGCAGAACCTAGATATGTTATTATATATTTTGTTACTGTATATACACATATACAGCATGTGTGTTTTGTATAAGTGCTTTTACTGTGTTCCACTGTTTATCCTACCTCTTAGTGCTCTGTTATCTGTAGTAACTGCTAGGCATCTGTTTTTTATGGTCTTTGGACAACTGTGTTTGGCTGATAGCTATAAAGCTCTTTCCCTGCAGAATATGTTTGTTTTGTGAGCTCTCACTATGACCAGACTTGTGGTTTTGTTTTAATGTAGGATTGATGTCAGAATGAAACTGTCACTTTCTGTCCTGAGAACGTTCAGGTGTGATTCAAATGGTAGTTAAGCAAGATACTCTTGTTTTCTTTTCTGCAGAAGCAGTAGTGAATGATGCTAACAGTGAAAATAAATCAGGAGCTGCTGATGTTGCTGCAAGCCAGCACGTGATGGTGTGTGCTCTCCAGGAACTGGGCAGTCTGGTTCAGAGTCTGAATGCCACTGCATCTCCTCTTATTCAAGAGCCCTCTATTGGTATGCAAATAAATGGAAAGAGATTAAGTGAGGCATTTGAGCAATGAATATGAAATACCATTAAGTCTAGTTAAATAATAAATGAATATGTAAGAAATAAATCTAGGAAATTGATACTTCCTGTAGTGCTCCAGATAGGTACATTTGTCCAGCTCATTGTGTCCAGTGTCCTAATTTTAGTTCAAGTTTGACAAAATATTAAAAAGCTATTTTGGTTGGAGTCTGAAGCTCTTTCTTAGGGTGAGTAAAGTGGTATTTTTTTGTACTGGTCTGTTTACAATAACAGTTTTATAGGAAATACATTGTTTTGCTATGTAAGGTCTGAAATATTTGCTCCTGGAAAACTATTGCCTTTAAATACCAAATTTCTGTGTGGAGGTAAAAGTATTTGGTCAAGATGAGGCTGTTGGTAGGCCCATTTAAAAGAAGTAGTTCTTTGGCTTAAGTTGACTGGGGCTTGTGTGGGGTTTTCTTCTTGTTTGTTTCAGTATCTGAATCCACACTTACCCTGTAGTGTGACAGCTTAATGTGTTTTCAGTTTGTGAATGCCTATGGTTTTTCCCCTGGAACTGCAAGCTCCTTTAGACATTTCCTCATATAGATTGCTGTTTTGATGCATATGACATTCTTCCTATACTGATTTTATGGCAGCTTTGGAGTGGGGAAGACTATGCTCACATTTTTTCCTTCTGACAGCTGTGTCCCATAAGAACAGAGAGGACTGTATCTCAGTATTATTTCTGTTAGGTGCTGTGAACTCAACAGGTAGAAGTAGTTCACTAGCTCCAGAGAAGGCAGCAGTGAGGGCTGTGAAGTAGAAGTTTTCCAAGATCTGGACTAAAGAATGTGTTGGTTTGGAGAGAGATTGGACTGAAGGGCACAGTTAGTAAGTGGGATTACATAGGCACAGAAGTTTGGAGATTGCAGAAGGATGTAAGCTTGCTGCAGGGAGGACAGCACTGTGTCAAAGGCAGAGTACAGCACTCAGTGGCATCTACAGCTTGTGCTTGGCTACAATAAGAAGCAAACCCAAAAGTCAGTGTTACTGTTGCTCTGTTACTGGCAATCTGTAAAACACTGTGGGAATGTCTCATCCAGTGCCTGTTCTCTTATATAGCATTGCTGCCTCTTTTCAGTGTTCAGGCAGTAGGAGTCAGTGCTGTGGCTCTGGCAGCTCCATCTTTGCTGATAAAACACAGTGGGGAGCAGCATAATGCCAGTAACAACTACTGTCTTTCCTTAAAGGAAAAAGCAGTCAGAAAATTCAAGTACTTTAATTCTGACTTTCTTAACTTTCACATTGGCTGTCTAGTATCAATTCAGTTGTCTATGTATATTAAAAAGCATATGTATATCAAAAGGTGCATCTTAAGTTAAAGGCTGTAAACTCTCCTTTCTGTAGGTCTGTTGGAGACAGTAACTTCAGTTCTTCTTCATCCCAGCATGGCTGCTCGACTGGCTGCCGCCTGGTGCTTGCGGTGTGTAGCCGTGGCATTGCCCTTCCAGCTGACTCCGTTTCTAGACAGATGCGCAGAAAGACTCAACAACCTGAAGACCTCCCCTGAAGCTGTTAGTGGCTACAGTTTTGCAATGGCTGCTCTGTTAGGTGGTGTGCATCAGTGTCCACTAGGCATTCCTCATGCCAAAGGAAAGGTGAGATGATGAGAGAAGAGAAATTGAAATATTGAAAAATTGTAGAAATAATTGCTGAAGAGAATATTACTGGCTGTGTTATCATATGAAAACCACTGATCATCAGCATGAAATGTGATCTGCATTCATTCTTTGTGGAAGGTCAATTTAAATGACTTGAGAACATCTTTAATCTGTAAGAGTGAGCAAGTAGAAGTAGCTTGCAGTGGCTTCATTGATGTTTTTAAAATCCCCTGTGTTTTTCTGTTGGTGCAGATGGTGGTCAGCATTGCTGAGGATCTGTTACGAACTGCTGCACAGAACAGCAGGCTCTCCTTGCAGCGCACTCAGGCTGGATGGCTTTTACTTGGAGCACTTATGACTTTAGGTTTGTGAAAATGGTTTGCTTTTTCTTTAATTTTAAAGCTTGTCCAACACTTCTGATCATCCACCCTGGCAAATGGTCTTTACACATAATGAGTTCATTATCTAGCACAAGGGTGTTTGTACAGGGGAAACAGAGTGCTAGTGCACTTACTCAGCAGTGTTGTTATGCTGGGGAGAAGTGAAATATTAGTGCTTTTCTAAGCTGAAGTATGGTAGAAAGTGTCATACCTAAAAAAAATTCTGTTCTGTTTTTAGAAACCCAGACTTTAGTCATTCTCTGAAAGGGCAAAATTGCCCATACTCTTCCTTCTTTCCTTAATACTGTGGTGCAGAAGAAATGGACAGTAAATGAAACACAGTGAGCATTCCAACAAGTTGCATGTGGGCCTCTAGATAGACAACAACACTGATTAGAAGTGTTGTCAGTTTAAGAGCCTCTCAGTTGTCTTTTAAAAAAGGCAGCCTCATGTTTGTGTCTGCCATTACAGAAGTATCAGAAGCTGCATTTTGAGAGGTTGTAAGTATACTCTTCAATTTTGCAGCAATAGTGTTTTTTTCTGTTTTGAGCTTATTTTATACTGGAAAATATGATAAAGGTCTGATGCACTTTGCAGTATTTTGATCTCTCATCAAATACCATTTTGTGTTTTTTCTTGTTTCTATAAATTGTCTTTTTTTGCGAGTTTATTGTCATGTTTTTCTAACAGTGTATTCCTATTTTGGTTGTCCTCCAATATATTTGTAATGTACTTGCACTGGATCTTTTTCAGAAGTTTAAAAAAATACCTAGACTGTTAAAATAGTTTACATAATCAATAACTATCCGTTATTTTTCTACTTATTTTATGGACAGGCTAGAGTAGGCTAAAGAATCTGCCTTCAAAATAAATATAAAAGATTAGAAGAATAAAAAGACAGTAAAAAGACAGTTGACCATGGTTCCATATGACATGATAGTATATAGGATAGCTTATTTCCTATTTTTAGTACTGATACCAGCAAGCAGATGTGATGTATAGTAGTTATTTGCCACACTTTCAACCTAGGAATAAGGATGAATTACATTTGGTTTTCATTGTTCCAAGTAGGGCAGAAAGGAAGAGAAGTAAAATGAGACAAAAATAGTTTGTCGAGCAAAAGCCTTCATAGCAGGTTTTTCACACTTAAATGCACATTTTTATGATACTGTCACTTTATTTTTTTTGCATAGGTCCTTCTGTTGTTCGGTATCATCTGCCTAAGATGTTGCTGCTCTGGCGAAATGTGTTTCCACGTTCTCTGAAGGAGCTGGAGGCAGAGAAGGCAAGAGGAGATTCTTTCACCTGGCAAGTAACACTGGAAGGCCGTGCTGGAGCTCTGTGTGGTAAGAAATTCACACTTTGACATTATACCTGCACAGTAAACCTAAACATGATCTCAAGTGTTGTAGAGAGAGCTCTTGTAACTTCCCCTCTTTCTTTGAAAATGAGTAAAATGTGTCAGATTTTCATCATTATGTCCTGGTTTTGACATACAATTTTATGCACATACCACACAGTCTTTAATTAAACATTTTTAATTGCTGCTCTTTTGATATTCTCTTAGAATTTGTATCTTGTTTATGTTTTGTATTTGTCTGTTTCAGTGAAAGTTTAATTTAAACTGTTTTGTTACTAGCTATGAGAAGCTTTGTTGCTCACTGCCCTGAGCTCCTTACTGAGGATGTGATCAGGAAACTCATGACACCCATTGAATGTGCCATGACCATGATGTCGCAGTAAGTAGGCAGCTTTTGCTCTTGATTCACTTTTGCCTTTTGCTGGACTTGAAATACTAGAGCTAATTTGGAGTTGGGTTTTGTCATTTGGTGTCCACCCTTTCCCCCTGCCCCACCTGTAATTCGAATAGGACTTCTGAGGAGACGCTTGTCACTGATTTATGGCAGCATATGTTGTGGGCTTGGGTTTTTTAAAAAAGTTTTCTCTGTACAATTACTTCTGAAAATGTACTAATAATTGAGTAATGTTGCTCAGAGTAGTTCTCTAAATACTGTTTTCTTGCTTTGCCTAGGGTTATATCTTGTGAAAAGAAATCTGAAAATACTGTTTTCAGTAACTGCAACATTTCTGGTTTCTCTTTCATTTTTAATCCTGTAGCATTCCATCAGTAATTAAAGCCCATGGAGCTCATCTCAAAGCTAGTGCAGCTATGGTTCGTTTAAGGCTTTATGATATATTGGCTTTATTGCCTCCGAAGACATACGAAGGTACACACACTTTTAACAGTTTTTGTTAAAGTCAAATTTCTACTCAGTACTTGCAGTGCTTATCTTTGAAGCAGCTTTAAGAGTCAAAATACAATTCTAGGAATCTCCAAGAATTTTGTACTATATTCCTCATCTTCTGTATGTCATCTTGACAGTATAATTACAGAGTATGAATATTGCAAGGCATTCATAAAGTAACACTTAGAGTATGGAACTTACGGTCCTGTTTATAGGTTTGAGAGGTATGGAAATCATGGTCAGAGATCAAATAATGGTGTTTTAAGTCACTGTTATTAAAAGATAGAGAACTTTATTTCTTAGTATTCTGAAAAGACAGATGTGACAATGAAGGTTTAGTTTTGGTTAGAGTGGGGGTTTTTGTTTGTTTGGTTTGGTTGTTTTCTTTTTTAAACCTCATTTGATCTGTTACACAGATCTGCTATTAGTAAATTGTCAGGCACTGTTGCATGGTCTGACAGAGTACCTTTTTGGGTTTCTTTGGTTTTTTTTGTCAATTCATTATGTTTACATGATCATGTGGATGAGCAGGTTTTTTTCCCTAAATCTGAATTGTCATCCTGTAAGGGATGGCCCAATCTGTTGTTTTGAACAGGACATAATTCTGTGCTCTAATGTGCTCTAGTGGACCCTGCTTGAGTGGGAAGTGGGACTACATGACCTCCAGTGTCTTCCAGCCATACCTATTCTTTGGGTATTTTGGTACCCATGATTTGGGAATTGAGAGCCTGCAGTTCCATTTGAAGCCTTACTCTCAGCTACAGGCTTGTCAGGTTTACTTCTCTGTGTGCTACCTCTAAAACTGAAGTAATGGTGCATTTGTAACTTCTGATCACTAGCTGAAATGTTTTGGCTAAGAAGCAGTGATGATTCTTTTTAATGTCTGTCTTTTTAGGATCATTTAATGCGCTGCTTCGAGAGCTGGTAGCAGAATTTACTTTGACAGACAACTCTGCTAATACAACCACATCACTCCTAAGGTCTCTTTGTCATTATGATGATAGTGTTCTGCTTGGCTCTTGGCTGCAGGAAACAGATCATAAGTCAATTGAAGATCAGGTAATACAAAAGCTAGAAGAATGAATTATCTGCCCTGTCTGTGTGATGTGTGTGTTGGGCAGCTGTCTGGAGAAGCTTCATACCTTGTTTTTACTCTTATTCCAGAGGTTTGTTGGATGTAAGTCCTTCCATCTACAGGGTACTGTTTTGATTAAGAACCACCTACAGCTGAGATATGAATTCCATAATGCTACTCATAGGGCTATTCTTAGTGAAGTAGCAGTATTCCTTTTTAAAAAAATCCCAACTCAACATCTCTTCCCATCCGCCAATCTTCCTAGCCTAGCAGTTGTTCTCATATAGATTTCTTTGAACTAGGAGAAGTGTAGGTTCCACTTAACATGTTCTATAATGAAACTGCTGTCAAAATATCAATATTGCGAATGGTGTTATAACGAAACAAGATTTAACTGGTTTTATAGGTGTACTATGAAATCTTACATTTTCATTTAAAAGTCTTGACACAGTGTTGGCTGAAAACACTTCTGCAACAGTCCAACTAATAATGGGAGGGTTTCTCAGAAGGCTTGATGGAGCAGGTCCAAAAGCCAAGACTGATACCAAGGGTGAGAAACGTTGGAGGAAGCTGTTTCTGAGCAAAAATCAGCATGTCAAAGCAAAAAAAGGTTTTAGAAACTTCCCTCATTTGTTGTGGTGGACACAGCAGACTTCCAGTGCAGTCTTCAATCCAAAGAGCTTTTTTTCGCTTTCCTTCTCCTTGTTTTTAATCTCCTGCCTGTAGAACAGTGGTAAGTGAAGATCTGTGGTCCATCACAGGATTCTGGCAGTGTGTGCTCAGAAGGCCAGTGGAATGCTGGGCTGCATCAAAAGCAGTGTGGCCAGCAGGTGAAAGGAGGTGGTTCTGCTCCTCTACTCTGCTCTTACGTCCCAAACATTAAAAGGACATGGAACTGTTGGTGGCAAGTCCTGATGAGGGTTACAAAGTTGCTAAGAGGACTGGAGCACCTCTCTTACAAAGAGGGGCTGAGAGACCTGGGGCTGTTCAGCTTGGAGAAGAGAAGGTTGTGTAGAGACCTCACAGCATCTGAACCTTCCAGCATCTGAAGGGGACCTGCAGGGAAGCTGGAGAGGGACTCTATCTGGAACTGTAGTGATTGGACAGGGAGTAACAGGTACAGATTGAAAGAGGGGGTGTTTAGGTTAGGTATTAGGAGGAATTTTTTCACTGTGAGGGTGGTTAGATGCTGGACCAGGTTGTCCAGGCAGGTTGTGGATGCCCCAATCCTGGCAGTGTTCAAAGCCAGATTGGATAAGGCCTTGAGCAAACTGATCTAGTGTGAGGTGTCCCTGCCCGTGGCAGGAGATGTTGGGACTAGATTCTGATCTTTAGAGTCCATTCCAACCCCTAACATTCTGTCATGCTGTGATACTCTTATGCTTAGTCATGTTTTGTTTTTTAGTGATACAGAGGTCTCAACAAATGTTTGCTGTGTTTGCGGACCTTCTAAGAAGAATACAGACCTACTAGATTCTAATTATTTCTTTTCACGATTAAATAATTGATAGGAATATAGAATTTTCTTAGAGAAAATAGATGATTGTTTCATAGTGTTTCATGAAAAAATGATGGTTGGGAATCATTTTCTTGATGATAGGAGAGTTAGTAATTTTAGTACTGTTTCGAAATCTTTCTGTATAGAGAATTACAGCCAAAAGTGATCACTTTATTGTAACTTGATTCTCAGAGAGTGAATGAATAACCTTTTTTCTGAAATGGCACTTCATATTCAGTGATTCGGAAGCTACTATTAGTACCAGAATTAATCTGCTTTTCTCTTAATTTTCATCTCTTAATACCAGGAGTGATAGTCTGTGTATTTATCCAGCTGTTAAAGATTTTGACCCTTCAGGATTCAGCTGACCCTGTAAATGCTGATGTGTATTCATGGGGATACTGCAGTTGTATTCAGGTGTTTGTAAGCTATTCTGTTGTTCTAACTACTGCATATATGTTTTGGTTGTCTCTAGTTCCAAATTTTGTGTGCAAAGGTATATTCAGAGGTACTCATGTTGTGTGGCCTTTTGCAGCTTCAGCCAAACAGTGCGTCTGGAAGTGGCGCTCTGGAGCACGATCCCTCTTCTATTTATTTGCGCATCCCTGCTGGTGAGGCTGTGCCTGGTCCCCTTCCTTTAGGAGTATCTGTCATTGATGCATCTGTGGCTCTCTTCGGTGTGGTTTTTCCTCATGTCTCTTACAAACACAGGTCAGTTTACGTCAGTGCTCAATATCAGAACCTAACCTTGTTTCTCTGGGTACTGTTATGTTGGGGATTTTTTTGTTTGGTTGGTTGTTTTCCTGAAATAGGAATTGACTGTAGTATCAACTGCCTTTAAATTCACAGTTTAGTATTTGTTGTCTATTGTGCCTCAGGATTCCAGAGTACGTCTACTCACTTTATTTCTAAAGGGATTGTCTCAGTTTTATCACTTTTGAGGGTTAGTGTTCAGAGATGGAGACTAGATTCTTCTCTTTTCATACTGCATTTAACACTAGTAATAACTCTGCAACCAAAATTTTCTGCAAAAGTATCTGTTGCAATTAACTTCAAATCAGCCTCGAAAATAGCAGTGGCCTCCATTGAATTTCATTTGGATTCCACAGGAAAGACTATTTGATTTACAGTCAGCAAGTGATTGTATGCCTGATGAAAGAGAGGAAATGGAATTCAACTTATTTTCCTTTGTGTCCCGCATTACCTCTACAGAGTTATGAGTTGTCAGGACTGCTTTTGTCATTCAGTTTAGGTAATTTGTCACTGAGCACAGAGTGAAAGCAGTTCTAAGACTCATTTCAAAGTAAAATCATCTTTCAGTGTAAACCTGATGGAAGCAGTTTTTTCATAGTAGTCATCTCATTTTGTAGTAAGTGCAGGATAGACTTAAGGCCAGCCTGCAGTAATTCAGCTTGGTCTATATCTGTTGATAACTATGAAATGATGGAGCTTGGGAACTGCTGAGTAATGAAGAATGCAGATTATTCATTACAATCCAGATTTTGGTGTCTTCTAGGGAACATTCTTCCTCCCTCTCTTTCCTGTGGAGGAGTGGGGGAGGAATGGAGGTTAAATGGGAAAAACAATAGGAACAATAAAAAAGATACAAAGGGTAACACTATTTTAAATGGTAGTGGAAAGGCAGCATTTTTCCACTCCAGTCCTCATACCTTTCTAGTTACACAGGTAAATGCACATGGAAGACTTACTTCCTCTTGTAAAGAAACAGTGAATATTTGTGTATGAGCTAAAAGAACCAGGACAGGGATGTTCAGAGTAACTCTACCCTTACTACCTCTGGTGAATACCTTCTGCAGCCTCATAAGCATAAATACTCTGACTGAATTTAAAAGGCCCTTTTGTTGCATGGGGTTTTTACCAGCTGTGCTTTAGATTATATTTTGAAAGGCTATCACTTCAATTATGTTCTTTTCTTTATTTTAGATTACAGATGTTGGATCACTTTGCTGAATGTGTCAAGCAGGCTAAAGGTGTTCGCCAGCAAGCTGTGCAGCTAAATATCTTTACTGCTGTTCTTAGTGCCTTGAAGGTAAAACCTGTAAACTTGTAACGGGAACCAAAGTCCATCAGTTTGTGTTCAGTACAAAGGGCTGTTTACTCAAGCATTCAAAAATTCGAAAATTCCAAAATTTAGTTTTTTTTCTAGATACTAGCTTGAAATCTTGTCTGCATGTATCAAGACAGAGTACTTCTATCTAGTACAGAGAACAGATGGGGCTCATGTAGTCAGCATTCTATAGTAGTCAGCAGTCTATAGTATTCAGACTGGGGTTTTCTTTTTTTTCTTTCTTCAATCCTGTAGTTTTATTTGCACTGGACTCATGGATTTAAGTACTTTGTCATATATACTCCAAAAACCCCTCATGCCACAGAGTATTGTTCAGATGCAGGTTGTGTAATTGAATACGCAGATAGATTTGGGTTTACATTTTGGTTGCCTTGCTTATGCCCAGTCCCCCTGACTGCAGCTACTGCTCTGTGCTTTCTGTCTACACTTGAAAATGCAACCTCATGCTATCAAGTCAGGAAGCAAGACAGCAAGTCACAAATAATGGCTGCCCAGTCTAAGGTGTTACTGGAGCTCCATGTCTTAGGTTGATTGGCAAAATACATTGGCAAAAGAGCACCTCAGTTATTTGTGTTGTTCTTAAAAACAGGATCTACTTTGCCACAAAGTAGAAATGTAGATTCTGAGGCAGATTTCTGGAAGCTCCCATGCCACGCCAAGTGACCAAAAAATTGTCAGAATTGAGCTGAAATGAGGACTTCAGATCAGATCAGAAAATTACAATCTATGGTAGAGGCTTTGACTTCCTCTACAGTACATGCAGTGTTTTTACTTTACATATGTTTAATTACTTTTCCCAGGGTAAAAGAAACTGCAGAAACAGTGTTTAATGTTATTGTTCTGTAGAGTGTTCACATAAGAGGCTGTATAAATGTTTGTAAAGATGTGGTTATTAAGAAAAAAAATATTTTCATGTGTCTGTAATGTCTTCAATTTAAAGACTTTGAAAGTTTCTCTTTTTTCTGAGGTGTTCTGTGTAAAGCTATATCAGATTTGGTAGGACTAGGGTGCATGTAGCACACTCTAAGTGCATTTGATGAAAAAGATTAGTGCAACAGGTCTTCCAGTGTGTGAAATAGGTAGAGTGTTGGCAAACATTGTGAGACCCAAGATGATGTTGATTTTGAGTTTTAAATATATTTTAGGATATACTACCACAAATGTAAACAAAAGCAGAAATGCATAATTTTCAATTGATGGTCTCAAATATATCTTCTTTTACTCCCCTACATTGGGATGTTGAGATTGTTCTCCTTTTTTTTTTCTATGTAGGGTTTAGCTGAGAATAAAAGCACATTAGGACCAGAAGAAGTCCGCAAATCTGCTCTGACGCTCGTCATGGGTGCCCTTGATAATCCTAACCCTATCTTGAGATGTGCAGCAGGTGAAGCTCTTGGCAGAATGGCTCAAGTAGTTGGAGAAGCCTCTTTCATTGCTAGAATGGCTCAATACAGTTTTGATAAGTAAGTTGATTTTAATTCAGAAAAGGAAATAAAGTTATAATTTAATGTAAGTTTGTAATTTAATGTAGTTTGGAAGATTCTTCTTCTAAATACCATATTGATTATTCTCTTCTTTCATGCTTGATCCCTGTGGCTATGCAGATCTAACAGACCCTCAAACAGATTCTTCTATTTGGATTTATTTCATGTGAGGAATAAAAGCTGAGTTGTTAAATGCTCGGAATGTGAAATTATACTGGTGAATAGCTTTTGATGAGTTACTTGAAAGTGACTAAACTGTTTCAGATAGATAAGCACAACATACATTAAGTGTGACAGTGGTTCTGTTTCACTAAAACATTCTCTTTATACACTGATTAAATTTGCTTATTAGCCCGTTTTTTTGGAGTTTTTTTGTATTTGTTGTTTATCTTGGGTCTTTAGAAAGATGTCTGGTAGAAGCAGCAAGACAGTATGTTTCCCAATTTCTTGCTTAAATTTAAGGCATCAGCATATTTGTGAATCAGAATGCAGCTGTCTCAGGGCTGCAGCCACTGCCTTTGGCTGGGCCAGGTACATGCACATAGCCTCAGTCCTGCTCTCCTACCTCTGAGTAATTCAATCTTTCTCACCTTTTCATTTAGTAATAAAGTACATCATCCTTACTGTCATCCCTTGAATTTTTATTACTTGGGACTATTTCGTTGGTTTCTTATCTAGGTTAACTTGTAAGTTGTTAATGGTTGTCATGCTGTTGACAGTAAGTAGTTTTCAAATAATTGTTTTGTATTTGACATGTGCATTTACTTTGTTGTTCACTGATGGCTAAGAGCATGCACGTCTCATATACAGACAACCAGGGAAAGCAATCTTTCTTTGTCCTAATTAGGAAATCCTTTCTTTTATCTCTCTTCTTCACCTACCAAAAAGGCTTCTTATTACCAAGTGCTGTATGTGACATGAATTCAGAAGCAGTATTGTGGAAAATACTCAAGTCAATGCCTACAACTTCATACAACTAGATCATTCAAAATGCTACTCATTCTGTTTTAGTTTCATTATAAAAAGCTTCCTATTTAAAAAAAATTAAAAGGCTCTTGGAAAAAAATTAAAAAAAATTAAAAGGCTCTTTTCCACTATTGGAAAAGTCATAAAAATTAGCTGTGGAAGAAAACAGCTGTATTAAAAACTGGATTTGCCAAGGAAGATGTAGCTGCAAATTTCTTTGTCCTTTCTCATTATGTATTGCCATTTTTCTATTCTTAATTCCTTTTCACTGCAGTGGTTTAGGAATGACTTCTGATTATTAAATTAGTCTGCTGTGAAACACTGGTGAACTCTAGATTCTTACTGAATATCCTTCCAAAACTCTTCTTAATCTAAAAGGTCAAGTTCTGCCCAGAAAAAAAGAAAATCATTATTAAAATAGCTTTTTTTTTTCTCTTGTTTTATATGTAATCTGTGTCACTAGCAATATAAAGCAAGTACTTTGTTTTTGCTGTTGTTGTTAAGGTTTCTCAAGATCTTGTAAAGTGGCCTGCAAAATTTTGTTAGTCTTTTGCACTGTTAGGGTACTTCAAAGATTCTGTGTAACAAACTTAGTGAATGACATAATTTCCTTATATTTAAACCTTGATAGGTTAAAATCTGCTCGAGATGTTGTATCAAGAACTGGCCATTCCTTGGCTCTGGGCTGTCTCCATCGGTATGTTGGTGGTATAGGTTCTGGACAGCATTTGAAAACTAGTGTCAGTATTCTCTTGGCTTTGGCACAGGATGGAACCTCTCCTGAAGTCCAGGTAAAAAAAAGCAGTCACCACAAAACTACTTTGAAATGTTCAAGATGAGAATTAAAAATTAAACTACCTGTTGTGATATTTTTTAATAGATGTTGTACATGTAAGACATGTAGCATGTGCCAGAGAGTGTGAAGAAAGTGGATCTTTCCTTATAAGCTCCTAGAGTACAGGTTCCCAAAGATGTAGTGTAATTAAAATGTAACTTCATAGCTATTTAGGGAGGCAGTTGCAAGTGGTCACATTAATTCAGAAGGACATGTGTCACCTTGTCAGCTGTGTCAGAGTAATGCACAGTGGGCATATTCCAAAACTGCCTTTAATTTTAAAGCAACATCTGTTAGTTTTACCTTAGCTGCCTAAACAGAAGTTTTTAAAAACTGGTTAATGGTGGACATGTAATCAGTTACTGGAGTCTTTGGTGATGAGCAGTAGTTTCCTTTGTCAGGTAATTTCTGTGTATGTGATACTTATACATCTACAGCACACTGTCTTTGCAGGGTTATATTATGAAAACAGAAATCTGTTGCAAGCTAAATTGCAGTTAGGGGACAGAATGGGAATCAGTAGGAGCCAAGTCTAAGGCAGGGAGGGGTTTCTATCTACTATGGACTACAGAGGTGAATTCTCTCAAGAGGATGACTGCAAAAATTTGCTGGTATGGTAGAAAGGGGACTAAATGTGCTGTTGAAAGAGTAATGCTCTTGGAGTTGCTGAATGTGGATAGACATTGTGCAGTTCAGAATGCTTTTTAAGTAGAAAATACTGTAAAATTGGCAGAAAATGTTGTCTTTAGTCTCTCAAGAGAAATACGAGGGTTCAGTGTCCTGGTCTGTCTTTCCTTTAAGCCTCTGTTTGTGGCTGTTGTAAAAAGAAAAGAGGGCTAGATGGGCCAGTACATATCTCTTTACAGTAAGAAGGTAATGTTAGAGGAAAAAAATGCTGATTTTTTTTTTCCTCCAGCAATGAAATCTCTCAAAGCACTAAAAGAATTACCAGAGAAGGAAAAAAAGGCAACCCTAACTTACTTTGAGTGTCCTGTCTATAATTATTATTCTTCAAAGATTGTGCTGTAATTGCATAATATAATAGATAACTTCTCACCATCCTTTTCCTGAATTACTGCTAGGAAATGAGTATCTGAAATGATGACTATTGTGCTTTAGCAGCAGGAAATTGTGTGCCACCCATGAGCAGGGGCACTTTATACCCACAGACTGAGAAGCTGAAGCCTTCGGTGACTATAAAGAATCATACTTACACCTTGGTTTAAACTGCTAACTTGATAGAACTTGTACTAGAGTACCTTGTTATTTCTTTTCCTCAGAGCGATAAAAAATCTCAAAATAAAGCTTATCACTTGAGAAAATAAGCCTAGTTTTGTTTGGAGATAATGTTAAAAAAATCTATAGATACAATATTAAGTCTCTTTTGAATTTCCTTAATTTATTTAAGGAAAGACAAATTGAAATTTGCATGTGTAACAAACTTCATGTATGAGTAGGTAACTTGAGGCATATAATTGTGCAGCAGTAAATTCAAAAACAAATTAGAAAAGTTAATGTTTTATTAAAAAAAGAAAAAGAAGTGCAAGGGAGAAGTCCAGGTGGAACTTGCATATCTACTTTACTTTTCAATGAGAATACAGCACCAGGCCACTGTGAAAGGCTAACCTTTTAAGCATCATCCATCACTGGATCAGTGTGGTTTCACAGAAACTATGGAAGTATGAATAATGTAAATTTACAGGAATGAAAGGATAAGCTGTAATGTGCTGCCACAGGGTTAGAACTGTAGAGGCAGTTATGTGATTGCTAGAGCTAATGGTTTTTGGGTTGCATTGGAGAGGATTAAAAAGCAGCAGTTTTAAAGGCAGGTTTTCCAGCTTGTTCTGTAGAGTCTAGCTTTGTAAAAGTAATACTCTTTTATCTTAGTCTTTTCATGTATTTAATGTGAGAAAATTCTGAAGTAATATCATTTAGTAGGATGTTATAGAGAGATAGCTAATGCTTTCAGGTCTGTTAGTGGAACTCATTTCCTGTGAAGCATCACTATCCAAAAGGACTGTCTTCTTGCCTGCTTCTTGCTTTGAAAATTACAATAAATTGCTTTGCTCTTTTATTGTTTACTCACCTTGCAACTGAAATAGGTCTATCTTTCACAATTTTTTTCCTCGTGCTGTAATACACTGACTGAACAGCACTGCTTTTTTCTCTTGCACCCTCTAATAAGAAAATTAGAAAAATGCATGTGAACCTTTCAGCTTGTCATGAGAATCAGTTCCTACTGGAATATAAAAGGCCACCTCTGCTAAGGGCTTTGTAAGCTGCCCATTTCAGACTCTGGCTCTGGTTTTATAGTAGAAAGATTCTCTCTTCTGTCTCAAGTCAGTTTTCTTTTTTCCTTTTTGTTTTAAGTGGATGTGTTGTTTGATTTTTTTTTTCCTTGGAGTGCTTAAGCATATTTTTCCTCAAATTCTTTCTCACCTTATTTCCAGTATCCCTAAAATTGCTGATAACCAAAGAGTATGTTAGAGAGATTTAAACTCTCAGGTGATTGCTTGAGGTCCTGAGACTTTTGAAACACTTCTGCAGTCAGGGTGGTGAACTAGACATGTTTAAGTACAGAAGTACAGAGCTAGGCTCTGTCTGCATAAAAAACTCTTTAATTTCCTAAATGCATGACTAAAAAAATACTCTTTTGTGTTCTTGATAGACCTGGTCTCTCCACTCACTTGCCTTGATAGTGGATTCCAGTGGGCCAATGTACCGTGGCTATGTGGAGCCAACGCTCTCTCTCGTTCTTACCCTGCTCCTCACTGTGCCACCATCACACACAGAAGTACATCAGTGCTTGGGCAGATGCCTTGGAGCTATAATAACTACTGTTGGGCCTGAGCTGCAAGGTTAGTGGGAATTTGAAGAGAAAAAATTATCTGCCTTGTATAAAGATTATATTGTAATCTTAAATGGAAGAATGTAAGTTTTTGTTAGCTGCAGGTGGAGGGAGGTGATGTTGACTGTTTCAGTTACAGTCCTGCAAGCAGCCTTACTTTGATCCTCCTTATGAGTGCTTGGGGCTTTTTGACTGCAGTTTGAGATTTGTATAAAGAAGTTACAGGGATGAGTGGTGTTTTGGCTAATGGTAAATTTGCTGGTAGGTGAGCCATGAAACCCTTGCTGCTATTTTGCTGTTTATATTTTTGTGTATAGGTGGGGTGTAAGACAAGGTTTTTCCTCCACTTTTTAAACAGATGTTTATTTTATATTAAACTGATGGTGAGAGCTTAAGTTTGACATAATCGATGATACTGTGAACGATAACTCATTTCCTTTCTTTCTTGATATCCTTAGATTTCTGTACCTTATTCTGGAGACTTAAAATCTTGTCATGCCAAACACTCTGTCTGAAATGCTGTGCCTCAGGTGTTAAAAACACAGATTTGCAACTTCATCTAACTGGGATTTTTAGGAATATTTATAGGATGTTCTTTGGTACAGTGCCAGAGAGCCAAAAACTAGTGAAATTCTAACTCTAAATAACTGGACTTAAGGTTTTAGTTATGAAACAGTACTAGAAGGTTTAATTGAGCTTGTGTATCTGGGTATTAACCTTTTGACCTGGAATATGATTAACTTTTAAAATAATGACTTAAGTAGAATGTCTTCTACAAGTTACATTTCTGTAAATCAAAATATTTGTATAAACCTGATGCGGGTTAATTCTTAAAACACAGAATGGGATTGTTCTTCAAATGAAATACTGTTCTTTTGAATGCTCATTTTAGTAGAGCACTGCAGCTCATCTATTTGAGCTAATTAAAATTGTCTGCATGCATAGATACTTGCTTAAGAGTTATATGATATTTTAGGAAATGGCTCAGTGCATGAAATGTCAGATATATATATATATATGATGAAAGAGACTTCTAAAATCTAAGTTCAGATAAATAGCTGGTTTCATAACCTGGGAAGATAGTCTCAAAATATTTCTGACTGGGTTTTATCAATCCAGAATTTCATTTGGACAGCAAATTGTTTAACTGAGCTTCAGAGATGCTGAAACAGTCTGTAGTGTTTCTAATTTGCATGGGAACTCAGAAAAGTTGCGTGTTAATCTGTGAACTTTTTTTTGTAATATTGAAGCTTTAATAATTCTTGCATCTCAAAGGTTTAAAGTCTGCAGTTGTCAGAGAAAAGTTTTGCTGTGTTAAGGATATCCTATTACATCATTAGGTAACGGAGCTACGATTTCAACAATCCGTTCTTCCTGCTTGGTGGGATGTGCAATCACACAGGACCACTCTGACTCGCTTGTTCAGGCAGCTGCTATATCCTGCCTTCAGCAGCTTCATATGTTTGCACCACGGCATGTCAACCTGTCCAGTCTGGTTCCCAGTCTTTGTGTGAGTATCCAATGCATCCCTTTTGTTCCTCCAAGTTTTGTGCATGTGCTTAGCAGAGGACAGGGGAAGCATGTAGCCAGACATCAAGGATAGCCATATGTTAAAAGCAAGTCACATTTGCAAAAACAATTGAGTCCCCAAGCCATTTTCAGAAGATATTTTCAGAATGCTGCCCAAACTGAAGTCTCGGGGCTGATCCTCTTTCACCCTCAATAGTGTAAGATAGCAAGCATTTATAAATAATATGACTGAGTAAAAAAGATGCTGAAATACTCTGTTTGCTCCAACTAATTGCATGCAAAGAGGGAAATGAGTTAGTTGGGGAAAGGTAGCAGATTTTGGATTTACGTTACCACTGTCAGCATAGTGAGTGCTGACATTCAAATTCTTGTGCTGCTGCTGTTAATGTTGCCTTCTTCCTTCATAAGTGTTCTGTCAGCAAGTCCTGGCCTAAGCCTGGAAGCAGGGCAGAGGCTTGAACCCAAAACATACCAAATATGATTATAAGGAAAGGTGGGTGGGTGGGTGTGGTTTCAGTGTAGGTTTGGGGCTTTTTTTTCAGTAATTACTATTGTAAGAATTATTTTTAAAGGGTTCAGTGGTCCAATACTGAGAAATTTGAAAAGCTCCCTAATGTCTTTTAGATGTTTTGCAAAGTTGTTTATGCCATTTCTTGTGGCACTGATGACTCAGCGTTACCTGAAGGAATGCAATGCTACTTAGGTGAACATTGGACCTTTTTCTTAGTCTGCCATCCAGATTTTCCCTGGGGCATCCTCTCATGGTTATGTGCTTCTCCCCAGCCCTGTGCACACCCAAGCCCCATCCTGCCCCAAGCACTCCTGGGAGTGCAATGTGTTTACAGAATCTGTCACTTGTCCCTTCCCAAAATTTTGCATGAAAGGAGTGCAACACAGCCAGAAGTAGGTAAGCTCTTTTGTATGAATACTATGTACAACATGACAGAAACTCCCTATAGCCATTTACTCTTTCAATGCCAGTGTGTGATGTTACAGACAATGAAGTTCATAGATGAATAACTAGTGATGTTCTGAAACCTTTTCCCATGGTTTTCCATTGTTTCTCTCCTGTTAATTTATGTTCTCCTGCTAAACAAAAGCTATTTTTGTTTTCCTTTCTCGTATGCCTTACTTTCAAGTTATACTTAAATAGACAGGGTTTCCTCTGAGTTTCCTTTGGCATTTCTTCATACTGCAAATGCTTGATATGTAGGCAAGGTCTGCCTTACCTGCACCATTAGCCAATTCCTCAGAATGGAATTAATGCCAGGTATCAAAATTAAACCACACAGTTCCACACTCCTTCCTGCATTGGCTCCATAACTTGTAGTTATTTGTTTTGTAACTTGAAACAGGAAATACCCTTTACATTAATTGCGTCTCCCAAAAGTTACATGTTTTAGTTCATTAAAACAACCTCAGTGTGATATTTAGAGGTTCTTTAAAGACTGCTTGTTTTTTTAGGACTAAAATCTTATATATTCATATGTGGAATAAGGATCTACTGTTAAAATGCTTTATAAACTACAGAACCCTTTCATTTAGGGAAGCATTTTCCATCCACATAATAACCTAATACCAAGAAAGCAAATGGATATTTGGTTTATTAAAACCAAATTGCCCTGGAGTAAATAAAGAATTAGTGTTTCCTAACGGGCACTCTTCATCTCTTCCACTGTGGAAAAACATGCACCTTTCTGTGCAGCTACTTCCTCTCAGAAAAATAGAGACCATGCACAATTCTTCTGTAACGAAAACATTTGCTTGTGGTTGGGGTGATTCAAAGGAATTAGAAGCCTAGCAAAGAAATCTTATGCTGTCTTATTGAGAGGCACTTTTAAGAACTTAATGCTATACATTCTGTTACAAATTTGAAATGAAAGTTTTATGATAGCTGTCATGTGTAGTGCACTTGATAATGACTTTTTATTTAAAAGCTATAGCAGAACATAAGAAAGAGTGTAAGAAACTGGAAACTGTAATTAATCTAGATCACACTGGCACAGTAGTTCCAATATTTAAGCTTTTATCTCTTTAGCTAGCCATATGACAGCTGTCATCTCTGTGTATGTCAGCTTTATTTTCATATTTGTATATTATAAAAAGTGCTTACTTCAGAACTTTCAGACTTTGGTACCCAGTGGCTCACACATGGGCATATAACTGAGAAGTAGAATGCTTTTAGTCCTTAGCAGCATTGATTTATTGATATTGGGGTGCAGCAGTTCACTCACCTGTGATGGTTTTGATTTTCAGGTTCACTTGTGCAGCTCTCACTTGCTGCTGCGCCGGGCTGCAGTTGCGTGTTTGCGACAGCTTGCTCAGAGGGAAGCATCAGAAGTGTGTGAATATGCCATGAGCTTAGCAAAAAACGCTGGAGACAAAGAAAACAGTGGCATCAGTATGTATTTCTTTCATGTGCCCTTTTTGTAACAGTTGAGTGCACATATGTGTGCTTTGCCTTTGGAAAAAGGGGGAAAAAGCCCCAACCCCCTTATCCCCCACTGAAAAAGCCCCTAAAACTGCCCCTTCTGGCCACACCCCTGTTTACCTCTTGAATTTCATTTAAAATTTAACTCTTTGTGAAATTCAGATTTAAACCTATCTGTCACATTAAAGTCTGGTAATCAAATAGGGAACACAGTACATATACAGTGGAAGTACTTTACTGTTTTTCTGATGTTATAGCTTTTTTATTTTGAAAATTGTCTTAATGGTGTGCTGTTGGTCAAGATGCCTGGTTGTGTTATATTCTGTTAGCATCACATATGCAGTGCCTGTGGACTTTGCTGGCTGGTTTAATTCTTACATGTGTAATTTTGAAAACAGGAAGCTCATCAGTGTTGATCAGCACAGTCTTCATACAAATGTAGAATTGTGAGCTTGCTCAAATGATACGAGTTAAGTCTGTCTCTGGGAAGATTCTTTAGAGTCCAATACTGTCAGGTTTTTTACAAAGTCATAGAATATGTAACTTGAAGAGAGAGATATTTTTAATTTTTTTAACTAATACTTGGAGGTGTCGTTTGCCTTTCACATAAAATTAATTGCTGTGTTAGAATCGTTCTAGTGTTAATTCAGAAAACCATCAGTAACATCTTGGTGAACTTTGATTGAGCTATACACACACAGGTACACAATGTCCAATTCTGGTCTGTCGCTCCAAATTTTGAAACTGAGCTCCTGATTTTAAAGAAGATTTCTCCGTATTGTTTTGCAGACATGAATCCTTTTGCACCAGGAGCTGGCTCTCGGCGAGACGCCCATTCCCGGCATCAGGGGGTTAATATAACAGAGACAGGCCTGGAAGGTGTCCTGTTTGGAATGCTGGATCGGGAGACTGATCGGAAGCTGTGCTCAGATATCCACGATACTCTGGGACATATGCTTTCGTCACTGGCTGTAGAAAACCTTTCTCACTGGCTCATGCTTTGTAAGGATGTCCTTGCAGCTTCCAGTGGTAAGTGTTCTGTCATGCTCTCATAAATGACAATATGTCCTTAGCATTAGCATGTTCTGGCAGTATTGGTTTGGAGCTTGTCTTTTATCCTAGTTAAGATGTAGGTGATATTGTGTACAGAGCCTTGATTAGAATGCATTTAAACTTTCATAGAAAGAAGGAATTATCAATATTAAGTTTCAGAATATTGCTCGTAAGATTATAGTTAGCTGCTTGAAGTAGGATTTCCAGTGGAGCAGCAGTGTGTTTATAAGTCTGACATTTCAGTGCCTTGGTGAAAACAGACATCCTTTTTAGCCTGCATACATCGGGATTGTACAGAGAGAAGACTCCTGTACACATTCTGAGCTTTCTTTTATGAGGTTTTGTGAGTTACTGATGTGATGATGGGTTACCATGGTGATGAAATTTTTGTTTGTTGCTCAGCTTTGCACATTTGTTTGCACAGATTTTGTCCTCTGAGACCTTATTCCTGTTTTTCAGCTTGTAGGATGGTTATGACGCAGAATCTGCTCATTTCCCTTACATTTATACTTGTTTATTGGCATGTGTGAGTTCATCCTGAAGCTGTTTCTAAATGCTGCCAGCTTTACATTTACTGATGAGTAATGCTACCAATGATCTCTTTATGCAATGTAGTTACCACATATCTGCCCAGTGAGAAAGACCTCATTTCCTGAGTTTGAAGTCGACATGTCCTTTTGTTATTTCATCTGGGATGGGTCTTAGAGTTTTTAACATGGTTATCCAATTTCTTATTTATTTATTAGTAGGTGACATGTCTCAGAGAAAACCATATTTAAATAAATTTCTCTCAGGTGTACTTTAAGCCAGCAACTTCACTTTGAGCTCCTTTGATCCTACTAACTGGCACATGACCAAAATGTGGTTTGCTTTTTAAGCAGAGATTTACAAATCAGCCACATGAGGTCCTGGATGCCTTCTCAAAACACTGTTGTTATGAATTGGCATCATCCATGTTTGATTTGCCATAACCTTTTTCTTTATTGAATGTCTTGGCTCTTCAGTTGCCTAAATTTAGACTTTCTAAGAAGCATACCTTAGTTTCTAAGAAGCATGCATTGCAATAATTTATTTTAATTCTCCTCTAATTATTGCTGGAGTAATTTTTGTCAGTATTTTGGCATTTTGCTAATTTAGACCTTGTTATTATGGTTTTATGTTTTCATTTCTGAGTAGCAAAAGTATGTATGCATGTTTGGTGAGGCTTTTTTTGTCGGTATTTGGCTTTTGGTTTTTTATGTGATCCCTGATATAATTTTATTTTCTGAAATGAAGTCTCAAAGCCACACCTAGGGAAAACAATGTTTTGAATGTTAATCACATTTTTGGGTGCTGTCAGTGGCCTGCTTGGCTGCATAGCTGTCCCATGGCATGGAGCTTTGTGTTTATGTTTCAGTTTAACTTGATTTTGGTTTTCCACTTGAAATGGGAGCTGAATAATTCAAAGCTAAGCTGATTCTTTTATTCTAAGTCTGATAATTGTTTTAATTCTGAGCCTTATCCTGTTTATTGGCAATTCAGTGGGTTAATTTACAAAGCTGGGCAGTTTAGATACAGGATTCAGCTATAGCTGGTTACTGGGGAGAATTGATGTTACAAGAATTCATCTCATGTATAAGACAAAGAGTAATTTAACACAGAACAGAGGTGAAAACCATTTCTTTTACTGATAATCTCTTGCTTTTTGACATACGTCAAATATTTCAACAGAAGAATTAGTCTGTTCTGAATCTTAGTGTAAGGAAGGACTTGAACTCATGTCCTTAATTGTCTTCTGCAAATTTTAACAGTGGGATGTTTTTCTTCCTTTTAATTGTTGTGTCTTGTAGACATGAGCACTGCTGCTCCCTTGGGAGGAGGGAAGGATGAGGAGTCTGAGAAGAAGGATGAGATGGATGATGATACAATGTTCACCACCTTGGGTGAAGAGGATAAGTCCAAGCCTTCAGTAGCTCCTCGCTGGGCCACTCGTGTGTTTGCAGCAGACTGTCTGTGCCGAGTTATCATGCTGTGTGAGAATGCCAACAAGGCACACTTTGACCTGGCACTGGCTCGTTCAGCCAGACTTAAAAACCCAAAAAGTAATTGCATGCTTTGGTTTTGTTCTTAATTTTTTATTTTATTTTTATTTCGACACCTCTTTACAGTTTAAGATCACACAACCAAGAAAAACAATATAAGCACTTATCCTTTCATTCACATGGTTAAAACCAAAGGAAATGGCCAGCAAAAGTCAATAAAATGGTATCTTTTTAACCACCACAGTAGTTACAGTACCCTGAGCACAAAGAATGAGGTTTTCTAGAGCATACCAGTTCTGACAGACTTATCTCCTTAGAGAAGAAAAATACTTAAGAGATGCAAACCTTTTCTCAAGTCTGAAACAGAAGCAATAAACTTCTAGCTAAGGGCAAGCTGGGAGTGTTTTCAGAATTTAACATAATGACAGCATGAATTAAAGTTGAGATTATTTTAGCATTTCCAATCTGAAGAGAATCCAGGAAAGGAAAAAAGAAGGGATGAAGCTAGGTAATTATTGCTATAGCATTGGTTGCAGAGAGAGGGATGTGGGAGGGAGTTATAAAAAGACATGGACTTTATAAAGTTTGTTCTTTTGGTATCCATGAGAGTGATAAGTCTTAGTTTTCAAGCTCATGTTTCAAAGATAGTTTTACAAGTTAGAGGATCAAAATTGAGAGGTCACAGATTGCATAGCAGTTTTGTGAAGAAATGTTTTTCAGACAGTGTGAGGCATCTGTCTTTGAGTTGACCATGTTTTTTGTGGCGCATAGTGGTTGTTTGGATTCCCCTGTTTAGTGCTCATGAGGACTTTGTGTATGTAGGATGAATATTGTGAGCATCCCAGAATGTGTGACATCAATGAATCTTGGTGTCTGTTGTTGAGGGTGTCTGTTATGGTATGGAGAGTTATCAGGTCTTTGCCTGTGTTGCTTTAGTGCAGCCTGATTCTAGCACTGTGCATTGGTTTTGTGAGAATCTGGTTTTTGAGTTCATTTGAGGCCAAGGCCACTGAAGACTAGGAAGGAACAGTTTCAGGGAAGTTTATTTTATGATGGGATTGTATTACAAAGAAAATAAATAACTGCTGCTTATAGAGTCCTGCAGAGAATTGCATATCATAATCCAGAGAATTTCATCTCTATTTATTTAAAATCAACTTTGATGTGTTTGGTATCATTGTAAAAAGGAAAATTCAGCAAACTTCTACCCCCCCCCCCCATTCAGCTTCTAAAATATTCAAATTTTACCATCATCTCTGATGGTCTGAAAAAGTACTTGCAGACTTCATCACTTTTTAGTTTGTGATTTTCAGTCTGTCTCTACTGGTATGTCTCTGAAAAGTTTCAGCCACAAAAATGTTTTTCTTTTTTATCTTGAGACTTGAAAAGAGCTTAGGCAATTTGTGGAGTTTGTTAGTCACAGTGGATGTTTTAAAATAATTTATTTTCGTATTAGTTGTACAACATATGGGGATTTCAAATTGACAGTAAGAAAAGATATAAAATGAATACATAGAGAAGAATAATACTTTCAGAAATGTTACTGAGCTGTGTATTTTTCTTGTCTGTATGTTGTCTGCTGCTTGCTTACAGCCTTGGATACAGTTTTTGGGAGGAAAACTAGAGGCTTACTCTGTTTTAGGTGTTAGAGCTTGACATCAGCAGGGGTCACTGTAAGCATAGGACTCTAGCAGGAGCAGGAATTGCCTTGAAGATTTTCAGTATGTTGGGGGGATCATTCAAATGAGCTTTACTAAATGTTTTAATATATTCTAAGCTACTTAGCCACATTTACATACTCCATTCTATGCAATTTCTGCTCAGTTTTAAAAGTTGTCTTAGGAATAAAAGTCATAGAATCACTTTGGGGGTAGGGGGGAAGTGAAAATAAGAAAAAACACTAGGTTACAATCTTTCCTGCTTCTTCCATGCATTAAATGTGGTCCTTTGAAAACAAATAGGTAAAATTTGTGCGTGTCAACAAGGAAAATGTTACATGTATCCATCATGTTAGCTATCTGTTAAGTTACTAAATAGTTCTTTCTGTTTTGTTCTAAGATGACTTCTTAGTCCTCCATCTCTCTGACCTTATCCGAATGGCATTCATGGCAGCCACTGACCACAGCAACCAGTTACGGATGGCGGGTCTGCAAGCTCTCGAAGACATTATCAAGAAATTTGCATCTGTTCCTGAGCCAGAGTTTCCAGGCCATGTGATACTGGAACAGTATCAGGCGAATGTGAGACTTCCTTTATAAGTTCGGGAAATTGTGTATTTATGCCAACATGCCAGTATTAGCTTTAACAACATTCTGTGGCTTCAAAAATGAGCTGTGAGGAGATACTTCTGTGTGTGAAGATGTGGTGAAGAAACACTCTTCAAATTTTATATCTCTTTCTATTTATTGTAATTTAGTAGCTGATAAAATTCAGTAGATTGAAAGCCAAATATTGTAAGCTACATTTAATTTTTTGTAAAAGTGGCTATTAATTTGTAGAATTAAAAATTGGAACATATTGTTGACTCAGTTCTAGATTTAATCTAACAAATCTCTTCTCTTGGGAAGTAGTGAATGTACTTCTGTTTAAATGAAAACTACAAAAGTATATCACTGGGAAGTGGGCAATTAAAGATCTATTTTGGGATATTATTGCACTTTTTTATTACTCTTTTTTATTACTACTTAACTCTTTCACCTCTTTTGTCTTCACTGTGTCTACAAGATCTTTCCAAATACTTTTTAAAGGCAGGCTTTCATCCTTTTCACTTTTTGACCTTTTTCTTCTTCCTTCTGTAGTGCTGTAACCATTGCTTCTTTCTCTTTGACTTGGTTCCTTTTGTTTCAGAAAAATATTACCTTATAGCAACTGCCTAAAAGGCATTAATTTAGGCGTTTTTTGGGCGTTTTAGAGTTTTTCGGTCCACAGTATTTGTCCTTTTGTGGACCTGATGCTAATCCAGCCATAAACATTTGATTTCCCATCGCTGTTCCTTTGGACATCAAATTGTCATTGGCTTACTGGTCCTTACCAGAAGTTGCACCTGTAATACTGTAATGATTAAAAGGATGCTCATTAACAGAAGGAAGATAATACCACATATTTCACAAAGGTAGTTGAGACTTAAAAAGGCAATGGGCAAGCAGGAAAAAAAGTAGTTTAAGAGCAAGGATAATTTTGGGATGTAACGACAATGCCAAATTTGGCAATCTTGTCTTGCTTGTTCTGTATTTGTCCGTGAGTCGTAAACAAGGTGAGATAAACAGCACTGTGTCTCTATTTTTTAGCTGAATTTTTAAAATTTTTCTTCCTATCAATAGGTTGGAGCTGCTCTGAGGCCGGCATTTTCCCAAGATACACCATCTGATATAACTGCAAAGGCCTGTCAGGTACAGTGGAACATACTCACATACCATAAGCAAAACTAATTTTCCTTGTCTTTGGAAGAAGGATGCAGAAGAAAAGTAGTGTCAAATGGCTGGAAGATGTTGTAAGCTTAAGCTGTGATATTTTTGCAACATCTTTCGAGTTTCCTAGTAATATATTTTGTTCCTCAGAAGTGCAAAGTGCTTTTAGGGAGCTACATCAAAAATGTATCTAAAACTAACTATGTCTTCATGTCAATCCCGCAAGAAAAAAAAAATAGAACGAAAAAATCCCTTTGCTTAATGAGACCAATAGTAGTTTATTTATTGAGTTGTCTTTAAGTCTGATCAAATATTTGGATTACTGATAATTTGCCATTGAAGACTAAACTTCCATTCAATTTAACGCTCTATTTTAGATTTTAGAATTTAGAAGATCTGAGCATTCTTGTTACAGTCATAGTAACAACTTGTCAGTGAAAGTTTGCTAAAAGATTTTTTTTTTGCATGCATGTGGGACTGTTTTCTTGTGTGTGATCTTGTGTACTGCAATTTAAATCAAATATCAGCAACATAGCTGTAGTATGTGGTTTTCACAGCTAGAGGAACTACTGTAGTTTAAAGCAGCAGTTTTATTAGCTATGCAAATGTAAGTTTTAAAATGATAACTCTGTTTCTGCATTTTGCTTAGTAAATTTGGGTCATCTGGAATGTGATTTTGTGCTGTTCTTTTACACTCTTATTTTTCAGCAAAACTTGCAAGGGTAGATCAAGTACAGCATAACAGTATCTATGTGTAGGAAAAAATATGTTCATCCTGATTTACAGAATGTTTCTGCTCATTTAAAACTAGATGAAGAGGCAGTTTGTGTGAAAACTAACATTCCTTTTAACTTGTCAAAATCTTCTCTATTCAACCAGTTTCAAAGTAGATATGTGTGCACTTACAGAATCAAATGGTTGGAAATTAGGTTTGGATATTTAACTCTCTCCAGAAGTTACGTGGACAGACATGAGCATCCCTGAATGAGTTGGATGTTGTTATAGTTTTATGTCATTACTGAAACAGATGTTTACTTGCTCAGCAGCAGGATGGAAGCTGGTCTTATTCCTGCTGTGAATGAGTAATGGTTTTGAGAGTTTTCAACAGCTTTGTCCTGAACACGTTTGGGAACACTTTTAGTGTTTGCATTTATGTTATATTAAATATGTCCATCATTCCAGACCATGGGAGTTCCTTCCCCAAAGCATTTCATGGAACTGGTTCTCTAAAAGCAGAATAAGTAAATTGGAGATAGGTAAAAAAAGGTCTTGAAAAAAAAGTTTGTAAAACCTGAACTGCTTGAGTTCTGTGAGTTTTTTTGCTTCTGATCCTCATCCTTGTAGAATCATCTCCAGAATAAGGGCAGCTCTTCTGAAATAATTTCTCCCTTTTTGTCTTTGTAGAAAAGCAGCTGCACCAGAATTCTTCTATTGCCTGCATTATATCTGGGCATGAATGTGTTTCAGAGGACGAGTGCCAATGTATAGCATTAGTCAGGAGCAGCCAATCTGTGTGGTGTTGGTTATTTTAAGTACCTGTTTGGATCCATTTAATTCAGATGAAGAGTTGAGAGACACCCAATTGTCTGTCCACCATTGTGGATAGATTGTTCTAGGTATAGAACTGTGGGTTCCAAATCATAGCCAGTCTTTCACATAATTTCTAAGTGTTTTCTTGACATTTTTAATTTGAAAGCTTCCCACTAATATGTATCCTTATATATTGATTTGAGATGTGAAGGATTTTAAAGATATGCTTTTGTTGGTTGCTGTCCAGTATATTCTTCACAGAGAATGCAGTGACTCATTACCTGAATGACTTGACCAGACGCTTGGGAACAGAATAAAAAATTGTTATAACCTATTTATGGAGGATTAAAAAAACATGTAAAATATTTTCCATGTATCTATTAATTTCCCTTCTAAAAGGCATTGCAATTTACAGCCTTTATAACCACTGACCTGAGCAATTCTGTTGTCATGAGTGGGGAGAAAAAAAAAGGAAAACCTGATTTATTTGTGCTAGGCAGGAAGAGAATGACTAAACTTTTCCTGGTGTTTTTTTTGGGTTTGGCTTTCTACTGGTTTAATTTTTTTCTTTTCATTTATAAGGTTGTTGGGTTTTTTTGCTAGTTTGGAATGATTCTAAACTTTGTTGTCTAGGTATGTAGCGCTTGGATAGGAAGTGGGGTTGTAAGTGACCTGAATGATCTTCGCCGAGTTCACAACCTTCTTGTCTCTTCTCTGGATAAAGTGCAAGCAGGAAAAGGATCTTCTAGCCAGCTTTACCGAGAGAGTGCGACTACTATGGAGAAACTTGCGGTTCTGAAAGCATGGGCTGAGGTAAACATTGCCCATTCAATCTTTAAAAGTTTGAGAACATTTTACAATGTAATAGCAGCCTCACCTTATACTGTCTGTACATGCTTTCCTCCTAACCTGTTGCAGTTCTACTCCTGGGATGTTTTAATCTCAATATCTTTCTCTGCCATTCTGTTGATCCATATTTACAGTGAGGCTTGATTGTTCTTTGTTTTGCTGAACTTTTATGCATAAAAACACGCATTCATATCCTATCGGATTTTGAATGTCTCCCTATCTTATTGCTCTTAAGCTGGAAAAAATTGCCACAACCAACCAAACAAAAAACAAAACCCTCCTCACTCCAAAAAAACCTTAAAAATCAAACAACCTTAATATATTTTCTGGGAAAATATCACAGTTAGTACACTAGAACTTTGTCAAGTCTTTATAATTGACACATTTTTATGAAGAAAGTGTGTGGGCAGATTGTTTTAGGAAAGTCCCATTTATGAACCTAAGTGTTATAAATATACAGGTAGAAATAAAATAAATTATTTAAATAAAATTTAGTTGTATTAAAAATCTCTTTTTTCAGTAATTTTCTGATGAGCCTTATCTGTGTGGAATCTGTTACATTCACATAGTGAAGGCTGCTGCTTTCCTTTCTTTTTAGAATCTCGCAGCACATACTTTGACATCTGTTTTACTTCTAGGTGTATGTCGTTGCTATGAAAATTAAGAAAGAAGCAGAAACCAAACCAAAGCGTGTTTTAAAGAACACAGAGGAGGATGAGGATGATTTTGGTACTGTGGATGAGTTGCCACCAGACAGTTTGATAACACTTGTACAACCTGAACTGCCTGCACTGAGCCGTCTCTGGTTGGCTGCACTGAAAGATTACGCTCTTTTAACTTTACCAGCTGAATTTGCTACCCAGCTTCCACCAGATGGTATGCACTGCAATTTCCTTTTGTGCCCTGCAAAACAGAAAGAAAACTGTAGCTAGACATTCAGAATTATTCTATAAAGTATTTGGCATGTATGTTTTTTATGTGAGTGATAAATTTCTGCCTGAGCATATAATAGCAATATTTTTTAACTTTAACCTTTTTTGCTTCAATTTACAATGAATGTACTCTTTATTTGAATCACTGAGATAATTAAAATGTCTTTGTAGAATTAAGAATACTTCTGCACCCTAATACTTCGGTATCAAATGCAAAAATATCTTGGTTGTATGAAAAACATTGCCCCCAAAATTAGAGCAGATACTGTCTTACAGTGTTTTACTGAACCAAGAGTGAGTGTTCTGATGAAAAACGCTGCAAGACCTGATGACTGTGTCTGCTTTTGTTGCTCTCTTCTTACTGCTTTATCGAGGCCAGTGTACTTTCTGATGAGAGGTGCTAATATTGCTACTATACAAGGAGAATTGGAATGTACTGCCACTAACAATTATTACACCAGAATATGTTTGTGATCAAGCACACTCAGAATAGATGTACTAATAAATTTAGAGTACATGCTTTTTATCTGTTGCTTGCAGAGAATTTCAGAATTTATCTTTGCTTTGTTAATTTGACAGGAGGAGCATTTTACACTCCAGAAACAATTGATACAGCTAGACTGCATTACCGAAACTCCTGGGCTCCCATACTACATGCAGTGGCACTTTGGCTGAACAGTACAGGATTTAATGTGTCAGAGTCAACAGAAGAGACTGCTGCAGCCATGCCCAATTCTCAGAAACGTGCAACTTCCATTATGTTAAACCAGACACCTGGAACTCCTCCTACCACTAAATCTTTGCCAGAGATAAACAAAGATCGAATGCACTTAATTTTGGGTAAGAGTTGCAAGTTTAGAATTCAGTAGCAGCACGTTGTGGTATGAAACATTATGAGAATGAGAAAAGATACTTTGCTTGAAATCTGTGAAGTTTAGAATTCATTACATGTCTGGACAGTAAAGTTTTGAAAATATGTCTCATCCTCTTTCTAATCTCTCTGCCTCCTCTGTTCTTTGCAGCTTTGACAGAATATTTGTCAGTGTGATTATTGTGATTTATGTAATTGAGTAAAATGAGTAGGAACTGTTCTACACTGTGGTATAATGCAGATGATACAAAATGTTATGCTTCAAAGATGCAAAGGCTGTGAGGTTAATTAAAATACACACCCCTATAAAAACGCTGTTTAGAAGAGACTGATATTTGGCAAGTCATGTAGAGTAGCTTTTGCATCAGTTTTTCATCTGTGAATAGCATTCACTGTTTCCCTTTGTTGTTACCTAACAGCTTTAAGAGGTGGATGTAATCTCTTATTCTGAGGAATGCCAACAGTTTGCTGAGATACAGACATATTCAAATTCAGAATTAAGTGCCATATGTATTAGATGGATATTGTGTGATTTTTGGGGCTTAACTTCATTTCATTTATCTTTGCATTTAAAGGAGTTCTAGAAAACTAAACTCAATTTACAGCTGAAGGATTCATATGCCTGACTTACAGATCTTTAGAACAAAGAATGGATTTCAATTCAGTAATCTTAAATTGCTTGTTGTTGCTGTTTATTATTCATTCTGCCAAATTGTGGGGAAGACATGATGCAAAAGAGGAAGTGAATACAATTCTGCATATACTCTCTTTTCATTTAAAGGAAGAACAATCGAGAAGAACATCTCTCTTTCAAAAGTTGTTAAGGACCTGCTATACTTAAAAAAAAATTTAAAAGAAGACTTGATTTTATGATGATATGAACATTCTTTTTAATTATTGCTCTTTTCAGGTGTTAGTATACAGTTTCTGTGTTCTCCAAGACCTGAGGAGCCTGTAGAGCATGTTACATCTTGCTTACAAGCACTGCATACTTTATTGGATTCCCCTTGTGCCAGGATCCATATTGCAGAGGATCAGGTAGTGTGTGAGCATGTTGTAACAATCAGCTTTTTCTATGTCTTGATCTTTCATCTATGATGATTACAAATACTGTAATTATTTTTTGTGGGAGAAAAGTATTTGTTATCATAAGCAGGTGACATAAAAATTAGGAATTGTTTAGTCCTAATTAATGTTTTTCTATGTATTTTGTTTCATTGCAGCTCCTTGGTGTTGAACTCTTGAGTGTACTTCACCGACTCCTCCTGACCTGGGATCCTCCTTCAGTCCAGCTACTGGTTACAGGAGTTGTCCAGCAGATAGTTAGAGCAGCTCAAGATTATTTGCAGGAAAAAAGGAACACACTAAGTAAGATTCTGAAAACACAGCTTGCTTTGCAGAGTAAATAGGCAACAGGTTTTGATTCTGGGAAAGGAACTCAGTTGCATTAAAGTATGGTTCCACTGAGGAGAAGGATGTTGTGAATTCCACAGATAATTTTGGTTGTTTTCGTAATACCTGCTGTTTTCTTAACTCCTGTAAGATGTAGTTTTTTCTTCCTCTGATCATTCTCATTTCAAGTCATAGTTTTCATTCATTTTTCTGGAGTATGAGTGATGAAAGTTATACCCAGCACACCCCTTATCAATACCTTGCTCAGTTTCCTTAATGTTTCTCTACTGACTGCCTCCTTAGCACTTCATTTACCTTTTTTCTGATGTTTAATGGTTCAGCTAAATACAGGGTATTGTGCTGTGTCTCTGGCACAACTGAAATTCATGAGGTGAGTGAACTGCTCCTGGAACCAGTATGAAAAGTTGCCTGCCCAGGAGATCTTGCCAGGAAGTGGAGCAGACTTGCACCTGGGTTCTTACTTCACTGACATTGAGGGCACTCAGGGCGTGTCAGCAACCAAGAGCCCTGGGAACAGGGTGTGCAACAGGAGCAAGGCACTGGCATGGAAAGACATGCTCATGCTGCCCAGAAAAGCTGCTCAAGACTGTACAGGACTGCTGGAGTCAGCATGATGATGGCAGTGACATACAACAACACAGTCTGCTGACTGAGGGACAATCACCTCTGCTACATCAGAGGACTAATGAGCAGGTTTGAAATTCAGATGAAACTGCTGATGTGCCTGTCCTCCAGAGGCTTGTCTTTGCAGCCAAGACTGGTGACATTGGTCTCACCTGTGAGATGTGAAGGAAATGCATATGAAGGTGAGCAGATTCTGTGGTGTCAAGGAAGGTAAAGGGGGAATGAAATGTTCTTCCCAGAGGTCCTGTAGGAGCTGAAGTTCCATGTTTCTCAGAAGGAGAAACAGCCATAGGCTATGCTGGAATATGGCCCTGGAGGATGACACTTGCATGAAGGTGGCAGCTGTAACACTGTGACTACCAGGAACAAAAGGCTCTATCTACAGATATCGAGTTGGAGAACACCGTCGAAATCTGGCAAGAGGAGCCAAATGTTCTACTTTGACAGATCAGAACTGATACTACTGAAAGAAAGTGAAGGGTGACACCAGTCAGGAGCCCCAGGCTGCCTAATCAAGAAGGGGAGGTGAAGGAAGCCATATTAAATCAACCTAAAGAAGCATTCCAATCAAGCTGTGGGAGCCTCATGAGAGGGTTTTACCATCCAGTCATGTGCTGAAAGGGTGACGCTGCAGGAAGCTAACACTCAGAAGTGTGTGAGGCACAGACATTTTTAGTCCAGATGCTGGACAGTCCAAATAATCCAGTGAGTCCAAATGGGGCTCAGTGGATTTGCTCTGCACTAGCACAGAAGAAATGGTTATGAAGGTTAATGATAGTTGTGGCTGTATGAGCTGTGATAGCAGAGGTCATAATTTCGAGGGAAAGGAAGAAAATGAGTAGCAGAGCAAAAGCTTTGGCCTGACTTGGCAGACTTTGGCTAGTGCAGGGAGCTTGTAGATGAGATCTTGTGATAAGCTTTCCTGAAGGGCAAAGGAAAGAGGGATCATCCATCTTTGGTGACAAAATAAAGCTCATTCAAAATGATCCTGGCAGGAGGCTGACTTGGCTGAACAGGAACTTCTGACAATGGTCAGATGTGACAAGGAAGTGTATGGACGTTGGAAATGGGGGCAAGCTGTCAAAAAAGACTACTGAAGACTTCCTGGGTATGGAGGACTTGAACTGGGAAAGGCACAATTTAGCTGGAGCTGAGACTGATGATGAATGTCCAGCGTGACAAGAGCAACTTTTATAGATACGTTGTCAGCAGAGGAAATTTGGACCTGCTGCTGAGCGGATTGGGTGAACTATAGATAAAACACACTCAAGGAAAAATTAAGGCACTATTATCTTCTTTGCTTAGTCCTCCTGTGTCTAATGAGCAAGCTTAGGGGAGAGCAATGCTAACTACAGCAGATGAGCATCCAGTTAGGGACTGCTTACAAAAAAGCTGGCCATTCCCTGGAACCAGATGGGATGCACCTGAGAGAGCTAGCTGATGACATGCTAAGTTTGTTGCAGTCATCTTTGAAAAGCTGTGGTGCTCAAGAAAGCTTTCCAGTGAATGGCAAAAATGAGATGCTGTAACTAACTTTGAATAAGACGTGAGGTGGGGTTTGAGTGAACTTACCAGTAAGCCTGCTGTGCTTGTTGAAAGGTTTTTGAGTAAATTTCTTTTGAAACCACTTCTTAGTACATGAAGTAGAAGAATGAGATTTGAAATAGTGAGCACAGACTTACTAAGAGCAAGTAATGCCTCTGTGATGAAATAAATGGCTTTGGAGGTGGAGTGGTGGAAGTTGTTTACCTAGACTTTTGCAAGGCTTTTGACACAGTACTCCACAATATCATTGTCAAATTGGAGTGATGTGGACTGAAAAGTAGAATAACTGGTTGGTCTGCTGGGCTTGAATGGAGTTTAGCGATTCAAGTCTGACTGTTACTGGGCTGTGTTAGAAAAGCATGACCAGTGGCTTCAGGGTATGGTTATGAAGGTGCATCTGGAGAGTGTCTAGTTTTCTTCACCCTTCCTCATTCTGAGTAAGACAGATGTTGACAAACATGATGGAAGTTCAGTGGAGGTTCACTAAGCTGCTTAGGGAGGTGAAGTGTGTGACCTGTGAGGAGAGGCTGAGAGAGCTGAAGTTGTTTAGTCTGCAGAAGAGAGGGTTAATATGGGCTAGAATAGCAATCCCCCTTCTTAAAGGAGATTTAAAGACAAGGCCAATCCAGAGTCTTCTGAAAGGCATGTGGTGGAAGGACAAGAGGCAATGGATACAAATTGCAGCAATGGAAATCCAGATGGGATACAAGGAAAAAATTAGTCACTGTGGGAGTGGTGAAGCAGTAGAACAGGTGCCCAGGGATGTGGCATCTCCATGCTTGGAGCTGCTCAAAACTTTACCAGCAGTCTGAAACTAGCAGCAGTCTGAAACCTACTTTCTGAGGTACTTTTAGTGACCTCTTCCTTTTAAGAGAGAATCTCCCTGTTCAATGATCCATTTACCATTTCTTTAAAAATCTCACATTAGATGCAGTGTTTCCATCTTTGCTAGGTAAATTAGTTTCCAACTGGCAACCTGGCAAACAGTTCATTGATACCTGGTTAAGTTGTGTAGGTCTGCCATATTTTCTGTTACCTGAAAGAAGTGAAGTAAAACCCAAATAATACTCTCTTACTAAGAAAAATTACTATCTTAATCTGTTACAACGTACTGTTTAAAAAATACCCAACTGATAACTTTTGCCCCTTTTCCACATAAAAACAAGGAGAAGATTTTGCTGGAACTTGAGGAACCAGCACAACTGAAAATGCAGGCTCTGTTCCTTCATATGAATTAATGGAATTGTTTACTGTCAGCCCAGTAAGCTGCAGTTTTCAGATTGATGAATGTGATAACAGTAGCAATCATTTAAATTCATAGGAGCTCTATAGGGGTAGTTCAGGCCAGCTTTGACTTACTGAATCTCTGTTGCTGTTTAATGGGAGAAGGAAAGACTGCAGCTGGCCAAGCTGCCATCAAAAGAGAGAGTTTTGGAACTGAATACACTCAAATCATGAACTTAGACATAGAATCCTACAGTGCTTTTCTGTTCTCCTATTTCATAATCAATTTAGGCTAGAATAAGATTTTGTCAGGGTGAAACATTTAATCAATAGCTATTAAATTTAAAAAAAAATTGGCCTGGCTGTTTATTTGTCAGTCATTGATGTTAATTTTATAATCAGTTTTAAAAGAAGCAAAATAATTAACTGCAATTTTATTTTGCAACTACATCTTTTTTTTTAATTCTAGATGGATTTTTAGTAAGTATTGTTGCAATCACAATACTTCTAAGCCATTTTAAACCCCTTTAAGTCGTTCTAACTAAAACATTTATTTTAACTTGAGGTGTGTTTGTCCTATCTTACTGTAAAGCAACTTTTTCGTCTTGATTTTTAACTTCTTTGTGAAGAGTGTGTCATGTAATCTTTGGTATGGGATCTTAACTGTCTCCTCAGACATTTCTTTTCTTTTTCAGATGAAGATGATAATGAGGAAAAAGAAAATCCTCTTGCTTTAGGAGAGGGAGGTGAGAGTGGTGGTCTAGTGCCTGGAAAATCTCTAGTCTTTGCAGCCATGGAATTGCTGATGTTTATCCTAGTACGACACATGCCCCATCTGAGTTCAAAAGTGTCGGATTCTCCAAGTCACGTTGCTGCCAAGTCCCACCTCTCTGAGGAAAGTGCTCGTCTTGTGGCTGCCACCGTGAATATTCTGTCTGACCTGCCTTCCCTGTGTTCTCCCGCAGGTAAGGAATTGTAACAAGTATGTGTGAGTGATTATTGTAGCAGCAGCACAGTGAGGATATGATGCTAAAAACATACTGTAAATATATTGCTATGGGATGCTTATGGGTCATCTATTGATAAATATATTTAGGTGCTTAACTAAATTAAGAATTCAGGTTTTTCCAGTGAGCAACGTAAAGGAAATTTAAGTTTGCATGTGTGCTGTAGATTTGCTGAGAAAATTAGCTCTGTGTCAATCTGATTTTATTGTTGTTTTTTCCCCCTTTTTCATGCTTTTGAAACCTTTTGGGCAATTTTAATTATATTGTAAAAGAACACAGACATCTTGGACATAATTAAATTCCTGAAAAGTTCATGAAAAGCAGCAGCTGTATGAAAAGACAATCCTACTGAGGGAAAAACAGCACAATTCATCTGTGGTACACTTGGGTTTGCAGCCGTTGGCTGTCAGTCATTCCAAATGTGATTCTAAACTAAATGGAGCTTTCTTCTGCCCAGGAAGACTGTCACAAAGGATGTGTTTAAGCTGGGATAATTGCACTGAGTGAAGTTCAGGGGTAAAGGACACAATTACATGGGAAGCTGTGCTCTTTGACTTTTGCTTTTTGGAGAGCAGATTGCTTAAGTATTGTCTCAAGAATCTTTGGGAAGTTTAACCCTCTCATATAGATAAGACATTTTGGAAGTTGATCCCCTAATGAGATGCAATAACATATTTGGACAAAGTTATACTCAAAAGGCAATATGGCTTTTCTTCAAACAGAAATTTGTGAATTTGTGTCTTGTAATTCAATTTAAGGAACAATGGATTTTGAGTTGGTGTCGTGCCCTGGTTTTATTTGGTTCCTGTTTGTGGGGTTTTGTTGTTGTTGGCTTTTTGGAGGGGGGGGTTGGGGGGGTTTTGGCAGGGGGTTTGGTTTTTTGTTTTTTGTGGAGACAGTGATGGGAAAGAGGATGGACAAAAAGAGTACCAGTATTACTTCTGTGTTGTCTGGTGTTACTCCCAGTATTTGGCAAGTGGCCACTGAAAGTAGCTCAGAAACTACTGTTAGTTTATAGAGATTAGTCTGCTAGAGATCTTTTTTTCCCTCATTCAGAAGATGTAGCCAGCTCACAGCTGTATGGAGGCAGGGATAGCACATGCACAAACAGTTGTATTAATTGAGCCTTTGGATATAAGGGGAACTGAACAAAAAGAGTTCATTTCTTCCTGTGATTGGGTGTTTTTTTAATTTTTTCCTCTTTAAAATATGAGCATCTTGCAATCTCCATGGGACAAGATCCTGGTCAATCTGATCTTGAAGAACTGCTGCTTTGAAAATGGGGGTTGAACTAGAGGACCTCCAGCAGTCCCTTACTTTCATAATTGTTCAACTTAATGTATTTATTCTCATAGCATTCCCAGAAGTAGGAAAATGGCAAAATTTGTGTTTCCACAGATGTGGAAAAATGAAGCATAGAAGAGATATGGAAAGAGGCCTTACTGTCTGAAGTGATCTGTAGATTGATTTTTGCATGCCTAAACCAAACAACACTCTTCTTTCAGTCCTGCAGGGCCTTAAATTCTACATGTTTTTGAAACTCTTACAGCTTTTTCAGCATTTGAGACACCCAAATAGCTTCTTTACTTTGCTTCTGGGGCTTGTGCCACACACCACCTTACTTGGAAAGTACAATAACTTAGTTTGGATACCTGTTTCCAGACCTCTTATTTTTGCTGTTTGTAAGACCCTAGTGAAATGCAGATCCTGTTTTAAAATACTTAGCAACCTGGATGACATACCATGTATCACATGCCATGTAGGACAAAGCCTTAATAGCTGAATCATCACTCCTGAATTGACAGCAGCATTTCAGTTGTTGGCTTGTGTGACTTCTGTAATGATACACATCAGAAGTACTGATTAATGAATTTGGTGACAAAATGTTGAAAGACACATATCACTTGTTACCTGAATTGCAGTTTATCTTGTCTCCTTTTTCTGCAACCATATGTATCCATATTGGGAAAGACAAAGAGGTTATCTACCACACTTCAGAAATTCTATTTAACTTATTTTCTTTTTTTTAGGGTGTATGACAATCTTACCCACTATCCTATTTCTGATAACAAGAGTACTGAAAGAAACAGCAGTAAAGTCGGCAGATAATCAGGTCCCACCTCCAGTCACTGCAGCTCTTCAAGGGATAAAAACTATTGTTACTCTTCCAACAGTCAAGACTGATGAAACTCAGAAACAATGGACAGGTCTTATCCGCAGCACTCTGGCATCTATCTTGGAAGATTCTCAGCCTGGTAAGTGGTTTCCCACTGCAGGAGAGTTAAAATTCAAGAAAAAATAGATTTTGCTGTAATGAAAAGGCAAGTATAGTATCTGCCTATAACTTAATGGAAGACCTGAATGAGCATAACTCCTCAGTTGCTTAACAGATTTTACTGAAGAAAAGCACAGCATTGACTTTAATAAAGTAGTTACATCTCAGGAGTTCTCACCTCACATTTGTCCTTGTTTGGTCTGTTTTCTTTGACAGCGCTGATCATAACCTCCAGTTAGAAGTTTTCCCTTTGACAATGCATCCTGCAGCCCCTGCCTCTCAGGGTTTATGCTGGCACAAGTTATATAGTCTTAATTACAGTCAATGTTAAAGTGAATGAGTGGGAAGACAGCAACAGATAATTGCGGCAAGGTTCACACTGGAGTAGGATACTCACAATACTGTTAAAAGCTTTCTGTGGCAAGAAAGAAATCCTCCCCCTGGCCAAAAACTCTCTGTTACTCACCAGCACAATGATTACTGTGTCTCTTCAGAGAACTGCAGACCACCTCTTATGGTTCACATACGTGCTTTGCCTTGCCCTTCAAAAAGTGAAAAAGATGTACAGTCTTGGCTGTGCTGTTAGCAAAAGAGAGACACAAATATTTGCCATTTGCATAGTGGTAGTCAGCGAGAAAAACATCCCATTACATTGCCAAGAGGCCATTTGTAGAGAGTGAAGGGAGGCTTGAATGGAGTTACTCATGTGAGAGATGGGGAATGAGTAGGTAATTGCAAATGATTCTGAAATGTCCGAAGGGGGAGGATCACTACGTTTATGTTAACCAAGCCAAACTTCTAATTTGATTTGTCACATCAGCTCTTGTTTTCCAGCCTTTAGTTACTGTAGAAATTTCACAGGCCCTCTTTCCAAAAACATCACTGGCTGTAGGCTTTCTTGCAGGCTTCAGAAATTTTTCTTGGTTCCTTGCAAGACTGCACATTTTCGTTTCCAATCATCTGTGAAGTGTGATAGTTCATACACATAAAAATCTAAGCAAGGTCCACTGCATTCAGTTTCTGACCTTATAATTCAATAAAATTTAAACAATTTAATTAAATTTAGAATTTAAATAATGTAAGAAAAATTGTCACTTAAAATGCTTGAAATAGTTTTTTGAAGTGAGGTTTCAATGTCTGAGCCAATTGAGTGACCAGCTGACATCTGTAAAGGGCAGTCATGCTGTTTTTCTTTTTTGCTGACTTTATATATGCTGTGTCTTTGTGCCTCCCAGGGAGAGCAGAACCAATGTGGCCAACCAGACCAGCAGAGCAGTGCTTTTTATATATATTATAATAGTTTATATATAAATATAAGTATTTTTGTTCCTGTTGTGAATTAATGAATGAGAGTTGTGAAGACAGAGCTTATGCAAGGAAAGAAAGTTATGACAATGGCAAATACAGGCTGTTTGAAAAGCAGGAAAGGTTAAAGTAGCACTGTTCCTATTGGTGACAGCTGGCTGTCAGATCAACTAGACTGTTCTCTGAAACGTCATATTAAGTAAAAGTTGTTGCCATGCTGGATATCTATTTCTTACTCTGCTGTATCAGCTGGAGATAATAATTTTAAAAAGTTAAGTAGATCTTTAATGGGGAAAGAATCTAAAAATATATTTTTTCTTTCTTGTTTATACATTAGAAACAAAAAGTATTACTTGGTCCAAGAAAGTGAGGGTGATGATGTTTTCCTTGATACTTAAGTTTCAGAAAGATTGACTTTATTAAAACAACTGTTAAAATAAAGTTGCTCAGATCTTTGTCAGGCACAGTCAATATACTGTAATAAGTTAATGCATGTGCAGTTGCAAATAATTTCAAGTACATATATTTCCTCTTTATCAGTTTACCTGTGTTCACTGGCTTCTACTAAATAAATGCTAAAGCCTTTTTGGAATAAGCTAACAGCATGTTTGGTTTTGTTTTTCAGAAACCTCTAAACCTATTCTTGATGAAGTAAGCATACTTACAGCTATTGCTCTCTTCCTCTGGTCAGCAAGCACTGAAATAATTGGAGTGCAGTCTTTACAAAATGGATGTATGAACAGATTTAGAAGTGCATTGAATTCTTCTGATCCTTGGGTAAGATCATGTTATAGGAATGTGAATGATATATAGCCAGCAAAAACTAATTGTGATATATTTAACACGTTTCCTGAATGATTTGTGATGCCTTTACTTCAGGGACAGATACTGCTGTCAAAATAACTAGAATTTTCAACAGTGCCTTATGGAAACTCATGAGCAAAATAACCCAAACTCAGTGCTTCTAGATAAAGTGTGTTCATGGTCTTGTGCCAGGTTCTTGACTTCAGCTTTCTTAAAGGCAAAACCAATCTTTCGTATGTGAAGTTTTACCAGATGAAAAGGTTGGTTACTGTAGAGTGGTGACTCTACATTAGTGTTCATCTTTTATAACACAAACTAAACCATTTTTCCATAGATAAAATTGCAGCCCACATTTCTGATCAATTTTATATTTGTTTGTGCAAAACCTGTGCTTATCTTACATGTTCATACAAAACTCAGTTTGCGAGCAAAAATACAGTTTTGTGGTCACCATCAGAACATCTACAGATTGTGATTCATTTGTCTCATGATTTCACTTCTGCCCTTTGACTTATCATTGTAAAATATCTTCTGAATTATTTTCTCATTAAAGAGGAAAGTTAAAAAGTTGTAGACTGACTTGGCTCAAGCATGCTAAGGCACTGTATGGATAGTTAAGCTTAATTTTTCCAGCCATGCATGGATCAGTTTGGGTGGGTATACAATTCTGCAGGTGGGAGCTAAGGAGAAAAATCTATAATGTTCCCAAAAGTGAGCATGGCAGATTCTTGAGAAGAAAAACACACAAAAAATGCAGATGTGTTTAGGATCACAGTGAGGCATTTAAAATGCTGTTTAGATGATCATTCTTCGTAGCAGAGCAGGTGTTCTCCAGCATGAACATAAAATTCAGATGACTGAAGCCTGACTCTGGATGGAAAGCTACTTAGAATTTCATTGTATGAATAGAAATGTCAGTTGTATTAAGCAGAAACTTTAATGTCATACTCTCTCTCAGCTGTGTATAAACACATGAACAGTGAGAGAGAAGTACATCTTCGCCCACTACCCTGCTGGAAAGCTGCCCGTCAGCTGGAACTTACCACTATTTTTGTAACACACAGAGCAAACTTGGACAGCAGCCAGATGGTGTCCACTCTCTTCTCACTGAAGTGCAGAGCATATACTCTATAATACTTGTTGTGTGTTCATTCTAGCTTTTTAAATGTAAAATACTCATTATTGTGGTCAGTAACAAGACACCTGTTTGTAATAAAAGCGTGATAGTGATTGTACTAGGTGCATTGAACTGATTAAGGAGAAAACTCTTCCAAAGAACTACTGCTGCCCTAAAAGAAATTCCGGAGTATTTTTGAAAGTATTACCACAGGAAAAGGTTAAATACCATGTGTAGTAATAACCAGAAGTTTGGTGGTTATTTTGTTCCAACAAGATAACTCAGTTGAGAGACCCAAATGTTTCAACGCTATTGGGCAAGTTTTACATGGGAGTGTGCCACTCATATGCTTTGAAGAAATTCTCATTTTACCTGACAGAAGTTTTTGTAGACTCCTGTGAATGCACAATAGTCCAAAGTTTTACATTACATAGATCAAAGGAAAAAAGCTTGGATGAAATTCTGCTGTCAGATGCAGTCATAAAACTCTTTTGAAATGCGGTTGCATTTAAGAAGACAGACTTTTACTCCTTATTTCAAAGGCTAATCTAATAGTCCTTAACAGCCAGTAAGGAATGAAGTTTAAAGAAAGACAAATTGGGAAAAAATTATTTGTAATGGTATGGAGAGATAGAAGCAAAATTTGTTGAAAAGGTCAAAGATGATGGTGACTAAGGCATTAAGGAAAAATGCTCTTCTGTGGAGCTCTGTTATAAAACATACAAATGATATGAGAAGTGTTATTACTTCAGACATTAAAAGTTGAATTGTATAGAAAACCTGCAGCTGTATACTATTGAATTAACAGTAATAGGAGCTGCATGACGTGTATTTTCTTACCTGTACTTTTTATGATCTGTGATTTTTATTCAGTATTTTTATTTCTATATCTATGTTTCCAGTAATCCCTGGATCTCCTCACAGATCATTATGTTCACTAGTATTTCCTCTAGAACATTTCTGTTCAGCATGTGCTCAATAACTCATCCTGTTCAGTGCAGTTTGAAAACACGTGCAATGTTTTATCATCATATTTGTTATGATGCTCCACCTTTTCAAAAATTCTGGGTTATTTGTGTGAGATTTTGGAGGAAGATCTTTGTACACCCAAAAAAAAAAGCATTCATAAATTCATCTGAACAAGACCATCAGTGAGTCATTTTCCCAATCCTTGGTTTTAATAATCTCTGCTTTCCACAGAAAGGGAGAAGGGTGAAAAAACAGAAGGAAGACAAGGAGAGCATTCTGTGATCAGCTCACAGTATGGCTACACATACACTCCTGTGCTACTTCCAGCACAAGGTGGAGAATGAGAAACAAGGATGGACAGGCCTGACACTTTTGGCTACAGCCTTGGCTCATGCTAGAAGAATAAGAGCATTTACTTAGTACCTGCATGCTCTTTCTAATTGGCCTTCCTTATACTGAACACTGGGCTAATATTATTATACTAAATTGGCTATGTTGCTGCTTTCCTCTTACTTAGTATGTTTCCTTCCAATTTAGTAGTCTTTTTTTAGCAGAGATAACAGGTTTATTAGACTTCCCTGAGTTACTAAGTACTTTTGAGGACAATGTATTTATCTTGATTTGATTAGGTTCAAGCCAAGTGTTACCAGCTTCTGCTCTCTGTGTTCCAACACACCAATCGTGCCCTGTCAACTCCCTATATTCATTCATTGGCCCCTATCATGGTGGAGAAGTTGAAAGCTGTGGAAAGGAGCCGCCCAAACAACAATCTGGAGCTTTTGGCAGTCCAGGAAGGAATTAAAGTCCTTGAAACATTGGTTGCCCTTGGTGAGGAGCAGAATAGTAAGTATTTAGGTTTTCTAGAGAAATGAGTAATGCTAAAATGGAATATTGAACATTTTAAAAATATTGCAGTTAGAAACTTGATGGCATAGTCACAATGGACCGTGTGTGCAACATGGTTTTGTAATTCCAGTGCTAGAAATTTTGTATATATGAACTTCCATAGCATATACAGTATGATATGCTGTAGCCTTTGCATTTTGGATGATTGCAGGGAAAAAAAAATCTAAACATGAACTGCAGTAATGAGTGATATTTTATTCTGCTTGGAAATTTGTAATTCACTCTGTTTAAATTTACTTTTTCTCACTGTTAACTTTTATCAGATTGCTTCTATCAGCTCAACAAGTTAAAGAGCCCAAGAAGTTGAACTATACTGGTCAGAGTATCTTGACTGTAGATGAAACAAGATTCACTAGATAGAATACATTACTTATAGTTTAAGTTAGTTATTCTCTAACTGAAACAATGTGCATTCTAAAGACTTACTGTGCAGACAATTTGACTTCAAATGCTGAAAAAGTTCCATGTAAAAATACTACTATTGGTTTTGTGTATGGGTTTTTTGAGGGTTTTTTGGGGTTTTTTCCTCCTTGTTGGAGTTTCTCGTTGTTGATAAAATACTAAATTTCTTGAGCCTCATTTTGCTTCTGGCACAGTTGTTTGAAACATACGTAAAATGAGAGAATAACTGAAATGAATGAGGAAACAGAACATCTGATTTTTTTGCTGCCTGGAGACAAGCACCCCATGAATGAATGGGGAGAATGAATTAGTCAAAACCTTCAGGGGAAAATAATTAATACTCTGGTAATCTAAAAAAAAAAATAGATAATGAGTTCCAAGTAATTTTTAAGTTATTTGAGTTTAAAATGAACAGGGTACACATTTCGAAGGTGTACCTTTCTAGATGCAAAAATTTGCCTTGTTGCTGAAGTTCAGCTGCCTTTTTTGTCCTCAAGGTCAACCCTTTTGATCCCTTTGCCATTTTGCACTGTGGCCTTATTAGCTCATGCTAACTCAAGTATGGCTGCCATGCTAGTTTTTGGATTAGAATCTCCCAGATCAATATAAATAACAGGAGATGACTGTCCCAGACTTTGTGAACACCTGCATACTAATACCAGTTCACTTGTGCTTGCTGGGGAGGCTAATACTCAGATTCAATTGAATAACATTTCTGTTTGCCTGAAAAGTATTATGAAATCCTTTAATATGATAGGCACTTTACATCTTACGATCTTTCATCAATGATCTGCAATCAGATTGTGGAAAAGCATCTCAAAATAAGTGTCAGGATCAACATAACTCTAATGAACAATAATAGAAGTCTGAAACCCAGTCCTGGTGAGAAATATTTGACTGATCAAAGCACAGGAAGCCATGTACATTTCAGCTGTTTTAATCTGATAATTTTTTTATTACAGTTTCTAATATCAGTTCTTTCTGGTAACTGATAAAAATTGTTTTTTTTGTTTCATTCTCCGATATTGTAATTTTTTTTTTTTTGTCTTTCATTTTTAGGAGTACAGTTGCTTGCCCTTCTTGTTCCCACTCTGATCTCCTATTTACTGAATGAAAATGCCTTTGCTTCTGCATCTACAGCATCTAAGGATCTTCACGAGTTTGCACTTCAGAATCTCATGCACATTGGTCCACTTTACCCACATGCTTTCAAGACAGTAATGGGAGCTGCTCCTGAATTGAAAACACGTCTAGAAACTGCAGTCCGAGCAAGTCAGGCCAGCAAAGCAAAAGCAGCTGCTAGGCAACCACCACCCACAGTACATTCCACCCCGACAATTAAACTGAAAACTAGCTTTTTTTGAATTACTTTTATTATTTTTGGACCATTAAGTAGTCAGAACCATTACATTATCCCTGCATACATGTCTAATTTTGTGTAATTTGTATGTGAAAGGCTGTCTAATAGAGCTTTGTGTAATTACTTGAAATCCATACGTTACAAGGGAAGTGGTGTTACTTGTATAGATTTTTAGGAAATTGTGATCATATTTATGAATTTCTGTTACAAATTATCCACCAAAAATTATTCTGTATCTAAATAGTTTTATTTATTTTTAAAAGCTATCCCAAACCCTCCAGTGTTTTTTGAAATCTGGTGATTGTTATCCTGCCATTGTGCCAACATACTAACACAGTGGGGATGGAGGGAAGAAGAAACACTGTTATGAAGTACTTAATCTGTACCATGGGAAATTTCAAGTGTAGAAGTATGGATTTTTTTCCTATTAAAAACAAAGTAGGGAAGGGGATTGTCAGACTTCGTTGATCATTTCAGCTTGCATGAAAGGAAAAAAAACCACAACAAAAGAATTGAAAATTTTCAGCCTTTTTTAAGGTGAATGATCAAGCATGCTGTCTTAATGAGTTGTCCTTATTTATGTGGTGTGTATCTCTTTCAAATCCGTTTCCATGCTTGAAAATGAATAAAGGATGCAAAGAATCTAATCCCCTATCTCTTCTAAGATAAATTTAAAAAAATGCACTGGAAACTGAGTTTATAAAGAGAACTACATGCTTTCTGCATTTTTGTAGGTGTAGATCTTGGCCCTTGTAAGGTGCTCTGTGTTTGCTGTCTTCCTGTCCTGCCAGCCACTGGTTGAATATGTGATGAGTCAGTGCTCTGGCCTTTGTCCAGACTCCCAGGTATTTAACCTTGCTGCTAGATTTTAGTCTCTGGATATATCATACCTGTAGTCCTTGATCGAGTTAGCAAGCAGAGTTACTGGGGCACTTTGCACTGTACTGACCTGGGGCAGAACACAAGTGAGAGCCAGGCTCCTCCAGTTTTTCCTTCCCCTACCAGGCTTTTGTCAAAAGCACGTGGCTCCCCTCACTCACATCTGAGTGAGTCTGATGTGCAGACTTTGGAGCTTTAAGCTCAAGTGCTGTGCTAACCTTGCAGCACACAGCCAGTGCCTGTCTGCTGCCAGGCCTCACCCTTCCTACTGGCAGAAGTGCGGAACCATGTATTTTCTTGTGTATACAAGACTGACTTACATGAATTTTTTGACACAGCTGTTGAATTTACGGGCTTTTATAGGGATTTTTCTATACATTTTGCTTTATAGAGAGAAGTCACATCACTAGAGGTCTCAATTAGGCCTGCTGAGTTTCATCTCTGATGTTTCTCTGTATACTCTGTAAAAATTGCATATTTCAGATGCTTCAAATATAACAAAGGGATAGTAAATAGAATTGGATATGATTAATAGCTGGTTAAAGTATTTGTAGATCACTATTTTTGCATATGTACTTGCCTCTAGGCTTTGTATTTTCCTGTAAGACCTTATCTAATATCCCTTTGAGTAACTATGCAAAATGGTCAAGACAATGCTCTTTTTCACCCTATGGTAGTTGCTGTGTGCAAAATATTTAAAGTAAAATCAGAAATGCTTTTATTTCACAGTGAATGTTTTAGTACTACAGTGAGGACACAGCAAGTGGTGCATACTCTAATCTCAAATTTGTTTTGCGTAAAGATGTTAACAATCAAGTCTTGTTCCATTGTTCTACAGGAGTAAAGATATATGCAGAAGTAAAAACAATGTGCTGTACATGAGAAGGAAAGAAACTTCACTTTTCATCTTAGTATGGGTAGTAAGAATTGAATTGATAGAAATACATCTCTTTCTATGAAGTCTTTCCAGCATTACAAATATATATTGCGTAGAAGTTCTGAACTCATTCAACATTTGAAAGTATTAAGGAAATGCTGCCACTTCAAAATTCAACACAAACATTTTGCAAGTAAAACAGAAAACAAGTTTATAACCTGCTTTAGATTTCCTCCCCTCCACCACGTAGTCTAGTAATTAATGTCTTCTTGGAAAGGTTTTGTCTATAATCAGGTTTCGTTTACCTCAAGTTTTATCTCAGCAGTTTTAAGTTTTGGTTGAACTCTAATTGACAAGATGTCTGAAAACTCATAAAAGGGGAGGGGGGAGGGAAGTGTAGCAATCAAGCATGACTAAGAAGGCAGCAGAAAAATAGAAAAAAAAATAGAAGAGAAAATGGCTCTAGATAGATGTAGAAGGATAGAGAAGGGAGAGTTTTATCTTTGTATTTTGTGTGGCTGTCTCCAACATGCACAACTCTCGTTTGTATATGTCCTTCCCTAGTTTAGTTCTCATTTGCTTCTCTGCTTGCCCCAATACTAAAGGGATAATCATGTGGTTTTACACAATATTTTGGCATCAAATTCCATTTGATTAAAAAAACTGAAGTCACTTGAAATGGCCGTAGTGCTTATTGTTGTTTGTCACTGTCCTTTTCATCTTTGTCAATGGCCTTTTAAATGTGCTTTTTTAATGAAACTGTTTGCTCCTCTCCCCCTTCACATCTTCCATCTCTCTCTGCCGTTTCCTTCCTTGTTCTACTCTGGTTCCTTGCCGACGTCCCCCAGATGACGCTCCCTGTTCTGTGTTTTCGCTCCTGTTCCTCGCTGCTCTCTGATGCTCTCTGATGCTCCCTGTAAGCTTCCTTAGTGGTCTTTCCCAAAGAGATCGTCCGCCAGCCACAGCTCTCGCTGCGCGGGCAGGGTTACGAAGCAGGCCGAGGTGGTTCTGGAGCAGCCGCAAGGAAACAGGAAACGCCGCTTGAGAAAGCAGCGGGGCACTCACTGCTGCTGCGCCCGGGGCATGGTGAGGGGCACTAGTGGCACAATCGGGAGTTCCCAGCGCCCGCCTTGGTGGCACACGCCATCCTTCACACGCTGCTGGCGCCTGGCCCTCGGCACAGCCCGGCGGAGCGGTGTGTCCGTGTGCCCTGAGCGCCGCTGCGGTGCGAAGGGAGCCCAGCTTCGCCCCTCGGTGCCATGGGCCGAGGGCAGCGCTGCCGTTTCCTCGCACAATACGAAGCGCGGCAATTCCTAAAAACGTTGCGTCACTCTCCTTTCCAGCACTGCAAACGATGTTCAAGAAACCCCTGTAGCCTTGGGCAAGGTTTACATCTTATAGCGGTGTGAGGCCGAGCGCTGCTCAGAAGGACGAAGCAGAAAAGCCGGGGCTGCAAGGGCAGGGCCCGACCGGAGCATATGGAACTGCTGCGAAACACCTGCCCTCGCCGTGTCCCTAAGGCGGGCTGCGGGAGACCCCGAGCCGTAATAAATGCCGCTCGGAGGCGGAGGTGACCATTAAGCCTTGCTCCCGCTGCAGCGTGCGACTGCCCTGCCCCTCCCGCGGCTCCTCGCCCCCGCCCAGCCCACCGGGCCCCAGGTCCCGGGGCTGAGGCTCAGCCTCCGGAACGCCATCTCTGGAATTTCGGGCGGCGCGGGGAGAAGGCGGCGATCGGGGGATCCTCCCCGCCATCCAGCGGTACTACATTTCCCAGGACGCCGCGCGAGGGGGTGGGGTGAATCGCGCCCCGGCGCTGTGCCCGCCGGGCCGCCGTAGCAGCGGGCGGGGGCGGCTGTCAGGCGGTGACGGCGGGCGGGACGCGCCCAGGTTGTTGCTGCTGCTGCTGCTGCTGCTGCCGGGACGCGGCGGGAGCGGCGGCGGGGAGCCAGGCGGACCCGGCCCGGCCATGGACGAGCAAGCGGGGCCCGGCGTCTTCTTCAGCAACAACAACAACAACAACGCCCTCCTGCTGCCGCCGCCGGCGGGCGGACCGGGGCTGGAGCCGGGCGAGGCGGCGGCAGCGGCGGCCGCGGCGGCGGCAGCAGGGGGAAGCGGCGGAGGAGGGGGGGTTTCAGCCTCCGGAGCCGCCGCGCCGCTCTCGGCATCCCGGGCTCAGTACAGCGTGCCGGGCATCCTGCATTTCCTGCAGCACGAGTGGGGCCGCTTCGAGGCGGAGCGCGCCGAGTGGGAGGCGGAGCGGGCGGAGCTGCAGGTAACACCCGCGACCTTCTACCCCCCCACACCCCCGGCTCCGGCGGCCGCTCCCCCTCCGCGTCCCCCGTCCCTGCGCTGCCGGAGGGGAGCGGCCGCTCTGGGCGCTGCCACGGCCCGTCCTCTTCCCCGAGAGGGAGCGGCCGCCCGGGCTGGTTCGCTGCCCCCGAGGCCGGCCGCCCCCTGCCGCGGCCGGGCGGGGGGTGGGACGTGGCGGCCGGCCCGGCCGAGAGCAGCCGCTGCGCGCTGTGCCGCTCTCGCCGCCTCCCCGCAGTTTTCCGGGTGCCCCTCGGGGTCGGCCGCCCCAGCTTGTCACCGGTTTCATAACCCCTGTGAAAATGTGCCTCCGGCGAGCTGCGCGCCCCCGTTGTGCCGCTGCTCCGCCGCTTGTGCCGCGGTTGCCCTCGGAGGCGCCCCGCCCGCGCCGGGGCCAGGCCCGTGGGACCGGCTGGATCCCCTCGGTACCATGGGGCACGTTATGTAGTGTTTGCCTTTGAAAAGCGATGGGCTTGATACGCTCATTAATGCATGAAAGGACTGATAGGGATCTTGTGGTTAAAGAAGTTGGGAGCTGCTGGCCTGGAGCCATTGCTGTCAGATACTTCAGTGATGGGCACGTTGCATCAACTCCAATAACAGTCGATAGTGCAACCCTCGTTCCTCTTTGGTGTTGTTTACAAGAAAATCCCGGTTTTAAACCTTAACCCTGGCCATATTACCAGCAGCCCACTGTTCGATTTTCATTTGGCCATGTTTGAGACTGAAAAGTGTCTCCTGGTTTCCTTTTCAGGTCTCCTTTATTTGTCTCTTTCTTCCTGTCCATCTCTTCTTTGTGTGTCATTCCTTGAAAGTTATAGTCTTTGTCAAGCGAGTCTTGAGTCTGTTTAGCAATGCAAACCACTTCTCTGTTTTTTTGGGTTTGGGTTTTATTTTTTTTGTAATTTTAATTTCACTTTTTATAGTAACATCAAACAACCACTCTGAGAAGAGTGGCAGATGTGACATTCTTTAGTGAGAGTTCCCTTGTAGGAATTTAAAGGAAGTGGTCATGAGGACAAGAGAGTAATTTTTATTTTAACTTCAGTGATTCAATGAGAAATTGGTTAGTAACTGAATCATATTTCTATTCACTACATCCACTAAATACTGTGTAGAAAGTTACTAGCTTAGCTATGTATAGGAATAACATCACGTCTCATATATCCAGTGGAGGCCCATAAATATCTGCACATATATTCACAGCTGATACAGATATCAAATACTGCTTTGGAGGAAAAAACCCTGTATTTTACAGGACCTAAGAAATATTGCCAGAGCATTGAAAGTAATAACACTTTGCATATTTATCGTGTCCTTCAACAGCATGCCATTCTTCCTCCTCCCCCAGGTATCTCTCAAAAGCTTGGTGTTATGGATGAGACAGGAGGAAAGAAGTAGAGTATTTAGACTGTTTGCAGAAGTCATGTACTATCAGTGGCAGATAACCCCATCACAAGTTGTTTGCTTGAATGCCTTTGACTCTTGCCAAAACATCTCAATAAAGTTATAATTAGCTGTGGCTGGCATTGCCACGAGCTGTAACAGCATTTATCTGCTGCAGAGTCATGTTCAGGAAGGTGCAAAATTCTTGGCTATCTCTACAGACATCAGGCGTTAATGTCTGCTGTGACCATTTGCAAATGAATGTTCTTGGATCCATGTGAGAGGTTTGTGGTAGGGGTTCAGCAGCTACAGGATGGCTTTTAGAAATTGTACACCTGAAGCATGAGCAGTGGTAATTAAAGAGCTGATCTGTGCTCCTTCTGAAGCCTTTTGTTGGCCTGTATATTTGGAAATGTTTAACAGAATAATGGCAATTTGAGGTCAGACAGTTTCTCTCTCTTGAGATAAAGATGCAGTGCTCCTCATTGTACTTCTGTCCAATGTAAATTCCAGTGCTAGATTGTCCACTCTTAAGAGGCTGTGGGGCAAAGGACCTATTTAGTATGGTGGTCTTAGTATCCCATATTTTTTTCCTGCAATTCGTCTAGTTTCTTGGAGGTAGACTTCTTTTATCTCCAGTTCCTTACCTGCCATGATATTGAGATACTTGGGATACTTTGTGCCACAGTATTGCTGTGCTTGGCTTCTGCTCTGTAGCTGTTGGTTAGTTCCACTGTACCCTCTCTCCAAAAAACACCTTGTAAATCAGTCCCACTGTGATTTCCTGTCTTCCTTTTCTTCCTCCATGGGCTTCTTTTTATTTTCTCTTTTTCTCTTTTTATTTTTTCTTTTTCTTTTATTTCTGTATTCCATAAATTAATTGTGTGGAACTAAATGTGATATTCAGGTAGAATACCTTTCTGTTGTGTTCTGTGATGCTTGTTCAGGTGACACACACCCAAGCTCATAACATATATGAGCTGGCAGGCCAGGCAGCTTAATCTGTTCTTAGTTACTGATCTAATACTTCCTTTCCAAGTTTTTTTCTGCATATCAGTGCCTATGTTTTGCTTTCCCTTTCTTATTTGCAAATATTCGTGTTTATTCTGATTTTCTAATTATTTTTCTTGAACCTTTTGAAATTATTATTGCCTCTATTATATAATCTTCCTCATTCAAGGCAAAGAGGACTTAAGTACTTATATCTATGCAAGCATCATTAGTAAGCTGTGTATATCAAATAAGAATGAAAACAGATTAATATGGGGTTCCCCTAGATGTTTATCTGCTGATTACATATTTAATTTTTAATGCTTGCTTTCTGTTTACAGTACTTTGACATCTGCAGATTGAAAAATTATCCTAAGAATAGACTTTCATGATGCCCTGTGAAGTAGTTAACCAGGATAAATACCAACATTATCAATCCTCATTTAAGTATTCACAAGTAGTGCTTTATGGCATTATAATCTATTTTCATATCTTTTCAGAAATCAGTAATTTTCCTTTTCTTAGGTTCTTCTAGCAGCTGCTTGGGAGAGTTGATAAGACAGGGTTTCCTGTTCTGCAAGGGTTTTAAACTTTAGCTTTTTTCATTCTGCATTTTTCTGAACTAACACAGAGACATTTCAGAGTTGTCATTATGTGTTGGACAAGCCCATCCAAAAATAGCAAAGGGCTTGATCAAATGTGTGTGCAGGGCACTGAAATCCATATCTTTGCTTGAGGCAAGCAGGGGTTGAACTGCCTCCCATATTGGTGTCTTGCCTTAACCATACGTCTTCTGACTGGTTGGGGATGACTGTCTGTTGCGGATGTTATTTCCCTTTTAATTAGCCATCTGTCACCCCTGGGGGAGAGCGATGGGGACTCTGCCCCTGGGGCTGGGACCCCGCAGAGCCAAGTGCTGCCGATGCACGTCCTTGTCCCAGCAAGCGACAAAGCTGTTGAGCTCTGCTCTTTCTGGGCTGGATGAGCTTTGAAGGGGGGAGTCTGTGTGTGGCTTTTGTTTTGATGAGAAATGTTGTCTGTACACGCAATGCATATGTTGCTGTGAAAAGTTGTGCTTCTGACAAACATTCTTCTGGCAAAAGTGCAGATTTGCAGACTTTGGCATTTCTCTGCATTTCACAAATGGTCTAAATTGCAGCAAACTGCTATGGCGTATGTAACTGTGTGTATGGACAACCCCATCCTACTGAGGAATTTTCTAGCTTTTGTCCTTGTCACTGCTGAAGTTTTTATTTCCTCTGACTAGTAACTTGTTTCTTTAGAGTAGTAGACTCCATTCGAGTGGTGGGACCTGATAGCATTGCATGAAAATTATTTTTCCTGGGTAAACTTTCCTTTGAAAAGGTTTGCAAGGAAATTAGGGAGAATGGGTGAATACAATGTACTTGTGTTTCTACAGCTGTGTTAAAAATAGTCTTTGTAAGACAGTGCCAAAAGAAAAAGAAAACACCACCCAAATGATAGGGAAAGATAATGAAATGAGATAAAATGTGGTTAAATGATAGCAAACATCTGTAACAGAAGGAATGCGATGGAAGTAATAGATAAGCACTGGGATGGGGTGTGGAAGTCAGATTTAGTAATGTTAGCTCTCTGGGGAGGGTCACGGATGGGGATCTTGCCCCTTGGTGCTGCTTTTCTGCTGCAAGAGGCAGGCAGTGAAACCAGGCATGCTACATGGTAAGATTATGTCATAGGAGATAGACAAGTTAAAGTAACGAGGAGAAGGGGCAAATCAGACAGATGGCTGTAGCTATTTATAGTGTGGTTTAGGACATTTGTTACTTGATTCAGAAATTGTTGATATTTACAGTTTGTTGGCTTTTAGATAACGGTTCTCTTGTTGGATTAAATTTCTAGTTAGAAGTCATTCTGATAGCTGGATAATCTGAAAATGTTGTTCAGGGAAAAAGTAATGAGCAGTGACTTGGTGAAATCAGTTATTAAGTCAATGAAAAAGTCCTAAAGATACAGTTTAACTAATAAAATAGAAGATAAATACAATTTGAAGAAGTTCTGTGTAGGATTTTCAAATACGATGATGTGGGTCAAATTTCTGAGATTCTCAGCGAAAGATGAATTGGCAGAAGTGCTGTAAAAGTGTTCTATAAAATGTTTTTCTCATAAGGCAGATAGTACTAAAGAACCACTAGTGATTAATGTTACATACGTCTCCACTGCAGAAAAGCAATAATTTCAGCTGCATTGTTCTATATACATCAGATAAATCAAAAGAAAGGCAGAAGAAAATAAGCCATGGTCACAATACTGAGGTGTGTTTATTTGGGAAAAATGATGCTAAATGGGCCTTGGTGACTACCAAAAGTCTTTTCTTTCTCAGACTTTTTTTAGCAAATATTCTATTTGCCAGATTCATGTGAAGTAAACGGTACTCTTCTCTGCTTATATGCACGTTTGCCAGTTACTTCCAATATAATCATTTATATGCTGTCATGGCTTCATTTATTTAAGTCAGGAGGACCAGTGAGAGTAAATGTTCAGTGATTTTCAGAAATTCAGAAATTTGTAGAAGTAGAATGTAAGTACAAACTGATGAGACCATGTTCTGTGTGGGTGTGTACCTGGTTTTTATTGTTTGATTTTTTTTTTTTAATTGCATAATTGATCTGACCATTTCCTAGCATCAGATATTCCAATTCTTCTCTTGTCTGTCAAGCCTGTAATTTAGTTTAAGTGTAATGAAAATGTGTTTCTTAAATAGGCCTAAATCTTTTAGGAAAATGCTGCTGTAAATATTGATGTAGCATGAACAGAGTTTTGCAATGTTACATTGTCTCCAAGTGGTCTTTAAATCTTTAAGACACTTTTCATGGAAGGTTATACTTGCAAAAAGAATAAGGCATTTTTCTGTTTCTCATGATTGCTGTGGAATTGTTGGATTGAGCAAAAATGGAATAAATTACTATATTCTACATGGAAAACTTTGGTTTTCAGTGTCAGGTTAGCATATGGTGAAACATCCTATGTATCTTCATTAGTGCACATTTATAATTAAATTGGTATCTCTGTAGCCCTTCTTTTTCTGTTGAGGGTCTTGACTCATGGCAGTTTCATTGCATTAGGGATAAGTAACTTGGCACTGTTGGAGCAACAAGTTGCAAATATAACTTAGCCTTTATTGACGTTTCAGTAGACACGGAAACTTTATTTACTAATTTTAGAACAGTCTGTGTAAAATTCCCCAAGGAAGATCACATGAATTGCCTGAGACTTTTGGTTCATCTTAATTTAACTCTAAAAGAAGTAAGACTGTACGAATACCAAGCCTTAAGTAAAACTGGTATCAGTACACAGTTTTCTGAGAAAATAAGTATTGGTCAGTGACCTACTCATGTATTTGGCTTCACAAGACTGACAAGCCTTGTCAAGTCCTCATTTCTAAGTTTCTTAGTTAAAAAGTGCAAGAACTGGCTTTGAAGTAAACGAGGGATTCTTATGTTTTAGCTTTAAATGCTGTGAAATACTTGGGTACCTGAAAGAGTTCTTTTGAATAATTTCAGAGTGCTCAGAATCCTAGCATTGCAGACAGTAAACTAGAAATAAAAATAGTCTGAAACGTGAAAACAAAGATTCATTTTATCCTACTGACCTGTTCACTGTGGGCCTGTAGATGAACTCACCCAGATGTTCTTTTCCTATTTGAAAAAGGTTTGCTATATGCTCAATAGTATTGAGCATTTTGAAAATAACCCAGTGATAAAGAAGTTAAATTAAAGATTGCAATGTGGAAAGACTGCATTTTTCTGCTTTTAGCCAGGAATATGTTTCCCTTTAGTGCAGTCACATAGGGCAGGATTGCAAAAGCATCGGAGCAGAAATGGCGTGTATGATATTCATATCCAAGCTTGTAAACAGGAGGTGAGAACAAAATCACTCATCTTTGTGTTTGTTTCACTTGATGCCCAAGTCAGTTCAGAGTGGTCATGGCTGCTTGAATACAAGGAGTAGCTGATCCCTGCTGTAGGAGTGAGGAGGAGGAGTGTGCCAATTGCCTCTGCAAATGCTTGTGTGGTCAAGTCTGGTTCACTCCTCTTTCTGTTACTGAAGCCAAATCTAAAAATCTCCTCCAGATTTTTTCTCCCATGTCTTGCCATACCCCAAGTGATTCATTCGGCCTGTGAACTCCCATTGTCTCAGTTTAAATGTGGGCCATGAGTCTGTTTATCAGTCCTGGTGCTGACTGCTGTCGCTGCATTTCTGCCATTCTTGGTACAGCAAGTGGAAAGGAATTTGAGCATTTGCAATTTAGACTCCAGCTCATAATATGTGATTATTTTCTGACATGCCATTGCAGTGTTGCCTATAGAATTACATCACATTTAAAAGCTGCACTCTTTTTGTGCTTTTATCAGTCTATCATGCTCTTGGGTCGAAAGAAAGTTAGTGTTCACCACTTAAGTACATGTACCACAGAAATGACTGGAGGTTTAGAGAAAATTTTTGCTTATGAAGAATTATTAAATAAGCTGAATAATATACATTGCTTGGCAACTGTTCTGATTACAATTGTTAGAACAGTGAAAGGCAGCACTTAAGAGAGGATAAAAGAAAGACTGGCTATCTGAACAGAGATATGTGTGTAGTGAAACAGTTCAAAATACAGAAAGACTAGTCTTCCTGTTTTTGAGATGCCTAAGTTAGTGATCAAGGTATTGCCAGGAATAAATTGTGAATCAATTCTGGATTATTTTTTAGGAGTTCTCTAGTCTTAGTGAATTTGTTTTTCAAACAATGTTTTCTCTTTGAAAACATTGTTTGAAAAACAGAGACAAAGAATGTAAGTAAATGGCATTTTCAACTGTATTTTTTTACTGTAAGCTAAATCTCTGATTTCTTTTGGGTGGTTTTTCTGGGTTTAGTTCTGATGCTAGTTTTAGGACATCTCTGAGAAGTCCAGCAAAAATAATGTGCCAGTAGCAGATTGTGCTGTGCATTGGTCTCATGAGGTGCTATCATCATCCAGCATGAGTACGTGAGGGATAAACAGGATGAAGTACTTCTGTGTGGGGTGAAGTTAAATATGCCTTGGTGCTTGCCAGTTGTTTCAGCCTGTGGCCCCACTTCAGTTTTGTGTTATCTTAAATGGCTACAGGAATTACAAAAGCTTCCGAGCCTCTCTTGGCACAGAGTGCTGGTAGGTGTGTGCAGTGATGTGAAGTATGGTGCCTGTTAAAATTGTTCCTTAGTTGTGCTAGACCATTGGTATTTCCCTTCCCCCCTCCCTCTCTTTTCTTCTCACCCCCTGGCATGCCTACACTTATTTACAAATATACTTAAACATATAGTGCTTCAGTGAGCCAACTATAATCTAAAATACTGAGCACCCTGGCAGCCTGCAGAATCCTTCTGGCAGATCTTGGTAGACTGGTTAGCACAATTGTTCCAGATTGATTCATCTCTGTAATGTATTTAGTTATTTTAGCTATTTGCATATTTTTTGCAATACCCTTCTTGCAGTTTTCCCCCCTTCTTCTGTTCTCTTTCTCTCAGCCTTGTTGCTGAATTATGGAAGCATTATGTAGAGAATTGTGTGTCTCAGTAGCTCTTCATCAAATGATATCTCTTGACCTTCAAGTGCCCATAAATTTAAAGTGACGTTTACTGTAAAATATTAAGGTAAATATTTTAGAGAATAGAAAGGCTTTTTATAATTTCTTACGCTTAAGAATTAAAACCAGTAAATTGTCTTTTAACTTGAAATAGCTGTAAAATTCAGGAACTGATAGAAGTTCATAATAAATGTGACTCAGTTGTTTAGCGGTCACAGTATGTTTATTTTTTTTAAATTTAATGAAGTTATATATTTTTAATCTGCTATTTGGTGGTTAGGGTGTCAGCCTTAAAAGGTGTCAGTATATAATATACTTTTAAACATGCTTGTTGTTGTGGTTGCTGATTCTAGGAAGTATAAATTTCAGTGCACATTTTTAAACATCGGTAAAATCCTGACTTATTAAGATGTAATTTCATTATTTACATTGTTATGGCTGCTAAGCTTATATTAGGAAGTCAACATTTAAAAAAGAGTTGTTTCTAACTCAGTGCTATCTGAAACATTGTCTCACCTTTCGTCTACTTCACGGTAATGTGACCCTGTAGTCTTTTGGGGAATTTCATATAACAACAGTGCTGTTGCCTATGAACATTTTTTTAATACAAGAATGAATGTTATTTTTAAAATCTCTTAGTAGAGAAGTGGAGTAGTTAAGATAGCTACAGTGCTGTAATTTAGACTGGATGTGTGTAGCACTTCTAGGTTATGTTGCAGTCGGTCATACAAAAGAATTCAGTGAGACAAAGTGGAAAAAAAACCACTGGACTCCACAATTGAAGCTGAATTAGACTTTTCCAGGCATCTTTTTTTCCAGTGTTCTCTGGTTTTGTGGAATTTTTTTTGTTTGGTTTGGTTTTGGTTTTTTGTTTGTTTGGGGTTCATCTTGTTTTCTCCTACTCTCTTGATCTCAATTTGCCAGTTGAGTTGGAATAGAGTAACTTGTAGCACTTAGCCCGGAATAAACTCGAGGCGGATCCTGCCTTGATTCTTGCTGTGGAGCCAGCGGGCAGGGTGCTTTATGGAGACGATGCGCCCCACCCATAAGTGAAGGATCAATATGAGGTTTTGCGTGATCCCCGTAGGCGATTTTGAGATTTGCAAAGACTGGCTTACAGCTTGATGCATTTTAACCTTATTACCTAGAAGGTCAGTTGTCGCAGAACCTGTTTGTTGGGAATATCTGCAAATTCTTGACATTTTTGGCAAACTTTTCCAGGAGCGGCCAAAACATAAGTGTAGAACAGTGTTGCAGATTACTCAAGAGTGGAAGGTAATCTCCTTTGCTCCTCTACTCCCTCAGGTGTAGCTCAAAGTTCAGATTTGACTTGGGCTAAAGCTGCAGCCATGAGAAGTCACCTGTGGAGACTCAATCTATTGATAAAATTCTGTCATTTACGTGTGAAACGTAAGAAAACTATAGTTGTACAGTTCAGTTCTAATTTTCATCATGTTTCAGCCCAGACCTGCACACATGAAATGTTTGCACAGACATTTAGACAGGTGCTGCCTACGTATTTTAATTGGAAATAGTGATCTACAGTTACCACTTTTTTGTTCTGGAGACTGAGAAAATACTGCTAGATGTCATAATTTGTAATTTTAGCTATTTAAACCCAGTGTACTCATTTATTCAGTTTACATTTATCTGCAAAGTGGTTCTGTTTGTTTTATGGTATGAACATTTAGGTATCTTTGCATATTTTTATTTAATTGCCAAACACTGTAAAGAATGAAATCTGCTTAAGGCGTGTGAACTGTTGGAGCATCACTGTTAGTATAAAATTTCAGTTATTATTTTAATACTGTCCTTACATGCAATGTAACTAAACCTGAATATCATCATTAAGGATTTCTTAAATAACATTTAAGCTTACATGGAAAAATCTGATGTTTATTGTCCACTGAGGCTGACTTAATTGTAATTACTCAGTACTTGTATAAATGAGGGATAAGGGTTGCTAATATCCTGTGGAAAAGATAGGGAATATTGTCTTTACTTTTTCTGTGTTGTGAAAATGACCAAATGCAAGTATTCTCATTTTCAGAGCCAAAATTTCTCAAAAATAGTGAGTATTAGACATAAGGATGCTATGCTAGAAATTGTGCAGCCTCCAAGGAGAGAGCGAGGTTATTCTCAGTTTCCAAATTACCAGTAAAACTACCTATCTGTGAATTATATATTTATTAACCTTGAAGGATCCTAGAAATAAGCATGTGTAGGGCTGGAGAAATGGCTCTTCGGCTGTGGGTTCAACTGTTACTGCTGCATGCTTTTGGAGTAAGAAACACAAAGATTTCTTGCAAGTCCAGGGAAAAGGAAAGTTCTAAGACATCATTAAGAGCATGGATGTATTATTGACAATGAAAGATGTCCACATGAAGGAGGTATTGTATGATATTTATTAATAATATCCATTTATATTTCTCCCTCTTAAAAAAGGAGGCTGTTAAAACTACTGAGAAGTGACATTTTAAAATTTTGTTTAGGCTGCTACCAGTGGAAGATAACTTTAGCCTCAGTTGTTAGTACAGTAATGCTGGTTTGACCTTTGTAGTATAGCAGTGCAGTAGCCAGGTCATTTGCCAACCTTCTGGGTAAAAATGCTTCATTCCAGCATGTGCAGTCAGTTTGTTCTTGGCTAGAAATTGCTTGCAGACAGCAGGTCACATAAAAGATCACTTCAGCTTGTGTCCTGATGGCGTTGGATGATCTTCATTCCAGATAAATACATATTTACATCATGATCTTATGTTTTTAAAAGTGTGTTTTGATGTTCTCTCACTTTTGACTAGAAGGACACATGTTTAGTTCTGCTGGGCCTATTTGGAGATAGGAAGAGAGGATCTGTGTGTCTGTGCAGTTACTGCAAACTAAGTTATATGTGCTTGAGATGTTCCTCTTGGGAGGGATGGTGACTTTGTTGAGTTGAGATGCCTCTTGCACAGTTACATTCCTTAGGGTAGGAAATGCTGACTCCAGCACCAGCCTTTCTTTCTTCTGTGCTTTTCTTTAAACCTGAGCATAAAATAGACATTAGAATTCAATTGCAGTTCTAGATGCCAGAGTGAGAAGTCTTTCTTTTGATTCAGTTGACTTTTTTTTTTTTTTTTAAATTCAAATGTATTTCCCCTATTGAGGGTGAAGACTGACTTTGTTGGAGAGCAGCCAGTATTTTTCTCAAGTCATAAACTGGCTGGTCTAGTTGGTGACTGGCAGTAAAGGATCCTTCAGGTGTCTGTCAAGCTGTTTACTGGCTGCACTTGAGCAATGAAATTATGTCATCTGGTGTGATATTTTAGAGCAGCTGCTCTAAATGGCCTTTCAGAGGAAGATTCATCTTGCCTGGTCCCCAAAATTCAAGCGAGTTAGTTGTTTGCTTTTTCTTTATAGTTGGTGGCAAGAAAATTACATTTACAGTCTGTTTTTTCCCACCTTGGGGTAAAAATCTGCAGTCAGAGAAATTATTATTTGGAAGAAACCATCTCCATTAACTAAAATATCTGGGGACTGCTTGCAAGGTTGTGACAAGCAAAGATAGGATAGTCCTGCTCATTTTTAATCCCTGACTTTCCTGAGCATTTATTTAAATGAAAGGCTTATTGGTCTTCATGTTCAACAGCTGATGGTCTAGACCAGTTGTCTTTCATCCTGTGCTTCTCAAGCGACAGACAAAGTGCTTGGAGACTCAGCTGCAGAGGTGCAGAAAGCTTCTGATCATGGAAATGGCAGGTGAGGATGAGGCATGAAGTGATGACTGCTTGTAGGAATTTTTGTCTGAAAGTGTATTTATGAGCTGAGCAAGTGCAAGAACTTGCCTCTTATAAAGGACTTGATTTGAGCATTAGGTACAAAAGCAGGTAGTTCTTCCTTTATTGTTAGGAATTAATATCTTGTATTTGTCATAATTTTCTTTTTAAAGGAGATGTTTCACAGGCAACTAAGTACTTATTTTGTGCTGGAGGTTGATAGAGGCTAGCTGTCTATTTTCTGCTTTTATTTATTTATGTACTATTTCTCTCCTTGTCTCCCTCACCAAAATATCTTCCCCTGTTTTCGTTTTTTCTTCCTCTCTTAATTACAGTATTTCTGGAGAACTTTCCTTAACCTATTTTAGTAAGTATCATAATTAACCCTGTATTACAAACAGGGTTTTATTTTTCTTTTGTTCTCATTTTAGCTGAACATGATTTACATCAGGTTTTTTTACTAGTATAATGTATCTAACATGTATCTATAGAACAGTACACTAATTATCCACTACTTCAGTTAGTGATCAGAAATACTTTATCATCTTCTCTTGCTTATTGTTGGTAAATACTTTTATCTGCTGAAGGTTTTTTTATGCTTATTTTATCCATTCCTTATCCTTTATTGAATGTTAGCCAAGGGAGGAAACAAACCCTGTCAAACAAACCAAAATTGCTTTATTTCTTATCTTTTTTTTTTTGATCTGTAATGAGCATGCAGTTTAGGAGGCTTATCTGTGCCATGGGTTTTTTAAGTGTTCATTGTTTATGAAGCATAGTAAGTCAATTTCTTTGGAACTCTGTAAATGAATATTAAAATTACTTGTGAAGAGACACACACTTAAGAGCTATGCTGAATGATTTTGAGGAACCAGATTCTGAATTGAACATTTCCTTTTGCAGGCCCAGATTGCCTTTCTTCAAGGTGAAAGGAAAGGACAGGAAAATCTGAAGAAGGATCTAGTGCGAAGAATCAAAATGCTGGAATATGCGCTTAAACAGGAAAGGTATGTTGCTTTAGTGATGAGTACCTGATGAGGAAATGCCGAATGCAGAAACCTTATTTTGCCTTTGTATTTGAAAAAATCAATAAATACTTTTTCTGTATCTACTCAGTTCTCAAATTGACAAATAATACTGTGTTAAATAAAACCACTAGTCTAAATGTCTGCATTGTGATAAGTACAATAGCTAAAATAGTATGGCTCCAAAGACCTGTTAATAAAACCAGTAGTTAATCAATAATAAATATTTTTCCTTGGTAAAATTCCACTGAACTGTATAGATTATACTCCAGAATGACAATGTATCCTCATTTTGTTCAAAGTAGTAGCTTTGTTTATTAATATGTGACAACGGCAATCTTGAATACCTGTCTTCAGTCTAGTAATTACTAGCTTTTAATCTTACTTAGTCTTTAGTCTTTTCAGTATGATACATTCTGCAAGAATATCTTCTGGAGGTTAATTGTATGAGTGAAAAACTGTGTTTGCCAGTTAATCAATGTCTATTTCTTTCTTTGTGGAGATTTCAGTACAAGTCCGCAGTCTACCAATTTATTCTTACGTATGCTTTCTTTTTATTCTAACTTTTGAGGCAAGTTGTTTTATGTTTTCAGAAATCTCTCCGTTCAATTGATTTATTTTTGGCCAAGTTCAGTTTAAATTCTTTTAATTAGTAGAATGTCTTTTAAAATTCTTGAATAAAGAGTATATTGATGGTACTACTGCAAAGCAATCATTGCTTAAATTATCATTTTCCTATCAGATAATTCCTGCATCTCTTTAGTAAAATAAGCTCCTGAAACAGTTTATTTAGTAGAAATAAGACTAAAAATATGCACATATGCAAATCAGGATTAGAATATCACTGGTAGATAATTTTAAAAGGACACTAATAGGTACTTCACTATTGCATTTAGATTTGCTCATCTTATAAGGGCTGCTTTAGCGCAAGACATGTCTTCTACCATCCAGTTCATCTCTTTCTGGTAGCAATCAATTAATCCACTAGCGTGGAGATGCAGCCAGTTTTCTGGCCAGCAGAAGCCCCAGGGTTCCAGTGTTTTTTTTTTTCTCCTTTAGGGAATTCTTGGAGGAATGCTTAAGGTAGATACTCTTTTTGCCCAGGGCTTGTTATGGTACTCCTATCAAATACCACAGAAAAATATTAAATGTATGCATATTGGAGTTTGCAGTTTATGGCTGTGGAAAGACTTATATTTGAGTGTGATTACAAAGCTTAGTGTTATTGGTTCAGCTAAAGATATACTGTAAGTTACATATATTCTGTGAAGATTTCTTGTATTTCAAAACTAGGGGAGCTATTCCTGATTACTTAAAAGTATCTGTGACACTTCATGGTCATAAGTTAGCAATTCAAAATTATCAAACCATGTAAATACATTTTTGTGTGCTATCAGAGAAACTTTGCAACATTAAAAAAAAAAACAAAATCAAACTTCTATATGGATGGTGAAGATGTCCCCCAGTTGCATTCTGTAAAATCCACCTAAATGATGACATTTAAAACCTAATGCAGCAGTCCCTGTCAGGATTAGGAAAAAACACTTGGTGGCTTCTTACTAGCAGTTTTTACATCTGTCTCTTTTATGTTGTATGTTTTTCTGCAGTGTGTGGCATTAGCCTCAGTTACTCAGGTCAGCAGGCTACCATCAGCTGATCTGATCCAGTGTGACGGTTTCAGTACGGGTGTGCAATGGTTCTGTAAGCAAATGTGATGCTTGTGACTGGTGTGTGCTGGAGACAGCTATTTATGAATTGGTAGTTTTAAACAGCAGTTTTATTTGCCAGTTTCTGAAGAAATCTCCCAGCAAGTGTTTTTGCTCGATACTTCAAAGAATGGCAACATACTGAGCTTCGAATTACTGCTCTCTTTCCCAGCATTTTCCTAAATCAGCTGTCAGCCAGGTCAGGCAGTAGTCAGTTAGGATGCTGGCATTTTCCTCTGGGTTCTCAGAGCTGGAAAATGAGATCCTGCAAGGTAGGAGGAAGACATTTCATTCAAGTTTGGGGAAGGTTGGTGTGCTGTGAGGGGGCAGGGAATCATTCCCATATTCCTTCATTTCTGCCCTGGCCTTGCAGCATTTCAGATCTTTCTCAGCTAGACGAAATAAGTAATGAGTAACAGAACAGAATATGAAATTGTGGACCAGAGTACTCCATGTTCACAATGCCCTGAGGAAACCGTGAAAAAGAAATGAGCAACATTTGTTTTCTCAGGTACATGCTTTTATGAGCTGCTGTTCTTTTATAGTGGCTGTTCTGCATTTTCTTTATCAACCAAACAGTTTCAAATTTTACTATAAATAAACAACTTTGGGGGCATTATTGTTGTTCTCTCTTTCATGTCACTTATGCCATTTTATAGTGGGTAAGGCAGAAAATACTTACTTTTACATACTGAGTGTCATGTTTTTCTGGCAAATTTAATTTAATGTTCAGTCTTTATGTCAGTAACTGTGAGGTTACCTTTTTGTTGTGTGTATAGGAAGCCAGGTTATTTCTGCTGAAAAGTCTTATTAGACAAAATAGCAAGGAGCTTAGAAGGAGCTAGCATATAGTTAAATGCTGGCATTTTTCAACAGCAGTTTTGATGTAGTTTTGCCAGCATCCAGTAGATTGCAGTGTGAGGCTGTTCAGAGTTGAGGGTTACTTTTTATGATTTTATCAATACTTGCTCCAGTAAATTGCATTGGTGCCTCTGGATTTTCCAGAAGCTAGCTGAAGTGTAGTACTGTTTTTCTCAAGTACATGTCCTATTTCAGCTAGTCTAGCTCACTTCCTGTCTTAATATTTCAACCAAAGAACTGGACTCCTGAGCCATGTCTCTAGAAACAGTTGATTTAATTTTATGTTGTTTTCTGCACTGATGTGTCTGATCAGCGTAAGGCTGGCGCCTTCTCCCCTGGGTAGAATATCTTGCCGTGCTGTTCCTGGCAGTCGTTCTTGTTTATGTCTCTTGATTTGGCAGCAGCTCCCAGATCTTCTACGGATGTTTTGGCAGGCTCCCTCAGCACAGCTGGATCAGATGCTTCAGGTCTGGTGACAGATATTTCCAAGAAATAGTGGCTTTTTTTTGACTGGGATCAAAGTAGTTTCTGTGTGAAGTATTCAGAAAAGTTTTGCTGCACAGTCTTAAGAAATTTGGATGAAGGCTTTTAGCATTCTCCTGAGCAATTCTTGAAGTTGAGGCAGCCATATTGGATGTCTCCAAGCACTGAATAGAAGGCACACATAGTTAAAAGAAAACACTGCTAATCAAAAGAGGAGAATTGTGTAATGACGGGCAAAAGGCAAAGCAGTGGTAATACTCATCTTGTCTGAGTAAGGGCATCTACCCAGGAACATAATTTCACAGTGCTAAAAGAGCTTTGTTCCAAACAACTGGAAGGCTAGTTTTCAGATAGGAAGTACCTTCTATGAAATTGTATCTTTCAGGTAGTTATTTTCAAGTCATTTTACAGTCTCTGCATACTGTTAATAATTAATATGTAATTTTCAGAAATGGAAGGTAAATCATTCCAGTTGAACAAGTTTCAGATAGTAAGTCTTTGAGATTTGTTGCTTTTTTTCCCCTAACCCCAAACCACTGTCCTTGTTTTTGACCAGATCCTATGAAAATTAAAGAAACTTCCATTTTACTTTATACTTTTTACACAAAAAAACCCTTTTCTCCCTTTTTTTGTGATGATAGTATTGCACTGCTGGGATATGTGAGCTAGAGTGCAATGTGAACTGCAGAAGGCCAGTTGAAAACTGTTAATAAGTGGACCATGTGATTTCTGAAAAAGTGAAGAAATTAGGCATGACAGGTGGGCAGGAGATATTCTGTCATTGTAGAAATAGAGTAAATTAAAATGTGCTAATGGAAGAAGCTATATTTAGAATTTGTGTAGAAAAGAATTAAAGGTTATTTTGTGAAAAGTCTCATAGTCTTTGATTGCAGTATATGTAAGTGAATGGTCAAGACTCCTTCCTAGTCTTGGAGTCTGAGTTATGGTGTTCAGCCCTTTTCCTAGTGCACTTTAGAAAGAAGATTGTCTTTCAAACCTGTGAAATTTTCAGCTGTATCATAAAATAAGTGTCTAATAATATATCTCACACTTACTGCCTGAAGAAGTGTAGAAAATATTTCCTAGATGGCCTATTAACAGTCTATATTGATTTTATGGGGTTTTTTTGTGAAAATTTTCTGAACTTTAGTAGCTGACTACAGCTGAAGATGAGTTCACTGGGTCATGTTCTCTGGCATGGTACTCATGTTTCTGCTTCAAGTCTAACAATTTCTTGCTCAGAGACCTGAATTTATACTAATTGATTTTAATTCAGGTTTGAGTGTAGCATAGGGGTTTTTTTTTTGTCATTTTGTGCAGTCAGAGGTCTATAGCTTTAACTTTGCCAGCAGTATTGAAAATAAGGGTGACATTTTGGGATTTTCATTTCTTCAACTGCCTCTTTGTTAGAATGTGGTTCTTCTGCCTTTTCTGTAGTGCTGTTGGTCTCTGCCTGCAATATACAAAGTTAGGTCCTCTAAAAGATGAAATCTTAGTCCAGCTTGGCCCTAAAATAAATTTAAGGGCCAGTGGTGTACAAGACCACATAATTGACATTATTCTCTTAAAGTAAAGAATAGCAACAAAAGCTTTAAAAGCTGTTGCATTATGAGGTGGAACCAGTCACAAACCCCTAGTACTAGTGGTTTAAAATGGATATAGGATGAACAATATCATTTTGCTGAAATGAATTTATAATGATTTTGATGAGTGGGGAAAACTTCAGTGAGAAGAAAGAAGACAATGTTGATTTACGAGGGAAGGAACTTAAATAATGAGCAAACATGGATTTAGGAGATTGAAATAAATAGACTGAGGAATTTAGAAAACTGCAGGCTGAATCTTTGAAAGATTGATTTTGGAGAACATGAGATTTGAGGAACAGGAAAGGTATAAAGAATGCTCCTTTCAGTGAACCTAGCAGACATTTTACTTAGGCTGGAAATTATTAACAAAATCTGGTAAGAAAATTAGTGAACACATAGAGCATAGTGGAACTTTGCATAAGACCCATGACCTAAAAGCAAATGTTGTCTGCTGCAAAACTAACTTCTCTCTGAAATTATTTGAAGGAATGAAGTAGAACACAACGTGTGTCAGTAATCCAGATTAAAGCAGAGTATTAATACTTGTTCACTTCTGATAAGTCAGATCGAAATGGATTACATATTAGGGTCACTTGAATTCATGACTGCATAAAAAATTATAGTGTTTAAAGTTGGTGAGGTAGGTTGGTGACAGAGTGGAGGATTTCTTAATTCTTGATTAATCATTGCTTTTTATTAGTGATGGTGGGGGAAAAAGTGTACATAGCATCAATACTTTACAAAAACAAAATGCAGCTGTTTTACCAGGGTAACACATTAGAAAAAGATAGCTGGGAAAGATAAATATTTTGATTGAGCACTCAGCTTTGATTCCGTTCTACTCTCGGTTATTCTTTTCTGTACTGACCAAAATGTTTAACTTTCATCTATTGCTGTTAATACATTTCAAGCACATCCTTTCTCCTCTCTTTGCTGATTGCTGCTCAGCTGAGTTAGAGCTTAGTGCTCTGGCTCTTGAGAGTTTGTTCCTTCAATTGTCGATGTTGCTATGCCTAAGAGGCACTTCTTCACTCTTCACTTACCCTTCTCAGTCAGAATTAAATGTTTATTATAATTAAAACAGCTGGATTAGTAGGAAGCTATAATATTGAAGCATAAGAACTACCAAGCATTCTTCACCACAGTTTTGTTAGAAGTAATGAGCTTTCTTGATGAAATAGGAAAAGGCTAAAGAAAACAGTAATATAATGAAGATGTTTAAGAAGCAATCAAGAGGTGCAGGTATGTTTAAGAAGCAATCAAGTGGTGTAGGTAACTTGAAAACATTTTCTACAGCCATTCTTGATACAGTCATTCGAGCTTAGTGAGACTTGCCTCATGCAATTACAAGTGTCAAACCCATTAATTTTTTTAAAAACAAATTTTAAGTGGCTGAGCTCCCTCGTGGCTAGTAGAGCTAATGAAACTCATTTTCGTGTTGGTGCATGTGAAAGGTTTATTTTTTTTGTCTTTTGCAGCCTGTTTCTTGCTGCCTTACACTTGGCTTTGCACATTTGCATTTGAGCTGTGTGTACGTGTGTGCTTTTTGATTGTCCCACTACTGCCAGGCTGCACACTCAGCATTTCCTGAGTTGTTCTTAGCCTTTTTGTCCAGGGTAGGAACTAATGTAAGTGCCACTCTTCTACTGAGTTGTGAATTTATGAAACTTGCAATTTTGTACTTACAAAATTATAGTGAGTGTGAGAGAAAGAGGGAACAGATCACAAAACTAGTAAAGGCTTGCTTTGCCTCGCTTTCTCTGTTGCTGTGCTATAAGACTAATGAATCTTGAATAACTTATATGTGCATTTGTACTACTCTGGTGTTATTATGTGTGTTTACAAGTCTATACATACTGAGTCTTTAGGATGAGGCTTTTCAAATTAAAAAGCATTTCTGGTTTTTTTGGTTTTTGGGTTTTTTTGTAGCTACTCTTTTTGTCATTGTATGGCATGCTTCGTGGGGCTTATTACACTAGACCTCCTGAAGGCTAAATATTTTTGGAAGAAAGTCTCCATTTTTGTACTTGATCAAGTGGCAGATCTAGCAGCTTTGAGAGAATTTGGTGTAGGTGAGCTGTCATTGCTAAGTCTCGTTTAGAATACTTCTAACTGAGGGCATGCTGCTGTTGGAAAGCACGGCATTTCGAAGAATAAAACTAAAGCTTGCTTAATGGAGTGACAATATAAAATATGAAGTAGATGGCAGTGAACTGACACAGATAGTAAAAATGTTTGATAGTGATGGCTAAAAAGGAAAGGCTGGGGGGTTGGGAAGGGAAGCAGAAGAGTAGCTCATGTCCACAGGGAAGGAACCTTTTCTGTAGCAAGAACATTTCGTAAAATCTGCAGTCAACTGCTCTGTGTGTTTCCTCAATATTCACTATGCAATTACATGTAAACCTTGGAAAAAAATGATTAAATAAAATTACGTATCTGAAGTCCTGGTAAAATCACTCGTTTGTCTTTGTTCCTAGCCTAGAAGAAAGGAGTGGTTTTATGAGTGAAAACAGGTGATATTTATGTGTTTAGAGATATCCTTTAAATATACTAATAATTTTTTTCTTTTTTTTGTTTTGGATTTTTGTTTGTTTGTTTGTTTTGATTTTTTGTTTTGTTTTCTTTCAGGGCTAAATACCACAAGTTAAAATATGGCACAGAATTGAATCAGGGAGATATGAAGCCACCGAACTATGATTCTGGTAAGAATTTATTAAGAATGAGTTCATTACTGGCATAAAGGCTTGACTGTGGTTTATGAAAATGCTGAATTGATAGTATTGATAAAATAAGTCCCTTAATGGAGCAGTGAGAATAGACATAATTAATAAAGACTATATTTTACTCTTGTACAATTAAAAATATATGCAAGTGCTCTAAAGGGGTCTATTAATAAATCAAATTAGTTTAGCTTTAAAAAAATCCAAATCCAAATGAGCAAACTGCTCTTGGAGAGAATAGTTTTTCTGTCCCTTAGCAATGTGTATGGATATTTTAGAACAGGATGATACTAGATTCATAGCAATAGAATCCTTTTATCTCTGGGTAATTCTTCTGAATGAAATGTATAGTACATAATTAATTTTTTGTTCAATTACCTCAGTGGTATTCCAGGAAAAAAAAAATAATTAAAGTGCATATTAGGCATAAGTGAGAGTTTTTGAATGGGGGATTTATTTGCAGAATTCAAATGATCATTGGAGATGCATTCAGTTAATTTCAGTGTAGTGCTGTAAGAGGACAGTTTTTCGCCTTGGTCTCTCAAAAGCTGGTCCTTTCCTCAGGAAAAAAAGGAAAAGAAGAGGTACAGAGATCTGGCTAGTCAAGGCATTGAAAAAAGTAATAGGTGATTTTTCTATCTCAGTCTCTTGATTCTCCTGCTACAGCAAAATTGGAACCCCCTATACATAAAGGAAGAACATAGAAAGCTTGCAGATTTCAGCTCTGTCACTTGGTTTGTGGAGGGGATGTTCTAGTTGACTGTCATGGGGATTTCTTACCTCATTGGGTTTAGAAGGTCATTAAAGAACCCTCAAACAAACAAAAAATCCAACCCCACACCAACTAATAAAGCTTTACCACCAGGCTTTTCTTGTCCAAGTTTTTAATGAATTTTTCAGAAATTTTGTTTCATGTTATCAAAGTTATTTCCATAACTGAAGAAATGTTTAATTTGGTGCTGCTAAGTGGAAGACCTCAATCTGTATCTGGACCATTAGAAAACTTTGTCCTGATCATACCACAATTCTAGACAGCTGTGGGGTTTTTTTGTGATTTGTCAGGATGCAGCTATAGCATGTTGTTCCCGTTTCCAGCTGAGGAATGTAGCTAGAGGCCTGGCTTGCCCAGCAGAGCTCTAGCCTGCACATTACTTCTACAAAGTCAACACTGTGGAAATACTTTGGCTAAAATTCCATTATCCTAATTTATCCCATTGTATTCTATATGTGTAGCTGTCAGAAATGTATGTATTTGTTCTGTACCAAATCTGGACTGAAGACTTAAAATAGAAACTTTGTTCTTATGCTCATTTGAAGTTGCCTTTGATAGATTCTTGGTTGTGTGTCCTTATATTCCTCTTGTCCTGTCCCTGTTTTTCCTGCCCAGTGGTGAAAAAAAGTGGAAATGTTAGTAGTAGTTCTTCCGCATAGCTGGGTCCTTGTTGTTTGTTTTCCTTATGATGTCATGGGGACTCTTGAATACAATTTAGAAGAAGTAACTCAATCTCCTGGTAAAGGGATACCTTCTTCTAAAATCTTATTTATATTGTTTATTTATTTATAGTATTCATACTATATCCTCTGCTATAGTTTGCTCATCATGCAAATTGCTTTGTTCTTATCTGTAAACCACTGTTACTGCTAGTAGTCATCATTTTTGAGGAGACTAAGCACAAGAGAATTCTTGCCTGTGGATATATTTAACAGTGCCTTCAGAAGAAGGGTCTTTGCTTTCAAAAGGAATTTTCAAGCAGATTTACCTCAGTCATGTTTTAATAATTACAGACTGAGCTTTGGTAGCTCAGATTGGCATTGGATCCAGCTGTGTCCAGTTGTCATTGGAAAATGACTGTGCATTTAATTATTTCCTGTGGTTGCTATTAAACAGATTTGTGAATTTGATATAGGTAAAATTCATGTCTCTCCTTGCATGTGAGTTCTGATTAGTCTTTGGTAGTTTCTTTGGGTAGGTGGTGGTGGATTTTTTGTGTAGTATTAATTCAGCTGTTTAAAGGTAAATGACTTCCTGATGAGAGTAATAGCTGTCCCACATCATATATCAAGTTACTCATAGGATTATACCACAGGTTTTTCTGGTTCTTAATTTGTGTTTACGCAGGAAGCTTGCTCATCCTTCAGTGTTTGGACCACAAGGTTTTCAAGTTTTGTAGAAGCTTTCATAGATAATAAACCAAGATCTTTTATCTTGGGAAGCATATGCATATGTATCTCCTCAAGGAGAGCAAAAAAACCCCCACCATCATGTGCAATGAAGCTATATATGGAATAAACATGTAGCTTTTGGTTGCCAGCATTCTGATAGTTTTCTTAAGAGAACAGCCACATGGTTTTTTTTTTTTTTTTTGTAGATTTTCCTGGTGTAGTAACATTTGGATACAAATCCGTGGTTAGGGAAAATGTGATGAAAATTTTTCAACAACTTTTCAGGTTAAAAAATAAACAAACAACCCCTATCGTTTGTTTCAACAAAACTAATACAAATAAGGATAAAGTTGATGTGAGTAGATCTGTTGATTTATGTCGAACTGTCAAATATTAAGGAAATTGGGAAGTTGTAAATCAATATCATGCTGCAGTTGTCTTTGATATTGTTAGCAGTGAAAGATATTTGTATTCAAACTTAATGTGAGTGGCAATTATATTGGAAGGGTAAAACAAAAATTGGACTGCAGACTGTCTGTCATTATGTGCCCCTAAAGGAGTTAGGAACTTGCTGTCATAGAGTAGGACTGGTTAGGAGTTATGACTAGTGGAACTTGCACTCACAGAGTAGGATGTACCTGGAAATCTTTATGTGCATATAGTACTGCAGTTATGTGCTATGTGCATCTTTTCTCTCCCTTCGTTATTGGCACTTTGAATCCTGTTATTAAACCATTCCTAATCATTTTAAGGCAGATCACATGTGTTTCTTCAAGTGGATGGGCATCTTTTATGCAAATAGGAAAAGGAAAAAATGTAATAAAATAATCTTTTTCAGATGAAGGGAATGAGACAGAGATTCAGCCACAACAGAACAGTCAGCTAATATGGAAACAAGGACGACAGCTGCTAAGACAGTAAGTGTTGAAAAAAGGACTCAAATGCAAAGGAAGAATCTGCTAATGAAATGTGATGGTGATGGTATTTAAATTTTTTTAAAGTTATATTTTATTGGAAAAAAAGTTAGTGTGTGTGATCAAGTTGATTGAGCTCCTGCACTACTTTTCCTTGGGTTTTGAAAAATTTTAATATTTCATAACTTCAGATGAGACGACTCGACAAGTCACAAACACCTGATCTCATTTACTTTTCTTTTACTGAGTATAATTAAACAATCTGCTTAGGAGAACAGTGGGTCATGATGCTTTGCAATTAAGAAACCAAAGACACAAGTAATTCTGCTAAGAGCTTTGTAAAATAAAAACAGCTGGCATTGGAGAAGTTTTATTTTGGCTTGCTTAAGTTACAGAAAAGACTAACATCCAGAAAGTTAGACTAGATGTTTTCTGATTCTGTGTTCATCTCAATGAAGCAAATATCTGTTAATCTAAATTAATTTTTGAATTGTGATCACAGTAACTAAATTAATTTCCAAGTTATTTAGTGTGTTACAGAGGATTAAATGAGAGGGGACTGAGACAGTAACGGCAGTCTGGAGCTTTTTGCAAGGAATTGTACAAAAGTTAAATTTGTTGGATGGCTTGTACAGGCTTTTGCAGGAGCTCAAGTCTTTGCATGCATGTTGAATAAATGTAAATAGAGTGGTCATCACTTGGATCAGTGATTTTGAAGACAAGTCATTCCTTTTCAGCACAATTCATAAAAGAGTGACAGAGTGCTGAATATAGAATGCATATTAATGACAGACTCTGTTTTGCATAGGTGACTTGTTTGATTTTTCTATAGCCAGCAATCAGTATTTCAGTCCTAATGTGGTTATGTGAATGATGTTGTTAAATAATTGGAGGAGAATGTTCTTCCAGGAAAAGTGTGTGTCCCCCTGATTTGTAACAGCTGTCACCATAAAATAGCATTTCCCTTCTTTAGAGTTGTCTGGAATATTGACCATTTAATCAGTTCAGTGCTGTTAATTCCATGTCCTAGAGGGAAGGACACAAACCGGTTTTTACTTTTTCTTTTTTAAATCGTCATCTCCGTCCTGTTTCTCTCAAGGGCAATATGGCATATTGATGAAAGAGCCAACTTTAAAGCTAAGGAGCCAACTTTAGACCTTGAGGTTTTCATACATGGTTTTTGCTGCTCAGTCTTTATATGGAAGACAAATTAATATTTTGTATATCCATTGCAGAATAAAGGAAAGGCAAGACAAATATTTTTTTCAAGCCTAGTCCATCATAAGTAACAACTCTTACTAATAGCCACAGCTATAGAACTTGGTTTTTATTCCCTGTTTTCTAGGCTTCTAATAATGTTTATGTAAGGAACATATCTGATACTTCTTGTATCTAGTTTCCATGCGTCAAAGAATAAAACAACCATGGTTGTGCATGCAACTGTGGTGATTTTTATAAAGCAGTTGTAAATATTTTAATTGAAAGTGCTTTGCCATTCGTTTTAGTAAATGAATGAATAACGTATTGTATAACCTCTGACTGCTAGGCTCTCTGATTTTTTTTTTTTTTTCCTCAGTGACTGTAGAGGCTGGTACTGCAAGAGGCGATCCCTCTGCAGCTGGTACAGGATGATTTACAAGCATGTTTCAGTAGTTCAGCACCATAGTTTGCTAAGATAAGAGATTGAGGATGAGTTTAGGGAAAAGTTTCCATTTAATGTTTCGTGGAAGTGAGATGTGCATAGAAGATTAGCATGAGTTCTCTTCCTTCAGGTATCTACAAGAAGTGGGCTACACCGACACGATATTGGATGTGAAATCAAAACGTGTGCGAGCTTTACTGGGCCTCTCGAGTGATGCTTCAGATAAAGAGAACAGAAATCAAGAGCCAATGGTAAATGGCACGGAAGGCCAGATTAAAGAAAACGCGATGATTGGGTAAGCATCAAGATGACTTTGTTATCTTTCTGCCTAAATGCAGTTAGTGGTGTTGAACAAAATTTTGTTTACTGAGAAGATTTCAGGATTTTTTTCTAGTTTGAGATTAGAGCAATTCTAAATAATTTTATTATATTAAGAAATAAGTATTGAAGTAATTATTTAGAGTCACATCTTAAAAGCACCACAATTTCTTTTTTTTCAGTTGGATGGCAGCACTAAGTCAAATCAAGCCTCTTTTGAGATATGATTTTTAAGTGTTTAAAAGTCAGCGTTGTTTCAAGTTAATGATTTGTTTGTATTGCTGGAAACTTTACTGTGTAGGTTACATACAGGTTTACTCTTCTGGTCCGTGGTGACTATGACATGATAATCTACACAAGAGAAGGGTTTTTTTTTTGCTAAATCTGATAAACAAAGTCACTTATTACATTCTGAGTCCTGTAGGTTTTTTGTTTTCTACTAAAGAATAGACACATGTAAATGTGACTGAAATGTAGGGTATTAATATCTGTGTTTTAATATTTCTAATACTATGCAAAGTCAGTCAAAGACAGTAAAAGCTTGTTTTTACTTTTTCTCTTAAGTGATGTTGAAGCTTAAGAGATTTTTTTCCATTTTCTTCTCTTTTCCATGCAGAGTTTAAAAACAAAAAAAAGTAAGTTAAGTTTAACTATAAAGTCTTCAGGAAAACAATCTGTTTGTTCTTGTTTAAGATATTGTAGTTTCAAAACTGGAAGAATAATGAAAACTATGCAGAACTGTTGTAACAATGGACAAGGTAGCTGTTTCCAGCAGTAGCACAGCTTTCCTCAGAGATTCTCATTCTTTCTTCCTTTTCTATACTTATGTGGCAAAATTTGTCTATTTGCTAAGGTCTGATACTGTTACATGACACATCCGGTCTTCTAAAAAGCATTTGTGAAATTTCATTTATACCCACCCAATAGCTGCAGCAACTTCAGGCCAACAAGTTACATAAGGGCAGAAGTTCATTGTTATGTAATTAAATGTAATGCTGTGAGATGGAAAATTTGAATGTGTGAGAAAACCTGCAAGCTACTAAAATATATTGTGTTGCTACATAGTTGACAAGTCATGTAATTTATGTACAGCAGCTTTGTTTTGAAGAACAAGAAATGCTTGATAGCTTGCAATAACAGTTTTGGTTTGATTCCTCGTGAAGGGGTCACTTCTTCCTAGGGGAAGTGTGTAAGTAAAGCTTCTTCGCTTACACTTCAAGATTTATATATATTTACATAGTTTTGAAACAGGTGGATCTATGTACAAGGTAGTTACTTGATGGATGAAATGCTGGGACAGTGGTTTTGATATAGTAGTTTTGGAGACATTTGCATTTCTTTTGAATCTGCTTGGTTTTGGGATAGACCTGACATTAGGTTTAACACTTTGTAGTTTACCCTACCCTGTGGCTGAGGATATTCACTGATGGAGAAAAATGAGTTCCTTTCCATTATGACTGGCAAGCTTTTCAGCTGCAAGGCTGGGCAGGCTGTACACTTTGAAAAACTGTTTTTATCTTGCTTGTGATGCCTGAGATAGCATACTGCATTACATAGCTTAGAGAAGTGTTTTGATAACATAATGAACAAGAAGGGACTCCATGGTTTTACAATGGAAAAATTCTGCAGGGTTCTTCACCGTGTCATGTCAGTCTTCATGGGTGATTCCGAGTTTCTGGATGTCCACTTGAGATCTCCCTCACTGGAATGAAAAATTCAGGGTTTTACTAGAATTCCTTGATTAATCTGAGTACAGGACTACCTCTCAATGCTGTGATTCTTCTGGGTCCTTCAGTCACACGTTCAGACTGCCTCTTTCAATTTTGCTTTCAGGAAACATTCTGTGGCTTGCTTCCTGGTAGAGACTGCCTGTTATTTAACAGCTATTTCATCTTGTGCTACCAGATACTGTAAAATGTTGCACCTCACATTTCTGTGACATGTGGCACTGTTCACCTCTTTCCGACTGCATCATTACTTGCCTCTGAGATTTCAAAGCACAGCTTTATGGTAGATGCAAAATCAGAAATAAGCTCATATTTACCTGTTACCTGCCTCATGTAATGCCAGCATTACTTCATCTTATATAGAGCAGCTTCTCTTTGAAAAGTACAGCATTGAATAGATTACTAAGATCTCAGGCACATGGATATTGCTCCTGAACTCAATTGAAATTTTTAGTGAGTGTTTGAAAACCTAATTCAACACTTTCCTACCTGGTTGGCACAACTAGAAAAAATATAGGTGGCTCAGCTAAATTCTGGCTTACAGGTGAGGAATGGGCACCCTTTGAAGCAACTTCACCAGTGCTAGGCTGCTTACTGTGATGGCAAAAGGACTGGCAGTTCCTTTAGCAGCCTCTTGTTATTCCTTGTGTGCATGTAATGTGAAAAACGGATCTGGGCTACAGCAAGCTTGTACAGTTGGACGGAATGCAATGAACTGCAGTTTAGTAGTGGCACAAGGGGAAAGTTATGGTGAGAATTAGAAGAACAAGAAACCAAACAAAACCTTAGTGTGATTCCAGGAAGTTTAAGGATATATGTGAGCGTTTGCCAGGAACATGAGACATTGGGACAGTTACAAACTAAAATTCAGACTGAAGACTCTCTGTGACTGTATGGGTACAGTGAAACTCTTTGTAGGAGAAAGCTTTGCTATTGCCAGAGAAGCCTGTGAACTCCAATGCAGTTTGGCAGATTTTGTGGTTCAAACTGTGTAATGAACATTGATGTCTGCTAGCAGATCTGAGGACACTGGTCGACCTGAAGGTGTTTTAGTTACATTTGAAGAACAGCACTGGGCAAAAAGTAATGCATAAAAATGAATGTAGTTTAACAAGGAATATACCTCTGTTGAAGTGAGAAAAGACAACTCATGGCATGGTTGATTTGTTTGATCTTGGAAAAACTGCGTAATACGCATCCACTGAATCTGTGGATTTTAAGTCTGAGTTTTAGAAAAATGTTTACATGGAATGAAAAATGCGAGAAGCAGAGTACCGGACTGGAGTAAAGAGAAACTCTGTGGATGAGAAACGATGAATACAAATCAATAGGAGTTAGGAAAGAATGTGGGTGAATGTGATGAAGATAATGTACAATAGAGGGGAAAATGGTACAGTGAAAAACAGAAGGAATATTGATTTAACAATGCATTTCCAGAATAGGAAAATGGAAGGCACGCTAGCTTTTCATTTCCTAAAAGATTTCTCCATATAGCAGTGTAAATTGCAGAAAGAACAGATTGGCTCAACTGCCTTCTGTACAACTGAACATTCGTGATAAATTACAAAGAAAGGAAAAAGATGGTATTTGATGCTTTTATGCTGCCATATGGTTATCTCTTTGAGAGGAGAGAGGGAGTAATGGAAATAGGAAACAAAACTTCCTTTATGTTTTCATTATTATTTTGGTAGTCAACCAGTACTTTCTTAGTGAAATGAAAATGGTGGAGAACAAAATAAATTAGTATTGCAAAAAAGTCCAGGGAAAGAATGGAAGAGCTGATCTATTTCTCAACACAGTCTGATTTTAGCACATTTTTTGTGTAAGCGTATTAATCTGTGCACAGTGCTTGTTGCTGTTATTCAGCCTCCTTCAGAAATACCTCTGACTGTAGCTCTGACTGTGCTTCTGAGCACAGTGTAAACCCACATTTTTCTTATTTTTCATTTTTTTTAAAAATGCCTTTGATTGTTTTAAAGATAAGTTCTGGCATTTTTCCTCTGAGCTCAGGGATGTGTGAAATGTATACTTTGTGGTGGGTAGGGAGGATATTTTTCTTCTGTTCAGCTGCTACAGCTTTTACAGATTTTTAAGTTGTTTGTTATACCAGAAGCTACCTTTTATATGAGTTATATCTTGTTATCTGTCCTTTATAACTATTTTGACAGCTGAGGTTTGAACACTCAGTACTGGGATACCAACATTAAATCAAGGCTTTTCATGGAAAAGGCTGGTGAGAATGTTTAGGGTGATTATTGTGAAGTTGATGCTGCTTGCTTTGATATGTAGAAACATATGATGGTTACAGTAGTGCCAATACATAGTACAATAATATTTATTTGCAGAACAGAATATGTAACTTGAATTCTGCTAGACTCTAGTTATTTTAGAAAATTGCTGTCTGGTCCCTCATAAGTGATTGCAGTTATGTCAGAGAGGTTCCCCTTCCTTTGGTATGGTGATGAACAAAGTACTGTTGTCTGTTTTAAGCCAAATCAGTTTCTCCTCATCCTAGGGTTAAGTAGCCTCAGCCTTTGTGTTACTAGCTGCTACATCTGTGGCCAAACTTGTATTCTTACATTGCCTATTTATTTGCTGATGTACAGATCCTCTTGAAAACTTTAGCACTCAAGACATCATGTGGATTTTGAATGCACCCTGCAAGATTTTGAATCCATAAATGAAATGTTAATATGATAACGTGAGCTAGATATAGTCCTGTTTTCACTTATTTCCTGGAATTTAAAAGGGAATCAGTTTTCAGTTTCTTCAATCAGCTCACTTGCATTACGAAAGATAAGTACCACTTGGCATGACTGGACTCAAAAATAGATACTAAAATAATAACCTCATAATAATGGTTTAAGTTCCTAACACTTGCAGTGAGAGGAATGGGTGCTTTCCCCCAACAATCTGAAACAGGAATGAAAGCTGCCTGCAAATATCACTTGTAGCCTTGAAAACATGGAAGTACATAAGTATCTTTAGTTCACTTATTACCTCATTTTCAGTAGCTTTATTTTACTGAGTGGAACCTAAACAGTCTAATTAGTTTACCTTCGTGAAGGTGTGTATTTGACTACCGTTTGGTATGAGTGGAAGCAAATAGAATGAAGGACTAGAACTGGAAAGGAATGAGGATATACCAAACATATATGTGAATGTCTGTATAAAAACCAGTATAGGCTAGTTCTTGGTAATGGTTTGATCATCAAAACTATAAATAGCCAATAGAAACTTCTTAAAGAAAAATGGCCCTGAGTGATATATCAATCTCTTTCTGAAACTGATCTGCTGCCTTTTTTTTCCTACTGAACTGCAAATGGCTTCCACTGACTACACTATACATGAGCAAAAAGACATCAAACCTCGGCATTTGAGAGCAAATCCAAAGACCTTTCAAAAATTAAACATTTTGAAAACCTTTTTTCTGATATGCAACAAATCATTGCAACTGACACTTCAGTGAATGAACATCTTTGTATACCAGAAGACCTTAATAACTCTTGTGCATCTCTAAATCCTATTAACACTGGCAAAAGTAATGACAGTGCTGCATACTGGCTGATGAATGTTGTTTGTTGGCTGGCTTATAAAATGGTTTCTTTGGGAAAATATCTCTGAATTTATAAACCTCGGGTAATATCTGCCATGAAAAAGATTTCCAAAATAGTATGCAAGTATATGTTGAATTACAAAAAGGAAAAAAAACACCAGTAAAGGGAATAAAGCAAATAGATTTTGTTGGGGTTTTTTTTTCATCTTTTTCCCTGTTTCTCCCTGCCTCCATCTTGAAGTGACCTAACAGTCATTTCAAAGGTGTCAGATCTGGACACTTTCAACAGATGTACTAAAGCAGAAAAAAAAAAAAAGTAGATAAGTTGAGAGGTTTTTGTGAAGAAATAAGTACAAATGGACCACACTTTTAATTGGCACAGTTCTATGGCTTAAGAGTTTGAGAGATGCTTCTTGGAAATGTCACATAAGACTCATAGTACAGAAAGAATGGGGGACAAAGAGACAGAAGTTGTGCATTTGGAGAGAGAGAAGCAAAGACAGGGGAGGTGAATGGAGAAATAACTTAAAAAAGTTACTCTGGTACTTCAAATATTAAGATTAGTTTTTATTCTTTATAAAACATATTTGTGTGATATATTATAGTTATCTGACTAGATTTGGCAAGAGAAGTGGCCCTTGCTTGTTAAATGTCATTCCTTTGCAATTCCAATTTACATCTAAACCATTTTGTAAGTGTTGCTTACCAGTTGTAATACATATTGCACTAGTTCTTGCATTGTGTGGTGTGAATTCATAGGAGATTTCAAAGGCTGTGACAGACTGTTTAGCCTGCCCTGTGTTCATTGTGTGTAAATTTTGTTGGTTGTAAGTGTTCTGTAGTTTTATATATTATTTTGATATTTTCTGTGCTGTATTATTAAGGATTTTACACAGTGTTGAACATCTAATGAGCTGTTCTTAAAGACAGTCCTCATTGAATTTGCATGCATTTATTTAATGAGTACAGTTCAACAGAATTTAACTAGCCACATTGAAAAGACTGTTTTAAAACATGTGATAACTAAATTCTGTGGGGAATTAATACAACTTATGAAGACCATGCAGTAGCTAATTTGATAGTAGCAGGAGACTGACCCAAAGAAAATGGCTCAAGAAAGTATGGTAGACGAGTTCTGAATGCTGGGTCACAACAGGTCCTTTTCTGTACAAGCTCTCAGAAACATTACTCAGCCTAAGCTGACCTTGTATTTATTTAACTTTATTGTGGTATTTCTTCTTGCTTCTGAATTTATCAATAAAATCCTGGCTTTATTTAAGATAACTTGTGTATGTCTTGGATAAAATAAACAAAAAAAGGCCTCTACTTTTTCCTTTGAGGCTATGAGTAGGACCAAGGCAGTTAATGGCCTTGTGGTTGGGCAGTTCATGGGAGAAGTTTATGAGACTCAACCTGGACATGACCACAGACTTTTCAGAGTTATTATCAACAAAGGACAAGGTAATAATAGAAATATAGATTGCGTTAGCTACAAAGAAAATACGTGTCTGTAGTATGACTTTAGTCCAAGTTAAATGTGACTTTGCAATATAAAATGTTCTGGATCATGCTGGGAGCAGGAAAGGTATCCAGCAGTGTGCTGCTTTAGTTTCCACAGAGCAGCTTTACCTTGCCTATAGGTTATGGTCTTTGCATTTCACTCACTAAGAAACAGGATTTGTGTTAAGATTATGGATATTAAATGTTGAGAGCAAATACATTCAGTCTCAACTATACATTTTGTAAATCTGCTAATATAATATTTCAGTGTCAGAACCAACAGAATTTTTACACAAAATACTTGTCTTGAGACATGTTACTGTTGGGCAGAAAATGAAGAGTTGGCCTGCAGAGCCCCAGCGAAAGCCAGGCTTGCTTTATTTAAATAGTACATGTGGAATATCCACGAATCATATTTTTTAGATTTCATGGGAAGGTGTTACTATTTTTAGTAAAGAGGCCAAGGGGTTAATACAAATCTGAATAATTGAACAGCCTGTAACATACAAATTGGGATCAGATTTTCACAGCCATCACAGCTGCGCAAAATTCTGGCAACTTCTCCTGAGGAGGAAAATACTCACGTGATTGCACTTTTATGTTGCTTTAAGGGAGGTAAGTAATTCCATTACCATCCCATTTGTAACAAGAATTTTGTGTTTTAAACAGGAAAACATTTCTTATCTTTGGGAATCAGAAGTTCCCTGTTTCAAGAGTGATATTCACAAAATTTGTGCACTGCCCATCTCTAGGAAGATGGAAAACCCAGCAGCATTAGTCTTCCTATATTTACCTTCTGGCAGTACTTGTTGTTAATGCTCATGAGAAGCAGTTAGTCCTGTTGTACCTAATTGTGTGCAGGAAGGAGTAGCAGGGTAATCTCTCTGCCCCAAAGAATTTCCTGTCTACCTGGATAAGCATACTGGAAGGGAGGATGTAATGGATAGAGTTAACAGTATCTGATAGAAGATGTGGTATTGGTTAAATGATTTTTGTTGGGTTGGTTAGGAAAGTGCTGAGTCAACTGGGATGAGAGCCTCAAGGAAAGAAGGCAGAGTTAGGTGCTGGGAAGAAAACCATGCGAGAGTGCTGTTGCAGAGTATGACTGAGGAAGGAGCAGTGGCAAAGAGATTAAGAACAAGCAGCTGAGGAGCAGAGTTGAGGAGGCCCTGCCACAGTCTGGCTGCTCCATGCTCTCTGTTTTGGCATGTTCTGTAGCTTCTCCTGCTGTCTGGGGTTTCTGGTTTATTCTTCCCCAGCTGGGAAGAATATTTGTCTTTGTCTCTAGGCAGTATGGCTGAGGAGGAAGGAAAAAGCTGCACCTAAGTTCTTGTACTTTGAAAATTATGTTCTCCCTTACATATGTTGTGATATGGGACAGTCCAGAAAAGAGGAAATGTCCTTTTTGAGACCTTTTTAGGGTTGTTGGTCTTTATTTGCAACAGACCCTGAACCTTGCTATAGTCTTGCCTCACCTGTGCTTATAACACCACAGTTTGTATCAGTCCCTGCTTTTGGACCTTGATTCTGTTGTTTTCACCCATGGATTTTTAAAAAATACTCTAAGCTACAAACCCCCTGGAAATGTTGAATTGTGTTTCTTTTTCTAAAATGGAATTTAAAGGTTTTTTTTACTACCCTATCTTTAAATATATTTTTGACCTTTCTTCTTTTTTATGTTGCTTTGTGAATGACCCCCTAAGAGAAGCAAACTAACCAGTTGGAAAATTAATGAAACAAGCAAGCATTGAATTGCCATCAAAGTACATAGCATAAATTAACTAAGGCCAGACATTTTTCTTCAGTACATTTTATGTTATTACTAAGTGCTGATGCTGACAGTATTATCCAAAATACATGATGTTTATATGCTGCTAAAGAATGAAAAATAGCTAAAATTATTAAATGACTTCTGATTTGACTGCTAGTGTATTGGGGTACAGTATAGCAAATCAGCCTGTCTGTCAGCTTGAAACTTTCTTCCTGTAGAACCTCTGAATAGTTTAAATAATTCTGTCACTTCTATTTTCTTTTCTTGGTTCCTAAGAATTCTTTCTTGGAATTTGTGTCTTAGCACAAATAATCTTCTGTGAAACTATGCTGACTGTACATTTTTGTGCTGTGCAGGATTTTTGAAATACATGATAAATAAGCTACCATGTTTCCAAATGCTTGAGATGCCCATTTAACCCTGCTCCCTGTGTAAGTGCAGATATATATAATTATATATATATATATCCTGCCCACTAAAATGTATAATAGTTATTAGGATAGTTGAAATCAGAGCAGTTTATTAAAAAGAGATATAACCTCTTTTGGTAGTAGCTTTGAACTTCAGTGTGAGAGAGAGCTGGGTTTAAGAGCAAATGAGTGCAGAGTCAAGTCTGGTATGAATTACTGCAAATACTTGGACCTGTAGAAGGATATCTGCTTCTTAATAATAAGTTATGTTAATTAAAATTTTATATTCCATGTTTGATAGTAGTTCATACATTGCTGTTTACTGGAGTATGTCTGATAATTACTATTATAGATCATCAGCCATAGTGTTTTTACATGGTAGATTTTTACATGGCAAAATACAGAGGAAGAAACCAAAAATAGTTACAGGTTTTGTTTTACCAAGATTTTTCTGCTGGAAACAGCAAGGCAACCGTACCTGTAGGATTTCTGTGAAAATGTGCATTATTACTACAGATTCTTGAGGTGTTATAGTCTTCTAAAGTAGTGATTACTTAAGGAAAAACAAAAATATTATAGAGTATTTTCAGGTTTGTGATAGATCACAATACTGCAGGAAGCAGGGCACATTGGGAGCATGTTTAAGATTGTTCTTATCTAAGTTAAGATCTGGAAGAGTAGAAGGAATATTCTCAGAAAAACAAGTGACTATGAAAACATACTGTACATTATGGTATATTATGCCACTGTGTATGCAGAATTTCTAATAGGAGGTGAAATCTGTATTGGTATTTTTGGGCCATAAAGATGAGTAAGTGAAAAAAAAGCAGCATAGCAAATTGTCTTAATGAAATGCAGATATACTGGGGCTATGAAGAAACCGCTCCTGCTAATTGTTGTCATGTAAGCATAGAGCTGCTTGAGCAGAGACTGTGCAAAGAAGGAAGTGTGCTGCTTATCATGCCTTATTACACATCAGAGCTTTTGCCCTTGGATGCTTCCTGTGATAGACCTTTGGAAAGTGTTGTGATGAAACACTGGAGTAAGTGGGTGATGGATGGATGATCAGGTGTTCACACTGCAGGGAGCTTACAAGGCCTTACCGTAGAGGTGTGTTGGTTGAGCCTTTTCAAAGGGGTCGTAGCAGAAGCAAGGCACTTACTGGTAGGAAGGGTGACTGCCCAAGACAATTTAGAGCTACAGTTCTGGAAAGTGAGAGGGAGAGACTTCTGTTTTTTCAGTGGTTGTGAGAATCAAGATGACATGCATTTAGTGATGAACTGTGAAAAACTGACTACTGATTAAAGGTAAGAAAACAGTAAAGCTTGTCTTCACTGCTGTAAGGCCATCTAAAGAATGTACCTCTAAAGGTTTTACTAGAAGTTAAAAACCATTTAAAGGTTTTACTAGAAGTAATTGTAACAATTTAAAATGAATAAATTTTGTTCACCACTGTATCTTTCAGGGGTTGATGGAGAAATGCATTTTCTGCATAGAAAACACAGATCCTGTTGATAATTTTAGGACTGCTTTATTTGTACTCTTGTCAGAGTTTTAATAATTGTTACAGTCCTGTTTCTTAGACTCTTCCACTTCAGTTGTTAATATAAGAACCGTTGTGTTTCCTGTTCTGAGGCACTGTCTAAATTTCTGCCAGTGCAGTCATAATTTTACCCAATCTTCACCCATTTCCTTATTTGTTTAACATAAATATAAATATTATTTAGTTATCAGTGATATTTTCCCATTCTGTTATTTTATAGTGGCATATTTATCATGTCTTCAAAAATGAATGAATGGTAGATCTAGAGTTTGGTATTTCCCAGCAAGATGAGGAACATCAGCTGGCAGGAGCAAAGATTTTCTGTCCCCTGATGTACATGTGGGAACCCAGCTTGGTAGCTGTAACTCATGTCCTTGTTGCTGAGACTTTCAGTAATGGCATAGCAGTATTGATGTTGCTTTTGGGCACATGTCAGATGAATGTTGCTTTAAAATGCTTTTTGTATTAAAAATTGAAGTGTCTGTCCTGGTAATGGCAGCCGTATGAAGAATAATTGTTGGTTCTAAAAATACAGCTTATGTCTATTGTTTTAGCTCTTTAGCCACAAAAATTTTTACCTGTTAATAGTCCATTTTTACTTGTAGGCTTGTTTTAGTCTTATGTGTTGTTGGACCTATTAATACAGAACAGATTGGTAATTGCAGAAGTGACTTCATTGTGATTTCTTTTGTCTCATGATGGTGGTTGTTGTTGTTGTTTAGGAAACCTGACTTGACTGATTCTGCCTCTCTGCTAGAGACCTTCAAATTTCTTGAAAATGCAGCTGCCGACTTTAGTGATGAAGAAGATGAAGAAGATATTGAAGGAAGAGAGAAAACAATCATTGATACCGCAACAGTGAGTGGAAAAAATAATTGAAAAAGTTACGAAGAACAGAAAAAGTGAGATTAATGAGGTGCCTATAAGCAAAGTATATGACTGTGTATGTACACATGCAAATCATTAATGCATCTTTATGATGTTCTGTCCAAGCATGTGTGCATAAGAGGAATTATATATGCATTTCTGAGTTTCTGCATACAGGCTAAGCTTTGCTGTCTTTATTGCTCTAAGTTGGGTTAAATTTTTCTAAAATTGTCGCTTTACTATCCCATACTGACTAGTATTTTTGATACATACTGGACACAATTTTTAATGTTTCAGATGTCCTTTTTTTACAGTTCTCAGCATAGTTTGAAAGTATTGTTCCTAATGTTGCATGTCAAAAATGATTATTGAATATTTATTAAAAATTATTGATACTAAAAATGACTTGTAAAAATTTGGCTTAGAGTACAGAACAAAAATACACTTATCTTTATAGCTTGTGGAAGGAAGAAGTGTAACTGGAAGAATTCTAATGTAGTTAATAAACCATTTTGTTTGTTTATTCAGTCAGTGCCTTAACCTCCCTTGTGATCTATACTTTGCTTTATGACTTGTCCATATGATCACATAAATACATGCAATCAGTATTCTTCTTTAAAATTAAAAGTTATTAAAGATGTGAGTTGTGTTTTCTAACAATTGAAGCAGATAAGAGATGATGGATGTGTTTGTTTTTATGGTGAGTTTTAAGAATTAACACAAAAAACCTGTTTAGTTTTATGGCATTTTTAGAGGGGATCTTTTAAAACTTATTCCTGTCATTCATGGATTATGAACAAATGTCTGAGACTCTTTTTTAAGCCCTGTATAATACAGTATGTTCAGTAAGCCTGCTGAAGAAATGAAGCTTGAAGTTCAGAATAGCTTCAGGTTTAGAAATTGGTTCACTGTATTTAGAGGAAACAGTCAGACATCCTCATGAGCTATGGGGTGTTGCCCTGTGTATTGAAGCCTTTTCAGACTGACCCTTAGCACCAAGTCAAAACATTGTGATTAATGTAAATTCTTTAGTTATGTAGAAGTAAAATTTATGCTACAGTCACGTTTCATGGCATCAGCTTACTTGTTGGTAAAATAAATGCAAAGAATCTAGTTAGTTTTGATTATTGAGGGAAAAGTAAACTTGTGGAAAACATACAATGAGATTCTTCTTCATTAAAAGATGTATTTGTTCTTTTACCAGAATTTGCTTTTGAATCTGCGAGGGAAATGCAGTTTAAACATGAAAGCAACATGTTTAAATAGAAATAACATATAGGAAAGCATTCAGAATGGAATGATTTTCTAAATCTAAGCAAATTAGCTCTTGTCAGTTGTGGGGTTTGAGGCTGGATTATTTTTTCCCTAGATTTGTGTCTTCGTCCACATATAGAATTATTTCAGAACTGAAAGTTAAGCTATTTTCAGAGAGGCAAAGTGAGTTTGGTTTTGCTGAAGTCTTTTCTACAGCATTCTTTGTTTTTTGTTTGTGGGTTTTGTGTGTTTTTCAAAAATGTTTTAAAAGTTTGTACAGTCTGGTATTAAAAAAGATAGTAGTGGTCTAGATCAGTGTAGGTTCAATATCCAAGTGATTGATTATTGATGGTCACAGGAAGAAAGAACTACACACAAGTTTCATTTCCACTTAGAAGTTTGAACAAAGTCTGTGTACTATTCCAGATTTACTTATTAATGTGTACTTTACTGCTTCCTCTTCGACTTCCTGTTTGGATTTTGCATAGAGGATGAGACAGTACTGCTCAGATTAAAGATGTGTGCATAACTTAATTCAGCTTTTTTTCCTGTCCTTTCTGACCTTTCAGATTGTAAGGAAAAGAGTGCTGTCTGACAGCAGTGAAGACAGAGATACAGAAGAAGCTTTGAAAGAGTTTGACTTTTTGGTTACCTCAGATGATGGTGATGGGGAGTCGAGAAGTTCAGGAGATGGAACAGACTGGGGTAAGGAAATTTGATGGATTGTACCAGGAGAAAAACAAGATGTGCTAAGAATATATTGTGATTGATCAGTTGATTGAATGAGATCTCTGTCAGGATCACAGCACCTTTTGATTATTTCTACAGTAAATAATTGGCAGACTGAAGTCCTCTTGGTATCGTTTTCTCATTTTTTCTGTACACTGCTTTAATGTAAGGATTCTTCAAGGTTTCTGCCTCAGGTCATTTTTACTTTTCTTTAATTCTAAGCAGATAGAGTTTAAATTTTATGAATGGTGTTTCAGTGTGTTTTTCCAGTGACCCATGTACATGACGGGCTCTGATAAAGCTGTATTTTACAATTATGATATGAGTTATTTTGTCATCTTTGCTTGCACCCAGTTTGATGCAGAGAGTAGTATGAGTCATAAAATCCAAATTAGTTGTACTCTTATTGTGGGTTAGTAATTTAGTTTGTATGAACTCTTCAGTTGCTCAAACTTTGTTTTACAATTCAGCAGAATTGAATCTTTAAGTCCTCTAGTCATAGAGAGACATTTCACAAACTGCTCTCTGTCCTTTGAGATTCATGTCCTGCAGCCCAGGATGCCACCATCCACTTTACCTTGATAATAATTATTCTGCCTAAACCCTTGGGATAGAAAAGGGAAGAAAGGAGGACTGGTTAAATACCTTGATGGGAAGTTGTTTCCTACTTATGCTGCTCTGGAAAGTCTTAAGGGTATGTGGACACAGAGGGAGCTATTGAAGATGACGGGAAATGACTGAGCTTTATAAGGGAGCTGCAACTGTGACAGACCAATAAGCCATGGCAGCTGTGGCTCCACATGAGCTCCAGGACTCTCTATTTCACTGAAGCCATGTCCAGCTCCTGGTTGGCCTCCCATTAACTGTTCAGTGTGGTGTAGTCTCTACTTAAGAAGATGAGTCATAATATTATTAGATACAGCAGTATTATATTCACCGAACAAATTTAGAAATGCTGCTCGTTTTTACCAAAAAAGATTTCTGATACTTCTCTTTAATATTAAAATTTTAGCCATTTGTGCTTGGTCAGTGTAGCTATTGCTTGTGTCACCAAAATGTCAGTATGCTCACAGGAGCTTTTTGTTCTCAAATTCACACTTCCAGTTTAGTTTTGCTTTCATTGATGACAGCTGAGTACAAGTAAGCAGAAGTCTGACATTAAAAGTAAATTTTTATGAAAAGTAGTAGTTTCATTTCTAGAAATGAGAAGGGTTTGGGTTTTTTTGAGTCAGAGGTGTTCATGTTTTTTCAATTACTTGTTTCCCAACTTGTGTCTTTCATGGTAACAGTATGTAAGACTAAGCTTCTTCAAGGAACTGCCATTGTAAATCACTTAGGTTAATTTGAGTGGAAGTGTTAAATGTAGTACACCAGAGCGATGTTGTGTAGTGAGGGATAGCAGCACACAGAGGAAATTCTTGCTTCATTTTGGATTCCATGTATTACTGCTCAGTTACAGTTATCTGTTGAACTCATTTGGCTTGAAAGGTCCTCAGATGTTTTCTGGTAATTTTAAACTGTAAAGCACTTGAATAGGAGTAGTTCAGGATCCACTTCTGAAGTTGAACAGTATCTGTGGGACATGCAGGGAGCATGCTGGGACAGTCTGTAGAAAATTAATATATTGGGTGTTTTCCTGGCAACAGCACAATCTAATAAAAATCTATTTAAACTTTATTTTGCTAGAAGAGGGAAGAAATCTTGTCTAGCCAGGGAGGAAAAGCATGATTAAAACTTTTAACCTACCCCGGAAAGACTAGATACTTGTTTCTCTGAAGTACGATTTTCTCATATCCTTTTTGAATTCTTTATGCAGTTTTTGCTCATTAGTGGTAATTGAGGCATATGCCTTAAGAAGACATGACTTAGCCCATAGACAATCTATTTTAGAGTCTCTTCAACTTACTAATACTTATTTTCATAGCTTTTCTTAAAAGACTTACACTGCTAAACTTTGTGTCTTGAGTTAATCTGTCACTCCATGAGTATATGATCATGACTGAAGGGTTCAAAAGAGTGAGAGATGACCTCAAAAAGTATCTTCTTCTATCATGCAAGTTTGAACAGAGTCAGGCTCTGTTTTCTCAACATCTGAACATTAGGTGGTTACAGGCCACTCTTAAGATGCCTTTTTTGCTGTCACTGAACACTCACAGTAGTCTCAGCCCCTCCTTGAAGCTCATCTGCTCCAGCAGGCTGAACCATCTTTGTGGCTCCCTTAGACTTGCTACACTACACCAATAGTAGGTACTTAGGACTCTACCTAAAAGGTTTCTCAGTATTAAAAATATTGCACTGGATGCAGTACTCAGAAATATGGTATCACAGGTGCCCAACACAGGGGAGCAGTCAGTTCCCTCACCCTCTAGGTTACATTCTTGTTGAAACAGCCTGGGATATTGTTGGTTGCTTTTGCTGCTAGAGTATGTTGCTGAATACTGTTGAATTTGATGTTGATGGAGGATCCCTAGGTATTTTTCAGCATTATTCATTTTTAACAAGTCAGTCACATTAATAACCCATGTGTGGCTTTTATCTTCTGTCCAATAATAGTGACTGCTTCAGAATGTGATTGATAGTGTTGTGCTTCCTCTATAGACATTTAAGATCTGCAGCTTAGTCTGAGGATAAGTTTATTGTTGTTTGTATTTTAGAAGGTCTAGAATACATTATTGATGTAGAAAGTAAACTTGGTCTGAAAGTAATTAATCTCTAAATAATAAGGTTGAGAGTTTAATGAGAAAACAAAGCAAAAATATAACGGGATTTCAAAAAATTTGGAGCTGTAATGGTCATGAAAATAAATATATATGAGGAAAAGCTGTATTACCTCCCCTCCTCTCACAAATTATTTTTCTAAGCTGCCTCAGGATAATCTCCATATATGGAAAAAATTACTTGGGAGATGTGAACTCATGTAACATGTTTTGTTCAAAATCTCCAAGTACTGTACAATAGGAAGGATACTTCTTTTCTGTATCAGGTCACAGAGGAAGCAATTTAAGGGAGATGCTTAGAAAAAAAACCAAAAAAGTGGGGATTTTTTTTCATTAGGCATAGTGAAATGTTTTGGACTTTTTTCTAAAGATTACTATCTCAGGCCTTCACCTTTTTGTGAAATTTCATTGCTTTAGTGCTCTACGAGTTTATTCAAACTATTATGACATGAATACTGTGTTCCAGAATGATTTAAATGTGCTACTAGTTTGTGTAAATGACAACATAGCACAAAGACAATAAAATGAGGATTTGAAATGCAGTAATGCAACATCTGAGTTGTAAAGTTATGTTAACGAGTAACATAGCTGTTTCTTCTAGATATAATTCTTTCCCTGGAGGAAAGAAAAAACTGAAAAATATGACCTGATTTATTGTAAAGTAAATGTCGCTTACATTTATGGACAGCTATGTGCTTGGTTATAGGAATTAAACACGTGAAATTTCATCTCAGTTTTTTTATTAAGAAAATTCTTAGCAAATAGAAGTGGAATGTGAGTAGCAGTTTTGTAGCTTTCACAAGCTTGGTGCTATTTCTGTCTGTTTTAAATAAAAGACAAATGCCATTGACAGCAGCTGTTGCCTCCTTCAGTGGAGATCACTTGGTGACATTATTGAAAAAGGATGTTTCATTTGTTTCACTTTGTTTAGAAAAGGAAGACCAGTGTCTCATGCCTGAAGCCTGGAATGTCGACCAGGGAGTTATAACCAAACTCAAGGAACAATACAAAAAGGAGCGCAAGGGGAAAAAGGGGGTGAAGAGTAAGTGGAAAACATTGCACCTTAAAATCATAAATCTCACATCTTTCACACCCTTAATTCTATCTCTCTTTCAATGTTTTCCTAAAATTACTTACTCTTTTACTTTGCTGCTCCTGACTGCTTTCCTGTTCACCAGTTCTCAGGGGTTGAAATTAATGACAGACAATCAAGTTACCTGATAAATAGTTGGATTAGATATAACTTCCTCCAACCAAGTGTTGGGTTAGTTAAAAATTCTTGCTTTGAGCATGTTTTGTATTTTTGTTATTCAGATATTAAAATTGTAAAAGACATTGGTTTAATACCTCACACTTTAATATAGACTTCAGAACCCTTTCTTAGCTGGAAACGTGCCAGTTTCACAGGAAGAGTTAAAGTCTGGTATATAAATAAACAAAGAAACTGAACTGGAAACTCTCTTGAGTATCCTATTAGATGACAGTGGGAGAAAACAGGTTAATTTCTACCCCTGTTTATACTTGACATTCACAACATGAAAGTCATGCTGTCATCATAATTTGTTATGCAGGGCTCGAAATAGGAAGCGACTATGACCATCAGTTTATTTGTAAATCACAGGATTTATTTGTTGAGTTTCATACCTCTGGGACTAGCCTTTAAAAAAGTTGGGTATTGTTATCCAAACAACAAAAAACTGTGAACAGTATCTGAAATACAGTTTCTAGCCCTGTATTTTTTTTGTTACATTTCTTGAAATACAGATGTTTTGTAAAATCAATGATTTTTCATAGGTAAGAGTTAAAACTTTTTGAACTCAGATGGAGACTTTGAAATGAAACACTGTATCCATGGCTGTGTTTCAAATATCTAGCCATAATGAGAATTCACGTGTGAAAGATGTATATTAATAATATTGCATGTAGCTTGGTAAGAAATTTCAGGGATGTTTCTCCCTTTGTGGGAAGATGCTTATGACCACCAAGGAAATTCTCACTTCCAAAGAGATATGTATGATGATGCAAATATGTCAGATCCTCGCATCATTGAGGCTGACTTGTTTTGTTACTTTTTGTAATGATATTCTCATGAGCTGCTGCTCAGCATTTGGTTATGTGGCTGAAATTATATCAAATAAAATAACTAAACCTCTCATTTTTTCCAAATTAAAAGAAAGGTATATAGTTACCATGCTTTAAATTTCTCAAGTGGTATTTTTGTCATCTTTGGAATCCTTTAATTTACTGGAAGTTGATTGCAAGTCTGACAAGAAGCTGAGCTGGCTAAGTGTTCATGTTTAACAAAATTGATTCTAAATTTCCTTATGGTTAAGATAGACAGGGCATACAAGTATATGATTACAGTGAAAGTGATTTTTGTAATTTGTCTGTTATTTTAAAATATACAGACGTTATGTAGTTCAGGATAAATAGCTGTAGGGTTAGTTCAGCAGAAATTATTTAATCCAAGTGTTGAAATTCTATTCTTGAACAGCTGTTGTCTTTTTATTTTTGATGATAAAACTTAATTGTTAATATAGACATAGACATACTGGAATATGTTTTATGATATGATCTGTATGATAAAAATCATGATGTAAAGGCAGCACTTGGACATCCAGTGCTCCTTCTTGAAGATAACTACTGCTCAGTACATTTTGGATTGATTTGATTGGTTTGATCTTGGGAGACAAAGTTTGCTGTAGCAGTGAAAGTAAGCATCTTTCCATGGACAAACCAGCATTGGAAGGGCATCAATGCAGAAAAACTAGGAAGAATCAGAGCCTGTTTTCAGCTATTCATGATATTGCACGTGGTGAAGAAGAATGTTAGGGAGGCTGTCTGGAGAAGAAAGAAGGGACCAAATAACATTAAATTTTACAAAGTTTGTTTCTATGACTTTAATTTCATCATATATGGTGCTCAGCCACTGAACTGCTTGTAAGTAAAATACTGTTTTTATAAAGCAGATATTATAGTAAAACAATCTTGCAAAATCCTTCTTAGTGTTTTTCTGGATTGAGTAATGTATTGATGACAGACAAGTTAAATACAATTTAGTTTAATATCAGTCATTATGGTTAGGGTGGACAAAGTACAGTTTGCAACTGCATTAGTAAACTCATGATTTTGCAAGGCTGTAGTAAACATTCCTGTGAAGTAATAAGAGAATAGAATCATAGAATGGTTTTATGAGAGAATACATATATTAGAATACACTGCTGTGTTAAAGCTGCTTAAAAATAGCTGTATTATTTACTGGTCTAGGAAAAAAACATAATGGACTATGGGTAAGACATTTTCCCATTCTTAATTAAACTTACAACAGGAAAAACTACCGAAGATATGTTTCAGCCTCAATCCTATATAAAACAGTCAAAACAGGGATGTGGGAAAATGATGGAGCAAAGCACAGGTAAGTGTCAAGAAGGGCATGGGTCTTCACCATATGTAGCTTCAGGAAGTAGGCCAGTGAATCCAGTTGCATTTGTATTTTAATATAACTTTTCGGATTATATAGTTCACGATACTACACTACTGCACAAATAAATTTAAATTATTATGTTGTCATAAGAATATGCTGCACAAAGTACCTGATGCACAAATTCTAAAATATTCACGGATGTCAGCTATTGTTTTGGCAAAGTAAATATTCTAATAATCTAATAATCTAAAGTGTGACTCAGTTGGCGGCATTCTTCAGCATCCCGTACAAGTAGCACTATGAGTTCATACATTTGGGGAAAATTGTGCGTTCACAATTCTCAGTTGCTTCTATCACTTTCTTCTCGAAATTCATTTCATGCTGGATGATTAGTTACTGCTGAAATAAGTGCTCATTAGTTTTTCTGTGGTAATGTCATAATGCAGGGTAGGATCCATTGTTGCATGTGCTGCTGTAGCATATCTGATATAAGTAGTGCCATCGTGAACTATGCCTAAACCTTTTAATTTTTTGTTTTTTTCTGGTTAGGGCCCAACAGGTCAAAGCTGCAAGATATGCTTGCAAACTTGAGAGATGTTGATGATCTCCCTTCATTACAGCCATCTGTTGCACCTTCTTCTAGGCCCAGTAGCTCAAGGCTCATTGAACATGAGATAAACAGGACGGATGAAGGTAAATATTAAAAAAGTGCATACACCTTCGTAGAGGGTGGATGTTTATAGTTACTTCTTAAAGATTATCCTCTAAGACTTTCCAAGCACTTTACAAATTCTGATTCAGTATTGGAAGTTCTGTCCAAGTGTAATAAATGACATTCCCATTCCTCCATTATGGTCGCTATTAGTAAGGTCAAGACATCTACCAAAGTTCAAGTCTTGGCTGAATACCTTTGAGCATGATGGAAAAAAGTAATATGGAAAAAAAGTAATTAGTGGCTTTGTAATAAGATGATCCTAAATCACTTACTTTTGTTTGAGCTCAAGCCTGGCAGACAAGTGTGGAATGTAAACTCTGAGGACATAAGAGCATCTTTTTTTCTTCCCATTAACATAATTTTAAATGTATGTTTGTATATATACACACACACAAACGTCCTTTTTTTCCAAGTGCAAAGATAGAGGCTCTGCAGGTAAACACAGATGCCTTACTATAGCTTTTAAAAGCATGTGGTGATTTCGTAGTGAATCATACAGAACAACTTGCAGCTTGCCAGTGTATTAATTTCCATAATGCGTTCCAAAAATTAAAAAAAAATCTCATAGTGGCTAGCCCAAGTATGGAAGACCATGCATGCATCTTTGTAATGGAGCCCTACTGTTATGTCTGAAAAATGCTAAATCATCTCTTTGATCAGTATTTGAATTGCTATAATACAGAGCATAATAACATATAGTATATGAGGCTGTATTAATTTGTCAAAGATAGCAGCCTTCCAGTACCTAAAGGGAGCTTGCAAGAGAGCTGGAGAGGGACTTCTTGCATGGGCATGTAGTGACAGGACAAGGGAGAATGGTTTCAAACTGAAAAGAGGGCAGGTATAGATTAGATATTAGTAAGAAATTCTTTACTGTGAGGATGGTGAAACACTGAACAGGTTGTCCAGAGAAGCTGTGGATGCCCCATCCCTGGAAGTGTTCAGTATCAAGTTGGATGGTGCTTTGAACAACCCCATCTGGTGGAAGGTGTCCCTGCCCATGGCAGGGGGTTGCAGCATGGTGATCTTTAACGTCCTTTCCAAACCAAACCATTCTATGATTCTGTGATATCATGTGCTCTATTAAAATGGTAAATATGTGTTTTGAAAAATGTGCGAAAAATGAGTTCTGCTTAGCAGTCTTTCAATGAGTGCGAATAAGTAGGTCGGCCAAGTTATAATTAAGATGCATAAAAAGCCCTGGTGTGTGGAATCGTTACCAAAGATCTCAGTAGTTCTGCTTCCTTCATGCTCAGTGATTTTCTTTATGAAAGAAGGGGGTAACTTAGCAACGCTTTGAGAAGTGGAAGAATTTTTTGTTGAATGTTTCCTTTCCAACTTTTCTCACATGTACTGAGAGTTATATTAGCAGAGCTCTATTTTCATGTTTTTTCAATAATGTGTTTTTTAATTCAGAGACTCAAATGGACTCTCACAAAAAAGGACAGCTGATTGTTACCAGTCTGAGTTCAGTATTACAAACTATTAGCTATGTATTTCTTTATAAAGCTGAGACACCATGATATTTAGGGCACACATTTTTTTATTCTATTAAGTTTTCAAATTTGATGTCCTGTATGTATTGTGTGTTGAGTGAAATATTGCATTATGAGTTTGAAAGATAGGAAAAGAGAATGGTAGTATAGAATTTGGGGTGGAGAAGGTAAGAGATGTTTGTGATGAAAAGATAGTAACTAGGAGACCTAATCAAACAGCAGTGCTTTAAGAGCTTTTATTTGGGCTACTTGCACCAGCTATTCGTATCTACATTTTTGTTGCTTCTTCAGCACCTATTTGCATATTTTGTAGCTGAGTTGGGGAAGGTGTTTTCTGTGTTGCTTGTACATTATATGTGGGTGAATGGTAGCGATCCCTTCCTGCCCGTGGCTGGTTGCATTTACTGTCTGGAGTGGCGCACACCACGTATGTAGGTGTGTTCAGAAGGGGCTGTTTATTGTGAGTACACTGCTTATCTTTAGAACAGTTATTTTTGTATGCATTTCTGTGTATCTTTTTGCCCTCAGCTATTTGAGAGATATGTAGCATTCTGAAAGTGGAAAATATGCCTTAGTTATACAATGTTGTATAAACCCATGTTTCAGGATTTTGTTTTGTTTTGTTTTGTTTTCTTGCAGTGGAAGCTTTAACATTCCCTCCGTCCTCAGGGAAATCTTTCATTATGGGAACAGATGAAGCCCTTGAAAATGAACTGGGTCTTGGAGAACTGGCAGGCCTTACTGTAGCAAATGAGGCAGATTCACTGACTTACGATGTAAGTGGTTATGAATGGTAACTCAACGTTCTTCTGTCTTGTTGAAGGCAGATGCAAGTTGCTTGTGTGTAGACTCAGCAGAAAACATTCTCCAGTTAAAACTATGCTGCCAGAGGAGGTCACAAATTTTTACTTGGCAAAGCTGTTCTTCCCATACATGGCAGCATTCAAGCTCTCTGCAAGCCCTTCTCCTCTCATTTGCCTGCCATGTCATGCAGATAGTTGAAAGAATATGGAGTTAATGATAGTGGTACAGCTGGGTATGTGTAACACCAGTGACTGAGCAAAATTAATCATGCCCAGCAGATTGAGGGACATTTATGCCCCTTTTACATGGGCTGTATGTAGTTTTGGGCCACTCCACATCCAGAAGGCTGTAGAGAAATTGAGGAGATCCCAGTAGCTTGTGACTGATGAGTACATGTTAAGGACATAGTTCTGTTCGGCTGTTACGAGGCTCAGGAGTGCTCGAATAGCAGCCTGCAGGTGCTTAAAAGGATGGCAGAACCAAGCTTCTCCATAGTGCCAGGCATTAAAGCAAGAGAAAACAACAGCAAATTACAGCTTGGGAGGTTCAGGTAAGACACTAGGGGAGAAAGTTATGTAGTAGGTGATACTGAAACAACCTACGCAGAGAAACAGTGGAATCCCTCTCCTGAGAGATATTCAAGACTTGGCTGGGAGAGAGCTGTGATTTGTGTTACCTGATGTGGGCAATAGTTTAATTTCAAATGGGAAACAGGACAGGACTTCTTAGAAGGGTTTTGTGGCCAGCACTTCCGTAGCTGTGTCTGTAGCCTACAGCGTATTTGTCTTGCACTGTTCAGGAAAAAATCTTTCTTAAAATTGCATCTTTTCAGTTGTATGCAATTTTTTCCTGTATTTTGGATTTCTTGGAGAAAGATACTTCGGGTATTAACTTAATAATCTGCTCTTCTGTGATCTGTGAGCTTCAGATTAATCTTGCTATTGCATCGCCCAGCTGTGTCAAGGCGGGATCTCAGAGATAATTTTTAATACTGTGTTGGGGAAGAATCCTACCCTTCAGTAAATCTGACTCTTAAGTAATCATTATCTGGGATTTTACTATCACAAATGAAGTCTGAGACTTTAGAAATAAGATGCAGGTCCTTATTTTGAAGTTCTACCCCCTGTATGTACTCGTAAAGCAATGAATTACGGAGTTAATAAAAGCTTGCACTCATTTTGAAAGTGCCACTGCAGAGATGTGCTCTACCACTATAGCAAGTTTCTGAACATGTGATATGTTACGAATCATCACTATTGCAATGAATGCAGAACACTTCGGCTAAAATTCAGTATTTTAGTGTTATCTCCTAATTTGGGCTCAGTTCTTAATGTTTTTACTAATTGTCCCTAACTATGTCTTCAGAAAGGGTAAGGTAATGTACAAATGAATTTCTTTTACAGGTACACTTAAAAATCCAAGGCTGGATTTTTAAATTCAGAGAACATGACTAACCTAAACCGTCTGTACAAGATACTAATGCTTTCATTGCTTGACTTCATTGCTCAAGTGTCCATATAAACTGTTGTGTTTGTTCATGTCTCTGTATCCTGAACTAACAGCTTTCATTTATGGAATAGAATTTTTTTTATCCATTCCTATTCCTATCCTGCATGGTAGAGAATACTAGCTTCTATTTGTTCATTTGTCAAATGCCTGTATGAAGTCCTGTAATCAGGAATTCATAGTCATGACTTCCTTAACACTTACCTTTTCCTAGTCCTGACAATTAAAAAAAAAAAAACATTTACAAAACTGTTTGCCCGTGTCACTGTGCACTATTTTGAAGCAAAATGAAAGGCTAGTGTTTCTATTTCAAGTTTTGAAAATTTAGTTTACAGATAATATAATGTTTCTATTTTGGACTATTTAGTACATTCTTCCAGCTGCCAAATGTGAATCAGGTAGGATTAGTGAAAGTTCAGTATATTAAGTATCAGTTTTGAATCATATGGAGAATTAAGTTGAAAGATCATGTGAATCAGTCTTTAAATGCATTTGCTTTTAAGAGTAGCAGACACTTTTCCCATTTTTGGTTGCATTCATCCCACTGACATTTTTGCTGGATTCTTCTCTTGTAAAAAATGGCAGCATTAGCCTGCCTCATTTCATGGTTTCAGTTTTTTACATATTCCTTTGGCTGTAAATTAAAGAATGTTTTTTTCACTTGGTAATGGAGATTATGAATCTCTTACTTAAAAGACAAAATTTTTCTTTTATAGATAGGTTTTTAGAATATCTAACAAGATTAAATTTTCCAGATTGCTAGCAAATACTCTTAAGTTTGTCTTTTCTTTTTCCTTCCTTTACACATTCTTGACAAATGTTCACTTTGGTTGGCTCTGGTTGTTTCCCTAGTCTTCTTGATAGATTAAGCAGCTTCATCAAATTGTAATAGATTTTAGGTAAGGGTAACTGAACTACAAAATCATTGTATTTAATGTTAAGTACTGATTTGGAGGTTTTGGATTTCGCAGTAGGCTCTTGATTGATTTCTTACAACTTTGAACAAAAGAAGTGTCTGTAATTGCATGTCATTCCTGTTTTTTGAGTTTTCAATTTGTTTTCAATTTGTTTTCAATTTTGTATAGACACAAATATTATTACTAGTGGCAAATCCAGATCAGGTGCTAGTTTTGGGGTTGACATCCCCACAAACTGCTTTTCAGGCCTCAGATTACCTCACTGTTGCACTTTGGTAGGGAAAGACAGAAGAAGGTTGTCTGCAGTGTTAGTAACCAGCCTCACAGCTTGTGAGACAGGTGGGTCGAGTGATGTGGTGCACCCAGGTGGGTGTCAGGGCTAGAATCTGTTTCTGCCTCTGCTGCTGGTCTGCTGGCTGGGTCTGCCCTCCCTCCACTTCCCAGTTCATAAGCTAACCATCTTGGACTCCTTTGGAAGAATGTTTTTGAATGAAAGACAAGCAAAGGGAGAATATTATTCTGCCAGAACTGGAATTTACTGCTGGGCCATCTGAGGCATCTTTGTGGCTTTTGCAGATGTGACATAGAACCTGTACTGCTGGTATGGCAGCTGGAGGGCAGGCAGGTTCCCTCCATCACCTGATTGGCATTAGATGCCTACGTTGAGGCAACCAAATTCTTCTCCAGATATCTGTACATCTTGTATCCTTTTTGCTGAGATTTTCTTGGCCAGTCTTCAGAAAACCTGCCAGAGCTGCTAACTGTGCAGTCCTGTCCCATCCTTGTACCAGCTCGAGCATTTGTCTGTTCCTTCGCTGAGCCAACTTGGCTCAGTAGACTGGCAAAGAAACTGACTTGTCTCCCTGAGCAAGGCAATATGTCATTACTAAGAAATATGATGAGACCAAACCTGCTGTTTGTTATGGCTCCTTTCTCATTTAAAATCCATAGAATTGGATATGCATAGAATTGATGCATATTTTTATTATTAAATCCAGATGTAACAAAGCTTAAAAAAAGCACTTCTGTTCTTCAACCTCCTCTTCCTCCCCACAGTCCCCAGAATAAAATCTTTCTTGAAGTGGCTCAAAACAGTTGCCTCTTCTTTGCAGTTAAAGATATAAATTATTTGGACCTATCTGTAGATTTCAACATAATAAACATCAGTAAAATTGTTTGTTTTCTTGGTTTTCCATAACCACCATCAGCAGTGGTTACCGAAAAGTAAATTTAACTTATTATATTGTTGACTGATAGTAAAAAAGTCTGTTCAGCATTTTGTCAATATTTGTTAAGAGGAACAATATTGAAGTAACTGTTATTTTCTTAAAAAGCTTTCTTTCTGGATCTTCTGAAATGCATTTATTGCCAAAAATTGTGTTTGTATACACGATACCTTATTGCCTGCCAGTTAGATTCTTAGTGTGTAGCCAAGTTCTTTTTGCCATTTTTTTTTCCTATTCTGACAAGCTTTACTTGTCATGCATTCTTATAGAGCTTGTGTTGCCTTAGCTGGATAAGTTAGGTTGTGTTCCTTTCTGTGCTTCTAGAGACTTCTGTTTCCCTCAGATCTTTACTTTAGCGGTACTATGTCAGTAGTTCTTTGGACACTCAGGGACTGCAGCTTGGTGAGTCAAGCCCAGTGTTGTAAGGGAATGAGCCGGTAGGTATAGATCAAATTGCAAATACCTGAGTTCACTGAAGTACCAGTGCTTTTGAAGTGTGTAATTTTACAGACATGGGAGTATTTCAAATTTGCACAGAATTTGTTACTGTGGATGTGACAATACTTGTATGGAATACATCTACCTTGGTTCTTATTTTACTGGTTAGTGTTAAGTGGACTGTTGTTCAAGAGCAGGTTGTTCTGAAAAGTGGGTGAGGTAATTGGATGTCTTCTGAAAATGCCAAACTAAATTTTTGATTTCTTTATTTTGTTGTGCCTTCCAGCTTAATTACAAGTTTGGCATTTTTTTTTTATTAGATAGCCAACAATAAGGATGCATTGAGAAAGACTTGGAACCCCAAATTTACGTTAAGAAGTCACTTTGATGGAATAAGAGGTCTCGCTTTTCATCCGGTTGAACCAGTCTTAATAACAGCTTCAGAGGACCATACATTAAAAATGTGGAATTTACAAAAAACAGCCCCAGCAAAAAAGTAAGATTTATTTTTCTTTGCTTCAAAACCAATTTTAATTTATGAAGAAAAAAAATAGTTCTAGATACCACTTCACTGGATGTCCCTTGGAGTTAAGGGAAAGTGTTCTCTGAATTTAAGAGTAGGAAAACAAGCTCTCAGAAAAGGGTGGAGATGCCTAAGGAATGCCAGAAATAAATCCATGTGTGTTCGTGAATGTGTTTTGTTTGTGAAAAGGAAAACCATTCACTTTTTTATATTTTCCTTGTAGATAACATGAGAAATTAATTTACTAGTGAAAATATATGGATGCGGCCTGTTAGTGTGCTTGCATGTGTATATAAATGTATAAAATGCATTTATATATATGTGCATATGTATGTATACACCTACATGCATATACATGTGTACAGCTTTAAACTGAGATGTTGCCAGGTTCCTTTGTTCTTTGTCTCTTGCAAATTTCTGGGAATTTGCAGAAGTGAGACGGAATCTGTAGTGGGGCTGATGTGGTTAAGGGAGTGCAGTCACACCTTTGAGGAGGAATGGGCATAGCATGGAGTCGTCCCATGGCCTCATAACAAGTGCTGGATTGATAAAGTCCAGAGCAGCAAATTTGGAAGTGTTTCAGTGTTGATAGAAAAATTAGGAGTCCAAAACTCTTTTGCTCTGATAGGCACGCTTAATGATACATTTCGCGTGATGCTGATGTCTCTCCACTCCTTCCCCTCCACTGATGTACCTACCTACTGGTTTGGTGGGTCTGTGAACTACCTTGAAAGTCTTTAAACAAAAAACCAAACAACAAATCATGTTTTGAAAGACTGCAAATAGTTCCAAGACACATGAAAAATCGTGTTGGAAAAGGAAGTTGTGGGAGAAACACTGCAAAAGATGTAGCAGTGATCTTAAAAATT